>NC_092817.1:181670798-182928298 GCF_023375885.2 Dermacentor andersoni | reverse complement strand
GTCGGCGTCTAAACTCGTCGTCTGGCAGTTTGAGGCGGCAGTCCTTTATGACGTTGTCGCGGTGATTGCACAGTGCGCAGCAAGAATAGGTGTTCGGGGCAGATCTTGCGGCCAGCGCTAATGCTGACGGTACCTGCGGTGGTAGACACGGTTTGCATCGCCCGTGTTCCGCGGAGGTGTTTTTTCGGTAGGGACCTTGAACGGGAAGTATGACCCTCTTCTCTACTCTCGGCTTACATGTGCAGGCACTTCATGACCTTGCCGTCCTCCTCTTGTCACAACCTCGGAAAAACCCTGTCGATGACCTCAGTCCCATCCATGCGTTGTTGGAGTGGCGCAATGTTGCGAAAGATCCGCGCCTCCTCCTTCTTTCAGCGACCACACATGTTCAGCTGCGCGGTCATTCACGCATCTACCCGTTCGGCCCACATAGGTTTTCCCGCAGGTCAATGGTATTTCATATACCACACCGGTGCAGCACTTTACAAACTGCTTGACGTGCTTTTTGCTGCAGCTGCTCTTGGTACCCTCGCTCGCGACGGGGGCGCAGAGCTGCGCTTGTTTCCGAGGGATGGAAAACACGACTTGAACGCCACGTCTGTTTGCCACCTTTTTCACGTCGTGGGCCATCCTACGTACATACAGAACCGCGCAGTGACCGCGCAGCTGAACATGCGCGGTCACTGAAAGAAGATGGAGGTGCGCATCTTTCGCAACATTGTGCAACTTGCACTGTGTGTGACCGAGCGGCAGAACATTCGCGACGAAAACAATGCCTCTGCTGCAAGAAGTGTGAACTACGGTTCCGAGAGATGAAGATTCTTGCAGAAGCAGAAATACAAAGGCGCGTGAGGTTTTGGAAGCATTCCATAGAAAGAAGAAAGGAAAAAAAAACTGTGTTAGTGATACCTTTGTGACCCTCTTTAGAAGCGAAATGTCATATCTTGAAAGGTTTGGCAGGTGATGCATTGTGGTCCTTGTGCGCAAGTCTGTGATTTTCCTTATATTTGCCGATTTTCCAGTGAATAAAGATAGATGAAGTTGGCGCTTGCCCTGTGTCGTTCTCCCTCACGTGATTCTCTCGTGACGTAGACACTTCCCTAGCGACGTTATCAGCTGTACTTTAGCCGCACTATGGGCAGTACGCGTACCGTTCGCTCCGAAGAAGGGAACAGAAGCGCGAATGGGCTTGGGGCCCATCGAGTAGCTCTTTCCGCACGGACGAAGAACAGCGTGCCCGTCTAGATCGTCGGTGGCAACAACGGGAACACGTGCGGCGACGGCGGGTCAAAATGACCGACGACGAGTGGGCCGCTAACGCCAAACGAATGCGGTGCGGCCGGTAGGGCCTATAGAGCACCGTGAAGCCAAGAAGCGCCGCGAAATTTCGCCATACTTAGATGACTGTGAATGCGACATTTTGGCACTTACGGAAACTTGGCTCAGCCCTGAATTTATGGATGGCGAAGTGCTACCCGATTCTAATGTTTACCCTGTCAATCGTAGAGATAGGGACGACAGAGGAGGTTGTGGGGCATTGCTCGCCATAACAAAAACGTATCACGTCATTTCTTGTGCCGATTCCTTCGAGTCTCGAAATTCTGTGGTTCTGCGTATTATTTCCCCAATCGAATACAATTGATGGTGTATGCTACAGACCACCTGATAGCTCCTACAATTTCATTTCCGAATTACACGAAAACATTACCTCCATTCTATTCAAATATAACAAAGCTGACATTT
This sequence comes from Dermacentor andersoni, assembly GCF_023375885.2. Lineage (NCBI taxonomy): Eukaryota > Metazoa > Arthropoda > Arachnida > Ixodida > Ixodidae > Dermacentor > Dermacentor andersoni. The sequence goes on along the minus strand of NC_092817.1, from coordinate 182,926,555 downwards.
TTCTTCTTGGTGTCTTTAACTTTCCAGACATTGTCTGGCAAAACTTGCGAGGCTAAACACGTGCATCTTGAGAGTTCGTTCAACTAACACTTGATTTTTCACTTGTGCAATTAACAGACAAACCAACTCGTATCAATAACATTTTGGATCTTGTTCCATCTTTCGCGCCCGAGGGGGTTACCACTATCACTTTTGCGGATGGGTTCAGTGACCACCGGATATTACACTTCACAGTTCATATACCTTCATGCTCACGTCACCTGAAAACGAAACAAATATTTGATTACAAAAGAGCAAACGTCATCGCTATTAACAATGGTTTGGAAAACTTCACGTCGTCATTCTTAGCAACTTTTTCTGAGCGGACAGTGAACGAGAATTGATGCCTGTACAGAGAAAAGTTAATGGAATTAGCACATGCGCTTATATACCAAAGGTTTCATTTCGCGTTAACTCAATGAAACCATGGTTCAGTAAAGCTCTTCGTACCCTGAAAAATAAAAAAAGAAGCGTCTTTACAGGACTGCCGAACGTGTGGACATGCCTGTATCTTGGAGCAAACATGTCTTGTGATGTAGCCTACTGCAATGCCCTGCGTCAAGCTAAGCAAAAGTATTTCTCTTGCGATCTGCAATCACTGCTTCAAAACAGCCCCAAACAATTTTGGAAAACGATCTCTCCCGTTAAAAATTCCGAAATTTCACAAATACTTGATAGTTCTGGCTTGCCGATTGCACGAGAGCTTTCAGCACCTATCTTTAACAATTACTTCACGGCCGTATTTACAAAGGAGGACCATTCGAAAATACCAACGCCCACCGAACTCGATTATCCATACATGGCCCCCATCAATATACCAACCACTGGTGTTGCTGAGCTGATCAACAACCTCAAGATGTCAACTTCTTCCGGCATGAATGCTATAAACTCAAAAATTTTTAAATATGCAGTAGTACCCTCTAGCACAGTCCTTTCTTGCTTGTTTCAACACTCCCTCTCAACAGGGGAAGTTCCGTATGACTGGAAGGTCGGTAAAGTTATCTCTTTTTGAAAGTTTGGCGATAAAAGCGCTTTTAACAATTACCGCCCAATATCACTAACAAACGTTCCCGGTATGTTACTAGAACGCATAATCTTTTCAAACTTAGCAAATCACTTGGAGACTAGCAAGTTCTTCTTTAAACATCAGCATGGTTTTAGAGAAGGACTATCATGTGAAACGCAACCATTCGAATTGACAACGGATATTTTTCTAAATATGGATACGGGCCCACAGACAGATTCCATAGACTTGGCTAAGGCCTTCGATTGCGTTGCTCATTGAGGTCTCATAGCTAAACTTTCATGCTTAAACCTAGATTCCCTAACATTATCTTGGATAAGAAATTTCTTGTCATTCCGTAAGCAATTCACCGTCGTCGATAACTTTATTTCCAGTATCAGTGATGTAACATCTGGTGCACCACAAGGAAGCGTATTCAGACCATCACTTTTCTGATCTATATTAACGACCTGCCATCCGAAATAACGTCAAATTCGCTTGTTCGCAGATGACTGTGTGATCTATCGTCAAACTTGCTCACCTTTCGATCACGTCGCTCTCCAACGAGATCTTGACCGTATCACTAACTGGTGCTCTTCTTGGCAAATGACCCTAAACACTGATAAATGCAAACTAATAACATTCAGCCGCAAAAAGACATTTTCCGCTTTCGATTACTCACTGGATAAGAACCACATCACACTCACCAATTCATACAAGTAGCTCGGCATTCTGCCCACACCTAACCTGTCATGGCCGGCGCACACTGAAAAAATAACTGCCAAAGCCTCACGTCCGCTCGGTTATCTTGAACGTAACATTCGCGATGCTCCTGCCCTCACCAGACAAATCGCCTATTAGACATTCGTAAGGTCTCAACTGGAATTCGCAGCCCCTACCTGGTCACTTCGTCAAGCTTACCTAATGGCGACTCTCGAGTCAGTCCGAAACCGCGCCGCCCGCTTCATTGTCAGAGATTATCACCGCGACTGTAGCGTGACTAGAATTAGGTCATCTTTATACCTCTCATATTTTGATTCCCGAAGAACCGTAGCACTGCTTTGTCTATTTCACAAAATAGTCCATAGCACGCACCCGTCCACCCTGCCGCTCACTCGTCCATCTCGTACATCTCGGCGTCTGCATAATCATCTCAGTTTCCAGCGTTTCTTTGGCCGCACCAATGCTTTCAATTCTTCCGCGTGACCACGTGCCATTCAGCATTGGAATAACCTACCAAACGACGTAGTTGACATTGTCGACCCTGTATCCTTCAAAGCATGCTTATGCATATTATTTCTATAATTCATTACAACTGACCTTACTGCGCACCTAAGTGATTACTTTTAGTGAAGTTGTATAGTTTTGTTTGTTTGTTCGTTTTGGTTTGTATTGCGTTAATATTGTCAGAGATTTGTTCTTTCATCTCCACCAGCAAGCATTTGTATAATTTCCTTGCACTCCTTTTTTGCTCCTTCACACTGTCGTGTTGTTTCATTTATCACGTTATCTATATTGTTAGATATTTGTTCTTTCATGTTTACTCGCTAACAATGTGTAATTTCTTTGTACTTCTTTCTTTTTGCTAATCCCTGTATCTTCCCCTCACGCAATGCTTTTTCGGGAGCCTGTGAGGTAACCGAATAAATAAATAAATAAATAAATAAATAAATAAATAAATAAATAGACGGTCTATACGAGTGAATTGTATCTTCTCCCCTTGCCTTTGTAACTTAAATTCATACTACTTTGTTTCCAACTGTCGGGGATTCGTATTATTAGACTTTTTTCTAGTGCTTTCAACAGAGCTTGTTTACTTTTTGGTCCTGGTTCATTAATAAGCCTAACGGGAACTTCGTCGTTTAGGAATTTTCTTTTCGGCTTTCTTCCAGTTGAAGTTTGTCAGCACCAGCTCCCTTTCCATCTGGTTCTCTTTCATGCTCTCTTTCTTTTTTAAGTGCAATCTCTTCATAGCCTTGGAAAGATTCGGCTATTATTTTTCGGACGTAATTTAATGCCGCTTCCCCTTCCAGTTTGTTTCCATCTTTGTCTAGGATATGTTGTATTGTTGACTTCCTGCCTAATAATTTTATGTGGTTCCAAACTATTCTAGGTGCGGCCTTCTTTTTTTCACGTATTTCTGACAACCAACGTTCACTTTCACTTTTTATCTTTGCTTGCACCAGTATTTGAAGCATAGATGATGATGATGATGAAAAACTTTATTTATCCCTCTTTAAAGGGAAGGGGGCAATGGAATAGAGGGTGGGGGGAGGAACTACTTGAAGTAGGCCTCCTTTATCCTCTCAGCCCACTCCAGGATGGCCTCCTGAAGTTCGGGCCTGGAGCTGCGCAAGGCAGCCTCCCACTGCTCCTCACTAGATATTAATTGCTTGAGGAAAGGGGGAAGGGGGTGCTTAGGGCACCCCCACATGATGTGGTTTAAGTCTGCTCTGGGAGAGACACAGAATTTACAAGAGGGAGAAAGGTAAATGGCGGGATGAATGCGGTGGAGGAGGGAAGGGAATGTAAAGGTGCGAGTCTGCAGCTGTCGCCACAGAACTTCACACCTACGCGGGGATTTGCCCATGAGTGGCGGAAAGGTTAAGCGGTCTAATCGGTAGTGTGTGCAGATTTCGTGGTAAGTAATAAGTCGATCCCGCGCTGTAAACGGCGCCTCCTCCGTGGCGAGGTCCGACGCATCTGATGCCTGAGCCCGGACTGTAAATCCTCGGGCACTGGCATGAGCCGCCTCGTTTCCGGCAAGGCCCGCATGCGCGGGAGTCCAGATTAATGCCACAGTTTGATTGAAAGGATAAGCCAAGAGGAGAGAAAAAGCTGGCTTAGAGACCCTACCCGCTCCGAAGTTATGTATGGCTGATTTGGAGTCACTAACGATAACTGATGAATTTGGAATTGTGAGGGCCAGGGCTATGGCCGCTTCCTCCGCCTCCTCCGAGGAAGAGCCAGGAATGGAGGCGGCCGCAGCGACCTGCCCGTGAGAGTTAATGACTGATATTGCGTAATGATTTCTGTTCGCATATTCGGCGGCATCAACATAGAGCACGTCTTTAGAGGTGGAGAATTGTTTTTGGAGAGCCTGTGCTCGCTGCCTCCTGCGCTGTTTGTGATGCACAGGGTGCATGTTTTTAGGAAGTGGGGGAATGCAGAGGTTCTCGTGTATGTGATGTGGAATGGTGTATTTAGTCTTGATGATGGGTGCCGGAGTGATAGAAAGAGTTTGTAGAATGTGTCGACCTGTTGCGGTGTTAGACAGTCTGCTATATTGGGATGTGAGGTGGGCTTCTGTCAGTTCAGAAAGTGTGTTGAAAGTTCCAGTAGGCATTAGCCTTTCAGTGGAGGTACGTATGGGGACCCCGAGAGCGAATTTATATATTTTGCGTAAAAGAGTGTCGGTCTTATCTGATTCTGATTTAAGGAAATGTAGATATGGTGTTGCGAATGTAATTTTACTGATAACGAAGGCCTGAATCAAGCGGAGAAGTTCGGCCTCCTTTAGTCCGCCATGTTTATTGGAGACTCGCCCTAGAAGACGCAGGGTGTGATCGACTGTGGCCTGGAGTGTATGTAGGGTATATGTGTTGAGCCGGTTGCTCTGAATGTGTAAACCGAGCACCCGGAGCTTGTCCACTCTAGTAACGGGGATGTGGTTTAGGATTACCTCTATGCTAGACATGTGTTTTCCGGCCCCCCGGTGGGATGGCAGAAGTAGCAGCTCGTATTTTTGAGGGGAGCATGTGAGATTCATAGCCACGGCATGAGCCACGACGGCGTCTGCTGCGGCCTGTAGAGTGTCTTGAATCTCTCTGTCGGAGCCGCCAGTCGTCCAAAGAGTGATGTCATCGGCGTAGAGTGCAAACTTGAGATCGGGAATAGACCGCAATGCTTGCGCCATCGGCATCATAGAAAGATTAAAAAGAAAAGGGGACAGCACTGAGCCTTGGGGCGTGCCGTAGCTACCTAAAGCGTATGAAAGGGATTGCTCTGTGCCTATGTGTATCGTTGCGGTACGGTTGGATAAGAAGGTACATATGTAGTCATATGTCTTTCCGCCAACCCCAATGAGATTAAGCTCTCGGAGGATGGCGGAACGTGAAACGTTATTGAAGGCTCCGTGGAGGTCCAGACTGAGAATTGCTTGCGTATCTAGACTGCTATTGGGTGTAATGATGTCATGCTTCATTCTAAGCATGATATCTTAGCATGAAAGAGATTTTCGAAAACCTACCATTTCAGATGGATAAAGATTGTTGTCCTCCATGTATTTACTGAGTCGGTTGAGGATGACATGTTCGAATGTTTTACCTAGACAAGAGGTTAGTGATATAGGCCTGAGATTAGGAGTGTTGAGGGGTTTGCTTGGCTTAGGGATAAAAATTACCCTGGCATCTTTCCACGAACTAGGGAGGGTGCCAGTGTCAAAGCAGTGATTGAAGTACGCCGTGATGGCTGTGACAGAGTTGTCGTCTAGATTTCGGAGTATTTTATTGTTAATAAGGTCGGGGCCTGGTGCTGACATTGCGCGCAGGGTGGCGAGGGCATGGCGAACCTCTGCTTCCGTGATAGCGGCTCTAAGTAGGTCGTTGGGTTCGCCAGTATATTTTGGCATGTCATACTTCTGAGCGGGAGGCAGATGTTTATGGCGGAGGTCGTCGAAGAATCCGTTGAGATTGTTTTTGTGTGCATGTAGCAGTTTGTTTATGCTATGGTTGTGGTGTGTGCGCGATGTGGTAGGATCTAATAAGTGTCGCAAGAGTTGCCATGTGCGCTTGTTATCGAGGTTGTCATGCATGCTTTCACATACCTGGCCCCACTGCTGGCATGCCAGTTGTGTGGCGTACTCCTGGATCTGGAGGTCTAATTTGGCAATTCTGAGTCTTAGTTTTCGGTTGAACCGTTGCCTCTTCCACCGTTTGAGAAGAGACTGTTTGGCTTCCCACATGTGTAGAAGCTTGGAATCTACCGTAGTGAGAGCGGTTTCGGGGGGCAGAGTGGTAGTGTGCGTCTGGGCATCTGCGTGTAGTTGCTGAACCCATTCTGAAATGTCTTGAATGTTTGTGGGAGCTGATATCTGGCGGGCCTCTCGAAAATTGTCCCAATTGGTAAGGCTGAGGCGTTTGGGTGCAAAGGGTTTGTGTTTGAATTGTAGTGTGATGGTAATGATGTAATGGTCGCTGCCGAGGTTAACTTGTGAGTTGTGCTATGTGACGTGTTGGATTCTGTGTGTAAACGTAAGATCGGTGGACGTGTCCTTAGCTACGCTATTGCCTAGCCTGGTTGGTGCATCGATGTCGTTATGTAATGTGAGTCTGTGGTCTTGTATGTGGATCCATAGGGCTCTGCCCTTAGGAGTAGAAACAGAGTGACCCCACAAATGGTTGGGTGCGTTGAAATCTCCAAGGATTAGGAGGGGGTGGTGGGTGGCAGCGGCAATAGCTTGAGCGAAAAGGGAGTCAAAGCGGTGATGTTTGTCTTGTGGACGACTATAGATATTGAGAATGTAAAGGCCAGGTGCATTATTTTTGCGAGGAATAATTTCTAGAAAATTGTGCTCTATATCGATGCTGTCGAATCGGGAGTGATTGGCAGTGAGGTGCTTTTGTATAAGAATTGCCGTATCGGGCCGGGAGACCTTATTGTTCTGATAGACATTATAACCTGGGAAGCTGATTAGTCCGTGAGTTTCCTGAAGCGCAATGACAGCTGGGAGATTAGAAGAGGAGGCTAGAAACTGCTGGAGGTGTGCTTTCTTTTTTCGAAACCCCCTACAGTTCCACTGCCACACTTCAAACTCGGAGCGGGTCGGACTATTGGCCATTGTTAAGCGGAGCTGGTGGGGAGGCGGATCGAGCAGGTGCAACTATGTTAGGATGATTCGCGTTGACTCCAGCTATCCAACTTGTAGTTTGTTGGATGTGTGCTTGTACGAATTCAATGAATTTGTCGAGCTTTTCATTCCTGGCTGTGTTCTCTGTATTGATTTTTTCAATTGCAGTGAGTATATTATGAAATTTATTCTCCAAAGCGGTTAATCTGTCGTTATCATTTAAGATTGTCTCGTCTAGGGTGTCCTCTGATCGCGGAGTGCTCGGAGTTTTACGTTTGCTGGGGGGAGGGTGAGGCGGTTCCCGTTCAGTGGAGGGGCTAGTGTCCATGGGGCGGTGTGAAGAGGTTTCAGGTAGGGCTGATGGATGATGAGTCGAAAGGGTCGTGTTAGAGAGAGGGGCTTCAGAGGTTGAAGTAGAGGGGTGACGAGATTGGAGTTCTAATTTAAGTCTTTGAATTTCGGCTTTTAGAATTGTATTTTCTTCAAGGAGGGATTCATTATTAGCACTATGGTTTGAGGAGCAGCTGGAAGAGGCTACCTTAGCCCAGCTTACCTGGGGTGGGTTGCGCGAGGAGTTGGCGAAAGTAGGGCTTGATGATAGAGCTGGCCAGGCGACGTCTTGGGTTGCATAGCCAGGCCCGCGGTCCTTGCTTTTGCTCCGACTTCTTCGCCGGCTTGAGTCGCGAGTGCGGTCGAGACTGGGAGTTCGGTTGGTGGGTGAAGTGTCTTGTTTGTGCCCGGGACGTGTAGGGCGCGGTTTGAACTTTTGTTTGCACAGTGAGGAGCCGGTTTGATGGTTTCCGTTGCACACAACACATATCGGGTCACATTCGTGATCCATGGGTGCGTCTTTCATTCCACACTTGGGGCAGAGTGTGTCGGTGGCATTAGTGCAGACGTCCTGGCGATGACCAATTCCGCGGCATCGGGTGCAGGCTTCTACCTTCTGCCTGAAGGGGCGGCATCGAAGTGAACAGCCCTCGTTCATAGAGCATAGAGTTTTCGCTCGGTATATTTCCCATTTACTGGTTACTTCATCCTGCTGCAACTGCGCCTTCTTTGCCTGCCTGTGCTCTCGAGATGCTTTCTGTCGTTCGGCGATCGTTTCTCGTATCTCCTTGTTCCATCAGCTTTTCGTTTTTTTTCCTTTCCAACGAACATGTTGTTTCTCTTTCCGTATTTCTGTCGTTATTACACTTAGAAGCTCACTATATTCCCACTCTTTATTTGGCCATTTGCCAAGTTCTTCCTCGACTCTAGTGACAATATTTATTTGTTCAGCGTTCAAATTTGGACAGGCCATTTTGAACTCCTTGCTCTCTTTCCCAACTACACACCCCATTTTCAAAGTGATGCGTTTATGGTCACTCCCTATGCTGCTATACCCTTCCTCGTCAATGACCATTTATCTCCACTTATCATTAATTCCTTCTGTCATCAGACAGTCGATTGCCGGTTTCCCACTTTTCACGTGATCTGCCCTTCACACTTAGGCCCTGTGTTCACGATAACGAGGTTATGTTTATCACAAAGGTCTAGCATTGACTTCCCGTTGGTGTCGGTATAGCAATCTAGATCATGTATGTGGACATTCACGTCACCTAATACGATAATTTCTTCACCATTCCCGAAACCCTTAATATCAGCACTTAATATCTCACTAACTCTTGATTCTATTCTGTGCAATTATTTCCGGTCCACAAATAAGTTCCGCCCAGCCAAGTTTTTTTACACTCATTGTACCTGATAACCAAAGATGCTCTTGATATTTTCAATTTACTATATTCCATTTGGCTCCTTGATGGATGAGCATTCAGACTCCCCCTGCTTTTCTTTTTGACTTAGTTGTGTTGCACCCTTCCCAAACGTAACTCTCAATCACTGGCGGCTCTTTCGAGTCTCTAAGGTGCGTTTCTGTAACCGAATACACCCATATTAGTTCTCTATTTAACTGCTCCTCAATCTCTGCCCTCTTTTCCTTTCTTCTGCCGCCCTGCATGTTTGTGTAGCCTATTGCATCTCTAGCTTTCTTTCTTCCTGTCCTGCTCTTTCTGTTATAGACGGCGATGCTATTCTGACGTTCCAATAGGGGACCTTCTTCATTGCTACCTACTGTGGCCTCCTGAGCGCCCGTGGGCCCCCTTAAAAAGCAACAGCGTGACCAGCGAGTCGCCAGCCCACTTCTCGTCCAAGCCTGTAATTAAGCGGATCCCGTCTGGTTCAAATCCACCACACCTTCTCACTTCGCTGTTTGCTTCGACAAGCTCGGAACCTTTCTATCGGCTCATTTTCCATATTGCCTCGTTAGCAGCCACTACGGCTCTTTGTACGTGACTGTCACGTACAGGCACCTCCGGCACCGTGCACACCACGATCTGCACCTGAGGAAACCGCTCGCGCAAGTCGTCCACCCCCTTCGCCAAGCGCTGGGCTAGTCCTGTCCCGTTAAAACCAGCCACCAAAAGTGTGCAGCGCCGCAAAAAAATAATAAAAAAAGGAGGAAAAAAAAGGCGGGGCCCGTGGCGTATGGGTTACGCGATCCTCGAGGTCCGGTATGGGAGAACGTAGGGAAGGAATTTCGCTTGCGGAGGCTAGACGGCGCTAGTGGAGACAGTGTCTCGCTATGCAGTGGAGCTCGCCTTCTGAAATCATGGGTTCGCGGCACTGAAACATTTCTATCTCGGCCAATAATGCGCCGACTTGAAAAAAAAATTGCGCCAGAATGCTTCCTGGAGGACACGTAAAAACTTCCAGCGTATAATCAAAATTTGCCATCGGGCCTGGTGAGGGGTCCTTTAACGCATTAAAGAACGGGTCATCCTTTATTGGCCTGTGGCCGCTAATGCAGCATCTACCTAACCTCCCTCCCACCCGGCTCCTTCCGGGCGGGAGGGAGGTTAGGTAGATGCCGCTAACATAACCTTCGCTCCCCTTGGAAAGAGCCCTCCGTGTAGGGCCTTGTGGTAAAGCCCACGAAAAACGACCATGTAACGCAGAAGTCAAAGAGGAAATTATATGCAGGGTTGTGCTGCCGTTGATGGCGTGGGGATGAATGCGGAAGAGTAGCGGCGGCAGAGCGATGCCTCGTGGCACGTACTGCGAACATCACTTTCCGATATATATATACAGAGAGAGAGAGAGAGAGAGAGAGAGGTGATTTGCCTCTGGTACGCCACTGCTCGGCGTGCAGCTGGTGGAGAGGCCAGACCCCCATTTCAAGGCTTTGAGCGACTTTCTGTAGACTTTAGTGATCTTGGTCGGATCTCCAGGCGCCGTATTCCCGGCTTTCAAAAGTGGTGGGGGGGGGGGGGGGGGGGGCAAATCGCCTGCTCCCGCCCAGTCCTGAAAGTGTGTGGGGGGGGGGGCAAGTACGCCCCCCCTTGACCCCCTGTAGATACGCCTATGCCTCTCGGTCATCTGGCGACATAATAAATACACCTGCGGTCATGTTAGAGTAACGTATACATGATTACCGCACCGAAAGCGGTAACAAAACGCCCATGACCAGCGAGCGAGCAGACCCACCAGCCGCTACCGCAGCGGCCATATTGCTCACTGCGTAAAGATGATGATATTAGTTTTGATTTTGCCAGCGCCTTCTCTCGGTCGTATACTTTAGTTCACAACGCCGCCGCTACTCTTATTTGCGTTGCACTGGTGAAGGTACCGTTTCCCTTCTTTAAGTTTACATAAGTGTTGCGTGACTAGGGTGCCCCGAAAGTAGAGGCCATAGAGTTAGTAGAACAACTCTAGAGGAAAAGCTGGGCCGGAAAAGTGGGAACCTCTAGGGCGCCGCCCTGTTGCTACTGGTCAATGTGGCCAGCGCAATTACTATTGAAAGAGCTGAAAACAAGTACAGGTCACCTTATCCTTTGTCATCTAAAAACGCATACCTGATGGCTTTATGAAGGTGGTACGTTAATATTAAGTTTACAGAAACGATCGCTAAGTCCGTGACTTGTGTAAATCACGATGTACGCATTCATGCAATAAACGATGACGCGAATTTCGGTCTCGAATCTGTTTTTTGGAAGCGTAGTAGTTTCGTACAGTTTAGGTTCGACATGCGATCGCGCGTCGACGTCGCACGCTATGGCACACTCGTCCCTTATGTGCCACCGAAGCCCCGAAGTGCTCTGGCATATACCTTCACGTGTAAGTAAACGAATGTATCTCCTTGTTGAGGATATCACGCGAGTAGGCAGCTCTAGTGGTGCATCAGAATCGTTTGAGAAGCGTCACAGTAGAGCATTTTTCTACATGCGGAGCGGTGTTTTTATTTGCAGGTTTCCCTTCAGTAGGAAATTGCTGGTCAGGCGGACCAGCGCACCGGAATTGTACTGGCGAAGCTACAAGCAACTCAAACAATCTGTTTAATTGTTGTACTTTGAACAATCATGCTTCTACAAAGGCCGCAGCAGAAAAACAGCCTGATGCCGAGTATTTCTGTGGCCCGAAGTAATCAAGAGGCGAGTGCCTAATGCGGACGAAATCGAGTGCATCGAGACCGAGAACGACAGAAAGCTGAGCTAGTTGGTAAGGATTCATTATGCAAAACAGGTTAGAGAAGTGGGCGACGCTCTTGTTGTTTGTTTGTAAATACTCTACTCTTGTGTCCTGTCTGCACGCCTCACCTCCGTTTTGCATAACGAGTGCATCAACCCACATATTAATAGCGTAGGCGTTTTATTAACTGTGCAATATTTTCAACACTTCCTTGCATGCCATTTCATGTGGAATATCTTTTCTGGTCACAAATTTGTGCAGCGAATCTATTTGCATGATCGACTCCTGGCCTGTGGGACCGTTCACTTGCACTTGATGCTGAGTCTTTTACATGTACCCATAAACTGCAGATATGCACATGAGATCCCTGCGAGCATTTTCAAAATTCAATTATTTTAGACAACAGGCACATATGCAATACTGACATAATCTGAAATACCACTAAGCAGCTGGGACACATTTTTGTTGACCATACTCGCAGGTAAAATAAGTAGATCATGTGGACAGCTCCAGCTCATTTTCCTTAAGTCAGTGTGTACAAGGGGTATGCAAAAATAATTTTTTTCTCGCGCACCGATTATTTTGCTGTATAAGCAAGAGAACCCACCACGTTAGTGTAACGTATCTTGTTCATCACACTAATATGTGCTTTAATTTACCAAGTGAGATGAGTTACTTTTATGGCTCATTCAGTCATATCACACTGCAAGCTTCATTCATGAATCTTCAATTGGATGTTGCAAATGTTTAATGAAACATGTTTCCCTTTTATGCACATATGCAATGGCAAGCCCTTCCGTGTGTTCCAAAGGCAAAATTTAAGCTCTAAATTAAAGAAGACATTTCTAGTCAGAAACAAGCAAAAATGGTGAATGCAGAGTATCAGAAGCCCAAGGTACAGAAATTATGAGAAGTGTTGAATGATTTTAAGAAAAGAGTCGTATTTGAAGATGCAAGACTCTTTAGTGGAGGTCAAGCAAGGCAATATAGGTAGAATACTCCGCAAAATTATGCGAGCGATGGGATAGCAAACAATTGGTCAGGAAATGCGTTGTTTTTCTGAAAAACAAAAGCTGATGATTGTCATTACATGAGTCACTTTAGCATCATGAGACGGCTGCTTGATAAATTCAGAAAGAAACTAAACAACAAGCCACGCAAGAATAAAAAGAACAATTTAATGATCCTCTCTCCACACTGGGATAAATAAAAACAAACACATCACATCTAATGTGGACATATCAGACGCCTTGTGAAACACTAAAGGAAAAATTCAGTTTCGAGCTAGGGCACTTGCCGCATAGATGTGGGGGGCCTTGCACTAATAGCGATAGTTACCACTGCATTTAGAAATTGAAAGCATTCATGCAGACACGGATGACTTTTTATATTTTTGGCTACCACTTCAAATGTCTCCACCAAGTGTTACAATCCTGCACGTAGCCATACTAAGGATCTCGCAGCAACACCTGCAGGTAAAAAGCAGAAGCAGTCAAAGTGCTGGTGTGTACTGGACACTATGTTTGAAAGCTTTTAGGCAAGAAGAGTGCAAGAAGCAGACATAACTGCATTTATTTCCATAATTCCCCATTTGAATGGCCTTTTATTTTTGCTTAGACAATGCCTACGCCTAGCCACAGCAGCTCCCTCATACAGACTCCGCAAGCCAAGAGGCCGTGGAGGCAAATGCAGGTAAGAGGCAAGAAGCAATAGCACTGGTATCGACATTCATCTAATTTCTTTCTTTTGCTTTCGTTTAGGCAGCCAGCACACCTCGAACAGCCACCCTGACTGCGGGCGTGTCACCCTAGTCGCCAAGGAAACATTTGAGGGAAAGCGACAGGCAATGTGAACAGCCACTTCTCCATGTAAACAATACTCGTTCTCTCGGACGACTCCTATGCCTCGCTACGCCAGCACATTTGTGCACAACGATGCTGCGGAGGCACGTGCAGGTCCGAGGCAAGAAGCAGTGGCACTGGTGTCGACATTCGCCCACTTTCTTTTTCTTACACTGAGGCAGCCAGCACACCTCGAACAGCCACCTTGACTGCGGGTGTGTCAGTAGATTCCTGTTGTACATATGCTCATAATAAACTTCAGTAAACTTGAACTTGATAATAAACTTGAAGGCAAATGGGACATTGATGCATTTTTTTGAACACTTATTGTACACATACAATATATGTTATACTTTGCAGTGCTACAGAGCATATTTTGAAGCTTCCCCCTATATTTTGCACCTTTAATTACGTATGTGTTGTGTGGCCCTCAATGCAGTTCATGTTGTAGCAGCTGCTTTGTCTGTGTATCGCACATTGGCTTAAGCTCGTGATATCCACATACTTCTCTCACATATACAAAATGAAGTTCTATGTAGTCCTCAGTGTTACAACAAAAAATGAAAGTAAACAATCCGATCGTGGAATTGTGTTTATTAAAGTGATTCCTATGACAGTTACTGACAAGGTGACAACTTGAACTGGTCAATCCGTCCATGGCCTCCTCTATTTTTCGAAAATAAAGGAGGCTATGATCCGTCATGGCAAGAAATTGTATGTATACATAAAAAAAGGGGGGTATATGTGTGTGTTTGTAGTGGGGGGTATAGGATTAGGGCGGTACGAAAAAATGTACCAACACCGTCCTCTAGACCCATTCCGTTAAGGTACCGTAACGAAGCGTATTATACATAAAGTTCATACAACCAACTCTGATATTACTACACACGCCAGGCGACGCGAGCTACATTTGTCATGACACATTCGCGACTGCACCGGATGCCCTCCATATTATTCTCGTTAATCGTGCTCACTGCACCGAGGCAAGAGAAATATCATGGGCGCAGGTGCCTTTAAAGTATCTCGGCCTTGCGAGGCACTGCTGCGCGTGCCAGGGGAGCTGTCCGTGCGAACACTCCCTGGCACACACCTCGGCGGCCCCAACCTACGTACCGTTCTGCTTCGAGCTTTGATCCCCCCACTGTCCCTTGGGTGCTCTGGAGTTCCTGCGCCACCTGCTTTATTATAATCTCAGGTGCTCTCCTGAGACTTCCGTTTGTCGGTTACATGTGCCCTACAGGTGGATCAGTACTTATAATAATAAAAAAACCCGATCTATCGTCGCGACGATAGATCGCGAAAGCGGCTTTTGCAACATACCGCGCCCGTGCGAAGAGAATTACGGAACGCCAACGAGAAATCTGACCACAGCTGCGAGCTCGTAACCTCGTCGAGTGACACTCCTGCAACAGGCGTGACCGCTGAAAACCGCATACCGCCGGAAACTTCAACAGGATCATCCCTCGGTTGCATAACTGCCACCTGTACGGCCAACATGGACCGCACTCACACCGTCCCGCAACATAGAACAAAGAACCAACTTATAAAGCCCAAACACACGGCTGCACGTACACATCTCGACACTACAAGTGAGACGCCATGCTGCTACGCTGCTACTGTTGCCGGATTAAAACTGACTACTGTCACCAAGTCTAGCAAGCGTCTCAGGAGCTGGCGACCTCGGCGCGTAGCAACATGGCGGCGCTCTTGCGTTTCCCGATTTCAGTGCATGGGCCCTATGGGTTGCTTGGCGTGCGTCTATTTGTCGTACAAAAATCCCTCACGTGACCTGATCCTAGGTGCCTAGGGACAGCATCATTTAGGGATTTTTGAGAAGGCACGATGCTGGCGCCGAGCGACGCCGTGGCGTGTTCGTCCTCGGCGTGATCGTTTTCTGGACCGCGCGTTGTTCAACATTGCTCATGTAATCGTGCGTGCGTTGCTTATGTGTTGGTTGTAGGTTCTGTGTTACTTGGTGGAAAGCCGTGAGTAGTGGCGGTGCGGCAATGCGGCTTTGGCCTCGATGAGCTCTGGCACTAGAGAATCTGCGTTGTGTGACCCGTGCTTTCTTGAGAACCCGGCGGTTGTGACAATTGAAATATCGAAGTGGATTAGCGCCTCGGCAGCGAAGTTCTGCGAACCGCGATGTGGCGTCGCCGTGTCCGACTTTGCTTAACGGACATCAAGGGATGTGCTGCTCGCTGCAAGTCATGTAAATGCAACTGCGTCGACCGCCCGCTGTTCAGCGCTGAATGTGTGTTTGGTGTGCTGTGCTTGAAACGAGTGGTGCAGCCGTGCAGCGGGGGTGTTTGGAGGAGCAGAGTGGCTTAGGGTTTGCGCGTTCAAAGACATGTGCTCCCGTCTTGGTCTCATTAGCGGCTGTCGCGGGATTGTGGTGTGCTAGCTCCTTGCCTAGTATGAAGTTTACGACGCTAATACACAGCATGTTCACGTTTTTCCGCGCTATATGTGATTTGCATGACGGCCGAGTTGAAAATGAGACATGTAGTGTTCTTTGCGTTTGTGTGTTGTAAATTACTTTCTATTGTGGAAGTTCTGGGAGTCTTATTACGCAAGGAGTGCGAACGTAAACATAAACACATATGTGTGTCTGAAATTTTGAATTACCCATAATACCCTTTACGACTGATAAGTGGGCTACACGGCCTGTGTGAATCAGCTACCGTATGTTGCGACGCTCTTTCGTGTGGTAGAATGATGCATGGTGCGCGTTTATTTCTGTACTGTTGTAAAAACCATTTGTTTAGTCACTCAATACAAATGTACGGCTTCTTCGCCGCAGTACAGCTTAGTTACTTATTTATTATTTATTTACAAAATACTGCAGACCAGATCGGTCCAAGCAGGAGAGGGTACATACATTTGTTAGTAAGCACTATGCCTTAGGATCAGCAACAATGGGGAAGTTATAATTTACATCCAGAAAATACAACAAAACTAAACAAGGTTACAAAGCAAATACAATTTGTTAGAGTACGTGCCCCAAACACAGGTACATAGACAAAAAAGCACACTACGCACAGTTAATAAGTAATCATCATTTCTAACCATGCATATAGATACTTATATACAGGCTCTCAAGAAGTTGAAGAAAGGAGAGGTGAGTCATGAGGCAGGGAATTCCAGTCGGATATTGTTTTAGGGAAAAATGAATGTTTGAAGAAATTCGTGCGGGCAAATATTGGCGTGATGCTATGGCTATTTTTATGTCGTGAGGGCCTGGTTGTGTCCCTTTCAAAGTAATCCTGTGGCTGAATGCCTAGTTTTTGAAAATTCAATGAATGAAAAAAGCGCAGCCGGGCAGCCTTTCTTCTTTCAGCCAATGGCTCAAGGGCTGCCTGATGTAACATGGCGGACGGAGAGTCCCTTCTCTTATAGCGGTTATATATAAACCTTACTGCTAATCTCTGGATTTTTTCTAGTTTATCTATGTTGATTGTGGTTTGTGGGTCCCATACTATGCTGGCGTATTCAAGAGTAGGTCTAACAATTGATTTGTAAGCTTGAAGTCTAAGTACGCTTGAAGAATTGCCTAATTTATATTTTAAGAGACCTAGCTTTTTTCTTGCAGAGGAGCAGATGTTGGAGATATGGGATGACCATTTAAGATCAGATGTTAAAGTCACGCCCAGGTATCTGTATTCTTCCACTTGACTAATTATGTTGTCCCCAATGCCATACGTAAATTTCATTTTGTTGATCTTATTTGTAGCACATAAAAACGGTTTTATCATAATTAATTGTCATATCCCACTTGTTACACCAGTCTGCAAGGAGCTGTAAGTTCGAATTTAGGACAAGTTGATCAGATACAGAATGAATGCTTTTGAAGATAATGCAGTCATTGGCGAATAACCTGGCCGACGTGCTTAGTTCCAGAATACCTAACAGGTCGTTAATATATATATTAAATAAAACAGGCCCCAAGACTGAGCCCTGAGGAACACCAGAGTGAACATCTAAGAAGCGGGAGCAGTTGCCATCAATTTCCACATATTGTTTTCTATTTTGTAAATATGACATAACCCAAGCGATGATACAGGAAGGGATACCCATTTCTTTCATTTTGGTTATTAATTCGGAGTGAGGAACTCTATGAAACGCCTTGGAGAAATCCATAAAAATTATATCTACCTGACCACCACTGTCGAGAGTTTTTGTTAGATTATGTACGGTATCAATTAGTTGTGTAGTAGTGGAAAAACGTTGCCAGAAGCCATGTTGCCTGTTGCTAATTATTTTATTCGTGTCTAAAAAGCTGTTAAGGTATTTGAGTATAATATGCTCTATTAGTTTGCAAGGAATAAAGGTGAGAGATATAGGGCGGTAATGATTGATTTCCGATGGATTTCCTTTCTTTAATACTGGTGCAACACGCCAGTCATGGGGTATGAGGCCTGACTGTACAGATTTTTGAAAGATTACGATGAGAAATCTGGCCAGAATTTCTGCATACCTTTTTAAGAATGCTGCGGGAATGTTATCAGGGCCGGCTAATTTTTTTGGATCCAATCGCAATAGAAGTTCGGTAACACCTTCCAAAGAGATGGTAGTGGTGCTTGCGCCATCACTAACTGACGTGTTATCAATCCTTGCATCAGCACTGAAAAATACGCTTTGAAAATGGAGGTTGAACCTGTCTGCCATTTGCTTTTTGTCCGTGACAACTTCCCCGTCAACCGTTACTTGGTCTAACTTTTTATTGTCCTTATTCGAAAGGTACTGCCAGAATTTTCGAGGATTTTCCGTTGCAAAACGACCAAGTGTCTCCAAAAAATACCTGTCTCTTGCTTTTTGCAGTTTATGCTTGAGGGAGGTGCTTAATTCTGTAATTAGTGACGCATTTTTATTCTTTTTCTTCCTGCAACGCTTGATCTTCCGTTTTAATTGTATTAGTTCTCGGGTTAACCACGGGTTTGTTCTCCCTAGTTTCTTTACTTTTTCCGGTACAAAGTTTCGTATGCAGTAATCGCAGAGGTATTTAAACCTCGCCCACAACGCATTTACGTCGTCCTCACAAAACGATAAGAGGGCATCTTGCAGAAAATACGCGGTGAAGCATACTAGAAGTGGGAGGGGGCCGCTATCAGCCAGCATAGTATGTCCACTTAGGTGACCTGAGAGGCGGCGGGTGCGCGAGTGTATAATAAAAGAACTCTTATGATGTCCAGTGACAGTGGAGATCATTAACTGTAGCACCAAAGTAGTGGACCACTACCAGAACAAAGGCATGTAGTATGCACATCTCAATTCTTGTGCTTATGCCAGTCTTATCTTTTACAGCAATAGCTGCTATGGGCTAACTCCCCTGGTTGTTCTGATGTCTACTGGTGTTGTCACTGGAATTCCCGAATTTCTTGCTAGAATATTGCAAATAAAGTTCTCATTGTGCTGCAAGGATTCAAACATACGATCAAAAGAGTGGCAGTCCACAATTCTACATTTCAGCCACTCTGCTGAAGGTACAGTTGTGGTGAATACTGATCCCGGAGAGCGTGATCTAGCCAACAGGTGCCTAGATTGGCTAACACCTGCTCAATGTCTGCATACTGTATATAGAGCTGGCATCCACACCTTCAAGTTCTTGCACATCACCTTCCCACTTGTGAAGGCAGTCCTATGTTAAGTTTTCTTCTTGCATGTGATGACAATGATTGGGTGCATCTGCTTCATTAATCTTCTTCTAGTGCTTGGCTTCTCAGATTTACTAGATGGAGCTGTTGGTGTCTTGTTTTCCTCAAGCAAAGCGCGAGACATACTAATGCGTAGCCCAAATATAGATTTGAGAAAACCAAAACGAATGCAGCAGTAAGAAGCTAAAGGGTTGTTTCGGTGTAGATCAGTGGCTAAGTCCGGATATGAAAGAGGAGGCAGAAAAGCCGAGTCTTTCCACTTCAACACTGAGGCACAACTCCCACAAATAAATAGGACTCTTACTTATTTTACTTTTTAAGGAGATTACCGACTTGCATTGGCAAGTGTTCACTTCAGCAAACACTGCATGAAGTAAGCTTCCTGTGCATATTTCACCAGCTACTGCATCATTGTTTCACATTATGAGTGAAACTGCAATTTTCTTTATGCCGCAACTTGCCCAATTTTGTGTTTTGCAGTGGGATGTTAGCAGTGCTAATAAGGCACCTAAATACTCATGAATAGTAATACAGAGAAAAAAAACTAAGAAAGCAGTGGCTTTTTGTGCGTAGACTATGCATACACCTGGTGCTCTTATGGTCATTTTTTCCCTATCCGCTCAGCCATTCTAAACAAGAAATGTTTATACACAATTAGTTTATACACAGACCACAACTAAACCACAGGTATTGTTGGTAAGCAAAGTATATTTATTCGGTGACATTTTCTGCAGCCCTGCTATTGCGCTTTCCTTCCTTCCTTTTCAGCTGTGCAGGTTCATTAAGAAGTGATGATACAGTTTGACAATTCTAATCATTGAAAGACTTAGCGAAACCTTTTTCGGGTTGTTTTTTCTTGGTTTCAGACTCTGCACATTGCATTTTAAGGCGTGTTTTCTGTGTTTGTTGCTTTTTCTTTATAGGTAGGGCATGTCAACATTTTTCACACCATTTCAAGCATGTGGTGCCATAGACTGTTCTTAGATGAAGTCTTGCCCTTTCATTCTGTACAATATGATGTCGGTTTTTTGTGTCCAAGGCCGTTTTACAGTGTGATTGTAGCATTTTGCTAAGATTTGCCTCTGTCACCCAAGCTTGAAAGATTGCTACCCACTGGTGGTGGCATGACACGTCACGTTTCTTTTTCAATAAAAGGAAGTCTGTCACTTATCCTGTGCACTGGTTGCCTTTTGTCTCTTTGAATTGCAATTTGTTGCCTATATTTGCTCTTTTGTTGCATTTCAGATTAGGAATGGCTATCATAATTGACATTTAACCATATTGCACACAATGTGGATGATATGTAATTGCAATATATGGCCACCATAAATATAATAGAAGTTAATAATTCAAGAATAGTGCCTTTGCATGGTGGTGCAGCCATGAATTTGTGGCTATAGAGAACCAGTGCTGCAGATAGCACTGCTTGTGCAGAATATAGTGCAGCTCTACTACTTTCAAACATCATTGTTTTTATCTGCATTTGTATAGCTCCAGTTTCTGTGAACAACACACATCTGGTGGAAGGGTGGCTTGCACCTGCAGTTGGGTCCAACGAATCGCCAAATTTCTGCCCGTTTTCATGTTATTAGCATATTAGTAAAGGCAGTCGTTTTTATAGTAGCCTGTTTGCCCAGTGTAGAAGCCGCTGCAGGGTGTCAGGATCTCATACACATCTTCAGCTTTGCAGGGGACACAGAATCTGGCACATAGTTTGTCACAGGCCATGTATTCGGGGCAAGTTGAGTTCACTCACTAGCAAAGGGAGAACCAAGCTTGTCGGATATGAAGTAAACCGCCTGTATACTCAGTGGCCTTCATTTCGTGTGACATATGTGGTTATAGCGACCCTTGCTTTAAGCACTTCTTGTCTAGCAGCGGTCGTTTGCTTTTTGAAACACTCAGGATAGCTTTCAGTAAGCTGGACAGGAATAACACTGAGAAACCAGCAGATGTTAATTGTCGCACTTATCATGCGAAGCTTCATACAGTATGATGAGGGCGTAAATAAATGCGGGTGTTCCTCAAGGCCTTGTAGCACATGTTACGAGTTTGGAGCAACATGATGTATAGCGCTTTTTTGATCGCATGCTATAGGTTTAGCAGGTGTGGCCATGGTTGAAGTGCAGTGCAAGGTCAAGAAAACAGATATCTATGAGCAGCACCCTGGTAAGGAGACTCTGGGAAAACTAGTGGGAAGCCTGTTGAACATCTGGTTGACCCACTTGCTGGCTCCGCCAGGCAAAGCATGATAAAGAGAAGGAAGTCATCAACACATCAGAAGGTTTTTACATATTAACACTGTGCTGAGGTCATAACATGCCAACAAGTCTTAGTGCGCAGGCTATGGACAACCAACTACATATGCCTTCTGTTCGGACATTGCTCATTGTAACTAACAAGGATGGAGTGGACAAAAAAAGAACAGCAGCTCCATTAATTTAGTTTCACTGGTATCGACAGTGTTTTGTAAGCGTACATTGCCATACTCCCCAATGCCTTCTTGGGTGACATCAGCAAAGACCAGCTTGAGGCAAGGGGTAATAGACGTCTTTACAAGCTAAAAATGCATGAATGCACGGAGAGCACATTGTGTCCAAAAAGTAGGCACTTCACAGGGGCACTGGAGAAGGAACAGGTTATTAACAGTGGGCAAAGACAAGCTACTAAACACCCAACACTGTTGCCATGTAACGACCTCTGAAACAATCCCTCTTAAAGAGGAAATCATCTTTGTGTATCCATAAAGAGGGCAGATGGGCAAAGCCCCTTCAGTAATGCTGCCAGCTTCAAAAGCCTATTTTGCACATCCTGAATTCCTCCTTCTTAAGACTTTGCTGGGTGCAAGCATTCTACTGTCCAAAAGCTGTCATTGAGAGCACTGTTGGTTTGGTGGCAATAAAGTTCAGAAGCAATTGCAACAAACCTCCCTTCCTAGTTGGCCTGGATGCTCACGGTGCTTATGAAGGAGCACCATGAGGCAAGCAAGGTGAATGGATGCCTCCAAGCCCTTGTTCGTTTATCACACTGTTCTGTTAGCAACAACCATGAGACTTGAAACCAACAAGCTCAAGCTCAGCACTCGCATGGTTACTGCGGAGGATTCATAAAAAGCACAAAAACAGAAAACTCAAGGGAAAGGATAAAGCACCATTTAACACTTAGTATTGCTACTGCCCACCCCTTTCTTTTATTTTGTCTGGTCGTGCTACATCTTTTTACTATATATGGGCATGAACTTAGGTGATGTTCCCAATCAGTGTCCAATATTTATATGCACTATGTGCTGGTTCAATGATGTTCGAAACACTGCAATGGAAGCTTCAAGTAGAAAAGGTGCCTGGTAGAAAAAAGAAGCTGTGCTGCAACCATCTTGGCAACATCTTGTCCCCTTAATAAAAATTGTGCTTTCATATCAACTTGAGCCCTCCAGTTTAGAGTAAAGTACCAGTGCGCTTATGAACAATGAATCAATTCTCAAAGAGCATGTGCAGTCCAGCCAAAAGCAGGGGCAAGAATCCGCATTGTGCTCCTGCATTGAAGGTGAATAACACGTACCTAATGGCGAATGTGCTTTAGTAAGCTTCATTGCAATATTAATTTGTAATGTACAAAGAATTGTCAATGAAGCTTACCACGAGCACAGATGCACTTGCAAATTATGTCACAATTGAAAGTAATGAGCACAGTGTAAACCTATGTGCCCTTTCCACTCTTAGTACGCTTTACTGCACGATTCTTATTTACAACCCTGTATTGCGGTGTAGCAAGCTACAAAAGAAACGTTGCATAATTAGGCCTTTTACGATTATCTTTCTCGCAATACACTATTATGTCGCGGTGAAGCCTAAGCAATGTACTGCGGTGAAGCATACTAAAAGTGAAAAGGGCCCACTGTCACTGGACATAATAAGACTTCTTTAATTATACACTCGCGCACCCGCCGCCTCTCAGGTCACCTAAGTGGACATACTATGCTGGCTGATAGCGGCCCCCCCTCCCACATTTAGTATGCTTCACCGCGTAACTAAGCTGTACTGCGGCGAAGAAGCCGTACATTTGTATTGAGTGAATAAACAAGTGGTTTTTTACAACAGTAAGAAATAAACGCGCACCACGCATCAGTCTACCACACGGAAGAGCGTCGCAATATACGGTAGCTGATTCACACAGGCCGTGTAGCCCACTTATCAGTCGTAAAGGGTATTATGGGTAATTCAAAATTTCAGACACACGTATGTGTTTGTTTACGTTCGCACTCCTTGCGTAATAAGACTCCCAGAACTTCCACAATAGAAAGTAATTTACAACACACAAACGCAAAGAACACTACATGTCTCGTTTTCAACTCGGCCGTCATGCAAATGACATATAGCGCGGAAAAACGTGAATATGCTGTGTATTAGCGTCGTAAACTTCATACTAGGCAAGGAGCTAGCACACCACAATCCCGCGACAGCCGCTAATGAGACCAAGACGGGAGCACATGTCTTTGAACGCGCAAAACCTAAGCCACTCTGCTCCTCCAAACACCCCCGCTGCCCGGCTGCACCACTCGTTTCAAGCACAGCACACCAAACACACATTCAGCGCTGAACAGCGGGCGGTCGACGCAGTTGCATTTACATGACTTGCAGCGAGCAGCACATCCCTCGATGTCCGTTAAGCAAAGTCGGACACGGCGACGCCACATCGCGGTTCGCAGAACTTCGCTGCCGAGGCGCTAATCCACTTGGATATTTCAATTGTCACCACCGCCGGGTTCTCAAGAAAGCACGGGTCACACAACGCAGATTCTGTAGTGCCAGAGCTCATCGAGGCCAAAGCCGCATTGCCGCACCGCCACTACTCACGGCTTTCCACCAAGTAACACAGAACCTACAACCAACACATAAGCAACGCACGCACGATTACATGAGCAATGTTGAACAACGCGCGGTCCAGAAAACGATCACGCCGAGGACGAACACGCCACGGCGTCGCTCGGCGCCAGCATCGTGCCTTCTCAAAAATCCCTAAATGATGCTGTCCCTAGGCACCTAGGATCAGGTCACGTGAGGGATTTTTGTACGACAAATAGACGCACGCGGTTGCTTGTCCTCTAGAGTCAGTATAATAACTCTATGGTAGAGGCGATGGCGCTGCAGCACCGCCGCCCTCTCCCTTTCTCGAGAAGGAAAGAGAGCTGGAAGGAGGGAGAGATAGACAGCTCTGACTATTCCTCTCTCGAGCACCCATTCGCAGATGGGCTGCTCTCTTTCTCCCTCCCAGGTCCGAGTGGCGGCGAGACCGCCCCACGATCTTCTAAGCTCTCCCATTGGTAAGTTCTTGTATGCTCCTCTATTCCCTCTCCATAAAAGGTTACCGACTTCACAAACACACACACACACGCACGAACGCACGCACACGGAGATTTTTTTGCTTTGACACTCCGAATGCTGGCGCTATAATATTTGGCCCGTTATACCCGTAGATGAGATTTCGACGACCGATACTGTTTTTGCCGCCATCGTTGTACTCCGATTGTCACTTGTATTTCTGTGCGCAAGTTCGCCCAATAAAGCATTAGGTTAGTGAATGATAATTTTGCTACTGTCTGGTTCTTCACCGCCACTATAGCGTAACAATATTTATTGGCATTCGTTTTAGAATAAACCCAGGGCGCTGGACAATTAACGATGCTATAGTTAATTGCCGTGCTCGAGTACTCGTGGTCTCATTCCATGATTATTGAGGGCAAAGCAGTTCATAAAGAGTTACGTGAAAAACAAACAAGCAAGCAAGCAAACAAAGAAACAAACAAACAAACAAACAAGCAAATGTCCATGCTCTGTTAAAGCGGTGGAGAACGGTGAAAAAGGATAAATAAAAGAACGATGCAGTGTCACAGGTGTCACACTTGTAGCCAAAAAAGCGACAAAGGCAAAAAAGGACAACTATTCTTAAAGACCATCATCAATGTATCATTATCTGGAATGCATCTTTCATAATAGGATAACCACCGGGAACACCTATTGGTGGTGGACACACACCCGGAAAGTCATCGTACTCGGGGTTCATCACGCCGAACACCTCTTCTTCGAAATCTCGGTCAAGTGCCACTAAATTATAGTACGCGTCCTCTTCAGCAGTGTAAGCGATGGCATCCTCGCCTTTACAGGCAAAATGATAATTTGGATGAAAATTGTTGGTGTCGGCATAAACTTTGGTCTCATTCCACGAAGAGTCCAGGATGTCGCACACTTCTGGCAGCGACAGGATGCCCGCCATCTTGGTCAGCGGTCCCGGAGGCCCATATCCCAGTGGATCGATGTTGTACGGCTTGCTGCTGCTTCCGTTCTGGCACTTAGCCGGGTCGATCTTGTACGTCAGTGCCACAAATGGATACAAGTGGCAGAAGGCGGGGCGGTCTGTTTGGTTCAGTTTTTGCGAGTAGACTTTCAATTCCCGAATGGTGTACGTCGTCGCCTTCCGGTTGGTGATGTTACGCGGGTACACGTGGTAGAACACGATGGTGTGGTAAGCCTGTCTGTGCGCCAGCTTGCTCGTGTTGTACGATGCCCGTTCGTAGGATCCGTATGGAAAGACAAAGCCGAATGTGCGGTTATTGTGCCGCAAGAAAACATCGTTGGTGTCATTGTAGAGCTCTGCCAGACTGCGGTTAAGCGAGTCGGGCGCGTTGTTCCACCACATGCGGATGGCGTCGTAGTTGTTGGCTTTCATCCAAGCGAGCGCGTTGTTTTGGAACGTGGCCTTCTCGTTGTTGGCGTTGGCCAGCAGCTTGAGAAACGCCGAGTCCGGGCCCCGAACAACGAGCCACACCTGCAGGAAAGGGTTTTCCGCCTTGAAGTTGGCCATGCGGCGCACGGCGTCCCTCGGCGGGAGGTCCACGTCCGGTAGCTCAGGTTGCAGCTGCATGTTGTCGTCGAGAGAGTAACAGCAGTACATGGCGTAGTGGCAGAACATGTACGGGAAGTAGGCGATTCCGTATGTGCGACGGTGGCTGCGAAAGCCCTGCTTGTCCGCCCAGAAAGGACACAGGTATTTGTGCAGATAGGTCCAGATTGGTAGCGTATAGTCTTGGCTGTAGAGCCAGCTGTCCTCTGTCGTTGTGCTTGGCGTTGTCGTGGTCGTTGCCGGAGTAGTAGTCTGCGGACCGGTCGTGCTCCCCCTCGAAGCCGTGGTAGAATATGGCGTCGGCGGTGGCGACGATTTTCCGCCGCCGCCGCCGCCCTGATTCGCGTATATATAGATGGCTGGTTCGGTCTTGCCAGTTCCTTCACTCTCTTCAGAAGCACTGCTGAAGATTCCGTTTAATGACAGCAGCAGCAGTATAACTAGAATAAGGAGGAAGCAGCACAGTGCCGAAATGATGGTAGGGCAGTTGTCATCCTCACTCTGGTTCGCGTCTGTGCTCACATCGGACCGGGGGCTCGCCTCGGACCAGGGGCTCACCTCGTACCAGGGGCTCACCTCGTACCAGGGGTTCACCTCACTCATGCTACAGTGTTGCCCACACGAATCAAGAGTTAAACGCCCACAACAAGTCGCTGCCCGAAGCGCGAAGGAGAACCTGACCTGCTCGACCGGGCGCACTGGCAGATTGGTAGTTTCTAGCGAAGCGAAAGAGCGCAATCCACTACGGCGGGTATGCGCGTGGTCGGGCGCTCGAAGGGGGCAGGAGCGCGGCAGAACAGTTGCATTTCCAAGTAAGGATGGTAAGTGAGGATGACGATACCTTTTAAAATCTGAAGTAGAAAACAGTTTTTTGTCGAATATCTGGCGTGTACACCGTATATAAATGCGGTAAAGGCTTGCTGTTCAAGCAGTGCGCGTTTTGTTAGACATAGCGCAATAAAAAGGACAATGTTTAATGCGTGTTGGCAAATTTGTTTCATTATCAAACTTGAAATCATACCATTGCCGGCGAATTATTGTGTCATAATTCTCATTTATGATGCAGAAATATCCTAATTAAGATTTTGTAGCTTTAAGGCTAGAATGTGTAGCGAAAGCGAGTGGCTTCAACGATGAACTGGATTACTTATGTGCAAATATGACTTGAACGACTGCTGAGAGCCATATTTCTGTTTGTGACGTTTTATGTTTTAATGGTCTGTCAGATCACAACGGAATGAAACCATAAATGCTTCAACGTGACGTGCAGGTAATGCTAGGGTCGTGAATTAGGATAAATCTTAACGTCACTTTGAATCGCGCGCCGAACACCACAAGTATTGAAGATAGAGACTGACGTCAGTCGGGTGCAGTTTACTGATAGCAAGGACGTTTATTCCTTAATTGATAGAAGAGCTGTGACTAATTAACATGGCGCTAGCACGAGTGCCATCTCCCGCGTTCTCTTCGGTTCTCTTCAGCGACACAAGGAGGTCGTTGCTTAGGCGTTCAATCCTTCCAGTCACGAAACGCCAATAGTAGTCGGACAATCGGAACACGGGTTGTCGATCTCGGTCGATCAGTGCTTAGTGCTCACATGACAAGCACCCTGCCTTCACGCAAGGGTGCGAAGAGATCTTTCCAGATCGCCAGTTTATTCGTGGTGCAGACTTCAGGTAACTCCAACGCTTCTAACTGGATGTCGCGGGAGTGAAGATGACTGGGGAGTTTGAACCAGACACTTGGACAACTGTAAAGGCGGGAATACTTAGAAGCGCCAAACGTCGGCGCTGAGAGGTCTTGTGCCCCGAGGGATGGCAGGCCGAGACTTGTTGACAGGTCGCATCGAATGAACGTTCTCTGGCTGCCGACCACAAGCAGCAATCGCACAAACGCGGAGGTACCGCACTGATGCCGTCTGCACCAGTACAGGTATCCACGTCGCATTGATGGTATGGAGCACTTGTGCTTCATGCATTGTCACTTTTCGTAGCGTGTACTCGTGTGTAACTGTTCTTGGGAGACGGGCTACCGACGTTTCGTTTCCATATGGAGCAAAGTGCTGAAACGCGATGTCTCGAGCAGTGTTCGCACTTGAGCCCCGTAGCGCTGCGGCACTTTCGTTCGACGTGTTCCTCTCTGCCATATTTAAAAAAAAACAGCAACAGTTCTTATAAGCGAGTCGGCGTCTAAACTCGTCGGCTGGCAGTTTGAGGCGGCAGTCCTTTATGACGTTGTCGCGGTGATTGCACAGTGCGCAGCAAGAATAGGTGTTCGGGGGAGGAGGAGGAGGAAGTAAACTTTATTGCCCTAGAAAGAGTAATTCAGCGGTCGGGCCGGATGTCTTCATCTTCTATTGGTTGATGCCGATCTCCGGCCTGCATGGTTGGCGCCCCTATTCCAGGGCACCACTGAGCGTGGCTGCTCGTCGGGCATGATCCACCAGCCTCCGTTGGACGCTAGGGTCGCCGCTGGAGAGCACGCTCTCCCACTGCTCCGCACTCGGATTTTCTATTTTGTGGAATGCCTTATTCGTATTGCACTCCCATGTGATGTGATAAAGTGTGGGTATTGCGCCACACCACGGGCATGTGTCCCTGTATTGACCTGGGAACATTTTGTATAGTTTATGTAAATTTGGGAAAGTTCTTGTCTGCAGCTTTCGCCAGTAAACTGCCTGTTCTTGAGTGAGTGTATTGTGAGGCGGGGGATATCTGATCCTCGTCCCTCTATGGTAATTTAGTATGTCAGAGTACGTTGGGATCACTGTCATGAAGTCCTCAGGATCTCTGTTTAGGTCCGCTCGGTTTGTATGCTCGCGAGAGATCCTATCTACCCTTTGGTTGCCCTCAATCTCAGTGTGCCCCGGTACCCAAAAGATGGTGTGTCTAATGCGTTTATTCTGTTGGCCAGCGCGGAGGAAGATTTGGAGCGCTTTTAGACCGATTCTGCCGTTACTGTAGTTTCGGCATGCTTCCTTGGAGTCTGTTAGAATTATAAGGGATCTATCTGTGCGGTAGCCCTCCACAGCTGCTAGAGCAACAGCCATTTCCTCTCCCTCGGTTACCGTACAATCCCGTGCCGACGCGCAAGCGATTTCCCTATAGTCCGAGCCTATTACTGCCGCGACGACTCTTTGTTCTTTTTCCCTTCGTTCTCGAGGATATACCGCGGCGTCCGTGTATACCGTGTTCGCCTTGGTTGCTAGGTATTTTTCTACATACTTTGCCCTAGCGTTCCGCCTGGCTGTGTGCAAATTCGGGTCCATGTTTCTTGGCAGGGACCCTACCTTGATGGCAGGCACGTACCCAGGATCTTTTTTCGGGGGGGGCCCACCACCTCCATCATCATCATCATCATCATCATCATCATCATCATCATCATTAACATCATCATCAGCCTGTTTTATGTGCACTGCAGGACGAAGGCCTCTCCCTGCGATCTCCAATTACCCCTGTCCTGCGCCAACTGATTCCAACTAGCGCCCGCGAATTTCCTAATTTCATCGCTCCACCTAGTGTTTTGTCGTCCTCGATTGCGTTTCCCTTCTCTTGGAACCCATTCTGTAACCCTAATTGTCCAACGGTTATCTAACCGGCGCATTACATGACCTGCCCAGCTACATTTCTTCCTCTTGATTTCAATTTGAATATCGTCTATACCCGTTCGCTCTCTGATCCAAAGCGCTATCTTTCTCTCTCTTAACGTTGTGCCTAGTAATCTTCGTTCGATCGCTCCTTGCGCTGTCCTTAACTTGCTCTCAAGTCTCTGCCCCATAAGTCAGCACTGGCAAAATGCACTGATTGCACACGTTACTTTTCAATAATAATGGTAAGTTTCCAGTCAGGAGCTGGCAATGTCTGCCGTATGCGATCCAACCTATTTTTATTCTTCTGTGAATTTCCTTCTCATGATCAGGGTTCCATGTGATTGATTGACCTAGGTAAACGTACTCCTTCACAGTCTCTAGTGGCCGACTGGCGATCCTGATCTCTTGTTCCTTTGCCCGGCTATTTATCATTATCTTCATCTTCTGCATAATAATATTCAACCCCACTCTTACACTCTCTCTGTTAAGGTCTCCAATCATTTGTTGTAACCCGTCTGCATTGTTGTTGAATAGAACAATGTCATCGGCAAACCGAAGGTTGCTGAGATATTTGCCGTCTATCTTTATTCCTAAGCCTTCCCAGTTTAATAGCTTGAATTCTTCTAAGCACGCAGTGAATAGCTTTGGAGAAATTGTTTCCCTGTCTGACTACTTTCTCTATAGGTATCTCCCCTGCTTTTCTTGTATAGAATTGCGGTAGCTGTAGACCCTCTGTAGATATTCTTCCGCGAAGGACGAGTCAGTAAGACGAGAAACTATTTACAGATTATATTTACAACAACGGTTGCAGCGCTGACCGGTTAGATTCACAGCGCGAGCCCAGTTCGTTCTTCCTCCTCTTTTCTGGAGTGATGGCGCCTACGCGCATCGTTCAAACAAACAAATACCCCACGCATGTAGCAATACTTTCCAAGCTTTTTGCGTAAGCGTTCTGTACTCCTTGATTACGTAGTGCCTCTATGACTGCTGGTATCTCTACTGAATCAAATGCATTTCCGTAAACTATATAAGCCACATAGAGAGGCTTATTGTACTCTGCAGATTTCGCGATAACCTGATCGATGACATGGATGTGATCCATTGTAAAGTGTCTCTTCCTGAAGCCACCCTGTTCCCTTGGTTGATAAAATCCAGTGTTGCCATTATTCTATTGGATATTATTTTGGTAAATATTTTATATAATAGTGGGAGCAAGATAATGGTCCTAAAATTTTTCAATTCTTTAACGTCTCCATTTTTGTGGATTAGTATGTCTGCATTCTTCCAGTTTTCTGGGACCCTTGCAGTCAATAGACACTTCGTATAAAGAGCCGCCAGTTTTTCAAGCACATTGTCTCCTCCATCTTTGATTAAATCGACTGTTATTTCACCTTTTCCCCTTGCTCTTCATCGTTTCATGTCTTGCAGGGCCCTTCTGACTTCATGGCTAGTTATAGGAGAGTTTCTGGATCCTGTTCATTACTGTTTCTAAGTGAGGTATCGTGACTCCTCTGGGTACTGTATACAGGTCAGCTTAGAATTTTTCCGCTGCTTTTACTATATCTTCGAGATTGCTGATGATATTATCCTTCTCATCTTTTAGTGCATACATCATGGTTTATCCTATGCCAGGTTTCTTTTTTACTGATTTCAGGCTGCGTTCATTTTTTACGGCTTCTTCAGTCTTTCTCTTGTTATAGTTTCGAATATCAGTTATTTTCGCCTTGTTGATCAGTTTTGACAGCTCCGCGAATTGCGTAACGCTGTGCGGCCGCCAGTCCCATACAACCGCGTAGAGCGCAAGACTCTGCAACTCTAGACGCACTGCGCTCACCGCGATAGGTTAGAAAAACACCCACATAAGCACAGCAAAGAAGTGGCTACGTGAGGCGGTTCGACCGATAACTGTGGAAGCGTCATTCAAAACAAGTAATTGTTTTCCCCTTCTGGCGGCCTTTTCTCTACTTCCTTTTTAAATAAAAAATGTTGATGCATAAATATTCTCATAAACAACGGTTAACTTTTTTTATTATTCGCTTTTGCTTGCAGTTTAGTTGTTGCCTTGGCTCTCTCCCTTAGTAGATCGCTTCATTTCTCAACTCCTTGCGATTTTTTGTTTCCAGTTGCCGATTTCGCACGAAAAGTGCTATACAATTAGGGAAAAACAGACGAGGTAACGGGCGACAGTCATCTTGCTTATGGGTTTAAGGGTTATTGCAGGGTTTCATGATGGACGCTCTTGCACATTATTTCATTTCCCACCTTATCTAACCCATATCACGTGTATATGTTTCCGGGCATCTGCCAGCGTCGCGGCGAGCCGTAACTCGAGGAAATAATGAAGCAAAGGGAAAAGTTAAACGCAATTGGCGTTTTCTACGGCCGCAACTCGTTCCATGAGAGTACAGACCAGCTGAGTAACAGCCGCATCCCTCTCCTGGTCCCAGGATCAGCCTAAACAAAGAAGGTTCCCAGTTGAAAAAGACAACAGGAATTCTTGTCGCAACTACAGAAATTTCTGTTGTCCAACAGAAGTTCCTGATGTTTCTGTAGTTGCGACAGACATTCCTGACGTTACGACAGAAATTCGGATGTCGCAACAGAAACATTCTGTCGCGAAGACCAAGAGTTCTGAAGTCGAAACAGAAACGTTCTGTCGCGTCAAGAAGAGTTCAGAAGTCGTTACAACAGCTTTCTATTGTGACAGGGATTCTGACATTACGACAGAAATTCTGTCGTCGCAATAGAAAGATTCTGTCGCGAAGACGAAGAGTTCTGAAGTCGCAACAGAAACTTTCGGTCACGACAACAAGAGTTCTGTAGTCACAACAGCTTTCTATTGTGACAGCGATTCTGACGTTACGACAGAAATTCTGTCGTCGCAAGAGAAAGATTCTGTCGCGACGACGAAGAGTTCTGAAGTCGCAACAAAAACGTTCTGTCGTGACAAGAATTCTGTAGTCACAACAGCTTTCTGTCGTGACAGCGACTGACTTTACGACAGCAATTCTGACGTCGCAACCGAAACACTCGGTCGCGACGGCCGAGAGTTCTGTAGTCGCAACAGTCGTTCTGTCGCGACCACAAGAGTGTATGAAGTCGCAACAACAGTTTTTTATCGCAACAGCGATTCTGACGTCGCAACAGGAACTCTCTGTCGGGACTACATAGAAATGTGCTACTTTTTGTCGCAGCGACATAAGTTCTAACGCCTCGACAGAAGCGCGTTCCGTCGCGACGCTTTAAAATTGTATGTCAGTTTCGCCTTGGTGGTCTACACTGTACTTTTTTCTTGCACGGTATTCAATCGTGCTTCTCTGAAGCTGGCAATGATGATAGCGCCGACACCGGTATTGAAGTCGACATGGCCAATTGTTATAATTGTGCCTTACGACGAGGCACTAGCAACGCCATACTGGCCTCTTCAAAATCATACCATCTGCGGGAATGGCTGCGTATCCGTTTTACTTTATTTGGTAAGATGTGGCACACAGGCCTGTGAACTTAAATGGGCCATTACACTGACACATTAATTAATTTCCCAGAAATATTGCATAAGCTTTTGCGAAGCGAAAAGGAAGTCTTAGGTTGTTCCTCAAAGTTGCGTGAAAAGCTGTTTCGCTCTGGTCTCATTATTCTGGTACAGCGCTACGGTGAGAAACCAGTATGCTGTCAGAAAGAACACTCATCCACGAATGTTTATGTAGCTATTTTGCATTGAACACACGAATTATGTGCGCGCTCAAAAGTGTAAAGAACGAGAGACAACTGTCGAAATTAGCAGTAACAGCCCCAACAGTCACCGTTGTCTATTTCTGAATGTCTTATTTAATACGGACATCGTACATCAATATTGATGTTCTAGCACTCAACGATGTGCCTTACGGTAACACGGTGTCGATGGTAACAACACTTTTGCCCTTCTAGAGATGCGGCAGGGGACGCGGTGGAGTGATAGCGGATCTTGGCTCTTAAAATGCAAATGTAAACATCAGCGCATCGTACTATTGAGTTGGCCAAAATGTACACCCGAAATACATGTGAGGACCATGGTCAGACAACTGTCTTATATGTAACAAGGAAGAAACTGTCGAACATATTTTTCTTGACTGCCACGATGCCCGTTTTCTTTGGGACATCCTGCAAAGAACATTAAAAAAGGAGCTTCCTATCACTGCGTTCGGAATAAGGTTTTTGCCATGTGCTGAACCTGACGGTGTGCCGGTGGACATGTTGATGCTATTGTGTATGCAAAGTGTGTGGCGAACTCGTATGGCTGTACGCAATGCTGATGTTGATGCAAGGTCAGCAATGCATTATTTTACTGAGGACGTTAATTATACAAGCGAAGTGTTGAAACTGCTGAGTGATCCGCCAAATTGGCTTTCAGTGTTGGACAGTTTGGCTTCGATGAAGCCATTTTAACATGACACGTCAGTCTTAGTAACGACTAGACGTTTTAACATTCGGTTTTATTTGACAATATTTGTATGTACTTGCCAAGCCGGTAATAAAAAAAAAAAAACAAAAAAAAACAGGAGTGGTGCAGTGGTAAGATGCCGGGCTCGGAATCGCGAGGTCGCAAGTTCGAGTCCTCGACGGGAACGTTTTATTTTTTTTATTTTTTTTTACTTTTATTTTTTCCTTTATTGTACTGACAAATTTACATAGCCTTAAGGAGGTCTCTATCAATTTTTAATTAAATATTTATGAAAAACTACAGAACTTTCTACTACAGGACGTCACACTACAGACAACAGAACTACAGACAATAGAACTACAGACAATAGAACTACAGGCAACAGAACTACAGGCAACAGAACTACAGAAACAACGTCCCAAAATACGACAGACTGAAATTTCCTGTTGTGTTTTTCAACTGGGTTGAACTAACAAAAGCAACAGCTATGCGCGTGACGGTTGAATAGATGGTGACAACTGAACGCATCTCGAGTTAATCGCACGGGTGCGGAATCTATTAGAAAACTGTCCTTCACATTACAAGAGATGCCGATAAATACCGCCATCTAAAAGGAGTGAAAAAGGCAGCATAATGCTGACCGATGAACAGCTGCCGAGTATCAACATTGATCTGGCGGTGCTTTAGGAATGTGTTGGGAGTGGTGGCGTAGGTGGGGAGGGGGGGGGGGGGGGGTATGCCACTTGATTTCGGGGGGGGCCCGGGCCCCCCCGGGCCCCCCCTGGGTACGTGCCTGCTTGATGGTACTGCGATACTCATCGGGGGAGATCTTGCGGCCAGCGCTAATGCTGACGGTACCTGCGGTGGCAGACACGGTTTGCATCGCCCGTGTTCCGCGGAGGTGTTTTTTCGGTAGGGACCTTGAACGGGAATTCTGACTTCCTTCTCTACTCTCGGCCTACATGTGCAGGCACTTCATGACCATGCCCTCCTCCTCTTGTCACAACCTCGGAGAAACCCCGTCGATGGCCTCAGTCTCCTTCATGCATTGTTGGAGTTGCGCAATGTGGCGAAAGATGCGCGCCTTCTTCTTCTTTCAGCGACCGCATATGTTCAGCTGCGCGGTCATTCACGCATCTACCAATTTGGCCCACATCGGTTTTCCCGCAGGTCAATGGTATTTCATATACCACACCCTTGCAGCAGTCTACAAACTGCTTGCCATGCTTTTTGCTGCAGCTGCTCCTCGTACCCTCGCTCGCGACCGGGCGCAGAGCTGTGCTTGTTTCCGAGGGATGGAAAACTAAAATCCCTTGATAATTTGAAAGTAGCGACACTCTTTGAACTCTGCCACCGCCGCGCGACCTCCTCGCTTCCTCCTCGCCCCTTGCCCGTTCCCCCGCGGCAACCAGTTTTGCCCCCGTTTTTCTGCACGACGATTGGTCTCCCTGCCGTTGCCCTTGGAAACGCGCGGATCTTGAGTTTTGCTTGTGTTTTTCTTTCTCGTTCGCGCCATTTTCCTTATCACGGCTGGCTCAGCGCTTTAGCTCGGCGTAGCTAACGTTGTACGCTGTGTTTCCTGCTCTATGTGCTAGCGCTATGCCGGCCTTTTGCGCATATAACAGCAGCAAGAAGCCTGAAGATGGTTATGCCGCTTTTGTGATACCACAAGGAAAGCGTGACGGCTTGCGCAGGAAGCAGTGGCTGCATGACATTGGCCGAAAGGACTTTGTTCCGGCAAAGAACAGCGTTGTTTGCGAGCTGAGGTATCTTTCTTATAGCTCGTAGCAAAGCATCCCGTAATGCTGCATTTTTTTTTCATTCTTCCGGCCTGCTCACCAGCGTTTTTGTTGTGGTTGTCCTCAGTATGCTTAATATTCTGGGGCGGCTTCATCACCTCGCACGTCGCTGACTGTCGTTATTCAGTCGGAAGTGCAGCATTATTGATTCTGCTTCGAGCCCTAAAAAAATCAGTGGCAAGTATACCCGTGGTATTGCAGGTGATAAGCGTAAGCCAGTCAACATTTTTTTTCATGTTTTAAGGCAAAAGCCTTTAGATCTCTGTTTCAAGGGCGCGTTGTAAACTGGAAGTATCACGTGACCCAAGGACGCCATAGGTGACCCAAAGCATGTCCAGCCCTGTATAACAGAATGATTACCCAAGTTAATTACTGAATCATTAGTGATTGACCTAAGGTGGATTAGGGAGGATTAAAGTTGATTAGAGTGTATTAAAGAAGATTAGGGTGGATTAGAGTGCATTAAGGAGGATTAAGATGCATGAATAAAGATTAAGGTGGGTGGAGGAAAATTAAGACGGATTATGGTGGATTAAGGTGAAGGGTTGATGAAAGGGTATTAAGACCGATTAGGGTGGATTAGGGTGCAAGATGTAGACAAGATGTAGACGTGCTCGGCAAGGTGCGCTGCAGTGACGATAGGATGGTAAGAACTCGAATTAGCCTGGACTTGAGGAGGGAACGGAAGAAACTGGTACATAAGAAGCCAATCAATGAGTTAGGAGTAAGAGGGAAACTAGAGGAATTCCGGATCCAGCTACAGAACAGGTATCCGGCTTTAACCCAGGAAGAGGACCATAGTGTTGAAGCAATGAACGACAAACTTATGGGCATCATTAAGGAGTGCGCAATAGAAGTCGGTGGTAACGCCGTTAGACAGGAAACCAGTAAGCTATCGCAGGAGACGAAAGATCTGATCAAAAAACTCCAATGTATGAAAGCCTCTAACCCTACAGCTAGAATAGAGCTGGCAGAACTTTATAAGTTAATCAACAAGCGTAAGACAGCGGACATTAGGAACTACAATATGGATAGAATTGAACAGGCTCTCAGGAAAGGAGGAAGTCTAAAAGCAGTGAAGAAGAAGCTAGGAATTGGCAAGAATCAGATGTATGCGTTAAGAGACAAAGCCGGCAATGTCATTACTAATATGGATGAGATAGTTCAAGTGGCTGAGGAGTTATATAGAGATTTATACAGTACCAGTGGCACCCACGACGATAATGGAAGAGAGAATAGTCTAGAGGAATTCGAAATCCCACAGGTAACACCGGAAGAAGTAAAGAAAGCCTTGGGAGCTATGCAAAGGGGGAAGGCAGCTGGGGAGGATCAGGTAACAGCAGATTTGTTGAAGGTTGGTGGGCAGATTGTTCTAGAGAAACTGGCCACCATGTATACGCAATGCCTCAGGACTTCGAGCGTACCGGAATCTTGGAAAAACGCTAACATAATCCTAATCCGTAAGAAAGGGGACGCCAAAGACTTGAAAAATTATAGACCGATCAGTTTACTGTCCGTTGCCTACAAAGTATTTACTAAGGTAATTGCAAATAGAATCAGGAATACCTTAGACTTCTTTCAACCAAAGGACGAGACAGGATTCCGTAAAGGCTACTCAACAATAGACCATATTCACACTATCAATCAGGTGATAGAGAACTGTGCGGAATATAACCAACCCTTATATATAGCCTTCATTGATTACGAAAAAGCGTTTGATTCAGTCGAAACCTCAGCAGTCATGAAGGCATTACGGAATCAAGGTGTAGATAAGCCATGTGTAAAGATAATGGCAGATATCTATAGCGGCTCCACAGCCACCGTAGTCCTCCACAAAGAAAGCAACGAAATCCCAATAAAGAAAGGCGTCAGACAGGGAGATACGATCTCTCCAGTACTATTCACAGCATGTTTACAGGAGGTATTCAGAAACCTGGATAGGAAAGAATTGGGGATGAGAGTTAATGGAGAATACCTTAGTAACTTGCCATTCGCTGATGATATTGCCTTGCTTAGTAACTCAGGAGACCAATTGCAATGCATGCTCACTGACCTGGAGAGGCAAAGCAGAAGGGTGGGTCTGAAAATTAATCTGCAGAAAACTAAAGTAATGTTTAACAGTCTCGGAAGAGAACAGCAGTTTACGATAGGTAGCGAGGCACTGGAAGTGGTAAGGGAATACATCTACTTAGGGCAGATAGTGACCACGGATCCGGATCATGAGACTGAAATAACCAGAAGAATAAGAATGGGCTGGGGTGCGTTTGGCAGGCATTCTCAGATCATGAACAGCAGGTTGCCATTATCCCTCAAGAGAAAAGTTTATAACAGTTGTGTCTTACCAGTACTCACGTACGGGGCAGAAACCTGGAGGCTTACGAAAAGAGTTCTACTTAAATTGAGGACGACGCAACGAGCTATGGAAAGAAGAATGATAGGTGTAACGTTAAGGGATAAGAAAAGAGCAGATTGGGTGAGGGAACAAACGCGAGGTAATGATATCTTAATTGAAATCAAGAAAAAGAAATGGGCATTGGCAGGACACGTAATGAGGAGGGAAGATAAGCGATGGCCATTAAGTGTTACGGAATGAATTCCAAGGGAAGGAAAGCGTAGCAGAGGGCGGCAGAAAGTTAGGTGGGCGGATGAGATTAAGAAGTTTGCAGGGACAACATGGCCACAATTAGTACATGACCGGGGTTGTTGGAGAAGTATGGGAGAGGCCTTTGCCGTGCAGTGGGCGTAACCAGGCTGATGATGATGATGATGATAGGCTAAACGTGTTAAATACAATACCGAACTTAAGCTTAAACCTAAATAGAATGCAAGAAATACCGAATACATAGCATACGGAACAAACAGCAACTCCATCAGCCACAGTGAGCTTATGGGAGAACATGGTATATTTGATGTTAACTTTTACTCTCCGTGGTATTTACGGAGCATTACTTTGATGAATCGTTTCAAACAAAAAACGTAAAAACTCGTGATCTGCGCAAGACTGAGACATTCGTTCGGGCTAAAGCATTCATGTACTTTGGTAAAAGAACGAGATCATGTTTTGTTTCGTTCTACTTTAATAAAATACAAGTTCCCAAAGTATCGTCATTTAGGAAAATAGAAGATCTTGTACGTCGCACGGTTCCGACAAGTGGCTGGTAATAGCAGAAGAAAACCATGTGGCAGGACTTTTTCTGATGAACTTTCGCTAACAATTGTATAAAACAGACTAGAGTATCGTGTTCTTTCTATGTGTATTGTGTTCTTTTTACTTTCTAATAGTGACTGATGACTGCTACTCTTCCAAAACATTGACAAATGTATATGATGAAATATAGGGTTGTGCTGTACATATATTTTGCTGCTGTAATATGTCTTTGCTTAAATCATTGCCCGTGCAGGGACAAATGCTAGAAATTATCCGAGCGATGGAGGAAAAGGGAGAGGGATTGGAAGGGAGGAGGGATAGAAATTGTGTACTTGTATTATCCCTTGTTGAAGGCAAATGCATAGTGGTCTGCAAAAAAGCGTCGATGCTTTGGCGAACCACAGGTCACTGTTTGTGGCACGTATAAGTATTTTAATTTTGCTGTCGCATTTTTTATTTTTTTCTCTCTTCCTATTGTTTCCTCTGTTCTTAGAGCACATGCAGACTGTGTCATTCGGGACAGAGCACTGCCGAGTCCCACTCCAAAACATCATTGCTTTGGCGGGCTGACAAAATATTTGATTGTATGTTCTATGTTCTAATAAAGAAAGAAAGAAAGAAAGAAAGAAAGATCCATGTACTAGCCATCATTTCCATGGTGGCCTAATGATGGCCGCGCCAGAGTTCCCGCGAATAATAGTTGTATGGCTGAAATGGGCATATATATTTATAAGCCAGCGCCAGGGACGCAGGCAGCGCAAAAAACAAATGTGGGGAGGGTGCGTTGACTCTCAACTCCGAACTTGAGATTCAGAGCACCGCCCTCTTTTTTCTCCGCTGTCTGCGTCTGTGGCGCTGTTTTGTAATTATGTTACCACACCATCTCGCTCAGCTGTCCCTATTCTTGCAGTGAAATTGGGATGTTAAAAATGTCAAGCGCCGTCTACTGGCGCGGCAAAAGGCGTGACGAAACGACACCGCTCGCCCGACAGCACAGCTAAACGCATAGCGGCTGCTTTGACTCGTGTTCTGCAGTGACTTAACACTGCTGTTCGCTGCAGTATGCCAAGGAAGGAGCTCGTGGCAACACCGACAACAAGCTGCGCCTAATTTTTTTCGGTAATAGGCGTGGCAAAATGAACCAGCCGTGGTTGCCTACTAGCTATGGTGTGCAGCTACTGGGCACGAGGTCACGGGGTCGAAACCCGACCGCGGCGGCCGCATTTTGATGAGGGCGAAATGCGAAAACACCTGCGTACTCAGATTTAGATGCACGTCAAAGAACCCCAGGTAGTCCAAATTTCCGGAGTACCCCACTACGGCGTGCCTCATAATCAGGTCGTGGTTTTGGCACGTAGAACCCCATAATTATATTAATTTGGTAAAAATGAGTGAATAAAACGAAATCTGCATGATAAACATTGGTGGCGAACGCAGGCGAAGTTTTCCACCTCGTTCATTCTTGCCTGCTTGTTTACTGAGACGTGTAAAAAAAGGTACCCCCCCCCCCCTCTCTCCGATTAAAAGCAGTTTCACCGGAAAGGCGAACCGTCGATAACAAATTATTGGACAGCCATGCGAAGTAAGGATGGTAGTTTTGTCGACAGCATAAACTTGCAAGCATTCGCTTACTAAACAAATTATCAAACCTGGGGGTCATCGCGCAGGCAAACATAAACACATCACACTCGATCATTGCTGACGCTCGCTGTCAAAACCGTGGCGTGAGGAAGCGCGCCAGAAGCGGCCAGTGAAGTGACCTTCGTGCTGGCTATCGCTTAAATGCAAACTGAGCGGCGAGAACGCAGCAATGCAGCGCGCACAAAAGGCAGGAGTTGTCGGCGCACTTAGACTGCCTACACTCGGCAAAGCAGATCGCTTTGAAGACAGCGCATGCGCGGCCGCGCAATACACAGTTGCTGCTGGAGTACAACGCCGCCCCGCCTCCCTCCCTTCCCCGCGGTATATAGCTTGCGCGCGACGGAAGACGGCGCGCTTCCTCCCCTTGCGCTTTACCTTGCGCGGCGGAGCTTGAGCCTCGACCGTCGGCTGCCCTCGCACGCTTTCACTCGCACATAGAGCATACGGCGTGCGAGGACGCTGTTATCGCCCTTCGACTTTATACGGAACATCACGACGACGACGGCAGAAATGCGCATGGAGTGTACATATAATTGCTGTCGCAACAAAATGTATTTCCTGACACTATGAGCGAACTCGCCCAACATAAAGCCTTATTAAAAGAAAAAGGAATGATATGATTTTACCCCATCAGCTTCATTTAAATTAGCGCTTAAGGCCAACACTTTCATCCGTACGAAAAAAGAAATGACGGGGATCGCGAACGCCTCTTCAGCCTACACGAGCGGAAATATTTTTGGTAAATATTTATGTGACGGCGCAGCTGTTTTATAGGCAACGCAGTTAGAGATTGTTAAGCTTTTTTTAG
The DNA here is from genome assembly GCF_023375885.2 of Dermacentor andersoni. Classification (NCBI taxonomy): domain Eukaryota; kingdom Metazoa; phylum Arthropoda; class Arachnida; order Ixodida; family Ixodidae; genus Dermacentor; species Dermacentor andersoni. The sequence goes on along the minus strand of NC_092817.1, from coordinate 182,885,362 downwards.
ACAGCTTAGCAGCTAAGAAAATTATTTCCCTGTCGGAGTGAAGGACACGTCCAGGTTTTCTACGGCTCATAATTTTCACTAAATATTTTCCAGACGAAGCATAAATGAAGGCAACTCCTGGAAAGACAGTGCTATCTTCACAAAAATTGTAGTTAATTCGTCCTGAAAAGAAAGAACATATAGAAAAAGCACGTTCACACGTCAGCGTAAGCGTGCAGGCGGAGAGTTAATGTAATTAATTTTATGAAAAGTCCACACAGCTCAGCACTAGTCATTAAGCTGGTTCTGCCACACACACACACACAAAAAAAAAGAAAGAACGAAAGAGCGGGTACGACATCTATGCATATCGCTCTGTCAATCTTCACAGAAGCTCACAAATTCACCGCGCGCTCGATCCTTAAGTAATGGTTGCTTCACCACACAGCGCGTTGTTGAAGCGCATGCGCGTCCGTTTTCCGTGCACGTCTGCTTGACATTCCATTACCACGAGTTTCTTGATTTTCCGCTCTGCTCGTATGTTTGTGCTGGGCTTACAGATGGAGCGTCTGTAAACAGCAAAGTCGTTAAGTTAGGAACACCTGAAGCAAAAAAGGAAAAAAAAGAATAACAATGCTAGAATTTATAAGCGCACGGAACGTGAGTGAGAGAGAACACAAGTAACGCCCAATCGTTTGGAAACTTGACACTTGCGGCTGCGAATGCCCAGGAAACTGCGTACGGACCAAATTGACCAAATGAAATCTTTACGCTGAACTCACATTTCTCCAGCATTTTCACGGGGCATGCATGTTTGATCTTACTCGCAGAATTTCCGTTGGGACGCTCGCAGCGAGAATCCAGCGTCAACGGAGCAGCCACGGTGCTTATTAGTTACGTGCATGGCGACTAATTGGCTTCGATGAACGGCCCTACAGTATCGAAGCTTTGATTTTGCACATAAGACTCATTTTAAGTCGACACAACGAATCTGAGGCGTTGCGACGGAATGCAAGGTTAATGAAATCAACAGTTCGACGAAAACTCGTGTTGTCGGGATTGCTCATTGTCAAGGGCAAAGCGGACGCTGACCAAAAACATTAAGATGGGCCCCCCCGTAAGGGAGCCGAAAGGTCTTGGGTTCTTTTCTTTTAAGGTTTTTGTCGGCGTCCGTTTTACCCTGGACGAATGCAAGGTTGTTTCAGATGTTTTAACCACAAATTCGGAAACATGTGAGCGACTGTTTAGGATACTTAGCTGAGGTCTGAGGCGCTAGTTTCCCCGAAAAGAGCCGTTGCGGTTTCACAGCAGTACGCGTCTTAAAGGGACACTAAAGGTTAGTATTTAGTCAAGGTAAAAGTGATAAAGCAATGCTCTAGAACACCTAAGGCGTCAATACAATTGCGTACAGAGCTTTAGTAACCGAGAAAACGAGGTAAATGCATGACACGATTTGAGACCCCCCAGCGACATTGCGGCACTAGCCCGATGACGAAGGCACTCCTCATCATAATTTATGTCACTAGTACTCAACTACTCGTATTAAAAAGATCATTTCATTAGGGTACAAGACGGAAGAAAATGCTACTTGTCTACTTTTGTTAGATTATAAGAAAAAATAACATTGTGACGTTACCCCTCAGTATAGTATGGGTGGTCGAAAGGTTTCGTTTTCCCTCGACTCTGCGCCGCGCGCGCTTTGGAGTTTCAATTGTTTCGTTATCGCGTCGTGCTGCGCTGGTTCTGCTGGCTCGCGAAACTTGCATTTGGAACAAGCAGCGAGAACGCCACGTCCTTGTGATGTCGTAGGGTTGCGCGAGCGGTCCGCGGAACTTGGCCAAGGGCGGTTGCAGCGGCGAATCCAACGTTACTTATAACTGTGTGCCAACGAGTGAACCTCTCGGTTCGAAGTGGTTAAGTGCCGTCCCTCTGCCACAGCAAGTTGGCAAACAGCCGAAAAATCGCATAGTGGGCTCGCTGCACTTTCGTCGAGCGGATTACGAGTTCAACGCCGACTTACTGAAGTCGTGTGGAGTGCCTTTCAAAGCAATGCTTTCCCGTAGCGCTGTTCCTTCGGTCTTGCCTGCATTCTCCGAAGCGCAAGAACAACTGCAGGTCGAAGACGGGGCGGTGAGTGCGGCATTTGGTTTTCACGAAGGAAAAGCTACAAATGTTCGAATATGTACAGCCATGACATACAGTTGCCGTCGTAGTAGCACGCAACGACGCCAGCAGCGCGAGCCCTCAGCAGCAGGTCACGTTCATCCTTGCTTAAATCGCTGAAGTCGAGCTCAGCATCGCGAGGTAATGTGTCGTTGTTAGGGTCGTCCATTGCAACGAGCGTCAAAGTTGGCGTCATAAAATAAAGAACCAGCTTATCGTCGCGCGCTTTCCCTTCCGCTAGCCACCATAGTTCCGCTTTCGCGCTGCTGTCGGCTCTGTCTTAGCTCTATTTCTGGCCGCGCGTTTGCGTTTTGCGCAGAAAAGCCGTAGCGCCATGGAGGAAGGAAACTGAGGAGAGGCCCTACCCCCTCCGCGCGCTAGGAGAAAAGTGTGGAGGAAATGACTTAGTAGGTTCTCCTTTGTTTTGCTGTTTTTTTATTTCTTTGCTGTAGTGGCCCCGCCTTTCGGGCCACAATGGCGGCTTTGTTATTGTTCTGTGCGCTCACACGTGTTGCTCCGTAGGTTTCGTACCGTATAGCAAAGGCGCCGTGCGGGCAGGTTTGCGTTGGTCTCCGTGATTTGTTGCGCTGCGTTATCTGGACCGTGCTCTACCGGATGTTGCTGTGGCCAGGTGGGACACGAGGAACTAAAGTTCGTGAAATGAACGCGCATGCAACGCTGTACGCAATGTACCGCGCCACGGCAATGACAAAGGACGAAGGAATATCCGCGGGAAATGTTGCCCTCTTTGGCGGAATCATGCTAACGTGCTAAAGATTGCTTAGTATTGTTGCGGAGAGCGCGGGTCCGGGCAGCACGGTTGCGAGCTGCGCGGCGTGGTTTCGCGAGAAATGTAAACAAGAGAGGAGAGCTGGCCCGATAGGCGGAGCAACGACATGAGCAACGCCAACTTCCGGCTTCACTTTAGCTTCACAAGCAGTGACGTCAGGGCGTCTCCTTAGTTTCCTTCCTCCGTGCGTAGCGCCGCCTGCGGGCGCCGTTTTACTCACCGATGGCGCAACATCACTATGAGACCATGACGTCACCACTCCTCGATCGGAGGGCGGGCGATTTGAACTGCGCTAGAGGTACGCGGACGCTTCAGAACGCATTTTCTCTTAAAATAAGTCTCTTCTTCGCATGAAACAAGCGTTATGATGGTTTTGGGATGGTATTTCAACAGTACACGTTGACTTAATATTAACCTTTAGTGTCCCTTTAAGAATGCCTTTCCGAAAGGATGTCCAAGGGTACAATACCCAGCTTGCGCGGCTTTGTTAACTGTAGGGGGCACAGTGAAGTTCGGTCTTCATTAATCTGTGGGTGATAAAGGAACTCATCTCTCGCTGACTGTCGACGGTAATACGTGCAGCATTGAAGCAATATAGATACACAACGTATTTGCATCGTGGAAACGAGTTATGTATGACGCGTGCACAGCAGCGACATTATCGCATTTCCCCACGAACACTCGGCGACAACTAGCGCCGCCTGCGCGTGGCCTCCGAAATGAATGGCACGCCGGCACGTGCCGACTTCTAGAAGCGCGTCATGCGGAAGCCGTGCTCCTCTGTCGGGCTTTTTTCCGGACGCGCTGCGCCATCTAGTGGCGTTGTCGAGAAGACCGCGCGTCGCCTCCGAGACGGGAAGCCTGGGGCTCCGGTGCCTGTGAACGCCGATAATTGTTCCCTCGCTCAGCCGCACACTCAGTGGCACACACACAGCGACAGAAGTTGGCGAGAGGCTCACTGGAGGGCGGCACATAACCAGCGCATTCGTGGCGCAGTTCGCTAAAGCGTTGGCGTGAAAAGCGTTCATTGAATACGCGGTGCATTTCCGGCACTAATGCATCCGGTCCCTGTCCCTCAGGACGCCCTTGTGACGCGTGTTCGATTCCGCTCAGAACCAAATAAATTTAAGGTATCGTCGTCGTAGAGCAGCACATTCCCACGAGCTCGTAACTAGTTATACCCAAGTTGGCGTCAAAGACGTTCATCGAAGACCTGCACCGACTAAGGGGCACCACAACACCTAGCGCTGTAAGTCGGCGTCAGAGTTTCTTCGAACAGGATTAGCTAAGCCTGAGAGAGGCTGGTTGAAGAGAGCCACGCATGTGCGTATTGCCGCATACTCGGTGACCCAACTTGGTCCGACGGTAGGGTTCGAATCCTGTTCCCCGAGCACAGCATCCGGATGCGCTGCCCATTCGACTACGGACTACCCAGTGATCCAGGTTGGTAGGAAAACGAGTAGATAGAAACATAGGCGGGCTCTGGAAAGTGCCTGAAGCACCTTTAGATTGATAACGCATCAAAAGTAATGACTGAAATGTTAATTACAATCAACTCGATACTAGTCGTTCTTCCGCGTGTCTGCTTAGGCACGTTTATTTTAGTGCTTTCTATATATATTTTTATAATACCTTAGATAGTTTTAAGAAATACATTGGCTAAGGGGGATACTGCGGTTACATGAACGTAAAGAGCAAATGTTATTCAACAAGGCAAACTGACAGCATCAACGTGACGAAAATATTTGCAAAACGCAGAAGCACGCAGCATCAATACAGTCAATAGAAAAGAGTACAATTGAAACGAACACTAAAATAGAATTGGCCAGAATCGTATATGATTACCATCTAAGTATGCCAATAGCTGAGACTCGCTGAAGCCCCTTGGCTGTGAAAATGTTCTTCAATGCGTGGAGAAGAGATGCACTGAAGTCTCGGAGGCCATGCGAGAAGCTGCAGTGACAACGATGGAACGAAAACGACAGCCTCGCGATGGTGGGACGACATGGAACGCAACACGAGTGTAGGATGACCCTGAGGGCGGGACGACGACGGCACGAAGAGAGGCTGGAATGGAATCACGAGCTGTTAGCCCAAGCTGGTAGACGACGTCATCCTGAAAGCAATGCAGTCTAAAAATGGCAGTTGTTTCCGAAAATAGTGCAATAAAACAATTTAAGAAGCGCGACACTCCAACTCTCTTCACGCGAAGGGTGAATCAATGAAGTGCCGTGCCCCAATCTTAAAACCCTACTCGCTAAGGAATATGTTGTATGTGATTGATGTCAACTAAAGTTTGAGTTGCCTTCCAACTTTTTAAAGATTGTAATAACGCATGTAATTAAGTGCGACCGGCTGTCTAACATATACACTGCGATTTTAAACAGCACGTCTTGTGCACTGCATAACAGAGAACTGACGCACAGTAATCTGCGGACAAATGGTCACCATCCAGCTTTGGTACAAAGTTGTCACTGTTAATGGCGTGACGTATCCACAGCTGCCAATCCTTCGCAATTATTCGTAATGTTTACAAATTTGGGCTCGTTTAACGATTTTAAGAATGTAGCGTTAAGTTTTACGAAAAACAAATTTGGTTCCCGAACAAAATACACTGGTTGGTACCCGACCTTCCCGTCGCATCCTGTCATGGTGAAGAGACGCCAGAGGGGAACTTCCTTCGAGCAAGTTCCTGAAGCAGGCGAAATCGGCAACAACAAATTTGCTTGTAAGGTCACTCATAATGTAAAAAAAAATTCCCCCACGATTAGAATAATCCCTAATGCTAAATTTGAGCGCAACTCTATACGCGTGTTCCTTTCACGTGTCACTATAGTGTATTATGATTATATACGTACACCGTTTATATTAGGAAGGAAACGCGGGGAGTAGCGCGCTTTGTTTCCATACAGCCCGCGCGCTACTCTGGCTCCGTATCGTAACCATCGTAGCCGCACAGCCCTTCTTGCGAGGCACTGCGCTTTTCTTCTCACGCTTTCGTTCCACCGACGACGAGAGCGGCCCTTCGTCGCGGGGAAATCGTGCGACCATTGACAGCGGCGACAACACCCAAGGAAGCGTCACATCGTGCCTTACTCGTAGCCGCTCTTCATCGCCCTTCGAGGAAGTAGTGATACGCGTCACACTCGCAGGTACCGCGGACTGACCTGAGCAGCTGGCGCCGCGGACGAGCCTAGCCCTCCCCACCTCACGCCACTTGCCCCCCCCCCCCCCCCCCCCCTTGAAGCGCAGATGAGACCGTCCACGCGGTGGCGGATCTCGTGGCCGCAGCCAACTCAGCACATGCGCAGACCATTTCCCCTCCGCTTCTGCTCCACTTTCTTCCTCGCAAGCTCTTCTTTCATCTATGGCTGCGCTCCACGTTCGCTTTCATCTTTCTTCTGTGTTCGTTCTCTCGGTTACGAGGTGTAACGCCGCCGAGGCACGCCGACGCTCAACCCACGAAGTGGCGCTTAAAGGGGCCCTGAACCACTTTTTATCGCAGTGGAGAAAGACATTCGAAGTGAAGATAGGCTATTTCAGAATCACTTTGCACCAAAAAGTACTTCAATGCGTTCAGCAGAAGCGGAGTCATCGGATATCAAACACGGCGTCAGCTATGCTTCCCTTCCTCCTTCAATGCTTTGCACTGCGAAGGCTACGGCAGAGACGCCACCGTGGCGCGCAGTTCAAATTTCCGATTTGGTGCCTATGTCGCGCTAAACGTAAGCCTAACGCGGCTGTCCTCAGAGAGAGAGAGAGAGAGAGAGAATCAACTTTTGAACTGAGCGCTTAGTGACGGTTGGTGCGCGCTGGCACCAGATGGGGTGGAACCTTATTCTCAGGTCCCATATGCGTCCAGCAGTTCCTGGCCCCTAGCCGTCAGCGCGAACTGGGTCGGTAGGTCGGGGCTGGACAACAAGGTCTCCCATCGCTCGGGGGGGTTGGGGCTGGGGAGGGTGGGGGGTAGGGATGGTGGGGGGTTCTTGAGCTTAGTGCACTCTGCAATGATGTGTGCTAGAGTGCCTTTTGACCGTCTGCAAAAAGGGCATAAAGTGTCATGCTCTGTTGGGAACATCTTGTGCAAGAGCACGGGATGCTCTAGCGACCCCGCTTGCGTGCGTCGCAAGATCGTTTGCTGCTGTCGGCTGAGTTGCGGATGCGGACGGGGAAGCCTACATCTGCCGCTTCTGTACATTTGCGTGATTTCTTTGTAGCTTGTCACGGGGTGCGGTAGCTCTGGCTCGTCCTCGGCCCGGATTGGCAGTTCTCGGGCATAGTGGTCGGCGAGTGCGTTGCCTTCCACTTGCGAGTGAGCCGGGACCCACACGAGCTCAACGGCCCGTCCCGGTGATTTGCATTTGGTGAGGATCGCTAGTGCCGCGGGAGAGATGTTCCCCTTGCGGTAGCTTGCGTAGGCGGTCTGGGAGTCGGTGACCACGGTCCTCACTCCCGGTTGTGCGAGTGCGAGGGCCACGGCCACTTCTTCTGCTTCGGCTATATTCGTCGTCCGTATCGACGCGCCTGTGTCCAGTTTATCGATGGTGGTGACGACCGCCGTTGCTCTGGTTCCGTGCTTGGGAAGCGAGGCGTCCGCGTAGAGAACCTCTGGGTCCTTTTCCAGCTGTCGAGCCATTGCCTTGGCCCGCGCAGAGCGACTCTCGTCGTTCCTCCCCGGCTGCATGTTCCGGGGGAGAGGCTTGGTCTTAATAATGTCTCTCCACGTTGTGGGGAGTGGCTCCGTTGTCGGTTGCTGTTCAATTTGCCATCCTATCTTGCGTAGGACTGCCCGACCGTGCTCTGTCCGGCTCAGCCTTACTCTCTGGTGGGATAGGTGTGCTTCCACCAGCTCTTCCACCGTGTTGTGGGCACCCATTTCCAGCAGCTTCTGCGTTGACGAGTAGACTGGGATGCCCATCGCGAGTTTCACTGCTTTCCTTATCGTCGTGTTCAGCGTCTCGCGGTTCACCTTCGCAAGCTGGAGGTACGGGGCGGAGTACGTTACGCGTGACACGACGAATGCCTGCACCAGGCGCAGTGCGTCTTCTTCTTTGATTCCTCTGTTGCGGTTGGTGACTCTCCGGATCATGCTCAGGACTTGCTCCGATGTGGTCTTGATTTTGTTGACGGCTGCGTGCGCCTTGCCATCGCTGCGCAACAGAAGGCCCAGTATCCGGATCTGCTGCGTTGGTTTGATCACTGTGCCGTCGATGGTGATGATTATGTTTGGCGGCGGCTCTTTCTTCGGTCTTCCGGGCTGTACCATGAGCAGCTCCGATTTCTGTGGAGCGCAGCTCAGGCCGCAGGTCGTGGCATACTCGTGGACGGTCGTTGCCGCTCTCTGCAGGGCTTCCTCCGCCCAGGCGTCGGACCCCGCGCGGTTCGTCCACACCGTTATATCGTCGGCATAGAACGCGTGGTCCACGCCCTCGATCTGATTGAGTAGTTCGGGCAGGGGCAGGAGTGCTAGGTTGAAAAGCAGAGGCGACAGGACAGACCCCTGTGGGGTACTCCTGTCTCCGAGCTCCACAGGCTCTGACCGTTCATTTCCTATCCGGATAGTTGCTGTTCTATTGGTTAGGAAATCTTTAATATAGCCGTAGGTCTTGCGGCCACAACCCGTCTTGCGCAGGTTCTCGAGCATGCTGGCGTGGGACACGTTGTCAAAGGCCCCTTTCAGGTCCAAAGCCAGTATACCCAGAGAGCCGCAGTGCGCTTAGCCACTGGACTCGTGTCGGCACCTCGCGGCGGCCCCGGTGTAGCCGAGCGCTGCGACCAAAAGCAGCCGCGTATTGGAGTGTGCTTTATGACGAAATAAAGCACAGAAAAGAGCGCGGATCATGGGGTTGCTGAAACGAGAGCGCTTGGGAAAAAGGTGACTTCGCGCTCCGCTTGCGAGCTCCACGGACCTCGTACGACAGCAGAACTTGGCTGAGATATTCACAACAGCGTATGCTACCTGCGGACTATGTTATTTCACCAAGCCCAAGGGGTGGCTCAGGGCCCCTTTAAGAGCTGCGCTCTCAGATAATTTGTGGCTTGTTAGTGTCTGCTGTAGCTTGCTGCTGCTTGTGCAGCGCGTCTAAATGCACGATATTGAAATGAAGTGCGTATGCATCTCTCAGAAGGTACGTGCTCATGGCAAGCTAACTGAACCCCCCCCCCCCCCTTCCTCCCAGAATAAATCACTCTTTGCAACTAGTCCCCCTACCTCCTCGCCTCGGCGTCGTGTTCATGGACTTACGAAGTTACGAAGATAGGGCGTCTTGGGCGGTTATTGGTCACTTTGATGCCTGAACAGTTCTGCATTTCTTGTAGTTTTGCTCTCCATACTAACTCGACACATTTTTGCGTTCCAGGAGAACACGGCATGATCTCTTTCCACGGTTCGTTTGTGCAACTAGTCGCACCCGCGAGGAGAGAAGAGCGATTGACAAGTTGTTGCTGTAGCTTTCATCCTCTCCTCCAACGATGTACATCTGTGGCGAGAATATATTTGTAATTCATAATGGAAATAATATTCTTAGCCTGCTTGCCCCAGTTTGCAGTTTGTATCGTGCTTAAAGCTTCTTCGTTCCGGCAGTATTTCTAACAGAAACGAACGACTTGAAAGACTGGTTCTTGTAGACACTGAAGCTTCGTTCCCGATAACAATAGCCCTATACGAGTATCAACTCCGCCGTGGTCACGGCCCGAGCCGCGAGACATTAATTCAGGCCGTTAGGACGTAACGGCGAGCCAATGGTACAATCACGGAGGCCACGCAATGGTGAGAGACTTCAAGCACGGGTCGCTAGGTGACGCACTGTGTCCGGAGGGAAGCGCGTGAGAGGAGTCCCGCAGCCGTGCACGACTCGCACGTGACACGTCACGCACATACGCTGCTCATACTCGGCACCTCTCGCCATTTTTGCAACATACAGCGAGTTTCATAGCACATTAGAATCAAGAATCTTTACCCATCCGCTGAATAATGAATATGCCACCCTAAAATTACACGTGCGGCACAACTGGAATTCTAATTGTACTGACGACTATCGAGTCCCCAAAAGATGTGATACGCATGATTATATATTTATCAGTGGTAAATTATGTGGAATACACCTCCCATAATAGGATAGTTTTCACTAGACCCGACTGGGGGTGGACACACGCCTTGGAAGTCATCGTACTCCGGGTTCATCACGCCGAACACCTCTTCCTCGTAGTCTGAGTCAAGGGCCACAATGTTGTTATACGCGTCTTCACCATTAGTTAAGCGATGGCGTCCTCCCCTTTGCAGGCGAATCGGTAATCTGGGCAAATATTAGCGTGCTCGGCGATAACGGAGGTCTGGTTCCACGAGGAGTCCAGGATGTCGCACACTTCTGGCAGCGACAGGATGCCCGCCATCTTGGTCAGCGGTCCCGGAGGCCCATAACCGAGTGGCTCGATGTCGTACGGCTTGCTGCGGCTTCCGTTCTCGCACTTAGCCGGGTCGATCTTGTACGTGAGTGCCACAAATGGATACAAGTGGCAAAAGGCGGGGCGGTCTGTTTGGTTCAGATTTTTCGAGTAGACTTTCAATTCCCGCATGGCGTACGTCGTCGCCTTTCGGTTGGTGAGGTTACGCGGGTACTCGTGGTACAACACTATGGTGTGTGTGCGTCAGCTTGCTCGTACTGTAGGATGCCCGTTCGTAGGAACCGTATGAAAAGACAAAGCCGAACGTGCGGTTATTGTGCCACATGAAAACATCGTTGGTGTGATTGTAGAGCTCCGCCATACTGCAGTTAAGCGAGTCGGGCGCGTTGTTCCATCCCATGCGGATGGCGTCGTTGTTGTTGGCTTTCACCCAGGCGAGCGCGTTCTCGTTGTTGGCGTTGGTCAGCATCTTGAGAAACGCCGAGTCCGGGCCCCGAACAACGAGCCACACTTCGAGGAAAGGGTTTTCCGCCTTGAAGTTGGCCATGCGGCGCACGGCGTCCCTCGGCGGAAGGTCCACTTCCGGTAAGTCCGGCTGCAGCTGCATGTTGTCGTCGAGAGAGTAGCAGCAGTACATGGCGTAGTGGCAGAACGTGTAGGGGAAGAAGGCGATTGCGTATGCGCGACGGTGGCTGCGAAAGCCCTGCTTGTCCGCCCAGAAGGGACGCAGGTACTTGTGCAGATAGGTGCAAATTGGTAGCGTATAGTCTTGGCTGTAGTGGCAGCTGTCCTCTGTCGTTGAGGGTGTCGTATTCGCACGCCTCCTCGTTCCGTACGTCATCGTGGCGTGTGAATCGGTCTTGCTGCTTGGCGCGCTAACGTCGCTCATCGTCGTGGAAGGCGGAGCAGTGGGCGGCGATCTGTGGTAACGCGCCTTTGCGTAGTATTGGTGTTCGGTAGAAACGGGATGCTCTGCTTCCCCGTAGCCGCTGCTGCCGGCGTTGTTGGGGAACAGCAGCAGCAGCACGAAAATCACCAGAAACAGGAAGCAGATTGACATGATGGAATTTCGTATTCGGGTGTCACCGGGGCTGGCGCGGGCGCCCTCATTCGTACCAGTACCGCTCTCCGTCATCTCGCTCATCTCCATGGCTTTTGTCTGCGTGATGAAAGCTACCGCAGCTGTGGAGTCCGGTATGGAGCTTCAACAAGAGAGAAACTTGGCTAAATGCGGTAACGGTGAGATCGCCTGATCGGTTGTGAGCTGGTAGGTTGGTTGGTGTGAAGCAGAAAGGCACAACCCACTACGAAGTGGAAGACGAGAATGAGGAGTCAAAAGAAGAAAAAGAAACATAGGAAAAGTAGCTTTCAATATGTTTTGATAAATCCAGAGCTAGCTCAGAAGCACATGCTAATAATAATGTTGACTAGTGGTTGCGAGTTTCAGTTCAAGCTTTGAAGCAAGCACCAGAGGCTTCTAGAGGGCGTATCTGTACGATGTACCAAGTGACAGGGGAGGGTAAGAAAATTAACGCTCTGCCTGATTGAAACGTTTTCTTGTCTGGGCTCATTCAAGTGTCTGGTCGTGTCTTCGCACAAGAGGTACGGTCGGGTTGATGAAGCATTTTCATGTTTAATAACTTTTCTCCACCTTGCGGGCTCCTGCAGAACCATCATGAATAATTAATTAATCGGTTTATTTATTATCCCCATCAGGGCTAAAGGCATTGAAGAAGGGGGTAGGTTACAAAAAATGATAAAAAGAAACAAATAAAATCAGTAGGAATGTTTAAGCACAAGGGCTACTGATAATAGCTTTAGCTAGGGTTTACAACGTGCTTATAAATTGGTAGCAAACTAATATAGTAAAGTGTTAAAGGCATAATTCACTGAGGTTGGAATTAACCATGCAGCGAACAAAAGAAAAAATTATTTGTTTGCAGAATGTCATCTAAAGCTGCTCGACATCTTTGGTTATCGTAAATGAATACGATTTCACCAGGAAGATGGTTCCATTCCGTGCATGACCGAAGGAAAAAAATGGCCACAGGAAAGTGTTAGAATGGCATGCTTTAGTACGAAGCTTGTAACGGTGGTCGATTCCAGTCGATACGCATTGTGGCTGAAAAAAATGAGATGGGGCCTTATAACGTAAAACTATTCCAATATGATTTTATTCCAATCTTGTGACATCAAAGTTGCGCAACCGCCGACGCAAGCATCGGGCAGTGACCTCCAGGGTTGTCTGAACAGACCAATCAAGCGCTATCCTCGTTTATAGAAGGTCAGTTTTGTTTGCTTGAAAAACGAATAACATTGCCTACACTGAGCGGCGTGTCTTATCTTATTGGCTTGCAAGAGGCAAGGAGCACGCTCAAGTGGAGAGGGGTTCGATGGGGTCGAGCCAGGGCACTGAAAATCGATAACCGGTTGAAGAGGGGGGTGCTTCGTCGGCGATTGTTTTGCTTTCCCTTACTTAGCTTGCGGTGGCTAGTCCAAAATCACGGCGGCATGCAATGAAAGCTTAAGAATGACGCTAAAACGGATCCTCAGCAAAGTTGGGTGAACGTGGTGATAAACGCGCTCAAGGTCCTCGAAAGCGTTACACGGCCGCAGAAAAATTTTTATTTTACGCAAATAAACCCGTGCTCTCCGACAGGTGCGATTAGCCAGTGCTTGAGCGATCGGCAACAGCCATCTTTTATTCCTTTCGGAACGGGGCATCTTGCGGCTATTCAGATGATAATTCATTTTTGTTCGGCATATTAATACATCTTTCACGCGCACGCGTCACTTTGACACGGTGAATTTTCGCGGTTTTGTGACGTCGCGTAAATGGTAGGCGAAGTGGGTGCAACCCGAAACCTTTTGACCAATAGCCGAGGGGGAATGGCGAAAAAGCATCGAATCAGAAATAAATATTTTTATTTTATTCGGTGAAGTCATGCATAATCAGTGTGTACACATACTAGGAGGTGGGGAGCTATCGCGGTTTTCGTGACGTCGCGTGACAGACAGGCAAAGACAGGGTGGTGCAAAATTTTTTGACCAATCGCGGTGGGCTGATTGCAGAATCGGAGTAAAAAAGTTTGGACTGGTTTTATGTTATAGAGCCCATGGTTGCGGAGCGTTGAATGATGCTATAATTTATGATAGTATTCAGGCATATTCGGTGTCCTGGTGCTTGAATTGGTGGATTAATTCGCCCTCGCTATGCAATTTGCTAGCCTCTTGGTTAGCCCAAATGGTAGTGCGACTACTCTGGGGGCATTCCACGCCACGTGAACAAGCATTCCATTTTAGCCGTCACATATGTAGCTGAAAACGTTTACACGTGTTTGTAGAAGATAAAAACTTATTATGCCCGTTAATTTCCCCCCCAAAATTTTCAATAATTTTGGCAACAGTTTAGTGTTCTTGACGAGCTCAGCCAGAAGGCATCAACGAATATTTTCTTTTTCAATGGCAAATCTTAAGATCCAGTCGTTCAAATTGGTTGTGTGTGGAAAGACAGTGGAGTGATGTGACCGCCGAAATAACCAATATGTCAAATATTTAATTACTTTTGCCGCTTTTAGCACTGGCAAAAGTCGGTAAAATTTCATAGTTTGAATTCTTTTTCTCCGAACGCGGGAAATTCTAAAAGCCACAAATACAGCATGGTAGCCCGGTTCACATAATATAGCAGAAAAATATTTGAAGCTCTAGAGGTTCAGCCTATTTACTGAAAAATAACTATAAATATACAATTGTTTTGCAAGAAGCTACGTGTTCTAGGTAAAAGAAAAGTAGCTTTGGTGCTCGGCTTAAATATACATGTGATACATCATTAGATAGCTCTACATATATGCAATGCATGTGAGCCGTTACAAAAATGTATTAAGCTTTAAACGCTAAAAATAGATTTTTTTGAAATGTTTATACGTTGATAGCGCAGACAGCATATGTACAGGCAGTCTTTTCTTACCTGCACCAAATTTTTCAAAGATTGCCTCTGGCAGATAGCACAATTCTAACTCTTGATCTAAAGTACTCGATGACGTGGCCATTACTTTTACGAGAAATCAAAATGCTCAATTGAATAACAAATGTAATTACGCTAATTAACTTGTTATATAATTACTTTACCCCACGATCAAGAAAGGGGCTGACAGGTGGAATAGCACACTGTGATATAAGGGTTATAAACAGAAATAAGGTGCCTCAGAAAGGCTGGCCAACGTTTCGATAGGAGGACCTATCTTCGTCAAAGGCTGCCTCGTCACCCTCGGCATGTTAGTTTTAAAGGGTTAGTGCAGTGACGTCACGCGCGGTTGTTGTCGGTGGCGGCTGGTTCTAAAGGGAGAGACTTCAAAGAGAATCAGCGCTGTCGCCTAACGTCTGTGAGTGCGGTTCCCAAGACGAGGGGACAAGAGCGGGAGAGTGGGAAGGCGGGGTAAAAAGAAAAGAAAGAAAAGTAGAGAAAAAAAGGCGGGGGGGACACCAAGAGGAAAAAAAGAAGAAAGAACAAGAAAAGAAAAAAACAGGGGCATGGGAGGGTGAGACGGCGCACCGGACGGCGCGAGACATGACCCGCCGCGCCGAACAGGGCAACGCCTCTCGCACAATAGCGAACGCTTCTCGAGCAGAACGGGACAGGCTCACCAGATACAACGACATCACCAGTGCATATTTGAACGCCAGAAGGATATACCCACCGCCGAGTCCCAAATTGAACAGGAGGCAGGCCGTCGCCTGGCGACAACTACAGACAAACACGTTCCCTAATCTATTCCGTCTCAAACGTATCTTCCCAGATAAGCATCAGGACGACACGTGCAAATTGTGCCAGGAAGGACCAGCAACACTCAAACACATGCTGTGGGAGTGCAATGTAGTTATAGAAGGGATGGCAGTTACTCCGGAGACCCTGTCGTCGAGGTGGGCCGCCGCTCTGCGCAGCTCAGACCTCGGAATTCAGATGTGGGCAGTCCAGCAAGCCCGTGAAGCGGCGTTGAGGCAGGGCCTTGACGTTCCTCCGTGGGAGACCTGAGCGCGGGTCGCGTTAAACCTTGCCGGACATACAAGAAAGTTGTATCCATCCATCCATCCATGGGAGGGTGTTGAGGAAGCGAGAGTTTAGGGAGCATTCAGGGGTGTCGTTGGCGGCATGTTTTTGTGGCTTTAGAAGAGCGGGTCAGGCGGTCAGTGCGCGAGTAACAAAAAAGACCCAAAAAGACATCAGTTGAAAGAGTGACTTTAGTAGCGTAGCAGCCATGGTGTCGTGCAATTTTGAAGTAGTTAAGATGGCGACAAGGAGTCTGGGGTGCAATGCACGGGGTAACTGGAAGGCAGCGGCATGGTCTTTCAAGGGACGTTAGCCCCATTAGCTCAACGCAGCTGTCGTTACGCCGATATACAGAAATGGCGATACGTTGTGTGACTGAGGCGCCGAAAAAGGTATACTGGGGTATGGGACTTTGGAATGTGTTGGTTTGGGTGATTCAAAAAAATATACAATAAAGAAACAGACAAAACAAATGAAAAAGGAGGGGGGAACCGAAACCGGAATAACAAATAGGAGTGTGACGTGGGCAGAAGCGGGCGGGGGCAGGTGTACTTGGGAAAAGGGGGTCGCACATTTGATATTGACACGTATACTTATCTTTATCGGGCGACCACGTTTCGCCGCTTAACAAATGTAATCGCACAGCGCCGGACGCGCCTGCATGTATCCGAAGTTTCTGGAGAGTTATCGATACTTCTACCCGGCTATCTGTTGTCGCCGAACGTTGTGTTATCTGATTTCATCGTGTGGCGCGAATGGTGTAGAACTTTGTGGAAGGCACGCGGGTCCAAACGATTAGTCTGGAACATTCGACGACTGCTCTATAAAAGCCGACGCGCTTGACCCGCTGATCAGATTTTCGACGATCGCCGGCTGTGTTCGCCGCTTTCGTTGTGCTATAAGTGTAGCCTCTTTTGTGGGCACAGGTTCGCCCAATAAAATCTAGTTTTGCCTTTCACAGTATTGCCACTGTGTTCTTTGACGTCACGACCACGTGACATCTGGTGGAGGTGCTTTGCGTTCATGTACCGGACGCCCCCACAAAGCCGTGACCCAAGCCCTCACTCGGAAGACACCAACGTCGCCAAGAACCAGCGAGGTAGCCGCAGGCTGCAAGGACTGCCCCCGGAGCACGGACTTTTGCCTGAGACGACTAGGAAGATGGCCACCACGTCCACCCCAATGGCAGCCACAGCGTCACCCGTCGTGCTGCAGCAGCCCAGAGAGCCTCCGACGTTCCGCGGTTCTACTTTCGAGGACCCGGAAAGCTGGCTTGAGACGTACGAGAGAGTCGCTACCTTTAACAACTGGAACAGCGACGACAAACTGCGATATGTCTTCTTCGCTTTGGAAGACGCGGCCAGGACATGGTTTGAGAACCGAGAAGCCAGCTTAACGACTTGGGAACTTTTCCGAAGCGGCTTCCTGCAGACGTTCGCAAGCGTCGTACGCCGAGAACGAGCCCAAGCGCTATTAGAAACCCGGGTGCAGCTACCTAATGAGACGACCGCGATCTACACGGAAGAAATGAGCCGTCTCTTCCGCCACGCCGACCCTGAAATGCCCGAGGAGAAGAAAGTCCGCCTGCTGATGCGTGGTGTGAAAGAGGAACTTTTTGCCGGAATGGTACGAAGCCCACCGAAGACCGTCGACGAGTTTCTTCGCGAGGCCACCAGCAGCGAGAAGACACTCGAGATCCGAAACCGGCAATTCGACCGCCGCACAAACTCGACGAACTACGCCGGAGTTCAATCACTGTCCACCGACGACCTGCGCGAGGCTATCCGAGCGGTCGTGCGGGAGGAGCTACAAAAGCTGTTCCCACCATCACAGCCTCAAGTGGCTTCGATTGCCGACGCCGTGCGTGAGGAGCTCCAACAACAACTTGGAGTAGCCCCTGTATCGCCCCAGTCTGAGCGGCAAGCGATGACCTACGCCACCATCGCACGCCGTCAAGGTCGCCCTCCGCGACCGCGCCAGGGCCCTGTCACGCCACAGTTCCGTCGTCCGCCGCCGCCAGCGCCAGCACGACCACCCGTCGCCCAGCGCACCTACGCGAGGAAGACGGACATTTGGCGCGCTCCTGACCACCGCCCGCTCTGCTACCACTGCGGAGAAGCGGGGCACATCTACCGCCGATGCCCATACCGGCAGATGGGACTCCGAGGGTTCGCCGTTAACGCGCCGCGACCACAGATTGGCGAAAGACCTCGCGATATCGCCGACTACCTCGCCGCTACTCAGTGGAGCTCTCGACGACCGTCGCGTTCGCCATCACCAGGCCGCTACCTGTCGCCGCAGCGCCGACCATACACTGGCCCAGCCCGGGGCCGGTCAACGAGCCCATATCCGGAAAACTAAAAGCAGCAACCGATGGAGGTGCGGTTGCTGTTCGTCGAACTCACGAAGATCCTCCGCCGCCGAAGAAGACGACAAATAAACGATCTCGACGACCTAATGACGACACGCCGCCGTCCCGACGAAGTCAGGAAGCCAAGACTACACCGACGAAAGACGACTTGACGACGCGACGTTCCAACTTCAGTTCAACACGACGCAGCCGTGATCCGACGCCAAGACCTAACTGTAACGCAAGACAGAGAACCACCGACCTCGACGTGCTTCTCGACGGCCACGCAGTCACCGCCTTAGTAGACACAGGAGCCGATTACTCCGTCATGAGTGGACCCATCGCCGCCCAGTTGAGGAAAGTTAAGACTGCATGGGAAGGCCCTCAAATTCGGACCGCTGGAGGACACCTGATTACGCCGACTGGTATCTGCACGGCAAGAATTACTGTTCATGACCGGACTTACCCTGCCACCTTCGTTGTCCTCCAACAGTGTTCACGAGACGTCATTCTCGGCATGGACTTCCTGAATCAACATGGCGCAGTCATCGACCTGAAGTCGAAATCGATAACGCTGTCACAAGATCAAGCGATACCGCCGGAGAGCTGTCGTAGTCACCACGCCTTGAGCCTGCTCGAAGATCAAGTGAGCATCCCGCCGCGCTCCAGCATTATTATTTCGGTCGGCACTGGAACACCCGCTGACGTAGAAGGCGTCATCGAGGGCGACCAACATCTACTGCTCGACCGTGAAATTTGCGTCGCAAGAGGGATCGCTCGACTCCACGGAGGGCAAGTGGAAGTTATGCTAACCAACTTCAGCCAAGAGTTCAAGCACATCAACAAGGGCACGACAATCGCATACATCGAGGAAATTGTGGAAACCAGCAATGCCTTTGTCCTCTCGGATTCAGCCGCGTCTACCCCGATGGGCATTGTCCCTGAACCAGACTTCGACGTGAATCCCAGTCTTCCTATGAGTAAGCAGCAACAGATCAGAAGTCTTCTCCGACGATACAAAGACTGCTTTTCGACGTCATCGAGGATTCGACAAACACCAGTTGCAAAGCATCGCATAATAACCGAAGAGAGCGCTCGACCACTCCGCCAGAGCCCTTACCGAGTTTCGACGCGAGAACGTGAAGCTATTAGGCAACAAGTCGACGAAATGCTGCGCGACGACATCATCCAGCCGTCGAAAAGCCCGTGGGCTTCTCCTGTAGTCCTGGTAAAGAAAAAGGACTTAACCCTACGCTTCTGCGTCGATTATCGTCGACTGAACAAGATCACGAAGAAGGATGTGTACCCCCTTCCACGGATAGACGACGCATTGGATCGGCTCTGCAACGCTAAATACTTCTCGTCGATGGACCTCAAGTCTGGCTACTGGCAAATAGAAGTCAACGAGAGAGATCGCGAAAAGACTGCCTTCATCACGCCAGACGGCCTCTACGAGTTCAAGGTCATGCCATTCGGACTGTGCTCGGCGCCTGCAACGTTTCAGCGCGTCATGGACACGGTGTTAACCGGACTGAAGTGGCAGACGTGCCTTGTTTACCTTGATGACGTCGTTGTCTTCGCCGCAAATTTCGACGATCACCTTAGGCGGCTTGCGACAGCGTTAGAAGCCATCAAGTCATCAGGGCTCACTCTGAAGCCGGAAAAGTGCCGTTTCGCTTACGATGAGCTTTTGTTCCTAGGCCACGTGATCAGCAAATCAGGAGTACGCCCCGACCCACAGAAGACAGCTGCCATCGCAAAGTTCCCGCAGCCAACCGACAAGAAGGCAGTGCGCAGATTCCTTGGCATGTGTGCCTACTATAGGCGCTTTGTCAAGGACTTTTCACGCATCGCGGAGCCGCTAACACATCTAACCAAATGTGATGTCGCGTTCAAGTGGGAAACGCCGCAGGCCAAGGCATTTGAAGAACTCAAACGACGCATGCAGTCGCCGCCGGTACTTGCACACTTCGACGAGGACGCCGATACCGAAATCCACACTGACGCCAGTAGCCTAGGCCTCGGTGCCGTCCTAGTCCAGAGGAAAGAAGGACTTGAAATGGTGATATCGTATGCTAGCCGGTCGCTGTCAAAAGCGGAAAGCAACTATTCTACGACTGAAAAGGAATGCCTCGCCATCATTTGGGCTACAGCTAAATTCCGTCCTTACCTCTATGGCAGGCCATTCAAAGTCGTCAGTGACCATCACGCATTGTGTTGGCTAGCTAACTTAAAGGACCCTTCAGGACGGCTGGCGCGGTGGAGCCTCAGACTACAAGAATATGACGTCACGGTAATATACAAGTCCGGAAGAAAACACTCCGACGCCGACTGCTTATCGCGCGCCCCCATTGATCCCCCGCCGCAATACGACGAGGACGACGGCGCCTTCCTTGGGATAATAAGCGCGGAAGACTTCACTAAACAGCAACGAGCCGACCCGGAGCTAAAAGATTTCGTCGAGTATTTGGAAGGGAACACCGACGTTGTCCCTAGGGCATTTAAGCGCGGGTTGTCTTCGTTCACGCTGCAAAACAACCTGCTCGTGAAGAAGAACTTCTCACCAGTCCGCGCCAGCTACCTTCTTGTTGTACCGTCAGCGCTGCGTCCAGAAATACTGCACGCCCTACACGACGATCCAACCGCTGGGCACCTCGGATTCTCCCGGACGCTGTCGAGAATACAGGAAAGGTATTATTGGCCGCGTCTGACCGCCGACGTCGCCCGTTACGTCAAGACATGCCGAGACTGTCAACGACGCAAGACACCACCGACAAGGCCAGCAGGATTACTACAGCCGATCGAACCTCCTCGCCGACCATTCCAGCAGATTGGGATGGATTTGTTGGGGCCATTTCCGATATCAACATCCGGGAATAAGTGGATCGTCGTGGCGACGGACTATCTCACCCGTTTTGCTGAAACTAAAGCTCTACCAAAAGGCAGCGCAGCCGAAGTGGCGAAATTTTTCGTCGAGAACCTCCTGCTGCGACATGGTGCCCCAGAAGTCCTCATCACCGATAGAGGAACAGCTTTTACAGCAGAGCTCACCCAATCCATTCTGCAGTACAGCCAGACAAGCCACAGGAGGACAACTGCCTACCATCCGCAGACGAATGGTCTCACGGAGCGCCTGAACAAGACCCTCGCCGACATGCTAGCAATGTACGTCGACGTCGAACACAAGACGTGGGACGCGGTCCTGCCGTACGTAACCTTCGCGTACAACACGGCGGTGCAAGAAACAACACAGATCACGCCGTTTAAGCTGGTCTACGGCAGGAACCCGACGACGACGCTTGACGCCATGCTGCCGCACGTAACTGACGAAGAGAATGCCGACGTCGCTAGCTATCTCCAGCGTGCCGAAGAAGCCCGACAGCTCGCCCGCCTGCGAATCAAGAGCCAGCAGAGGACCGACAGCCGACACTACAACCTCCGACGACGCTTCGCCGAGTACCAGCCTGGCGACCGTGTTTGGGTCTGGACCCCGATACGCCGACGAGGACTCAGTGAGAAACTACTCCGACGCTATTTCGGACCCTACAAGGTCATCCGACGTATTGGCGCTCTGGACTATGAGGTCGTGCCAGACGGCATTTCGCATTCACAGCGGCGATCTGAAGTGGTCCACGTGATCTGAAGTGGTCCACGTGGTGCGCCTTAAACCCTTTTACGGACGCTGACGAACTTCGTCATTTTTGTTCTTTTCTTTGCTACGAGTGCTTTTGTTTATTACCTTCGTTGGTTTGCAGCATCGGGTCGATGCTTTTTAAGAGGGGGGTATTGACACGTATACTTATCTTTATCGGGCGACCACGTTTCGCCGCTTAACAAATGTAACCGCACAGCGCGGGACGCGCCTGCATGTATCCGAAGTTTCTGGAAAGTTATCGATACTTCTACCCGGCTATCTGTTGTCGCCGAACGTTGTGTTATCTGATTTCATCGTGTGGCGCGAATGGTGTAGAACTTTGTGGAAGGCACGCGGGTCCAAACGATTAGTCTGGAACATTCGACGACTGCTCTATAAAAGCCGACGCGCTTGACCCGCTGATCAGATTTTCGACGATCGCCGACTGTGTTCGCCGCTTTCGTTGTGCTATAAGTGTAGCCTCTTTTGTGGGCACAGGTTCGCCCAATAAAATCTAGTTTTGCCTTTCACAGTATTGCCACTGTGTTCTTTGACGTCACGACCACGTGAAACGTTAAAACATGAAAGAGTATTTAATTGAGTAGTAGGCGGTAAAAACTTTTCGAAATGGAGGAATAGGTGAGGTTCAAGAATTAAGGTTAGCTGGTCGCATAAGGTGTTTTGCGCGTTGGTTGATGATATGAGAATTTCAGATTTAAGTTACCACTTTTGAAGATTCTAAGCGGCAAGGTGCCAAATTGATTCGCGCCGGGTATAGGCAATTGTATATGAAGTAAACTTGTGTATGAGGTATGATTCCGTACATTTCCTTTCGCGAGGTGAACGGAAATTTGTTTGTAGTATATAGTGCCTTGCTTTGTCGAATATATGACCATGTTCATTAAATTGGCTGGCTACTGCTTTAGGTAAATTGTGTTTTGTATCCGCGCGGTGACCGTTGAGTCTTGTATGAATTTGTTGTCCAGTCCCACCTATGTATTGTTTGCTACAAGCGGCACATTCTAGACAGTAGTTTCTTCCTCGTGGTCTCCCCCACCTTTTCCCCCCTTTCTTTCTTTTCTTTTCTCCCCACCTTCCGACTCTCCCGCTCTTGTCCCCTCGTCTTGGGAACCACGCTCACAGACGTTAGGCGACAGCGCTGATTGTCTTTGAAGTCTCTCCCTCTACAACCAGCCGCCACCGATAACAACCGCACGTGACGTCACTGCACTAACCCTTTAAACCTAACATGCCGAGGATGACGAGGTCGCCTTTGACGAAGATAGGTGCTCCTATAAAAATGTTGGCCAGCCTTTCTTAGGTACCTTATCCCTGTTTATAACCTTTATATCAGAGTGTATTTTACGCCACATATTTCAATCTACGATGTATAGCCGCTGAGTCCGCACGGCGTATCCGCTTGGAACAAACTCTCTGTACAGCGCCGGTTACGAGACATTAGTTTTAAAGGTGTTCGACGAAATGCATTGGCATTCCAGCTACCCTTGTGGTTCAATGCATAAAACGGCGGTTTCTTAAAGATAAGAAAGGAAACCACGTAATCACTTGAAAAAGGAAGGCATGACGTTATGTATGGTAATGAGCTTCAGCTTCTGTCTTGGAGCAAAGCCACAAGCACATGTGTACACGTAACATAGCATAGCAACAAAATTGACGGTCTGCTGATTGAAGCGTTCTTTTGCTTCGGCTCATAACTGCAGCGGCTGGTTGATTTCTCGCTCCACTCCTGCGGCCAATCCTTTGTCTGCGCGTCAGTGTCCCTGGCTGGCCACGTGGACCGCGCTTCACGACAAAGAATATTATCTGTAACTGAAGAAAGATTTGGAATCTAGCGAAACCTTAAGGAAGCGATTAAAGAAATCTGATACTACTAAATGCGATGTGTACAAACTGTTTGAAGCTAATTTCGGTCACTGGGCGTGTTCCGGTGTTCAGTGTACCTTTCTGATGCACATTTCATTCTCTGGGTACGTGCTACAGTGTATGTGCCGACCTTTAATGACAAACAAAAATCCTTTAAGCTTTCGTCGGTGGTGTGGGGAATAGAACTCATCATCAGCCTATGTTCACGTGCACTCCAGGACGAAGGCCTCTCCCTGCGATCTACAATTACCCCTGTCCTGCGCCAACCGATCCCAACTTGCGCTCGCGAATTTCATAATTTCACCGCTCCACGTCCTCTTCTGCCGTCCTCGACTGCGTTTCTTTTCTCCTGCAATCATCCTGTAACTCTGATGGTCCACCAACCATTAGATTAGGTTGGATTAGATTGGTTGGACGAAACTAAACGAGCACAGTCGAAAAAAGGTCAAATTAAACGTGCTAAAAACCGCGCACAGCAAAGATACAAACGCAGGCACTTCTTAAAGAGGCAGGCGCAAACTAGTTTCAGTGGAAGAGATAATGAAAACCATGACACTTCACAAAACCGTGCGTTTTCTGCAACCTCAAAGTTAGTGCGCCCGATCCTATGCATGCAGAGCTGCCCTCTTTGTGTGCTGCGCTCGCCGGATGGTAGACACAAAAATCGCACTTTCGTCGGAAAGGCTAAGCATTGATTGAGACAGCAAATTAGTAGACGGCTATACGAAG
This sequence comes from Dermacentor andersoni, assembly GCF_023375885.2. Lineage (NCBI taxonomy): Eukaryota > Metazoa > Arthropoda > Arachnida > Ixodida > Ixodidae > Dermacentor > Dermacentor andersoni. The sequence continues at coordinate 182,861,382 of NC_092817.1, read as the reverse complement.
TTAGGTTAGTAGATTTATCCGCTGTATAATCTATTCGCTCACTAAGTAAATTAACAAGCACGGTGTCACGCTCGCACAGGCAAACATGGACACATCTCACTCGATGACTGCAGAAACTCGCTCTCAGAACGCAGGCGCGAAGAAGCGCGGCAGCAGCAGCGAGCGAACTGACTTTTGTGCTGCGCTTCGCTTCAACGCGAACAAAGCGTCGAAAGCAAAGCGCATACGAAGCTGCACCAGCATCCGGCGCACTTTGTACATATCACAGATCGCTTTGAAGTGAGGCCCAAGAAACCGCGCACTCTGTCCACTTCGGGGATCGCTTTCGAGATGCGCCGCGCCTCCAGGCCGGCCCACACGGAGCGGACTTTCACGGCGAAATGCGTCCGGCACGCACCAGCGTGGCGAAACGCCAGCGTACCGCCGCCGTGCTGAACCCACGTGCGGCGAAAAACAGGCGGCCGCCGCCGCCAAATTTCAGTGTTGCTAGAAACGGCGGGATTCCATTACCGGTAAAATGCAGTGAAAAAATAGTTTTGTATCTGCAACTGAACCATTATTTATGTAATGGTGGCAAATAAGACGACTTATTGTCTACGTTTATTGCCGATTTGACAATTTCTTTTTATTTCTGTTATCCTTCATCAAAACATGTAGTGGAGGACGCGGAGAAATCGCCGAGACGTGCCACGCTGTGCAATGGAAATCGTGATCGCGATCGCGTTCAGCCACACACGTGTAGGGACAACAACAACAACAAGAACAACAACAACAGCCAACACCAACTAGATCTATCAACTACACCACCTATCTAGGTGGTGTAGATAGATCCAGTTTGCACTCCAAGCAATAGCGCAAGGAGGTCACGAACACATGCATTCGGTAGCCGCAGAAAACGCCCAGCGGCGGTGTGAACCGGTCCGTACGTCGCCATGGTTCTGCTCAAGGTGGTGCTCTTGAGAAAACAAGAAGAAGCAAAGAAGAGAAAAAGAAGGCCTTGTGTGCATCGCGCGCAGGAAAAAAAAAAGTAGGAAACAAAAAAAAAAAAGGGGAGGGGGGGGAGATATAGACTCAAGCAAATCAAAACAAATTATAGAAACGCTTGTTTGTACTTCTTTGTTTCGAATAACCAATGAGACAATCAATCGGAAGAGCCCGCGCTGATGTAAAGAAAAAGCACACGTCAACAAGGATTGTGATTATTGTTGGTTTACTTTCAGGATGGCTACAATTCCATAATATTGGCCGTGTCTGGACTGCTGTGATTAGCCGATCATTATAGGGGATGCGCGCAGCTTTTGTCGCCATGTTCGCTCCAGGATCCTTGGCTGGCCAGCCGAGTCAAATGCGGCGGCAGGAAGTCGGACGCGACCGCGCCCTGATTGGTGCGCGCTGACAGCCTTCATTGGCCGCTTACGGCGAGGGATTGACCTCCTGCGAATATATCCATCCCGTCTTGATCGACGGCGATCAGCCGCCGGTGGCGGGGCGGACGCAGCGCGCGGCAGTTCGCCTGTTTTTGGCAAGAAAATCGCTCCAGGTGGGTCGGGCTTTACGCAGCATCCGCCCGAGTAGAACGACCCCCGCCCACCCTTCAGGGCCTCGCACGCGACGAAAGACGACGCGCTTCCTCCTCCCTTTCCGCTTTTGTGCGCGCGAGATTGAGCCGCGATCCTCTGCTGACCCTCGCAAGCTTTGGCTCGCACATAGAGCATACGGCGCAAGGCGACGGTGTTATCGCTCTTGCAATTTGTACGGAACATCACGGCGACGGCAATACCGGTGTCGACAGCATAAATGCACCTGGAGTGTATGTAATTGCTATCGCAATAAAAGCCTTGTGCCTACGTCTTGTCTGATGCATCAACCGAAGGCGCAGCAGTACGACCTCAGTGCGTGTCGTACTGATCCGCCTTCGGTTGACGCATCAGTACGACGCGCACTGAGGTTCTGGTCCCTAACACATTAGATCTGGTCCGCTAACGCACTCGATCAATTCGTTTGCGCGTACAGCACTTTCGTCGCACTAGTGCGAAAATGGCGATCGGCGCGGGCTGGAAAGAAAAACAAATATATAAACGCAATAGGTTCTTCGACTTGACACGCATTGGCCAATGGGAAGCGCAGGAGGCTGGGGCGATCGGAAGCGGTGAAGAGGAAACGTTGGGGGAACACGGGGGCGGAAAGGTTGAAGAATGGCATTACTTTTTAAATATAGAAGGGCTTTACTAGAAACTCGTTTCTAGCGTCGTCAAGAACACACCGTAGTTCACGTGGAATCATAATCATAATAAGAATTTAATGTTATAAGTATGGTCACATGACGTGGCTTCAGCATATTGTGGTGTTATCATTTAAATAAACAATCACGTCCATCTCTCAGTGTCTACATGAGCATTTTATGAGTAGGCAAACCATGGTTCACCACTCACGCAGTATCCGTTGCGTCGTTGTGGTAAAAACAAGAACAATGAAAAAAGAAGAAAAAGGCATTATAGGCGCTTTCCGGGACGTTCTTCACTACAAAGTAAACGCCCACGAAAATAATTCTGATGAAAACTGAACACTTGTTGAAGACAACTGAAAGTTCGTATTTATACGGAAAATGTGACAAAAAGCGGCAGTGCGTACGCAAGAAACAGCAAAGGATCCGTATAATTCACACTTGCTCAAGACAACGTTACAGCGTTGTATACATGGCTTGCAGTTAGCTCTAAGTGGGACACTGCCAGTAGCCTCAAGGCTGTAATGTATCAATGGGGGAGATATTGGAATGCCGCCTGCACAGTGGGAAAACTCCCATTATTTCCGACTGGGGGTGGGCAAACACCGGGGAAGTCGTCGTACTCAGGGTTCATCACGCCAAACACCTCTTCTTCGAATTCCCTGTCCAGTGCCTGCACATTGTAGTACACGTCGTCTCCATCAGTGTAAGCGATGGCATCCTCGCCTTTACAGGCAAAATGATAATTTGGATGAAAATTCCCGGCGTCGGCATAAACGAAGGTCTGGTTCCACGAGGAGTCCAGGATGTCGCACACTTCTGGCAGCGACAGGATGCCCGCCATCTTCGTCAGCGGTCCCGGAGGCCCATATCCGAGTGGATCGATGTCGTACGGCTTGCTGCTGCTTCCGTTCTCGCACTTAGCCGGGTCGATCTTGTATGTCAGTGCCACAAATGGATACAAGTGGCAGAAGGCGGGGCGGTCTGTTTGGTTCAGTTTTTGCGAGTAGACTTTCAATTCCCGAATGGTGTACGTCGTCGCCTTTTGGTTGGTGATGTTACGCGGGTACACGTGGTAGAACACGATGGTGTGGTAAGCCTGTCTGTGCGCCAGCTTGCTCGTGTTGTACGATGCCCGTTCGTAGGAACCGTATTGAAAGAGAAAGCCGAACGTGCGGTTATTGTGCCGCATGAAAACATCGTTGGTGTCATTGTAGAGCTCCGCCATACTGCGGTTAACCGAGTCGGGCGCGTTGTTCCACCACATGCGGATGGCGTCGTAGTTGTTGGCTTTCATCCAAGCGAGCGCGTTGTTTTGGAACGTGGCCTTCTCGTTGTTGGCGTTGTTCAGCAGCTTGAGAAACGCCGAGTCCGGGCCCCGAACAACGAGCCACACTTCGAGGAAAGGGTTTTCCGCCTTGAAGTTGGCCATGCGGCGCACGGCGTCCCTCGGCGGAAGGTCCACGTCCGGTAGCTCAGGTTGCAGCTGCATGTTGTCGTCGAGAGAGTAGCAGCAGTACATGGCGTAGTGGCAGAACATGTACGGGAAGTAGGCGATTCCGTACGTGCGACGGTGGCTGCGAAAGCCCTGCTTGTCCGCCCAGAAAGGACACAGGTATTTGTGCAGATAGGTCCAGATTGGTAGCGTATAGTCTTGGCTGTAGAGCCAGCTGTCCTCTGTCGTTGTGCTTGGCGTTGTCGTGGTCGTTGCCGGAGTAGTAGTCTGCGGAGCGGCTGTACTCCCGCTCGTCGCCGTGGCAGAATTCGGCGTCGCCGGTGGCGACGATTTTCCGCCGCCACCGCCGCCCTGATTCGCGTAGACGGCTGGGTCGGTCTTGCCAGCTCCTTCGCTCTCTTCAGAAGCACTGCTGAAGATTCCGCTTAATGACAGCAGCAGCAGTATAAGTAGAATAAGGAGGAAGCAGCACAGTGCCACAATGATGGTAGGGCGGTTGTCATCCTCACTCTGGCCCGCGTCTGTGCTGGCCTCGGACAAGGGGCTCACCTCACTCGTCTGGCTCGCCTCCATAGCTGCAGTGTTGGAGACACGAATCAAGAGCTAAACGGCCACGAGAAGTGGCTGCCCGAAGCGCGCCTAGGAGAACCTGACCTGCTCGACTGGGCGCACTGGCAGATTGGTAGTTTCTAGCGAAGCGTAAGAGCGCAATCCACTACGGCGGGTATGCGCGTGGTCGGCCGCTCGAAGGGGGCAGGAGCGCGGTAGAACAGTTGCATTTTCAAGTAAGGATGGTAAGTGAGGATGACGATACCTTTTAAAATATGAAGTAGAAAACAGCGTTTTGTCGTAACGTCTTGCATGCACACCGCATATAAATGCAGTAAAGGCTTGCTGTTCATGCAGTGCGCGTTCTGTTAGGCATAGTGAAATACAAAACAGACAATGTTTAATGCCTGTTGGCAAATTTGCTTAATTATTAAAGTTGAAATCATACCACAGACGTCGAATTATTGCATCGTGATTTCATCTCATTTATGATGCAGAAATATTCTAATTAATATTATTTAGCTTTATGGCTAAAATGCGTCGGGAGAGCGAGTGGCTTCAAAGACGAACTGGATTATGTATGTGCAAATATGACTTGAACGTCTGCTGAGAGCCATATTTCTGTTTGTGACGTTTAATGTTATAATAGTCTGTCAGATCATAAAGGAATGAAGCCATAAATTCTTCAACGTGACGTGCAGGTATAATGCCAGCGTCGTGAATTATGATCAATTTTAACGCCACTCTGAAGCGCGCGCCCAACATCGCAAGTGCTGAAGACAGAGACGGACGTTAGACGGGTGCAGTTTGCTGATAGCAAGGACCTTTATTCCTTAATAGACAGAAAGTGAGAGAGGCAAACAGGAGAGATGCCTCGACCTGCACCACTAGTGTATCGCAGGTTCCTTAATAGACAGAAGAGCTGTGACTGATTGACATGGCGCTGGCACGATTGCTCGCATCCCGCGTTCTCAGAACCGGCGTATTCAGCATGGTATGGCCGATGGCCACGGGGCGGTAGTATTACGATATTATCGCGAGATGCTCAAGAGACGAGCCGCCGCGAGAACGACGAAGTGGGTCTGTGCACTTGGCGCGAGCAAATGTCGGCCTGGCGCTCTGGCTCCAGTCCAGTGTAAATAGCCTGTAAATAGCCTCTTTCGTCTGTGTCTTTTTACACGTAACAATATCATAAAGATCGCGAACTTGCAGCGGAATCCTTTTCGCCTAAATCGACACACTGAACACTGGGAACTCCCGCGTCCTCGGACTAACTATAGCCTTGAAGCACTCTCCTACTGTTTTCCCTCAACACTTAACAAATACAGCCTAAGTGATGCAAACATACGTCATACATCCAAGAACATTACTGCAAAAATTTCTGTGAATAATAACTTTTTGTTTTGTAGCTTGAGAAGTATTTCTTTGCCAATTGAAAGTTGTCATTTTTGGTTTTCTTGCGTATATGTATGTGTATATGCATGTGTGCGTAGTATCTATATATATATATATATATATATATATATATATATATATACATATATATATATATATATTGTTCCGGGAGGAAAGCAGGCCCACAAGAGTAAAATAACGTATATTTACAAATGGTGTATATGGCGTTTAGGCAACTGCTAGACTTCGTCTTTCTCTAGTCCAATTCAACTTCTTCCTTCACTTCGCCATAACATCACCCTCCCGGCGGGGTAGCTCCGTCCCGGTGCAAGTTATACAGCCTCACTTAATTATATAAGTGTGTATACATACATGTGTCTGTGAATATATATATTAACCTTGCCACAAGTATGTCAAACGAATATCTTGCAATGTTGTAGCCTGTTCACGGGAAACACTTGGTGGGACTAGTCAAGCTGCCGTTATGCAGCTTTTATCCTGCCATCCCCACCGCTTTGTATACATCAGTATACTTATGTGGTGAATAAACTTCTTCTTCTTCTTCTAACAAGAATGGGAGATGAAAAGCTTGAATTCACAGAAAAAAATTTACTGCCATTCCACTCTGTGAAGGTGGATGAACAGCTAAGTTGTGTATGTGGGCCCCTTATTAGCGAACTGTCCATTGCCATGCGTCAGACACCATATGCACATTAATAGAAGGCGATGGGCGACTAGTCGCTCCTCCACGATGGTTGTTGAGGATCCCGGGAAACGTTCGGCTGGATCCTAGCTACATCGGCGGCTAGCCTTCTTGGCCTCGCAGTACTCTGGGTCATACCGGGCGCACCGCATTCGTTTGGCGTTAACGGCCCGCTCGTCGTCGGTCATTTTGACCCGCCGTCGCCGCACGTGATCCCGTTGTTGCTGCCGCCGACGATCTAGACGGGCACGCTGTCCTTCGTCCGTGAGGAAAGAGCTATTCGATGGGCCCGAAAGCCATTCGCGCTTCTGTTTTCTTCGGAGCGAACGATACGCGTCCTGCTCATAGCGCGGCTAAAGTACAACTGATAACGTCGCTAGGGAAGTGTCTACGTCAGGAGAGAATGAAGCGCAGCTGTTGGTGGATGCGGTGTTACATTTTACTGTGACGCTCCCGGCCTCAAGCGGCTTTCACCTGCGCATTCGAACTATAGGAAAGAACAGCGTCAACTAAGACAGTCCCGTGCGGGAGAACGACACAGGGCAGGCGCCAACTTCACCTCTCTTTATTCACTGAAAAATCGGCACATATAAGGAAAATCACAGACTCGCGAACAAGAACCACAATGCATCACCTGCCAAACCTTTCAAGATATGACATTTCGCTTCTAAAGAGGGTCACAAGAGTATCACTAACACTGTTTCTTTTGCTCTCTTCTTTATATGGAATGCTTCCAAAACCTCACGTGCCTGTGTATCTCTGCTTCTGCCAAGAGTCTCTATCTCTCGGAGTCGTGGTTCCCACTTCTTGCAGTGGGGGCATTGTTTTCGTGAGGAATGTTCTGTAGCCCGGTCAGACACAGTGCAAGTTGCGCAATGTTGCGAAAGATGCGCACCTCCTTGTTCTTTCAGTGACCGCGCATGTTCAGTTGCGCGGTCACTGCGCGGTTCTGTATGTACTGTAGCGTGAAATATGACTTTCAACATTCTTGTTTATGGTCGAAGAGGCTCCAGGGCTGTGCAGGGGCTCGGACATACGAAATAGCGGTGTAACAAGTACCACTAATTGAAACTTGTGTCTAGGTGTGGAACATACCCTGTGCCTGCGCAGCTGTACGTTTTGGAGCCCCTTTGATCATGGGCACCGGTGAGGCAGGTCATATGTCACGTGACTGTACATAGTATCGCCCGCAACGTGAAAAAGGTGGCGAACAGACGTGGCATCCCAGTCGTGTTTTCGGCTCCTCGGAAAAAAGCACAGCTCTGCGCCCGCGTCGAGAGCGAGGGTACGAGGAGCAGCTGCCGCAAAAAGCATGGCAAGCAGTTTATAGAGTGCTGCACCGGTGCGGTATTTCAAATACCATTGACCTGCGGGAAAACCTATGCGGGCCGAACGGGTAGATGCGTGAATGACCGCGCAGCTGAACATGTGTGGTCGCTGAAAGAAGGTGGAGGCGCGGATCTTTCGCAACATTGCGCAACTCCAACAACGCATGGATGGGACTGAGGTCATCGACAGGGTTTCTCCGAGGTTGTGAGAAGAGGAGGAGGGCAAGGTCATGAAGTGCCTGCACATGTAAGCCGAGAGTAGAGAAGAGGGTCATACTTCCCGTTCAAGGTCCCTACCGAAAAAACACCTCCGCGGAACACGGGCGATGCAAACCGTGTCTACCACCGCAGGTACCGTCAGCATTAGCGCTTGCCGCAAGATCTGCCCCGAACACTTATTCTTGCTGCGCATTGTGCAATCACCACGACACCGTCATAAAGGACTGCCGCCCCAAACTGCCAGACGACGAGTTTAGACGCCGACTCGCTTATAAGAACTCTTGCTGTTTTTTTTTTTTAAATATGGCAGAGAGGAACACGTCGAACGAAAGTGCCGCAACGCAGCGGGACTCAAGTGCGAACACTGCTCGAGACGTCACGTTTCAGCACTTTGCTCCGTATGGAAACGAAACGTCGGTAGCCCGTCTCCCGAGAACAGTTACACACGAGGCAACCATCAGACTACGAAAAGTGACAATGCGCGAAGCACGAGTGCTCCACGCTATCAATGCGACGTGGACACGTGTACTGGTGCAGACGGCATCAGTGCGGTAACTCCGCGTTTGTGCGATTGCTGCTTGAGGTCGGCAGCCAGAGAACGTTCATTCGATGCGACCTGTCATCCCTCGGGGCGGTCTGCCATCCCTCGGGGCGCAAGACCTCTCTTTGCCGACGTTTGGCGCTTCTAAGTATTCCCGCCTTTACAGTTGTCGAAGTGTCTGGTTCAAACTCCCCAGTCATTTTCACTCCCGCGACATCCAGTTAGAAGCGTTGGAGTTACCTGAAGTCTACACCACGAATAATCTAGCGATCTGGAATGATCTCCTCGCACCGTTGCGTGAACGCAAGGTGCTTGTCACTGGTGAGCATTAACAGGGCGACCGGCCGAGATCGACAATCCGTGTTCCGATTGTCCGACTACTATTGGCGTTTCCTGACTGGAAGGATAGAAAGGCTAAGCAGCGACCTATGCGCAGTGAAAACTGTCTTTGGTTGCACGGTGCAAGGCGTCTACCCATTAATGGTAGACGCCTCTGTGGGTACGCCAAGCGGTAGGGCGCGTCTCCGAACACGAGCACGTCCGCCCTATTCATTGCGTGTGAACACAAGAGGCGATGCGCGCGCGAAATTGACCCGACAGAGATGCGGCGACTCCGTGCAATAGGCACCTCCGACACCGAGAGGACGCCAACGACGCTTGCCAAGCCACCATTGGGGTCTGTTAGCTTTTGTACATGACGCCGTTCCGGACTCTACTTGTCTCGACACGCAGAAAGCCGCTACAGAAGTCCTGCCGCCGGGACGAGAACGTCGACGACTGATGCAGCTGCCACGACGACGAGTCCGCGGTATCCGGAACGGCTTCTTCGACGGTTTTGAAAACTGCGGGAACGAGTATAATTCTTGTTCCTCTACGCTCTGCTCAACACAGTAAGCCGATGCAGTCGTCAAACTAACAGCCCGACGAGCACGTCGTCGGGAGCATAAAGGCGCCGCCTCATGCATGAAATATCAGCCACGGTACGAAAGCGTTTCCAGGAAGAGACGCCATGGTGTGGTCATTCCCGATGCCACTGTCCAACGGCCAGCAGGCGCGACGTCCTGTACCACGGCTGCACCTCCTGCAGGCGCACACGTGCGACGCGGCCGCGAAACCGAAGAGAACGCGGGATGCGAGCAATCGTGCCAGCGCCATGTCAATTAGTCACAGCTCTTCTGTCTATTAAGGAACCTGCGATACACTAGTGGTGCAGGTCGAGGCATCTCTCCTGTTTGCCTCTCTCACTTTCTGTCTATTAAGGAATAAAGGTCCTTGCTATCAGCAAACTGCACCCGTCTAACCTCAGTCTCTGTCTTCAGCACTTGCGATGTGGGGCGCGCGCTTCAGAGTGGCGTTAAAATTGATCATAATTCACGACGCTGGCATTATACCTGCACGTCACGTTGAAGAATTTATGGCTTCATTCCTTTATGATCTGACAGACTATTATAACATTAAACGTCACAAACAGAAATATGGCTCTCAGCAGATGTTCAAGTCATATTTGCACATACATAATCCAGTTCGTCTTTGAAGCCACTCGCTCTCCCGACGCATTTTAGCCATAAAGCTAAATAATAATAATTAGAATATTTCTGCATCATAAATGAGATGAAATCACGATGCAATAATTCGACGTCTGTGGTATGATTTCAACTTTAATAATTAAGCAAATTTGCCAACAGGCATTAAACATTGTCTGTTTTGTATTTCACTATGCCTAACAGAACGCGCACTGCATGAACAGCAAGCCTTTACTGCATATATATGCGGTGTGCATGCAAGACGTTACGACAAAACGCTGTTTTCTACTTCATATTTTAAAAGGTATCGTCATCCTCACTTACCATCCTTACTTGAAAATGCAACTATTCTACCGCGCTGCTGCCCCCTTCGAGCGCCCGACCACGCGCATACCCGCCGTAGTGGATTGCGCTCTTTCGCTTCGCTAGAAACTACCAATCTGCCAGTGCGCCCAGTCGAGCAGGTCAGGTTCTCCTTCGCGCTTCGGGCAGCGACTTCTCGTGGCCGTTTAGCTCTTGATTCGTGTCTCCAACACTGCAGCCATGGAGGCGAGCCAGACGAGTGAGGTGAGCCCCTTGTCCGAGGCCAGCACAGACGCGGGCCAGAGTGAGGATGACAACCGCCCTACCATCATTGTGGCACTGTGCTGCTTCCTCCTTATTCTACTTATACTGCTGCTGCTGTCATTAAGCGGAATCTTCAGCAGTGCTTCTGAAGAGAGCGAAGGAGCTGGCAAGACCGACCCAGCCGTCTACGCGAATCAGGGCGGCGGTGGCGGCGGCGGCGGAAAATCGTCGCCACCGGCGACGCCGAATTCTGCCACGGCGACGAGCGGGAGTACAGCCGCTCCGCAGACTACTACTCCGGCAACGACCACGACAACGCCAAGCACAACGACAGAGGACAGCTGGCTCTACAGCCAAGACTACACGCTACCAATCTGGACCTATCTGCACAAATACCTGTGTCCTTTCTGGGCGGACAAGCAGGGCTTTCGCAGCCACCGTCGCACGTACGGAATCGCCTACTTCCCGTACATGTTCTGCCACTACGCCATGTACTGCTGCTACTCTCTCGACGACAACATGCAGCTGCAACCTGAGCTACCGGACGTGGACCTCCCGCCGAGGGACGCCGTGCGCCGCATGGCCAACTTCAAGGCGGAAAACCCTTTCCTCGAAGTGTGGCTCGTTGTTCGGGGCCCGGACTCGGCGTTTCTCAAGTTGCTGAACAACGCCAACAACGAGAAGGCCACGTTCCAAAACAACGCGCTCGCTTGGATGAAAGCCAACAACTACGACGCCATCCGCATGTGGTGGAACAACGCGCCCGACTCGGTTAACCGCAGTATGGCGGAGCTCTACAATGACACCAACGATGTTTTCATGCGGCACAATAACCGCACGTTCGGCTTTCTCTTTCAATACGGTTCCTACGAACGGGCATCGTACAACACGAGCAAGCTGGCGCACAGACAGGCTTACCACACCATCGTGTTCTACCACGCGTACCCGCGCAACATCACCAACCAGAAGGCGACGACGTACACCATTCGGGAATTGAAAGTCTACTCGCAAAAACTGAACCAAACAGACCGCCCCGCCTTCTGCCACTTGTATCCATTTGTGGCACTGACGTACAAGATCGACCCGGCTAAGTGCGAGAACGGAAGCAGCAGCAAGCCGTACGACATCGATCCACTCGGATATGGGCCTCCGGGACCGCTGACGAAGATGGCGGGCATCCTGTCGCTGCCAGAAGTGTGCGACATCCTGGACTCCTCGTGGAACCAGACCTTCGTTTATGCCGACGCCGGGAATTTTCATCGAAATTATCATTTTGCCTGTAAAGGCGAGGATGCCATCGCTTACACTGATGGAGACGACGTGTACTACAATGTGCAGGCACTGGACAGGGAATTCGAAGAAGAGGTGTTTGGCGTGATGAACCCTGAGTACGACGACTTCCCCGGTGTTTGCCCACCCCCAGTCGGAAATAATGGGAGTTTTCCCACTGTGCAGGCGGCATTCCAATATCTCCCCCATTGATACATTACAGCGTTGAGGCTACTGGCAGTGTCCCACTTAGAGCTAACTGCAAGCCATGTATACAACGCTGTAACGTTGTCTTGAGCAAGTGTGAATTATACGGATCCTTTGCTGTTTCTTGCGTACGCACTGCCGCTTTTTGTCACATTTTCCGTATAAATACGAACTTTCAGTTGTCTTCAACAAGTGTTCAGTTTTCATCAGAATTATTTTCGTGGGTGTTTACTTTGTATTGAAGAACATCCCGGGAAGCGCCTATAATGGCTTTTTCTTCTTTTTTCATTGTTCTTGTTTTTACCACAACGACGCAACGGATACTGCGTGAGTGGTGAACCATGGTTTGCCTACTCATAAAATGCTCATGTAGACACTGAGAGATGGACGCGATTGTTTATTTAAATGATAACACCACAATATGCTGAAGCCACGTCAGGTGACCACACTTATAACATTAAATTCTTATTATGATTATGATTCCACGTAAACTACGATGTGTTCTGGACGACGCCAGAAACTAGTTTCTAGTAAAGCCCTTCTATATTTCAAAAGTAATGCCATTCTTCAACCTTTCCGCCCCCGTGTTCCCCCAATGTTTCCTCTTCACCGCTTCCGATCGCCCCAGCCTCCTGCGCTTCCCATTGGCCAATGCGTGTCAAGTCGAAGAACTTATTGCGTTTATATATATTTTTTTTCTTTCCAGCCCGCGCCGATCGCCATTTTCGCGCCAGTGCGACGAAAGTGCTGTACGCGCAAACGAATTGATCGAGTGCGTTAGCGGACCAGATCTAACGTGTTAGGGACCAGAACCTCAGTGCGTGTCGTACTCATGCGTCAACCGAAGGCGGATCAGTACGACACACACTGAGGTCTTACTGCTGCGCCTTCGGTTGATGCGTCAGACAAGACGTAGGCACAAGGCTTTTATTGCGATAGCAATTAAATACACTCCAGGTGCATTTATGCTGTCGACACCGGTACTGCCGTCGCCGTGATGTTCCGTACAAATTGCAAGAGCGATAACACCGTCGCCTTGCGCCGTATGCTCTATGTGCGAGCCAAAGCTTGCGAGGGTCAGCAGAGGATCGCGGCTCAATCTCGCGCGCACAAAAGCGGAAAGGGAGGAGGAAGCGCGTCGTCTTTCGTCGCGTGCGAGGCCCTGAAGGGTGGGCGGGGGTCGTTCTACTCGGGCGGATGCTGCGTAAAGCCCGACCCACCTGGAGCGATTTTCTTGCCAAAAACAGGCGAACTGCCGCGCGCTGCGTCCGCCCCACCACCGGCGGCTGATCGCCGTCGATCAAGACGGGATGGATATATTCGCAGGCAGTCAATCCCTCGCCGTAAGCGGCCAATGAAGGCTGTCAGCGCGCACCAATCAGGGCGCGGTCGCGTCCGACTTCCTGCCGCCGCATTGGACTCGGCTGGCCAGCCAAGGATCCTGGAGCGAACATGGCGACAAAAGCTGCGCGCATCCCCTATAATGATCGGCTAATCACAGCAGTCCAGACACGGCCAATATTATGGAATTGTAGCCATCCTGAAAGTAAACCAACAATAATCACAATCCTTGTTGACGTGTGCTTTTCCTTTACATCAGCGCGGGCTCTTCCGGTTGAGTGTCTCATTCGTCATTCGAAACAAAGAAGCACAAACAAGCGTTTCTATAATTTGTTTTGGTTTGCTTGAGGCTATCTCTCCCCCCCACTCCCCCTGTTTTTTGTTTCCTACTTATTTTTTCCTCCACACGATGCACAGAAGGCCTTCTTTTTCTCTTCTTTGCTTCTTCTTGTTTTCTCAAGAGCACCAACTTGAGCAGAAGCATGGCGACGTACGGACCGGTTCACACCGCAGCTGGGCGTTTTCTGCGGCTACCGAATGCATGTGTTCGTGACCTCCTTGCGCTATTGCTTGGAGTGCAAACTGGATCTATCTACACCACCTAGATAGGTGGTGTAGTTGATAGATCTACTTGGTGTTGGCTGTTGTTGTTGTTCTTGTTGTTGTTGTTGTCCCTACACGTGTGTGGCTGAACGCGATCGCGATCACGATTTCCATTGCACAGCGTGGCACGTCTCGGAGATTTCTCCGCGTCCTCCACTACATGTTTTGATGAAGGATAACAGAAATAAAAAGAAATTGTCAAATCGGCAATAAACGTAGATAACAAGTCGTCTTATTTGCCACCATTACATAAATAATGGTTCAGTTGCAGATACAAAACTATTTTTTCACTGCATTTTACCGGTAATGGAATCCCGCCGTTTCTAGCAACACTGAAATTTTGGCGGCGGCGGCCGCCTGTTTTTCGCCGCACGTGGGTTCAGCACGTCGGCGGTACGCTGGCGTCTCGCCACGCTGGTGCGGGCCGGACGCATTTCGCCGTGAAAGTCCGCTCCGTGTGGGCTGGCCTGAAGGCGCGGCGCCATCTCGAAAGCGATCCCCGATGTGGACAGAGTGCGCGGTTTCTTGGGCCTCACTTCAAAGCGATCTGTGAAGTGTACAAAGTGCGCCGGATGCTGGTGCAGCTTCGTATGCGCTTTGCCTTCGACGCTTTGTTCGCGTTGAAGCGAGGCGCAGCACAAAAGTCAATTCGCTCGCTGCTGCTGCCGCGCTTCTTCGCGCCTGCGTTTTGAGAGCGAGTTTCTGCAGTGATTGAGTGAGATGTATCCATGTTTGCCTGTGCGAGCGTGACACCATGCTTGTTAATTTACTTAGTGAGCGAATAGTTTATACAGCGGATAAATCTACTAACCTAACTTCGTACAGCCGTCTACTAATTTGCTGTCTCAATCAATGCTTAGCCTTTCCGACGAAAGTGCGATTTTTGTGTCTACCATCCGGCGAGCGCAGCACACAAAGAGGGAAGCTCTGCATGCATAGGATCGGGCGCACTAACTTTGAGGTTGCAGAAAACGCACGGTTTTGTGAAGTGTCATGGTTTTCATTATCTCTTCCACTGAAACTAGTTTGCGCCTGCCTCTTTAAGAAGTGCTTGCGTTTGTATCTTTGCTGCGCGCGGTGTTTAGCACGTTTAATTTGACCTTTTTTCGACTGTGCTCGTTTAGTTTCGTATGGGTTTTGTCTTGCGGTGAAAGTGCCCGCATCTGCGGCTGGCCCGTGACACAAAAGCTACTATGGTCAGGCCATGTTTTAAGCTCCACCACAAGTCAGCACATTCTGGAGGCTTTTGCAGGGCTCACTAAAGCTCCCGAATGTAGTCGTTTAGCTTCGATGTACACCTGCATATATTGATTTGGTTTGTGGTGTTTAAGTTCACGTTTTCAACTTGCCGAATTGACTAAGCCTATCAGGGAGGCCCTAGTGGATGGCTCCGGATCAATTAATTTAGGTCACCCGGCCATTTCTACCGTGAACTTTGATCGTACAGTAGATGGGCACCTTGCATTTTAATTCTCTCCCGGCTGCTGCAGGACGCGTCCTCGGAATCGGAGAGATGAGCAGCGGCTACTCACACGTTTTGGGTGCAAGATAATCATATTGTTACGTAGGAAGACGCAGACGAAAAGCTATGTACAAGTATATTTACAAGATATCACGCTGCGCTTGGCCAAGAGGCAACATCCAGCGCTAGCTTCTAATCGTCGTCGTCGTCTTCGCACTGCTCGCCTTTTCGTGATCGCACATATTGTTCCGTAGCACTACCCCCGGCTGCAAAAGCGCCGCACCGGAGCAACTAAAGATCGGACTCGGAAGCAGTGTAGTAGGCCTTGAGCCTACTGACATGCACGGCATCACTAGATGCCAGAGGAGAGGAGGAGGTTGAACCCACAGGAGCAATTTCGTAAGTCACAGGCGTCACCTGGCGCAGCACGCGGTAGGGCCCGGCGTATCGCGAAAGGAACTTCTCTGAAAGTCCGACGTGACGGGAGGGCGACCACAGGAGCACGAGCGCACCAGGCGAAAACTGTACGTCACGATGGCGGGCGTTGTACTGAAACTGCTGAGTGGTTTGTGAGGCCTTCAGTCGGGCACGGGCAAGCTGGCGTGCATGGTCGGCGAGGGCGATGGCGTCGCGCGCATACTCGCTTGTTGAGATCGCAGCAGGAGGAAGTGCCGTGTCTAAGGGCAAGGTAGGTTCGCGACCGTACAGTAGATAAAATGGAGAAAATCCGGCGGTGTCGTGCCGGGAAGAATTCTACAAAATGTTACGTAAGGAAGGGCGATGTCCCAGTCGTGGTGGTCTTTGGAAACGTACTTGGACAGCATATCGGTAAGAGTACGGTTTAGCCGCTCTGTCAGGCCATTGGTTTGAGGATGGTATGAGGTAGTCAGTTTGTGTTGAATGGAGCAGGAACGCACAATGTCAGCGATAACTTTCGAGAGGAAGTTTCGACCACGGTCAGTAAGCAGCTGTCGCGGGGATCCATGAAGCAAGATAATGTCACGCAAGAGAAAGTCCGCGACGTCAGTGGCGCAACTGGTAGGGAGAGCCCGAGTGATAGCGTATCGGGTGGCGTAATCAGTCGCGACGGCTACCCACTTGTTCCCAGAGGATGACGTGGGAAAGGGACCGTGCAGGTCTAATCCAACACGAAAGAAAGGTTCCACAGGGACGGTGATCGGCTGGAGGTGACCGGCAGGTAGCATCTGAGTTGTTTTCCGACGCTGGCAGGGATCACAGGCAGCAACGTAGCGTCGAACGGAGCGAGCGAGACCAGGCCAATAGAAGCGGCGGCGGACGCTGTCATACGTGCGGGTTACCCCAAGATGTACTGCAGTGGGTGCGTCATGCATCTCAAAGAGCACAGTCTGTCGTAGCTGTTTTGGCACGACAAGAACAAGATCAGAGCCGTCAGGGAGGAAGTTCCTTCGATACAGAATGCCGCCCTGGAGGACATATCGGCGAACGGATGAGTCGGTAGGTGTAGAGCGCAGACGCTCGATAAGTGCTCGCAGCGATAGGTCTCGGTACTGCTCATCGGCGATGTTAGCGAAGGCAGACAGAGAAAATGCCGTTGGCGCTACTACTGTCGGCGTCGTCAGGCTCGTCGACCGGGTAGCGAGACAGGCAGTCAGCGCCCTTGTGTGGTCGGCCAGATTTATAGGTGACAGTATACGAATATTCTTGGAGGCGTAAGGCCCAGCGACCAAGTCTTCCTGCAGGATCTTTCAGTGAGCATAACCAGCAAAGCGCGTTATTGTCTGTGAACACGGAAAAGGGTCGGCCATATAAGTATGGGCGGAATTTCGCAACCGCCCAAACTAGGGCCAGACACTCCCGCTCAGTGATGGAATAGTTGCGCTCCACGGGTGAGAGGAGCCTGCTGGCGTAAGCGATAACACGATCGTGGCCACGCTGGCGTTGTGCGAGTACTGCGCCGATTCCGTGACTGCTGGCATCAGTACGGACTTCAGTAGGCGCAGAAGGATCGAAATGGGCCAGAACGGGAGGTGTTGTGAGAATGTCGATTAAATGTGAGAATGCAAAGGCCTCGTTATCGCCCCACTGGAAAGGGGCGTCTTTCTTCAAAAGCACGGTTAGTGGTCGTGCTATGCCCGCGAAATTTTTCACGAAACGGTGGAAGTAGGAACAAAGGCCGATGAAGTTGCGAACATCCTTGACACATTTCGGAACAGGGAAGTGCGTAACAGCATAGATCTTGCCTGGGTCCGGTTGCACTCCATTCGCGTCAACGAGATGCCCAAGGACGGTAATCTGGCTACGGCCGAATTGGCACTTCGATGCGTTCAGTTGCAGACCGACGCGACGAAAAACGTCCAGGACTGCCGAGAGGCGCTCGAGGTGCGTAGCGAACGCTGGGGAGAATACTATAACGTCGTCCAAGTAGCACAGGCATGTGGACCATTTGAAACCGTGAAGAAGGGAGTCCATCATGCGTTCAAAAGTGGCAGGAGCGTTACATAGACCGAACGGCATCACTTTGAATTGATAAAGACCGTCCGGAGTCACAAAAGCAGTCTTCTCGCGGTCGAGATTATCCACGGCAATCTGCCAGTAGCCGGAGCGGAGGTCAATAGAGGAGAATTAGCGAGCACCATGGAGGGAGTCAAGGGCGTCATCGATCCGAGGTAGGGGATACACGTCCTTTTTGGTAACCCTGTTAAGGTGCCGATAATCCACGCAAAAGCGCCATGAGCCATCCTTCTTTTTTACCAGTACAACAGGTGACGCCCATGGACTGCATGACGGTTCTATGATGTTTTTGGCAAGCATTTTGCGAACTTCTGCGTGAATAACTTGACGCTCAGCTGGTGACACTCGATACGGGCGGCGATGAATAGGAGCGGCATCGCCGGTATTAATGCGATGTTTGACAGCTGTAGTTTGGGCCAAAGGACGATCGTTAAAGTAAAAAATATCGTGGTAGGAAAACAGAACGCGGTAGAGTTCACGAGCGTGCTCGGACGGGAAGTCGGGCGCAATCATTTTCTGTAAGTCAGCGACGGTACAATTTGCCGACTGCGATAGTAGAGGAGTATCGGATGAAGCGTCGTCTACCGCAATGGATGCTAAAGAGTGATCCTCGAATGAGCAAAGCTGGGCCAGAGACATCCCGCGTGGCAGCAGTTGTGTCGTCAAGCCAAAGTTGACCACTGGCAGGCAGACGCAATTCGCCGTAATAGACAAAACTGTATGAGGTACTGTGATCCCGTGTGTAAGGAGGACGTCTTGCATAGGAGCCGCGATGTAGTGGCCGTCGGGGTCTGGTGGGGATGACACTAGGTCAACGTAGGTCAGTGCCGAAGGTGGCAAGCGAACGAACTCGACGGAACTGAGGCGACTGGGGTGTGGTTCAGCAGGATCCAGAACAGGCAGGTCAAGGCGGAGAGTACTGGCGGAACAATCGATGAGAGCAGAATCTGCGGACACGAAGTGTAAACCGAGGATGATGTCGTGGGGACAGTGGGAGATGACTGTGAATAGCACGATTGTTGAGCGATCGGCGAAGGAGACGCGGGCGGTACACATACCAATTACGGGGGCTGTTCCGCCATCGGCGACACGGACAACAGGCGTCGTGGCGGGAGTGATAATTTTCTTGAGCCGGTTACGAAGGTCAGCGCTCATTACGGACAAATGTGCCCCAGTGTCTATGAGTGCAGACACAGAAACACCGTCGACTTGCACGTCAAGAAGGTTCAGATGAGTGAGCAACGTCAGTAGAGGATTTGGCGGCGTAGGGATCAATGCAGCGTCACCTCGAGGCGCTGCATCGTCTAGTTTTCCGACTGGGAGCGGCGTCCGAAGCGAGTGGGCGAATAGGAGCGACGGGGTTGGGGAGAGCGAGATTGTCGTCGTTGGGGCGAAGGCGAACGAGAATAGGAGCGGTTCGGTGTAGGAGAATCAGCGGCGGTGTTATCGGAGCGTGCGGCATAGGGACGAGAAGGGCCACCTGGGGGGCGAGAGTAGGCAGCATAAGTACCCGGGTCGGGGAACTCCAGCGACTGCGACAGTGCCGAGAAATGTGCCCGATTCGATGGCAGTTGAAACAAATGGGCTTGTCGTCAGCAGTGCGCCATTCAGATGGGTTGCGGAAACGTGGTGGGTAAGAAGATGCGGGACGGGGCGGAATCGAAGAAGCCGGGCGGGTATCAGGACGATGGGCCGAGCAGATGGTGTGAAGACCCACGTTTTCGAACTCTTGGCGGACAACTGCCTGGATCAGTGAGACCGTGACTGCAGATGTGTTGGTGGAACTGGAGTCGAAGGCTGCTGGATAGGCGGCCTCGATCTCACGCCGGACAATCCTGGTAACATCGGCAGTGTTGTTGGGACGAGGAGTGTCGGCACAGGAAGAAGTCGCTGGGGTGTTGGGCAGACGGGCAAACTGCTGGTCAATACGTCACTTTTAGCGAGTTCCAGGCGGCGGCACTCTTGTATAACAGCATCCACCGTCGCTACGTTGTTGCAAACGAGCAAGTTGAAGGCGTCATCGGCAATGCCTTTGAGGATGTGGGCAACCTTGTCTGACTCAGTCATGTGAGTGTCAACTTTGCGGCACAGAGCCAAGACGTCCTGAATGCACGTGACATAGGGCTCTGTTGACGTCTGCACACGGCCGGAAAGCGCCTTCTGCGCGGCAAGTTAGTGACCGTAGGGGTTGCCGAACAAGTCTCGAAGCTGTATCTTAAGTGAATCCCAACTGGTGAGCTCATCTTCGTGCGTGCGATACCAAACTCTAGGTTGGTATCGTTGGCGAGCATCCGTTGGCTACGTTGGCGAGCATAATAGTAGGGTCCCACCAGTTATTGCGGCTGACGTGTTTATACAGGCTGATCCAGTCATCGACGTCTTCCCCATTTTTGCCCGAGAATACGCATAGTGATGTAGGTCGTCGAGGTGGCAGCAGGTGTCGGAGCCTGCGGAGTCGGGTTGTCGTCTCCGGGAGCCATGAAGGAAGGCTCGACGTACCGTCCACTGCAAAGCTCCGTGACGAGGTACAGAAAACGTCCACCTCCACCAGATATGTTACGTAGGAAGACGCAGACGAAAAGCTATGTTCAAGTATATTTACAAGATATTACGCTGCGCTTGGCCAAGAGGCAACATCCCGCGCTAGCTTCTAATCGTCGTCGTCGTCTTCACACTGCTCGCCTTTTCGTGATCGCACATATTGTTCCGTAGCAATATCAAGTGGAAGGCGGCAAAGGACCACAGGCCCCCTGATAAGGATGCACATCTTTCCCGCTTAAAAGTAACATTTTCACGCGGCTGATTAAGTAAATGGATATCGCATGCGTCATATGCTCTATACGTTGCCTTGCATCTCTTGCGACAAATAATTTCGCGGTTTTAGACTATGGAGTGCGGACAGAGTTGCCTTCCTTGACCACCTTTGTTAAAATCTTTGAAGATTTTTTGGCCATACAACCGTTCTTTCGGTCTCTAATGCTTCCAAAATAGTGGTCAAGTCATAGGGACACTGCCTCCCTGCAACAACTTACACAGCAAAAGAACACACGCGCGCGCAGTATACATATAGAAAATTAGCCCATCAACAAAACCATTGCTGGTGCTTGGGGGGGGGGGGGGGATAATAATTTCCGGAACCTCTGTCCAGTTTTGCCATTCAAGTTCATTCTTGCTATCAAATCCCAGCCTCTTGCATAAATAAAATGAATAGAAAGCTACTTCATGTTCACGTTATCAAAACCGTCTACATGTAAAAACTCTGCTCATGTCAGCAGTGCACACACGGCTGTAAAAAACGTTGAGCAGAAGCGGTCCAGTTGCTAGGCATCGCGTTCTTTGAGCACACCGCGTGCACGTGTCCTGCTTCAGCAACACGACCCGTCATTATTAAGGACAGTTATTTATTTATTTATTTGTTTGTTTATTTATTTATTATTTATTTATTTGTTCATTCATTCATATATTTATTTATTTGTGTATTTATTTGAGTACCCTAACACCCGTTACCGCATTGCATAGGGGGGGGGGGGGGGGACGAGAAAGTTCAAGCGCAAGTGCAATGCGTGCAATGCAAATAATAAAGCAAGACGTTAGGAACAACAAAAACAAAAAATTGATCCCAATTTCCAACAGAATAAGCCCAAATAGAATAAAGAAAGAAAGAAAATAGAGGTGGCGTGAACAACGCATAAAAACCTAAAACGCGATGGCGACAACCAGTACCCATCAGAACACAAGTTTAAAGATACAATCGAATGATGATTTAGGTGAACGACCTACAGAAATAAATATGAGATGGAATGAATGTTATACAATGCCAAGACCATGAAGACACTGTTTCAGAATATATTCAAGCAAATGTGAGTTCGGACTGGTTGATACACTCTACAAAGGTTAGCAGTGTTGCATGAAATGATGATTCTGCAAGCGAGACAATGTTTGAAGGTAGCGAGTTCCATTCGGCCATAGATAAAACTAGAAGCGAATTTTGATAAGCGTTAGTCCTGGCAATTATAGGTTTTACTTTATGAACGTGATCTGTGCAGGTCGAGATGTGGGGAGCGGGAAGAATATGGGCTCGAGAGAATGCGTTGTTGCTACGGTAAACACTATGGAAGAAGGAGAACCGTGGTAATTTCCTGCGCATGCCAAGAGAAGCTATAGATTCAGTGATATCTTTAAGGCGGACACACTTCGATATCGAGAGTATGAAGATAAGATGAAACGCGCAGCCTTATTATGAACTGATTCGAGTAGGTTGGCGAGGTTAGAGTAATGGGGGTGCCAAATAATGGACCCATATACTAAAGAATGCCTGACAAGATAACTCTATGCGGGAAGCCTGGTATCTGTGTTCGCAAGGTGTAAGCGCCGTTTGAGGTCCCCAAGTTTTTTACACGTTTTTGTGGTAATGTGTTCAATGGGAGTATTCCAGCTTAAATTGGAGGTAAACAGAACACCAAAGTACTTGAGTGAAGATAGTGAGTGAGCAGTAATACCGCGTATTGTATACTGGTCAAAGCCATAGGCCGAGTAATCGAAGCAAATTTTACGTGTTTAGTTTCCATTTAATTTCCACTTGCTATGTGTCACACCAATCAGTTATTTTTGCTAAATCAGAGTGCAGCACACAGATCTCGGCTGGGCAGCTAATTTCATTATACAAGACGCACTCATATACGAGGAGACGTATTTGTGAAGTAATATTAGTTGCGATGTCATTGATGTATATTAAAGATAGCAGTGGACCAAGTACGGACCCTTGAGGAACTCCCGAACTGACGTTAGTGCAGTTAGAAAAGCAGTTCATTACTGCTTTTCTACTAGCTAGAAACTCCTCAATCCATCGCGTAGAGTTATCATGAAGCAGTAGGTTTCTAACTTTCAGTTTTAGTCGATTATGAGGTACCCGGTCGAAAGCTTTAGAAAAATCAGTAAGAATGGCGCCTGTGCAAATCAATTTGTGCGAAGAAATACGAATATATGTTACAGGTTCATATAGTTGCGTCTGACACAAGCAGTTTTGGCAAAAGCCACGTTGGTTATCGAGGAGCAGGCTATTATCCTTAATATCGGCAATAATGTGAAAGTACAGGATGTGTTCCAGTAATAAGCAACAAATAGATGTCAGTGATATAGGTCTGTAATTATTAGGGTCTGCTGTGTCACCAGATTTAAATAGCGGTATTACTAATGCTGATTTCCAATCTTCCGATAGGAATTCCGAATGTAGGGATTATTGAAATATTAGCGATAACAAAACAGAAGAGCAGGGCGAGGTTAATTTTAGAAGTTTATCACTTATGACGATAGGGCCTGGGCTGGTTTTATGGGGAAGCCTGTCGATTGCATGAGAGACACCATGTTCCGATATTATGGTGGATTAAAAATGGAGTGGAATAGATGGTTGTTCAAGTATGTCAGTGTTATCAAGCGGGCAGTTCGTTAGTGAAAACTGCAGAGAAAGATTTACTAAATAGCTCCGTGCTATCTCTTGTGGCAAATCTATCTTTTTTGTCTACTCCGCTTTCGGAAATTAGAAAGGGAATAGTGTGATTTGGTTTGGGTTAACTACTTGCCAAAACTTTTTCCCATCAATCTTAATCACATTGGGAAGGGTGCAATTAAAAAATTTGTCTTTAGCTTCGAGAATTGTAGTTTCTGTATGGCGTGCTATGGTTTTGTAATTTTGCCAGTTGAGAACGCATTTTTTCACTCTATTTTTCTCGGCAGGTTTTAATGCAAAGGAGCACTCCACCACCCTGTGATGACTTAATGGTTGTAGCACATGTGCCGCTACAAGGTCTGGAGGGTTTGTTAAAGGAATGTCTAGTACATGGTCACCCCCAGCAGGGGTTCGCGCATGACTTGAGCTCACTGATGAAAATGGTAGGTTTGTAGAAAATGAAGACACCCAGATCTGTTGCTGTTTGCCGTCAAACACAGCATCAACCACTCGATACTTGGGTAATTAAAGTCACCCCTTAATATCAATATCCATTTTGGGAACTGGGATATGACTTGTTGTACAGCATCATTGAAAAAATGAAAAAAATTCAAACGACTGTCAGGTGGACGATAGCATGCACCAATGACACATTGCGCATGTCCAATGCGTGCGGAGACCCACACTATTTCAAGAGGAGGGTCGACTATCACTAGAGACGGTTGATAGTTATCTTTAAGCAATATAGTAACTCCGCCTCCTCGAAAGCCTTCCCTGTCCTTTCGAAAGGTTAGAAAAGATGGGTCAAAGGCAGGTTCACCGTTGGCGATGTCACTACAAAGCCACGTTTCCGTACCTATTACTATATTCGCGGTGCAAGAATGTATGAGCGTTTCCAGTGCGTCAATCTTATGAAACAGACTAGAAATTTGCCAAGAGCAACGAGACTGCATGTATGGACGTAACCTTACGCCTCTCAGTTGTTTTTTGTCAATTACTAGACTGTTGGTTTCTTGCAGCAACCTGTACAGCATTGTCAGTGACTGAGTCAAACCGGTAAACAGAGCCATTGAAATGTAGAGACGTAAAACGAATAGAAAAACGTTCTTTTTTTTCACGATTGCTCTTAGCAAGGTCGCGCAACTTTCTACGAGCCAGCTGTACCTTAGGGGAAATGTTAATGACTGACGAAGCAAAATATAGCCTCAAGAACTGCTCCGCAGGGATCGAACGCAGTTTTGCGCGGGTATACCCTCCCGTAGCGCTTTATCCGTCGTCTGCTACGGCAGGTCCGACATAGGCGGCGCCACCACTGAGCCGAGCGGGAGAGTGGAATGGAGGAGGAGGGAAGTGGTTGGCGCTGCTTTTAAGCGTTTTGGGTTTTTAGTTTCTAGTCTTCAATGTAGGGTGAAAATGGCAAGCGCTGAAATTAAATTAGAGGCATCCCCTGCTCCCTCCATTTCCTGAGACACAGCTCTATATTTAGTTATCTATATATATATATGCCAGTTTTTCAAAGGTTTCACCGCGACTTGCCACCTCGCAGCCTAGCTTAAGGGAGCACCAGTGCAGCTTAAGCCCTCAGAACTACTTAAGCATAGTGAACTCCGCGGCGCATTGAACGGAGGCGAGGGGTGTAAGGATTGAGGTCGGGCATGAATTAAGTGGTAGCTGGCCCATGCCGTCGTCCGACTCATACACGCTAAGGACGTTGTTAAAGGGAGGGACTTGTTCTCATCGAGAACGAGGAATATGGGATTTAGTTACATCATCTACATGAATGGTGGAGAACGTTACATTTCATCAGTCTAGCATGACTGAAAAAGAAAGCACACCGAGCAGCCGGAAACGGCTGCTTAAGAACCCTCCGTCTTCCTCAGATCCCTAGGTGGGGGAAAACTGCCATTCAGCATTTGTCCAATGGGTGCGTCCAAAGTCATCGTAGTCGACCCGCCTTGGAGGGGGAGGCTTCACACACTCACTTCCGCACTTTGATTTCACTGAACACACCGAGGTGAGGGGGTTCTGGTAGACCGGGTTTGATACGCTTTACCCGAGCAAGCGCCTCTTGATTCCAGGGCCGACGCCGCAGCTAGCCGCTGCGTCAGTCAATTGACCGGGGCGACCTCTGGGGCCCGTGAGAAAACACCGCAAAACACCCCTTTCCAGGAGCTCTCTTGCTCCAAGCAGAGCGTGCAGGCGACAGCGAATCAACCAACAATACTCGGTCCGCCAAACGTGGCTAGACTCGCTGGCGCCGCTGGCTGTCCGAGACGGCGTATTGTCCGCTTTGACAAAGCGAGTCGTCGCAGCGGGCCGCGAAAATTTTCCAGGTCAGTACCCCTGCAGGCCGATCGTAACAAGGGAACATCGCCGTCATCGAATTAGTATACGGACTCTAGAGAATAAAGCTGGCCAAGAAAACTGGCAACCGCGAAGTTAGCGCAATGTTGCTTCCTCTCATTTGCTAACTTTAAATATATTCGAACATACGATGTTAAAAGGTGGAGCGGTGAAATTATGAAATTCGCGGGAGCAAGTTGGGATCGGTTGGCGCAGAACAGGGGTAATTGTAGATCACAGGGTGTGGCCTTCGTCCCTCAGTACACGTAGGCTGATTATGAGTTCTATAACCGACAGCACCAAAGAAATCTTAAAGGATTGTTTGGCATTCAAGATCGGCACATATATGTACCATGTACCCAGCGAACGGAATGGGCATCAGAAAGGTACAGTGAACACCGGAACACGCCCAGTGACCGAAATTGCCTTTAAACAAATATTACGCATCGCATTTAGTAGTATCAGATTCGGTTAATCGCTTCCTTAACGCTTCGCTAGATTCCAAATGTCTGTTTGATCTGCCTAATCTTTCTTCAGTTACAGATAATATCGTTTGTCGTGAAGCGCGGTCCACGTGGCCAGCCAGGGACACTGACGCACAGACAAAGAATTCGCCGGAGAAGTGGAGCGAGAAATCAACCAGCCGCTGCAGTTATGAGCCGAAGCAAAAGAACGTTTAAATCAGCAGACTGTCAGTTTTGTTGCTATCCCACGGTATGCGGTGCGCATGTGATTGTGGCTTTGCTCCAACACAGAAGCTGAAACTCATAACCAAACATAACATCATCATTTTCTTTTTAAAGTGATCACGTGGTTTCTTTTTAAACTTTTTTTAAGAAACCGCCGACTTATGCATTGAAACACAAAAGTAGCTGGAACGCCAATGCAATTCGTCGAACACTTTGAAAACTAATGTCTCGTAACCGGCGTTGTCCAGAGAATTTGTTCCAAGCGGATACGCCGTGCGAAGTCAGCGGCTTACGATTGAAATATGTGGCGTAAAGAAATTGTATAACAGGTTCATTAGCGTAATTACGTTAACTATTTAATTGAACGTTTTGATTTCTCGTAAGAGTAATGGCCATCTCATACAGTAATTTAAATCAAGGAATAGAATTATGCGATCTGCTACAGGCAGTCTTTGAAAAATTTGGTGCAGGTAAGAAAAGACTGCCTGTATATATGCTGTTTGCGCTATCAACGTAGGAATATTAAAAAATCTATTTTTAATAGACTTTTAATAGAACGCCCTGCCTTAATTCTGCCACTTGTATCCATTTTCGGCACTCACGTACAAGATCGACCCGGTTAAGTGCGAGAACGGAAGCCGCAGCAAGCCGTACAACATCCAGCCACTGGGATATGGGCCTCCGGGACCGCTCACCAAGATGGCGGGGATCCTATCGCTGCCAGAAGTGTGCGACATCCTGGACTCCTCGTGGAACCAGAGCTCCGTTATCGCCGAACACGGTGATATCCGCCCAGCTTATCAATTCGCCTGCAAAGGGGAGGACGCCATCACTTACACTAATGGTGAACACGCGTATAACAACATTGTGGCCCTCGACTCAGACTACGAGGAAGAGGTTTTCGGCGTGATGAACCCGGAGTACGATGACTTCCACGGCGTGTGTCCACCTCCAGTCGGGTCTAATGAAAACTATCCTATTATGCGAGGTGTGTTCCACATAATGTACCGCTGATAAATATACAATCATGCGGATCACATCCATTTGGGAATCGATCGTCGTGGATACAATTAAGATTCACGTTGTGCTGCACCTGTAATTTGGTGGTGGCATATTCTTTATTCAGCGGATCGGTAAAAATTCGTGATTCTTATCCGTTACGAAACTCGCTGTATATTGCAAAAATGGCGAGAGGTGTCGAGTATGAGCAGCGTATGTGCGTGACGTGTCACGTGCGAGTCGTGCACGGCTGCGGGACTCCTCTCACGCGCTTCCCTCCGGACACAGTGCGTCACCTAGCGACCCGTGCTTGAAGTCTCTCACCATTGCGTGGCCTCCGTGATTGTACCAGTGGCTCGCCGTTACGTCCTAACGGCGTGAATTAATCCCTCGTGGCTCGGGCCGTAACCATGGCGGAGTTGATACTCGTATAGGACTATTGTTATCGGGTATGAAGGTTCAATCCCGACAAGAACCAAAGCCTTTCAAGTCGTTCGTTTCTATCACAAAGACCACCGGAGCGAGGAAGCTGTAAACACGATACAAACGGCAAAGTGCGGCGAGCAGGCTAAGAATATTATTTCCATTATGAATTAGAACTATATTCTCGCCACAGATGTGCATCGTAGGAGGAGAGGATGAAAGCTACAGTAACAGCTTGTCAATCCCTCTTCACTCCTCCTGGGTGCGACAAGTGGCACAAAAGATGCATGGAAGGAAATCATGCAGTCCTGTGATGGAACGCAAAAATCTATCGAGTTAGTATGAAGGGCAAAACTACAAGAAATGCAGAACTGTTCAGGCATCTAAGTGACCGCCAACCGCCCAAATCTCCGTAAGTTCGTAAATCCATGAACAGGATACCGACGCGACAAGGTAGGGGGAGTAGTTGCACAGAGTTATTTTTTCTGGGCGGAAGCGGTGGGGGTTTGAGTTAGCTTGTCATGAGCACGCGCCTTCTGAGAGATGCATACGCACTTCATTACAACATCGTGCTTTTAGACGCGCTACATAAGAAGCAGCAAGCTTAGTACAGCAGACACTGACAAACCACAATTTGTTTTAGAGCGCAGAAATTAAGCTGCACTTCCTGAGTTGAGTGTCGGGGTGCCTCGGTGGCGTTATACCTCGTAACCGAGAGAGCGAACACAGGAGAAAGATGAAAGCGAACGCGGAGCGCAGCCGTAGATGAAAGAAGAGCACGCAAGAAAGTGGAGGAGAAGCTGAGCGGAAACGGTCTGCGCATGCACTGACTTGCCGGCGGCCACGAAAGCCGCCGCCGCTTGGGCGATCTCATCTGCGCATAAGAGGGGGGGGGGGGGGGGGCAAGTGGTTTGAAGTTGGAAGGGCTACGCTCATCCGCGTCGTCAGCTGCTGAGGTCAGTCCGCGGTGCGTATTTTCCATCCGCCTTATGTGGCGCCGAACTGAGCATGCGCAGCGCCCTAGCGGCGGAGGACCGAAGAAATTTGGCAGGCGCATGGCCGAACTCGATTCTCTCCTCCGAGTGAGTGGAGTACGGCCGTGGCAAGCGCTGCACTTGTCAGTGGAACAGGGAGAGAGAGAGAGAAACAACTTTATTGAGCCGAGCTCGACAGCATCTTAGACGCCGTCGATGTAAGTTGTTCCCTCTTCACGGGCCCCATATGCTTCCCTAGCCGCCTGGCCCCTGGAGATCAGGACGAGCTGATCTTCCAGGGCGGTGCTGGTTAGCAAGGTCTCCCATCGCTCGGTAAGGGTGGATGAGGCATGGGGTAGGGTAGTGGGGCAGGTAAGAGGTGGGGGGATTGCCTTGATGAAATCGCATACTCCGATGACGTGTTGGAGAGTGCCTGAATTTTGCAGAAATTACAATCCTTCTCGTACCTTCCCGGTTATATCTTGTTTTGAAAGTAAGGGCGCGGTAAGAATCCTGCCTGTATATGCCTGTAGATCGCTTGCTGTTCTCTGCTAAGCGATTTGTGAGTGTCGGGGTAACGGCGCCTATCCGTTTCGTAAAGGTTCGTAATGTCTCTATAACTAATCATGGACAGTGGCACACCTTCCTCTACGCGGTGTTCCATCTCTCGGGCGAACTAATGGGCAAGTTCGTTGCCCTCCAGCCCAGAGTGAGCCGGTGTCCATATCAACTCAACTTTCCTTTCAGCTGCGTCACGTTTACTCTTGAGAATATCTAGTGCCGAAAGAGACACCCACACCTTTCTCTAGTTGTTATACGCCTTTTGCGAGTCACTGACAATTCTTCCCACCACGGGCTGCGCGAGTGCTAGCGCTATCGCGGCCTCTTCGGCCACCTGTGGAAAAGACGTCTTGATGGAGGCGCAGGTTACGAGCACATCCCGCGTCGTAACTGCCAGCGTGGCTTTCGATGAAAACTAGGGTAACGAAGCGTCTGTGAAGAGAGTGACTCCCACTTCCTCTTCCACTATTTAACCCAAAGTCTCCGTCAAGGCCGCTATACGAGCCGCTCTGCGGCCGTCGTTACGACCTGACCTCATGTTTCTAGGCAGTGGCTTACTCTTGATTTTATGCGCCCACAACCTGATTAACGGACCCGATTCCTTCCGCTCTGCCTCTTGCCAAACCAACTTGGCAAGAACGCGAAGTCCCGCCGACGTTTGACTTAGTCGAACTCTTTGGTTATACAGATGAGCTTCTATTAACTCTTCGACGACGTTGTGCTTCGCCATGCCGAGGAGCTTGTCGGTCGAAGAATGCTTCGGAATGCCCAGCGCCATCTTGGTTGCCTTGCGTTTAATGAGGTTCAAATGGTCCCTGTCTTTTTTCAGTAACTTGAGGTACGGCACCGCGTAAACGATGCGCGACGTCACGAAGGCCTGGACGAGCGTCAGTGCATCGTCCTCCTCCAATCCTCTTTGTCCGTTTGTGACTCTTCTGATCATGTTCGAAATGTGTTCCGCTGAAATCTTGATTTCGTCCGTCGACGCCCCCGTCTTGCCATTGTTCTGGAAGATGACACCCAGTATACGTGCTTGCGTGGTTGGCGTTATGGTCGTCCTGTCTATGGTGATGCGAACGTTCTCTTGGTCTCCGTTCTTTCTTCTTGGCTTGATGACGAGTAACTCTGACTTCTGTGGCGAGCAACTGAGGCCGCACGATCATGCGGCACTCGTGCACGGTCGTGCTCTCGTGCACGGTCTTTGCCACTCTCTGAAGGGTCTCCTCCATCCAACTCTCCGACCCTGCCCTCGACGTCCACACGGTGATATTGTCTGCATAGAGAGCATGATCTATGCCCTCTATGTCTTGAAGCAATGCCGGGAGAAGTAGGAGTGCCAGGTTGAAGAGAAGCGGTGAAAGAACCGATCCTTGCGGGATCCCTTTGTCTCCCTGGGCTATCGGTTTCGACTTCTCCTCTCCAATTTTGATCGTTGCCGTTCTATTGCTTAAGAAACCCTGCACATATTTGAATGTTCGCTTTCCGCATCCCGTTTGGCGCAGGTTACGGAGGATACTTTCGTGTGTGACATTATCCAAGGCCCCCTTGAGATCGAGCGCCAGGATAGCTCTTGGCGTAGGGGCCTTCGCTTGCTTGATAACCAGTTCGTGTGGTTGCACCAAGACGTCTTGCGTGCTCAGGTGCCTCCGGAAACCGTACATGGTCGGTGGCATCTGATCAGCGACGTCCAAATGTCTCTGTAGTCTCTTGAACACCATACGCTCGACCTCCTTCTCTACACACGACGTGAAGGAGATGGGGCGCAGATTGTCGACGTGTGGTGGTTTCCCCGGCTTGCGAATAAAATGCACCTCCGCTTCTTTCCATTCTTGTGGTAACGAACCCTTCTCCCAGGACGCGTTGGCGAGGTTTAGCAGTTCAGCTCGGCTTTTGTTGCTCATATTTTTTAGCATCTTGTGTGTAACGCCGTCAATTTCCGGTGCGCTGCCTTGATTACTTTCATCGATGGCCGCAACCAGCTCCAGTTCGGTGAAGGCGTCGTCCATGTAGACGTTGTTATCCCCTTCATACTCGTGAGTCGGATTACCGCTCTTCTCAGTCTTGAGGTATTTACTTGTGAGTTCACGAATGAGCTTCTCCCCGTCCCCATCGTAACTGTTGATCGTTCTTGTGAGGGCACCAGCCGTTTTTCTTACTCTTACAGACTGGCACATATCCATGTCTTGCTGTTCTACACGGTTTACCCCGACATACATCGCGACGACGCCTTCCCCTCCTGCGTGCAGAAGTCTACTCCAGTACACATGCTCCGGGAGTGCGGTTCGAGATACCCCAAATTCAGCAAGGACGAGTGTGACCTGCATTTGCGTAGCCCCGCTCTAGACAAGAAAATCATGGCTGTCCGGCGTGCCCGTGACGGGGCAGCCAGGATAGCCAGGAGGTGGGCTAGACATTACAGTTCGGTCGTGGGACTAGCCAGGCGCGCGACGAATTCGAGTCCTCGCCGGAACTCTAATAAAGTTCTTTCACTCACTTGTCAGCCTTGCTATTCTCGCTGCCGCGGGCACGGAACGCCTTTCGAACTTTATTGCCACCGAAATTTGGCGCAATGCCAACGTCGTGTCTCGTTTACGGCTGCACCTCCCGTGACCATCCCAGCAGGGCAATGAGGATTTGCCGAATTCCTTCGGTAAAACGAGATCGACAGCGCCGTGAAGCCTGT
Source organism: Dermacentor andersoni (assembly GCF_023375885.2). Lineage (NCBI taxonomy): Eukaryota > Metazoa > Arthropoda > Arachnida > Ixodida > Ixodidae > Dermacentor > Dermacentor andersoni. Next base: position 182,829,384 of record NC_092817.1, on the reverse strand, counting down.
ATTTGGGCTGCACTTTGTGACAGGTATGTATTGGCATAGGCAGTTTACCTCTGTTTTTGTCCTTATCGACTCACACGAATAATCTACACGAAGACCTGGTTGAGTGAAACGGAAAGTTTTCCTTTTCTATCATGTCTGCGCGTCCGTCGCTAGAACGCCGTCATTTCGCAACTTCACACCGTGCACTCGTGCAGCTTTATAAACGCTCGGCGAACGCTCGTGATTCGGCGTAGTTATCCGTCTGAGCCAAGCTCACCTGCACTGCAGGGCTGACGTGGCAAACAGCGTGGACTGTGGAAGTAGCCGATAGTGCTAGTTAGCAATCGTTGCAAGTTGTCGCTTCGTCATTCTTGTCAGTACCAAGTAAAGCAATACTTACTTGCAGAAGGCTTTTTGTTCGTTTAGCGAATTGAGAGCCAGTACGGCATGTAGTAAGCCTCAGTTTCCTGTGCGGCATCTTCTGGAGTCGAGTGACGCGCCTTGCTGTGTAACTGACACATTTCAGGGGCGCCTTCCCTGTCGCCCAGACATCTGAACTTCATACTGACACGTGCACTTGTTTATCTTTTTCGGGTGACCGCTTTTCACCGTCAAACAAATGTGATCGCTCAACGCGGGACGCGCCCGCTTGTATCGGAAGTTTGTCGAATATTATTGATCGTTCTATCCGCTGTCTGCCGTCGCCAAACCTTGTGTAATCTGATTGCATGTATGCGCGACGCGAATGGTGTAAAACTGTCTGAAAGACACGTGGGCACCAGCGATTACTCTCGACCATTCGATGGCTCATGTATAAAAGCTGACGCGCTTGGCCCGCTGATTGCGCTGATCAGATTTCGACGATCGCCGACTGTCTTCGCCGCTATCGTCGTGCTTTAGGTGAAGCCTGTTTTTGTGTGCACAGGTTCGGTCAATGAAAGTTAGCTTCGTCATTCACAGTATTGCTACTGTGTCCTTTGCCGCACCTACGAAGTCCCTACTACGTGACAGTGCCGACGCTGTTGGTGTACACGCGCGAGTAACAGAGGCACCCGGTTAAATCGGACGTTTATTTCCAATGCATTAATTCACACTCTCTTTCTTCCTTCCGTGACGAAATAAGATCGTTGGGTAAGATCGTGTGCACAGTATACCAAAATTACTTTCCTTACAGGCACGTTAAAAAACCTTCACGCGCTCGCAAGCCATGGATCTCCTCTAAGCTAATCAAAATGATAAAAGAAAAGAATAGGCTCTACCATGCGTTTTTGAAACGCCGTGACCAAGATGAGTTGAACCAGGTTAGAGTATATAGAAATAACCTGACTAAACTGCAAAATCAAGCTAAATGAGACTATTACTACTCTATGTTCGATCGTATCATCGTATCATTGATGCAAAACAGACTTGCAATAAGTTGAATTCTGCTCTATCATCAAGGCGACCCGTCAGTGCTATTAAAGAGTCCAAGGTCGGAAATGAGCTTCTTAAAAATGAAGCGCTCGCCAACAAATTTTATGATTACTTTGTCTCTATTGTTGAAAGCACTTATGATCAAGATGCCTTGATGTATTTGCCCAGTCCCCTTACACATTCTTTGTATCTTGATGAGATTGATGACATTGAAGTGTTAAATGTGTTCAAAAACATGAGGCGAACTAAAAGTGAGGATGTGCACGGATTAAAAACAGAACCAATTCTTTTTGTTATTGACCTGCTCACCCCTTGCCTCACTGACATTTACATCTCCTTAACCTGTGGCATTTTTCCTCAACAGATAAAAATTGCAAGGGTAGCTGTGGTGTACAAAGGCGGAGAAAGGGAAAATTTAAGTAACTATAAAACAATCTCAATTCTTCCTCCGTTTTCATAAGGTTTATAAAAAAATTATTCTCCTTAGGATGACTGCTTTTTTTAACAAATATTCTGTTTTAACACCATGCCAATATGGCTTCACGTCAGGCTGCTCGACTGAAACTGCTCTTCTTAAACAAAAAGAACTAATTTTGAAAAATATAGAGTCAAGGAAACTAACATTGGGAGTATTCCTTGATTTCTCAAAAGCTTTTGACAGAATTAACCATGGAACGCTATTAGAAAAATTGAGCTGTTATGGTACACGCGGAATAGTTTGATTTAATTAGAAGTTACATAACAAACAGAAAGCAATGCGTATCAATAGATAGAAAATTATCTTCGTTTAAACTTATTAAGCAAGGTGTGGCTCAATATAGCATATTGGGACCAACTTCTATTTATCATTTATATAAATGACATTGTGAATATTCCTAATTCGATTAACTATATTATTTACGCTGATGACACTAGTTTATTCTTCTCAGGAACTAAGGAGGGTGAACTCATGAATCTTGCAAATTAAATACTTGACAAAATATATAACTGGTCTGTAAAAAGACAAGAACGTTCCTCTTTAGAGCGAAGTCCACGCCCTGTAATCTCACCCAGTGCCTCACACTCAATGACACAAAAATAGAACTTTCCGCTACAGCAAAAAGTTTGGGTGTTATCTTTCATGAATCGATGCTATGGGACCACCACACCGATTACTTACGAAATAAACTTAGTAAAGCGCTAGGTATCTTGCGCAGATGCCAGAGGCTACTACTAATATCACAGAAACGTATGGTTTATAACGCGATATTTGCTTCTCACCTGCGCTATTGTAACCTCGTCTGGTCAAATAATACTAAGATAGCATTAGCTAATTGCGTATAAAGGGCCGTAAGGTTTTTAAGCATTATATCTCCTCCATCTTTGATTAAATCGACTGTTATTCTATCTTATTCTGCCGTTTTCTTTCCCCGGTTCGTGTCTTGCAAGGCCCTTCTAACTTCATCGCCAGATATAGAAAGGTCCTCTGTATCCTGTTCATTACTACTTGGAATGAAGGTAGCGTGGCTGCCCTGGGTACTCCACAGGCCAGCATTGAATTCTTCTGCTGCTTTTACTATACAAGTGAAATTGCTGACGGCATTACCCTGCTCATCTTTAACTGCATACATCTTACCTTTTCCTATGCCAAGTTTTCTTCTCATTGATTTCATGCGGTGGCCATATTATACAACTTCGTCAATTTCTCCCACGTTGTAATTTTGAATGTCCCTAACTTCCTTCTTGTTGATTAGTTTTGTCAGCTCAGCGCATTGTATCGGATGTCTTGAGTTGCACATTTTCATACTTTGTCCTTTCTTTATTAGGTCATTTGTTACTTGGGAGAGCTTGCTTACTGGCCGCCTTGGTGCCTTACCTCCTATTTTAATTGTTGGCTCTGAAATCACTCTAGTTAGGGTATCATTCATTATCTTTATGTTATCTTCATCCTTCTGTTCTAAAGCTGCATATGTGCAAGCACCAGCCTCAATTGATCTGCTCTTACCCTTACGGAGTCTACGTTGGCATGTTTCTTCTCGACTAATTTTACCCTTTCACTGATCAAACAGAGAAATCCTAGCCCTCATTAGCCTATTGTCTCTGAATTTTACCCTACCTAACACTTCTACAGCCTGCACTATGCTGGGATCGGCAGAGATCACGAAATCTATTTTATTCCTTGTTTCTCTATTAGGGCTTTTCCAGATCCCTTTCCTGATGCTTCGCTTTCTGAAGAAGGTATGCATTATTAGGGGCCTATTCCTTTCCGCGAATTCCTGCAGAATCTCTCCTCTAGTGCTCCTAGAATCGATGCCGTAGTTTCGGACTGCTTGTTCACCTGCCTGCCTTTTTCCCACTTGTGCATTGAAGTCACCCATGATTACGGTACACTGAGTTTGCACCTTTCTCATCGCTAATTAACATCTTCATAGAGCTGGTCTACTTCATCTTCATCGTGAGTGGAGGTTGGAGCGTAGGCTTGTACTACCTTTATTCTATACCTCCTATTCAGCTTGACTACGACGACTGTTACCCACTCATTAATACTGTAGAATTCATCCATGCTGCCCGCTATGTCCCTATGTATTAAAAATCCTACACCCTACTCTCTTTTTTCTGGAAGACCCCTATAGCAGAGGACGTGGCCGTACGTGAGTACTGTATAGGCCTCCCCAGTTGTTCTAACCTAACTAACGCCATACATATCCCAGGCAATGGCTGATAATTCCTCAAACAGCCTTGCTAAGCTATCCTCACTCGAGAGGGTGCGCGTGTTGAACATCGCCAGGTTCAGTTTGCCCCAAAATGTTATAAATACGCACCGGATCGTCCCCCAAAACATACGGATTGAACTTTAAACACAGTTCGTACGTGCGTTCAACGCGTAAATGCGTGTTTTAACATCGTATGTTCGAATATATTTAGAGTTAGCAAATGAGAGGAAGCAACAATGCGATAACTTCGCGGTTGCCAGTTTTCTTGGCCAGCTTTATTCTCTAGAGTCCGTATACTAATTCGATGACGGCGATGGTCCCTTCGCCTCCGTTCAATGCACCGCGGAGGCGTAGGGAGTGCACCATGCTTAAGATGTTCTGAGGGCTTAAGCAGCTCTGGTACTCCCTTAAGCTACGCTGCCAGGTGGCAAGTCGAATGAAACCTTTGAAAGACTGGCATATATATTGTAAGGAAGATAACCAACGTGCGGACAGAGTCAGCAGCATCGGCAGCATCAAGCGCGCGGCAGAGGCTTGTGCTCGGGAACTGCTCGGTGCATGCTAGAACCGGCGGTCACTACGAACCGCAATAAATCTCCTTTATAAGTGGTGGAGGTGCTGGGTAACGTTCCATTCTACCATCCTGGAACTCCGTTCTCGGACGCTACCCTCCGCCATGCCGGACGCCAACCAGCAGACTTTTCCATCGCCACCCGTCTCTTGCGCTGGCACCGTTCGCCAGCGTGAGCCTCCCATCTTCAGCGGAACCGACGACAACGACGTTGAAGAGTGGCTGTCTTCCTACGAACGGGTGAGCGTTCACAACAAATGGAATGACTCGTACAAACTGGCTTACGTATCATTCTACCTCGCGGGAGTGGCCAGTCTCTGGTTCAGAAATCACGAGAGGGATATCCGAACGTGGTCGGCGTTCAAGACGTCGATTACCGAAGTGTTTGACCGACCCGCCGTCAGGAAACTCCGAGCCGAGCAGCGTTTGCGTACACGCGCACAGGACACCGGTGAGACATTCACCAGCTATATAGAAGACGTTCTAGATTTGTGCAGGCGCGTGAAGGTTGCCATGACGGAAGCGGAAAAGATCAAGCATGTCATGAAGGGAATCGATGATGACGTGTTCCAGATGCTTCTGGCCAAGGACCCGCGCACTGTTGGCGACGTCATCAGCTTGTGCCAGAGCTATGACGAATTACGTAAGCAGCGAGCTTTGACAAGGCGACATCCCACACCGAATCTGGCGCCACTCTGCAGCCTGACCACCGGCCAAGAACAAGCCTCCTTGATAACCCAAATCAAGGATTTTGTCCGCGAAGAAGTCGCACGACAGCTATCTCTGGTGTCCGTTACTCAGGAGTCTGCCAGCACTTTGCCATCTCATCTCCGTAACGTGATCCATGAAGAGGTCGCGGAAGCGCTGCCGGCTGTTCACCAGCAGGATGTCGTGACTACACAGTCACTTATGCTACGGTTGCTACAATGATTGAACTTTTCCGCCTTGGTGACGTGGCCTCCGTCGATGCTCATCCTGTCGCTAAAATTGTCGTGAAAGAAGACACCTGTATTCCCCCGTGCTCTTCAGCATTCGTACCAGTCTTCTGTAGTACCACATCCGACGGGACGGTCTTCTTCATGCCCTCTCATCACTTTGTTACCCGAAAAGTGCTTTCTTTGCCCTTTGCAGCTCTTGATTTTGCCTCCGGTGTTAGCACGATGCCCATTTACAATCATCTTTCATCGCCGCTATCACTGCTCCGCCACGAATGCCTTGGTTACGTCGAGTCAGTCAATTAAACACGGATTGTCTCCGTCCTCGACGAAGTGCCTTCTATTGCCGTCCATGAACTGAGTGCCCTCTCCATACCCGACTCAACATGGACTGGTGTGTTCAGCCCATTCATCGCCGAAGATCTGACGCATTCGCAGCGATCTCAACTTCTCGCAGTCCTTCAGCACTTCCGCCGTTCTTTCGACGTTGCGCAAACATCTCTTGGGCGTGCATCGGCGTTCGAGCATTACATCGACACTGGCTCTCACTCACCCCTGCGACAAAGACCATATCGCGTGTCCGCTACGGAACGTCGCGTCATCGCCGACCAGGTCGATGATATGCTCCGTCGAGGCGTCATTCAACCTTCCCAAAGCCCATGGGCCTCTCCCGTGGTCCTCGTCACAAAAAAGGACGGTTCCATCCGCTTCTGTGTTGATTTTCGACGATTGAACAAGATAACGCTGAAGGACGTCTACCCGTTACCACGCATCGATGATGCTCTGGATTGTTTGCAGGGAGCCGAGTTCTTTTCTTCGCTGGATTTGCGGTCAGGCAACTGGCAAGTTCCGATGGCAGAGGCCGATCGCCCAAAAACTGCCTTTGTTACACCAGACGGCTTGTATGAATTCACCGTCATGCCTTTCGGACTTTGCAATGCACCTGCTACGTTCGAAAGAATGATGGATAATGTTCTGCGTGGCCTCATATGGAAAATCTGTCTTCGCTATCTTGACGACATTGTGGTGTTCGCCCCTGATTTCGCAACGCACCTGCGCCGCCTCCAGCACGTACTCACTTGCTTGACCAACGCCGGGTTGCAACTTAACTTGAAGAAGTGTCGATTTGCTGTTCGTCAGCTCACAATTTTAGGCCATGTCGTGTTAAAGGAGGGCATTCGCCCGGATCCCGGGAAGCTACGTGCTGTTACTGCGTTCCCAAATTCTACCCCTATGAAAGAGCTACGCAGTTTTATCGGCCTCTGCTCTTACTTCCGGCGATTCGTTCGAAACTTTGCGTCAATTATTTCGCCTCTCACGCAGCTCCTTGGTGGCGCTAGAGATGTCTAATCGTGGTCTCCAGCGTCTGACGACGCCTTCACAACCTTGCGCCGTCTTCTCACGACGCCACCCATCCTTCGCCATTTTGACCGTCAAGCGCCAACCGAAATCCATACCGATGCAAGCGGTGTAGGCCTTGGCGCTGTGTTAGCCCGGCGTCAAGCTGGCCACACAGAATACGTCGTCGCGTACGCGAGTCGCACGTTAACCAAGGCGGAGACCAATTGCAGCGTTACATAAAAGGAGTGTTTGGCCATTGTGTGGGCGCTTGGCAAGTTTCGCCCATATTTATACGGCCGATCGTTTGACGTAGTGACCGACCACCACGCACTATGCTGGCTGTCGACGCTCAAAGATCCATCGGGCTGCCTTGCCCACTGGGCATTGCGAATCCAAGAATATGACATCCGCGTGGTTTACCGTTCCGGGCGAAAGCACTCCGACGCTGACGCGCTATCCCGATCGCCGCTTCCCCCGAATGCCAGCCACGACTCCTACTGCGAGTGTACATTATCCTCTCTGGACGTTGACACTATCGCTATTACACAGCGTAATGATCCCTGGACTGCATCTCTGCTCGACCTTCTCTCGGATACGTCGAAAACTCCGGCGTCACGTACGCTTCGGGGCCAAGTTCCTCATTTTGCGATTCCAGACCAGCTACTATATCGACGCAACTATGCCCCAGAGGGAGCACCTGATTACTCTTCATTCCGAGAATCTTGCGATCAGAGCTCTGCTCCTCGTTCCACGTCGACCCTCAGTGTGGCCACGTGGGAGTCTTCAAGACATACGAAAGACTTCGACACCGCTATTACTGGCGGGGAATGTACAATTTCGTTCGAAAGTTCGTCCGCTCTTGTCATGAGTGCCAACGCCATAAAGCGCCACCGCACAAGTCCGCCGGTGAACTCCAGCCTTTACAATGCCCATCCCGAAACTTTGATCGCGTGGGCATAGATCTCTACGGGCCACTTCCGTTGACTCCTACCGGCAACAGGTGGATAATCGTTGCGGTAGACCACTTAACCCGTTATGCGGAGACTGCTGCTCTACCAAATGCTACAGCGCAGGAGGTCACCAGTTTCATACTTCGCCGTTTTCTCCTTCGTCATGGAGGTCTACGTGAACTTTTAAGCGACAGAGGCCGCGCCTTTTTATCTGAAGTCATCGAACAACTGCTTGCTGAATGCGCTATTGTTCACTGTAAATGCACTGCTTATCACCCACAGACTAACGGTACCACGGAACGCTTTAATCGAACTCTTGGTGACATGCTCGCCATGTATGTCTCACCTGATCACTCTAATTGGGACCTAGTTCTTCCGTTTGTCACCTACGGAACACCGCAACTCAGGCCACTACCCGATTCTCACCCTTTTACCTTCTTTACGGCCGTCATCCTTCGCATACAATTGACACCATTCTGCCCTACCGGCCGGACCCATCCGAATGCCTGCAGATCGCGGAAGCCGCCAGACACGCCGAGGAATGCCGCCAGCTGGCCCGCCGATTCACCTCGGACGACCACAACCGTCAAAAAACCGTTCACGATGCCCAGAACTCTACTTCCACTTTTCTCCCGGGCGCTCTCGTCTGGTTGTTAGTGCCGCACCGCACGCCTGGGCTCGCTTCAAAACTCCTTCCGAAGTACGACGGTCCATACCGCGTTCTCGAGAGAACATCACCCGTTAATTACCTGGTTGAGCCGCTAACGCCGCCGTCCGACATGCGACGTCGTAACCGCGAAGTCGTTCACGTTCAGCGTCTCAAGCCGTATCACCATTCTACCGTCCTTCCAGAAAACTAAGTCGCCAGGATGGCTCCTTTATTTCCGCGGGGCCATTGTAAGGAATATAATCAACGTGCGGACAGAGTCAGCAGCATCGGCAGCATCAAGCGCGCGGCAGAGGCTCGTGCTCGGGAACTGCTCGGTGCATGTTAGAACCGGCGGTCGCTACGAAATCTCCTTTATAAGATATATATATGTATAGCTGGGTCTCATGAAACGAGGGAGCAGGGGGTAAGCCTCGAATTGAGTTTCAGCGCTTGCCATTTTCACCCTAAATCGAAGACTAGAAACTAAAAACCCTGAATGCTTGAAAGTAGCTTCAACGTTTTCTACAAACCTTGAATTTTCATCATGGAACTCAAGTCGTGCGCGAACCCCTACTGGGGGTGACCACGTACTAGACATTCCTTTAACAAATCATCCAGACCATGAGGCGACACATATGCTACAACCATTAAGTCTTCACAGGGTGGTGGAGTGTTCCTTTGCATTGAAACTTGCCGAAAAATATAGAGCGAAAAAATGCGTTCTGAAATACGCACGCGCCGGCACTTGCAGAATGATTGATTTGTTAGGCTCATTTACCGCCGACTTTACAAAGAACTTTCAAAACAGAACGGTAAACGATAACTGGAGCTTGCTGCGCGACAAACTCAAAAAAGTTGAAACTCCCTGTATACAAATAATGACCATCAGCTCAAGTCAGAGCGATCCGTCGTTAAAACGCGAAGTAAAGAAATGCATAAACAAGAAAAGAGCGTTCAGGAAAGCTGCCCGAACAAATGGTCCAGAAGACTGGCAAAATTACAAAACCATAGCACACCATACAGAAACTACGATTCTCGAAGCTAAGGACAAATTTTTTAATTGCACCCTTCTCCATATGATAAAAACTGACCCGGAAAAGTTTTGGCAAGTAGTTAACCCAAACCAAATCACACTACTCCCTTTCTAATTCCCGAAAGCGGAGCAGTGCTTAACACAAGAGATAGCAGAGAGCTATTTAACAAATCCTTCTCTGCAGTTTTCACTAAGGAACTACCGCTCGATAGCACTGACATACTTGAACAACCAGCAGTTCAATTCCCTTTTTAATCCAAAATAATATCGGCACATGGGGTATCTCATGCAATCGATAGGCTTCCGCATAAAACCAGCCCAGGTCCTAACGTTATAAGTGCTGTTAGATACGGGCCCTTTTCCTGAGCCTCCTTCGAGTTCTACAGACCACATCGAATAGGCGTCATACCCAACTGAGGAGCGCAGAAGCACATCGAACCACGTTCCCGAGGCGCAGCACGTCCACACAAGTGGGCGTCCCCCACCTCGTGCTCCGCATGGGGAGTTGTTGTCCCAGTGCTTGGCTCGTCCAGAAAGTGAAGCGAGCGTGTGGCGCGATTCCGGGTAATTTGGGTGCCGAGCAAAGCTGCCTTGCGGCTCGGAAAGGACGCTCGAGAACAACCCGTCTCGCCCCGCTGAATTGCAAACCCGGAGGAAACGATGGCTGTGAGTCACCGTGAAGCCCTCGGAAACCCGATCCGCCTATTGTGACGGCGCTTGCAAACTCAGAGGGAACGGCGGTTGTAATTCGCCGTGGGCACTACCGACAAGAAGGGCACTACCGGAGGCAAATGATCCCTCGGGCGGTAAAGCCCACGGAGCGACCCTATGAGCGGAATCTTACTACACTGGCACGGGCGCCTACCATTGGCTGAAAATGACACCTGAGCGGGCTCGACGATTGGCCGAACAGGACGTGACCTCGAGACACCGAAGGGGTTAAAAAGCCAGAGACCGGGAGCAGAGAGGAAGGATTCCTTCATTAATCTCTTTCGGGCTTCTTGCCGCGGGCCGCAGCTAAAGTCCCTCAATAGAGGGACCTTAGCCGCAGCGTCCGAGATCCTGCCGGCCAGCAATGACTTTTTGAGTGTTAATTTCTTTGTATCTTTACTGTAAATAATGTAAATAAACCTCCAGTTTTCATCTCAAAGTCCTCCTTAACCTCGGCCAACTAGCGCACTCAACGGTAAGGTCCAATATCTGGGAGACAGCAATTCGGATTGTCCTCCAGATCCAACAGTACTAAACTTCTAATATTAACCTCGCACTACTCTTCTGTTTTGTTGTCTCTAATATTTCAGCCATCCCTAAATACAGGATGCCTCAGGAAGATTGGAAATCAGCGTTAGTAATACCGGTATTTCAATCTGGTGACACAAGAGACCCTATCAATTACAGACCTATATCACTGACATCTATTTGTTGCAAATTACTGTAACACATCCTATACTCTCACATTATAGCCTATCTTAACGGTAATAGCCTGCTCCTCGATAACAAACATGGCTTTCGCCATAATCGCTTGCGTCAGACGCAACAGTAACGGATACTCATATTTCTTTGCACAAACTGATATGTACAGACGCCATTTTTATTGATTGTTCAACAGCTTTCGACCGGGTACCTCATAATCGACTAAAACTCAAAGTTAGAAACCTACCGCTTGACTATAACACGATGCGATGGATTGAGCAGTTTCTAACGAATAGAGTTCCAGTAATCAGTTTAAACAACTGCTTTTCTAACTGCACTCACGTCAGTTCGGGAGTACCTCAAGGGTCCGTACATCGTACGCTGCTATTTTTAATATACATCAATGACTTGGCAACTAATACTACTTCACAAATACGTCTCCTCGCATATGACTGCGTCTTGTATAATGAAATAAGCTGCCCTGCCGACATCTCTGTGCTGCAGTCTGATTTGACAAATCTAACTGACTGGTCTGACACATAGCAGATAGAAATTAACTTAGCCAAAACTGAACACGTAAACTTTGTTTCGATTACTCGACCTACCCCTGACCAGTATACAATACGTGGTATTACTGTTGAGTCAGTATCTTCAATCAAGTACTTGGGTGTTTTGCTTACCTCCAATTTAGGATGGAATGCTCCCATTAACACATTACCACAAAAAAGTGTAAAAAACTTGGTTACCTCAAACGGCGCTTACACCTTGCGAACACAGATACCAGGCTTCCCGCATAGAGTCATCGTGTCAGGTCTTCTTTAGAATATGGGTCCATTATTTGGCACCCCCATCACTCTAACCTCGCCAACCTACTCGTATCAGTTCATAATAAGGCTGCGCGTTTCATCTTATCTTCATACTCTCGATATCGAAGTGTGTCCGCCTTAAAGATATCACTGAATCTATAGCTTCTCTTGACATGCGCAAGAAATTACCACGGTTGTACTTCCTCCATAGTCTTTACCGTAGCAACATTGCATTCGCTCGAGCCCACATTCTTCGCGCTCCCCACATCTCGAACCGCGCAGACCATGTTTGTGAATTAAAACCTATATTTGCCAGGACTAACGATTATCAAAATTCGCTTCTAGTTTTATCTATGGCCGAATGGAACTCGCCACCTTCAAACATTGTCTTGCTTGCGGAATCATCATCATTTCATGCAGCACTGCTGACCTTTTTAGAGTGTACCAACTTGTCCTAACTCACTTGAATATTTACTTAAACAGTGTTTTCATGAACTTGGCGTTGTATAACATTCATTCCGTTTCATCTCATATGTATTTCTGTAGGCTGTTTACCTAAATCATCATTCGATTGTATCTTTAAGCTCGTGTTGTGATGGGTACTGGTTGTCTCCATCGCGTTTTAGTTGTGTTTTTTTTCGTTTTTCACGCTACCAAATATTGTATTGACGCTGTCTCTCTCTTCTTTCTTTTTTCTATTGTGTTTATTTCCGTTCGGCGTACACTCTTAGGCAAAGTTACACCCTTTGGCTTGCCCCTTCTGCCACACAACAATAATCGTTATCATCCTTGATGCGTTTCCTTTCTTTAACGCTGCGAGCCCGGAACTTTCCAGTAACGAACGGCACGCGCGTTATCAGAAGGGGCACTCCAAAGGGTGTAAACTGTTCTATGCTGATAACGCGCGTGCCGTTCGTTACTGGAAAGTACCGGACTCGCAGCGTTAAAGAAAAGAAACGCATCAAGGCAGATAACGATTGTTGTTGTGTGGCAGAAGGGGCAAGCCAAAGGGTGTAACTTTGCCTAAGAGTGTATAGATCAATTTTCTTTTTTTTTTGTTGTTCTTAATGTCTTCCTATATTATTTGCATTGTACACATTAGAGCACTGCACGGGCCCGCTTTATGAAGCCCGAGCCCAGCCCAGGCCCGTGATAAGAAGCCCGCGCCCGGGCGTGTATTACCGAGCCAGCCCGGGCCCATGGTTCCAAGCCCGGATCCGGCCTGGACCCGTGGTTCGAAGCCCGGGCCTGGCCCGGCCCCGGGCATTCATTGTTAAACTGCGTGTGTTCATGACCAGGCCCAGCCCGGGCCCGCTGGACGATATTTGTTGTTGATGATGATCCTTATTGATGTCTTGCGCTTTGTAGCGGGCGATCAGACGGAAAATCCGGTGTGTACATGCATCGAAATGCTGCTTTACCCGCGGTGGCAGCTGTGGGAGATACGGGGTCGTTCTCCTCCGTACTCTTGGGACAAAGGAACGACAACACACAGTAGTGCAAACAGTCACAAGGGCATTTATTGCACCTTTCATGGATCAATGCCTGCTAGCCGAGTTCATATCCCCAAAACATGCCGATAGGCGCGCGACAAATCTAGAAGTCCGACTCACCGCGTCCTCGCGAGCGAATATGTTCGCTCCATGCTGGATCCCAACGCCTGGTCGTTCGCGTGTATAGTCACGCGAATCGTGGCGCGTTCCAAGGCGGCCACGCGAGGCGGTCTCGCAGATGCATTGGTCGCCGCGCGCTCGCGGGAGACGTCCTCCGCCGCGCGCCGACCCGCCGGGAAAGAACGCAAGCGCCTGTCCCTCGGCGCCCGAGTAACCCCGCCGCGACGGTGGCGCCATCTCTCACACCGCGCTTGTACCACTCCGAGCGCCGCGGGCGCCAGGCCACGCGAGCCGTGCGGGAAAAACAGCATATCAGGGGATGCGCTATGCGGGAAAACATCAGGGGAGGCGCGAGGGTCGCGCATCCCCACATCCCCCCAACCTTAAATCACTTCTTATTCCGGCGAAACATGTGACACGGTCTAACATCAACACGTGCTTCGCGAACAAGGTGGTACATGCAACAGTGGCCGCGCCGGGGAAATGTCCACACGCTGTCCATAACATGCGAGCCGACTGTCCTTGGGTACACCGCTGGCGTCCGCCGGTCACAGCAGCAGCTTTGCGACTCGACGGCACGATCCCAGGCCAGGACTCCGGAGACGACGACGCAGTAGTCGGTACGAGCAAGCGTCGCTCGCGCCGACGCGCCCAGCTGGCAAGAGCCGCCGTAGCTGTCGGTGACCGCTGGCTCCTTTGTCCGCCGCCGAGGGTTGTGAGCTGGATGCAGGAGGCCGCCGAAGTCGCTGCGCCGAACTGGCCACAGCATCACCATCGCCCGGGGTGACTCGATCGTAGTCCGGGGCAGCAGCGCAGACGATGTGCAGGTGACAGCAAGCCAGGGGTGACTCCAATCACGCTGCGTAAACTCAACACACTCGGCAAACACTACAGTAGTGCAAGGGAGAGGAATTCTGCATGCGCATCGCCCACGTGGTACGATGTTCAACTCGGCTAGCAAAAGATCGGGCAGCTACTCAGATGCTAAGTTCACGTGAACGAAGCTCGCTTTCTTGAGTCGAACGAGTAATTTCAATTCGTGCGAGGCTAACCAGAATGAGGGAAGCAACTTGCAACACCTCAACGCCACGGTCCACCAGGTTGTGTCCCTCCACGTGCGACAGGCAGCTTCGTAAAGCCTTAGGCCTAAAGCGTCGCTACTCTGACAACAACCGGCATCCAAAAACAACACCCAAAATGGGCGCAAAACAGGCAGCCGCGAGGAGACGTTAGCTCTGTGAGGTGGTCCTACTCCGCTCGGTGCACACAGCATCCGAGTTGACGGCGCCCACCGTCCCAGACGGTGTCGGAGCGCCCGGTGCCAGGCCGCAATACCAGTCAGCCCGTCGTGGCACCCGTGGCCCGCGGCCACCCGGCTCCCAGAGCCGCGACTTCATCCGAGTCAAAGAGATAGAAGAAGCTATTTACATAAGAAATTCGGACCACCCACGAGGCTTCCGTACTCACTCGCTTCAGGCTTGCCACTGCTCCGCGGGCACTCAGCCTCGCTCTCCCAGGATGCAGACCACGTGGCTCTCGTACCGACGAATGTCATTAAAAAAAAAACACTTGCGAAAAGGCTTAGCATGCTGATAAGTTCAAACACACTACAGCCACCGTCGCCTCGCTCAAGAAAGCACGCCGCCGACGCTAGCGATCAAAATCCACGCTAGGCCTACGCTTCGGTTCAAACAAAGGTCTTGAACGAAGCAACACTTAAAATTATCGTCCGATGCCCCAAGAGGTCCACGTTGGGCAGCCAGATGTGGGAGATACGGGGTCGTTCTCCTCCGTTCTCTTGGGACAAAGGAACGACAACACACAGTAGTGCAAACAGTCACAAGGGCATTTATTGCACCTTTCATGGATCAATGCCTGCTAGCCGAGTTCATATCCCCAAAACATGCCGATAGGCGCGCGACAAATCTAGAAGTCCGACTCACCGCGTCCTCGCGAGCGAATATGTTCGCTCCATGCTGGATCCCAACGCCTGGTCGTTCGCGTGTATAGTCACGCGAATCGTGGCGCGTTCCAAGGCGGCCACGCGAGGCGGTCTCGCAGAAGCATCGGTCGCCGCGCGCTCGCGGGAGACGTCCTCCGCCGCGCGCCGACCCGCCGGGAAAGAGCGCAAGCGCCTGCCCCTCGGCGCCCGAGTAACCCCGCCGTGACGGTGGCGCCATCTCTCACACCGCGCTTGTACCACTCCGAGCGCCGCGGGCGCCAGGCCACGCGAGCCGTGCGGGAAAAACAGCATATCAGGGGATGCGCTATGCGGGAAAACATCAGGGGAGGCGCGAGGGTCGCGCATCCCCACACAGCTTAGCGGTTAAGCTGTTGCGCTGTTAAGCCCTAGGACGCGGGTGCGATTCCCGCGGCCACGGCGGCCGCATTTCGATATCGGCGAAATGCAAGAACACCCGTGTACTTATATTTAGGTGCCCGTTAAAGAACTCCAGGTGGTCGAAATTTATCCTGTTCCCACTATGGCGTGCCTCGCAATCATATTGCGGTTTTGGCACGTAATACCAAAGAATATAAATGAAATGTGGTACATGTACATGTGGTACATGTAAAGTCATAACAATAAAAATATAGTGACAATAAAACATAGCAACAAAATTTATTTAAAGGGAGTGTACAACTAAAATGGAAAAGCGGATAGAAGCAACCCAGGGACATTTTCTTTGATGCTATTTTCTACACTCGCGTTGGAAACATTATTTACGCAATTTTTTAAAAGAGGCTCTTGAATAATAATTTTGTTGCAGTAAGATAAAAAAAGCTTTTTCATATATTATATTTTTATATTTTGTCAGCAAAAGCAGATGAAATATAAATCGTTCATATTCTAACATCGACACGGAAACGTAATCGCCAGGTACAATATAATTATATAATAAAACTCTCCAGCATCATACTTGATGCTATATCAGATAAAGGGTTTCTCCCTTTTTAATGAAATAAAGAGAAAAAATACGCTTTAAATAAGACCCAGGGGCACAAAAAGACCGCACCCGAAAACGATGCCACAAGAATAGGAGTCTGAAAAGGCCAGCAAAAGGCAAAAGTTTACATGTTCTTGTGCAAAAACAGCAGGTTGTCGAGGCTCTCCGTCTTCAAGCAGGTCTTCCTCTCTTGAACTACGTACCCAGCTGCACTAAAATTGCGTTCGCTACTGGCGCTCGTGGATGGGATGCAAAGTACTTTTTTTGCAATAAATGAAAGCCCTCGATATTTCCTACACTGGGCTTCCCACCATTCAAGCAGTTTCTCAATGCCGTCACACGAGTCACTGTCCTGAAAGTAACTGTCAAGCTCACTGTCGGCTGGCTGAGTTCCCGCAGCACCGTGCCACTCCTTAAATTCGTCAAGGAACGTACGCTTCGCTGGCGGTCCATTATCCAGATGGTCTGTGCTCGTTTCTCCCTGCGGAAAACGCAGATGTACATCAATCAACAATTCGCGTACTCTGGCGTCAACACTTTTCCTCTCCTGCTCATCAAACACGCGGAGATGGCGGAAAGGCGGCCACAAGAGCGTAGCGATTTTGTGAAGCTCTCCTATGGGCATTTTTATTCGGAGGAATTCTAGCGTCCTCGACTTGAGCTTGCACACTTCTGGTGAGTCTGTCGAAGCAGCAGTAAGGTGCTTCTTCAGTTTTGTGTAGTACATCAACACAAGGGGCAGCGTTACAACTTTGTCCTGCTCAAGCTTTTCGCTGGCCTCCTTGAAGGGCTCCAAAAATTCGACGACCTCCGTCGACAAGACCTTATTGACGTCTCCCAAGATTAGATTGCCCCTTGAGTCCAGGAGGTTCTCTATCGCATCGTACCTAGTTAGCACCGACTTGATCATGGCGAGCTTCGAGTTACACCGCGTGCATATCTCCTGGCACACACCGTGTGGTAGCTGGCTCGTCAGCCTGAGCGAGGTACCCGTCATCAAACGCGTTCCGAAGAACGATGTTCAAGACGTGAGCACAGCAGTTCATTCCGGCATACGGACGCAGCGCGCTAAATATGTTGGCACCCTGGTCTGTCACGAACAGCACATTGCTTAAATGCCTTCATCAATCCCCAACTTAGCGCTCCATTATACGTCTTTACGGATGTTCTCTCCCGTTTTTCTCTCGGGGGGAAAGTCGCTAGTGAACAAAACAAAGCTCATCAGTTCCCACTTAACACTGAAGTAATGCGCCGTTGCAGTGATATAGGCTACTTTCTAGTAGCCGTCGGTCCCCATGTCAAGGGTCATATCGAGCAGCGACCTCCCTTCATCGCCTACTGAATCTCAGGCATCACCGCTTCTCGGAGTTCGTTTGCAACTTCGGACACTCTGCGAGACACTACGTAGGATGCGGACTCACGGTCTTCGCGGATATGCTCCCGTACTTGGCACCGATAGCAATCAGTTCGTCGGCAACTTTTAGGAATCCGTCGTGGCAAACAACGTCAAATGGCCGCATATCTTTTGGGCACCACTTGACGCAAGCAGTCGTCAGCTTCCCCTTAACGGTAGATGAAACCTGGGGTTGCTTATCGGGGAAGAACGAAGTAATGGCAGAGGTGTCATCTGCAGCCTTGCAGGTGTGGCGGTTCAGGTGCTACGTTCCTGCCTTCCCGCCATCATATGCGAAGAAAGCTCTGCAGCTTTTGCACTGCACATGCCCTACTGGTGATAGGGTGTGCACGTCAACAACTTCCAGGAAACGTTTACAAACCTGGCTTTTCTTAACTTGCTTGGAGACAACCTTTAGCTTCCCGGCAGCGAATGCAGCTGTTAATGCAGCTGCATTCTTCATGTTGCCACGTGTACAGGAGACAAATTACGAACTATATAACGCCGGTAACCAACACATCAAAAGCATCAGCGCGCTCTGACGAGCTGCGACAGAACAGCCAAAGCCTTTTTTTCCCTCTCCTTTTCCGTAGATGGTGACGTTGGCCGCACGTTACGCTCGAAGAAGTTCCTCGCAGGAGGTTCCTTATGGGTGGGCCGCGCTCTGCGCATGCTCCGCCTATCCGGCTGTCGCCTAGCAACGAAGGCCGTTTCTTAGGCGTTTCTTTCTTCGCGCGCCTCTTATTTCTGCTCAACTGTGAGGAGTTAGCAAAATCTCGCAGTGGTCGCTGCAAGGCGGCAAGGCTTTCATTTTCCGGATGGTAGGAATTACACGCGCTTGCGCCTTGAGATGGTTCAGGTGTGCGCCTCGAGCAAGACAGTTCCCAACTTATGATGTCTGTGACAAGGAATGTCCCTTTAACTCCCTCACAGCCCAAGCAAAAAATAATATGACGCGTTGAAGGAGATTTCAAGCTTACACACGCCTTAACACGACCCCTTCTACCAGAAGGATAGCCATATACAGGGTTTTAACTTGGGCCAAACTTTAAAATTATGCGGATGCTTCGTAGCTCGACAGAACCAAGGTAATGTTGTTTGCCGTCGCTTGTAGATAATCAGGTTATTTTTTGCAATCCGCCTAATTAGAAAACTTGTCTTAATTAATTATTCAACTTCTCCATTATTATAATTAGATGAAAAGTGTCATTTGTATATTTGTAGCATATGTATATCATTAAAGTTTGGCCCAAGTTAACTGATCAAAACACCCTGTATAATGCGGTCTACACCTGTATAGGCGCAGCATAAGATATATTTCATTACTTACAGATTGTACCGTATGTGTCAACCTCACCTCCAGGGGTTCTGCTCAGCTGCAGTGTACAAGCATTAAATGACAGAAATATTTGTTCCTCCCGTGGGAACATCCGTGATGTTCGTCTTTGGGCAAAAAATTAGAACTTCATCTGTTTTTCACTTTTCTTTACTAAGGTATACTCAAAGCCAGCTCTTTGCACGTGTCACTTCAGCTTGGCACAAAATACCACGCAATGCATAATGTTCGCGTGTGCTCGGAGGCCCGACCTAGGCCTTTTAATGAGCGGGCCCGGCCCGCGTCCGCCGGAAAACGCTTCGCACGGCCCGCGGGCCGCGCTGGGCCCGGGCTTTCGGGTCGGCCCGGGCCCGTGCGGTGCTGTAGTACACATTGCACTGGTGCTTGAACTTTTTCGTCCCCTCCCCCCTATGCAATGGCCTAACGGGTCCTTACGGCACTCAATTGAATAAATACGCAAATAAATAAATAAATAAATAAATAAATAAATAAATAAATAAATAAATAAATAAATAACCTTAACTATGAGAGGTTGGAATTGCGCAAGAAGTGGAGAAAATGACGATTATTTAGGCCCTAAAGGGTAGGCATGTTGCGAGTTCGTGTTGCTGAAGCACGACACATACACGCGGTGTGCTAAAAAAACGCGCGTACTTACCATAGTTTTAACTTTTGACTGCGTGAAGGTATGTGAAAGTGGCATTGTAGGTCCACATACGTACCTGCAGAACGCTTTTGTTCACCCGACTAGTGAAACGTTCCAACTGTCTTGGGTTGGCAATGCCTAGCAACTGGACCGCTTCTGCTCTACGCTTCTGACAGCAGTGTGTGCACTGGTTCTGGCTGCCATGAGCACAGTTTTTACACGTAGACAGTATTGATAACGTGAACATGAAGTAGCTTTCTATTCATTTTATTTATGCAAGAGGCTGGAATTTGATATCAAGAATGAACTTGAATGGCAAAACTGGACAGAGGTTCCGGAAATAATTATCCCCCCCCTCCCAAGCACCGGCAATGGTTTTGTTTATGTACTAAATTTATATATGGGTATACTGCGCGCGTGTGTGTTCTTTTGCGGCGTAAGTTGTCGCATAGAAGCGGCGTCCCTATGACTCGAACACTATATTGGAAGCATTAGAGACAGAAAGGACAGGGTGGTACGGCCAAAAAATCTTCAAATATTTTAACAAAGGTGGTCAAGGAAGGCAACTCCGTCCACACTCCATAGTCTAAAACCGCCAAATTATTTGTCGCAAGAGATGCAAGGCAACGTACAGTGCATACGACGCATGCGATACCCATTTACTGAATCAGCCGTGTGAAAATGTTGCAGTTAAGCGGTAAAGATGTGCATCCTTGTCAGGGGGCCTGTGTCCTTGGCGGCATTCCCGTTGATATGATTATCCCGCACACAAAACGTGCGAGAAGCCGCTGCTCATCTCTCCGATTCCGAGGACGCGTCCTGCAGCAACCGGGACAGAATTAAAATGCAAGGTGCCCGTCTACTGTACGATGACCAGATGACCTAAATTAATTTATTCGGAGCCATCCACTAGCGCCTCCCTCATAGCCATAGTCACTTCGGGAAGTTAAAAACGTTAACTTAAAGACCACAAACCAAATCAACACATGTAGGCGTAGGTCGAACCTAGACGCCTACATTAAGCCTATGTGAGCCTTGCAAAAGCGTCCTGCAGAATGTGCTAACTTCTGGTGGAGCTGAAAACATGGTCTGACCAAAGTCGCTTTATGTCACGGGCCAGCTGCAGATGCGGGCACTTTCACCGCAAGACAAAACTCATATGAAACAAAGCGAGCACAGTCGAAAATTGGTCAAAAGAAACGCGCTAAGAACCTCCCACAGCAAAGATACAAACGCAAGCACTTATTAAAAAGGCAGGCGCAAACTAGTTTCAGTGGAACAGATAATGAAAGCCATGATACTTCACAATACCGTGCGTTTTCTGCAACCTCAAAGTCAGCGCGCCCGATCCTATGCATGCAGAGCTTGCCTCTTTGTGCGCTGCGATCGCCGGATGGTAGGCAAAAAAATCGCAGTTTCACCTGAAAGGCTAAGCATCGATTGAGATAGCAAATTAGTAGACAGCTATACGAAGTTAGGATAGTAGATTTATAGGCTGTATAAACTATTCGCTCACTAACTAAATTAACAAGCACGGCAGGCGCGAAGAAGCGCGGCAGTAGCAGCGAGCGAATTGACTTTTGTGCTGCGCCTCGCTTCAACGCGAACAAAGCGTCGAAAGCAAAGCGCATACGAAGCTGCACCAGCATCCGGCGCACTTTGTACATATCACAGATCGCTTTGAAGTGAGGCCCAATAAACCGCGCACTCTGTCCACATCGGAGATCGCTTTCGAGATGCGCCGCGCCTTCAGGCCGGCCCACACGGAGCGGACTTTCACGGCGAACTGCGTCCGGCCCGCACCAGCGTGGCGAAACGCCAGCGTACCGCCGCCGCCCGTACAAAAAAATTATTGAGAAGGCATTGAATTATTATTGGTCAATGTTGAGTTTTTCATTGAGGAATTCCGGAAATATTGTTGGAGAATTGTTGGGCTTATTGTTGAGTGGTCTTGAATATTGGCCACTGAAATTTAATTGGAACACCATTGGGTGTCTCAATGTTGAATAAATGTTAAGTTAGCATTGAAATTCCATTGCGCTTAGACTGCTCGTGTTCATTTTGTTGAATCGTTGTTGGATTACCATTGATAATGAATTGAACTGACATTGTGGTAGTTCTGTTGACCTGTTGTTGAGTTATTGTTGTCACAGCACTGAAAAGTACGTTGTGGCCCAGTTGGGATGGCATTGAGATTTCAGAAGTGGCTATTGAAAAATGATTGACATTTCGTTGGGTTAGTGGATATTTATTCATATATTGAAATTGCTTTGCTATTCACACTTGCATACCCCGGTGCCTGCTCATAACTTTCACAAACAAAAGCAAAGGAGAGACTGATCAATTTGAAGTACCTTTATTTACACTAAAGTTGTGTGCCCATGAAACATTATTACAGTACATAAGGCACCACTACATCGAACCTGGAGACATAGGCTAGTACCTACAGCACTCTTAACAGTGTAAATACATCTGAAAAAACCTTTACATATTGTCGCAGCCTAGTAGGAGACGGGAAAGCCGGCGTAGAGGACGTGTAAAAACACTTTTATGAGAGCAGTCAACGCGACGTCGTTGTCGTCTCTGTTTTTCCACTCGCGTGCCACTTCAACGTCGTTCTCATCGCCTGGCACATACCCGCGGCGACCATATAGGATGTGGCATTTGCCCCCCCTTTGGAAAAAAAAAGGCATCGTCCCGATGCACCAACCGCCGAAGGCTGTGCACAGACGGTGCAAAGTTGAGGTCACGAGGAAATGTAGGGCTTCATACGAAGCACGTGCACAACCTCGGGCAGATGCCGCCGGCGTTTGGAGCAGTTATGGCTGTCGGGGACAACTTCATAATTCACATCGCTGATGCGGCGCAGAACTGTGTATGGGCCGAAGTATCTTCGCAGGAGCTTCTCAGACAGCCCCCGCCGACGAATCGGAGTCCAGAACCACACCTGGTCACCGACGTTGTATGTGACGGGTCTGTGCCGAAGATTGTAGTGTCGGGCATCGTATTCCTGTCGTTCTTGGATTCGCAAACGCGCAAGCTGCCTGGCTTCCTCTGCGCGTTGCGTAAACTCCTCGGCCCCAGTCTCGTCGTCACAGCACTCGTGTGGCAGCATTGCGTCCAACATTGTTGTCACTTCGCGTCCGTAAACGAGGTTGAAAGGCGTCACGCGTGTTGTCTCTTGGCGAGCCGTGTTATACGCAAATGTAACGTATGGTAAAATCTCGCCCCAGTTCTTGTGGTCGACGTCGATGTACATACTCATCATGTCTGCCAGTGTCTTATTCATACGTTCTGTCAGCCCATTGGTTTGGGGATGATAAGCCGTGGTCTTTCGGTGAGTGGTACCACTTAGTCGCAACACGGTATCCAGAAGCGCAGCCGTGAACGCAGATCCTCTGTCTGTTATGACCACTGCGGGAGCGCCATGCCTTAGGACGACGGCTTCCACGAAGAATCACGCCGCTTCGGCTGCTGTTCCACGTTGGATAGCACCTGTTTCGGCGTATCGCGTAAGATAATCCGTGACGACGATTATCCATCTATTTCCGGCAATAGACAGTGGAAACGGACCTAAAAGGTCCATGCCAATTTGTTCGAACGGCGCTTGCGGTATCTGAACAGGATGCAGTAGTCCAGCTGGCTTGCCGGGTAGGGCTTTGCGGCGCTGGCAATCTAGGCATGTCTGTGTGTAACGTTTCACGATCGACGCAAGTCTTGGCCAATAATACTTTAGCCTAATTCTTGCCAATGTGCGGGTGTATCCCAAGTGACCAGCGGTCGGCTCGTTGTGACAGGCATGTAGGACTTCGTCGCGAAGAGATGCGGGAATGACGAGTAGGCAGCTGCTGCCATTAGGTGAAAAGTTTTTATAGAGAACGTCGTGGCGTAAGCAAAACGAAGGCAGCCCTCTCGCGAATAACCTCGGCACGCTGCTTGTTTTTCCCTCTAAGTAATTGAAAAGAGGAACCAGTTCTGCGTCCTCGCGTTGGTGGCGTGAAACGTCGACAGTATCTAGCACGCCTAGAAAACCCGCGTCATCATCGTCGTGGACTGCAGTCTCAACAGGAGACCGAGAGAGGCAGTCGGCGTCGGTGTGTCGTTTCCCCGATTTGTACACAACCGTGAAGTCGAACTCTTGGAGCCGAAGACTCCAGCGCGCAAGCGGACCAGCTGGATCTTTTAAATTAGTCAGCCAGCAAAGTGCATGATGATCACTGACCACGGTGAAACTCCGACCATACAAATATGGCCGAAATTTCAGGACGGCCCACACCAGAGCGAGACATTCTTTTTCTGTAGTGGAGTAGTTAGCCTCCGTCCTTGATAGCGTCCTGCTGGCGTAAGCAATCACTCTTTCGGTGCCGTCCTGCCGCTGTACAAGCACTGCGCCGAGGCCGACATTACTAGCGTCGGTATGAAGAATCGTAGGAGCGTCTTCATCAAAGTGTGCGAGGACGGGAGGCGCCTGCAGCCGTTGCCGTAGGTCATCAAAAGCCCGTTGCTGGTCTTCACCCCATATAAAGGGTACATCTTCTCTGGGAAGATGGGTCAATGGCCATGCGAAGCGCGAAAATTCCGCAATAAACCGTCGGTAGTAGGCGCAAAGGCCAAGAAAACGTCGCACGGCCTTTTTATCTGATGGCGTTGGGAAATTAGCAACGGCAGATATTTTATCAGGGTCAGGTCGGACACCTTCACGACTAACAACGTGACCGAGAAATCGAAGTTCTTCAAAGCCAAAATGGCACTTTTCAGGTTTTAAAGTTAGACCAGCTGAGCGTATTGCTTCAAAGACCGTCTTTAGTCTCCGTAAGTGTTCCTCGAACGTTACGGAGAAAACAATCACGTCGTCGAGGTAGACTAGACAGGTTTGCCATTTGAGGCCTGAGAGTACAGTGTCCATTAGTCGTTGAAACGTTGCCGGCGCAGAGCACAAACCGAAGGGGAGCACCTGAAATTCATAAAGTCCGTCGGGCGTAACAAAAGCGGTCTTCTCACGGTCTCTCTCATCAACTTCTATTTGCCAGTAGCCGCTTTTCAAATCCATCGACGAAAAGTAACGTGCGTTTCGTAGCCTGTCCAGTGAATCGTCGATACGCGGTAGCGGATAAACGTCTTTCTTTGTGATCAGGTTGAGTTTTCGGTAGTCGACGCAGAAGCGCAGGCTGCCATCCTTCTTTTTCACTTATCACCAATACGACAGGCGATGCCCAAGGACTCTTATATGGCCGAATGACGCCGTCGTCGAGCATCGTCTTCACTTGTGTCTGAATTGCCTCGCGCTCTTTCGGTGCTACACGATAAGGATTCTGCCGAATTGGTCTGGCGTCAGCTTCGGTGACAATGCGGTGCTTAGTGAGCGGCGTCTGGCTAACTCGTGACGTGGATGAGAAGCAGCTCTTAAACTCATCGATGAGCTCAAGAAGGCTGCTGCGTTCGACGGGCGATAAGGTAGGGCTGATATCGACCACAGGGGCAGGCACAGCCACAGTGAACGTCGCGTGCTCCACTGAGAGGCAGTCCTGTATTGATGTAAATTCGTCGAAGTAAGCAACAGCCGTGCCTTTAACAATGTGTCGACGTTCCCAGGTAAAATTCGTCAGCAGGAGTTCAGCACGTCCGTCATGTACGTTAATTACGGCCCTGGCGATGGAAACACCTTGACTAAGTACCAGTGCGTCGATGTGTTCAGCGACGCCAGTCCCAGTGTTCAAGTTGTCGCAGATTACAGGCACGAGGGAACAGCTTCGCGGCGGAAGCTTGACGTCGTCCACTCTAAGAAAAAAGAGAGTAAAAAGTGAGTCACGGCAACTTGACTCTCTTTTTTCTTACGAAGACCCATTTTCGCGCGGGTAGAGTCACAAAACTAGAGTCAACATTTGTGTATGGGTCATTTGCCTCTTAG
The DNA here is from genome assembly GCF_023375885.2 of Dermacentor andersoni. Taxonomy (NCBI): domain Eukaryota; kingdom Metazoa; phylum Arthropoda; class Arachnida; order Ixodida; family Ixodidae; genus Dermacentor; species Dermacentor andersoni. The sequence goes on along the minus strand of NC_092817.1, from coordinate 182,803,760 downwards.
TAGCACGCGAAGAGTCATCGTGGAAGATCGCGAATCCTCTGATATTCGAGATGAGTCTGGCGAGAGAAAGATTAAAATGCTGGAGAAGAAATACCAGATAACGTCTTCTGTTTTAGGCAGTCCCTCGGGTTCCTGTCCTGTTTGTAATGCGGTGTATCATTCTTTCGTCCTCGTCATGCTCTGCAATTACATCGAACTCTAAATATCGATTTTCCTTGAACATGTTTGTTAATATCTCACACGCTTAAGCGATAGCTGGCTTACTATGCTAAGGAAGACCCGAATTTGTCACACTGGATTCTGACCATAAGTAAATCTTAAAAAAAAGCATTGGCTACTAAAGAGACTCAACAGTGTCGATTGTAAATGTAATTGCGCTACGTAAAATTAAATGTTGAGGATTTAGGTTCCAAAATCAAGATGTTGTTATGAGGCGCACGGTAATGGAAAATTGCAGATTTATTTTCAGCAGCTCGAGTTATTTAACGTGCACGAAATGCACAGTATACGCGCGTTTTCGCATTCTGCCCCCATTGGAATTCGACTGCTGCGGTTGTGATTGGACCCGTGACCTCGAGCTCAGCAGCGCAACACCAAAGAGGCTGGGCTACCGCAGTGCGTTGCGTTCCGCGACCAGAAACAAATATTAGCGTACGCAGCACTGCTTTTGAACCCCCTAGAAATGTAAAAACAGAAATGTAGCAGTTTCCCCCCAATGCTGCATGAACCACTGCACGAACAACTGCACGAACCAAGGTTCGTAGTTTCATCGCCTGAATAAACTGTAGTAAACAATCGCTTACTCCGTAAATTAGCAAGCACGGGTCGCGCGCGCACGTGCAAACATGAACAGATCTCACTTAATGACCGCGAACACTCGCTGTCACAGCGTCGACGTGATGAAGGGCGCGAACAGAGCGGACAGAACGCTTCTGCTGCCTCGTCCTTCAAAGCGTCTCCGAAACTTAAAAAGGCGCTATAAAAGCGCCCTCCGTCTCCCCACCCAACACCAACACTTTTCACCAACAACACCAACAACATTTCAACACGCGTGTTAAATTCATGGCTGTTTCATTCGTGAACATTACTTAAGTGACGTAAAATTATCAGTGAGCAAAACAGTTTTTATTTCAACGCGAGGAAACAAAACCGAAACTAGCGCAACTGTTTTGCTCACTTGTGCAGATACAAAATGATCCAAAGCCGAAGCCGTCAATAGCATGACGCCATTTCGAAGTTGCGCTGCATCACGCGCGAGTACGTTGTCGTCGAGTGGTTCTGAAATCGCTGCGTTAGGGGCGACTGCAACCAAGCGTTGCGGCAAGTTATGGTGGGATCTTCTGACCGTGCTGTGTGATTGCGACGAGGGGACCGCCGCCAGCAGCAGCGTATCGCCGATTTCGTCTTTGCCGACATCGAGCAAGTGCGAGGACGCTACCTGGGCAACGGAGGATGCACATCGCGTCGCAGCGGGCTCCGCTATCCACCCTCAACCACCCGGCATCTTTCACCATCGGCACGAAATCGTACAAACATCGTCACTGGCAAGTCACCAGCTCTTACTTGACACCAATATTTCCGGGCTCGACTCTTTTCTTAGCCCGAGACGGCCGTTTGAAATCGCTAAGCCGCTGTCACCGCGTTAAGCCTAAACGCGCCACCGCGACAGCGGCACGGCGGACGCTGACGCCGCGTCGGCATCCGACGCACCCTGCAACGCGGCTCCCAGGGTAGGGGCCCGAGCCGCGGAGATGGCCACCAGCAATTCCGACCCGGCAGGCCAACTGGACTGCATGGATGCAGACGACTTGGAGCCCGAACGCGACATCGAGTTCTGCGACTACCGCCCCGGCCGGAGCGGAGCAGCCGACATGCCCAATGATACACATCCTCAGCCACCCGTGCCTCACACTCCATGGTACCGGGTGGTCGACGCTCGCCGACGGAGGGTTGTCGCCGAGGAGTCCTTCAAGACTCCACCCTCCCCATTCGACTCACGCGAACGTCGACACGGACCCGGCTGGCCTCGACTGCCGCGCCTCCCCGCAGGGGACCACAAGGTGGTTCTCCGAATAAGAGGAGGTATATCACTACAACAAGAAGCGGTCTTACCGCTGCGAGACGCGATACAAACCGCACTCCGAGCCCCGCTGCCTCCGACGGCGCGCATACGAGTACGCAAGGAACAGAACATCGCACTGGTCAGCACCCCGGACCCTGACCTGGCGGAACAGCTTTGCCACATTCAGACGCTCCTGCTCGCAAACAAATCGTATCAAGTCTCTGCGTATGTGGCTTCCCCGGACAACTCCTGCAAGGGGATAATCACAGGCGCCCTACCTATACCTACCGAGGAAGCCCTCATGAACGATACGGTCACCTACCCCCATGATATCAACATAATCCAAGCCAGACCCTTCGGAACGAACGGAGCATGCCTTTACACCTTCGAGGGCAGGCGAGTTCCCAGCTACGTGTACTTTCAAGGCGTAGAATTTCGATGCAGACCTTTCCGCCCAGTCACCCAAGTGTGCCACTGCTGCCTCCGAACCGGACATCGGCATGACATATGCCCATACCCACAAGAACGGCGGTGCGGGAACTGTGGCTTGCTTAACCCAGATGAACACCACGAAGGTTGTCTTCCACGCTGTCTTACTTGCGGACCCGATGACCATCCCACCATTGACCTGAGTTGCCCGGCTCGTCAGAGGAGACTCGGGCCCCGAGTGGTGAAAGAGCGGCGCCAGCGCCCAAAGGGACCCGATACGACTCCACCGAGGCGGAGTACCGAGATATCAACGACAAACCAACAACCTGACGACATTCCTAAGAATGTTTGCAGCCAAGCACCTCACAGCACCGCTCGACCGAAGGAACCGAAAATATCCTACCACGAAAAGAAAACCAAACAAGCACGTGTTCAACCCCGAGTACCTCCTGCCATACGGACACCTGCGACACCACTCATGAACCACCCGCCACGCCCTCCTGTGCAGTGCGGCACGAGAAGCGACGCCACGTGGCCGGCGCTCCCACAACGAGAGCCCGCCCATGCGCCTGGCTCGGCGGCAAGAGGGGGTCTGAAGATTTCATCTGGTTTGGCAACCGGGGGGCGCCTGGATCCAGACCCACAGCTGCAGCAACGGCAGGACCCCCTGGCCGACACTGGTAAGTCACCCGTTGAGCAGGCCACCCCAATACGTCCCCATTCAGCGCCGCCCCATGCACCAGTCCTCTCACAACAGACCTGTGCACAATATTTCCAAACTCCAGAATTCACACAAGGCCTCACGCAACTAGTTCTAAAATTTGTAAGCGACAGCCTCGAGGCTGTCAAAACACAAATGGTTAAGGAACAAGAGCAGGCCCTACAGAGAGTGGAGACCGCGTTTAATCAACGCATCGACAAAATAGAATCTGCAATCAATCATCTCTTCGATTTGCATTCCCAATCATCACCCACCCGTAAGCATAAACAGCCCAAACCTGCCGCCGCCGCTCACTCCCCTCAGCCCACGGCGGAGGTGGCCAGCCCACAGTTGGGGGTTTCGACCCCCGTAACGACTCAACATGGCCAACTCCAATAAGCGACAGAATTCGGGTAAAGTGGGTTTAACTCCTCCACCCGGAAACGAAACTTTATCTGATCTAATCATATGGCAATGGAATTGTAGAAGCATCAAAAAGAAACTCGCCCAATTGGCCCCATACATTCAACTTTTTCCGAAGCCGCCAGATATACTGGCCCTGCAGGAAACAGGGTCCGCGTCTCTATCCTTGCAGGGATATCACGTGGCATCCGTAACATCGCGTACAGCTATTCTTATTAATAAAACCCTCCCCTTCATAGACCGAACCCCTACCGGGGGTCCTTCAGAAGGAGGAACCGAGTACACCGCTCTCGAGGTTATCCCGTCCAACCCCACATCGGGAAAAGGGCTGTTGGTTGTAAACATATACAGTCCCCCTAAAGACAAGGGCACAAGGATATCGGAAATTTTTGCTCAAACACGCTATACACATCGAATCATAGTGGGCGACTTTAACGCCCGCCATACGGCATGGGGTTATATAAATAACACGCCGAAGGGCAACCTTATACATAACACTATGATGCACCACACACTTACTTTAATCACAGATCCCACTATACCAACGAGAGTGGGCACCAGTACGGCAAGAGACACCACGCCAGACCTCACGCTGACAAGCACACATGTGATAGTGAAAGCACACGAGGTCCTGCCGGACACATTAGGCAGCGATCACCACGTGATACAAACAATCCTAACGCAAAATTCCAAAATTTTTCGGCCCAAAATTCAGACCCTCGTTGACTGGGATAAACTCCGCTCGTACATCGCCATGGAGGATACCACACCGCAGACCTTGGAGTCTTGGACTCAAAAGATACAACATGCCCTCGACAGAGCTGGAAGAAAGATTAAGAACACCAAGAATGCCCCCCAAGTAGACCCCCACCTCCTCCATCTGTGGGAGGCTCGTCGAAGCCTCTCCAAACGATGGAAGCGCCAGAGATTAAACCGCAAACTTCGCCTTCGTATCGCTGCAGTCACGGAGGAGGCTGCACAATATGCCACCCAGCTTGCTCAAACAAACTGGGCCAACTTTTGCGGCACACTGAAAGGAACGCTGGGCACAAAACGCACTTGGAACCTCTTGAGGGCTCTTCTCGATCCCACTTCCACCAAAACCCACGCGGACACTACTACTCAAAAGCTGATTTACTTAGAGGAGCAAAAGGGCACGGATATTATGGCACACATCAAAAATCTGTATATTCCACAGCCCATACCTACACATCCGAACGCAGCCCCTTTAACACCCCCTGATCCAGACGAAAACCTGGATGCAGATGTCACACTGCCGGAGGTGAAACAGGCCCTTGGCTATATTACCAGGGACACTGCACCAGGGCCCGACCGGATAACGTACAAAGTCCTCCGAAATTTAGATGACATATCTTTGCAGGAGCTCACGGATCTCTTTAACGAACACTGGCGAAAGGGCACACTGCCTGGCGATTGGAAACACGCCAAGATTAATCTTATTCTGAAAGAGAATAAATCCTTACTGCTTCAGAATTTACGACCTATCTCGCTCACGAGTTGTGTAGGCAAACTTTTTGAGCACGTGATTGTCCGGCGACTACAACCGCACTTAGAAGCTAAGCATTTCTTCCCCAACACTCAGTTTGGCTTCCGCCCCAACCTATCGGCGCAGGATGTCCTCTTGCATATTAAAGAGACCTTATTAAATCCCAAACGACGGACAGCCCGCACCAGAGCCATCCTAGCATTAGACATACAAAAGGCCTTTGACAATGTAGGACACGACCATATCCTCAGGACCCTTGCTACCACAGGTTGCGGCCGTAGGATCTGGCATTATGTCAAAGCTTTTTTGGAAAATCGTACCGCCGAGATTAGATTAGGTCCACTCACATCGGCCGCCTTTGCCCTCCCAAACAGGGGCACACCCCAGGGAGCAGTCCTATCACCACTATTATTTAACGTAGCCATGGCCCCACTCGCCAGAGAGCTCGCAGGTATCGCTAAATTGCACCACGCTTTCTATGCTGATGATATGACTCTATGGGTGTCACAAGGCTCCATTGGGGAGGCCCAAGATGTCCTACAAACAGCTATCAACGTTATCGAACGGCATGTTCGCATAATGGGGCTCTTCTGCTCGCCAGAAAAGTGCGAATTGCTCACTATTAAACCCCACAAAGGCGACCCAGGCATACACCTGTTCATACACGATCAACAAGTGCCTCATGTACATAGAATCAGGATCCTTGGTCTGCACATACAATCTAACCTAGATGCGGGTTTTACACTGAACCTCCTCGATAAACAAATAAAACAAATCTCAGGACTGGTTCGCCGGATTGCGTCACGCAATCACGGCCTGTCTGAAAAGGACACCATGCAAATGATTGAAGCTTTAGTGGTCAGTCGCCTTGCCTACCACCTCCCGTATCACCACCTCACTCAAAAACAAATGGATCAGGCTAATCGTCTAATCAGGCGGGCGGTTAAGACCGCAATGAGGCTGCCGATGCGCGCTAGCACTACCCGCCTCCTACAGACTGGTCTCTATAATACCGTCCAGGAAATCATAGAGGCACAGAGGAGTAATCAGCTTCTACGCCTCACCCGAACACCCACTGGGCGAAACCTACTCCGAACTCTGGGATGTGAGCCAAGCGGCACGATCCCGATGGAAGAGCCGTGGTTCCCCATTCCTGTAAGACTCGCAGCTAACATGCAACTCAAACCGTTGCCACGAAACATGAATTCGCACCGCTATCCGGGTCGACGTAAGGCGCGGGCTGATTACTACACCCGACGTTACCAAGATCGCGAAGACGTCCTTTATGTCGACGCCGCGGTCGGTCCGCTCAAAGGAACGGTCACGGCCGCTGCCATGACGGAGGACGGACGCATTAACATCTCTGCTTCGATTAAAACAGCGCGCACCGATGTGGCTGAGGGGGTCGCATTAGCCCTAGCAGTGGCGCATGCGGCTGCGGATTCTACCATTACAGAAATCTGCACCGATTCACAAAGTGCATACCGTTACTTCCTTCAAGGCGTAGCACCTAAGACGGTCACACACATTTTGCAAAACATTCCTTCGCTTCCTCACCAGGTGACTATCACGTGGGTACCTGGGCATGAGTGTGTCCCCGGGAACGAGCGCGTTAATGCGCATGTCCGAGGTCTTTCCCTCCGGACCCTGGACGACCACTCACCCAACCACATGGAAAAGCCAGGAGAGGGGATCTGTACCTACCACCAGATTACCACGTATTACAGGGATGGCAGACGAGATTTACCTCCCCCTCACCATTCCCTTACCGCCCATCAGAGTTCAATCTGGCGCCAGATCCAGACCAAAGCATTTATTTCTCCATATCTGGCACATTTATTTCACCCCGGTCTCCATAATCCACAATGTACCACCTGCCGGGCGCCCCGGGCAGATCTTTTCCACTGTCTGTGGAGCTGCCCCACGCCCATGGCGGTAGAGCCTATTCCCAACCCTTCCTTTTCCTCGTGGGAGGCCGCTCTTCGGGCCACTTGCTCGGATGACCAGCTCTGGCTGGTGGACCGTGCTTGCCTAGAGATGTCGGCCAGGGGGCTCCCGGACGTCTAGGAGCCCAACCACATTCAAATAGAACCAATAAAGTTTTATCCATCCATCCATCCATCCATCGAGCAAGTGCAGCTCGCCGGACCGCCACAAGCGCCCGAAGTGCTGCGGTTCGCACTGCATCTTTCATTGTGATATGGGGGATCGCAACGGACAGAGACGAACAGATGCATACGAACCACTACCAGCGGGGACCTGTGACTTGTGCCATATTTCTCTTAACGTCTCAGGTAAGCATATCAGCTTTTGTTCCGAGTTTACAAGCGGCGCGTACTCGGCCCTTCCGGTATGGCTACATTTGGGCCACGTTTCTCGTGGCAGTTCACTGACGTTTCTTAGGCATGCGTGCGCGTATGTATGCGAAAATACTACTGGCAGACGGAAACCTCAGGAGCGCATCTGAAATTGTTGCAAAGTTGTACTGCCAGGAGAAACACCGTTCTTAACGACTCTAGTGACGAGTGGCCTGTCGCATCGAAAAATACGTAGAATATCAAGTACTGCGTAACTTGAACTGTAGATACAATACTATCACCAGTGTGACTTTGGCTGGCGAAGACAGGTAGTCGAAAAGACAGCTTCTGTATTCTGAAGATTTACTAGCGCTTTAGGTATATTACCGCGAATAATAAAAGCGCTACAACGCTGTATAGCAGTGTAGCGCAGGGCAGCACATATATTTTAAGAGCGGTAAAGCGGCTGCATGCACAAGCGAACAGACACAGCGCTTTAAAAACGCTGAAACAGACCAAATCTTATGTGCATTTGGCTGTAAGTAGAAAACACAAAACGCATTAGCTGACAATCTAAGCCTATACATAATGTATTATTTTTACGTAATCTTTATTTTCACGGTTGTATATATTTAAAAGCATGAATATGCTGCAACATTTATGTAGTAAATCCTACTAGGCTTACATAACGTGGCTGTGTTATGTGGTGAAATTGTAATATTGCTCCTGGATATTTTATATTGAGTCCGGTGTTTTATGAAAAAAAGGGTCCTTTTATTTGTAGTTTTATGTTAGTGCGTATAGTTGCCAAGCAGAAATGAGTTCATTGTAAGGTTTTACCTTCCAGTGAGCTGCATATGAACCGAAGTTTATCCTGTCTTGGCTATTGTAATGTGCATACAACAATATTAAGTATATACAGCTGTAGTTGGCTTAGTCACTGCAGCATATTTTGTGAAAGTAGAAGGCCATTTATTATTTTGCTGCTTCCATGCAGAAATACTTTTCTTGTACCAAGAAACGCTGACAGTATTGAATGAAATGAAGTGTGGTGTATTTTTCTACTAATTTAATAAAGGAAATTTCGTCTGCCGTGTGTCAGAGATTAGTTTACCTTCTTGTACTAAACAATGCGTTATGTCTTCGGCTACTGCTGTTGTCCTGTGTATTTTTAAATTTTGAAATGTATTTTATTTTAGGTATTCAAGAAATGGCAGCAGCCAGAAGTCGCCATCTTATCCAGCACGTTATGGGTGAGACAAATCGTAGCAGGCACTTTTGCATATCTCATTAGCATATGATGCTATTTGTTGTAATTTTTGTGTCCACTTTCCTGTCTTTATGCATTTTACTATCTTTATGCATTTTACTATTGTGCAAAGGGTAACAGTTTTACATTGAGACACGAGTAATCGCCCAAAGGGGAGACATGGCTGGAGGAGACAACACACACAAGCCTCCCTTGTCCGTATCTCTATGTTGCGCAGTTACTTTCATTATCTACCAACAAGCCCAAGTTCCTCATCAGCTACATTTACTAATGATCCGTTATTACAATTTCATTGACACAACATTGAAAGTACAGAGATACACAGGAAGACAGACTTGAACTGATGAAGAGCCATAGAACAAGGATCGCTGGAGTCAATATTTCGACAAAGAGAAGGAGATTTTTCTTCTCAAAACATTGGCTCCAATGAATTTTCTTGTTCTATCACTATTTACGATTAAAAGAAAGCATTATTGCTCTTGCTGAAGTATTATGCATTATGGCATAAAAATTAGCAGGGTGAAATATCAGGAATGTCAAAATTCTTGTATATTCCAGTGCTAGAGCGAAAGCCAGGAAAACAAGATGTAGAGAACCACATTTTTATTTTTCACTGGCCAGTTTGGCCAGCTTAATTCCGACCTTGCACTTTGTTGCATTAACGACCACTGGAATTCGTTAATTGAATTAGCTTGCTGATTTACTTATATTAAGAGATATTGAACTTGTATTAATGCAGCTTAAAATAATGCCTGTAAAAAAATTTGCAATGACATTTTAAGATGGCAGGCTTGCAGTTGACTAGCAGATCACTTGATGGTATGAGCTCAGGTTTCAACCGAGCTTCCATGCACAAATCAGCTGCACATTTTTCTTTCATTGTTTAGATTTTCATAAACATAAGTACCGTTTCTTTTTTGTTGGGCTTCTAGTTGTGTCGTAGGACCTAACTGTTTACGTTTATTTGTATTGGTAGCCGTGTTACACAGACAGCTCAATTTTTATTGTAAATCGTGACATGGTAGCACTAAGAACAATTGTGCAAATTTGTTGCAGGTACACTATGGCCGCTCCTACTCCTGCATCCTACCACCACCATGTCCCAACTACGTCCACTAGGGAGTTGGCAGGCTTAGTGATGATGCCAGCAGGCTGACAGCCGACAGAAATATTCAGGTAAATACCTGTAATTAAGCGGCGTCTTTTAGAGTGAAATAGCTTGTAGTCACTCAGCAATGAAAGAAGTAACTTCAAAGCAGTTCAGACTCCCTGCTATCTGTGCTGGGATGCTCAAGTCCATGCATTTTGTCTTAGCCGCCAAGAGGCTATGTGTATTAGGCGAAATGCGATGCAAATTTTGAAACTACAAGAGACCACTTGTACAATTTTTTTCTTGCTTAACACAAAAACTACTTTGATAAAGCTTTACCAATTTAAAAACAATACAATGTACTCTCATACATGGTATTTGGCATAAATTTATTAGGGCTGCCTCAATGGTAAGTAGGCCGATAAACGTACACCAAAACTGACTTCTTTTCCAAGTTCATCCTCCTCTCTCTACACTGCTGCATAATGTATCTTTCTGATACCATTCTTGCACGCAGCACAAGTCCTAAACACATGGATTGCATAAATTTTCAGCTTTTGCTGTAGGTCACTTCTGTGAAAATAAAGTTAATAAGCTATTTTGTCCATTTTTATTCAGCCATAATAAACTGAGCAGTGGCTAATAAGCAGTTAAGTTTTTGGTATAAGGCCTCTCTTCATTGTCGTTAAAAATTTGGCCCTCTTAATGAAGGAACCAAATTTTTGGCTATGTCATTTTATGATGCATACTTTGGTGCGTTACACAAAATTTGACAATGTTTATGCCAGTGAAATTTTTTTTTGCTTTAAGTATTGCGTGAAATTGAGATTTGTTCTATATTGAAGGGCCCTCAGTTTTCAAACGGAAATTCCAAGTGGTCGTGTGCCAGGTTGGAACAGCTGGCATGGAATAGCCTACTTACACAAATAGGGAGGGTCATGTACACTTGACTTTATGTTAAGATACTATTATTGATCCACAAAAGACAAAATGAAGGATTCCATCCTATAAGCAGCTCTTCACATTCATTTACACTTTTGCACATTTATATACCTTGAGTCTGGTGACTTGTGTCTGTTTTCATCATCTGCTATGTGCAGATGGTAAACTTCAGATTTGCCCTATGGTACAGAATATTTTGGTGCTTAAATATATGGATCTGTTTTTCAGGTTGCCTCGAAATTTTACCCAAGCCATGCCGCACACTTGGGCCAGGCCTCTTGCGAACGACGTATAACCAGGCTCAACGCATGAGTGTCGAGTGAGTCCGGAGATCAAGGCAACCTGCTGTGCAACCAGCGTGCAACCTTTGGTGACCCCTCTAATGTTCTACCTATTTCACAGCTGTGCCTCACCTACCATCTATCCAAACAGCATCACCATCTGTGATCACTTATCGAACCATGGATGAATGTTGGGGTGGAGTGATTTGAACATTCTATTTGTCTCTTCAAATTCTTTGCAAATATTTCTGCTATTATAATTCATATGTGTCTTTAGTACCTAGTGTTTAATAGTTCCTTTCTCTTAGAATTCTCACCATCTACTCCTGCTATTACAATGTATACCTGCCTTTAAGCCCTGTTTCTCGTAGTTCTTTTGTACTTGTGGATGTAATTGATAGGTTCTTAATTCTTGTTATACAGAAGGCCAAAATGCCAACTTACGGCATTTTTTCTTCCTTTGATAATCTACAGCACTGCAATGTGTTCAAGAAATGTGACATAACACGGGCTCTGGTGCAGGATAAAATTAAGAGCAATATAGAGTACTTATTTCAAGCACCCGTTATTTTTGAAAAACTCAAGGATATAGGAGCACAAGAAAGAAAATATTGAACTAGAGAAACATGGCTTCCTCTCATAAGTCTGGTAATAATGTGACTTCCTTTCACTGCAAAGATACTGGTACTCGCATACAAGGTTTCAGGCATGAAAGCTATGATACCCTTGGCATTTCTCAGTGCTTACTTGCCACACTGACGAATGTCAAAGGCAGCATAGGTTTCATGCACACATTGGTTGTATTACACCTTTTGAGTATTGCATTTCTCAAACACTCGGGTTTGCAGCAGTGCTTTAAATAGCAGATGTATTTCCTAATTTTCAGAATTTGTTAGTGCAAGAGTAACGCTACAGATCATGTAAAAATAATTTTACAGACTATATGTCCATGGATGCATGCTTCTTCTGATGACGTAGCAGTGCCATGTGGTGGGGGGATGAATGTCTATTTCAGATTTAAATATTGGCTTCCAGGCCTGGGTTAGTCTCCTACACTGAGTATTCTAGGTCAGAGCCTAGTTACTGGAGGAAAGTGAATTAAACTAGGAATTATAAACATCAAAGGTCTTGTTCGGGACACTAATGTAACAATCAGCAAGGTTCTTTGTGCATTAATTTCCAGATTTGCGAGATTATATTTTGACTGGTTTCATTAATGCGAGAACAAATATTTGTTTATTCTCATGCTAGAGTTGGCTGCCCCCATTCGCATACAACCACATTACAGGCTAAAAATTCAGTGTATTAATAGGCTGTTTTTTGGTTTTGCGCCGTCAGTGTTAAGGGATGCAAACGGTGACATACAGCAGAATGCAGAAAAATGTCTAAGGAATGCAAGCAGGGCATAGGGCTTTTTAGGCAGGTGCGTGTATGTGCTATTTATAAAACTCCCTATGGTATGCCTCAAGGCATTTTTAACCCTTTAGTAGAAACACTGACGCCCACTTATTAACGGGAAATGCTCCTCGAAACAACTTTTTTAAAATTATTTGTACTAGAGATTTGAATGTGCCGCCATTCATAGGGAGTTTTATGTAGATTTGAATTGCCATTGGTTTTTGTGTAGCTGGTGTTTTTTAGTTATCTCCTACATAGTGGCAATATATTTTTATGGGCACTTTCGTGTGTAAAAAGTTTCGCAAATAGTTTCATGCTGTATCTTATTTAGCTAGTTGTATACCGCAAAGTGGCGATACCTATCCAAACAGCTTGTACAATTACTGGAACTATGCAAAAATATATTAGGCCACTTTAAATAATTTTTACAGATTGCAATTTCAATTAGATATAGGTATTCTGCATATTTTGAAGAGTATGTATGCCAAATTTCATTTCTATAGAACAATTATAAGTGCACAAGGTCATTCTGATGCTATTATGAGAAAAAAAATATTGAAGTATTCTCAATAATTTTTTTTTAGAGTACATGAGGTATGCAAGATTAGTAGGCAGGCCTTCCTGCCTGCCTACTATCCTTATATCTTCTAGTAACTTTACATGCTGTTTGAATAGATATCGGCACCTTGCAGTCTACAGGGAGCTGAGTTAGCTGCAGCACACTGCTTTTTGTGAAGATTTAATACACAAGAAAATGCCCGCAAATATCACTATGTATTTTGCCGTTGTGTAGGGCATAACTCAAGAAGCAGCTAAACAAAAACTAATGGAATATATGAAATCTGCTTGAAGAACTCTACAATTGGCTCTCTTTTCAAACCTCTAGTACAAATAATAAAAATATTTCGAGTAATATTCAATCAGCAAAACGTTCCCCTTGCTACAGTGACCTACAACATAGCGACGCAAAATTTAAGGCAAGTCCTTTTGTCGAAGCGAATCTGGGCTGTCTTCCCAAGAGCTTCTGTTAAAGACAGTGAATTTTCCTGCATTTGCCAGAAGTGCAATACTAAAATGTTTGTGAATGTGCAATTGGTATTGGCACGCTACCAGAAAAAAAGACAGTTCTGTGAAATGTACACTTGATTATAACTTTGTTGGACATTTAAATTTTGACTCCATATATTTATTTTGTGTTTTGTACTGAGTGTTTCAGCGGTGACTGCCACTAATTATTGAACATACCTGCTTCATGACAGTGCGACAATTTTCACTAACAGAAATTTATAGCAGTGGTAGGCATTAGAATTACAGTACTCAATAACGTCTACTTTGTAAGAACTCAGACTAGCACCAGTTCTGAGATACACATACCCAAAGAGTAATGATCAAATAGATTTCTCTTCCACACAGAATTGTCCCACAAGGCTTACAGGACGCTTTTTGGCAAAGTAATATCTTAAAGTGCAAAGCATGTTCCACCAAGTATGGTGACAAATATTTCAGAGCTGCCAGTCTGAGGACTCCTACAAACTAACAATACCTTCAGCACTGACTAGCTTCAATAATGGGATGTCAGCATTTTGCTGAAATTAAACTTCAATTATCGTGATCTTGTTTAAGAAGACATTTGAAATTAAGATGCGGTTCTAATCTCTGTCACTTCTGTAAATATTTCCCAATTATTTTTTCAGGCTAAAGTTTTTGGTAATAATGGTATTCATTGCAGAAAGAGCTAGTGCATGGCATTTAATAAAAAAAGGTACTAGTCATTGTAGATTTTGTGTCTTGAGCATGTGTTCTGTTCCACCGCTGTTTCTTGAAATCTGAAATGATGTACCCATCTCTTTGTTAGCGATAAACAGGGAAATCTGTCAGTATGTTTTGTTTAAAATGGAGCTGATCAACCCAATAGTTAGGCTAATTGCTAATTATAAATTACAACGATAATAGTACAGGACCATAAAAACAGATTGATGCTGAATAAAAGCTGTGCCCAGCTACATCCACGCAGCTGTGCCACACAATGTGCATGTGTTCAGAAGAGCCAAATGCCCCTGAAAGAAAGCTACAGTAACTTATTGTTCGTCATCTTGTACAAGCAGATTATGCACCAGATGTAATTTATACTCAGTAAATACATAAATCAGTCATGTGAGGTGTCTCGCTTTAGGTTGCAAATTCGAACTTCTCGTAATCTTGCTTGTTTTTATTTCGTTTTCTTTGAGAGCATGAGTGACTTGATTGCCTTGGCACATATTGTCAAAACTGTTTCATCACTGGGAATCACGAAAGTTCATTTACACATAAAATTCCCAGTAACTGATATGGTAGGCTTCGACCTTAATTCTCTTATCTTTCATATGTTTATCTACCAAGTAGTTGTATTGTTCATTGAGACGTATCCATGCAATGCACAGTGGGAACCCAAATTATAAATATCTGTTCTTGCTTTCTACCCTGCTCTACAACACAATGAAGACACAAAGCGAAACTATAAGTTTGCAATTGTCCCCCATAACCAGATTTTCGCTTAGAATTTGAAAAACAAAATTGACATCCTGCTATGGTGTGAGAGTTGCTTTGGGCACCAAGTGAACTGCGTAGCACCTTTGCTAGAGTGCACAACAAAGCAGAAAATCGCACCAGATTTGAGTGGCAGCGGTAAGTTACGAACAGATGTTTTATTTCACGCACCATTAATGTGGCATATCATCTGCTCCTGTTTTGTGGGAACGCATACATTGGGAAGACAATTTTTTGCTCCAATCTTACCTTAGCGGGACACCAGAGAAAGGTAGAAATCAAGAACAGGTATTCACACTTTGTTGCCCACAGTGTATTATCTGGATGTGTTTCACTCTGCAAAAGACTGCTGTGGTAGATAATCATAAAGACAAAGACAAAAGAATTAAAAGAGGTATGTGTCAGTCATCCTTCCATGACATCCAGTGTTTATAGAAACACTTCTTTCTATATATGTGCCAAGCCGTAGGGAGGCTTTACGTAAATCAATCATGCTTTCCAAGTTAAAAATCGGAATAAGGACAATCACAAGAACATTGTATGAGTGATTTGTAAATGTGGCACCTAATGTAACTTATTTACGTATGCGCTGAGGGTAGATTACAGCCAGTGCATAATCTGCTCTTACAGGATAACTTGTGATGAGTAAAAGAAACTTTCCTCACAGCTTCCTCTTTGTTTCTTTTGGATCTTGGTGCACCATGTATATTGTTACAGCTGCATGCATGCAGCTGGGTATAGTTTGTGTTCTGCTTCCTCCCTTGTCCTCATTATTCGTGTGCTATCTTTGCCGTAACAAAATACAGCTACCTGTGCTACATATTTTGTCAGCGTGTTTGCGTTACGGCAAGTTTTGTATTAGTGGTTATTGCAATCTGTGAAATTGTCTGTGTCAGCTACTATACTTGGAAAAGTACGTTTGTCAACATAAATAAACAATTAGTATAAATGTTGCTGTATTTATTTTTGTAATATTATCTGTTGTGAAGCTTTTATACACTGTTGCATGTTGTTTGACAGAATAAAATTGATGCACAACTTTTTAATGTGGTATTTTTTAGATCAATTTTCAACTGACGCTAACACGCACAAGTTGTGGGGGAAAAGTGCCAACAAGAGTACCATAAGGTAAGACAGCTGTTTTTACTGTTAGATTGGATTATCAATTGCCAACCAGTTGTTGTTAGCAAGCATAGTATAACGCATAGATTATGTAATATAAGTTGGAATATTGTTTTTATTGCACTTGATTATCTGGGTCTCCTCTGTACATAAGTGCAGCCTTTTTATTTGTTATGTGTAGCTTACTTGCTTAAAATGTTAAATCGTAAATTCTAAATAAAAACATGTCTCGAAGAACAGTGAAATAGGTTTAACTTAGAAATGTTTTGACATTAGAGACTTGTGCAGCGCTCAATTGAACTTCTTCTACATGAGTTACATAATATTTTGGGGTCTCGTTATGGTACCGAGTTGCATTGCAGTGTCATGCATATGCACCTGCAGGCTACATATATTTAAGACTGTTTTGCTTGGTTAGCTATTGATTCCAGTTTAATAGTAATGAGAACTGTCTTGCTTTCATGGTGATTCTGTGCTGACTAATACATTTGAATTCTGTGCTGACTAATACATTTGAATTTTCCAGAAGACAACAAAGGGTGATGAAATGTTAACTTTTTGTTGCTAACCTGCCATGTCTTTTTTGGCAAGCTTGCTATGGGTTCTTTCGTATATGTTGACTTTTCACAGTAGCCATCTCGAGAACTAGACGTAGTCGTGCGTACTTAGAGCAAAAGTTGGTGACACATTTTGAAAATCGGCTCGACACTGCCATCCGAGAGTCAAACGACTTACATAGATTAGTTATTTTACTCTATTTACAAGAGTCCTGCACCACGCACTAAGGGTAACTTGACACACACTGCTGGAGTCATCACTCATCAAGAATAGTTACCCGAATCCTTCCGCAGTGGCCATGTGACCCTTTATCTTGAGTCGTCTGACTCATGCAGAATAGTTAACGGACTCCCTCAGCACTAGTCGTGTAACTCTTTTGAGAGGGTTAGCAGACTACTACAAGAGAGTTGCATGACTATTGTGTGTGGAGTCACGTAACCACCTTGTATTGAGCACAGATAGTCTCGGGACTCTCTACCGAAAGAGAGTTCGGGTGTCTCCCACAAAGTGTGTCGTATACGTGGCGAGTCCAGACTCTTCGAAAAGAGTAAGAGGTACTCTTTTTTTTCTTAGTGTGTCGTCGGCGATACGTAAGCGGGGTCGCTGGTGTTCTGCGGGGTCGACGTCGTCTGAACTCGTAGAAAATGTGACGACGAGGTCACAGACATTAATTACTGCACCATACTCTCTCAAAAAATCCATCCCCAATATAAGTTCTTTACAACACTCAAAGAGAATGACGAGGGTGGCGACGAAGGTGGCGCCGGCGATTACTATTCTGGCTGTGCATTTTCCAATCGGCGTCATCAACTGGCCACCGGCAGTTCTGATGTTGGGCCCGGTCCACGGCGTCTTCACTTTTCGCAGCCTGTCGGCCAGCTTTTGACTGATTATCGAAAAATGCGAACCAGTATCGACGAGAGCGGCCACTTGGTGGCCGTCAATGCAAACGACAAGATCGGCGCTGACGGCGTCTGTTACAGGAGGTGTGGTTGGAGTCGTCGGAGTTGTAGAGTCGTCGATCGTCGGAGATGGGGGCTCTTGGGTAGCTAGCCGGTTTGCAACCTCACCCCCGGAGGTCGCTGCGTCTAGTTTCCCCGGCGCGGGCTAGGGGACCTGCCCCTAGAGGCGTCAGAAAAATCGCGACGGGTCGGTGGGGTGTAACGAGCCGGAGATGGGGAACGCGATCGAGGCGTCGTTGAACCTTCTGGCCGCAAGTTTGTAGAATTTCCGTCGCGGCTACGTGCAGCATCATACACAGGGTAATTGCAGCTGGAAAATTTTAGATACCCAGCCGCGCGGTAATGGCACGCGCGGTAAACGCGTCCTGCTTCGCCGCAATGAAAGCATAGTGGCCGGCGGTCAGCGGTGCGCCACAAATCGGTCTTTCGAAGCGGGTAGCCGGCTGAGGATTCACTGTAAAAACGAGGCGCAGCGATCGACTGGCGGCGATACGGCATAGTTGGCGGCGGCTGTGACTGTCGAAAATAGGGCGTCGGGGGTGGCGGTGATGGCTGCGTCGTAGTGGTCGACGGTGTCAGCAGCATCGAAGTGGCAGGAGGTGGACGGCAGACAGCTTCCGCGTAGGTCAATCGTCGCGGCACCGCCTGCCAGTCGGGCGACGAAAAGGCCTCTCGAACTTCCTCCCGAACGATATCAGCGACAGAAGCCGCCGCTGGTACCATGGGAGAGATCCCGAGCTGCCGGATCTCCTCTCGCACAATCTCTCGGATGACTTCACGTAGAGATGTGCTGCAGCTCTCAGCTAGAATGGAAGCATTCACCGAGAGCTCTTGCGATCATATTGGCGGTACCGTTGCTGTAGTGCCCCTTCTATAGCGGTAGCCTCCTTGGTAAATTCGGCCACTGTCGTCGATGGGTTCCTCACGAGCCCGGCAAACAGTTCCTCCTTCACTCCGCGCAAGAGATAGCGCAACTTCTTTTCTTCGGCCATCTCAGGGTCTGCTCTGCGGAAAAGGCGCGCCATATCTTCTGCAAACATGGCAACGCTCTCGTTTGGTTTTTGAATGCGGGATTCGAGTAGGCGCTGCGCGTTGTCTCTTCTGTCACTACTAGTGAACGTGTCTAGTAGCTGGGTGCGGAAGGCATCCCACGTGGTCAAATTTCTTTCCCGGTTCACAAACCACGTCCGCGCACTGTCTTGAAGCGCAAAATAGACATTAGACAGCTTTTGCTGGGAGCCCCAGTCATTATAACTGGCGACGCGCTCAAATTGGTCAAGCCAATCTTGGACATCCTCAAAAGCGTCGCCGTGGAAAATTTCTGGTATCTTAGGATTCTGAAGCGTCACCTGCGATGGAGTTGCAGTAGCCATGGCGGAAGTAGGTTGACGCGTTCCAGCAGGGTCCTGCAAAGGGTTGAACTCGGGCGTCAGGCCTAGCAGGCGGCGACTGTACCGGTGAACAGGAGTTTCGATGAACGAAGGTGATTCCGCTTTCGAGGTATGGCTCCGCGAAGGGGTGCCGAGCATGAGGCAATCCTACCCCGCACCTCCACCAGTGTCGCAGCCTAGTAGGAGACGGGAACGCCGGCGTAGAGGACGTGTAAAAACACTTTTATGAGAGCAGTCAACGCGACGTCGTTGTCGTCTTTGTTTTTCCACTCGCGCGCCACTTCAGCGTCGTTCTCATCGCCTGGCACATACCCGCGGCGACCATATAGGATGTGGCAATATGAATTAAATCAAAACGATCATTGTGGTCTTCCCTTGCGACTTAAGTTTGACTAGAAGGCAAAGCAACTCAAAAGGCAGGTTAAGCATACCCTTTTAACAACCAACTTTGAACACATGAACACTTGAAGCTGCTTGCGTGTGAACACACACAAGACATCTGAATACGTTACATTAAAATGTTTCGCACACTAACCCATCACAAGAACAGTTACGGCTGATTGTGAGAAGGCAAAATAACAGACTTGAAACAAATGACTTCACGTAAATATATACAAGCTTTAGCTCACGTCTTTCACCGCGATTAAAATTTATTGAAGTACCAAAGTAGACTTGCCTGAGCTTTTTGTCCTCGAGATGTATATATTTTCAGGTTGCCCAATTATTTTATAAAATACCATCACTCAACTTAGCTATTAATTGATGAGACATCATTTAGAAAATTGTCTGGCATGGTGAACACCTGAATCATGTTTCTGACGAGCCAGGTTTGCTAGAATAGTACACCATTTGTATATTTTAAATTGAGGTACAGAAGAGTTTGTTGGTGGTATTTCCTCAATTTAGTGAGCTCATTTTCAGTTAATTTTTCTGGACTTGCACAAAGCTAATTAGAGCACTTTTTGGGGCCTTTTTCACTATACTCAGCAACTAAGTGGTACCTCAGTCAATAAAGAGATAAGGCAAGGCTAATACCTTGAACGATAAGAGAAAAGAATTATTTAGCACAGAAAATTGGTAGTAACACATGGCTAACACAATTCCAAAGAGTCAAATAGATGGTCACCTGCACTTGCAATATCAAGTAGCCGAGAAATCGTCATAAAGGATGGGAAAAGGTTTCAATGACTGGACAGCCAGATTGGTGAGACAGTGAAAAACGCAAATAACTGCGTATACGAAAAACCAATGACCTCAATTGCGCAGGTAAAATGTTATTAAAAATGCTACCAGAATTTTATTGCGTAAAATACATAAAAGTTGCAAAAAATTGGGACAACGCAGTAACAAAGACGGAGGGAGATACAGCACCCGTGTTGAAAAGAAATTACAAGTGATATACCTGCATATTTAAGCTCAAGGGAATTTTTTCACCAATATTTACAAAAAGAGCCCATGCACTGACGGCATAAAAGAAGGTTCCTGCACCTGGAGAATGCAGCACAGTACAAAACAGCGGCACGAGAACCGAAAGCTAGAGGTTAGTATGTTTAAAACGTACGAATACTTGCATACCTACAGGCTTGTGACATGTCATGCCTTGAATGGATGAAATTCAGAAATCTCACACAAATGAAGGTACCATCACTCTGATTGGCTTCCTCAGGGGACTCCTTGAAGTTGAACTAGAAAAATCTACATCAGTGGTAAAAACAGAGACGACCCTATAGCGTTCTTCCTGAAATAAACAGCGCAAATATTTCATGTATCAATTCTATGGACACTTCGCCAATTCGGTGTGCATTTATATTTGACAACCACCCAAACAGAGACGAGAAGCATGAATTAAGGTAGGAACACACATGAACGCTGACTCAACTAGAAGTTTATTCGTGAAGACAAAGATTTTAAACACACTGGCCAACTTCACAAAGAAAAAGCCATGGATGCGCAGCAGACACAGCCCGGCAGAACAAAAAAGGACCGAAAGACATGTCCTGTAGAACAAACATGTGCATCAAAAACAAAAAAAAAACGTGAAAACTGAAAGGTTTGTCCTGTAAGTGATATTAACGTGAAATAATGCAGCAACTCTTTCCCACTAAGGGTCACAGAAATCTTGCTTATGAATTTTTCTTCGTGATCAATAAATAATTCTTCCATAAGTCCTCTTGTCTTCTGGTCTTTGTGATGAAACAACCGTTCTTACTGCTCTATACCTCAACACCAGAGGAGTTCCAAAAGCAATATTTATTGATCACAAACGAAACAAATGCTTAACCAAGTTATCTGTTGCCCTTAGTGGGAAAGACTTGCAGTTCTCAAGAGTATTTCTCGTTGGGTAGGATCACTCGTCGGACAAATATTTCGCTTTTTCGAAAGATTTGTCCGATAGTTCTCGTTTTTCACGCACGTTTATTCTACATGACATAGCTTTTTCATATTTTTTTTCTTGTCGCTCGTGGCTGTTTCTGCCACGCACGCACGGCTCTTTACCTTTGTGAAGTTGAGCAGCGTCTTTAATACCCCTGTCTTCAAAAATAAACTTAGCTGAACTTGCGCTCGTGTGTGCTCCTACCTACTTCGTCGTCCGCCTCTGTTCGCGTTGCTGTTTCCAGTACGCACGTATCACTTGGTTAGGCTAGCAAACATTCTCGCAAGCAAAAAGAAATACCTCCCTCAAAAGGTAGCCCGTCCTTCACTACTAAAAGCCAGAGCAAATCGAAAGTAAGCCTTCACAGCGTCCATGCGGCAGCTAGTACACCACAGAGCAGCACAAAAAATAGTTAAAAATCCCACTTGATGGAGAGTGGCAACAGAGATTCGAGTTTGCTAGGGAATCAGGCACATATCAACGGGTGTCTCTTGCACGACGCCAAGCTGCTCTTGACGTAGAACACTTTAGCATCTGGGCATTTGCTACATGTGTGACCTGCGAGAAGGGAATGCGGACAGAAAATGAGATTGGGCGGATTCAGAATCTGCTACGCACTGCACATAACTACGCACAAAAAAAAGAAGTACACACTATACTGGCAAGTAAATATTTGCGACTCTTTACGAGTGCTGTCTAGAAATGGAAGAAATGGGTCACTACGGTAAATGTTAGCTAAGACACGCACAGCGATGTTTCACAGCGGGGAGAAATATTCCCGGCTCTCTCGCAGAACCAAAGACCACGCGACAGTGCATAGCCAACACCAAGCAGATATCGAATCTTAGGGTAGAAGTCCAGCAGCAGGAATGACCTAAAGACACGCCGAGAGCGATGCAAGCGTGAGCGTGCCTGTACGAGTAAGAACATGCACTGCTTCTTTGAAGCTAGCCGCTCCGGCGTGTCTCCGATCATCCCACGCGATTTGTGTGCAGAACGTCGCCTACACGCCCTTGCGCGTTTGGCGCGGTAGCGTCTGCGCAGAGAGCTAGCTTCATGAACGCGTCATTGTTCACCATGGTTCACCGCGCAAACGGTGCTCCAGGCGACAACGCGCCGAGTGGCGCTCCTTTCGCTTCTGCAAGCAACGCACATTCGGAGCGGCCCAGCTAAAAGAGGCAGCAGAGAACGGTGGCATGTTTCGGTTATCGCCAATTAAAATTGTACAGTACGACTTCAACAGAAACGCGCCGCGCTAGGTAAAGATGCTTACTGCGGTAGTTTGGGCAGAGATAGGCGATAAGGCGAGCCCGTCGGCGGCTGTGTTCTTTGCCGACGACGTCACGACACCTCTGTTCAGTTGCGCTGTGTATCCGTGAACAGTCACCGCGTGGAAGCTGCGACTTATCGGTTGGCCGTTCTCCGCAAATCCCAAAGAGGCGAAACATATTTTGCGGTGCGCCGCACCATTAGGCGCAACCTAAATCGAGGCACGCGTAACCGCTACGGCACAAAAGGTGATCGCACTAACCGAATGGTATACGATGAGCGACTACGGATTAAAAAAAAATCGTTATGATGTCTTACGTGCGAAACCAACGCTCTGATTAGGAGGCAGGTCGTAGTTGGGGACTCCGTATTAATTTAGACTTCCTGGAAATTTTTACGTGCATACAATTCACAATGCACGAGCATTTTTGCATTCCGCTCCTTTGGAATGTGGCCGCTGCAGGGATCGTATCCACGACCTCGAGCCCCAAATTGCCACGGCGGCCGCCACAGTTACGAAATGCGTAAGCGTGACGTCCAACACCGCCTTCCGGTACGAGTGTGGTACAAAAGTAGCACAGCTGCACACCTGCTGCACAATTATTTGTCGCGTTTCTCCTAAGCTCGTAGTATCTGCCTAAATACCTTGAAAGGCAGCGCGCCTCTCACGTATCGGAACGCGATAACAAGCGCTTAGACGGCCCACGTGAGCCCCTATGAAAGATGGCGTGGCCACCGTACAAAATTATCACTGCTCAGAGAAGCTGATCCTTATGTTCCAATAGTGTTCTGTCATACAAATTAAGGAAAGGTCATTAGGCAGGAACAAATGAAGCAATGCAATTTTACGCACGTGGGGCGCCGCTGCCTCTTCGCCTACTATTGTTTCAAACGAAGTATACGGTTTGGTTGAAGAAAGTGAACGCTGTGCTTAACATCTCACGCTTGTCAATGTCAAAATAGAAAAAAGGCTACGTGCCCAAGAAAACGAGATTACTTACTTATCTGCAGAAGCTCGGCTGCGACTTTCGGGGTGCCTTCTCTCCAACAGGCATCATGACCTCTGCCGCGCAACTCATCAAAACAGCCAGGCTCACACATCAGTCGAAGACTAGTAGCTGAGTCAGCCAACGACTTCAACGGATAAACGTCAAACTTATCGTCGTTAAAGCATTTCACTAAAATCTATTAAAGTCACTAAAGTCTCTATTAATTTCAGTTGACATAATTTGCAAGTGCATCTGTGCTCGTGGTAAGCTTCATTGACAACTCTTTGTACATTACAAATTAATATTGCAGGGAAGCTTACTAAAGCACATTCGCCATTATGGTGCGTGTTATTCACCTTCAATGCAGGAGCACAATGCGGATTCTTGCCCCTGCTTTTGGCTGGGCTGCACATGCTCCTTGAGAAATGATTCATTTCATCGATTCATTCTTTGATTAAGCGCGAGACATAGCAATGCGTAGCCCAAATATAGATTTGAGAAAGCCAAAACGAATTCAGCAGTAAGAAGCTAAAGGGTTGTGTTGGTGTAGATCAGTGGCTAAGTCCGGATATGAAAGAGGAGGAAGAAAAGCCGAGTCTTTCCACTTCAACACTGAGGCACAACTCCCACAAATAAATAGGACTCTTACTTATTTTACTTTTTTAAGGAGATTACCGACTTGCATTGGCAAGTGTTCACAACACTTCAGCAAACACTGCATGAAGTAAGCTTCCTGTGCATATTTCACCAGCTACTGCATCATTGTTTCACATTATGAGTGAAACTGCAATTTTCTTTATGCCACAACTTGCCCAATTTTGTGTTCTGCAGTGGGATGTTAGCAGTGCTAATAAGGCACCTAAATACTCCATGAATAGTAATACAGAGAAAAAAATGTAAGAAAGCAGTGGCTTTTTGTGCGTAGACTATGCATACACCTGGTGCTCTTATGGTCATTTTTTCCCTATCCGCTCACCATTCTAAACAAGAAAAGTTTATACACAATTAGTTTATACACAGACCACAACTAAACCGCAGGTATCGTTGATAAGCAAAGTATGTTTATTCGGTGACCTTTTCTGCAGTCCTGCTATTGAGCTTTCCTTTTCAGCTGTGCAGGTTAATTAAGAAGTGATGATACAGTTTGACAATTTTAATCATTGAAAGACTTAGCGAAACCTTTTTCGGGTTGTTTTTTCTTGGTTTCAGACTCTGCACATTGCATTTTAAGGCGTGTTTTCTGTGTTTGTTGCTTTTTCTTTATGGGTAGGGCATGTCAACATTTTTTACACCATCTCAAGTATGTGGTGCCATAGACTGTTCTTAGATGAAGTCTTTCCCTTTCATTCTGTACAATATGATGTCGGTTTTTTGTGTCCAAGGCCGTTTTACAGCGCGATTGTAGCATTTTGCTAAGTTTTGCCTCTGTCAGCCAAGCTTGAAAGATTGCTACCCACTGGTGGTGGCATGACACATGTCACGTTTCTTTTTCAATAAAAGGAAGCCCGTCACTTATGCTGTGCACTGGTTGCCTTTTGTCTCTTTGAATTGCAATTTGTTGCCTATATTTGCTCTTTTGTTGCATTTCAGATTAGGAATGGCTATCATAATTGACATTTAACCATATTGCACACAATGTGGATGATATGTAATTGCAATATATGGCCACCATAAATATAATAGAAGTTAATAATTCAAGAATAGTGCCTTTGCATGGTGGTGCAGCCATGAATTGGGGCTATAAGGTACCATCGCTGCAGATAGCACTGTTTGTGCAGAATATAGTGCAGCTCTACTACTTTCAAACATCATTGTTTTTATCTGCATTTGTATAGCTCCAGTTTCTGTGAACAACACACATCTGGTGGAAGGGTGGCTTGCACCTGCAGTTGGGTCCAATGAGTAGCCAAATTTCTGCCCGTTTTCATGTTATTAGCGTATTAGTAAAGGCAGTCGTTTTCATAGTAGCCTGTTTGCCCAGTGTAGAAGCCGCTGCAGGGTGTCAGGATCTCATACACACCTTCAGCTTTGCAGGGGACACAGCATCTGGCACATAGTTTGTCACAGGCCATGTATTCGGGGCAAGTTGAGTTCACTCACTAGCAAAGGGAGAACCAAGCTTGTCGGATATGAAGTAAACCGCCTGTATACTCAGTGGCCTTCATTTCGTGTGACATATGTGGTTATAGCGACCCTTGTTTTAAGCACTTCTTGTCCAGCAGCGGTCGTTTGCTTTTGAAACACTCAGGATAGCTTTCAGCAAGCTGGACGGGAATAACACTGAAAAACCAGCAAATGTTAATTGTCGCACTTATCATGCGAAGCTTCGTACAGTATGATGAGGGCGTAAATAAATGAGGGTGTTCCTCAAGGCCTTGTAGCACATGTTACGAGTTTGGAGCAACATGATGTATAGCACTTTATTGATCGCATGCTATAGGTTTAGCAGGTGTGGCCATGGTTGAAGTGCAGTGCGAGGTCAAGAAAACATATCTATGAGCAGCACCCTGGTAAGGAGACTCTGGGAAAACTAGTGGGAAGCCTGTTGAACATCTGGTTGACCCACTTGCTGGCTCCACCAGGCAAAGTATGATAAAGAGAAGGAAGTCATCAACACATCAGAAGGTTTTTACATATAAACACTGCTAGGTCATAACATGCCAACAAGTGTTAGTGCGCAGGCTATGCACGACCAACTACATATGCCTTCTGTTCGGACATTGCTCATTGTAACTAACAAGGATGGAGTGGACAAAAAAAGAACAGCAGCTCCATTAATTTAGTTTCACTGGTATCGACAGTGTTTTGTAAGCGTACATAGCCATACTCCCCAATGCCTTCTTGGGTGACATCAGCAAAGACCAGCTTGAGGCAAGGGGTAATAGACGTCTTTACAAGCTAAAAATGCATGAATGCATGGAGAGCACATTGTGTCCAAAAAGTAGGCACTTCACAGGGGCACTAGAGAAGGAACAGGTTATTAACAGTGGGCAAAGACAAGCTACTAAACACCCAACACTGATGCCATGTAACAACCTCTGAAACAATCCCTCTTAAAGAGGAAATCATCTTTGTGTATCCATAAAGAGGGCAGATGGGCAAAGCCCCTTCAGCAATGCTGCCAGCTTCAAAAGCCTATTTTGCACATCCTGAATGCTTCCTTCTTAAGACTTTGCTGGGTGCAAGCATTCTACTGTCCAAAAGCTGTCATTGAGAGCACTGTTTGTTTGGTGGCAATAAAGTTCAGAAGCAATTGCAACAAACCTCCCTTCCTAGTTGGCCTGGATGCTCACGGTGCTTATGAAGCAGCACCATGAGGCAAGCAAGGTGAATGGATGCCTCCAAGCCCTTGTTCGTTTATCACACTGTTCTGTTAGTAACAACCATGAGACTTGAAACCAACAAGCTCAAGCTCAGCACTCGCATGGTTACTGCGGAGGATTAATAAAAAGCACAAAAACAGAAAACTCAAGGGAAAGGATAAAGCACCATTTAACACTTAGTATTGCTACAGCCCACCCCCTTCTTTTATTTTGTCTGGTCTTTTTACTATATATAGGCATGAACTTAGGTGATGTTCCCAATCAGTGTCCAATATTTATATACACTATGTGCTGGTTCA
Organism: Dermacentor andersoni; assembly: GCF_023375885.2. Lineage (NCBI taxonomy): Eukaryota > Metazoa > Arthropoda > Arachnida > Ixodida > Ixodidae > Dermacentor > Dermacentor andersoni. The sequence goes on along the minus strand of NC_092817.1, from coordinate 182,776,548 downwards.
ATGATGTTCGAAACACTGCAATGGAAGCTTGAAGAAGAAAAGGTGCCTGGAAGAAAAAAAAAAGCTGTGCTGCAACCATCTTGGCAACATCTTGTCCCCTTAATAAAAATTGTGCTTTCATATCAACTTGAGCCCTCCAGTTTAGAGTAAATTACCAGTGCACTTATGAACAATGAATCAATTCTCAAAGAGCATGTGCAGTCCAGCCAAAAGCAGGGGCAAGAATCCGCATTGTGCTCCTGCATTGAAGGTGAATAACACGTACCATAATGGCGAATGTGCTTTAGTAAGCTTCATTGCAACATTAATTTGTAATGTACAAATAATTGTCAATGAAGCTTACCACGAGCACAGATGCACTTGCAAATTATGTCACAATTGAAAGTAATGAGCACAGTGTAAACCTATGTGCCCTTTCCACTCTTAGTCTGCTTTACTGCACGATGCTTATTTACACCCCTGTATTGCGGTGTAGCAAGCTACAAAAGAAACGTTGCATAATTAGGCTTTTTACGATTATCTTTCTCGCAATACACTATTATTTCGCGGTGAAGCCTAAGCAATGTACTGCGGTGAAGCATACTAAAAGTGAAAAGGGGCCACTGTCACTGGACATAATAAGAGTTCTTTAATCATACACTCGCGAACCCGCCGCCTCTCAGGTCGCCTAAGTGGACATACTATGCTGGCTGATAGTGGCCCCCTCCCACTTTTAGTATGCTTCACCGCGTAACTAAAGCGTACTGCGGCGAAGAAGCCGTATATTTGTATTGAGTGAATAAACAAATGGTTTTTACAACAGTACAGAAATAAACGCGCACCATGCATCATTCTACCATACGAAAGAGCGTCGCAACATACGGTAGCTGATTCACACAGGCCGTGTAGCCCACTTATCAGCCGTAAAAGGTATTATGGGTAATTCAAAATTTCAGACACACATATGTGTTTATGTTTACGTTCACACTCCTGTATTAAGACTCCCAGAACTTCCACAATAGAAAGTAATTTACAACACACAAACGCAAAGAACACTATATGTCTCGTTTTAAACTCGGCCGTCATGCAAATGACATATAGCGCGCAAAAACGTGAACATGCTGTGTGTTAGCGTCGTAAACTTCATACTAGGCAAAGAGCTAGCACACCACAATCCCGCGACAGCCGCTAATGACACCAAGACGGGAGCACGTGTCTGTGAACGCGCAAACCCTAAGCCACTCTGCTCCTCCGCCACCCCCGCTGCACGGCTGCACCACTCGTTTCAAGCACAGCACACTAAACACACATTCAGCGCTGAACAGTGGGCGGTCGACGCAGTTGCATTTACATGACTTGCAGAGAGCAGCACATCCCTCGATGTCCGTTAAGCAAAGTCGGACACGGCGACGCCACATCGCGGTTCGCAGAACTTCGCTGCCGAGGCGCTAGGCCACTTCGATATTTTAATTGTCACCACCGCCGGGTTCTCAAGAAAGCATGGGTCACACAACGCAGATTCTGTAGTGCCAGAGCTCATCGAGGCCAAAGCCGCATCGCCGCACCGCCACTACTCACGGCTTTCCGCCAAGTAACACAGAACCTACAAGCAACACACAAGCAACGCACGCACGATTACATGAGCAATGTTGAACAACGCGCGGTCCAGAGAACGATCACGCCGAGGGCGAACACGCCACGGCGTCGCTCGGTGCCAGCATCGCGCCTTCTCAAAAATCCCTAAATGATGCTCTCCCTAGCCACCTAGGATCAGGTCAAGTGAGGGATTTTATGCGAAGCAAATTACTAGAGCTCAACCCAGCTCCTCAGGCGCGGCGGTGTCGCCTTCAATGACCTTTAGTGACCCCATGCCATACCACGTGACACCGTGACGTCACGACAGAGGAGAAACGGGGCTCCAACTCGCGCCGTCGCTCGCGGTGTCGCGGCGGTTTATAAGCAGCTGCGCTTGTTTCTAGGTAGCTTTGGCTCAACTCTTGCAAGATGGGCTGGGTGGGAATCGAACCAGGGTCTCCGGAGTGTGAGACGGAGACGCTACCACTGAGCCACGAGTATTTTTTTTTTTTACTTTTTTTTCTTTATTTCCAGCTTGGCTACAAGCCTCAAAAGTGTTTGTGATCATAGATCACACCCGTTTTATATGTGTCAAAGTATCAAGAATTGACACCACATCTTCATCGCAGTCATTCATCTTGTACACATCACGCACCTTCACAACCATTTCCACAAAATATTCATACACAGTTCGGCCTTTCACATCGCAATGTCTATATGCCAACAGACTACGCCATACTGCGTGTAGTCCAAGAAAAAGATAACATCCATCTGTTCAAAATTGCGTTCAGGGGGTAAAAAACGAATGCCATGTGGATTGAGGGGTAGGTCTATCTTTAACGTTCTCTGTAATATGTCCCAAAAGAATATGGCATTATTACAATCGATGAAAACATGTTCAATCGTTTCAGCTTTGTTGCACAGAAAGCATCTGCTTCCCCATGGCACATACATCCCTCTTTCCTCTAGCCACGTTTTAACAGGCAAGGTTCCCGTGTGAAGCTTGAAGAAGAATGTTTTAACGTTCGCCGGTATACACATATTTTTAACCCTTTTAAGTACGTCTTGCCCAGGCCCTTGTTGAAAAATTAACCGATATAATGGAACAGGGAACACACTTTCAATGAGATTCTTCATAAGACGCTTTCTTTTTACATTGGAGAGGTACTCAAGGGAAAATCTCGCCCTAAGGAAACGATAGAACGTTACAACTTCACGCAAGAACCTTGAAATTGTGTAGTGAGGGCCAATGGCTGAAGAAACAAAAAAATCAGGCATAGAAACTGCTAACATGGTTTGAAAAAAACAACACAGAAACGGGTCTCTTTCGTCCCTTATCAATATGAAACGTGATACAACTTGCTGAAGAAACAAGTGGCACACCGACAGACCACCTTTCTTTACTCGACGAAACAAATTTGTCCTTGATGTTCGCTCCCACGTAGAACACCAGATAAACGTGGCAAATATTCGGTGAAATTTTTGAATGTGCCTACGTGTACAATACAGTGCCTGCAGAAGATACATAATTTTCGCAACGAGAAAAACGTTACAAATAGTGGCACGTGCAAAAATCGACAACTCACGGCCACCCCATGCTTCGGCCATCGCACGCATTTCATCCGTTTTTTCGAGCCAAAGTGACTCGTTCTCACGATACCCATCCAAAGGTACCCCCAGGTAAGTGCTAGGTGTCGTGAGCCACCGAATATTTTCAAAAACACAGGGCGTGGCATTCCAATGGCCATGCCAGAAACCAATACTCTTTTGCTTATTGATTTCACTGCCGCTTTTCTCGCAAAACCTTTCAGTAATTCTTAATAATGAGGTAACACTCTCCCTATCTGCAGCAAATAGGGCAACGTCATCGGCATAAGCTAGAACACGTACTTCACAGGACTGTATCTTAAACCCCCTGATTTCTGTACTATTAACTATTTTTCTACAAAGCGGTTCCAAAAATAAAGCAAAAAGTAAAGGACTTAACGGGCAACCCTGTCGAACGGAAGAAAGTACTTGTATGCGTTGTGATAGTTCACCATTAACAATTAAATTGGTACATGAGCTTTGATATGCCATTTTGATGCCTTTACACATGACGGAACCAAGCCCTACATAATTAATTAATAACAAGAGAACACTATGTGGTACCATATCAAAAGCCTTAGCTAGATCTATTTGCAGCATCGCTGCCTTGAGGAGAGCGCTATCGCAATATTCTAACATGCTTCTAGCTGTATGAATATTTGTAAATATTTTCCTACCTCTGATGCCGCATGTCTGATGCGGCCCAACTAACTTCCGTATAACTCCCTGCAACCTTGCTGCAAGTACTTTCATGAAAACCTTGTAGTCAACATTAGTCAACGTAATTGGCCTGTATCCCGTTACATTACGTAGTATATTTTTTTCTTTGCCTTTTGGGATAAGTACTGTGTGCGCACGATTGAACGATGGTGGTAAAGTTCCCCGCTCGAGTGCCTCTGAAAATACTTCATGCAATGCTGTTGCCATGTCCGTCTTGAACGCCTTGTAAAATGCCGCGGTAATCCCATCCGGACCAGGAGATTTGCCCGAGCTTAGTTCCTCAATAGCCCTCTCAATCTCTTCCATACTAATATTCATTTCTAATAAATTCGTTTCCTCTTTGCCTAGCGTCGGCATTTCTGCCAGAAAGTCATCCTCGTAGCCCGGTGCCTTTGGCTCACGACAAGCAAACAAATCTCTGTAGTAACTTTCAAATGCCGTCATGATAACTTTCTGTTCTCTGAATATCCTACCATTATATTCTATTTCCAATATTTAATTTCCTCGAGCGTACACCTTTTCATCTGACAAAGCTCGCTTTGTAGGTACTTCCCCCGCGAGGTATTTTTCGGCTCGTGCTCGTATAATTGCACCTCTGTATTTATCCTCCTCTAAGCTTTCTAGTTTTCTTTTAATGACTTGCAGTTCTTGAGTCACCAAACCCGGATTAGCTGTTTCGATTCGCACCAAGTCTTCGAGCTCCTGCCGCAACATCTGTTCATGTTTTTGAGCCTGATACTTCATATGCCCACCTCTTTCTATTGCGTTCAATTTTACCCTTTGTTTAAATAACTCCCATTTTTCTGCGGCACTGCGTAGTGTGTCATTAAAAAATTGATGTATTTCTTTTTTTGTTTCATCTATGAACACGTCATCCTTGAGAAGCTTGTCATTCAATTTCCATCTTTCCCATTCAAGCTTCCTTTATTGCTTTTGGCCAATCTCGAAGGTCACTAAACAATGATCACTGAAAGAAACAGCATCAACATCGTAGTTCTGACACAAAGGCGCAATCTCCGAACACACATACACTCGATCTAGTCGTGCATGGCTGGTGCCTTGAAAGTGAGTGAAATGCTGGCGACTTCCACCTCTTGCGAACTGTGCCACATCATTTAAAGAGAATTTGCTCACGCATTCTTTAAGATACGCAGCACTTTCTTCATTTACACTAGCAGTGGTTGAACGGTCTTCCTGATTAAGGACACAATTGTAGTCACCCAACACAATCAAACACCTCTCACAATCAAAATACATACTCAATTCACGAAAGAACAAACATCTTTCATGCGGCTTTGTAGGTGCATAGACACAAATAAATCTAAATTTCGCTTCCCCGTAAGAAAGATCGCACAAAACAAAGCGTCCTTGCAAGCAACTTCTAACCGTTTCAACGACAACTCCAATTGAATTTTTAACAAACAACATACACCCGGCTGATGTTCCCACCGCATGGCTCACGCATACATTATACCTCAAAGAAAATTTTGCTACCAAGCCTTCGGTCGCCTCCTCTCTGCTAACCTTCGTCTCCTGGACCGCAAGCAAATCTAGGTCTCTTTCTTGCATTATGCGTTTGACTTGATATTGCTTGCGACTAGCCCCTAGACCCCGTACATTGAGCGTACCGACGCGTAATGGTGCAGGTATACTAATCATGGTGATTGTAAGCGCGAACCACCAGTACAACGCTAACCGTGGTTCTACCTTGCAGTGGGAATACCAGGGTATTACTTATCGCGTCCCTGACCCCGAACCGGCGACGATGACGCCGACCGGACTTCGGGGACATATTTTTTACCCTTGGCGCCAGCAACGCGGTGCCACTGACGCTCCAGGCGTTTAACCTTGCGTTCGGTGCTGTCCTCCGTCAACTTCGGAATGCCTGTTCTGGGACGCTTCCCGCGTCCCGCGGTCGCCCCTGTAGCGACTGCTTGATATTCGGCCGTAGTGATCTCGGTGCTGTCGCTCATGTCTTCCTCTTCACTTGCTTGACTTAAGGGCAGTGACTCTTGCGTGCAGCCTATTTCGGCGCTTTCCTCAGTTGCCTTCGTCAAGTCCCGACTGTCAGGTGTCGTCCCTCCAGTTTTCTCGGCGTCAGTCTCCCGGGCCTTGTCTTCGCATTCCTTGGTGTTGCTGTTCGGGGCAGACTTTTCGGCCTCCTCCGCGTCCATTATGTTCTCTTGTACTTCTTCTGTTGGGAGAACCGTTTTAGTTACTCTGGCGTAGCTCCTTGCACAATCATTACTTTCGTGTCCGAACGCCCGGCACACACCACAACGTGGCGTCTGGCAGTCCCGTCGAATGTGTCCTTGCCTGCGTTGCTTCCCCGGCCCGGGGCCACAAGAAGGACGGTGCCACTTCCCAACTTGAAAAGATGAGGCAGGTCATCAAGCTCAACACCTTCCTTAAGTCTCATTCGCACGACTCTCGTCGTGGATGTTGCATGTTCAAAACCGGCGACGGACCAGTTGTCGTTCGACACGTCAAGGACGTCACCAAAGCTGCTCAACGCTTGCCGAAAGCTCTCACTTTGGACAGCAAAGTCGACCCAGTGCACTTTCACGGTGACGTCTTGTTGGACGGGGTCAATGACAGCGCAGAAGCCGCCCTTGACCTGAAGACCGCCCGTTTTCACCAGAGCATCCTTGTCCACCTTGCTGCGCAACTTGACTAGCCAGACGTGATTCATCTGGTAGGCTCCAATACCCGTGATGTTCTTGATGATACCAGCGTCCTCCAATGGCTCGCGAAAATCTTCCAGCCGATATGGTCTTCTTGCCAGGTCCCCGTGCAAAAAAACGCACTGCTGCATGCTCTCGCCTGAAGGCAATGTCGGCAGCAACATCCTATAATCCGAGGGTGCAGACGAAAACCTGTCACCGCGGCCAACGGCGGCCGCCAAAGAACCTCGCACGGAGCGAGCCATCACGCGTCCTTCCTCCTCGAAAGCCGAACGCGGAGTATGAGCCACGAGTACGATGCTTCAAAGCGGCACAAAAGCGCCTCTAGTGAATGCGGTGTTGCCTTAGAAACGAGCTGTTTCTAAGGCTCAGGCGTGCGTCGCTTGCTCAGGCGCACATTTCGTTGCCGCGCCGAACGCTGCGTTGCTCGACGCTCACCGCGTCCAATGCGGGGCGCGTAGCCGCTGCGCCGTAGCCCATTGTCTTACACCCCTTGGCGGGTAGACGGGAATGCTGTCGCGTTCCACTCTTGAAGGTGAAGCAGAGTAACGCATGAGTTGTTTCTTCGTCTAGCCGAACCAAATATAGCCAAGCAACAGCAGTTCACCAGGCTAAACAGTGGTTCAACAACTAAAATAAAGGCTAGTATGCTTCGCATCCTGGGCTTAACCTTAGCTAAGCCACAGCGATTTTTGTACGACAAATAGACGCACGCCACGCGCACACACCTGAACGCTGCCTTGACGTTGGTAGCGCCACCTATAACTAAAGATTACTACTAATTTTATTATTTTTACAAAAGTAACGCCACTGGAATAGTTTAGAGCACCTTTGCAGATGACGAGGTGACAAGTAAGGTGTGATAAGAGTCCGTTACCTGTATTTCTTTCATTTCCCTTTGGTGTTCTTCTATTTAACTGAACGTACGGGACCTGTCCTGCAGGCTTGGGAGAGCACGAAAGTTCGGCAAGGCTCAAATAAGGCAGTGTCTGCTGTGACCGGGGCACAGCAGATGAAAGGTGCCTGAAATGTCTACGTTCACCCATGACGCCACGTCCGCTATAACCCATGATGTCACAACCGCTCATTTCCATGGCGGCCGTCTTACGGAGCCGGCTGCGCTGCGAAGCGGTCCGTATTCCGTGCCCACTTAGAGCGTGAGTAATTCATCTTTCCACGCTATATGCGTGTAATAAAGGATTGGGGCTGTGAGCTGTTTGATGCGTTACCATTGGGTACCTTGTGCGCATATTTTGCCTCCTGGCCGCGTCAAATTGCAGCCGGCATGTGGAATGGGCCGTGGCATCTTATATGGAACTCCTCATGTGAATGGTATTGCCTCCGTCAGGATCGTCAGTGCGTGCACAGAACCATTCAGTAGTCTGGTTCAGGGGAGGATGCGCGAAAGAACGAGGACGTAAGAAACACTGGCATGACGAGCTGTTCCGTCAGATCGCGTTACATCGCGCTTTTTTTCTAAGACCATCTCGCTCGAGCGAGAGGATCTTACAACAGCATTACTACTGCTCTTTTACAGCTTTGCTGCGGCTCATTTAATCATCACCTGCATTCTTTTAATAATACAAATAGCATCGCTGCGCAGAAGAGCGTCTCTTGAAGTTTCCAAACAAGAGCCAATGCTGCCGTACCTGCTGCATACACGCTTACCTTTCCTAACGCAGTTAAGACGCGGCACTAGCTCTGCTACTGCGTGATACAGGGTCACTGTGATAAGAAAATTAAAAAAGAACAAACGAAATTAATGCAGAAAATGTCAAACGTTGCCAAGCGTGATAAACGGACCTGCCTCGCTAGATGAGTTGAAGAAATCGGCGTCCTGAAGTCAGCTTCGCCGCAGTAGACAAGTGTTACGCGGTGAAGCATGTCAGAACTGAAGAGTGACCGCTTTCACCGACATGTATAATATGTGTTCCTTACTGATGTACGCGTGCACCTGCCGTCTCCTGTTACATTACGCGCACCGAGGCGCCTAAGTGTACTGGCCGGCCTTCAGCGCTATTTCGGACGTGGCTGTGATGCTTTGAACCGTTGGTTTGTCGACCTCGTAAGCCACTTAATGTTTACACGGCCATTTTTTTCTGAACTGTTGATTTCTTCCATAATACCTACGTAATTTCGTAGTTTCCCGTTCAATTGCTTTGGTCATATGAGAGTCAAGGTGTTCTCTTTAGCCGAGCGCAGTTTTCGAAAGCGAAACGACGCTTTTGCATCAGTATATAGTGCCGTCGCCCATTTACAACACAGTCAATCAATGTAATTTTGTATGTCACTGGGAAACCGCCGAACGCAGGGAACTCACTCGCATGCGGGGAACTGCATAACTAGCCACGGGATTAGCGTGCCTCTTGGGAAGCTGCTTTGCATCAAAGGCCAGGTACCCTTGCTATGATTCACCGCAAAACATTTTGTATGTCTAACCGCTTAACATATTTGTATTGCGGTGATTCTAACCTTACGGAATCGAATTTCGCAACGCTTTTTAGACTCCTGCATCTCTACCAGCCACTACCAAACGCTTGTCGGTACGTCTCTTGGCAAAGGTCCAGCTAAATCTCCCCTGTTGGGAGTTGGGGGGACTCACGTGTATGAAAACTGCCAAGGAAAGCAGTTGCCCTGATGAAGGCACGCTCCCTTGTCGAAACATTTGCACCAGCCTGTTCGACCACCGTTATCACCACAATATATTTGTGTGTTGCGGTGAAGCATGCCGATATTGGGAAAGATTTACTTGAATCTGGAATGTATGGTTTCTGTCAGCGACGAACCTAATGTTCTACTCTCAACAAAGCAGATTTTCGTGGCAGGATGCCACTTTTGTTGGCTAAAGCCATACATGCCAGGTTAGCTCTTGTCACAATAATACGCTTTACCGCAATACACAAGAGGCCTCGCTGCAGGACACGCCCGCCGTAGTTAGCCAAAACCTTATGTGACGGTTCACTGCAAAACACCTCCTGTATTGCGGTGAATCGTAATAAAGCACATTTGTCAGTTTAGAATGTAAAGACCTGTAGCATTTCCACGGCACGCGGCCCGAACAGTCACGAGGCACAGACCGCTCGAACATAGAAGACATTTATTTCGGGGCGTGTGATAGCTTTTATCCCCTGAAGTGGGAAGGGAAGTGGGAGCGGAAAGAAGGAACAAGTATACTGCGCATGCGCAGAACTAGAATGACGAAGACACAGCACTGCCCTCTCCTCAAAAATGGAACCGTTGCACTGGCTTGCGCTGCCTCGTTGACCGGCGCAGGACTTGCTGCGAAGCTTCGGCCGGACTCAAGGTAGTTGGGAAAGGAGGGGTGCGAGGTCGAATGCTGTCATCCGCAATTTGGTCTGCATCTGGAGAATTAACTGGGGCGGCCTCTTCCAAGGAAGTGCTGGCATTGGTGGCCGTGCTGGGACCTGGCGTCTGGTTTTCCCCAGTACACGAGGTCGTGGGCCAAGGACAATTCTAGCCTACGCTCATAATAAGGTGCTAAATCGGGCTTTATATTTGTCTTGCTTTTTGGCCAACTGCGTAACACGTAATCTTGAACCTTACGCAATGTCGAGTCGACGGCCGTTAGGTCCTTCGGTTCACGCGTTGAGACCACACCTTCATCTAAGCTTTCGAGTGCGAGTACGTACTCCGGGGGCTCACCTTCACCTCCGTCATCGGTGGTCTGCTATGGTATTCTGCTGAGGACATCCGAGTTCAGTAGTTGTTTCCGAGGAACATACTGAAGCTTGTATTTGTAGCCTCCGAGGTACAGTGCCCAGCGTTGAATTCGCGTAGCCGCCATAGTCGGTGTCTGGCGGTCGGGTCTCAGCAGGCTGACGAGTGGTTGATGATCCGTAACCAACGTAAATTCACGACCTAGAAGATAGTCCCGGAATTTTGTTACGCCGAAAACCAAAGCCAACGCTTCGCGTTCTAACTGGGAGTAGTTCCGCTCTGCTTGGGTCAGTGTTCTTGAGCGAAAAAATATCGGTCTATTTACGTTGTTGATAGAGTGAAACAGAACTGCTCCGACACCCAGTGAAGACGCATCGTACTCTAGCTTGAGTTCTTTTGCAAGGTCGAAATGTATAAGAATTGGCGCATTTTTCAGACTTTCTTTTGCTGCATCGAAGGCGGCCTTTTGCGGTGCGTTCCACTGCCACCGTGCGTTCTTTTCCAATAGTTGATACAGCGGTGCTAGGTACATTGATATGTTTGACAAAAATTTCGCGTAGAAAGTCAACATTCCGATAAACGCCCGTAGTTCGGTCACGTTCCGTGGATAAGGTGTGCGCATGATAGCTTCCACGTTGTTTTCTATTGGATGAAGGCCCTCGCCGTCAATGCGATGTCCGAGGTATATAACTGCCAGTTGTCGAAATTTACATTTGTCATGGTGTAACTTAACCCCATGATCCCGAAAACGCTCTAAGACGGCTTTCAGTCGCTCTCCATTATCGCCTTTCTTCTCGGACACGATTACATCATCAAGATAGGCTTGAACTCCGGGTAAGCCACTGGTAGTCGTGTGGATTTTTCTCTGGAAGATCGGCGGTGCAGACGATATTCCGAACGGAAGCCGGTTATACGCGCCGTGCAGGCCGACGGACGCGCCACTGGTGGCGGCCTTGCGCAGAACACGCGGGAGAGGAGCCTGGCGCGCGCCGTAGTTTGTTGTGTCGTTGATCGTGCTTCTCTGTCTTATTCCCGTTTTCAGAGCAAGATAGGCAACACCATTCGCACGTGTGGGGTGGCCAAAGCTTCAGGGAATGTCGAAGAAGAATTGTTGCAGGGTGGGGGGCTCAAATACCGGTGAAAACGTGCCGGCGATACGGTTCTAATCATTCCCGGCGGGAGCATCATCAGCGGGAGCAACGGTAGCAAAAATGGATCGTCGCTTCGAAGGGAAATTTCTTGTTCTCATCCTTTCCTTTGTCTCGTCGGTGTTTTTTTTTCCACTCGATCATGGACGCGTGAGCAACGAAATTCGTCTGCAGTGCAGCATGAGATTTAAAGGCATTTCGCTAAAGTTCGGAATGCTGTTTGCCGCTTATATTGTTTTCCGCTTCTTTACCGCGCTGCGCTAGCTAGGCAGCACGACTGCACGAGCGCATTGTGTTGTATGTTAAAGCTACTGAAGTTTGCAAGAACTGAAATTGTTGGTTTCATGTGGCGCGGTAAATCCTCGCACCAACTCTCGCGCACTTCATGTTTTTACATCTATTTTATGCGTGGCTTTGCACATGTTTAACTGCTGCTAGTTGCTCCATGCATAACTCTTGTCGATTCTTTTGAGTTGCGAAGTTTTCACCCTGCCTTATTTGTAAAGGGTATAAATCACGCTGTGTCTTATCGGAATGATACCAAGGAAGTGCTTCTTTACCAGCTTTATTCTTTTCGCCCGAGAGAATCTTAGATATTGTTTGCGTTTTTGGAAATGTGTTTAGAAAATAGGTAGTTCAGGGTGAGAATTGCTAATAGCTGCTGCATATGGTATTTTTGTTTCATTTCTCGCTGAAAAGTTCGCGTCCCGTTTGGGAAGTCATCACACCTCGATGCTGCCTGAGCAAACTTAACACGCCGAGTGATTTGTTTGTTTCACAACGTAGTCCCTTCTTGCATGTGAGTTTTGTACTCAACTGAATTCTTTCTTATACTTACGCTGCAGACGACTAAACCGGGCCTTGCCGCCCGCGCTCATCTACTTGACTGGCGCTGCTCTGCCTTTAAATATATCATGTGGCACCTCTCTCTAGTAATATAGAAAAGTACAGAAAATTAGGCAGTCTTTAGCTTTGTACGTTTCCAAGCAGCTCCCTTGGGGAATTTAAAATTGCACAAACTGCAGCAGGAACGGTAGTTTATCGGAGTATGCAGCAGAATTGCATCGGTGGTACAGCACTAACACGCGCTTTTATTAACCCGTGTGTTTGGTGACTTCGTTGGCTAGTGTACGCGTATCCATCAATAAATTGGCAATTACTCTTCTTGAGGCGACTTCGACTGCAGTTATTCGGCGATGTCATATGTATTCATCGGCAGAAAAATCACAACGGCATATGCAGAGATTGCACCGTGCGGATTTGTTTGATATAAGTCTGCACTTACGACGGAAGCTTATTATTCAGGTACAGAAGCAGCATTCCGGCAAGGGTAGAATAAAAAAAAACCATCGAGAGATCGCATCACTCAACAAAATTTATCGGCTAGTGAACATGAGCTCCACGTCATGTAAATGGGGTTCATGGCGTTTGTCTGCGGGACACACCTTGCACGTATGTGGACCATGTTGTCCCAAACACTGGTAACATCGTGTTCATACCCGCTCGCACAGAGGTCAGCATCTTCCCTACAGCTGTCACCGCAGAAGAAGCAGCCTGGCACCCGAACTAAGGAGAAATCACAGCCGCGAACTTCAGCCATCCTTGCTGCAAAGGGTTGTCGTCTGCTACTGCTCCCGCGTGTACTGTTGGAAGCGTCCGCTAGGGGGCTTTGAGTGGCGCCTCTATAGGCGGTGCACGAGGCGTATAGCAAAATAAGCCTTTGTGAATATTGATTACGCAAAGTTTGCGTGCGGCTTCGTCTAGAGGCACCTGACTGTAAGCGTCGCGCAAGTCAAGGGTGCTGAAACATTCACCGCCACTTAAAGCTGCGAACATATCCTCCATTACAGGAATAGGGTACTGTTCGATTGCGCAAACTGGGTTCAATGTAACTTTGAAATCGCCACAAATCCGCACCGAGCCATCTTTCTTTAACACCGGTACTATGGGCGTTGCCGAATCCGAATGGCTGACTGGCGATAAGATGCCAATGGAAACGAGTCGGTCCAGCTCCAAAGCTACCTTGTCGCGTAAAGCATAAGGAAGAGATCTCGCCTTACAAAACTTTGGAATTGCTCCATCTTTGAGGTGCAGGCTTGCTGGAGGACCCTCCATTAGACCGAGTTCCGTGGTAAAAATGTCCTGGTAGTCTGTGAAAATGGCCTTAACCTTGCAGGTGTCCATTTCGCTCGTTTCTGTGGCTCCGCAGGCCGGTGTCACATGTAGCACCGGTGCACCAGCGTTGTCCAGCAGCGTCAGCAGGTCCCTTCCGCAAAGGATTGGCCCTTCGCAGTCGAGCACTGTGAGGGGACAGTCCACGAGCACTTCTTTGAAGCCCACACGCAATGTCAGGTCGCCGAGCACCGGTAACCGCCCTGCGTAGCAAGACAACTTCACACGTGACGGCTTCAGGGCAGGCCAATGGTTTCGATGCTTCATGTACAGTTCCCAAGAAATGACACATACTGGCGACCCGGTATCGACTTCCATGGCTACATGAACGCCGCCCCATGTAAATGAGCGGCGGATTGGCAGATTAATAAAATTTTTACGTTCCGAAACCAATTTCCAAAGGTGGACTTCGTCACTGCTCTCGTCCATTGGCGTTGTTTCCGTTATAGCCAGTGTATTTGCGTGCATCGCTCTGGTAGCTAACCTTCCGCGGTTAGGGTGACTTTGACATTTCTTAGCAAGGTGTCCCCGCCGCCCACAGCAATAGCAACGTGCATTTGCCCATCCGCAACTGACATCATCGTGTTTTGAGCTGCCGCACCTTCCGCATTCTAGATGTTTTTCAGCGTTTCTGTTTTCCCCGAAGGGCGTTTTTCGAGCTGCCTGCAATTTCTATAAAGCCTTTGGCTCGGATGGCATTTTCATAGCATCATTCTTGGCAGTTTCAGCTGAAATTGAGAGCGCTTCAGCCTCCGCTAGCGTGAGGTCGGCCTTTGCCAGTAATTGCTTCTGTAGGGCCTTTGACCGCACACCGCATACAATACGATCCCTGAGCATCCGCTCCAGGGCGTTGCCAAAATTGCAGTTATCGGCTATGCGGCGTATTTCCACCAGAAACTGCGTGACAGATTCTCCTTCCATCTGGCAGTGGTTAAAAAACTTGAAACTTTCCGTTATTTCATGTCGCTTCGGATCATAGTACTCGTTTAGCACCTGGACAACTTGCTCAAAGCTCAACGCCTTTGGGGCTCGCGGTGCGACCTTGCCGGCTGATACTTGCAGGGTTTGCGTGCTCAATGCTGCCACGAGAAGTGCTCTCTTTTTGGCTGAATCGGTGATTTCGTTAGCTTGAAAGTAGGCATCTGCCCTAATGAGATACGGCTTCCACTTATCTGTATCTTCGTTAAATGCAGGGAGCACATGATGAGTCATGCTTGTCGTCGGCGAGGCTGCCTTCGCGGTTGCCGATTCCGGGTCTTCTTTCACCGAATGGTGGGTATCCTGGCTCGTTGCCAATGTAGCATTTCCACGGCACGCGGCCCGAACAGTCACGAGGCACAGACCGCTCGAACATAGAAGACATTTATTTAGGGGCGTGTGATAGCTTTTATCCCCTGAAATGGGAAAGGAAGTGGGAGCGGAAAAAAGGAACGGAAGTATACTGCGCATGCGCAGAACTAGCATGACGAAGACACAGCAAGACCCTTGCCCTTCGCTTTTGTAATATTATGACTCAGTTTAATGAGAACATGTATTCACTGCTAAAAACATCCACATTGAAATGGAGATATGAACACTGATGGCAGCCTGTGTGATGTTTTATCCCTTTACTTTTTTGTGTACCTGTCACACTGCCATTAATAAATTTTCCTGTACTTTGTAAGGTGCTGACGTACATAACATTACATCACATAGAGCCACTGTGTAATTACTGTTCAAGGACCAGTGTAATGGCTTTACTCAAGAAAGGTTTGGGTTATGTTGTTGTGAAGTTTTTTTTTAGAGAGGTAGCTTTCTGAGAAGAAATCAGATGTCAGGAAATAGACCTTAATGGCAGAGTAATATTGGCTGCCTTTTGCTCAAACGTGCCCTAGACATAATTGAGTGATTTGCACTTGCAACTGGACAGCAGCCTTAGCTTGGGAGACCAGTGATATGGCATATTTTATCAAACTAGGTGACACATAGCATTACCAGTCCGAATAGAGACCTGTTTAAACGTTTGTCACCTTTAACACCTAGATTTTCGACCATGAATTCAGAAAAACCTGTTGCACATTTAGCACCTAGATTTTGAATGCTGTATAAGTTGGCTTCTTGTTCACTGCACCTGTGCTCGGCTTCTGTCCAAACGGGAGAGCACTTCTGCACAGCTTATTAGGGAACATGCTTATTTACATACCTTCTTTTTATTTATCTCGCCTACAATCACAATCAAATGTTTATAGCACATGAATGTGCTGTGCATGAATCTAACTTACAATGCCATGTTCAACAGCACAGTGCATGTAGCTTGTGTTGGTTCATTCAAGCTAAGCATTGCTACAGCCTTTAACTGTAGGTATCATGGTATGAGAGCAGAGAAATGGATATGCAAAGACAGTTGGGCACATTGAGACAACATCTTTGTTGTGTGTGAAAAGGTGACAGATACACAATATGGGGAGAACGCATGCACTTTAATATTTTCTCGCGCACAAGAAAAGCCGGAGAAATAAGGTTTCTTCACTGTGCCATAGAAACTATATGTTTGCTCTCAAAGGTAATTCTGATTCATTGGATATGCTCCTGTGCTTTGTTTATTTTTTTGAGTGTGCTTTAGTTTTTGCACGTTAATGTTTCAAACTCGTTTTTATTTTCACAGACTGAACATCCCACGTCTTGGTTTGACTTCCTGGTACAGGATACTTGCACTTAGCAGGGAGTGATGAAGCAGAGCAGTGTACGTTTATTAAATGTGCAGATTTTAGCACTACAACAGCAGTTCACTAATAAAACATGTGTGCTGAAAATAAAATGTTTTTACCCACATTACTTGTTGTCTATTTATTTATTTATTATCACTGTCAACCCTCATAGAGGGTCATAACAGAGAGCACAATACAATTACATAAATCAAATATGGACAATGTCAATGTACGTAATGTTGCTTAACACTTGTCAACTCACAGTGAATAAGATGTTCACTTGAATGCTGTTCAGCACACTTCTGACATTTCTCAAAATACGTACAATGAATATCAAGTCGCACATATCACTTGGCGCTTCAAAACTAAATCGAAAACTCCCATAAATATGCCTCAGCAGCATTTTCAAAGTCAGTGACATCTTTTAGGCTAACAATAGCGTTTGGCAATTGGTTCCACATTTCTATCGCATCCAGGAAAAATGAGTATCGATATGTATCACTGTTGGTATGGTCCGGCTTTATGACGTAGTCGTGGTTAGCTCGCGGGTATCTTTTGCCTGGAGCATGTAGATATTTGAGCTCATCAATCTTAAGTTGATCCTGCATTATTTGATAAAGCACCTTCAGCCTTTATTTTTTCCTACGTACCTCAAGAAGATCGAAGTTGCAACGCTGTAACATGAGCGTGACCGATTCCTTCCTTCGGTATGTCGAACAAATAAAACGCGCCGCCAGACTCTGTATCCTTTCCAACTTCCTGTTAAGCGTCACTTGATGGGGACTCCAAAAAACGCTGAATATTCTAGTATCATTTTAATGAAGGCGGTGTATGCAATAAGTTTTACATTACGCGATGCACGTTCCAGTTTCTTTTCTAAGAAAATATAACTTTTGATAGGCAGTCATGCAGACGTTATATATATGTTGGTTCCCTGTCAATTTTGCTCATATGCCTGTATTCTCTCCAGCAAAACCACTTATATGGGGAACTGATCATGATAAGTGCTCATGAGCATATTAAAGAACAGCCTTGAACCCTACTCATGCACTGGTAAAATGTATAGATGCAGTGAAATTGAAACAGAAGGCAAAATAGCAAACACGATGCAGTATTTGTCAGACAATTATGTCAGCAATTTTTGCATAAAACAATTTACTTAGAGCATGCTAGCACTACAAAGCACCCATCTTTCTTGTTAGGCATACATTACTACAAGCTCTTTAAAGGTGGTCCCAAGAGAGATGCTGGCTTTAATGAGGAACTATAGAGGTTAAAGGCAGCCATGAAAATGTATTAAGAAATTATGCAATGCATAGCAATTACTCAGTTCAGAGAGCTTCCAAAGTTGCCATAAGGCTTTGATAGCTATGGATGAGGGAACAGCTGTAGCCCTATTTGAAGCATGAGAACTGAACATTAAGATCGAAACATAAGTAACAACTCGTAATGCTATTAAAAAATCTTGCTATACTTTTAAAAAGACAGTGAAATGAAATTAGTGACACAATTTCCTTTTTTTTACTTCATTTAGGTTCAATATACTGATTTTAGTAACACAAAAAAGCAGAGTGGTGAAGCACATAAGAAAAATGCTAGTCTGTTTTGATATTCTGCCTTCTCTAAATTCAAAGTTCAGTAAAGTTAAGTTAGAAAGCTACGGTGAAGCCATTGCTTCAGCCTGTATGGTGCATAACGGCAGCAATCGCCAGCCTAACTGCTTGGGTTTACAGTGCCTTATTTGTATTGTATACCTTTTAAGTGCTGAGCTACTGGAAGATTGATTAAGGTGACCAACATGCTGAACCAGTAGTTTACTGAGTAAAATACATGGAGAAGGGTGGAAAGATAGGACAGAGCACAGGGGATGTATTCCGTGTCCACCTAGTGGAAATGTCCATTTCATCCACTCCTGAAGTTCTGATTGGCTGGGCTGGGGTATGCATGAGAAGGAGACATGCTCCCCCAGCTAATTTGCACTTCAGCAGAAGAGGATATGGACATGTCCACTAGAATACTTACAAAGCTACTTAATAAAGTTTTTCTGTAACCAACATGCCTGCTATGCCATCCTTGCTTTCAATGTCTGTCTTAGTAAAAGTGTGAAAGAACCAGGTTTGGTGCATGAAAAGTTTTCCTGAGGGTGTGTGCCTTGAAGCCCGTAGTGGTAATCACAGGAAACGGGAGTGGATCCTGAGTAGCACCAGAGGGCAAGCCTTCATCGAAACAAATATGGAGGGAAGTGACTGCATGCTCAACCTTGTCAGCTCACAAGTTTGCCAAGACCAAGTGATATCAGAAGTTGATGAAGCCTACATGGTTAATGTATAACCGCTTAGGCCAAAATTATTTAGATACTTTTTATGAGGACTACACATTTACTGGAAATCTCAAAATAATTATGTTAGTGCAGAATACCTTCCACTAGTTGTGACGTCCTTGAAAGAATGAAAATGTGTGAGTTGTACTTGTGTGGTGCATGAAGTTACCTTAAAAAAAACTCAGCAATGGAAACAAAATGCAAAGAGTAGTATTCGAAATATATTGCCACCTCTTTAGGGCTAGATGAATTCAAATAATAATAATAAGCAAATGAAGATCGGGCATACAAGATAGATGTTTCGGCTCCCACTTGAAAGCCTTGTTCACAAAGATTGTGAACAAAGCTCCAGTTGAACCAGTTCTTATTTTTCATTTTTATGGTTGGCATCTAATTTTAAACTACTTACCGTGCCTCTTTTGGCCAAACCAGACAGGCTGCCGTCAAACTCTTCACTACTTCAATGCAAATAATTGGAGGTTGGCAAATACATTTTTCTAATAGGAATAGTAGGTAACGAATAGTCAAACACTGATGCATACAGTTACAGCAGGCATATTTATCTTGGAATTAAGCACCATGCTTATATTGTCTAGTAAAAAAAGGACAGCTATCAAGGAAGATTAGGATTATATTTAAGGAAGAGTAATTATACCTCATATACTTGAAGCATATGTAGTGCTTCTGAAAAATCGCGTCCAAACTGCACACACTAAAACATTAAGCTGGGATATTCAAAAAGACAAGTACATTTTTTGCTCGCCAAGTGACTTTTAGTGTGCTTAATTATGTAAAGTGTGCTATTAAATGATTAATGTAATTTGCTAATGTAAAGAAAGAACAAGCCAGGATCTCTTGCTTCATATATATGCGCTGAATCAAGAAGGTAATTAAGGAAGAAGAACACCAGAAATAAACACGAATATTTGTGTGCGTTCTGGCATAAAATAATTCTCATGTAAGCCACATAACATGCTTTCCAAAGCATCCCCTACCTTAACTTACAGCTGCATCACATGAAGGCACTTTCTAAAAACACACATGCTTCATGATCATTCACTGTGTTAGTGACTCCCACTGAAGTAGAATGAGAACATATCTGGGCATTGCATTCAATAGCTGATGTAAAGTGAAAAGACTGCTGCTTGTAGGTATGAATGAACCAAGTGAATAAGAAATATAGGTTCTCAAACTTCTAGTAGTAAGTGTGGCAGCACTTAAGAAAAACATATTGCAACTAAAAATTGCAGCACATGATGAAATAACTGAAATAGCTAGGGAGAGTTTAATTCACCAATAAACAGGAAACTGCAAATTCCCAACATTTCTGAATACTTTTCTTCACATGTACTCACCTCATAAGTATGACTTCCCTTAACGCTCGAACCTCTGCCTTAATTTCATAATTCCCCATTCTCACTGCTTCGCTCATGCTGATTGACATCTAGCACAAAGGTTGGCAAAAGTAGCTGAGCATGTGCATGTATTGTGAGGCAAGCTGCCCACATCTGGTAGCCGCATGCCAATTTCTCAGAGTAGATGAAAGGGAAGCCTTGAGGGTAAACCATAGAGAAGACGGATACCTTGGTTCAATGATAACTGAAACACCAACATGGAAAATTCCGACAGCCCACAGAATCAGCAGAATTGACACAGTTTGGAAAAACTGAAAAGATGCATTATGATATTTATGCTACATAAGCAGGTTCCAGTCAAGTTGAAGATTTTCATTGTCTAATAAACTTATAAGACAATACATGACCAGCAATACTGTATGGAACCTAAATAAGTTTATTAAAGTCACCTAGAAGTCAGGATGGAGAAGTGACTGAATTGAGGATGCTAAAATGGATGAGGTGGAGGGAGATTGTGAAGACAGGTCTTAAAAAATTAACATTCAGCACACACTTAAGTTGGCAAAGATTGTACTCAATGTTCAAGAAGAAATTGACTAAGATAATTTATTGGTATACGTACATGAGAGAGCAGCAACAATACAGCAGAGATAACTGTCATGCAAGAGGAAAGGACATCAGTCTAAAAATTAACATTTGATCAGAAGAATGGTTATGCATGGGCTCAGGCTCATGTACAATTCTGTATGGCACGCATGATGTCAGAGCTGCATCGCATAAGGAACTGTGGCCTTACATGCCTCGATTATGAAATGATGTGGGTCAAGAGTGGAAAAGGATAGCATCAAGAGGGGGCTTCCTCCAAAAGGAGAACGGTAGGGAAACGGGGCGAGAGAGATTTCTTACGCAACAGATACAGTCATATGAGTCATAGTCATATGAGTGATAGTCATAGAAACCATGGCCCAAGGAGCTGCACAACAAGGTATATAAATTCAAATCTCTATGCAGTTAAACCTCAGTATAACGAAATTCTCGATATAACGAAGAATTTACCTTTTCATAACCTCTTCTGTATAGAACACCATGCATTTAGAGCCGTTATATAAAGAAGTGTGTTCGTGTGCAATTTCAATATAACGAAATTTCGCTTCTGCCGCAGAGTGCCAAGACAATCAATGGTAACTTCCGCGGACGCAGATACTCAAATGATTGAATTACAAGCGGCTGCTTGCAAACGCACCTCTCAAACTGCGTGCAGCGCGACAAGAGCAACAGCTTGGAGCCCATCATGTTCCGTATAAATTAAGTCCAAGTGCGAGCAGATCCTATCGCGCCCCGCCACTTGTGCTTTAGGTGCGAGTGAAAGTGTGCGAGGGTGAGACAAGAAAGATGGTGGCTTCATAAGTGCGGCCTTCTCACGCGAGCAATGGCAAAGAGGGGAAGGAAAGCGAGCTCGCGGTAACGCGGTCAAGCGCGCGCGAGGGGGCGGAGTGTGGGGGGGGGGGGGGGTAAGTTGGCGCGCGTCTCGGCCATGACTGCGCGTGGCTGTAAGCGCAGCTGAGCGCATACGCAGCCGCGCACCCTGCTCTAGAGGTAATCTGCTGCGTGTGGAAAGAGCGGGCATGCCAAGACGGCGTGGCATCATGTAAGCTGTTTTCCCGCACGTTTAGTATTGAAGGTTGCGCAATCTCGAGTTTCGGTGACCCGTTGGAACGAGAAGCAGACGAAGCATTCGCTCCCAGCTACCGGCGCTTTTCATGATAGCGTCATCGCAGTGCGACCTGGCGACGCTTTGGGGGCGGAGTACACGCGAAAGCATGGCGCCACTTAATTCGTACCGCTGATGTGAAGATATCAACGTGGCATGAAACCGTATCATTCATCGCTGACTCCTATATTCGTCAAAATAAAATGTTTTCTCATTCAAACTTGCTTTATTTTATTGCCCAATAATTCGGAAAATTGCGTGGCCCCTCTCCGTGCAACAAAAATCGATCGGCGACTGTACTCATTTCCATAACAGATCGAATTTCGATACAAGGAAATTTCTATATAACGAAGCGAATTGCCCATTTTACCTACTTTGTTATATCAAGGTTTAAGTGTATAACGAAATTTCCTGTTCTCTACACAGGGGTGGCAATGTGGGCTTGTTCGTTGATCATCATGGAACAGCATGTAGTGTAGCGCAACAAAAACAAGAACACAAGAAGAAATGAAACACAGACACAAGCGCCTTATGTCTGTGTTTTCCTTTTTCTTGTGTCCTTGTTTTCGTTGCATTACACTACATGACGTTCAATACTTTCACTGTGACATTCATGAGCACTGAAAACCTAGAATCAACTAATATCTTGCCTGATTTGCCATAATTAAAAAGAAAAATGTGGGTATAGTAGGTATAATTGAGTTCTGGTGATTTTAGTATCACTGACATATAGCTTTTAAGAATGTTTAAACGTTTCTTCCGTTAAGGCAGAGTACATGCTCAACTGCTACAATAAGTGTGAACGTAGGCAAAAACGACATTTTTGGCTCTTGCATCAATTTTATGGCATGTTGCGTGATCTAATCAAGTGGTTTCAATTTGACGAAGTTCTCGATCTAACAAAAGAAAACCTCACATCCCAATAAAATTTATTAACTAGACTTACTGTACTTTATAATCAAAGTACTGTATAACTATAAGCAGCTACAGCCGCCATGAGTGGCGAGCAGAATTGAAATGAAATCGCTTTAGTCGAAACACGCCGAGCGCTGCTGCTAAAGTACGCGCCACATGCATTGGGCAACTGCGGGAACCGCGGTACCACACGCAGTTATTCAAAGCAGCACATAAAAGTGCCGCGGACTCAAATTGGTTAGCAAATGCATTCGGAACCAGTCTTTCGATTACTCAATTAATATATCAGCCACACACTCGCATAAACCGGCCACGTGGCAAACGCGGCCATGCGGACGCTTCACTATGCGCGGATCGGCTGGTTGCAATATTGGGGAACTCTTGGGTGCATGTTTAAAGCACAGCGTCTTTTGCCTATCGCGTGATCGTTGCGGGTGCTCCATGGCTGAGTGTATTGCATGGTACAGAATTGGCCCCAGTACCAAAAGTACACAGGTAGGGCGGTCCGTGCAGATGAAGCATGAACGCGAGCTCAACATAACCACGTCGTCATTATTCTGTAGCGATTATTTATGCGAAAGCGTCAAATGGCCCATTGAGCAAAAAAGCCGGCGTCTGTCGTCTCAGCGAAACTGCGCCTCAAATCCCATTGGCTGCGACCACGTCACGAGCGCGCCTCGACGAAACAGAGCGGGTGAAAGGGTACACCTGCTGTCGCTATAGCGCACCAGGTGTTGCGTGAGGGGAGAGGGCGCCGCCGCAACCCCACGTCATCCTTGCTCTCGCAAGCCGGCACTCAGTCCGTATCTCCTAGTTCTTTTAGTACAAAATTACATTTACAAATTTTGTGAGACGAATGTGCACCATTTAGTGCATATCCAAAACAATATTACTGTCGTCATCATCATCATCATCATATTTATGTCCACTGCAGGACGAAAGCCTCTCCCTGCGATCTCTAATTACCCCTGTACTGCACCAACCGATTCCAACTAGCACCCACAAATTTCCTAATTTTGGCGCACCCACCTAGTCTTCTGCCATTCTCTACTGCACTTCCCTTCTCTTGGTACCCATTCTGTCACCCTAAGGGTCCAACGGTTATCTAATCAGCGCATTACATGACCTGCCCAGCGCCCTTTTTTCTCTTAATGTCTATTAGAATATCATCTATACCTGTATGCTCTCTTATCTAAACTGCTCTCTTTCTGTCTCTTAAAGTTATACCTAGCATTCTTCGTTCCACGACTCTGTGCGCAGTCCTTAACTTGTTATCAAGCTCCTTTGTCAGTCTCCAAATCTCTGCGCCATATGTCAGCACCGGTAAAATGCACTGATTGTATACTTTCCTTTTCAATGATTACTGTAAGCTCCTAGTCAGGAGCTCACGATGTCTGCCGTATGCAATCCAACACATTTTTATTCTTTTGTGAATTTCTTTCTTATGGTCAGGGTTTCCTGCGATTAGTTGACCTGGGTAAATGTACACACTACACAGACTTTAGAGGCTGA
Source organism: Dermacentor andersoni (assembly GCF_023375885.2). Lineage (NCBI taxonomy): Eukaryota > Metazoa > Arthropoda > Arachnida > Ixodida > Ixodidae > Dermacentor > Dermacentor andersoni. The sequence goes on along the minus strand of NC_092817.1, from coordinate 182,752,505 downwards.
CTAGCGATCTTGAACTCTTGTTCCTTTGCCCGGTTATTTATCATTATCTTTGTCTTCTGCATATTAATCTTCAGCCCCATTCTTACACTCTCCCTGTTAAGGTCCTGAATCATTTGTTGTAACACGTCCGCAGTGTTGCTGAATAGAACAATGTCATTGGCAAACCGAATGTTGCTGAGGTGTTTGCCGTCGATCCTTACTCCTAAACCTTCCCAGTTTAATAGCTTGAATACTTCTTCCAAGCACGCAGTGAATAGCATTTGAGAGATTGTGTCTTCTTGTCTGACTCCTTTCTTCATAGGTATCTTACTACTGTTGTAATAAAGTTTATTTACAAAAGCAAAACAAAGCACTTTCAAGGCTGTGGATGCTAACTGTAGCTCTAACATGTCAGGCTGAGTTTGTGAATGCCATAAATTAGACACTACGAACGTGATTTCATTAAAGCTACTTTCTGGGCTAGTTGGTGCATACTTGATTTGAAAATTATAACAACGCTAATGCATCCATCCACAAGGGAACAAGGACAAGACACAAGTAACATGACTACCAACATGACTAGGGTTTATTTTACACTCCATTATCTAAAGAATAAGCAAGCAACTTTAGCCACATTTAAACAAACACATAAGAGGAAGAACACAGACTGAAGTACGAACTTCACCATGCCCATTTGTGCTCGCGGATGATGTATAGAACGTCAGGTCTAAATGGCACATGCTTTTATCATATTACAACTTCATATGAAGCTATTTTCTCTAGACTATGCACTTTTGCATTCATCCCAAAAGTGTTGGGATATGTGACAGAACACAAGTGAGCTTGTGCAAGAAGAACAAACTGGCATGGCACACTGACAGGAAGCAAGGAAACAGGACAAGCATTGATATTGGTACAAGATCTACAGCAATATATCAGAACATGACAGTACAGCAATATTATTTAAGCAAAAGTGAGTACATATCTGAGAACTTATTCAAGTAAGAACATGGATCTACCATTTTTAAAACCACATATTCATGAAGAAAAACAGCTAAACATCAGTGCACATATTGCAAAATCGGAAGACACAATTCTTCACTGGGTGCTAGTTCAACCATCGCACGTCGAAATGTGTAAAAGCAGTTTAACCTGTGTAGCCTTCAGCACGCGGCAGCAATGAAGACTGTCAGCAACAGGTTTTATATATAGTGTTCGGAGTCTTTGATTCAAACTGTAATACACTGTTCAAATAAAATTTCAGAGTTTGCTTGTTTCATTCAGAAAAAAGACAGTGTCTTAGTCATGCCGCCACAGTTAATGGTTAAACTTGCACCAGCTACATTGAGTCAAAGGAGAAAATAAAGTGAGGAAGACAGATGCATGGTGTGAAAGTGATGATGTTGTATCAAGTAGCACAACTGCTCACTTCAGGCATCATTCACCTGCTTTACATGCCTCTGCATACAGACTGAGAAGCTTTACCTCTTTACCATCTGCTAGTGAAGCACTGTTCACTATGATCACCCACTCAAGACAGTCACTTGGTTCAGTAGGGTCCTTCGCTACATGTAAGGACACCGACCCGAAACCGTGCATAAGTCCTGTAAAATATTGTCATGTTTTGGCTACCACGACTGTTTATCAGCAGCTGCATCACTACTGCCAACATGCAGACCATGCAATTCCCCAAGCACTTGCTCAACAAGAGTACAATAATGAAGAGTGGAAAATTGGGCTAGCTGGTTCATTAGGAAAACAAGAAGATATCGCAAGAAAAAATAAACACGCTAGAATTTTGATGGCTCTGGCTTGTTTAATGTATTCAAACATCAAAAAGCTGATTATTACAGAATGCCATAAAGTGTGGTGCACTGTCACCAACTGTTGTTTTTTAAAGTTATAACCTATTAGTACCAGACATTCATGTACCATGGCTGAAGACATACTGTTCATCGTTGCCATGTCTTGAGCACGGGAATTAGTCTCTTTCATAAAGGTTTGGTATTGTCGCTACAAAAATATTGTGGTATATTTCCACAAACACACAAAGGTGCATAACTTCACTGGGTGTTACATAAACTAGTGGCTCCTAGCTCTCTTCTGACGCAGACTGAAAGGTGCTTTGCATGGAGAAGTTCAACAGGAAATAGTTCCTGGCACTGCAGAATTATACAAGAATTCGCTCCAGTAAGAATTCTACAAATGAGAAAAAACGCACCTGAGAAGCTGACAAATGCATTGTTTTTAGTCTTTATAGTTCAAGTGTACTGAGAGAGTGGAATGTTCGTTGGTTGATGACCATTCGGTAATATTCAGTGACACTTGTTGAGTCAGCCATGGTTGCGGACTACAGCCTGTTTTTCACTTTCATCCAAGTTCAGGCACAGCTTTCCAGTGCCTAACAAAACTGTCTGCTGACCAGCTCTCCTCTCCTGTACACCGAAAAAACTCACTGCTTCTGGTGAAAGATTTAAACTAGCTTTAGCTGCCTGTAACTTTCGAGCAAGTACATAACGTTCCAATATTTGTAAAGGAACATCATTAGCACTGCTGACCAATTTCACAAGAAGTCCATTTCCGCCTTCAAATACAGACGAAGAATGCGACCAATGAACTCCTAGTTTAGCCGCACTTTTAGGAAGATGCAGAATTTGGTGTACATTGTATGTCATTGCACCCAATCCATACAAAGACTGTGTTCTCACAACAAACTCTGAGAGAAGATCGGATGATCTCATTGTGGTCATCTGAAGTGACGGTGTCCAGTAGAAGTATATAGACACCCTCCACAAGCAAACTGGAATGTCTGACATACTTATCCGGCAAAAAGCCATGAAGGCATGGTAATGAATAATGAAGAACCCACCACTTCCATTCACTAGCTTTCCAGATTGTGAAGTCTGATAATCTTCGTGGTGTACGTGTGAACCAATTTGGTGGCTTGATTGCCAATAACCTCATGTTTAAAGAGGCTAAACTTTGTTGTTAACCAATGTAAACATCTTTTCTTTTTAAAATGTGATCACATTTTTATTCTTCTTAAGCTGTTGTATGGTGTATATTTGTTCCAACAATCTTTCCTTTCCGAATCCTGGGCTTCATATTTGATTTATATGTATTGTCTTTTGTGATAATATAAATGCATTATTTCTGACTAATTTTGTAGGCAAATGAGAAGCTTGCTTCTCCTTGAAGCACATTACACCTATGCAACACACATAGATACTGATAGACTATAGATCTGGCAAACTAATACGAATACACTATTACACTAAAAAAGAATACACTAGTAGACTTGTACAAGCAGAATAGCACAGATACGTCCAGAATTGAACTAAAAGGAATTTTATCAGTGTATCAGTTGGCAGTCGGCGGCAAGGCTGTACCATGTATTGAACTGTTATTTTGCTGTCGACAGGGTGTCTGGTTGCGCACGCACTCAAAGCTACCGATCCGGCTATCAGGGAACACGCAGCGACGCGTGTTGGCTGCCTGGTTCACCGATTCTCGCATCAAGATACCAAAGGACCAACATCGGCTTCGTTCCCTGTCGCCCTACGTCGCTCCCATCGCCTTGGTCACCTGATCTCGGCAGCCCAATCAAGTCTGACTACCGTCTACAAAAGGACTGCTCTCGCTGACTCCCGTCGCAGTCGGCGGCAAGGCTGTACCATGTATTGAACTGTTATTTTGCTGTCGACAGGCTGTCCGGTTGCGCACGCACTCAAAGCTACCGATCCGGCTATCAGGGAACACGCATCGACGCGTGTTGGCTGCCTGGTTCACCGATTCTCGCATCAAGATACCAAAGGACCAACATCGGCTTCGTTCCCTGTCGCCCTACGTCGCTCCCATCGCCTTGGTCACCTGATCTCGGCAGCCCAATCAAGTCTGACTACCGTCTACAAAAGGACTGCTCTCGCGGACTCCCGTCGCAGTCGACGGCAAGGCTGTACCATGTATTGAACTGTTATTTTGCTGTCGACAGGCTGTCCGGTTGCGCACGCACTCAAAGGCTACCGATCCGGCTATCAGGGAACACGCATCGACGCGTGTTGGCTGCCTGGTTCACCGATTCTCGCTTCAAGATACCAAAGGACCAACATCGGCTTCGTTCCCTGTCGCCCTACGTCGCTCCCATCGCCTTGGTCACCTGATCTCGGCAGCCCAATCAAGTCTGACTACCGTCTACAAAAGGACTGCTCTCGCTGACTCCCGTCGCAGTCGGCGGCAAGGCTGTACCATGTATTGAACTGTTATTTTGCTGTCGACAGGTGAGTTCAAACGACCACCTACCCGCGTTCGTTTTTTCTATTTTGCTCTCTGCCGCCGACTGCACCACAATGCCTGATTGTACCGCTTGTGCTGAGCCATTGCCGCGAGACGATAAGTTTCTGACGTGCTCTGTTTGTAATGAAGCTTTCCACCTGGGTAAAAACTGCTCGACGGTCGCTGAATCAACCTTTTCGAAAATGTCGGCAGCAAAACGGGGATCTTGGGTATGCCTTGCATGCAAGACGCAAGCCGTCAAGCAACCTGCAATGGGCAATAAATCGGATGATGGAGTACTAGAACAGCAACTTTAGACTGTAAACGATAAACTGGACCGGCTGACGACTACAGTCGAAATGTTGGCTAGTCGAGTGGAAGAATTACTGACCTTCAAAGCTATCGGAGAAAAAACTGCAGAAACTGTTTTGCAGATACAGGGGTCGCTCGATTCCCTTGCTGTTAAATATGAATCGGTGTCATCCACTGTAACTGCGAACCAGATAGCAGTCGGCGAGCTTGGCTCGCAAGTAGATACACTCTCCTCTAAGATTGTTGCCCAGGCTGAGCTGCTTGAGAAAGTTGGCTCTGAACTTAGCGAATTAGAGCAATACAGCCGGCGCTGCAATTTTGAGATTCATGGCCTGCAATATAACCCCAACGAGGATTTGCCTTCCTTCTTGTCAGGACTGGCGGCGAAGCTAAACATTTCTGAATTCAAACTGACCGATGTTTCTGCCGTTCACCGACTTCCCGCACGCAGCAATGCCATTCCTGTAGTCCTTGTGCAAATGCACGCTGTTTCGGCCAAACAGCAATGGCTCTCTGCACGAGGAATTCTACGTGAACTTGCTCAAGATAGTACCTTTCCGCGGCTTTACTTCAACGATAATCTTTCGCGTGCCCAACGGGAGCTGTATCGGCTGGCAAGGCAGAAAGGCAAAGAAACAAAATTTAAATTCGTTTGGACCAAAAACGGCAGGATACTGGCTAAGAGGGATGAAGATGCACCTATTCTGTATATCAATAAGGCATCTGATCTCGAGAGTATTGCATGAGCATGAACAAAGTTGCCTTCAAGACATGTACTAATCTAAACGAGGTTCTTAGTTTCTTTCCAAATCCTAATTGTTGCGCCTTCCGTGCTGTTCACGTCAACATTCGCAGTATTCGAAAACATTGGGACCATTTTCAGGCATTAATTACTCCTTTGAACTCCTATTTCGATGTGATCGTGCTTACCGAGATTAACATTCCGTCCGCCTGCATCAATCAGTATCAGATTATTGGATACCAAGTTTTTTCACACACTAGGCCAATTAAAAGGGGAGGAGGCGTGGCAGTTTTCATCCGGGACACATGGGCGACAACTCAGCTGACTTTCTCGTTTTCCCAAGCTGAAATTGTGGCAGTGCGACTTTGCGCACCTTCCTTGTCACTAATTCTGCTTGCGGTTTATCGCCCACCGTGTTGCAACGGTCGTATATTCCTGGATGAACTTGATGTTGCCCTGGCCTCGATGTTGTCAATGGACCATGTTTGCCTAATTGGGGATGTCAACATAGATACGCTACGCCCTTCAGCAACGACAGTTGGCAATTATTTGGACGTCATTTCCAAATGGGGCTTGCAAAACACGATCTGTGAACCTACACGCGAAGAATTCCTTGCTGGTCATCTTGTCACATCTTGCATAGATCATATAAATATACGTGCACATAACTTAGGTGTCAAATCTGCCGTTATTACAACGAAACTCGCTGATCATTACATGGTCTGCTGCTCTCTAACAGATGACACTACCAACTTGGTCGCTCCAAACGAAATCAAACAAATCTCAATTGTTGACCCCTTGGCTTTCGAAAAATTTGTGATGAATCACGACTGGCATAACTTTTTGATGACTGTTCCTCCAGGCGACGCCGATCACAACTTCGTAACACTGTTCACCGATTTCCGGCTTGCAGCTACACGGGTCTGTAAAATAAAACAACGTAAATTGGACCAAAAATGGATGTCGACAGAAATACTCGCGGCAATACAGGCAAAAGACTTGTTATGGGTTCAAACAAAGAGGAGTCCTAATTGTACTGTTTTGCGGCTTCGGTTCAAAGAGCTTCGAAATAAGGTCAATGCTATGATACTTCTTGCAAAACGTAATAACTTACGAGCGAAATTCACGGACGCTCGTTGTGACAGCAGGAAAACATGGTCCCTAATTAACAATCTTAGAGGTGGTGATGTAAACGCTAATCGCCATGTTGATCTGATGTCTCGTTTTTCTTCAAATGGTACTACCACCGCTAATGATTTTAACTCATTTTTTTCAAAAGTGTCTGGTGTAGCGAGACCTCATCCAGATATTTGCACATTGCAGACTAGTATTTCAGAATCCGCCCTTCTTCCCATGTTTTCGGTATATGACCTCAAATCAATCCTTTTCAGTCTAAAACCAAATAAGTCCCCAGGAATTGATGGTATTTCAATATTAGAGCTGCGTAGAACTTTCGAAGCAATAAAAGATGTGCTACTACTCATTTTAAACAATATTATTACCACTGGTATCATTCCCGATAACTTGAAAACTGCGCTGGTCATTCCTCTTTTTAAAAGTGGCGCACGTAACAATATCGAAAACTACCGGCCTATTTCAATCCTTTCATGCATTGGGCAGATATTGGAAAAACATCTGCTCACGACAATGAGCAGCTTTTTAAGCAATCATGGCGTGTTATCTTCTAGCCAGTATGGTTTTATGCCAAATCGGGGTACGCAGTTGCTGCTTGAACATTTTTCCGATACACTAAACTCTGCGTTTGAACACAATCAGATTGCTTGTGCATTGTTTCTAGACGTCCGCAAAGCGTTTGACAGCGTCTGCCATAGTATACTGCTAACCAAACTTTCTTTGCTAGGTTTTCGGGGTGCGTTTTTGCGGCTTCTGAAAAACTTCTTATCTCATAGGCACCAACTTGTGTCTATTGGAAAATTTCGTAGCAACCTGACCGAAATTAAAGCTGGCGTCCCCCAAAGTTCAATTTTAAGTCCGTTATTATTTAATTTATATTCTAACGATTTATCTAATGTTGTGAACGTCAAATTATATCAGTATGCTGATGACACTGTCCTTGTTTCACACGCTCGAAGTTACACTGACGCCATCACTTCTTTACAAATGGCAACAACAAAAGTGATGGACTGGTTTCAGAATAATGTAGTCCATATCAATGCGTCCAAAACTCAACTAATCTGTTTCCACAACCCGGTCAAGCAAGTTACCCTATCGTCCCCATTATATTTGCACACATCACATTGCAATCCCTGTTCGTGTGCCCCAGTGCAATACGCTTGTTCAATTAAATACCTTGGCGTGTTTTTTGACAGTGATTTATCCTGGAACTCTCATTTCGCATATATTTGTCAAAAACTTCGCGCAGTGTCCTGTGTTTTGTATAATATAAAATTTTACATGCCATTGTCTGTCCGAAAGCTTGTAGCACATGCCTTATGCTACAGTGTGATCCGGTACGGGATTCTACATATGGTCATGGCGCTCAACATTTGGTAAACCGGGTCAACTCCGTCCTTCGTGGCATTCTGAAGCATGTTGCTTATGATGTCTCCCCCAAATCTGATGTGTTCAAAACTTTGTCCTTACCTGATTTCAATTCTTTGCTACTAGAAACTGTTATCTTAAAGCAATTTTGGATAAGTCATTATAAAATTCCTTATGTGCCTGTTCGTTCCCTGAGACCAAAGAATCCTTACGTTACACCCCGCTGTAAGACGAGATATGGTCGAAGACTCCGTAACTATTATGTCCCAGCAATGTTTAATTTACTCCCTCAAAGCATACAAGATGTGAAAACGAAATATGGTCTTAGAAAGGCTCTTAGACACTTTAATGCGTGATGGGAAGCCTGTCATTTGTGTTTTTTTTTTCTCACTGTTGTCTAATGTGTTTCTGATGGCTCTGTCGCTGTCTGCCAGGCACTGCCGTTCAAGCCCACTGTGGCTTTGGCAGGCCCGATTTCTTCCACTGTAATGATTCTCAAGTCATCAATAAAGTATTATTATTATTATTATTATTATTATTATTATTATTATCGTTTCATAATGCAATAGAAAAAAACTTACATAATTTTTATTAGGTTGCCCTATCAGATATTTTGCTAGGGATCTTTTAGTGCAAATGCATATCAACCTTTTGACTAATGCTAATAACTGAACATATGGCTTTTTGTGCTGCAAGTTTTCTTGGACTCCTGCTTCCCTTAAACTTAAACTGTATAATATGCTTGCATGATCAAAACTGGAGTATGCTTCATCAATCCGGGATACACCCACAAAAAACACAACTCTCATATTTAGTTGAAGCCATACAAAACCAACCTGTAAATTTTATTGTAGCTGCTTATTCCCATACCGCAAGCATATCAACAATTACAACTTGCCTTGATTGGCCAGGCTTGTCAACAAAATAACTTACCCATTTATTTCACAAATTCTCAATTGAAACATATGTTATTACCTCCTTGTATCTCATTGAGAATGAACCAAACCTCAAGGTACAGGTGCCAACTTGCCAAACCAATCTTTACTATTCCTGTCAAAGGCAGCCTCAGAACACACACACACGCACAGGCACACACGTATATATAAATGAGGTACAAGGAGGTAATAAAAACATGATTCAATTGAGAATTTGTGAAATAAACAGGTAAGTTTTCTTGTTGCCTGGCCAATCAAGGCAAGTTTTAATTGTTGATATGCTTGCGGTATGGGAATAAGCAGCTACAATAAAATGTACAGGTTGATTTTGTATGGCTTCAACTAAATATGCGAGTTGTGTTTTTTATAGGTGTATCCCGGATTGATGAAGCAAACTTCAGCTTTGATCTTACAAGCACATTATACAGTATAAGTTTAAGGGAAGCAGGTGCCCAAGAAAACTTGCAGCACAAAAAGCCATGTGTTCAGTTATTAGCATTACTCAAAAAGTTCATATGCATTTGCATTGAAAGATTATTAGTAATATGAATACCTAAGTACAAGGTGCTTAATAAGAACAGAGTGTTTAATTTTGTAGGTAAATGTGTTAAAAGGACTAGTTATGATGTGAAAATCTCTTCATTTAATTTTTACCACCCCACCTTACCACCATATTGCCTTTACACACACACATATATATATATATATATATATATATATATATATATATATATATATATATACCATGGCATGCTCTACTCTAATCTAATGCTCCATTGGTTATCAGCCCTAAGCTCAATACGATAGGAAATTGGGCAAGCTGTTGAAGCTTCATGGTAGCTACTGCATGACAGATGCCGACAAAAGTAATAGAACGGGACAGGATACAGCACTATCAAATGAAGTTTACTGAAAGAAAACAACCAATATATAACACACAGCACGTGACCAACACCCGGCCCCTTAGCATATGCAGATACATACCAAAACAACCTTCACATCACCGAATGCACTTGTTTTGATGGTAACACACATCACGGCTGATTAATCAACTTAAAGAAACAATTCCTAAGGCACAATGCAACTCAGTGGCTTTACTTAAGATCTAACATGGCAACCTCCCTCTCTTGCAGCGAGATGGATGGCTGGCTAACACATAGTGAGCCTTTCTTTCTAATGTGATAAGCCTCCATTAATTCATGTGAGAGCTTTTCACAGTGTGTGAACAGCAAAATAGTACTTTCAAAAACTGGATGACGCCCACTGCTGCAACAATGCACAGAAAGGTGTGAATGCGCAATAACCCTTAAAAGAACTATGGTACTTCGTTAGTCGAATGTTTAAGCACCTTCCAGTCTGACTGATATATATTTTCTAGGCTGCAAGAAAAAGGAATCGAATAAACAAGTTTTCGTGTGCAAGAGACAAACTGTATGCTATATTTCACTTTGCAGTCCTCCCTGTTCAGACACCCCTTGTGAAGAATGTGCTTGTTTATTGCTTCACATATTCCCTTCAGCTTCTTTTTAAATGAAAACCCAATCCTGACCTGAAACTTAGAAGCCACCCTTTTCTGCCTGTGCGACAATTAATAGAGGGGATAATGGCAACTTTGTTCCGCTCTTGCTCCTTAAGTTTCTTCCACCCTGGTTGCACTTTAGGTTCCTTAATTAACGTGTTTCAATATAAAGAAACCACTGAAACTGAATAACCTGCCTCATTAAGCCTTGTCACCAGATTCCTTACACTTTAAAGGATAAGGTGAGGATAGCTCCTGGTTGGGGCATCTCTAATTGCGTGAGTGGCTATACTGTACTTAATAAGTTTTGAATGGCTAGACCTGTAATCAAGAAGGGACTTAGAAGTTCTCCACTGATATCCCCAGCATACGTGATTCCACATAAAAGTAAGCCTGATATACGAAGTTGCAGCACATTTTTTTTCTGGAACTTCTAAAGTGAAGTTGAAACCTTGCTATTGTTCTCTAAATAGTTTCAGTACTTCGATGACAGCTCAGCGAAAGTTATCATTTGCTCATGAAAAACAAATAATCATCCACGTATCTGAAAACTTTAAGAGCAAGCCCACTCAGGTTTTGATTATCTTATGGTCAACATATCTTAAAATATTACTGAGCACTGGTGCAACACTGGAACCTATGCAGATGCCAGCATTCTGTACCCATATTTTACCTTCCCACCAGACCGAAATTGATTTTAAATAGGGATCAAGAAGCTCCAGAAAGCTTGGAACCAGAATTTTACACCTTTCAGCGAATTCCGGCTAATCTGTTTGATTGTGTCTGCAACCCTTAACAAACTGCAGGAGACGCACCTGCGGCAAAGAATTGTATAGATCTTCTGCATCTATGCTAAAGCCTGTCCATTTCCCAAGACTATGCTCCTGCAGGAAGTGTACAACACTCTGAGAGCTGGGAGCAAGGAATTGGTTGTTGATTCTCAGCCTGTCAAGGTGTGTCTGCAGAAATTTCGAAACAACATGAAGCCATGATTTACATTCCGATACAATGGTTCTGAAATGGATTCCCTAAGGTTGTGTGTTTTGCACTGAAGAAGGCGCATAAAAGAGGACCTTTTTCCACCTTAACATCATTTGAGACTGTTGTCAAACCAAACTGATTCAACTTTGTGACAGCTCAACATTTTATGTCAGCTATATTGGTATAAATTTCATTAAAATTTTTGTCAGTGGCTGACACACCCTCCTCCAGAAAAGTGCTTTCCAACATCACAACACAATGCCCTTTCTTGTCTCCAAGAAACCTCCAAGTTTCTGCCCGATACATTAGCACAGGTAGAATGCAATGATTCTATGCTTGATCGTACACAATTATATATATATGTACTTTGTATTCCCCATACAGGGCCAGGGAACAAGAGAAGCCAGACACCACTGACCAGTTTCTGACTAAAAGAATTAATTTTTGACCTTATACATCTTGTTTTTACTGTACATGTCCCTCACCTCCATCCAGGTTCGCAACATTTATATCTAAAAAGCTTGTCTATCTCCACATACCGGGTCTGTCCTGAAAGTAATGTCAGTAAATTTATTGTGATGTGACTGTATGTCAGAGCGGTCTAACTGGCTGAAACTGGTAGTGACGGAATCCAGCTAAGCAGCGCTCAGTCACTCAGTGTGCTCCGAACATCGGAGAATGTTGAACGGGCCTGTCCGTGAGGGCTGTTTTTTTATTCTTGTGCAAGTGAAAATGCAGCGATCATTAGAACAAAGATTTGCGATCAAGTTTTGTGTGAAACTTGGCAATACCGCTGCAGAAACTGTTACTATGCTCAAGACTGCTTATAAAGAACATGCCCTGTCAGATCGGCAAGTGTTTCGGTGGCAAAAGACCTTTTGGAAGGCCGTGAAAAGGACGACGACAAGGACTGCGCTGGATGGCCATCCACGACCACTACGACTGACAATGTGACACGAGTGAGGGAACTGTTGAACTCAGACCAGCAATTAAATGTTCGTTTGATGGCCGACATGTTAAACATTCCGAAAACTCAAGTTCATGAAATCGTTACAAACGATATCGGCATGCGGAAGGCGTGCACAAAATTGGTTCCAAAAGTGCTCACTGACAACGAAAAGTTACACTGCGTTGAAACATGCCAAGAAAATCTCAACATGTGCAAACGTGAGCGAAAATTTTTGGACGTCATTACAGATGATGAGACTTGGGTATTTGAATATGACCCGGAGACCAAAAGGCAATCATGTGAGTGACACACGCACTCGTCCCCTCCCCAGAAGAAAGCCAGGATGAGCAAATCAAAGATCAAGATCATGCTCATCGTTTTTTTTTCGACATCCACAGACTGGTTCATCATGAGTTTGAAGAACCTGGAACCACTGTGAACTCCAAATTTTATGTGGATGTCCTCGAAAGACTGAAACGCAGGGTTCAACATATCCGGCTGGACATTGCACACAACTGGAAGTTGCACCACGATAATGTGCTGGCCCACAGTGCCTTCATCGTCACCGACTACCTGGTTAAAGCAGGGGTACCAACGATCCCCCAGCCCCCGTAAAGCCCGGGCTTGGCTCCCCCCGACTTTTTTGTGTTTCCATGCCTCAAAACATCCCTGCAAGGGAATCATTTTGGGACAGTGGACGTGATCAAAGCAGCTAGCACCACAGCATTAAAGGCCATTCCGGAGGAGGACTACCGCAACGCATTCGAGAGCTGGAAGTCCCGCTGGAGCTGATGTATTGACGCAAAAGGAGAGTATTTTGAATATTTTTCAACTTTTTGTAACAACAAATTCAATAAATGATTTTTAATTGTCTTACTGACATTACTTTCAGGACAGACCCTGTACATGTACCTTGAAGGTATGTATGTGGAAAGCCTTTCAACCTCTGCTTGCTTTTCTGGCATAGAATAAAACGCCTTTTGTCTCTAAACCGCTTACTTTTAAACTATTCCATTTGGTTCATTTTTCTAACTTCTGCAGAGTTGCATTCACAACTTTCATAGTTAACCGGCTCCTTTTTCATTCTTGCTTCCTAAAATATGCCCTCCTGTCATGCTAATTTGGAAGGCCTTCAGTTAGCAATGGGTATTGTATTTCAAGACTATTAGTGCAATGTTGTACGAAGAAACCTATTTTTGGAGTAAATTATTGTTCAGCTTGATATCACGATACTGCTGCATGGTTGTTATTTAACTCTGCAAGAGAATGGTCCTGCCATCCTACCAAGAGTGCATTTCATGGGTACTATTCTCTTTCTTTTGACATTAGTTTATGAGGCTCACAGATATGTATCTGTGTCAACAATAACACCTGACATCTAATTTTGTGCAACATACACTACATTTAATCAGATAAAAGTTGCATGTTTTGTCTCTTGGACCACTCTGCTCAGTGGTAGGAGGTGGAGACCACAAATGAAAATGGCTGGCCAAGATCTGTGGTGTATGTCCCGTGTTATGCATCTGACAAGATTTCATGGTGGCAAGAAGACATGTCAGACATGATGTGATCTTTCTAATTATTGTGCACAGAGTTATCAGCATGGTAATATCCTTAATGCTATAAAGAATACCTCCAGCAAGCAGTATATATGCTTATGCCTTTTTGTTGCTTATGGTAACAAAATCCAATATCCTTTGAAAAATGATCACTTGCTGTCTGATGCACAAAATGAAGAACGCTGCCTTCTCTAAATTTATTAGCAACAAGAAAGCCACTCTGGAAGCAATTATATACATACACAGTAACACACACTAAAACCTACAAATGTGAGAAAAAACACAAACTAGGCTAACAATAAAAGAAACCTGACACCCAACAAGTGTTACATGTTGCTCAAGTATGCACATTCAATCTGAGTTAGAGAGATAGATGGTCTACTCCCGCACTCCTGTGCATGCATCTGGATATGTTAAGCCTCAGCTACTCTTTACTATCCCCATGTTTGTGAAATCTGGTGTACAACCACAAGAACAATGATGGCTTGACAGGTGGTTCACCTTTCAATGAGTTCTATAAGGAGGGTGCATCAACTCTTCCAGCCAATGTACACATTACCACATGAATGCAGCAGCTTATAAACAGCACGACACCATACAGCACAAATTATATATTTGCCACGTGTTATTAAACTTACATAATTAAAGTACATTAGACTTGGTGCTAAGGCTGGTGCACAATATATGCATATACTTTAAACAATCATAAATAAGGCAGGAGCATGGAATATGATTGAATATTCTCGGAACTGCTTTGATAATACAAAAGTCAAGGCTTTGTTTTTGGCATCACCCACTCTAAGTCGTTTTTTTTTTCAATTGAAGCATTGGCAGGGTTTGTGCCATGCGCTTCGACCGTGATTTTTCCTTGTTCGCGCACGGCCATGACCATAATACAAGAAAATCGCCCCAGTAACGCAGTGGTCCCCTGCCTTTTTTCATATACTTTACCGCAATACATTACGTGTGCTTCGCCGCATAACATGACTGTATTGCGGCAAAGGTGTATTTATGGAACTGACATTATGTAACGGATCTTTTGTCCTTCTGCTGCTCGCATGAGCATAAGCTCGCAAAACCACAAAATACAGACTTGGCTTGCTGCTGGTTGATTTTCTAGCTAACATGTCGAGACGTCACGTTGTTTACACAAAAATCGGTGAAGTTTCTCGCGCTCGTACGCGCTTCAAAAGGCAGCGTGACCACCTATAATTAAGGCAGTCATAAGTGGCAACGAAATCCACACAAGGTATATCAACTTCCACAAAGCTACTGGGCAACGCCATAAATAACTGGCACAGGGGCCACCCAGGAGCTGGCAAACGCTGCGATGACATCCACACAAACTACGTCACTTTCCACAAAGCTATTGGGCAACACGATCAGTCACAGGTGAAGTCCGCAAAACACTACATGGGTAGAGCTACTACGGCCATACTCAATCACTTCGCCACAAGCTCTCACATTTAACGACATCAAACAGCTACAATCACTTCTCCACAGTCACGGGCACAGGCGAAGACTGCACGGGCAGAACGGAAGCACCGATTCAGGGCTCTCATCGCGTTCATCGCTTTAGCGCCACCTATTTAAAAATAATATGCGGAGCCAAGCCAAACCATTATTTAGCGTCTATTTGGGTGAGCCTAACGCTTTCGGGCCCTAAGCGTTCGAACGACCAGGGCACTATAACGCTTACCCCCCCTTTCCGCTCCGTCGACCGGGTCGCAGGAACGGCGGCCCTCAAATAAATCGCATGCTTCTTGCGAGGCGAGAGTCGGAGCAGCCGCAGATGCAGCGATTAGCTGCGATACTGTTGCGGCTGTTTTTGAATCAGAAGCTCTTTGAAGTCAATGGTTACAGCGGCTGCGCGCTGCGATCTCAAAGCGTGTTCGTTGTGTTATCTCTAGTACCACGGCCGTTGGATAAATATAGGTATATTTACTTTCCGGACAGAGGGTGTGTCGCAGGAAATTCGAAGATCTCTCACGTGTATGTTTGCAGCATGTGCGCCGCTTGCATCCTACGGTTCCCACAGCGCGTCGGATGCTCGAAGGTAGCGTGGTCGCCTGTCGGCGCCTGTCTTATCGCCGGCCGCGCTGCCGCCGTGTCTACTTTTGGGGAACTCCACATGCGCGTAGTCACCGTGTTTGCGAGTGAACTTCGCATTCTTCTGCTCCCCGAAACGTGCTCATTTTGGATGGTACCAATGGCTATGTCGTCTAGTGTATGTTAAAACAACGATGGCATTTGTACACCGGCGAAGAAATAAATCGTTATGAATTTGGGCAGTCATGAAGCTAGTCTAACGCTGCAATTTTTAGAGAGAGAAAACGGCTACGAAAGTGGGGCGGTCCCGGAGATAGGCGTTTGAAAGCGCCAGCTTTAGCGACAGCACGAGGAAGTGGCACGCGCGAAGCATTTTAGAACTGAATGGCTGTCGAACGAGAGGAGCATGCGCGTGTTCGTGGCCTAATGGTTAGAGCACCGGGCTCAACGGCCGACGTTCAATGCCACCGCATCGGTCACACATTATTTTCTTTTTATGAAAACTAGGCGAAAGAAGAACCTACCTGCCGCAAAGCGACAGCAATGAGGTTGGAACGCTTGGCATTAAATTTTTGGAATGTTTTCATATGCGAGTCCTAATTATTGATACTGGGCTCAACTGCTGCACAACAAAAAACAACTACAAAAATCAACACAAATTACCCAATAAATTGTTTATTGAGAACACTCAACGGTAATATTGTTGTGCAAGTGTTGAGCGAACTCAATTGCTTTTGAAAATTTGTTGAAGTCCGCTGTTTCAACTATTCCCCAACAATATATCAATGGTTAATCAACAGTCATTTTTGTACGGGCCGTGCTGAACCCACGTGCGGCGAAAAACAGGCGGCCGCCGCCGCCACGATTTCAGTGTTGCTAGAAGCGGCGGGATTCCATTCCCGGTAAAATGCAGTGCAAAAATTGTTTTGTATCTGCAACTGAACCATCATTTATGCAATGGTGGCAAATAAGACGACTTATTATCTAGGTTTAATGTAGATTTGACAATTTCTGTCATCCTTCATCAGAACATGGACTGGACTGGAGGACGCGGAGAAATCGCTGAGGCTGGCCACGCTGTGCAATGGCATTGTGATCGTGTTCAGCCACAAACGTGTAGGAAACAACAACAACAACAACAGCAACAACAACACCTTTCTAGGTGGTGCACATAGATCCAGTTTGCACTCAAAGTAATCGTGCAAGGAGGGCACGACCACGACTTCTAAGTGAACGCAGATAACGCCCCGTTGCGGTATGAAGCGGTCCGGACGTCGCCATGGCTCGCGTGCGGTGGTTTTTTCTGCTGAAGTTGCTGCTCTTGAGAAAACAAGAAGCAAAAAAGAGAAAAAGAAGGCCTCGGGTGCATCCTTTGCAGAAAAAAAAGTCGGAAAAAAAAGGAAGGGGGGGGGGTAGAGACAGGCTCATGCAAACGAAAACAAATTATAGAAACGCTTGTTTGTGCATTTTTGTTTCGAATAACCAGTGAGACAATGAATCGGAAGAGCCCACGCTGATGTAAAGAAAAAGCACACGTCATCAACAAGAATTGTGATTATTGTTCGCTTACCTTCAGGATGGCTAGCCCACGCTGATGTAAAGAAAAAGCACACGTCATCAACAAGAATTGTGATTATTGTTCGCTTACTTTCAGGATGGCTACAATTCCACAATATTGGCCACGCCTGGACTGCTGTGATCAGTCGATCATTTTCGCCGTGTTGGCTCCAGGATCCTTGCCTGGCTAGACGAGTCAAATGCGGTGGCAGGAAGTCGGACGCGACCGCGCCCTGATTGGTGCGCGCTGACAGCCTTCATTCGCCGCTTACGGCGAGGGATTGACCGCCTGCGAATATATGCATCCCGCCTTGATCGACGGCGATCCGCCGCCGGTGGCGGGGCGGACGCAGCGCGCGGCAGTTCGGCAGTTTTTCGCAGGAAAATCGCTCCAGGTGGGTCGGGCTTTACGCAGCAGCCGCGGGAGTAGAACGACCCCCGCCCACCCTTCAGGGCCTCGCACGTGACGAAAGCCGACGCGCTTCCTCCTCGCTTTCCTCTTTTGTGCGCGCGAGATTGAGCCGCGATCCTCAGTTGACCCTCGCAAGCTTTCACTCGCACATAGAGCATACGGCGCACGGCGACGGTGTGATCGCTCTTGCAATATATACGGAACATCACGGCGACGACAATACCGGTGTCGAAGGCATAAATGGACCTCAAGTGTATGTAATTGCTATCGCAAGAAAAGCCTTGTCTATACGCCTTGTCTGATGCGTCAACCGAAGGCGCAGCAGTACGACACGCACTGAGGTTCTTCTCCCTAACACCTTTGATCTGGTCCGCTAACGCATTCGATCAATTCGTTTGCTCGTATAGCACTTTCGTCTCACAGGTGCGAAAATGATGATCGGTACGGGGTAGAAAGAAAAAAAAATATAAAAGCGCAATACGTGCTTCCACGTGACACCGATTTGCCAATGGGAAGCGGAGGAGACTGGGGTGACCGGAATCGGTGAAGAGGAAACGTTGGGGGAAAGCGGGGGGCGGAAAAATGGAAGAATGGCATTGCTGTTGAAATATAGAAGGGCTTTACTAGAAACTCGTTTCTAGCGGCCTCAAGAACACACCGTACTGTACGCGGAATCATATCACAATCAGAACCTAATAGTAGAAGTTGGGTCACATGACGTGACTTCAGCAGATTGGGGTGTTATTTAAATAAACAATAACGTACATTTCTCAGTGTCTACATAGAGCATTTTATGTTTACGCAAACCATGATATGCCACGGACGCAGTGTTCGTTGCGCCGTAATGGTAAAAAAAAAAAAGAAAAGCGAGAAGAAAAGAAAAAAGAAATACATTATAGGCGCCTCCTGAGACATTTGGCCAAATAAAGTAAAAACCCACCAAAACAATCTTATGAAAACGGATCATTTGTTGAAGACAACTGAAAATTCGTAATTCAACTGTAAATGTGACAAAAGACGGCAGTGCGTAAGCAAGATAGAGCAAAGAATCCATATAACACCCAATTGCTCAAGACAACGTTGCAGCGTTGTATACAAGCCTTGCAGTTGCGAAACTGCCTGCAGCCTTAACGCTGTAATGCATCAATGGCTGTGTAATTGGAATACCGCCTGCACAGTGGGAAAACTCCCATTATTCCCCACTGGGGGTGGGCACACACCGGGGAAGTCGTCGTACTCAGGGTTCATCAAGCCGAACACCTCTTCTTCGAATTCCCTGTCCAGTGCCTGCACATTGTAGTACACGTCGTCTCCATCAGTGTAAGCGATGGCATCCTCGCCTTTACAGGCAAAATGATAATTTGGATGAAAATTCCCGGCGTCGGCATAAACGAAGGTCTGGTTCCACGAGGAGTCCAGGATGTCGCACACTTCTGGCAGCGACAGGATGCCCGCCATCTTCGTCAGCGGTCCCGGAGACCCATATCCGAGTGGGTCGATGTCGTACGGCTTGCTGCTGCTTCCGTTCTCGCACTTAGCCGGGTCGATCTTGTACGTCAGTGCCACAAATGGATACAAGTGGCAGAAGGCGGGGCGGTCTGTTTGGTTCAGTTTTTGCGAGTAGACTTTCAATTCCCGAATGGTGTACGTCGTCGCCTTCTGGTTGGTGATGTTGCGCGGGTATTCGTGGTAGAACACGATGGTGTGGTAAGCCTGTCTGTGCGCCAGCTTGCTCGTGTTGTACGATGCCCGTTCGTAGGAACCGTATTCAAAGACAAAGCCGAACGTGCGGTTATTGTGCCGCATGAAAACATCGTTGGTGTCATTGTAGAGCTCTGCCAGACTGCGGTTAAGCGAGTCGGGCGCGTTGTTCCACCACATGCGGATGGCGTCGTAGTTGTTGGCTTTCATCCAAGCGAGCGCGTTGTTTTGGAACGTGGCCTTCTCGTTGTTGGCGTTGTTCAGCAGCTTGAGAAACGCCGAGTCCGGGCCCCGTACAACGAGCCACACTTCGAGGAAAGGGTTTTCCGCCTTGAAGTTGGCCATGCGGCGCACGGCGTCCCTCGGCGGGAGGTCCACGTCCGGTAGCTCCGGCTGCAGCTGCATGTTGTCGTCGAGAGAGTAGCAGCAGTACATGGCGTAGTGGCAGAACATGTACGGGAAGTAGGCGATTCCGTACGTGCGACGGTGGCTGCGAAAGCCCTGCTTGTCCGCCCAGAAGGGACACAGGTACTTGTGCAGAGAGGTCCAGATTGGTAGCTTATAGTCTTGGCTGTAGTGCCAGCTGTCCTCAGTCGTTGTGGTTGTTGTGGGGATCGTAGTAGCTTTAGGGGTCTGTGAAGGGGGTATGGTGGTGTCGGACGTGTGCGTGCCGCTTGGCGGTGTGCCCCTCGACGTCTGTGTATCGGTCCACGAATGATTTGAATCTGACGATGGCCCCGTGAAGTCCGACGAGGAAGATGTGCCCCTTGTCGTGCCTCGGCCGCCACCGACGGAGGCATACTTGGCATGTTGCGTGCCGGCCGTGTCGAGGTCGCCGCTGGCACTCTCGAAGAGGCCGGAAAGCATCAGAAGCACAAGTAGAAAGAGCATGAAGAGCAGGCAGCATATGACCATTAAGATGGTTTGCCGGCGCTCGGCGTCCTTGTCAGCAGTGCTGGTTGGCGCCGTCGATTGCACCTGGCTCTCGATGCCCATGCTCATCTGGCTCTCGAAACCCATGCTCATCTGGCTCTCCTGGCCCTCCTCCATGGCTTCGCTCCCGGTACGAGCGTTTGCTGCGAACCAGTTCTGTGACCGGGGCCGACAGCTTTCAGGCGCCTGGCTGTAGAAGCCGAGCCGATAATGAGGATTACGACCAGAGTTATTTCGAGGGCAGCTGCCTCTGGTCACTTCGTGTTTCCCAACAATGGCTCATACCCACTGCGGAGGATTGGCGATTGATCAGGCAGTTTTTCGAGTGTTTTAATAAGAGCGCAAAGAAAATGAAACTTGGAATAATAAAAAGCGGATGACAGGAAGAAATGAAAGCAGCTATAATGAATTCTGAGATAGAAGTGTTACGGCAACGAGCGATTGAACACCGAAGACTATTTACCGGGTACATTTATAGAGACGACTCCAGTGCTTGCCAGTTCGATGATGATGATGACCTTGATGTGTTTGGCACTTACTGACTCACGGGGTTTGGCCAGTTCGGCCTACAGCTCGAGACATATATGCGACGTTGGTCTTTTTCGTCGAGGCGCCCGCGCACATTATCGGAAAGCAACAAGGAATATGCATGTAGCAATATTTAAAGATAAATAACTTGAGACACTCGGCAAATTATTTTGGGAGATCTTAAGATGATTTTTTCGTGCCGCTCACAGCAGAAAAAAAAGCGTCCCTCTGGCTTATTTCCAGCTAAAAATTCCCAATGGTGAAAACGGCTGGAGGGTTATTGGCGAAGAATGGGTGTCGTTGGGATGATGATGATGATGGTAATGATGATGATGATGAGGAAGAGGAGAATGGTCCTCATATTTGATTGGTTAATTCTTTCATTCATTCTTTATTCAGACACCGACTATAGACAAGCTGTAGACAATCGTCACCTAAGCCTTCCCCTTCCAGAATATCCCACAAAATGTTGCGGTCAACGTTGTCATAAGCTTCTGTAATGTCTAAAAGGCCACATATAACGGTCGGCTTTCTACTTTTGATATTTCAATACACTGAGCAAGAACAAATAAATTATCATCCAAACGTCTACTTAGATATTCTGAAGCCATGTGGAGTTCTCCCAAAATGCCATTATTCTCTGTCATACTTGCAGCTTTAATTTGATTGCCTGCATTGCTAGCCTGTATAATACCGATGTGATGGTCAACGATCTATACGAGTCAATTCTATCTTTCTCACCTTTGCCTTTATAAATTAGATTCATTCTACTTTGTTGCCAACTGTCTGGTATTCTTCTATGTTTTAAAGTTTTTTTCACTACTTTCACCAGAGCTTCCTTACTTTTTGGTCCTATTTCATTAATCAGCCTAACCGGAAGCTCGTTAGCCCTGTGGCTGTGCGCTTGGGTATTTTCTCGTCGGCTTTCTTCCAGTTGAAATTCATCAGCACCAGCTCCTTTTGCCCCTGGGTCTCCTTGATGCTCTTTTTTTCTTCAAGTACAACCTCGTCATTGTCTTGGAATGATTCACCTGTTCTTTTTCGAATGTAATTTATTGCCGCATCTCCTTCCAGCCTGTTTCCATCTTCGTCGAAGATGTGTTGTTGTATTGTTGTTGACTTCCTGCCTAATAATTTTATGTGGTTCCAAAATATTCTAGGTGCGGCCTTCTTTTTCTCATACATTTGTGGCCACCAACGTTCACTTTCACCTTTTATCTTTGCTTGCACCAGTATTTCAACCACACACTTTTTCTCCCGGTAAATTTCCATTTACTGGCTACTTGATCCTGCGGCAACTGCGCCTTCTTTGCCTGGCTGTGCTCTCGGGATGCTTTCTGTCGTTCGGCGATCGCTTCTCGTATCTCCCTGTTCCACGAGCTTTCGGCTCCTTTTTTTCCTTTCCAACGAAGGTGTTTCTCCTTCCGTATTTCTGTCTTATTACACTTAGAAGCTCACTAGATTCCCACTTTTGGCCATTTGTCAAATTCTTCCTCCACTCTAGTGACTACATTTGTTATTTGTTCAGCGTTCAAATTAGGACTGGCCATTTTGCACTCCTTCCTCTCTTTCTCAACTACATATCCCATTTTCAAAATAATGCGTTTATGGTCACTTTCTATGCTGCTATACCCTTCCTCATCAATGACCATTTCTCTCAGCTTATCATGAATTCCTTCTGTCATCAGACAGTAATCAATGATGCATTGCCGGTTTCCCACTTCCCACATGATCTGTCCTTCACACTTAGGCCCTGTATTCACGATAACGAGGTTATGTTGCTAACAAATGTCTAGTATTCACTTCCCGTTTTTGTCTGTATAGCCATCGAAATCCTGCATGTGGGCATTCATGTCACCTAACAGGATAATTTCAGCATCATTCTGAAACCCTTAATATCGGCACTTATGCATTCCACTAACCCTTTTTTCTTCTCTGTGAAATTATTTCGGGTCCACAAATATGTAACGCCATGCAAGTTTTTCCCCCGCTCGTTGTACCTCATGCCGAAAGATGCTCTTGACATGTTGAATTTAGTCTTTTGCATTTGGCTTCCCGATGGATGAGCATTCCGACTCCCCCTCCCTTTCTTTCCGACTTAGTTCTGTTGCACCCTTCCAAAGCATAATTCTGAATCACTGGCGGCCCTTCCGAGTCTCTAAGGTGCGTTTCTGTAACCCTATACACCCCTATTTGTTCTCTATTTAACTGCTCCTCAATTTCCGCCCACTTTTCCTTTCTTCTGCCGCCCTGCATGTTTATGTAGCCTATTGCATCTCTAGCTTTCTTTCTTCCTGTCCTGCTTTCTCTGTTATTGACGGCGATGCTATACTGAGGTTCTCTTAGGGGACCTTCTTCATTACTACTTACTCTGGCCTCCTGAGCGCCCGTGGGCCCCCTAAAAAAGTAACAGTGCGGCCACCAAGTCGCCAGCCCATTTGTCGTGCCAGCCTGTAATTGAAGTGGATCCCGTCTCGTCTCAAATCCCCCCACCTTCTCACTTCCCTGTTGACTTCGACAATCTCGAAGCCTTTCTCTCGGCTCATTTTCCATATGGCCTCATTAGCAGCCACTACGGCTCTTTGTACGTGACTGTCACGTACAGGCACCGCCGGCACCGTGCACACCTCGATAGGCACCTGAGGGGACAGGTCGTGCAAATCGTCCACCCCCTTCCCCAAGCACTCGGCTAGTCCTGTCCCTTTCCTGTTTTTAATGTCATTTAGCCCACCTGCTAGTGTGACAAGGTTGCGCACGTGGGCATTTTGCGCGAGCTTTGATTTTGCTCGCTCTATGAAAGAACCCAGCGTCCACCCCGGAAATGTCTCTCCCTCCACTCTTTTATCGCCTTTCACCCTCTCCGCAATTGCTTCTGAGCACATAGCCAGGTTTGAGTTGCCGGCGATAATCATCATTTCACTCTCTCTTACCTCTCCCTACTTCTCTTTGTCCTTTTCCGCGTGATTCGGACTCGACAACGGGCATTGACCCCTGCGCTCCTGCTTTTTCCGAGTGGCAGCCTCAAGCTAGGTACCGCTCTTTCCAGCTTTCTAGGTAGGCCAGTAGGCATTATAATAGCAAGAGCTTGGTGGCGCAACCCACCACCCCGTTCCAAAGGGGACGCTCATATCAGCCATCCATCCCATCCATCCATCCTCACCACGTTGCCCGCATTCCGCGTACTTTGCTGGCACTCCCTTTCCTGTCACGACAGAGGATTGCGCTCCATTGTCGCGACCATTCTCTTTCACAATGGCGGCCCTGTTCAGCTTTTCCTCGGCTACTTAAAGTCTTTCTTCAACTACCTTCCGTGCATCACGCTCCCGGCTTAGCTCATTTTTGAGCTCTTCTAACTTGTTTGACAAGCTCTTGCTGGAAAGCCTCCATTTTCTTCAGCCTCGCCTCGACATCACAGTGCGTGCCGATTGACTCGATTCCCTCTCCATTCTCATCCGTCCCCACGTCTGCCTTGAGGGACCCCGCGCACACTTCACGCCTTCACGGCTTTCTTCCCATGTATTGCTCGGCTTTTTCTTCTGCAAATGCTATAATACTATATCACTATAGTAATGCAGAGCACGTGTCTTCTAGCAAAAACCGATACGCACAGTATCTAAATCCTCAAAATGCGGCAAAGTAATTCTCACGAACGATTTAAAAGCAATCAATGCCGCACAGACTTAAGGTATGACACCTTTTCGCACATGTTCAACCACGCAGCAACGCTCTCACTTTCCTACCAACACACACAGTAAACCACCAATAGCTGTTAGTCTTGCCACTTCAAGCTACAATTTAAAGGCTATATGAAGTCTCAACGTCGCCCCCGGTTGCACGTGCTGAAGCACGTGGCGTGAAAGGGAGCGCTGACTATCCTGTAAAACCAAATGTACACGAAACAGACCCGCAGACAAGAAAAAAAGAAAGAGAGAGACAATAAAAAAATAGGAAAACGACCCAATTATTATTTAAAGGTTAAAAAAAATCTGCTTATCAAAGACAGCATATTCCAATTTACTGCTGCCCTCTACCGCACGCGCCACTGGAAACGTTTAGGAATGGTGGCGGTGTTTCCGCCAGTTCATTGGTGTACCTGCGCCCACGTTCAGTTCCGTCGGTTTTGCGTTTTGTGGATCGCGATTAATTATTGATGGCTTCTCCGAGGCAGCATGTCGTTCCTGTAAGTCATGTAGCTCTCACCCACTACAGGGTGAGCACGCCTGAGTGCGCTGTTGTGTTATAACAGTGCGGGCAATAAAGGCACGCTGAGTTCGATGTGCCGACGCGGCTGTCATGGAGTTTGTTGTCGCCAACGTCTGTTCTTGCGCGTCGCTTTTCGTATTCCTTTTACGCGGTGATTGGACATTCCGCATGTTCAAGAAGTCTTAGAACGCAGCCTGCCGCGTCGTATTTGCGAAAGCGGCGCATTTGTTTAAATCGACGTCTGCAGCCGCAGATCGTTGTTAGCTTCAGGTATTGTGGAAACGGCACTGATGTGAAATGATGTCAAAGTGTGCTTGCCACGGGCGCTCACTTATAGGCCGCGCATGCAGTCGCTGACACCGTTGGTAACATAGCAAGGTGGTTGTTTACCGAATGCACCGTCTCTTGTTACCCGTGTGACGCCGAGTTAACAGTACTTCTATGGAGTTGACATATGCGTCAGCGTAGAAACGCGTACAGACCTTCCTATTTCATTTAATTTATTCAGCCTTAAGGGCCTGAAGGCATTACAAAAGGGGGGGGGGGGGGAGGCGTACATCAAAGTTGCATAGATTCATAAGAAAGTATCATAAGAAAATGCACATTGATTGTAATAGGTACAAAAAAGAGAAAATTACAAAAGAAGGAAAAGGAACATAAAAACAGTACCAACGAGGCGGTAAATACACATTAATAAGACAAGCGTGGTATTTAGGTGGTCACGTAAGCATTATCAAAATCGTTTAGCTTTTCGCGAAATGTTTTACTGTCGCTGCACGAAACTATATTATCCGGGAGTGCGCTCCAAGGTGTTACGGCATGGGGGAAGAACGAGCTGCTCATACCCGTCGTCCGGCACTTTATCGTCGCCGAGGGGCGAGTACGAGGTAAACGGGATGATGTTCTGAACGGGCGTTCTAAGAGGGCGTGTCCTGACTGAATGAAGTAAAAGAAAGTGGGAAGAAGGCAAAGACCAGAAGTTACGCGCCGTCAAGCAAGCAATAGAAGAGACAAAGTTTGTTTTAAGGTAGTTACGCTGATATGCCTTGAACATTGGGACGTAATGAAGCGGGCAGCGCGATTTTGTACGGCTTCTAAGTCATCGATGAGACAAGCTTGCGAGGGATGCCAGATGGATGATGCGTACTCAATTTTGGGTGGCACCAGGTTAAATATGCAAGTTTTTTTTTTATTTCGTAATATGCGGTGTTTAAGTTACGTCGCAAATACCGTAGTATGCGTGAAGAATTTTTCCTATATGTTTCGCCCACGAAAGTGATGGCCTCATACGAACTCCTAGATATCTGTAAGTACGGGTGCGGTCAATAGCAACAGAGTTAACGCGATAAGTGTGGTGGTGTGTTTGCGCGTGAAGGATATTACTTTGTATTTAGTGAGGTTTAGAGACATGTACCATATTTCGCACCAATAAGCGATAGTGTCCAGGTTGTGTTGCAGGGCGATTGTGTCGTTAGATGTATGAAGGGGGTTATAAAGAACGCAATCGTCTGCAAAAAGCCGCGGCTTCGTTGATACGTTAATGGGAAGGTCGTTTATGTAAATGAAAAA
Source organism: Dermacentor andersoni (assembly GCF_023375885.2). Taxonomy (NCBI): domain Eukaryota; kingdom Metazoa; phylum Arthropoda; class Arachnida; order Ixodida; family Ixodidae; genus Dermacentor; species Dermacentor andersoni. Next base: position 182,725,803 of record NC_092817.1, on the reverse strand, counting down.
ACATTGGAGGAGATAAACCTGCGCCCTGGGAACACTAGAAGTTACACTGGTAAGGGTTGACTTAAAATTGTTAGCATAGGTAGACTGAACGCGTCCTGTTAAAAAACTTTCAATCCATTTGACAATCTCGGGGCGGATACCAAGGGAGGATAATTTTGCAAGGAGATGGTTGTGAGACATGTGATCAAAGGCCTTTGACATATGTAGGAATATTGCATCTATTTGAAGGTGATCGTCCATGTGCAGTAGTAGGTCATGCGTAAATTCGGCTAGTTGAGTTTTACAAGACAGAAATTTACGAAAACCATGTTGTAAAGGGTAAAAAAAATTGATTCTAGGTAATCCATTAGGTTAGTTGGTACAATGTGCTCAACGAGCTTAGATGGGACACTGGTTAGAGAGATCGGACGGTAATTGGTAGGGTTACCGCGCCTTCTTCCTTCAAAAATGGGAACTACCTTCGCTTTTTTTTCAATCGTCAGGCACGTTTACTGTGTTTAAGGATTCATTAAATGCAAGGTACGAAAAGTTAATAGAGAGAGTTATAGTGCTTTTAAGTAATTTGGTATTTATGTCGTCAGAGCCAGCCGAGGATGATATTTTAAGAGAGCGAATTAGATTAGATATGCCATTCAGGTTTATTTGCACATTAGGCATTTTTCTTGCCGAGAAGCTAGGCAAACGTTCCACAGTGCAGGGATTAGGCACGTGAAATACCGACGTGAAGAATTCGTTTAGGGCTGCTGCGGAATTATTAGGGCTTATTAATTCATCATCTGAGTCAACGAGATTTATTTGGTTAGTTTGTTATTTCGTGGAGATGACACGCCAGAATTTGTTTGAGTTTGAGCAAAGCATTGTAATCAGGTCAATTTCTCCTTGGCCTCGTTTAATGATTTAATATATTCAGTCTTACAGAGGCAGTGTTGTTCCCATGCTTCTTGACTATTTTTACTTTTGGCGGTTATGTAGAGGCGTTCTTTCCGGTTAAGCAGTGATTTTAAGTGTTTGTTAAACCATGGCTTATTTGAGTCGGACTTGGCAATGATTGTAGGGATATATTTGTTTTTAGGCTCAGCAACATGTTCTTATAGAGTTCCCAATTGGCATTCATAGAACGGGTTTCGTAGGACTTTTCAAAGTGTTCACAAAAGCGAGTGAGTTCATCATTGATTAGTTAAAAGTTTCCTCTGTTATAGTCCGTGCTTAATATCTTCGTCGGTGATCTTCTTTTTAGTGGTATAGAGAGCGATACATGAAGAAGGTTGTGGTCACTAATTCTGGGCAGTATTGCCACATTTGATGTGTCATCAGAGCAACTGGTGAGTAAACTCAATTGTGTTATCGCCTCTAGTGGGGCTGATCATTGTTTGATGGAGGTTGAAATCTAGCGCCAAGTCAAGGAATTGTTTGCATTCATTCAATGGCGATTGATCGCTTACTGAAAGGAGGGCCCAATTGATGTTAGGGTTGTCGAAATCACCGAAAAGAAAAATATGCGCATCGGGGAATTTACCCTTTGTTTGTAAGGGAACTGCGAAGGTGGTCACAAAAAAGCGCTTGACTGTCTGGTGGTCTATAGGAAATGCCGTATACTGATTCCACCGAGTAATTATGTACACAAACCCATGTTTGTTGTAAGTTGGAATCATGGCAGATGAGTGGGGACGATAGGTTATTATTGACTGCTGCAAGGACGCCGCCTCCTCTCCTATCGTTTCGGTCATGACAGTACAGCGTGGAATTCTGGTTCAAGGTGAAAACTTGACAATCTTTGATGTTGTCAGTCAGCCATGCCTCGGTGAGAAGAATTAAGTCTGCGTCGATGTCGGTGATAAAACCGTGTAGCTGCTCACGTCTCGGAATTACACTTCTCATGTTCGCGAAAGCAATGTTGACATCTACTGACGAAGATAACGGTTGCTTGAACGACCTTAGTCTGCGTCATTCAGTGCATGCCTCGGCACTGTCACGTGACTGATGAGTGGTAGGCACTAATGCAGGGGGGATCACGCATTCTAGAACAGCATCGGTGTAGTATCATGAAAATCTGCCTGATTGCCTACGTGAAGTTTGTCAACGGAAGGTTTAAAGGCACATTTTTGAGAATGCATGAACTGGATTAATGTGGAGCGCGCGTGGCGAGTAGAGGGGGCGAAATCTTCCCTGATAGCGTAGTCAGTTTCTTTCAGTTCGCGGCCGCAAGCAATAATGTTTTATTTAGTCTTGAAGTGATTTCTGTTTACAATAATTGGTCTCTTTTTTTTTCGGTACCATATTTGCCTAAGCGGTGCGCAAGTTCGATGGCGTTTCCGTCCAATGGCAGTTTCAAAGTGTCAGCGCAAAGTTTTACGATTTTTTTTTTCAGACTCTTGCCAAGTTTCTTTTTCTGTGTCATCAAAACCAAGAAACAGGAGATTGTTCCTGTGCGTTCGGTTGTTAGTGGCATTGCTAGCCGCTTTCCGGACCACGATGTCACGCTTGATTTGAATTGCCTCGAGGGCAGCTGAATCGGGATTGGTTTTCGGGTGTGTGACTTCCAGTGCGGCTAGCCGGTTGCTAATTTCTGTGAGAATTTTCTCCTATGCTAATTGAGTGGTTTTCAGGTCATTTAGTTCTATCTACGTAAGCGAATGGGACGGGCAGCCTTCGGGAACGGTGACGCACATACAGATGTCAGCACGGCGCTGTGTCTCCGCTTGCCGCTGATTTTGTACGCGCTGCGTGAAGTGAGCAGTAGTTTATGTCAAATCGCTATATTGCCAGAACCAAGCTATAAGATCAGCTTCCGTTGTCGTAACTGCTTGTCTTGAAGTTCAGGTCCATCGGTCTCGACGGATCTCGACGGGACCAGACCTAACCTTAGCTGAACAGTATTAAAGTGGAAAATTGGGCGACTTGGCATACGTTCATGATGGTAAATGCGCGAACAAGATGACCACAGAGTGTGTCCTTTCACTCCGTCGTCGTCTTGTTTGCGCTGTTACCATTACGAATTAGCTGAACAGGATCAACATTGGCTCACACTTCATGTACACGGCTTGAGAGGACTGAAGCTTGTGCATTTAAACTTCGAAGGCATGTTTCGACTTATTTTGAGCGCGATTAATTATTTATGCAAGCGAATGCGCTGCAGAAATCGCGTTGTCATTTCGACGGCCGGTCGCGTGGGCTTCGGTCCAGCGATCACGGTCGGCACGCTGATATTGTCGGTGCCGTCGTCGGCAAGAAAGCCCATCGCGCTACAACTCGCGCCCATCGGTTGTGTCGTCGTCACCCTATTATGATAAAACGGTCTCGGCGACACACTGTGCAGAACGGTTCGCGTCAGCGTCTCGTGGGTCTCGTACCGGCCCAGTGTTAGCGGGCAATATAAGAGTGCGTGAAATCAGGCACGTGTTGCTGCCACCACCAGTAAGAGATGGCCGACGCTACAAGAAGACTCCGTCAGCAACGTGACGTTTTCGAAATGTCGCCCAAGTATAACGCAGCAGTTTATCGATAAATTTACTAGCCATCAATGCAAGGCGGCAACTTCATGGTCAGTCCGGACGAAGCCCTGGTCGCCTTCTCTTTTCGGGTGGAGTTTACGCTATACGCACGTTTTCGGCACCGAGCTGCGACGTATAGCTATATACTAGTGGAGTTCCAAAGCGGTACGCGGCACGAGTGTTTGCTTCAGTTCGCGTCCATGTGCTTTTCTTTTTTTGAGGGGACTTTACCCCGATATCGTGCCGGGCGCGCGCCCCTTCCAAAACGTTTCGCGACTAATCCGCTAGCGGTGGGCGCATGGGCCGTGGCGCCGTGAATAGGAAGGCGGATTGACCCAAACTGGCACCAAAGAGGTTCATTGAAGAGTGGCACGTGCCTAGTTACACACAGCTAGCGAGACAAGTCGTCACCAAAAGGTGTCAATTCAAGAACGGCACGTATCGAGTGACATATACTCAGGGTTCCAAGTTGGCGAGGAGCAGGCTTATTAAAAATGAATGGATGGATGGATGGATACAACTTTCTTGTACGTCCGGCAAGGTTTAACGCGACTCGGGCTCAGGTCTCCCACGGGGGAAGGTCAAGGCCCTGCCTCAACGCCGCCTCACGGACTTGCTGGACTGCCCACGTCTGGATTCCGAGGTCTGAGCTGCGCAGAGCGGCGGCCCACCTCGACGACAGGGTCTCCGGAGTAACTGTCATACCTCCTATAACTACATTGCACTCTCACAGCATGTGTTTGAGTGTTGCTTTCCTTCCTGGCGCAATTTGCACGTGTCGTCCTGATGCTTATCTGAGAAGATACGTTTCAGGCGGAATGGATTAGGAAACGTGTTCGTCTGGAGTTGCCTCCAGGCGACGGCCTGCTTCCTGTTCAATTAGGGACTCGGCGGTGGGTATATCCTTCTGGCGTTCAAATATGCACTGGTTATGTCGTTGTATCTGGTGAGCCTGTCCCGTTCTGCTCGTAGATTATTTCTCCTATTTGTTAACATTCTTCTAAAATAGCAATGCGCACCATTTCTTTCTTCCTACCACTTAATTGCTTTCTATTTCTTTAATTTCTTTGACCAGGCTCAACCAGCGGCAACCAGTCTTCGTCGTTGCTAGTTGAAGTCAACTTCTCTGTGAGAAGGCGGTGGTGTTAAGTACTGACATTCAATAAGTGGCTCTGAAGTTGTCGAGACTCATTCGTAGGACTTCGCCGCTTTTTCAAGGGTAGTGATGCATTGCCTTCCCAGTGTTGTCAGTTCCCTTTATCTTCGGGGCCGCAGCAAACAGCTGGGGAGGCGTCGCTTTTCCTTTGGCCCAGGCACCAACTCTGAGAGGTGCTTCGGACTTTGCTGTTCGCCAGCTTTCTTTGAAGCCCATCCACGTCCTACGTGGATGGGCTCGCCTCTGCTGCCGCAAGTGGAGCCAGAGCCGCGCAGCCCAGCCGCACACGCCTCCCGCTTGTTGGCCAAGTATGCAACATCGGAGCCATTCCCGGGCAGCGCAGCGGGGATGTTCGTGCCGTTGCCGATGTCGTCGATGTGCAGGGCGCGGTCATCGCGTGCCTCCTTTGCAGCAGGCTGGGCATCTCGCAGCACGTACGTCGGTGCGACCAGAGCTGCCGCGACGAACTTGACGACGACTGCTCTCGTCTGCGCGAACCAGAACGTGGGCCAGTGCTGGAATTTGGCCGCGGTGGCTCGCGAGTTTCTCGGCCGCCTCAGGAGGATCGAGAACAGCAGGCGTCCCTCGCTGCACCAAGGGCTGCGAGCGGCTTCTGCGCTGCTGCGTCTGCGGTCGCGTTTCGCGTCCATCTTCCATAAACGCGACCTCGGACTGTGAACCCGAGGTTTGGTTGCTCCACACGAAACGCGCGCGTTCGGTTGGGTGCATAGAATTTCATATTTGTATAACTAGAGGGAAAGCTGGCGCTGCAATAGTTCAACCATCATGGGAATGATGGGAAGAACAGGCCACGGAATGGCGTTCTGTTGACTGGCAAACTAGTCTACAAGTATTTTTGGGAGCTTTGCTTTCGTTCCAAGCGCAATTGGTATACCCTGCAGTGGGACAGTGTTCTGTTGCTAGAAGTGGCGATAACCCGCTGGGCCAGCGGCTGCGACGATGCTTGTGCCTCGGTGTGGTGTCGAAGCCCTGGCGAGAAAGTGACGGCATCGTAAACGTTGAAGGAACATGTTTTGACCGTTTGGACCTTGGTTTGTTAAGTGCGTTAGGTTGGCGCTGTAGCGTTACGTGCTTTATGAAACTTCAGGATAGGAAAAAGAAGGCACTAATGATACGAGACATAGACAGTTGTACTTCTAGTGGCTTGACAATCAACTTTTTTTGAGAACTTCATTTTGCATTGCTCATTTATGTGCTCATTGAAATGCGTGTTTTAGGACTTCGAGACCACAAACTTACTTGTCGTAGGAAACGTCGCTGCTTCCTGGCTGTAATATAGTGTCGCAAAATGGGTAAGTGCAAAGCCCCGCCATAACGCTTCGGAAGCGGCACGTCAATATAATATATAATGAAGCATACTCGTTGCAGGCCACCAGCATCCTAACTAGCACTGCACCAGATGTGCTTAAAAGTACTTGAAGACATTCAGCAATCGTGACAGCCGACACAGCCTTTCGAAATAGCGAGAGAGTTCGCAAGTGCCTGTCGTCTGCGAGAAAAGTCTCGCGTTTGCAGCGAGCAGGCGCGTAGCAGACGACACTTGTAGCATTCCGCTCAAGGGCGCAGCACTTTCTCGCAATGCAACATTTTATTTCCATAAATACTGGATGAGTATTTTTATATAAGTACATGCACGGTTGTTATTGCTGTTGTAAAAACAAATAAAGGATTATTCTCTGGCGTTAAATCGCACAAGAATGCATACCCTGGTGTGCCCTGCTGATAAACCATAGTAAATCGAACTTCAATCTCAAAGTCATACAAAGTTTATGCAACGTGTTGTACATTATATAGGATACTGCTGAAATAAAATTAGGTTTTACGCGATAATATTTGAGTATAGTTTCGTTTTCTGCGCCGCAAGGAAATGCCACTAGTCTAAAGATTGAAGTCAATCCGAAGCCTGTACTTCCCCTCATTCCCATTTAGGTTGAGGTAACGCTCTTGAAAGCCGCCATAGCCACTAGCGCCACATTTCCCTCTAGGGTATTTATTTAGAAACTCTATGGTTGGGTGAGCGGAGCTTCGTCTTCTTCGTCTCCACCAAGCGTAACGTTGAAGTGGTAAGAAATGTTGGTGTTGATTCCTTGGATCTTCACTTTGTGTATGGTGGAGTTGGCCTGAGTGACTTGAAACCGATTCATTATCGCAAAGGTTTTAGAACGGCCGGGTGGAAAATATAAATAGTGTGTGTTAATAAAAGAGGAAAAAAAAACTTCAACATATGATGGAGAGGCAGAAACAAATAAAAGGACATTATGTTAACGATTTAGGCAGTAGAATTTACAAATATAGTTCACTACGCCACTGCATATCTCCCTTAACGAAGTAGTTTTGCTGAAATTGCAGTGCCACGCGCGCATTTCTTGTGCCTCTTTGCGTTTTTCTTCAGATCTGCGCTGTTCCCTTAGTACGATGAACAACCACATAAAAACACTGTTTGGTTCCCAAAGCACATTAGATGGTTCAATCTCGGAGCATCATTTTCACGCACAGGAAGTTACGCAGTGGTTTCGCAAACTCCATTTGCCACTTCAACCGACTAAATTCTAAGCGTAATGTGATTTCTTACTCTCCATATCGCATTTTGATGTTTCTTCTTTCTTTTATTTTTTTTTTTCACAACAAGGAAGAGAGCACGGAAGGTTAGGAAAAAAAAAAAACTTGCGTGGCTTGGCTATCGCAAGCGCCAGAGACCAGCGGAGCTGGGGGAAGTTAGGCTTCAGAAAAATCCACGCCGTCTTTCTCTGTTGGGGCTTTCCGTTGGGATGGCACGCCATTTGAGGCGCCTGCCGCAACAGAAGCGATTTGTTGAGACGCCATATGCGTCGGTGTGGTGTGCCAGACGCTGAAGCCCCTTACCAGACGCTGCACCAACGCTGCACCGACGCGACGCGGCAGCAACTGCCGCGTCTTCGATCTGATGCATGCTAGCTCCGACGCCGTGTACCTGGCAGCTTCTTGAAATTCGCCGAAGCGAGCGCGCGGGTTTTTATCGGAGAGCGATGACGTCACACCACCTGTCTCCCCGCCGCGCCGCTCCTTCTCCCCCGCTTGGCGCCAACCACCCTAGCTGCGTCGCTATACTGCGTGATGCTATTCTTATACTCTGCTTTCACTCTCTCCCAGCTCTCCTTCCTCCAGCTAGCTGCGAACGTCAAGAGAAACCCAGCAAGCTTCTAACCGCTCCACTGCAAAAGCGGGACATACGTTGCAGCACATACCTTGTGGCACATACCCAATGACCCTAGTCTGGAGTAACGAGGTCGACTGAAGGGTGGCGCATGCCCAGTGATACGTATGCTTAGTTTCACACGCCCAGTGGCCCAAGTCGAAGTGAACGAGGTTCGCAGAAGAACGGCACATAAGTAGTGTCACACACCCAATACCAAAATTTGGCATGAAACAGGTTAACTTATGAGCGGCATGTAAGCAACGTCACATAACAAGTCGGCCCGACGATTGGTTTCGAGCCCGGTTTCCTAATCACAGCAGCGCGACGCCCTAACCGCTATAGATCGTGGACTACCTAGTGACCCAGTTTGGAGGTGAACGTTTATAGACGTCGACAGACAGACTGCCCTTGAAAAGTACGCGAAGTACCCAAATTTGGATATTAAATAAAACAGCACATTTTGGTTTGGGTGTAAATCGAACCCGGATCTCTGCGGTGGGAGACGAGCACACTTGTTGTTGTTGTTGTTGTAGCCTGGGATGCGTGTGGCTCCTACCCACGTTGGAGGATTGGCCAAGAAATGGGTGGATTATTCGAAATTATTATGGAGCATAAATTTCCTAATAGCTATTGAAATAGCATTGAATAGCGCTTAATTACCTGCTAAATAAAATCAGGAAGGTCATATTGCATGAGTAATAATTAATTTAAAAGTAAAAACAAAAAGAAAGGAATTTAGCAGGGCATTCGTTTAGATTCCGTAAGAAATGATCGGACAGCGAAGCATGCATCCCTGTGGCTGAATCCCAAAGTGGACGCTCCGAACGAAAGAATTGAAGGTTCTGTCAAGTCCAGGCCAATTCTTCGAAAAGGTATTTCCAACCATCTTTTTCTAACCGCAGTAAAGCGGCGACAAGATAGAAGAAAGTGGTGTATCGACTCTTCCTCATTACAAAAAGAGCAGAGGGGGGAGGGAACCAAACCCGACCTGTGTAAATAGAAATTCAGCGAGGGTACGCGGCAGCGTAATTTGGTGAGGCAGACCTCAAGCATCTTTGTGTCACAGGATTCACTACGCCAGGGAAATGCCAGGTGCTTATACTCTGGAGAAGCAGTCAAATGTGGGTTTGATAAAGCTAATCTTATTGATCGCATCCGAAATCTTGCCGCCGTGATCTGTGCTGTCACTGGTAGAATAGGAAGAACAGGGCCGGATAGTGATGCATTTGCCAGTGAATCAGCAGTTTCATTAAAACACAAACCTTTATGCCCTGGCACCCTAATCAAATGAACACATTGCACATGGGCTGGAACTAGTAAGTGGAATAGTTTTAGCATGGGTGACTCATTAGTAGCGGTAAGGCAAGAGCATACTGAAAGGGAATCAGTCAGAATGGCAGCCGTTGTAATAATTGGGTCTAATTTACGTAAAGCTAGGATTACTGCTAACAACTCGGCCAGAAAAATAGGCACAAAATCAGGCAACCTTAAAGAAAAAGACCAGTCGAGTGCAGGACAAAATATTCCAATGCCAGCTTTTTCCTCGCACTGTGAGGCATCTGTTGCAATGATAACGTTTGTTTCTAGGCTGCTTAGGTGGTCTTGCAACATGGCGTTTAAGATGCCGTAAGGGAGTAGTTTCGCGTGGTTTGGGAAAATGTCGTCGAACCTGATCTCTGGGTAATTTGAATGCGTATTATCATGAAGCACCTCGCGAATTTGCACATTTAGTGGTTCAAGTAATGTTTGCACAAATATAATCTGTGGTCTATGAAACCTGGGCCAATGAATAGGAAAAAATAATTCTGGATCAGAGAGGAAAATAATTTGAAGGCGGTTTAATGGGGATTCATATAGCCTTAGGAAAGTCTGAACTGTCAGAAGGCGAAATCGGCATATTATGGGTGGGATTCTTGCCTCCAGGTATAATACGGCATTCGAAACGTATCTTGGGAGGCCTAAGCAAAGACGTAGCGCCTCTCGTTCCAACAAAACTAGCGGCCGAAGCTTGTATGCTGGATCACCGGAGAATAAAACGCATCCATATTCTAACACCGGACGAACATACATCTTATATACCATCAAGAGGGATTTTCTTCGCATACCTGTTCTCCGGTTGCTCAACTTGCGCAAAATGCCCATTGAACGAGCTCCTTTTGTCGCAATATATTCAATATGCGGCCGCCAGTTAAGAATTCCGTTGTAAATAACTCCAAGGTATTTTAGTGACTCTACTTGTGGGATATCTTCGAGATGATAGTTAAGCGATATGTATACTGGGTTTTTAACGGGAAACACAAGAATAGCACACTTATTAGCATTCAGGTTTAAGTGTAAGCTATCCAGCCAACTTTCCAGGTCCCTGGGATACGACTGCAGTATTTCGTAAAGAGAGTATATGTCGCTAGCCATACCAAAAAAGGCAATGTCATCAGCATAAACGTATTTACTGACAGCTGGGTGAACGGGGATTCTGCTCAGTAAAATATTAAATAATACTGGTGAAAGTACCGATCCCTGAGGCACACCTCTTGTTTGCTTATATTTACTGGAATAATAGCCGCTTCGAAAACAATAGAACTCCCTGTCTTTTAAAAATTCATGCACCCATGCTACAATATAGCCTGGAAAGCAATGGCTCTGTAACCGATTCGTTAAAATTGTATGTTCAATGCTGTCATAGGCTTTACATATATCTAAGGTAACTAGAGCCGCATATTGTTTTTTCTGTCTGGCGATGTTAATGCGACTTTCAAGGTCTACATGCGCGTGCCATATTGAATAGCCAGATCGAAATCCAATTTGACACGGACTCAACAATCGATTGTCGTCAATAAACTTTAATATATGTCCGAGAAGCACTCTTTCAATAAGTTTCACTATGTTTGATGTCAAAGCAATTGGTCTGACGTTGTCGATAGTATAGCCTGCCCCTTGTTTTTTAAGTAACGGAATAATTTTGGCGATCTTCCAATCTTGTGGAATCCATGCGTTACCAACAGAGTAGTTTAGCAACTTCAGAAGCTCACGTGGAGCTTCTTGAAAGAAAATCTTTAACATTGCATTTGTTATGCCGTCCGGGCCAGGCGCTGTAGTTGGCAACTGTAACATGACCTTTGCTACTTCCGAATAGGATATCTCCTTGTAGCCCGAGAATGCAGGAGAAAAAGCAGGAGTTCGGAGGCGCGTTGCGAACCGACTCTCCAGTCCTTTAGCCAGTAGTTCTAAGGACTCCTGCATTTCCTGTGAGGTATAGACGATTGAGTCTACATTAATGCTCATTGAGAGTTTGTTTCTAAAACGAAGGTAATTAAATAAAGCACGTTTGTTTTTGGATTTAGATAGATAAACAAAATGGTTTTTATCATACTCATCTTTTGCATGTTTAATAGTACGTTTGAAGGTTGCCGAAATAAATTGATAATCTTTCCAATTTTGTGGGCTCTGATTATGTAGAAGTTTTTTCCGAGCAGCTTTCCTTCTTCTATAAACTCGTGTGCACTCGCTGTTCCACCAGGGACTAGATGAGAAACGCTTAGCTGTCTGAATTACAAATTCAGACTTTTGTCGGGACGTCTGTAATGCTGAACAAATATTCAAGCCAATGTCTTCGTCATTACTATTACTTAGTGACGCAATGGTGGACCGCAAGCAGTCTTTAAATTTTTTACAATTCACAAATATTCTGCCTTGTCGTTCAACTGATGTTAAAGGGCATGCAATTTCAAAGTATACCGGGAGATGATCACTGTTTGTACAGAAATCAATCGTTGTCCAAGATGTCACAGTGACACTTGTGCTAGAAAACGTCAAATCTAACACTGAGCGAGATTGTCCGCGGACAAATGTAGGTCCACTGGTATTAAGGCATGTAAGGTTTTTATCTATGGTCCAGTTCCACAGACGTGTCCCGCCTGAACCTGTTTTGTAACCCCAAGACACGTGATGCGAGTTGAAGTCACCAGTAAGAATGACTTCATTTTTGCAGCTGGCAAGCGCACTATCCAATTGGTATATACTGTGTACGCCCGTAGGGAAATAAGCATTTATAATTGAAAATGTACGGTAGCCTGGGATGCTAAGATGCACTGCCAAAATTTCACATTCCGGAGACATTAACTTGAATGCTATTTTCGATTTATGACAGAATTTAGATGACAACAAAATCATTAAGCCACCTCCTTGTGAAAGGCGATCTACTCTAAAAGATCGAAAATCTTTAAATAGAAAATTTTTCTCAGGAGTAAGCCAGGTTTCTTGTAAGATTATGACGTCAGGATTAAGCTGAGTTGTTAAGCAATGTAAGTCTGTTGAAGCAGAAAACAGGGAACGACAGTTACACTGTAGCACTTTTAAAGAAGCTATGGTGATGATCTAATTGATATAGTTTCTTCAGCGACTACCGTCGCAATGAACTTTCTTGGACGCCAGAATGAGAAACTGGATTACCCTTTTTGTTTTTGGTATATGGACAAGCAGCAGTTACTGGAGACCCAGTTCGTTTTTGCGGTCTGGTATCATGACCTGTTTCCATGTCGACCTGCGAGTCTGACTGACGCGAAGAACAAGGATCGGATCCTACAAATGTTGAGTCCGATGTGGTACTCGGCGCTAGGACTGAACTGGCTACCTGTTCTGCAGCACAAGCAATCGATTTGGTGATTGGTGTTGCAGCTGTTTGCAATAGCTGTGTCATCTGCGCAGTAAACACTTGGGAAAGACAGTCGGTAACACTTGTGACAATATGTTGCATAGCCTTTGTCATTGCTTTTTCTACGGCCGATTCAATGAGTTTCGACAAGTTGTCTTCCTGTAAAGTAGATTGCCTCGAAGTGACGCCAGCGTATCCAAAGGCTCTTTCCTTGACGACTGCAATAGCTTCTCGCCGCGAACATCGTCGCCTGTCAATTACTTCGAGTACCTGTATTTCGTTAGCTCTAGCCGAGCAGTTTGCATAGTCAGCCGCATGGTTTCCTCCACATAGGCAGCAAGTTTCGGCTTCAGCTGTGCACTCATTGGGAGAATGATCGGCACCACAGGCGGGACAGCGTCCATTTGATTTGCAGCCTCCTGCACTATGGCCAAAACGCCAACAGTTCCGACACTGAAGCGGACGGGAAGCGAGAGGTTCCACTCTAAAAATAAGTGGCCACACTTTCAGTTCAGAAGGGCAGGACATGCCAGCAAACGTAGCAATAACTGATTCTGTGGCAACTTTTTCTCCATTTACCAGTCGGTTACACCGGTATACAGCTATGACGCCAGCATCAGACAGTTTCTCCAGAGTCTCAGTTGGGCTCAATCGAGAGTCTACGCCCCGGACAATGCCTTTAGTGCATGCTAGATGAGGAGGAATAAACGCACTCACCGGGACAGATGCGAAAGTCTTACACGCTAGGAGGTCTGCGACACAGGTCGAATCTGATGACCTACAGACTATCCCACCTCTTCCAAATTGTCGGACATCGCTCATCATCTGGAAATGACGCGTCATGGCCTGGAGCTCGGCCTGAACAGCTTGTGGGTTGTTCAGCCGAATGAATCCACCGTTCGAGGGCACCAGCGCGACAGGGATGCTGCTAACACCGCTGCGGAAGAAAGATTGCAAAGGCAAATCATCAGGGGAAAGGGAGGCTGACCAAGGGCTGGGCCCTTGCCCAGGAGAGTTTTTAGACATCAGCGATGTTTCAATCACGGATACGTCCTACAAAAATAAGATAAGTAAGATAACTAGGTCAAATCCACCCAAACTCAGCCAAACCACCAAGTAAGTTCCAGCTTGGGCACACCGGGGCGGAGATCGAACGCAGCAGCAGGAGCGTTCGAGCGCCGAGCGAGGTCCGAGCGAGCACACTTCCCCGACGCCACGCTGGCTTTCTTTTCCTTTTATTGCCGGATTTGACATACACAAACAATACACAAAAAAGAAAACATGTCAACAAGGATTTTGCTGGCACGACATATTAAAATTTATTCAGTGCTGTAAGTTTATCTAGCATGTCTATCCATGCTGGCTGTTCAGGGAGTGCCCGATGGACATCCCTGAACCGTACTACAGATTCAATGAAGTGATCACGTGTAGGTCGTGAATTGACATCAGCATTGTTAAACTGCGTTCTAGCGTTCCACAAACTGTGGAGGCCCAGGAGCATTATAGCGTCATACGGAAAAGCCTCCGTTTCTACCGGTAAGAATATTATTCCATGTGGATCTAAAGGTAGCTCATTCTTTAAAGTCCTTTGCAGCACATCCTAGAAAAAGATGGGATCCCAGCAATCTAGGAACGCGTGCTCTATCGTTTCAGGTTTCTTGCATAAGAAGCAGTTAATGGACCACGGGACAAAAATACCCCTGTTATGCATCCATGTTCTAACTGATAATGTGTTAGTGTGTAGTTTAAAGAACAAGTTTTTACCTAAGGGTGTACTAGCATTCTTTTAACCCTTTTGAGGATATCTCCTAGGCCTCCACGGTTTGACATAAGGTAAATTGGTGCAGGGAGCATAGTGTCAATGAAGTCCTTATACAGTTTTTTTTCTAATGATATTGGCGAGATAGTCCACTGAAAACCGCACATGCAACATTCTGTACGCATGCACGACGTCTCGCAGGTAACCTTAAACGGAACCACGCATTGCTTCACACGAGCATAGAACAAATCTCGGAAGGTGACGACATAAAAGCATTTGCATGACTGTGCGAAGGAACACATCATTCTGATCGCGAAGGTACATAAAGCGCGACACAACTTGTCGCACAAATAAACGTGCCAATCCAAGGCCCCCTTTCTTACCTGGCAAGAACAAGTTTGTGCGGCTGGTCCTTTCCCAAGTCGATGCCAATATGAAAACGGCGAAGATACGGTGGATTTTTTTGATGTTGATCCGCGAAGTACACAGCACATTCATGACGTACCATATCTGGGACGTAAGAAATAGGTTACAGACCGTGGCGCGCGAGAACATTGACAGCTCTCGCCCCTGTCACGCGTTAGCCTTTTTCCTTTGCTCTCGCCACTTGTTAATTCCAGTATGGCTCAGGGTCGCGATGTGAGTCGAGAGGCACGCCTAGGTAGGCTGTTGCAGTGGTTGACCACCGAAGTCGAGCGAAGTAGTCTGGCGTTTCTTCCCATTCACCATGCCAAAACCCATAACTCTTCTCCCAGTTTCTTTGCGCCCCAGTGCACTTGCAGAAGAATTCAACTACCGCCACGGCCTCACAAATACTATTTCTATTTGAACAGAATATGGCGATGTCATCGGCATACGCCAGTATTTTCACCTGTGTTGACTGTAACCTGAAGCCAGTTATCCGTTCATTGTTTCGGATGGCCTTGCACAAAGGCTCAAGGTAAGCCGCGAATAGCAGGGGCGACAGCGGACATCCCTGCCTCACAGAAGACAGCACTTGCACGCTGTCTGTCAGGTCCCTGTTTACAATGACCCGAGTTGAGCAGTAAGCATACGCCATCCTGACATCGTATGTTATTACGCTTCCTACGTTGGAACGCTCTAATATGGCGAAGAGAACATCGTGGGAAACACGGTCGAAAGCTTTAGCGAGATCTAGTTGCATCATAGCTACTCGATCGCCAAATACATCACAACATTCTAGCACACTTCGAGCTACGTGTATGTTTCGTGGCGATGTTTCTACCCTTTATACCACAGGTCTGATGCGTGCCAACCAGCCTCGTTATCACACCCTGCAATCGTTTGGCCAACACCTTCATAAATATCTTATAATCGACGTTGGTAAGGCTTATCGGGAGATAAGACCCCACCAACTGAGGTTTTTCAGGTGTCTCAGTTTTTGGGATGAGAACGATGTGCGAAGTTGTGAAGGACAGTGGTATGTTTTTGCTGATACGATTCGGCGATAATTTTGTGTAGAATCTGGGCTATAAATGTTTTGAATGTTTTATAAAATGCTACTCCTAGGCCGTCAGGGCCGGGCGCCTTGCCAACAGGTAGTGCATCTATTGCATCCTCTATTTCTTTCATGGAAATCGGCTGTTCCAGACGCGCTCTCTTCTTCATCCAGCTTTGGCACTAACGACAGAAATTCCGCTTTAAAGCCCCCTATAATGGTGCTCGGTTGACCGAACAATTCTTTGAAATGATCAGCGACGACGCGTTTGATTACATTGCGGTCCTCCGAAACGTCATTCCCGCTTCTTATTTGCCGTATTTCCTTCTTTCAAGCGTATTGTTTTTCGTCCGATAACGCACGTTTTGTGGGCGTTTCACCGGCCCACAGCTTCTCGGCCCGTGCACGAATAACCGCCGCTCTGTACTTTTCTGCATAAATTCTCTCCAACTGAATTTTTATGTTTCTTAATTCGTTGGTGTAAGTACCTGGTTGGGAGAATTCTACACCCGCAAGAAATTCAAGTTGCTCACGAAGCGGTGTTTCGTTTCGTGTGTCTTCATAACGCAACGTGCTACTTCTTTCGATGGCTTCCATTTTTACTAATTGCTTAAACTCCTCCCACTCTACACCAATACTTAAAGATTGCACTGCGAGTAGCTTCTTTAGCTTCTCATCTACATCCTTAACGAAACCCTGATCCTCCATCAATTTCGCATTAGGTTTCCAAAGTTCCCACTTGAAGTACTTTTTGTTTTCTTTTTTACCAAAGGTTGCAATAACTAGACAGCGGTCCCTGAAAGACACCGTCTTAACCTCGTACGATGTGCGTAGTGGCACAAGTTCAACCGACACATACAGCCTGTCCAATCGTGCATGGCTATCGCCTTCAAAATGTGTAACCTGCGGACGCGTACTATTTGTGACAACACTTCCGATATCTTGTAAGTTGTGGTCGTTGCTGTGGTGATGACATTTCAATGACATTTCCAGGCCTACAAACGGTGTAATGCTTTCACATTCCCACACGTAAACAGTCGTGAGTGTCATCTTCCGAGTTTTTTTCGGCGATGGTAGCTCGTGTGGGCTGCAAAGAAAGTGCGCGAGATTTGCCAAAAATATCACGTGACTACTTACATCCGTTCCACGGTATGCACGCGCAGCAGCCATAGGACATTCCTAGAGCAACGTTCGTTGATTGGAGCGCTCGTCGAGCGGCAGTGCTTCTTGCTTTTTTTCTTTGCCAGATGTCGTAGTTATTGCTGCCACGTAGAGTTACTGTTGCAGCTGTACTGTCACGTAATCAGCATTAAAGCCAGCGTTAAGCGCTCATAATGTCCGCCCCACTTAAGGCGTGCAACGTATCGAACAGGCTTATTTCGCTTGCACACGTGCTTTGTATGCGTGCAGCTCCCAGGCTACCCCATGCACTCCTTGTCGTTGCACTTGGTTGCGCTCCGCCATTCTGCACGTTCTGTTCGTCTGCCGCTTTAACTGCCTGGTAGCTGGCGGACACGAAAAAATCACAGCTGTTGCCTCAGAAGGGAATTTCGCGGGCCAACACATCTTACCCACAGCTGGAAAGCCGCAGCTACCCAGCACTCACATAGATGTCCATAGTTATAGTCTGTGTATTCATGCTCACATGTGTACGTTGCTTGTTTTTCTGGTTACTGTTTTTCACCGGCTGGCCCCTGCTATAATGTTATCGCTAGACGCAAGGCGTGCCCTCGTGGTTCAGATATTTCTAGATTGTGGTCGCCAATTCTATAAAAAAAAAAAATCATGAGCCATCCCACTGTGTGAAGGTGGATGACCGGCGAAGCTGATCCGATCGGCGCTGAGCTGCGAAAGAAGCCTCGCCACCTGTGGGTACACGTAACCGTTCGTCTAGCAACCTGGAACCACAACCTTTACCAGAGCATCTGTACACGCGTTGTAGTGAACCGAGGCACATTACCCTGCATAAGTGCCTCCTTACCAGTGGCATAGCCAGAAATTTCGTTAGGGGAGGGGGGGGGGGGGCACTCACGTTGCAGCTCGGCCTCCTCCTTGTAGAATTTGTCGAAGGATCAAATACATGAACAATAACTGCATTGCCATTGCCAAAGACGCTGCGAACGAATTCTTCAACGCTAGGGACTGTCAAGACAAATAAAATGTGTATTTTTTCATAAAGGAATATACTCATGTCTCAAAAATTGCGCCCGAAATAACTGATATCAATGCTTCCATGTTTTCTCTCTGTTTAATAAGTAAAGAAAATATCACACGAACTTTAGAACTATACCAGTTTGAAATCAGCAATGCAGTGCATGCTGCTGATATGAAAAATGTAAAGGCCATGGAATGAACAAGCTCAGGACAAATATTTTAATGAAACTTTGTCATTCAAGAACTTTGTTTACATATTTGTAGACATGCAATGGCTAGGGAAAATCTCTATGACGCTGTCCTTTGTTACAATGTATTGCGCAGGAGCAGCAGTCACCAGTCGTGTATTGTGAGTAATTGCACCGAAATTATAGTCGCAACAGAGAGCACATATAAAAAGCAGGAGTTCTTGAAGATATACGAGGGCGCGTCAAATGAAAGTGAGCCAATGGGAATATATGACAAACATGGTGCTTATTTAAAAGTAGTCTGATGAGCATTGGGACATTTGTCCCACTTACTAAAGTGTCGCGTATTCCCGCCTCAAAACTCCTTGGGTTGCTGCTTCAAAAAGTCCGACTCTTCCCATCGAAACGTTGGCCAGCCTTTCTGAGGCACCTTATCCCTGTTTACAAACTTTATACCACAGTGTACTTACTCTTTTAAATGCTTTTCACGTCTCTTTGACTTAAACCAAGCTTCGTTAGTCCGCACAAGTACCGTCTTTCACCATATTGATACGAGTCATCACGCACCCTTACGCCGGCGTCCGTACCGCGTGTCATCCACCGAGCGTCGCGTAATCACCGAGACATTTGAAGACATGCTTTAACGCGGTGTTAGAAAGCCATCCTGCAGTCCTTGGCCTTCCCCTGTAGTACTAGTTTAAAAAAAGATGGCTGGATTCATTTCTGTGTGGACTATCGTCGCCTCAACAAGATTACACGAAAGGATGTGTACCCCCTACCGCGCATAGATGACGCCCTGTATTGTCTACGTGGTGCCGAATTCTTTTCTTCTTTGGACTTGCGATCGTGCTATTGGGAAGTCCCGATAGATGAGTCCGACTGCTCGAAGACAGCTTTCATTACGCCTTACGGTCTGTATGAGTTTAGGGTAATGCCATTCGGCCTATGCAATGCGCCCGCGACATTCGAAAGGATGATGGACAATATTCTGCAATATATTTTGTGTAATCAGGCTGCGTTCGTGAAGCGAACGGTGGTGCACATTCTGGAACCTACGCGAGCAGCAGTGATTACGCGGAAACATACGTGAGTCACATGCAAATATTGCATGTCTTTGAACCATGAATCAGATGTTCGACGATTGTACTCGCCGCTAAATTTGTTCTCGCTTTGCATCATTGGTTTTGCTGCGCACAGGTTAACCCAATAAAGAGTTCAATCCTTAGCTAGCTGACTTGAAAGTCCTGTTTTCCACCGTCACAATAACGGGACAATAGCTTGACACTTATATGTACGCGCAACCTGTTCATGGCCAGGCGTCGTCTAAACAAAGCAGCTCCGAGGGGGCTAGGTGCAGATTCAGGAAGCACAATAGGCAGCGTTGCGATATCAAGTTTCGTCGCTATATTTAGCAATTTCTTTGTCGGTTTAGCGATAGGTTTTTCAGTTTAGCATCCGCCGCCTATTTAAACCAACTTACAGAACAACCGTAGATATTTTAACGACTTCGAAGTTTTGACAGTTTGCTTGGATAATGACCTGCTAGAACACCTTTTGTATTAAAAAGTCGCAATACGGCGCGTGGTATCTGTGATTATGACTCAGCAAGACTGTTCATCGCTCACGGAGGCCATGTGCTCGCACACTGTAGTTACAAAATGCATGTTTTTCTTGTTGTATTTAAAACCACTTTCAATCAATCTTAACGCTACGCGTGATTTTCAATAAATACGCTGAACTGGTGGACGTTCGCGAGCCCACCAGTAAATTAAATTACAATGCTTATTAAAATAAATTGTACCCGCCGTAGTTGCTTAGGGTTTATGGTGTTGGGATGCTAAGCACGAGGTCGCGGGATCGAATCGCGGCCACGGCGGCCGCATTTCGATGGGGGTGAAATGCGAAAACACCCGTGTACTTAGATTTAGGTGCACGTTAAAGAACCCCAGGGGATAAAAACTTCCAGAGTCCCCCACTACGGCGCCCCTCATAATCAGAAAGTGTTTTTGGCACGTAAAACCCCATAATTTAATTCTTTTTAAATAAATTGGATGGCAAAGTTTACAACCCTGCATGGTGAACAATAAGACAGGGGTCCTCTAACGTAAAACTATTCCAGTCGGTCTTCGTTAGAATCTTCTAACGTCATATGTGCGTAACCGCCGACGCAAGCATCGGGCGGTCACACGCAGCGCGGCTTGAACAGCCGAATCAAACGCTCTGCGCGTCACACTGCGGCTCGTCATGTCTTGCAAGAAGTCTGACCCCTCCGATGGTGTAACCTAATGCAATTAATGCAAGTGTGCAGCAGGCTCTCGCCTTCACGTGTTGCAGCACTGCAACATGCTGCCGAATTTTCGATGAATCCTGAAGGCCTGATTGCTGAAATGGTACGCAAACAGTTTGGAACAGCTACAGGGTTTGAACAGCTGCAAGAGTCACACGTGTCGCAGCAGCTGAGGTCGTTCACGAAAATCTCAACGCGTGGCTTCCGCATTTTTGCACGGCATTCAGACTTATCAACACCGCTCGGAGGTTTCAGGTGGATCGAGGGGTGGCAACCTAGTGTTTAACCTGCATACAGTTCATGTCACTGTCATCGCCATATTAACATGACGGAGCTCATGTAGTAGGTTTTAATTCCGCGTTCACGACAGCCGAGAATGACACAATTTGCAATCATATTGCAAACCCAGGGCGTTGTCGAGTGAGGAAGATTAAGTCGCCGCGTGTTGAAATAGAAATGAAAATTGAAAGTAAGCGCAAAGTTTCGAGTGCTGTCATCCGTTGTTCTGTAAATATATTGGCAAAGTGAAGACCTACGTGCTTGTGAATTCGGTGTTTACTCCTCGCCTGCAAGTGGCACTGCACAAGCATGAAGCACTTAGGAAAATGCGGTACGCCGTGTTAATCTGCATTTTTGTTTTCCAGAACATTCAGATTATTCAACGTATGCAAGACAATGCTAGCGGATTTACAGCACAATTTAGCAAGCACTTAGGTACTTCTTTTTTGCGTAAAAGTTTGCGATGCTGTAGACAGGCAGTGTCGCATCCACCGCTGGTGACGCCACATCTAGGGCGTTCACTTCACTATTAAGTACACCTAAAAACCATACAGATAAAGCTGTGACTTTGTATTAATATGGTTATGACTATTATTACAAAGGGTGGAGAGATGAATAATAAGAAGCAAATGACCTGTCTGCATGTTCTTTTTTTTTTTCTAGATTCCTAGAACATTGAGCGCAAATGCGACGTATGAGTCGGTGCAGAGAAATTTGCGAATAAATATAAATATTCACGTTTCCCAGCACCGCTCACCCGGACCGTCTCGTCTTCGTTTTGCTCGTTGCCATGTGTGGCGCTTCATTCACCTTTCCAGTTATACAAGTTAGTCATTTCAACACGAATTTTCAATCTCATAAACATGAAGTATACTATATCAAAAAAAGACCCAGATGTAGAAAGAGGTCCTCTATTCAAGAGACTAGCTGCGACACTTCCTGTTTATACGACCATGGAAAATAAAACCTATAATATCAACAGCAAAAGCACGGTCCCCCAACTGGGTCCAAAAAATTACGATCTAGAGGAAATCTAGCTTTCTAATGAAAGCTGTTGAGAAATTTGCACTCTAATTATCGGAAATACACCTAAAATTGTACGATTTAAACAAAATAATGTTTATCCTACGAGCACAGAGCAAAAATTGGTGGAACGATGCAGCTTCGAATGAATTGTAACGTGTTTCACTATTTTATTGCGAAGCAATACTACTTTAGGTCGCACTTCAGCCCGTTCCGTGGCGAGGCGGTGGTAGGCACCATTGACCTTTAGCGTGACCTCGCTGCGTGACGTCAAACCACGTGACCTAGAGTGACGTCACACCAGCTGTGTAAAAACGGGGCCCCATCTCACGCCGTCGCGAGGCGAGGAGTAGCCACCAACGGCGGCCTAACTCCCGCTCCTCTCACCAGGGGCGCTACGGTCAGTGTGACGTCACACCAGCTGTGTAAAAACGGGGCCCCATCTCACGCCGTCGCGAGGCGAGGCGGTAGCCACCAACGGCGGCCTAACTCCCGCTCCTCTCACCAGGGGCGCTACGGACACTATTGCTTCGCAATCACCAGGCTTAACCAAGCTAAGCCACGGCCGTTTTTTTATATGCGTCTTGAGAAAATAAATTAAAGGAGAATAAGAAGCGATGAGCTTTCGGAAGTCAATTTGCTACCACGGCCGTCTTGCTACGCTCCAGCTACGTTCAACCGACACTAATGTAAGGCTCGCTGCTGTAGCTCCCCATAGAATTCAGTATCATTTCTGAAAATTGTTTTGACTAAATAGCTGATTTGGTCGAATGAATTTTCTTTATTGCTTAAAATTGAACTAAGAGAAATGGCGTATGCAAAGCTACAAGAAATCAAGGGCTTATAGATCTCCAGTCGTGCTACGCTACCGACACGCATGCGTCACGAAAGGTTGCATCGCTGTAGTCGTCAAAAAAGAAGTGCGCCAGGGCCTTCAGCGTCCTCAGCCGGCTGAACGGTCCGTATCCGCACTCGTTGGTGGCATCCTCGAACTGGATGTTCTCGGCGACGATGGTGTAACTGATGTCCGTCGCGTTCCTCTTCGTCTCGCACAACTGCGGAGAAAGAAGCCGGCACGCGCGACCACGCACAATCACCGTCAGGTCTGCAGCAGAGCCGTTACGCTGAGCGCACGCGCTAGTTTATATTTAGAAAGCCCGTAACCAGCGCACAGAACCATAAAGAATTTACCGCGCATCATCCGAAACAAGTACGCCCAATAGTCTGTAAATTTCAACTCGACGCCATATTTGGTTCTCCTACGGTGCGCTATGTACACGTGTGTGCAGCGCGTGTATATCGCTTTTGAGCACTTCGGTAAGCAATTTTCTCTAAAGGCCGTAATTGATACACACACTGTAACTTACTGATGGGCACGAAAAGCGGACAGATTACGTCGTGTCTAAAGGATAGTGAGCATTCTTCATCCGACGTGATTGCGAGGGAAACACGTCTGCGCTCCTGTCTACACTTGTCCGTTCTCCACAGTTTTACTCTGACGCTGTCATCGACACACCTGTGAAATAATTGTTCGACCCCCGCGGATGTCGCCAGTATTAACGCAGCTTTTTCAACGAGCTTGCGCGTCTTTTTTAAGCAAGCACATTGCGGCTCATTGATCGTGTTCGGGGCTGGTTTCGTGTAAGGATTTCTTTCGGTGTATTGCATTCCCTTCTTATCACCCACAGGTCACAGCGGGCCGATGCCGGTGATAACTAAGATCCCGAGATAAGTGTAAAGGTAGCGCTCTTCTTTCTTTCCCGGGCCCCTCCTCCTCTAGTCCTTCTTCTACATGGAGTGCAGCTCCCCCTGCTTTGAACAAGCGTGAAAAAAAAAAAAAAGAGAAACAGCTCCGAGTTGCTGTCGTGCTACACATTATCAATATCCTTATAATGTAATGGTAACACGAATCACCACTTATCCAAGGGACTTCAAAAGAGAGCTAGTGTACATTGGGGTGGGCCTTTACATGGCCTCTTCCCGTTCAGCACTTCATTAAAATATAGCAAGCACCTGCACAAGCCGATTGGCAATACCACTCAAATTTCACACTGTGAACGAGCTGCTTAAGCGACGCGAGAAGCTGACACAACCTTCAGCAACAGGGGAAAACTATCCGACGAAGGAAATATACTGGGAAATATAACAAAGCACTCATGCAGATTATGCGCGCGTGAGGGTATGTATGCGAAGTGTAGCTTACGTAAACCAGTTAGTGAAATGCTTTTTTAAAGGGCTTAGTGGTTTAAGGCAATTAAACGCTTCCTAATTAAATTAAATACGGCAACCCTTAGACCTTGGTGATGACATTGTGTAAGCACAGAATAGTACGCCACGTACCAAGCAACACTGAGGGATTCTGTGCCTCTGTGTCACGGTGGGACGTACCCACTCTGGAAGATCGACAAAGAACGGGCATACGCCCAGTGGCACATACTGAATGGCTAAATCAAAGAAAGTGAATAAAAAAAGTTCCTGAAATATATTTAAGCACACGATTAACAGATCGGCGTGCTTTAGAGATATCCGTGAGTCGAGAATAAAGCTTAATATTTTATTTAGGAACCGTACGTAGTGGTACTCGCCCATGTCGGAGATGTGGCGAAGAACCCTGTGTCTTATCGAGCGTTTAAATAAACACTGAGCTTTCGAATAAAAGAAAATAGAGTAAATCAAAGAATGTGTTTAATATAATTCAGCATTCCATTAGCATATCGCCGTGCCTGTGAGCCAAGCTAATACGTGCAGGTTTCTTGAGCTCTTTTTTGTTGCGCAGAGCAAAGCTGGACATGCTTTGACAACATACACGTTTCATACAAGCTACTTCGTAGGCCCTTTAACGTAACCTGTGTATTTCTATCCACAAATATGCGCCAAAAGACCGCAGCCATGGCCAGGAAAATCTGAAGGGTCCGCAAAGAAAGCTTCGCTCTAAAACGCGTCGCGGTTGATTGTGTGAACTCGGTATGTCTCGGCCATTAACAGCAGCCTACCGATTTCCTTGAATAACACCTAGTAGCTGTATTCTGCCAACACTCTTCCACGGGTTTCCACAGGAAAACAGAGACACTTAAGCAAGCACCGGAACAACGAGCCATGAAATAGACCGACAGAGGCTAGACATTACGAGTTAAACGTCTAGCGGGTTTCTTTAACGATTGCTTCGCATCATTAGTGAAGAGCAAGCACGATCACAACTGCATCAAGCATTTGGCAACACCAAGAGCAGAAAGGGCACTTGTTTGTTTCCCGCTGTCGTGCGCGAAATGACAACTTCGATCATGTCACTTCGGAACAGTATGTGTACCGATGCTGAGAACCCTACAGATGCAACCCGTAAAATATGTCACAAATACATTCGCGCCAGTTCTAGAACATTTCATTAACCTTATATTCTGCACCGGATACCGGATACCAAAGGTCACTGATATGCAAAGGCGGAGATATAAATGTTTTGTCAAATTACAGGACCATTTCATTTATCTCAATGTTATCAAAGGGTATTGAAAAGTTGATATATCCACGCATGTCCCTCCCCCCCCCCCATCTTTTCAATGATAAAACCTGAACAGCCCTTGTGATCCAAAAAGTGCATATATTGCAGTCTTTTGAAAATCAGATGTCTGCACTGTGCATGTAAGTTCATTACTCTACGGTGTTTGACTCAATCACCACTCCTTATTTTAGAAACTGGAACACTACGGCTTTCGGGGTATTTTACCGAGGCTACTTGTGACTTATTTCAATCATCGTCGACAGCAAGTCACCGTTAATCACTTTGTCTCTGAAGTCAAATCAATTCATACTGGTGTGCCCCAGGACAGTACCTTGGGCCCATTACTCTTGAACATATACGTAAACACTACATTAAATATTTGCGCCAACACTGAATTTATTGTATACGCAGGTGATACAAGTATTTTCATAACAAGACGTGAAGATTCTAACCTCATAAAAAATGGAACGTATGGCTAAGTCATACCCATTCTTAGAGCACCGTCAACTCATTCAACATAAGACACATTCAAATGAAATGCTTCCAAGGCGAAAGGAGTATTATTTCGCCCTAAGCAGAAAGCACTCATTAAAACCACCAATTTTCAATTAACGTCATCAACTATAAAACTAGCTCACCTCTTACCTCCGTCTTCAAAGAAGACATGACGAGGACACTTCAAGTACATTTAACATGAAACATACTTTCGAAAACTGTAGAGGTTCTTTGCAAATTACGTTATATTCTGCTCAGAAGATGAAGTTGTTAATTTAAAGATCCATGTTTTCATGGACCTATGTTGTTTTTACTTAGTCTCGGGCAAGACAAGAAAAACTACCGCTCAAAACCATTTCGACTCGTATTCCAAGAAATAATAATTCATTTGAGAGCTTCTCTATTTGGGCACCAGAATTCCACACCCTGTTCAGTTTATTTTCCTCATGTATTGTCATGCGTCCTGCATGCCAATGTTTGGGATGCAGGTCCTATGAAGCCTGACAGATCACTTCCTGTCTGTACCTATCATCAAGTGTCATTCATGTTGAAATAAAATAATTGATTGATTGATTGAATAAATAATATACGAATCACTTGGTGAATGAAGGAGGGAGGGATAGAGCGAACAAACTCGGTGCGTTAAAGAAATCTAGCTAAATGAAAGAGAAATAAATCGTGGGTGGCTGATTACGTTGTTGAGGATAAGAAAAAGAAGCTAAAATGGGCGCGCATTGTAATGTATACACTAAATGAAACATAAGTTTCGTCGATAAGGTGATTAGAAAGTGTACCCAAGGAAAAATATCACCCCAAGCACTCCGTACAGATTGTTAACCAGAGAGGCTCGAAAGTGTGGCCTCGATGTTTATCCCTAATTCAAGGCCGACGGTTCAATAAACGACGGCATGGTAGGCTGCGGGATCCACGGTATGCCGTTACTGCTTGCGTTCGGTTGTACGAGCCTGCTCTCGTGCCCGGGCTGCTGCATCGGCACGGCGTAGACGAGCTCGCTCCCGGTTCAACTCGCCGCGTTGCTGACCGAACGCTGCCTGCTCCTAAGGAGTACGTATGACGCGCGGCCTACCCATTTCGGAGCCGGAGAGAAACTGCTGCGCGCGCGCTCGGCTGCGACGGAGAGCAACGACGTCATTACTGACGCAGCCGATCACGCACCTCCCTTCCTCTTGTTTTTCGCGCATGCGCAGGGAGTTGCGCCAGAGGAGTTTTCGGCGTACAAGAGATGGGCGGACGAATCGGCTAGCTACATACAGCTTCGCTGTAAAAATGCCTTCGAACGAGAAGACGGAATCCCATAAAAAATAGTTGGCCGTTTACGAAGGTTCAATTCGTGCAAGTCTCAGGGCAGTGAGGGATCTGTGGCAGCATTTCTTTTCCTGCGCGTACTCCGTTAGGTACATGGCGGTCATTACGTAGGCATACAGGTGAGTAAATACGCAAACAACCGTGACCTTGCGCTTATACAGAAACGAGTGAGCTAGGAAGTAAACAAATTATTCTATAAGAAAGCAAACATATAATTAAAATTTTGTTTCTAGGCAGGACATGCATTTTGCAGAAATCGCTCTAGCGAGGAGGACACACAAGGGCCGTCTTTTCCTTTGTACAAATAGGGAGAGCATCAATACACGCATACAGACACACTTATAAAGAGAGATGAACACTTGTGTGTATGCCACCACTCCCCGATCTGAACGCGCAAAGTAAGATATGTATTAAGATATGTATTAGGATATGTATCAATATAGGCTAGTGGCTAGTAGTCAGGAGGCCGTGCTGAGCCACATCACCCTGGACAGTCGGTGCCCTCACCTTATAGCGAAGACTGGAGGCGCTGTCATAAGTGAATAGTCGTGCTTTCGCCTTGTCATACGCGACGAGAGCTTGAAAAGTTGTGTCCAGGTAGAACGTGCTGTTGTAGACCGGGTCTTTGCAGACCTGTTAAAAGGAAACAAGCTTTAGCATACGTTCCGGTGTTTAGGCGCTACAGGCCTCCTCATAACTCAGAGTCATAAGTTGGAAGTGCACTAATAGATATGTGAACGGCGCACAACAAAGACGAGGACAGAAGGCACACATAAAACTTAAAATAACACACGCACGAGCGCCATCTACTACAGCAACGAACCAACTGTGCTTGATGAAAACGAGTTCTTTTTTTTTTTCGAATGTTTCGCTGTTAGGTGCAACACTCTACGCATCTAAAATTCGAGTCTTGCATGCAGAACACGTTGGTATATGCGTAAGTGTGCTGGGGAATGGAACAGTACATTTAACGAAATAAATTTGGTTCCCTGCAAGCTAAGTCGAGGCGAGTGGTGCGACAAATAAATATTGTATAGCAATAGCGCTGCTTAAAAAAAAAAGGAAAGAAAGCAACAAAGAAAGGATGGAAAAAGACATTTTAAGAACGGCATTTCCGAGTTTCTGACCGGTTTTGTGTACGGTTCTTCGTATGTCTGTCTTGCGCTCACTTTTGACGAAGACTCTAAAGAAAAGAGTTAACTATGGTTAAGATTACTTCAATGCCTTACAGGACTTGCTTCTCTCGATACTCATGTTTATGCAGTGCTGACAAATTCTAACAAAACAACGCTGCCGTCTTTTGATATAGCTGGCATTGGAGCGACAACGTAAACTTGAGTTGTTTCTGCGTGGTCCTGTGCCGAGGGCTAACAACTTGACGGAATTGAGAAGTCAGTCACTGAAGTGACTTCATAAGATTCGAATAAGGTTCAATAATGAGCAAGGCGCTTTACTGGGATAGTTGGTGCGTTGAAATCATGGGTAGTATACTTCAAGAAGGGCGAAAAAAGAAAGAAATGTAAGATACCGGATTTATTTTGCTGAGGACGACATGGCGTCCAGTGTTCCAAATTGCCACGGTGCACATAAACAGCGATTACCTCCCTCCATATTTTATCGTTAGCAGTTAAAAAAGAAAACCCCGTGACATGCAGAACAATTCTCTTCCCTCAGCTAGATTATTCTCAGAGGCGAACACTAGATTTACGAAAAATTAAGATGAATAATTGAGTAAATATAGAATCGAACATTCCCAAGATTAAATTTTAGAATTACCTTACAGCGCGTATTGCATATTAGAAATTGTAGCCGATGAATTATCCGAAGGTCTTATCCACAGAGAGCACATTCAGAGAACGGTACCAGTTTCGAGACATGAGCTCCCATTGTTTGCGATGAAATGCGCTGAGCGGCAACCACTTGCACGCCATGTTCATGCGACAGCGACAAGCGACGCGACAGGCACACCCTCTTACGCTGTCCTGTCGCAGCATGGAGCAGCCATATGGAGGCGGCATCGCGAAAGTACAGTGGCCTCAAATTTACACTGTTGTCCGAATGAGTACAACCGTGTGCCCGTGGAAATATCACCGATGATTACGATGCGCCCTAATGCGAAATTTGAGCGCATGCAGCTGTATCCGTGTTTTCATTTGGCGGTATACTGAGCCATCGCACCGATCACCGCACCGACTGGGAGAGCTACGACCGGCCATAGACCGGCCATACAGTTACCGCTTCCTGGCCACTGCAGTTTATGCAACCGCAATCTTTACCGGGAAACGCTTGCGGTGGACGCTGTGCGCAAAGCTGAGCTTTCTGGTTCTTTTTCTTCTTCACTCCACACTGCAGGTGCCGCCGCTGCCACGGATGGATGGATGGATGGATGCTATGAGTGTCCCCTTTGAAATGGGGCGGTGGATCGCATCACCAGGCTCTTGTTATTTTGCCTAATGTCCTACCTATATTTAAACAAAAAAAAGAACAATAACAAAACAGACAAAAAAAAACAACAAATTTCACAGCACCAACCTTTCTTGACCACCATTGGGAACTTGTTTTGTACGCCTCCGTTGCCTGTCGTCTCCCTACTTTTCTGCCACCAAACTTCCAATCACCTCTCACTAATTTCTATAGCGTACGTGTTTACTTTTCCCCCGCTATCGCTGAGTGCAAGGGCTTAAAGGAGGCCAGAAGACCGACCGCTGGGTAGACACCTTCACATACTAATAAAACTTGATCTATCTTTTCAATAGCTTTACCGCAGCAAGCACGCACGCGCTTCTTCTTCCTTGTTGTACCTCGCTTTATAACTCTACGTTCTAAGGAATCGTGATCTCGCTTCAAAAAGTAAAGAGCTTCCCTCTGAGTTATCATAACTGGTTTCTTTAGTGAATCCGTTTTTTCCTCTTAGGTAGTTACTCAAAGCGAGTTTCTTTTCCATTGCTGCCATCCACGAGAGAAACGCGGATGAATGGATGTTATGAGCGTCCCCTTTTGAACGGGGAGGTAGGTTGTGCCGCCAAGCTCTCGTCATTATACTGCCTAATGTCCTACCTAGGCAAAAAGAAAAAAAGAAGAAATAGAAAACCACAATTAATTCCCATAAGCAAATTTTCTGATCACCTATTGTGAACTTTGTTTTTGTACGTCTCCCCGTGAGCGCCCAATGCGAAGCGTCCGACTGACCTCTGGTTGCCACCGAGCCCTGATTGTACCCGTGATGTAAAGCAAACAGCCACATTTCCAAAAGTAAGTCCTGGAACCATTACACCTTTCCACATCCATAGCGCTCTGTGCTTCATTGTGGTTGCATTTCGCTTCCCCTTTACTGTTAATGCTTTTTACTGTGTTTATATATATATATATATATATATATATATATATATATATATATATATATATATATATATATAGCCTTCGTTTATCCATATAACAAGATATTTGTATTCTTTTACCCGAGGTATTTCCTGGCCTTCTTGTGTTGCCCCTGTCTGCTCACTGTTTTAAATTCAATACCATAACACCTGATTTTCTAACGCTAAATTTGAAACCCAAATTGGCGCCTTCCTGTCCACAGATATTAGCCAGACGTTGCAAATCACTTTGTTAGCTAGCAACACAGTATCGTCCACATAAAATAAGCCTGGAACCTGCTGCTTTACTACTGTATCCGACTGTTTGTATGAGAGATTAAACCCGATATTACTTCCTTCTAGCGCCCTCTCCATCCTCACCATGTACATCATAAACAGCAGTGGGGATAAAGGGCACCCCTGCCTCAGTGCCTTGTTGATGTGAACTTTCTCCTCGCTCCTCATACCTTCCCATTCAACGCAAACGGTATTCTCTAGGTAAAGCTCTGTCAAACTGAAGCTAATCGTCGCCTAAATAAGCCCTCCCTTTCCAGAATATCCCACAAATTTTGCGGTCTACGTTGTATAAAAAGGCCACATATAACAATCTGCTTTCTACTCTTGATATTTCAGTACACTGAGTAACAACAAATAAGTTATCATCCAAACGCCTACCTATTCTGAAGCCATCCTGAAGTTCTCCCAAAATGCTATTATTCTCTGCCCATGCTTGCAGCTTTAACTTATTGCTTGCATTGCTAACCTGCATATTACCGTTTTAATGGTCAACGGTCTATACGAGTGAATTCTAGATTTCTCCTCCTTACCTTTATAATTTAAATTCTTTTTACTTTGTCGCCGTCTGGTATCCTTCTATCTTTATAGTTTTTTCGACTGCTTTCACCAGAGCTTCCTTACTTCTTGGTCCTAGTTCATTGATCAGCCTAACGGGAACCTCATCTAGCCCTGTCGCTGTACGCTTAGGAATTTTCTCTTCAGCTTTCTTCAGGTTGAAATTTGTCAGCACCAGCTCCTTTTCCATCTGGTTCTCTTTCATGCTTTTTGAAGCAGAGACTTTTTCTCCCGGTATATTTCCCATTTACTGGCCCCTTCATCCTGCGGCAACTGCGCCTTCTTTGCCTGCCTGTGATCTCGGTATGATTTGTGTCGTTGGGTGATCGCTTCTCGTAACTCCTTGTTCCACCAGCTTATCGATTTCTATTTTCCTTTCCAACGAATATGTTGTTTCTCTTTTCGTATCTCCGTCGTTATTGCACTTAGAAGCTTTACTTGGCCATTCTTTACTTGGCCATTTCCAAAGTTCTCCCTCGACTCTTTTGGCTATATTTGTTATTTGTTCAGCGTTCAAATTCGGATTGGCAATTTCGCACTCCTTGCTCTCTTTCCCAACTACATATCCCATGTTCAAAATTATGCGTTTATGGTCACTCCCTATGCTGCCAT
Source organism: Dermacentor andersoni (assembly GCF_023375885.2). Taxonomy (NCBI): domain Eukaryota; kingdom Metazoa; phylum Arthropoda; class Arachnida; order Ixodida; family Ixodidae; genus Dermacentor; species Dermacentor andersoni. The sequence goes on along the minus strand of NC_092817.1, from coordinate 182,694,023 downwards.
ACCCCTCCTCGTCAATGACCGTTTCGCTCAACTTATTATGAATTCCTTCTGTCATCAGAGAGTAATCAATGGTTGAGTGACGTTTTCCCACTTCCCACGTGATCTGCCCTTCACACTTGGGCCCTGTATTCACGATAACTAGGTTATGTTGCTCACAAACATCTAGCACTGATTTCCCGCTGTTGTCAGTATAGCTATCTAGATCCTGTATGTGGGCATTCATGACACCTAATAGGATAATATCGGCATCATTCCTGAAACCCTTAATATCAACACTTATGCATTCCACTAACTCTTGATTCTTCTCTGTGCTGTTATTTCCGGTCCACAAATACGTTACGCCCTACCAAGTTTTTTCCCGTTCATTGTCCCTGATAACCAAAGATTCTCTTGACGTTTTGAATTTACTCTTTTCCATTGGGCTCCCTGATAGATGAGCATTCCGACTCCACCTCCATTTCTTCCAGACCTATTCTTAGTTCTTAGCTCATGTCGGCGGATACAGGGACTTGAGCGCCATCTGGTGCTGCTTCAAGGTGGCTTCCTCCGCTTTCCTCCTCGTGCGCCCTTCGCTCTCGCTGTATTTTCTCTCTCGCTGTGCTCCGCGTTCACTCTGTAATTTTTCGGTGCGTTCGTTCAGTCCGTTATACCGCCGAGTGTTGTAGATGCTGCCATCTGGTGAAAGCGGGGCGAGATAGTTCCCCGTGACAGCCCGTGGTCGGCGATCTGGCAGCGCGTGCTCCTTCTTTAGATAGAACACGTTTGGGAGGCTATTAAACGTGTGGTTATGTCACTCCTTGTCTGGCGATCTCGCTCTTCCCTCCTAGCTACAATCTCGTGCCAGAAGAACAGGTGCTATCAGCGGACATCTACTCCTAGTCATCCTCCGTGCGAAGGATGACGCCAGCAAGGAAACTCCGGCCGCCTATAGAGGCGCCTATCTACGCAACTTTTGCTCTCTCTGAAGAGAACTCCAAGAAATTCGACGCAGTCGTGGAGCAGTTCAATAAATACTTTATCCCGCCGCGCAACGTTATCTTTGAACGAGCCAGATTCAACAGCAGGGTGCAACAAGAGGGTGAGTCGGCCGAAGATCTCGTTACTGCGCTTCACACACTTTCGAAAGCTTGTTAGTTCAGCTCTCTTCGAGCAGAGTTCGTGCACGACCGCCTGGTAGTGGGAATAAAAGATAAACAGCTAACCGCCAGGCTACAGCTCGACGCAGACCTCTCATCAGAAGGCTCTTGAGTCCGTCCGCCAGATCTAGAGCGTCCGTCAGCAACAAGCCGAGCTGCACATGGAAGTGCTATCTGTGAACAAAGTTGCATCCGGTCCCCAAACCAGTTGTTTGAAATAGGTGAAAATCGGCCGCTATTCACGCGGCGGAAACCAGCGATCTTCACCCTCCCGTAAAAACAGGGTACAGAAAATATACCTTGGTGTGGTCAAAAGGGTCACCCTCACGCTCTCTGCATAGCACGCTCAGAAGCCTGCAGAATTGTTGAAAAAAGGTTCATTACGCCTCCGTATGCATGTCGCGAAGCCTCGATTGTGTTGAAACCCAACAAGTAACCTTAGAAGCCTGTATCTTTGGGGAATTCAAGATGTCGGATGCTGGAGCGTGGGAGGCAGCAGCCGTGGTTCAAGGCTCGCCAGTAGACTTCAAAATTTACACTGGCGCCGACGAAACCGTCGTCCCAAAGCAAATACTCTTGACTCTCAAGAGACCTTTCTCTCAACTCCTCCTCGCTAGAAAGCTTCTTCGAGCCGCAGGGGTAGCACAACTCAAGCTCATCTACCGCGACCGTACGACTAATAAAGATGTCTACGTCCTAGATAAGGTCCGCACTCCCTTGCTAGGCAAACCAGCAATCAAAGAACTCCAGGTGTTGACATTTGTAAACACTATTGCTGAGAAAGTGAACCCGAAAGAACAATTTTTACAGTTGTTCTAGGGACTCGGAAAGCTGCACAGAGAACACTGGATTCAGCTGCAAGCAGGTGCACAACTTTTGAAGCTTAGCTCTCTGAAGTGCATCTCGATCCCTTTATACGAAACGACATAGTTGGAACTACAAAGAATGCAGAAAATCAGCGTCATATCACCTGTTCATGGGCCGACTAAGTGGTGTTCAGCAATGGTAATCGTTCCAAAGCCCTCCGGAGAGGTGAGAATCTGTGTGGACTTTACAGAAGTGAACCGCCACGTTATGAAAGAATGGCATTCTATCCCTTCCGTTGAGCCCACTCTCGAAGTACTTCACGGGGCCAAAGTGTTCTCCAAGCTGGACGCTAACTCTGGATTTTAGAAAATCCCGCTTTGTGAAGATTCTGAAACGCTCACCACGTTCATCTCACCTTTCGAGCGCTTCTATTTCAACCGGTTACCGTTTGGAATTGCGTCTGCTCCTCAACACTTCCAGAAACAGATGTCATGCATATTAAAAGGCATGAACAGTGTTATCTGTCACATGGACGACATCCTTATCGGGGATTCGAACAAGCATGAGCGCAGAGACACCCAGAAATGTGCTTCAGCTACTCGTCAAGGCTGGAGTGACATTGAACGAAAGCAAATACTTGTTTAATGTTCAGCTGCTTACGTCCTTTGCACAGTGGCTAGACCAAGACGGAATATGAAAGCAGTGAGAGCAGCATTCCAGGCAAGTCGGTAATCCATTGCTTAAATTATATTGCGTGACAAAAAAAAAACACACACACAAGGACGTGAGAGAAGACCGTGTCGTTTTTTTGTCGCGCAATATCATTTAAGGAATGGATTACCAACTTGCCCGGAATGCTGCTCTCATTAATTGCGCTTGGTGTGTCGTCTTCTCTCACGTCCGTGTCGTTTTTTTTGTCGTCGCGCAATATCATTTAAGCAACGGAATATGACCCGACGAAAAGGAGTTTGAAGTCATATTAAAAAACAGAGAGCCCAAGAAGCAGGACCGAGCTGCAGAGCATTCTCCGCAAGGCAAGATACCTTGCCAGATTCGTTCCTAATCTCTGTGAAGTCCTGCAACCGCTTATTCTTTTGCTGTCAAAGAAGTAAGAGTTCGCTTGGTGTGCTGCACAACAGCAGGCGTTCAGCAGAAGGAAGTCGGTGCTCTCGTCTCGCCTTGTCTTTGGAGTTTACGATCCATCGAGAGAAATAGTCGTCACTGCAGATGCTTTGCCCTTCGGACTTGGGGCATTAACCCAGCAGAACCAAACGAATGGCAAGTTTTCTGTCATAGGTTATGCCTGAAGATTACTCTCAGAGACCGAAAAGCGTCGTGCTCAAATCGAGAAAGACGCTTTTGCTGTAGTCTGGGCATGTGACAAGTTTAGCGATTACGTTGTTGGCAAGCTGTTGAAGCTGGAGACGGCTTGAACGGATCACAAGCCCTCGGTTCCCATCTTACCTTCGAAGAGCCTTGACGACCTGACGCCTAGGCTGGATAGTGTTACGTTTCGCCTACGACGCGCGGTATAGCCGGCGCGGATGCAACGGACGCCGGGGCTTCGTTCAAAGCGGCGGACATTTTGGCCCGTTCAGCGCCGCCGATACGCCTCCCCGCCAAGCGCGTCCAGGCATGTTTCAATGCCACGTGTCTTCAAGTGTGCGTGTGTGTGTGTGTGCATGTTGGTGCCCACGCTTGTCAAAGCGCGGCAGCCGGGGAGAGGAGCTCCCCAAGTGTGAAGCGAGGAGGTCTGACCGGCGCCGGCCCGGCGGATGCGTCATTACACTCGTCTCAACCTGTCTCTCAGCGTGTCCGTGCCCCGTCACGTGCGCCTCTGACGAGACGTTCCTTCTTGCCCGCGACTGCGAGAGTATAAAAGCAGCTGCCCCGGACGCCAAGAGAGAGGCTCCGATTTCTTCTGTTGAGTAACGTGCTCTCCCGTCTCTCCACTTCGGTCGACCCGACCGCCCGCTCTTTTGCGATGCTAGAATAAACAAGTTGTTCTGTTACCAGTCGACTCATGCTTTGCCGGGACCTTCGGATGCTTCCAGTTGTGCCCCAGGCCGCCAGGCCAACGCTACCCTTGGGGCTTGCGACCCATTTGCAACAACGGGTGTCAGCGCTGAGATTACAACAAGAGGATAAAGATGAGAATGATGCGATACCAGTACGGAGATTGCATATGTTCCAGGAAAAAATCTTCTAGCCGCAGGCACTCTTTCCAGAGCAGCTCTACGACCACCAGAAGACAGAGCTCGAAGAAAACTTGAATGCTTTCGTACGCTCTTTGAAAACATATATTTCCATAAAGGAACACTGCCTTCAATCGTTAAAGGCATCTGATCTTGTTTGTGCAGAACTTCGCCAGTTGAGCAAGAAAGATTGGCCCTCCAGGCGTAATTTATTAGTGGACCTAAAGCTATTCTACGAGCATCGACACCAGCTCACTCTAGATAACGAATTACTCCTCTACGCTGCTCGAGTTGTCGTCCCTGCTTCTTCCTAAACGGAAATCCTATTGCTCTTAGATGAAGGACACTTCGGCATGGCAAAGCCGAGAACTAGAGATCGTGTCTGGTGGCCCGGCTGACGTCACGTCCTGGGTGAAGCAATGTCCGAAATACGTCGAAACAAGTGTTAACAGAAAAATATCACCAAAGGCTGTGATTTTCCAGAAAGACCCCCGCACCTATTGCACTGGACGTGTTTCACTTTAAGAGCCAGTGGTGGGTTGATAGCTACCGATTATTATTCAAGATACCCTGAACCGCCGACGGAACCACCGGGCGGTCATCCGCAGTGTTGTCCGAACGGACCAATCAAATGCTATCCTCGTTCATAGGAGGTCACATTTGTTTGTTTTAAAAACGAATAACGTTGCCTACACTGAGCGGCTTTTCTTATCTAATTGGCTGACAAGAGGTGAGGAGCACGCTCAAGCGGAGAGGAATTCGATGGGGCCGAGCCACTGCACCGAAAATCGATAAACGGATGAAGAGGGTGGTGCAGGCGTCTGCGATTGGTCCGCTTTCCCTTACTTAGCTGGCGGTGGCTGGTCGAAAATCGCGGTGGCATGCAACGTAAGCTTAAGAATGACACTAAAACGGAACCCCAGGAAAGAAGAGCTGGCAGAATGAGGTCGTAAACGTGCCGAAAGTGCTCGAAAACGTTACACGGACACGCAAAAAGTTTTATTATACGAAAATAAACCCATGCTTTCGCGCAGGTGCGAGCAGCCAGTGCCTGAGCGATCAGCGACAGCCATCTTTTATTGGGCAGCCTTCTGCTTTTCAGAAGAAAATTCAGTTTTGTTCGGCATATTAATGCATCTTTAACGCGCACACGTCACTTTGACGCGGTGAGCTTTTGCACTTTTGTGACGTCGCGAGGGAGGCAGGTGAAGTGGGTGCAGCCAGAAAACTTTTCACCAATAGCCGAGGCTTAACGCCGAAAAGGTGTCGAATCAGAAATAACTATTTTTCTTTTGTTCGGTCAAATCACGCATAATCAGTGTGTTCACGTCATATCAGACGGGGAGCTGTCGCGGTTTTCGTGACGTCGCGTGATAGACAGGTGAAGTTGGCGTGGTCCAAAAACGTTTTTGACCAATCGCGGAGCGCTGATTGCAGAATTGGAATAGAAAAGTTTGGAATAGTTTTACGTTGTAGCGCCCAGTTTTACGTTATAGCACCCCAAGTAATTTTTGCACTCCACGGAATTCCTGAGGGAGTGGTTTCTGAAAACGGCTCGGAGTTTTCGTCGACTGAGTTTTCAGTCTTCGCTCAAGACTACCGTTTGAGGCACATTACATCTAGCTCTCACTATCCTCAGGATGAAGAATCCGTATGGTCCTGCAGAAAAAAAGTCATGGGTCGTTGGCGAAGAACCAGGCTTCCTCTAATTTCCATCATGCTGACACCCCAACTTCCACATCAAGAGAGCCTTTGGAACTACGAAGAACGATACTGCATGGAAAGTGAAAGGAAAGCGGACTCCATGGCGTTTATCGAAGGCTTTCTTCGACAGACGCCATGGAGTCCGCGACCTGCCAGAGCTTTTCTATAAAGACGGCGTCTGGTGGACACACCTCAAGCGCAATATGACAATACAAGCTCCAACCGACGAGCCTCGGCCCTACTGGGTTAACACAGGCACCAGTGCTATACGCAGGAATAGGACCCAGCTAGTTGAGTATCCCCCTGCTAACACCAACTTAGAAAGTGCAGTGCGTATCAGTGAAGGTGACGCAGATGCCCTTTCGTGTTGCGAAGACAATGCCCACATGCATACCAGAAGCGGGAGGTGCGTGAAGCCACCTGCTGGCAGCGAACTTCGCTTGCTCTATTGGGCAGATGTTTTAGATGCTGCCATCCGGTGAAAGCGGGGCCAGGTAGTTCCCCGTGACGGCGCGTGGTCGACGATCTGGCAGCGCGTGCTTCTTCAACTTTAGAAAGAACACATCTGAGGGACTATTAAACGTGTAGTTATGTGATTCATCGTCTGGCCGTCTGGGTCTTCCATCCTGTATACAACACTGAGGAACGCCGACGCTCAACGCAGGAACGGGTGCCTAAGAGCTGCGCCGCAAAAATCGCGAACGTTCCAGGAGTCCCATGTTTTAACCAAGGTGGATTACATCTAGCTTTACTATGCTGTCGTCACCAATGGAAATCCATTCAATGCCGCCAGCGTTAAATGGCCTGGCGCCATCTGGTCAGCAAACTCAAAACAGTTTTGCGGCTCTTGGTGGCTTTTCAGGCCTAATATCAATACAAACAACTCATGCCAATAAAAAACCGCGTCGTTATTATTACAACTAAAGAAGTAATAGCGACAAGGCAATGCCGACCCTTTGGCTCCAGCTTGAGATCAGAAGCGATCGCTGATTACTCTATTTATGTTTTGCGGTCACAGGAACGAGCCAGTAGCAGCAGCGAATTCAGATCGAAGCGCGCGGGGACAAGGGCGGACTGGTTGCTGCCACGTTGTTGCGCAATCACGCGGTCCCCGGCTGAAGTCGCTGCGTAGTCTTCCGGGTGCCAAGCGAAATTTTCTGGCTGGTCAAGAACCGGCGCTGCGACAAGCGACAGCGACGAATCGCCCTCCGCGACGGCAAGACCTGTCGCTCGACACCGTCGTTTCTCGCTGCCACTCGGAAATCGTGCGCATGTGATTTGCCACTTAGTGTTCCAGTAATCTTTGAGCTTGAATGCATCAAGAGGCGCTTTATTAAAGAAGCAAGTGGAAAAACAATGCCTTTTACCGCAAGTTTGGCAGCTGTTATCTTAAAATTGATGCCAGTTTCAAAATTCTTTTCAAATGGATGCAGCTTGGGAAAGCACTGGTACCAATTTTTGCCTTACAATTTGTGCGCTTAAGTAAAAAATCGAAAAGGCTGATTAGTGAAAATTTGTCAATTAGACAATATGCATTTCTCATGTAAGCACTGTGCGCCTCAATGAGCGGTTTTTTGTCGTATATGCCCCCAGCTGATTTGTAAAAATTTGGTTAGCGCAAATAAAACAATAAAACACCCGGTATACTTTTTCGTTACCTTTCATCATGTCAGTAATGAGACTACGTGAATATTCAAGCCCGATTATCGGTTACTTTGCTTTGGTATCAGACATCTGCAAGATTGAGCCCATTTGATTCGGTTCGCTATGAACATGAACGTGTTGCCGGCGTTGTAAAAATTGAAAACTGAGGATGGACTGATAACCCTAATGTAGAACAAACTTAAACTGATTCGTTTAGATGAGGCCTACACCTCAGCTAAACCAACTGTCCACATAGAAATCTCATACTCAAGGAAATACAAGCCGCAAACTAGATGCCGACCGAACGACAACAGGACGAGTGCGAACAGAGAATCCGCTTTTTATGCATATTTCAGTCACGTTGTCACGGCGGATATGCTACAAAAACAGTAACGATAAGAAAATGCGAGTGCACAATGGTCACCTAATAGACTTGGGCAGATAGTTACTAAGAAAAAGCAGTTTCTTATCGAGGAGGGATAAAGACGGAATGCTGACACAGGCGTCACACCTTTGGATACTCCAATAAACCTATATTACCTCCCTCTCTGACTTATCTTTAGCTCTGCCTAAAAATGCGATTTAAATAAACTGCAGAAAATATCCACATTTCTTACAATGTGGGGCAATTAGGCTACCGAAACCACTCTTGCCATTAAGTGGCGCGCGATTGCTAAAGCACTGATTAGTACGCCTGATGCATCCTTTCCCACAACTAAGTGAGATGAGATACACTACACAAACTCCTTAGGCCTGGTCGCGGGTGTTGTATTACGTGCCCTCTTTCACTGGCATGGCGCAAACGTGTGACAGTTTACAAGGTGCAGACATGACAACGCTAACATAATCACGAGATGCTATCTTGTTAATGTTATGAGACAATGCGTGAATGTAGGCGACAGCCTGCACGGGAGTAAGCTCCTTGCTTGCTGCGTTACTGGGAACTTTCGATGTACGTGTAGTCTCTTTCAATATGCCTTAACAAATGTTGGAAAACGAGGAAGGATAGCTGGCGTGGCGGGTACGGGTATGTTGGAGTCTGAAGTTAGAAGGCAGTTGATCTGTGCACTTTTCTGAGGGGTTGCTTTGATGAAAGTAGGTATGGTGACCCTTTTCTTATCTTAGAGTGGGTGCTTCCGTATTGTAAAATTGGCTTTTTTTTTTTTTGACACCGAGCATTTTGTGCGCAGCAAACATGCGCTCCTGGACCGGAACAAAAATCGACCTCTAAGAACTGTACGCTAGCTGGCAGTTCATATGTATAGCTTAGGCCTTCCGCTTGGTGATTAAAAATTGTCCAGCCATTAGATTCATGTAGCTTGTCGACCGCTGATTCGGTAAAATCAGAAAATTACAAACAAAGTGGTACACCCAGGCCCCGTACACTCTCAAGTTCAACAAATGGCCACAGAGGGCGAAAAATCAATCGAGGCGCGTTTCAGCGTAAGCGCGCAAGTGGAACTACTGTAATTTGGTCGCATACTTTAATTTGTGCTTTCTCTGCTAGGGGCGCTGAACATGCTGAATTTTTTGCTTTACACAAACCATTAACATAAACAATCGAGGTGTTTAAGGATGTTTTTTGACCTCAAGCAAATAGGCAGTTCTTTTTTTTAATTTGATTGTTGAAGCTGCTTTTTAGTCATGGCGTCAAGGTTTTTGTACTTCATTAACCACCGATAGCCGACAGCCTATTGGTATTGATGTGTTTCCTGGCCGTTGTCGTTCGAATTATACGCGGTAAAACATTTTCGAAAAGCATGCTGCTTTCGTCTGCGTGTCATTACATAGACTTGCTATAGAGAGGTCTACTCTTGGCAAAAAATAGTGCCTCATTTTGTTTAGGCGTTGATTATCATAATGAATGCGGCGGAGGTTGAGGGGTACGCTTCAAGGTACGTTTTTATGCCGTTGCTCTCCATAACACCGTAAGTACGCAAAGCGATGTCACAGAACACCCGATGCATCATTGTGTGTTCTCCGTCATCGCTTGTTTGCTGTACGCCTACTAATTCTTCATTTCTTCTTCAAGTGTTGTATCCTTCTTTTCTCCTTGTTCTCTTGTGCTTCACTTACAGTATGTCGTTCCGTCAGCTCTAATGCGCATTTGCTAAACCAATACATGTTTGATAAGACGCAGTGGTTATCATAATTTCACTACACATGTATTAAGCTGGCACATATGGTTCAGATACAGATACCTGTATGCGGACTTGTACGACGTTGATACGGAGATTAGGATAACTATAAGTGCAGACTCACATGGTAGCACAGTTTTAAATGACCGCGTTGTATAAAACTAATAATGTGTTTGTGTGTGTGTGTGTGTGTGTGAGTGTGTAACAAGGTGCAACAGCCACAGAAAAAGAAAGCAAGAAAGGCAAGAAAAAATGCTTTGGACAGGCGCACTTCGCGCTGCAGCTTACCACACTATATATAAAAAAAATCGGCTTGTATTGGACTATTTAGAGTGATTGTTGATGGAAGAGCACTCTGGTTTCTGCCTCCCAAGTGGGGGCACGGCTCAATGACTAGTATCGGACTATAGCAGTTGCAATGACGGCCGAGAAATTCGATCCGGATCGGGCTCGATCGCCATCAAAAGTGCGTCGTATGACACCTGTAAAGAAGAGGCAGCTGACGGTCGTAAGCAGTTGCGTTCTTTTCGCCAAACTGCCCAGCCTGGTAGTGCTGTGAAGATGCTGTATAAAAGTGACACGCGGTGACAGGGAAATTATTATACTTAACAGCCGACCGTACGTTTTGCAGCTTAGGTCTTCTTTCTTGTGCGTTTGTACTACTTATGAGCCATTTCTTGACTATGTTTTTGACTATGTAACCGCGTTTGTTTGTGTGGATGCGTAGACGTGTGCTTTTTGTTGTACTTGTAAAATGCAAATAAAATATTTTCAAGCTTACTCAATCTTTGGTGTCGTGTGCGTTTATTCAGGTCGAGGCCATCGTGCCACCTGGAAACCGCATTCTGCCAGTAGCCCTACACGAAATGCAACAGCTGGAGCGCGGCGGCACAACTCGGGGTAACGGCGGCGTAATAAACAAAAAGCCGCTCGGGATGCCCTTAAAAGTCAGTTCAGAGTGTGCCTTAACTCGATATGACTCAGCGCTACATATATTTATGTATGTAGGCGTTACGTTTGCCACGCAGCAACCAAACTGGCGGGAGCACGATCGAGGCGCAGCAGTCAGAAACCCAGTAAAGCGGCCATACTGCGCAAAACCCCGTTTCCGTTTCCTGTTGTACAGCGCCACCTGTGGTCGCATACTTTAGTTTACGACGCCACCGCTACGCTTATTTCCGTTGCACTGTGGAAGGTACAGTTTCCCTTCTCTAAGTTTATATAGGTGTTCTGTGGTACACCCCGTAGCAACGCGAACGTCACTAAGGCAGGTTGAGACGAATTTGCCAAAGCGGAGATAGAAAATGTCACTTAGTCCCTTCATACATACATGTCACGTTAAAGACTGCAAGAATGCCCAAATCGAAGGCTCACCTACGAGTGGTACATTTTTCCACGAAGATGTAAAAGTACAGGCTGCCTACCTCCCCAATGCTTCCTATCTGCTTGCTCTCGGGAAGGTTGGTCGGTGTGCAGCGGTGTCCCAGAGAGAAGTTCCCAGGTGTCCCGTCCAGGCTGTCCGGATACAGCGGGAAGTAGTGTCGACCGCCCATTCCCACGGACACCGCTAAGACAGTTGCAGCTGGCCAGTCGTTCTTTGCGGCCTGCAGGCTCGCTATCACCCTGACCTGCAATGCCGCGAGGTTCTTGCAGATTAACCTTACAGCGCAAGAAGAGATCGTAGGGGTACCTTGAACATGTGGTCAGCCATCGCGAACCCTGCTGCCAGTAGCGAGGTAATATAATTACAGGCGACTTTTTAGATTCATTCAAATTTGCAAGAGTCCCTGCATTGACGAAACTTCCTGCTGCGGGAGTACTCAAATTTCCAGGTTAGATGACGGGATGCCTAACTTAACGGACCACAGGAATGCCAAGGAAAGCCTGCTTAAAGATTTGCAACTTCACCTTAAGGCGAAAGGACTGTTCAGGAAGGTAGCCGGACCTTAGCTAAATTTGTCCGCCCAAGCCTCTCCTCGCCTTCGGGAGAGTGCAAAGGGGGCGGGAACGCGCACCTGTTCGGAGGAGAGTTGTGCGTTTGACGGGGAATAACCAGAGGAGGTGCGCGCCGCTAAGAGGCGGAATGGCTCTGAACAAAAGTGAAAACCGCGGTAACTGTTTCACAAACTCATGATCACCTGAACCGTAGTATTGGGGAAAGGGATTTGTGAAGAAAGAGTAGAAGGAGAAGAGTAAGGGAAAGTGCAGCGTGTGGCCAGCTCTATGGCAGGGAACGTCACAGACGGGAGGAGTTATGTTCGTTCAACACGTTGAGCCTTGAGAAGACGAGAGTAGTCGCGCCTTTCAGGAGAAGAAAGCGTGTGAGCTGGAAGAGGGGGAGAGCGGCCAATTCTTCTTTTCGCTCGCGTGGTTAAAGGAACAGAAGGGTCACTCGCTGCGTCACACTCAAACTGACAGGCAGGCAGGTGAACAAATTTGAAGTATTCAATGAAGCATAACAGTAAAACAATGACATCAACCAACACATCAAACGCCTTTACAATTCGCCAAGGGACGGTAGTCGCGTTAGGGCGACTTTTTGTCTTTTTATCTTGTAACGTGGATGTCTTGCGCAAGTATGGAATGGAGCTGGTGAAAAGACTTACCAAACGTATGCGGTAGGTAGTGTTCAGGAAAGCAGGCTCCAATAACTCTGCCGAATACAAGACCGGTGGCACGATGCGACACTGCACGGACTTGGAGTCGCTTTGCGAAAAGTACCCGATAGCGACAAGCACGTCTATTTGATAATTTCTGCAAGATGAAAGACAGACACACGAAGCCACAACAGCTCATTTAGTCGTTGAAAAAGGCGACGTTTCCTGCAGCTTGTTTCCTGCAGATTCACCAAAAGTGGACGCTCATTCGGTCCAACGGTCCATTCATGAGCAGGCAGTGTTTTTAAGTGTCTGACAAATTTACAAGCAACCGAACTTAGTCCAACAGCTCGAAACTTTTCAAAGACATTTGCTTGTGATTCTGCAAGGTCGCTCAAGCCTGCAGTCATCGCATTTTATAACAGCCAAAGGAAAGTGAAAATAAAGAAAACGGAAACATCGGCGACATTGGCTGCTTTTTATGCTAAGTGTAAGCTTATTTATTTACGCGTTAATTTATGTATTTATTTTACAATACCGTGAGCCATTTTCGTGATGTGGCATGGTGAGCAACACATTTCCCGCAAACCAATTACACAGAACTTGAAATGCCCCAAAATAGTTAGAGAATTTACAAAATGTGGACCAATTATATTATATGGACCATTAGTAAATAGTCTGTCTATACTCCCAACATCCCCGTAAAAATATCACAAGTACAGATTACACAAGCAGCAGTTCTAGATTTATCTCAAAGGAGGCGACAAAATCTTCTGAAGTGGCTAAAATGATCAGGTTAAGACTGTCTCCGCTTCGAGTTGCCTTAGCTGGGAAAGGAGCACTCGAACACAGCTCTGATCGAGCCAGGCACAAAAAGAAAAGGGGGGGGGGAGGCTGTTTCACTCCATAAGTGAATCGTTGATCGCGCTGGCAAGGTTTAGCGTCGCGTTGGAATTCCTTGGACAGTGTTCTAGCTATACGCGGCGTGACACGGTGGCGCGGCGACACACGCACTACAACTACGGCTCGGGAGAATTGGGCAAGAGCGCCCTGCCGGCCACGAGGAGGCTTGTCACTAGGTTGGCGCGATGAAGATCGCCGCCACCGGCGTGGCAGGCACATCGACATCAATGGTTTCAAGCTGAGACCGACTGTCGGCACCGGTCAGCGCTACAGAGAACTCTACGAAGTCGCGATCCTTTTTACAGTTTTTTTTTTTTTTTTGCAGGAAGCTCTGTAGACTAATCCACGACTTAATTTTTTTCGGGCTGCCAACGCATTGCCATAGGGCCGCCGTACAGTTTCGCGTGCTATATAGTGAGCAACTCTACGATGGCGACCGCTCTATAGCGTTGGGGATAAATGACTGCCCCTTCAGGGAAGTGCTGGGTACAGTGCACCTGTCAAAGCTGCCCGTACTACACGTAGCGGACACATGAGTCACACGACACCGTCTATAGCAGTCTCTCGTGAAGCTGCTGCTCACCGATATTTGCGTGCGGAATGTTTTCTCACCTTACTGCGATTGTGATCCCGGGGAGCATGCTGGGAAATATCAAAGGGAAGTGAAGTATGGTGTAGCTAGGTCGGTGTACAGGATCCTTCTTGTCACTCATGAGTGCAGAAATCATCTGTATAGCAATGAAAGAAATCCGTCACTTAGCACTCTGAGTCATATTTCGGTACAGCAGCAGCAGCGAGACATACGTATGCCCTAAAGCTATGGCGATCTGAATGTTTTCCCCTTTTTCCTGCGAAATGTAGACAGAACCAAGAAAGGCATTTCCTCTTTTATTGTGCCAAGCACAAGGTGCCAGAATAAGCATAGAAACAAAAAAAAAGAAAACATGCCACCTAATAAAAAAAAGAAAGAAAAACTATGCAGAAATTACACTGACGTTGTCTGAGTGTGCGTAAACATACCATCCAACTTCACTTGGCCCACCCCCAAATTTCAAGTTGGCCCACCAACAAATTTCAGTTGTCCCACCGCCAAAATTAAGTTAGTCCACCCCCGAATTTGAAGTTGGCCCAAATTTCAGTTCGGCCACCCCTAAATTTCAAGTTAGCCGACCCCCAAAGTTCAATTCACGCATTCCCAAATTTCCAGTGGCACATCCACAGAGCACCTATAATACTTAAAGAAGGGAAATTGTACCTTCCACAATGCAACGGAAATAAGAGGAACTGTGCCATCGTGATGTATACGACCAAGAGATGGCGCTGGCAAAATCAAAACTTAAAACTTATATAGAGAAGAATGAAGAACCTTTAGAAAACAATGTAAACAAATTACGCACACAACATCCGATGAAATGGCAAGAGGTTCGGGAATAAGAAGACAAGTTATTAAAAACAAAAGGCAATTACCAAGGCCGCTGAGCGTGCGTTCTCTATGTAACGCAATTGCCGAAATGCAATTGTTTTCATCTTCTCATTGTGAAGTGTTCTAGCTTTTCTTTCCTTGCTGTCCTTTCATCACCGAGAGACTTCGTGAAAAGACTGGACACGCAGAAGATGTTGTAAGCTCACCCGCACCAACCAGCCGGGGTGCATGCAGGCCGCCAAGCAAACGACAGCGAAGAGCGTAGCAGTAGGATAGTGAGCATATACAGGAACACTACAGTAGAATTTTAGAGTAGGACTGCTTGCAGCGCCCTCTACGCTTTCATTCAAAAACGTCCCGCCCGCTGCATGCGGGTAGCGCGTACGCGCGTAAGCTCAGGTATCTCAGTAGCGCGTACGCTCAGGTAGCTCAGATATGGTTCCTAAAATATTCCACAGACCACACCGCAGGTCAGTGCTGGGCTCAACTAACTCGCTCCTCCGCGCTCCCTGACGGCCTTTGCAATGATGGATGCTGCCCCCTGCCGCCGCAGCTCTGTGGTGGCGCTGTTAGCTCACCGTTGCCACAATCACTAGAGTTGAGGAAGAACTTGGCAAATGGCCAAGTAAAGAGTGGGAATATGGTGAGCTTCTAAGTGTAATAACGACAGAAATACGGAAAGAGAAACAACATGTTCGTTGGAAAGGAAAAAGAAACCAAAAAGCTGGTGGAACAAGGAGATACGAGAAGCGATCGCCGAACGACAGAAAGCATCTCGAGAGCACAGGCAGGCAAAGTAGGCGCAGTTGTCACAGGATGAAGTAACTAGTAAATGGGAAATATACCGGGAGAAAAAGTCTATGGTTCAAATACTGGTGCAAGCAAAATTAAAAGGTGAAAGTGAACGTTGGTTGTCAGAAATACGTGAGAAAAAGAAGGCCGCACCTAGAATATTTTGGAACCACATAAAACTATTAGGCAGGAAGTCAACAACAATACAACAACATATCCTAGACGAAGATGAAAGCAGACTGGAAGGAGAAGCGGCAATAAATTACATCCGAAAAATAACAGCCGAATCTTTCCAAGGCAATGACGAGGTTGTATTTGAGGAAAAAAAGAGCATGAAAGAGACCCAGGAAAAGGAGCTGGTTCTGACAAATTTAAACTGGAAGAAAGCGGAGGAGAAAATTCCTAAGCGCACAGCCACAGGGCTAGACGACGTTCCCGTTAAGCTGATAAATGAACTAGGTCCAAAAAGTAAGTAAGCTCTGGTGAAAGCAGTGGAAAAAACTTTAAAAGATAGACGGATACCAGACAGTTGGCGACAAAGTAGAATGAATTTAATTTATAAAGGTAAGGGGGAGAATACAGAATTCACTCGTATAGACCGTTGACCATTACATCGGTAATATACAGGCTAGCAATGCAGGCAGTTAAATTAAAGCTGCAAGCATGGACAGAGAATAATGGCATTTTGGGAGAGCTTCAGAATGGCTTCAGAATAGGTAGGCGTTTGGACGATAACTTGTTTGTTCTTACTCAGTGTATTGAAATATCAAAAGCAGAAAGCAGACCGTTGTATGTGGCCTTTTTAGACATTACAGGAGCCTACGACAACGTAGACCGCAACATTTTGTGGGATATTCTGGAAGGGGAAGGCTTAGGTAACGATTGTATACAGTTTTGAGAGAGATTTACCTAGAAAATACCGTTTGCGTTGAATGGGGAGGAATGAGGAGCGCGGAGAAAGTTCATATCAACAAGGGACTGAGGCAAGGGTGCCCTTTATCCCCGCTGCTGTTTATGATGTACATGGTGAGGATGGAGAGGGCGCTGGAAGGAAGTAATATCGGGTTTAATCTCTCATACAAACAGGCAGGTACAGTAATAGAGCAGCAACTCCCAGGTTTATTTTATGCGGACGACATTGTGTTGCTCGCTAACAAGCAAAGCGATTTGCAACGTCTGGCTAATATCTGTGGACAGGAAGGCAACAATTTAGGTTTGAAATTTAGTGTTAGAAAATCAGGTGTTATGGTATTCAATGAAAACAGTGAACAGACAGTGGAGATACAGGGCCAAGAAATACCTCGGGTAACAGAATATAAATACCTTGGTATATGGATAAACGAAGGCAATGGATATATGGAAACACAGGAAAAAACCACAACAGTCAAGGGGAAGAGAAATGCAGCCATAATGAAGCACAGAGCGCTATGGGGATACAATAGGTACGAGGTCCTCCGAGGTATGTGGAAAGGGGTAATGGTTCCAGGACTTACTTTTGGAAATGCGGTTGTTTGCTTTAAATCAGGGGTACAATCAGGACTCGACGGGAACCAAAGGTCAGTGGGTCGCCTCGCACTGGGCGCTCACGGGAAGACTACAAATGAAGCTGTGCAGGGGGATATGGGCTGGACTAGTTTTGAAGTGAGGGAAGCTCGCAGTAAAATTGAGTATGAAGAACGGCTGAGGAATATGGAAGAAAGTGAATGGGCTGGGAGAGTGTTCAGGTATCTGTACAGGCAAAACATTGATTCACAGTGGAGGAAAAGAACTAGGAAGCTTACCAGCAAGTATGCGGCCTGTGGTGTGGGCAACACAGCAACAAGGAAGGTCAAGCGGAAAGTCAGAGAGGCTGAATTAATCTCATGGGTGGCGGCAATGGAGAAGAAACCTGCCATGAGTAACTACTTAAGAGGAAAAAACGAAATCAGGAAAGAAACCATTTATGATAACTCAAAGGGAATCTCATTACTTTTCGAAGCGAGATCGGGATGCCTTCGAACACGCACCTATAAAGCGAGATATAAGAAGGAAGAAGAAGCATGTGCTTGCTGCGGTAAAGCTAGGGAAACGACGGAGCATATTTTATTAGAATGTGAAGACGTCTACCCAGCGGTCATTTTAGGCACCACTGGCCTCCTTGAAGCCCTTGGGTTCAGCGGGAGCAGTGGTAAAGCAAACAGGTCCGCAATAGACATTAGTAAGAGGCGATTGGAGGATTGGTGGAAGAAAAGTAGGGAAACGACAAAAGACGGAGACGTACAAAAGCACAATTCGCAATAGGGGATCAGAAAGTTTGGACGCGGTAGTTCATAGTGTCTTTTTTTCATTGGTTAACCTAGGTAGGATATTAGGCAGCATAGTAGCAAGAGCTCGGTGGCGCAACCCACCGCCCCGTTCCAAAGGGGACGCTCATAACATCCATCCATCCATGCCAAGGGGAAGAGAAATGCTGCCATAATGAAGCACAGAGCGCTTTGGGGATACAATAGGTACTAGGTGCTCCGAGGTATGTGGAAAGGGGTAATGGTTCCAGGACTTACTTCTGGAAAGGCGGTTGTTTGCTTTAAATCAGGGGTACAATCAGGGCTCGACAGGAACCAAAGGTCAGTGGGTGGCCTCGCATTGGGCGCTCACGGGAAGACTACAAATGAAGCTGTGCACGGTGATATGGGCTGGACTGGTTTTGAAATGAGGGAAGCTCGCAGTAAAATTGAGTATGAAGAACGACTGAGGAATATAGAGGAACGTAAATGGGCTGGAAGAGTGTTGAAGTATCTATACAGGAAAGATATTGATTCACAGTGGAGCAAATGAACTAGGAAGCTTATCAGCAGGTATGCGGCCTGTAGGGTGGGTAACACAGCAACAAAGAACGTCAAGCAGAAAGTCAGAGAGGCTGAAATAATCTCATGGGTGGCGGCAACGGAAGAGAAACCTGTCATGAGTAACTACTTAAGAGGAACAAACGAAATCAGGAAAGAAACAATTTATGATAACTCAAAGCTCATTACGTTTCGAAGCGAGGTCGGGATGTCTTAGAACACGCACCTATAAAGCGGGATATAACAAGGAAGAAGAAGCATGTGCTTGCTGCGATAAAGCTAGGGAAACTATGGAGCACGTTTTATTAGAATGTGAAGACATCTACCCAGCGGTCGATTTAGGCACCACTGGCCTTCTTGAAGCCCTTGGTTTCAGCGAGAGCAATGCAAAAGTAAACATGTCCGCAATAGGGATTAGTAAGAGGCGATTGGAAGATTGGTGGAAGAAAAGTAAGGAAACGAGCCTCGACTAGATGACAATTACGAGCAGAAAACAGCGCCAAGCAACTGGACGAAGGGAGAGGCACAGACTGTAGCGCTTATCACAGCTCTTCGTGCTGTTCTTTAGCGCTGTTTTCTGCTCGTAACCATAAACCAACGAGCACAAATGCGTACTCTTCTGTAGATGATAATTGTTGCTGCCTGATACTAGTAAGAAGCGCAGTCAGTTTACTATGTCCCAAATGCGGTTAACCTAACTGAATCACCGGAAGTACATATGCGACTAAAGTGCAGTGAATTTATCGTGGTGTGTCATATATGCAGAAACAGCCAAAACGTTTTATTATTTATGTTGTACTCCATGTTAGGAATTTTAGCAACGGGGCAGGATAACAACAGCCTCGTTCGAATTGCCTTTGAAAAGCCATAACTTTATTATTCCTTTTTAACTTTTAAAACATGTCTACAGGAATCTGTTATACCTGCCTCACAAGCACAAAAATTGAAAATTTAAAATGCGAAGCACTGCCTTTTTTACTCACCCGTATACACGCCCAAGAGGCAGCAAGGTTAATCTGCTTTCGTGGGTAGTCTCCAATCAGAGTGTTCTCGGTTCCAGGACTTTCGCGCTAGCTAGCACAGTTTTTTAAACAACACGTTATCACGCGACCAGGCGTGACAGATCGCTATAGAACGATGGAAGTCATGCAGCCGTTATGCCTGTGAAACGCCACCAGCTGATGAAAGTCTTCGTCTTTAAAAGGCTCGCCTGGTGACGGCTATCGAATGTTGGGTGCACAAACTGGCTGATATATTCTTGTTATCGAATTAAAATGAAGCTGTGTGGTGCTGCTCAAAGTAAACGACCACCCCGCTCGCAAATATTACCGCCGTACAATTCGAACCGATAAACGTCCCGGACTGCAATGGTTAGCGATGGGCTGCTGCTTATCGCACTTTAGTGAGCTCCTAAAAGTGTTGAAAGTTGGGCGAGTTGGTAGCTATTCATTGCGAAACCACAGCGTGCACACCATAAGCGGGACACAAGGCAGCGCTTGCGTGTTGACTTGGCCTTGTGTCTCGTTTGTTGCGTGTGCGCTGCAGTTTAACAATGAGGTCTTCAACCTTTATTCAAACAATAAAGCGCACACTTTACTAATACTAATACTAAATACTAATCGAATAAAAAACCGTGGCCTACTTACTTGGAAAATATGACATGCTAACTATGCTTGTCAGTTAGTATATGTAAACTTATATATGAAATATTTAGTCACGTCGAGCGCCCCTTGCAGCAAATAAAAAATACGAAGGTGTACGACCAAAAACAGTAGTTCCACTTAAGCGCTTCATGCTGGAACGCGACGCGGTTGATCTTCTCGCCCTGTGTGCCGATGCGGGAACACGACTGTGTGCGGTGCTTCAAGTAGGCCCAGCCCCAATTTTCAGTTGGACCACCCCAAATTTCAAGTTGGTACACCCAAAAGTTTCAGTTGGCGCACTCCCGAAAATTTAAAGTTGGCTCACCCCCCCCCAATTTGACGTTGGCTCAGCCCTGAATTTCTGTAGGCCCACCCCCCAATCGAAACTTAGCGCACACCTAAATTTCAGTTGGCCGACCCCCAATTTCAACTTGGTACGCCCAAGAATTCCAGCTGGCGCACCCCCAATTCGAAGTTGGCCCAACTCCGAATTTCAGTAGGCCCACACCCCAATTGAAAGTTAGAACACACGTAAATTTCAGTTGGCCGACCTCTAAATTTTAAGTAGACTCACCAAAAAATTTCAGTTGGCCCACCCCCGAATTTCAACTTGGTACGCCCCAAAATTTCCGTTGGCATACCTATAAAAATTCAAGTTTGCCCAGCCCCAAATTTCAGTTGTCGCACCCGTACCAGTCTCTTTCGTGGATTTTCTATGGCGCCCTGTGTCCCCTATGGGTATACATAAATTCGTTCATATGGGTATTCTCGGTGATTATTATTATTACTACTACTACTAATAATAATAATAATAAACGATATTATTATTTCTGGAAAACATACTACATTTATCAGGCCTGCCAAAGAGACATTAGGTTTGACTGGCCTAACGTGACAGGCAGTATAAAAACTGTTACAATAGCAATAGCGGAAAATAAGAAAAAGCTCAGAATAAAAGAAATACCAATAGCGAATAAATCTGTATGTATACACCCATACGCACATTATACGCATGTATTATACATGTACATATATGCACACATACATGTTTCAAAAGCACATCTGGAGCGTGCAGTTACCACCGTGCCACACGATTAGTTTGCATGGCACAATAAAAATGAGTACATGATTATAAATAACAAAATGTGGTAAAGAACTAGAAATACTTCAATGAAACCTTTGCGGAAACAAACTTTCTCATCACATTCTTAACCAAAGCCACTCTACCTCCGTAATACAGAAGGAGGTGAGCTCTATTTCTTTGTGTGTTATAGCCGCTCAAATCCGCACCTTTTAGTGCTTTCTTGATCTGATATTTTGATGTGGACTGCAGCATGTTACAAGGTAAATAATTAAACAACGCCGACACATAGTATTCGCGCATTCTGTTGCGGCATTTTCGTTGCACAACGAGGTATTGGATAACGCCATTTTGGTCTAAGGCTATGGGGAGTTACATGAGGTATTTTAAAACGATTGTCCCATAGATGTATCACGGCTATTGTATGCAGTAAAACTGAAGGAAGATTTGGCTATGATAATACCTTAAAAATGTCGGTGTTGCCTTCAAGACAAGGGTCAAAACCTATAACTTTTAAAAAGGGAGCGTATTAATGCGTTAATTATATTTTGCCAGTGAAGAGCGCAATGATCGTAGGCAGTAATCCCGTATCGGACTACACTGTAGATAGCTACACAAGATAGCAATTATATGGACAATCCAGGCGCATATTTGACGTCGTCGTCGCCGTGATGTTCCGCATAAAGTCCAAGGGCGATAACACGAACGCCACGCGCTGTATGCAGTATGCGCGAGTGAAAACGTGCGAGGGGGCCGGTGATCGCGGCTCAATCTGGTACGCGCAAAGGTGGAAAGCGGGGAGGAAACGCGCCATCTTACGTCGGCCGAAAGGCCTGGGAGGGAGCGATGCGAGGCAGGGGGCACCGTTGAACTCCGGCAGCAACTGCGTACTTTACGGCCGCGCCTGAGGGGCGTCGCTGATCACCGCTCAATCTCGCTTGCGCTATAGAGGAAAGAGGGGAGGCAGTGTGCTGTCTTCCGTCGCGCGCATGGTCTCCACGGGAAAGCAGGGAGCAGTTGCTGATTTGACAACAACTGCGTATTCCACGACCGCGCGCGGTCGCCCGCGCCCTATCTTGAAAGCAATCCGCACAGTTTATGTGTGCGGACGGCTCATACCTCTGTGCGTGTTGTGTTCTCGCCGCTCAGTATGTGTTGAAGCGATAGACAGCACGAAGGCCACTTCGCCCACTGCTGCTGCCGCACTTCCTTTCTTCCTCACGTCAGCGCTTTGACAGCCGTTGTCCGCAGTCATCGAGTGTGATGTGTTCATGTTTGCCTGTGCGCACTCACATCATGATTGTTAATTTACTGAGTACGCCAGTGTTTCCAAGTTTACACAGCCGATAAAGCTACTATCCTTACTTCGAATAGTTGTTTAATAATTTGCTATCGCAATCGATGCTTCGCCTTTCGGGGGAAACTACGACTTTTCATTTTTAGTTCCAGTTTTTCTTTATCACTCATAAAGCTACCAATTATCTACATTTACACTACTATAATGATTAAGTGTCCTCCCTTTGCAAATTACACATTTTTGTGGAGATACAAGGCATTACATTCTGTGCATCACGGGCAGATTTTGCTGGGGCGCTCGCCAAAGAATGCTTGCGCATTAAAGAAACGCGCTTAAGAACGCATAAAAACATATACAATAATGCGGACAACGAATCTTCTTAACAGGGGGTTTTAGCTCGGATCTCCTATCTAAATACAGCGGAAAGGACAAATCGTTTTTCTCGACAACCATTGCACCGTATTTGATGAGGTTTGGTACTTGTAAAAGAAAAATGTTAAATGTAGTGACTGTTGCAAGTAAATATTTTATGCGCACCGTCAATCTCCTAATAATATTCCTAAAAATGGCAAAATCTAAAGAAAGAGCAATCATGTTCAAGGCTAGCCCAGCAACAAAAAATAAAACAGTTCTCAAAACAGCACTGAATGATACATATAAAGCAAGGAAAATTTTTTAAACCCTCGTGAAATACATTGCTGATTTGTCAATAGGACTCGGGCAAAACTGTTGTAAACATTCCAACAAATCTACGTACGATAAAAAATACTATATATCTACATTCTCATAAAATAATATTACTATAAAATTTATTCCCTTTGGATGCTTTAGTAGAGGCAGCTTGTAGAAGTGCGATATCATTTTTTTTGTGGCGCAATGCTACGGATTGATAAACTTAGTGCTTCTATTTTTTTTTTCACAGTGAACACTTTTCGACGATTCTTGTGAAAAAACTAGGATCCTAACTTAAAATAATAACTATACCTTAAACACCTCTCTTAAGTGCAACAAATTTCATTAAAACCCGTCCAAGGATAACTTCAGAAAAGCATTTCTGCGTTTTATATGGATTCGAATAGGCGGATGAGATAGTTCAGGTGGCTGAGGAGTTCTATAGAGATTTATACAGTACGAGTGGAACCCACGATGATAATAGCAGAGAGAATAGTCTAGAGGAATTCGAAATCCCACAAGTAACGCCGGAAGAAGTAAGGAAAGCCTTGGGAGCTATGCAAAGGGGGAAGGCAGCTGGGGAGGATCAGGTAACAGCAGATTTGTTGAAGGACGGTGGGCAGATTGTTCTAGAAAAACTGGCCACCCTGTATACACAATGCCTCATGACCTCGAGCGTACCGGAATCTTGGAAGAACGCTAACATAATCCTAATCCGTAAGAAAGGGGACGCCAAAGACTTGAAAAATTATAGACCGATCAGCTTACTGTCCGTTGCCTACAAAGTATTTACTAAGGTAATTGCAAATAGAATCAGGAACACCTTAGACTTCCGTCAACCAAAGGACCAGGCAGGATTCCGTAAAGGCTACTCAACAATAGATCATATTCACACTATCAATCAGGTGATAGAGAAATGTGCGGAATATAACCAACCACTATATGTAGCTTTCATTGATTATGAGAAAGCGTTTGATTCAGTCGAAACCTCGGCAGTCATGGAGGCATTGCGGAATCAGGGTGTAGACGAGCCGTACGTAAAAATACTGAAAGATATCTATAGCGGCTCCACAGCCACTGTAGTCCTCCATAAAGAAAGCAACAAAATCCCTATAAAGAAAGGCGTCAGGCAGGGAGATACGATCTCTCCAATGCTATTCACAGCATGTTTACAGGAGGTATTCAGAGACCTGGATTGGGAAGAATTGGGGATAAGAGTAAATGGAGAATACCTTAGTAACTTGCGCTTCGCTGATGATATTGCCTTGCTTAGTAACTCAGGGGACCAACTGCAATGCATGCTCACTGACCTGGAGAGGCAGAGCAGAAGGGTGGGACTAAAAATTAATCTGCAGAAAACTAAAGTAATGTTTAACAGTCTCGGAAGGGAACAGCAGTTTACGATAGGTAACGAGGCACTGGAAGTGGTAAGGGAATACATGTACTTAGGACAGGTAGTGACTGCTGATCCGGATCATGAGAGTGAAATAATCAGAAGAATAAGAATGGGCTGGGGTGCGTTTGGCAGGCATTCTGAGATCATGAACAGCAGGTTGCCATTATCCCTCAAGAGAAAAGTTTATAACAGCTGTGTCTTACCAGTACTCACGTACGGGGCAGAAACCTGGAGGCTTACGAAAAGGGTTCTACTTAAATTGAGGACGACGCAACGGGCTATGGAAAGAAGAATGATAGGTGTAACATTAAGGGATAAGAAAAGAGCAGATTGGGTGAGGGAACAAACGCGCGTTAATGACATCTTAGTTGAAATCAAGAAAAAGAAATGGGCATGGGCAGGACATGTAATGAGGAGGGAAGATAACCGATGGTCATTAAGGGTTACGGACTGGATTCCGCGGGAAGGGAAGCGTAGCAGGGGGCGACAGAAAGTTAGGTGGGCAGATGAGATTAGGAAGTTTGGAGGGTCAACATGGCCACAATTAGCACATGACCGGGGCAATTGGAGAAGTATGGGAGAGGCCTTTGCCCTGCAGTGGGCGTAACCAGGCTGATGATGATGATGATGAATAGGCGGCGTCGGAGCAGGCCGAGAGCTAGACCTTCCTCGTAAACCAGCGTCATCAGAGTTCCGTTGGGAAAAAGATTGCTGAAACTGTTCAGACTGGTACATCACATGTCGGCGCATATTAATCTCAAAATAAATCAGGCTTGCGAAAGACGTGCAAATGTTTCACTTGCGCTGTGCTGCACAGTAAGACGCCCGCTTTGCGAATCATTTCCAGCGTTAATATGACGAACCAAAAGTTCAGCGTGCTGTTGGCATTCAGTAATTGTATAAAACTTTATGGTTGGTGGTACGTAGACCGCCTCTGAGTAGCTATTTTCACGTAGTATGGCAATCGACCAAAATATCGGTAACAGCTGATGAGCTAACCTAGTCAGAGAGCGCGCCAACAGTTGTGTTAAAGACATGTGATCGCAAGTGGGAGGCGAATGCAGAGCAGGCGACCTTTAAGATGACGAACGGACTTGGGCCTTGCCTTCCGATGTTACTGTGTGTTAACGCTTCCGGAGTGCCAAGGGCGCTGTAAAACAGTCCCAGAGGGGTGCAATGGGTCGAGAAACATACTCACAATTGCCGAATGTACTCGAAGATATCGATCATCTTCATCGTCATCATCGGTCTATCTTTATGTCAACTGCAGGACGAACGCCTCTCACTGCGATCTCCAATTACCCCTGTCTTGTGCTTACTGATTCCAACTTTTTCGTCATCTTACCTAATTTTCTGCCCTTCTACACTGCACTTTACTTTCCTTGGTACCCATTTCATAACTCTAATGGTCCATTGATATTAACCCTACGCATTACTTAGCTTGCCCAGCTCCATTTTTTTCTCTTAATGTCAACTAGAATATCGGCTATCCTCGTTTGCTATCTGATCCACACCGCTCTCTCCCTGTCTCTTAATGTTAGGCATAAAATTTTCCGTTACATCGCTCTTTGCGCAGTCCTTAACTTGTTACCGAGCTTCTTTGTTAACCTCCATGTCTCTCCGCCCCACCGGAAGAATACAGTGATTGTGCACTTTTCTTTTCGACGACAGTGGTAAGCTCCGAGTCAGGATTTAGTATTGCTTGCGGCATGCATTTTAACCCAATTTTATTCTTCTGTAAGCTTCCTTCGCATGATCAGGGCCTCGTGTAAGTAATTGACCTACATAAACATGCTCCTGCATGTACTGTACAGGCTCACTGGCGATCATTAATTCTTGTTCCCTTGCCAGGCTATTGAACGTTTGCTTTGTCTTCTGCACGTTAACCTTGAGCCCCACTGTTACACTTTCTCGGTTAAGGTCCTCAATGATTTGTTAAAATTCATCCCCAGTGTTGCTGCACAAGACAGCGCCATCTACAAAGCGAAGGTGGCTGAGATATTCGCCGTTGATCCTCGCTTCTAAGCATACCCACTCTAATAGCTTGGACACTTCTCTAAAAAAATTAAATTATTGGGTTTTACCTACCAAAACCACTTTGATTATGAGGCACGCCGTAGTGGGGGACTACGGAAATTCGGACCACCTGCGGATTTTTAACGTGCGCGTAAATCGAAGTGCACTGGTCTTCTCGCATTTCGCGCCCGTCGAATTGCGGACCCCGTGCTGACACTGTTCACTGACACCGTGGAGTCGAGGGGCGTTCTGATTCGCTTTCGCGCCGCGTCGTTGACCTCGTTTGGCTTAGTCCTCACACCGCGGTTCCAGCCGGCACATGATGGCACGACCGATGATCAAAAACAACTGGCTTTATTAATGTTGGTTACAGATTGCGCGATCAGCTATCCCAGAGCACGTCCTCCCGCTCCAAACGCTTGTCGTCACGTGATGTTCCTTTTCCCGCCTCGCTCGCCAGTCACTTGCCGTACTTCTCCCGCTTGCCGAGAGGTGCCGCTAGTTCCTCAGTTAACATAAGACCCCTATATTTTCAAAAAGTGGCGCCTTTCTTAGATCTTTCCGCCACCCCGCTCTCCCCGATATTTCCTCCTCCACGCCTCCTGTCGCCCCAGCCTCCTCCGCTCACCCATTGGCCAATCTGTGTCAGGTGGAAGCAGGGGCCTCGCTTTCGTATATTTCTTTCTTTCCAGCGCGTAAGCAGGCACCACACTTTTCTATTTCTTTTTCTTTCCAGTGCGCTCCGACCGCCATTGTTGGCCCTGCGCAACGAAAGTACGCGCAAACAGACTGATCGAGTGTGTTAGCGGAACAAATCGAGTGTGTTAGGGACGAGAACTTCATTGTGAAGCCGTGCTGCTGCGCCTTCGGTTGCCGCGACCGACACAGCGACGGCAAAAGGCCATCCGGCGAGCGCAACGCACAAAGAAAAGTGTGGATACATAGAATCGGGCTGGCTGACTTCGAGGAAGTGGCAAAAAACTCACTGCTTTGTGAAGTGTCACGGTTCCTCCCAACCTCTTCTCTTGAGCCTAGTTCACGCCTACTGCTTCGAAAAAGTGTATGTGTTCATGCTGCGCACGCTTTCAGCGTAATTAAGTAGTCTTTTTTTCGAATGTGCACTCTTTGTTTCATGCAGTTTCGTCTTGCGGTGAAAGTGTACACATCTGCCGCTGGCCTGTGACATAAAAGCGATTTTATTCATGCGGTGTGTTGAGCTCCACCAGAAGTTCGCACATTCTCGACGCTTTTGCAAGGCTCACTATGACTTACGGATGCAGTCGCTTAGCTTCGAATGTACGCCCGCATGTATCGATTTGGTTTGTGGTGAATAACGTTTTTAACGTCCCGAAGCGACTAAAGCTATGAAGGAGGTCATAGTGGATGGCTCTGGATAACTTTATTTAGGTCGCCTGGTGATGTTTAACGTGCACTCTGATAGTAGTTGTACGTGAGCCTGTAAATTCCTCGTTGGAGTTTCGTAATTCTCGCGCGGGCGGGGTAGCGCTGCGCCAGAAGTTGGCGCCTCGTCGTGATTGTATTTATTTATTAGATTTTATTTACTAGTTGCAGCAACGTGTCATTATTTCGTATTACTGACGGCGCCTCCAGGACACCAAAGGGGCAACGGGAACACTTGTAATGTCACGTGCTCTCCGGAGGCCTCTGTTAGCCGTTACATGTGCCCTCCTGGAGCACTACTTGTAAAAAGAAAACGATCTATTGTCGCGATTACCAAAGCACACCGCAACCAAAAAAGCGCCCCGTGACTGCTGCAACATACCGCGCCCGTGGGAGAATTACGGAACACCGACGAGGAATCTCTCCACGGGCCTCTTGCATTACGCCTCTATCCCGGCTGCTGCCGGACGCGTCCTCAATATTGCAGGCATGAGCAGCGGCTACTCGCACGTTTTGTGTGCAGGATTAATATGGCCGAGAAAGCCCGCAAAAGACCGGAGGCCCGCTGATAAGGATTAACAATTTTACCACTTAACGTTACCATTTTTATGCGTCTGATTAAGTAAATTGGTATCGCATGCGTCATATGCACTCTATATGTGAACCTACGAAACCGCGTACATATACTTTCACGCAGTCAAAACCTGAAACTCTGGTAATTACGCGCGTGTTTGAGCACACCGCGTACATGCGTCGTATTTCAACAACACGAACTCTCAACGTGCGCGTGCTTTACGCCTTAAGTAATGGTCCTTTTCTCTATGTTTTCCGCAATTCCAACACAACATTCTTAAGACCAGTTACCGACTGGAGCAGCAAGATCTCGAATGAAAAAGCTGCTCCGCAGGGCTCGAACGAACTATTCCGCGGATTTCCTCCGTTAGCGTGTTAGCCGTCGTCTGCTACGGCAGGGCCACCATGGGCGGCGCCACCGTCAAGGCCGCGCCGAGTGGAGGAGGAGGGAAGTAGTTGGCGCTACTTTTGGAGATTGAGGGGTTCTAAGCTAACAGGCCGCACGCCGAGATGCCGTGCGTAGCTCGTGTGCCTCTTTATGGTCGGGGACCCGACGACTGTGCTGCATGTAAAGTTTTTGCGTTCCTCTTAATCTCTTGCGGGAAAGAAAATGGCGTACGGATTCATACGTGCGTGTTTGATGGGCGAAAGTAAGCCTTTCAGTTGGCGTGAGCGTGGCGAACCGACGTCGAGGCACAGAGCAGTTCCCGGCGATTACCGGCCACAATATCAGGGCTAGGCTGTTGCTCATCGTCCCAAGCCTCAGAAAGAGCCCTACTGCTTGACTAGTCGAAAAACGTCGCACAGACGGATGACGTCCTCATGAACAACATTTCGTTAATGAGGCAGTTAGAAGTCGCCTTGTGCCGCCACACCACGCGAAAATATTTTTTTTTCACAGTAAAACATGCTGGTATCACTCATTCGCTCTAAAAAGGTTCTCTCGCGAGTTCCGCATAATCTGCGTTGGGAGGCGACCTTTTCGAGTGATATTTCACAAATAGTATCTTTTGAGAAACTCTTGGCTTGGTGCAACGTGGCGGTGTTATATACAGGAATTGTTTATTGACGCGGTATTAAAATTCTTATTATTTTCGTTAATAAATGTTCGTGCAAGGCAACCGTTGTCTTCCATATTTCCACTTGCTACGCTTTCTTTTCGGTGGCGTCAGGGGTCTAGCGTAAACGTTACATTTAATATTCGATATCGCTCGTGGGTCGGGCCTTCGGTGATTCTGCTGACGCGGTGCTGGGTACACCACGGACAAGTCGTCCACGATCGCCCAGACTGGCTTCCACTTTTCTTGCCTCGCTAACCTTATATTGGCCGTAGTGATCAAGGTGCAGCAGATCAGTTGGCGCATAGCCGGTCGCTACGAGGGCTATGACTGCAGCATCGGGCTTCCGGGTCAGGCGTCGAATTAAAAAAGGTTTTTGTTCGTAAGTGCTATTCGCCATAGGCCGGCCGCGTTCGTTAATAATATGTCCAGCATTAGGGGTCGCTAGCATCTGCGTTTATGAAAATCTTTTGCGTATAAACATTTTGGTGAATACGAGCCCAGACTCGCTATCCCCGCCTTACGAGTTTCGAAACCATCATCATTCCGGTAGCGACGTCCGTCCGCATTCAATGTTCTGGGAGCGTCGCCGCAGAAAAGCATGGAGGCTGCCACCTGAATTAAAATCTGCTGGATGGGTGGACATACCGTTGGTTGCTTTTTGGGCTATGCTGGCAAGATGTGTTTTGCGTATGTGCGTTGGACATGCCAGTCTTAATTGCGAAGCTCGCGTCACCGGGTGTAAAGGCAAGGTCAGCACGGAGCATCAAAAAGGGCAAGTTGCTCCCGCATCGCCAACCTTAAGACGGTAACCTCAGCTGCGTGAATACATGGGCTAGTAGTTGCGGTAACCTGCCATTCTGCCGTAGTGGCTTTAACACTGCGCTGCAAAGCAGGAGGGCGCGACGGCCGCATTTCGACGGGGTCGAAATGCTTGAAAGTCCGTGCATTGTGTGCACGTTAAGGAACCCGGATGGTCACAATTAATCCAGGTTCTCCCACTACGGCATGCCTCGTAATCATATCGTGTTTTTAGAACGTAAAAATCCAGAATTTACTGTTTTTATTCTCGGTCACATTCTCCACCACAGTCGCAGCCCTGGTTTTCGTGGCCCCAAACGTAACGAAGCCAGACGATTCTTTCGTTTATGGTGCATGAGCTTGGCGTATACTCACAGTCCGATTCTATGGCTGCCCCGATCTTCCTCCTTTAATAAAATGTGAGTCTCCGCAAGCATGATCTGTGCGCAGGATTCGACCGTCTTCGTCATCTGTTTTACAACACTGCCCAGCTCTCTCTCTGTGACCGCGCATGCGTGAGGAACCTACCCCAGAAAACGTTAGTGGGCGCCGCTCGTTTCCGTGGCTTGCCGACACTCCATGCAATATAACCTAATGTTGAGGATTACAAAATGAGCAATAAAGCCCAGGGAGCGCCCGCTGGAGCAGCAGTTGCTAGTCGCGACTCGAACCTGCAGGCCTCTCGCTGAATCCCTCCCGAGGGAAACGATACGTCCGGGCAGGCCTTTCACGGGCGTGTTGACTTGAGCGTAATGATAGATCCTCTGGTCCCACATGGCGTCCAAGTTCGCCTTGGTGGTGGGGTTCGCCACCAGTGTGTCCATCTTCGTTTGGTTTCTGCAAAACCTGGCGACGCAAGCAAGAATACGCGAGTTCAGTCCCCGAAGAGAGTGCCTCCCATCTTTGCACTGTAGTGAAAAGTTTTTACGCAAAAAAGCTGTATCTTAGGCTATAGGGGTCCTACCAAGGAGGGGTCCACAATAGTGGTGACAGTACGAGCTGCTATCTGAATTAAAGTATGCGGTACTTTGTGCATTGTTTCCCTTTCTTATCGCGGAAATTTTGACGGAGCATCAGTCATGTCTATCGGTGCTCAGACCCCGGATAGCACGTCATTTCTCCTACTTCGGGCCCATTTAGCTAGGTTCAACATGGTGAGTGCATGGGAAGCAACGCGTGAACATATGATGAATTGCTAGACGGGCACAACAAACATTAGTCAATGTGGATATGTGGTATGTAAACGAGGTGCGAGAGCATTAAAAAAGGGGCTAGGCGGCGAGGAAGAAATCATCATCAGCACAGTTGCACCCCACCCGCACCGGCATCGTCAGTGTGAAATGGGGCATCCGCACACAAATTGATACCTTTACGTGATAAACGCAGCACAAAAAGCATTTAGTTTCGGCTGGCCGATGCGTGGCGTATGACTACACGATGGGAACGCCAATGCTCGAATAACAAGGAATTTCACTTGGACCGGCGTTTCGACAAGGGGACATGTTTTTAGCAACGCATGACGAATGAAAGGCCCCGAATTATTAAAACACTGGCTCAAGCCACCTCCTTTGTTAGGCCTATGTTGCCCACTTGAAGTCTCTGTTTCCGTCTCATCGTGCCTCGGGAAGATTGCACCGAGTAATTCCATGTGTCTTTTTTCATAGGTGTTGAGCATGACATATATGCGTGCGAGTCTCTGGTAACGCATAGATCAGATTACTGACACTGCTGTCAAGGTAATCATAATGGAACGTATCATTAGTGATGCCTAACGTAAGCAGATAGTGTAAGAAATTATTGGAGCTGTGATTAGAAATCCTAGCCAAACAATGCCGTAATATCTCCCTCCAGGTCGTAAAACCAAAGTTAGCCAATCGCTAGGTGAAGGGAAAATATATTCGCTGACTAAAGCTGTTACACTGCGTCTGATTTGACGGAAACAATTTGTCTACATGGAACACCACTCAGGTACTCGGTGTAGCCTGATGTCAGGGAAAACGAGACGTTTCAGTGGCCTGATAGGCATTGTTCACAGCTCAAGCCCGAGACACATGGCGCGATTTTGGGTGCGATCCGTCGCGCGACCGTTCGCATCGGCCACCGCACTCAACAGGTTCTCAAAAGAATCCGCCCCACGCATGGCGCCGAATCGGACGCCGCACATGCGACCAACTTGCTGAATATTGTCGTGCGACTGCCGCATTGGTCGGACCGCCGCAGCCAATGACAGCGCGGCATCGATGTGACACGTCTTTCCGTTTTGAAGGACCATTTTGTCGCTTACGCCATTCATTTAGTTGATGTTCCAAATAAGCCTACTAATGAGCCGGTTTATTATTATTATTATTATTATTATTATTCCGCGCGAATGTATCCTACTCTTTTCACGGCCTATGATTCCGGCGGAGCTACGCTCCAACTACTCGCGAAGCGCTAGAAGGAACGGCATGGGATTAAAATTGATAAATTATTCCGGCCCAATATCGACAAAAGTAGGGTCGCATACTCCCACTGAAAGAATCTTCACATAGCAAAGTAACATCAAGTGCACAGCTGGCCACAAGCTTATTCAGAGCATGCAACTCGCAAACAAGTTACATTCTCTATCAGTTTTGCAACGAACCCTATAATTATGTTCATCGGTGGTTTAGTACAGGGCAGATGGATCGGTTGTAATTTTGTGTTCATTCTGTGCT
Organism: Dermacentor andersoni; assembly: GCF_023375885.2. NCBI lineage: Eukaryota > Metazoa > Arthropoda > Arachnida > Ixodida > Ixodidae > Dermacentor > Dermacentor andersoni. The sequence goes on along the minus strand of NC_092817.1, from coordinate 182,661,228 downwards.
CAGGAAAACTTCAGTAGCGGGTTAAAAAGATAACTTATTGAATAGCATGTGAACATTTATGTGCTGATAATACTATGACACTACTAAGTGATTTCATTTAAGGAAAATGTATCAACTGTGCCTTCTCTCTGCAGACAAAATCTTAAAAATGAGCAGGGTATGGCGGAATCTGAGAGACATTTTCACGAAAAAGCTGAGAGAAGCAAAAAGGAAGAGGGGTGCGGCAGCTCAAAGGACAAAGGCCAGCCGCAAACTGCGTAATTTCATCACGTCACCTCATTTTCTCCCGTCCTTGACTGCGCCTTTCCCTCGCCACCCATTCTTAAATCTGTGCCCTACGCATTACGTGGCCTGCCCAGCTGCATTCTTTATCTTAATGTAAACTAGAATATCGGCTTTCCTAGTTCGCTTTCTGATTAACACTACTCTCTTCCTATCTTTTTATGTTTCGCCTACTAACATTTTCCATTCCATCGCTCTTGGCAGAGCTCTTAACTTGAGCTTCATTGTTAACCTCAACGTTCTTGCCCTATATGTTTACACCAGTAGAATGCAATGACTGTACACTTTTGAACAATTCCAGTCAGGATTTCATAATGCCTGTCGTATGCATTCTAACCCATCTTTACATGCTGTAAGTTTCCTTCTCATGATCAGGGATCCCTGTGAGTTGACCCAGACTTTCTCGGTTTAAAGTCCCAAATCATTTGTTGCCATTCATCCCCAGTGTTGTTGGATAATGTCATCTACAAACCGAAAGCTGTTGAGATATTTGCCGTTGATCCTCGCTCATAAGCCATCCCAGCCATCCCAGCTTAAAGGAGTGAGTGAGAATACTCACTCTAAGCATGCAGTGAACGGCATTGTATTGTATTTCTTTGCCTGACCTTCTTGATTGGCAATTTTGTACTCTTCTTGCGCAGGAACAAGGTAGCTGTATAATATTTTTAGATATTTCCAAGGAATTTCACGAACGCCTCCTGTACTCCTTGATTGTGCAGTGCCTTGCATGGCCATAAAAGGGCAGTACCGGTACCATCACAATTTCTTTAGTTGCATTTTTACAAGTTCAGCAGAATTGGCAGGCATCTGTTCAGCTGTTGCCTTGGCGAAGACAAGTCCACATGTCGAAAAGGCCTTATGTATCAAACAGTTCACCATACACACAAATTGCAAACAAAGTGAAATTTAAAGTGTGCTCTTTTGCAGAACCACAACCAACCTGGAACTTTTTGACGACGATTCTGGTCGAGAAATCCTCAGTGAATATTCAGAGAGCCCATCGCAAATACTTCTGCCCATGGTACAAGGACATCAAACCGACAAAAACACAACACAAACAAACACTACTAATTATCCACTTTCTACCTGTACTCGTCTTTCAGGCTTCATATCTCACTCTTCCTCTTTACAGTCTTTTCCATCTTTCCCTTTTCCCCAGGATGTTTCTACTACCTTTTCGCACAACTTGCCAACCTCTTCCCTCGAAAAGACAGCAAAGAATAAACGCAAGAAAGATGACACGGACAGACTTCCCGATGACATTAACAAAGAACTACACGTAAATATATCAAATAACGAACCCTTTTTATTATCTCTGAACAGTCAGTTAAGCAAGGTCCCTGAAAATCTTTTGGGATTGTGCAAATCCACGTGCCCACAAGCTTAGTACCATTCAAGCCACCTCGAGGAGAAGAGGCTATGTAGGCCCCTCACAGAACATGCAAATGTTGCATTCATTTATTTTTGTTTGTTAATGATGCCTGTTCTTTATTTGCTACGTGTTGTAGATAAAGGCTTCCTGTATAGTGAAACAATCTGCATTTTTATGCGAAATAAAGAAAACTTATGGCGAAATTCATCTCACGATTACCGTCAATGATTACTGCAGCCGCACGGAAGCGGTGACAATTTACAACTTCCACATACGGTTGTGGCGCTTTAATCAACATGTAGAATGGGCGACTTGCATTTTCACACAGGAAAGCATGAGCAACTTTCCTATGAATGATTTTCCAAAGTAGAAGTGTGGGATAGTTCAGGAAAGCAGCTTTGCGAACTAAATCGTCAGATAAAGGACACTAAAAAAATGGACTGCGACAGAAAGCCGCACATGGCTGATATCTACGCAGAGCGCCTTTTAAGCATTTCAAATGTTGACCATCCCAGGTGCTATCACATCTTTCAGTTTGGTGAGACTGGAAAGTGCCTTTCCTATAATTGCAACCTGCAGACTCACCTTAGTTTTGTTTTTGCATTTCTCAATGGTGCAATACAACTGAGAAGAAAGGCAACATTTGAAAACCTTACACTGGTTTAGGTCATTGCTGGCCAACTTGTTGCGTGATCATTTGACGCCTTTTGTCAGATTTGATTGAATGCTTTCATTCGCTAGCGAAGCATGACAGGCTGCTGCGCTTGCAGCATTTACAATTTTACGCATTTAAATAATCACAGCCCTAGTCCCTTCCATTCATCAATCAATGCATTTATTTCAACTATTTGACAGACATGGGAGCGGAGAATAAAAGCTGCCATTTGGCAGCTTGACGAGCCCGCTGCCCCCGTCACAAGGGTTTACGGCAACACAGCCTTATTAGAAATTGCATCAAAATAATCACATCAGAGATCACATCAATAAACAACGTAGCAAATACAATGAAACAATGCAGATAGTATGTATAATATTGTTACGTGTAGCTGTAGCCCAATGCTATATACATTTACTCAGAGGAAGCTAACGGAAGGCCACAATGGCGACGCTATATCAAGCGGGTCCACGTCGTCTTCCTCCTCTTCAGTGCAGCCACACTGTGGTGGCTGTTTCGTAGCATCACCCCCGGCAGTAGAAGCACCGTCCCGGTGCTTAATCTACACATCCGCGGTGAAAGGTGTATGGTATGGCTTTAGTCTCGCCACGTGAACGATGTCACTTGCAGCAGACGATGACGCTGAGGGGTCGGCGGGGACGACTTCATACGTGACATCCGTCACTTGTCGCACCACACGGTATGGGCCAGTGTAGCGCGACAGCAGCTTTTCAGAAAGGCCCACACGTCGAATGGGTGACCAGAGAACCCGGAGTAAAGTGCACGTCGCGATGGTGGCAATCATAGAGGCGCCTCTGATGCTCCTGTGAGGCCTCGAGACGGGTGCGGGCGAGCTGGCGCGCGTGGTCGGCGTGTGCGATCGCGTTGCGGGCGTATTCAGTGGCTGAACGTGTGGCCGAGGGCAGCAAAGTATCTAAGGGCAACGCGGGTTCTCGGCCATATAGGAGGTAGAATGGTGTATAGCCGGCGGTGTCGTGACGCGATGAATTATACGCGAACGTCACATATTGCCGCAGAGAGCTCTCCACATGCCAGGTACGAGCACTCTCGTGAGGCACCTTTCCAAGCGTCTCATCGCTAAAACCCATTACTCGTCGCATCGCCATTAGAAGAACGCCAGCAACGCCTCGCGCATGCCGATACAGCGCGTGTCTCCCGTGCACGCGCTCACGGCAGCGCCCGAGTCTGCCGTCCAATGAGAAGCCACGGCGTGGCTCTTGGCCTTCGGGGCGCGTGAAAAGTGCGTTCGGTGGAGAGACGCGGTTGACTGTGGAATAGGCTGCTGTTAACTCTTCTTTTAAAGTGTGTGAATGCTTAATATTGAGTTTCCGGGCACAAGTTCGCCCACAATAAACCAGTGTGTTTAGTGTGCTTCATTGAAGAGTGCTACATTTCTGGTGGAGGTGCAGGTTATGATTGGAAGTCCCCAGATCGTAAGAGAACGGAGCCCCGACCCTCAGCGATTGGAACCCAGGGAACTCACTCCAGTACACCAGCGCACAAGCCGCCGCATCCGAGGAGACCCACCCGAGTTCGGACCGCAGCAGTGCGGGCGACAGTTACCAGCGACGGTGCAACCATGACCAGCCCAGTGGCATCATCCCAGCTCATCGCGTACCCACCACGCACGCCCTAGTCCTTCCACGGTGATACGTTCGAAGGTGTGGAAGACTGCTTAGAGCAGTTCGACCGAGTGGCAGATTTCAACGGCTGGGACGAGACACTGAAGTTTCGCAACGTGTACTTCGCGTTAGAAGAGTCAGCGAGGACGTGGTACGTCAATCATGAAGCGACACTATCTTCGTGGGAAGAATTTCGGCGACAGCTGCTTGCCACGTATGCCAGCACCGATCGGCGAGAGAAGGCAGAGCACGCTCTACAAGCCAGAAACCAGCGCACTAACGAAAGTGTCGGCATGTATATCGAGGACATGTCCCGTCTCTTCACGCGCGCGGATCCAAACATGACCGAAGAGAAGAAATTACGTCATCTGATGCATGGCGTTAAGCAGGAGCTGTTTGCAGGACTCGCCCGATACCCACCACACAGTGTTGCTGAGTTTCGCGCCGAAGCGACGACCATAGAGAAGGCGCTGCAGCAGCGTGCCCATCCCTACAATCGTCATGTCACCAGCGCACCGGCCGAAATCCTGTCAGCAGGCCCAGGCAGTAACACCGAAGCGCTAAGAGAACTGGTGAGATCAATCGTAAAGGAGGAGCTTCGAAAGCTGCAGCTACCGGAAGCCACGCCGACAGTCTCAACTCTCGCCGCCGTCATTCGAGATGAAGTTCGCCACGCCATTCTGCAGCCAGGACGTGAGGAATCGCCTGTTCATCATGACCAACCACCACCCGTACGTCGCGTGCCAACGTACGCTAATGTGTTATGCCAACCGACCAGGCATTGTTCTCCATTCGCGACTCCCAGCAGCCGCCAGCAGACTCTGCGCAGTGGACACCATCTAGCAGAGCTGAGGCCACGAAAAACTGACGTGTGGCGTGCACCCGACCGGACACCACTCTGTTTCCACTGCGGGGAAGCTGGACACCTATACAGGATGTGCCCATATCGCAGAGCAGGTCTTCGCGGCTTTACGATAAATGCGCCTTGCCCCCGTAATGGCGAAAGACCCACCGAAATTCAGGACTACTTGACCCGACAACAGGATCCGGCTGCTAGATACCAACACCAGCCCAGATCATCAACGTCTGCACGCTACCAATCACCAAGTCCACGGCCATCCTCGATTTCACCAAGGCGTCGTTCACTGAGCCCACGTCCGGAAAACTGAAGCGAGCGACCTGTGGAGGCGAGGCCGCTGACGTTCGAAAAAGCCAAGATCCTCCGTCAAGTTTACCGAGCAGCCGCGACAAACAGAAGCGGATGAATAAGATAAGTGAACAGAGAATTTCTTCAGACTTGCGCATTACAATAGACGGTCATGAATTGAGTGCATTAGTTGACACAGGTGCCGATTATTCCGTCGTAAGATATGCATGCACTCACCAAGGAATTGAAAAAAAGTTTTGATGACATGGAGTGGACCCCAGATACGTACGGCTGGTGGGCATCTCATTACGCCCCTGGGTAGATGTACAGCGAGAATCGGAATCCGGGGTTTTTCTTACGTCGCTGATTTTGTCGTGCTACCAGAATGTTCGAAGGATGTAATACTCGGAATGGACTTTCTCCTAACAAATGGTGCCATAATCAACCTGCAGAATTCTAGCGTGTCATTTTCTACGAAGCAGGCTATAGACATGCAAGAGTCGGAGGAGCTAGAACACGTTGCCTTGCGGGTTACCGACGATGACATAACCGTGCCACCACGATGCAGCATGCTGGTTCGCGTAAGAAACGAAGCATTCGACGACTCGTAAGGTATAGCGGAGGCCAACGTCGAGTTACTGTTGAAAAAAGGCATTTGCGTAGCACTAGGAATTGTTCAACTACGCGATGGGTGTGCTGATGTATTGCTGACGAACTTCGGAAGTGAATTTCAGCACGTCGCAAAGAACACAGCCATCGCCTTCCTGCACAGCGCTACTGCGGTCACAGATGTATGTAGCTTAGCGTCAAGGCCACCTGCTGTCCAAACTATGCATGACGCCGTAACATCAGTTGCGATCAACCAAAGTCTGACGCCAGCCAAGAAAGAAATGATGGGGGACCTTATAAATGAATTCGCAGAATGTTTCTCCACCTCGTCAAAGGTACGGCGCACACCAATTGTTAAACACCGTATAATAACAGACGAAGCGACCAGGCCAGTATACCAACATCCGTACCGAGTGTCACCGGTTGAACGAGAGGTCATAAAGAGTCAGGTGCAAGAGATGCTTGAGGACGATGTCATTCAGCCATCAAACAGCCCGTGGGCGTCCCCGGTAGTCCTTGCGAGAAAGAAGGACAATACATTGAGATTCTGTGTTGATTACCGGAAATTGAACAGTGTGACCAGGCGGGATGTATACCCCCTTCCCCGCATTGATGACACGTTGGATCGCCTACGACATGCAAAATTTTTCTCTTCATTAGATCTCAAGAGCGGATATTGGCAAATTGAAGTAGACGAAAGAGACCGTGAAAAAACTGCTTTCGTAACCCCAGACGGCCTGTATGAGTTCAAAGCGCTTCCATTCGGCCTCTGCTGTGCGCCGGCGACATTCCAGCGCATGATGGACAGTGTCCTCTCGGGTCTTAAATGGCAGTCATGCTTAGTTTACCTAGACGACGTAGTGGTATTTTCTGCAACATTCGACCAGCATGTCTAGAGGCTGCGTTTGGTGCTTCAAGCCATCCGCTTGGCAGGCCTAACCATTAAACCCGAAAAGTGCCAGTTTGGATTCCAAGAACTTCGTTTCCTGGGTCACGTAATTAGAGCGCAAGGTATTGCTCCGGATCCCGACAAGATTGCTGCCGTTTCACGATTTCCAAAGCCTACACACAACAAGACGGTACGGCAATGTTTGGGACTATGCGCTTATTACAGGCTATTTGTAGAAAACTTCTCGAAACTTGCCGAACCTCTGACGAAACTGACTAAAGAAGACGTACCCTTCATGTGGCATGCTTAACAAGAGGTTGCGTTCAATGAACTAAAGGAACGATTGCAAGCCCCACCGATCCTCGCCCGCTTCGACGAGACAGCGGACACAGAATTCCACACAGATGCAAGCAATCTCGGTCTCGGCGCGGTTTTAGTTCAGTGGCAAAATGGGGAAGAGAAAGTCATAGCGTATGCTAGCTGCACTCTCTCGAAAGCTGAAACAAATTACTCTGCGACGGAAAAGGAGTGCTTGGCTGTCATATGGGCCATCAGCAAGTTCCGACCATACCTTTACGGCAGGCCGTTCCGTGCAGTCAGCGATCACCATTCTCTTTGCTGGCTGGCAAACCTAAAAGACCCATTTGGACGACTTGCGAGGTGGAGCCTCAGGCTCCAAGAATACGACATTACTGTCGTGTACAGGTCTGGAAGAAAACATAACAATGCTGACTGCTTGTCCCGCTCACCAGTGGATTCGACTCCTTCAGAAGAAGATTTCCCGTTTCTTACAGCGATTACATCTTCGGAAATCGCCGAGCGTCAACGGGCCGACAAAGAATTGCTCCCACTCATCAAACACCGCAAAGGATACGACGTCCAAGTCCCACGCATGTTTATGCGAGGTTTATCGTCATTTTGCCTCCGAGGTAATGCACTCTACAAGAGAAACTTTGAACGCAACCAGGAAAACTTCTTACTCGTCGTACCGTCACCCATGCGACCAGAAATTTTGGAAGCTTGCCATGATGAACCATCGTCGGGTCACTTAGGTGTCAGCCGGACATTCGCCAGAATTCGTGTCAGATACTTCTGGCCTAAATTGTTAGCGTCGGTGCAGCATTACGTGAAGACATGTCGCGAATGTCAAAGGCGCAAAACACCACCCGTGAAACCGGCCGGACTTGCTCAGCCCTTAGACCCACCAAAGACTCCATTTCAACAAGTTGGAATGGATCTTCTTGGCCCGTTCCCAACATCATCGTCAGGGAAGAAATGGATCGTAGTGGCAACGGACTATTTAACACGATATGCTGAAACTGGCTGCCTTGAGCGAGGAACGGCAGTTGAAGTTGCAAATTTCTTCGTTTGTAACCTAGTGATGCGACATGGTGCACCAATGGTCGTGATTACCGATCGAGGAGCCGCCTTCACAGCTGATTTGATGCAATGTTTGATGAAGATGACTCACACCAGTCACAGAAAAAGCACTGCGTACCATCCCCAAACAAACGGTCTGACGGAACGTCTAAACCGAAGCCTGGCCGATATGTTGTCCATGTATGTCGACCTCGAACATAAGACATGGGACGCAATCTTGCCTTACGCCACTTTCGCCTATAATACGGCAGTACAGGAGACAACCCAGGTCACTCCATTTCAACTGGTCTATGGCCGCACAGTAACAACCCCACTGGATGCTATGTTGCGGTAGATGATGACAACAACAACCCGTACGACGTCGACGACTTCCTACAATGAGCTGAAGAAGCCTGGCAGTTGGCACGGTTCCGTATCCGCCAGCAACAACGTAGGGACGCAAGCTACTACAACCTGCGCCGCAGTGAAGTTCAGTACCACCCGGGCGACAAAGTGTGGGTATGGACACCAGTGCGTCGTCGCGGACTAAGTGAAAAACTCCTTCGCCGATACTTTGGACCTTACGAAGTTATTCGCCGAGTAGGTGACCTGAATTACGAAGTCATCCCTCATGAGCAAGAGCGATCAAAGCGGCACATCCATGCGGAGGTCGTACACGTAGTCCGCATGAAGCCTTACTACGACAGGCAATGAAAACACATCTATAGATAAATTTGTTTCATACGCATCGGGACGACGCGTTTTCGCAGGGGGACTAATGCCGCAGAGAGCTCTCCACATGCCAGGTACGAGCACTCTCGTGAGGCACCTTTCCAAGCGTTTCATCGCTAAAACCCATTACTCGTCGCATCGCCATTAGAAGATTGCCAGCAACGCCTCGCGCATGGCGATACAGCGCGTGTCTCCCGTGCACGCGCTCACGGCAGCGCCCGAGTCTGCCGTCCAATGAGAAGCCACGGCGTGGCTCTTGGCCTTCGGGGCGCGTGAAAAGTGCGTTCGGCGGAGAGACGCGGTTGACTGTGGAATAGGCTGCTGTTAACTCTTCTTTTAAAGTGTGTGAATGCTTAATATTGTGTTTCCGGGCACAAGTTCGCCAACAATAAACCAGTGTGTTTAGTGTGCTTCATTGAAAAGTGCTACAATATGGTAAGTGAAGATCCCAGTCGTGGTGGTCGGTCGCAACGTACTTCGAAAGCATGTCGGTGATGGTCCGCTTGAGGCGCTCCGCGAGGCCGTTGGTCTGTGGGTGGTAGGACGTGCTGAACTTGTGCTTTGTCGAGCAGGAGCGGAGGATGTCCTCGACGACTGCCGACAGAAAGCTGCGGCCACGGTCAGTGAGTAATTGGCGCGGAGCACCATGCACTAAAATGATGTCATAGAGCAGAAAGTCAGCAACGTCAGTAGCACAACTTGTCGGAAGGGCTCTGGTGATTGCGTACCGCGTAGCATAATCAGTAGCGACGGCGACCCATTTATTTCCGGAGCCCGAGAGAGGAAACGGTCCAAGCAGGTCTAGACCAACACGGAAAAAGGGTTCCGGTGGGATGTCGATGGGCTGGAGACATCCAGCTGGAGGTGTGGAGGGCTTCTTCCGGCGCTGACAGGGCTCACAAGCGGCAACGTAGCGCCGCACGAAGCGGGTGAGACCCGGCCAAAAGAATCGACGTCGTACACGGTCGCATGTGCGCGAGACGCCCAAGTGTCCAGCCAAGGGAGCGTCGTGAAGTTGTTGGAGGACAGTCGAGCGCAGGTGCGATGGAATTACGAGCAGAAGGTCAAGGCCGTGTGGATCGAGATTGCGGCGGTATAATGTCCCCTCAAGGAGAAACATCCGGAGAGAGGCGTCGCCAGGCGTTGACTCCAGATGGTCGATGAGGGCTCGTAATGAGGGATCGCGGCGTTGCTCGTTGCCGATTTCAAGCAACTGGGACATAGAGAAAACGCAAGCGATGGCGTCCGCATCATCCGGTTCATCGACGGGGTAGCGGGACAAACAATCGGCATCCTGGTGCAAGCGTCCCGTCTTATATACCACGGAGAAGGTATATTCTTGCAGGCGTAATGCCCAGCGAGTGAGTCGTCCCATGGGGTCCTTAAGCGAGGATAGCCAGCAGAGCGCGTGGTGATCAGTGATGACACAGAAGGGGCGTCCGTACAAGTATGGACGAAACTTCGCAACAGCTCACACAAGAGCGAGGTACTCGCGCTCTGTGATTGAATAATTGTGCTCGGCGGGTGATAGAAGTCGGCTGGCATAGGCTATAACACGATCATGTCCACGATGGCGTTGTGCTAACACTGCTCCTATGCCGTGACCACTGGCATCAGTTCGAACTTCCCTTGAGGCAGACGGGTCAAAGTGGGCCAAAATTGGAGGCGTGGTAAGGAGAGTAGTGAGCTGCGAAAAAGATGCGGCATGGTCAGGTCCCCAAGAAAATGGGGCGTCTTTCTTCAAAAGGTCGGTAAGGGGACGTGCGATGGTCGCAAAATCCTTCACTAAGCGTCGGAAATAATAGCACAGCCCTACGAAACTACGAACGTCCTTGGTAGACTTCGGAACAGGAAAGTTCGTAACGGCGCGAATTTTGTCCGGATCAGGTCTCACGCCTCGGGCGTCCACGAGGTGTCCAAGGGCGGTGATTTGGCGGCGAGCGAAATGACATTTTGACGAGTTCAGCTGGAGACCGGCGCGGCGGAACACGTCAAGAATCGCTGAAAGACGGTCTAGATGCGTGTCAAAAGTGGGCGAATAAACGATGACGTCGTCCAGATAGCACAAACAGGTGGACCACTTGAACCCCTGAAGCAGAGTCCATCATTCGTTCGAAGGTGGCGGGCGCGTTACAGAGACCGAAAGGCATCACCTTGAACTGATAAAGGCCGTCAGGGGTAACAAATGCAGTCTTCTCTCGGTTCATGTCGTCGACAGATATCTGCCAGTAGCCGGACCGTAAGTCGATAGAAAAAAAATAGGTGGCACCGTACAGGCAGTCTAGAGCGTCATCAATACGTGGCAAAGGGTACACGTCCTTCTTTTGTGATTTTGTTGAGGTGGCGATAATCTACACAAAAACTCCACGTTCCATCCTTCTTTTTGATAAGTACGACGGGAAAAGACCAGGGACTACAGGAAGGCTCGACAATGTCCTTTACAAGCATCTTTTTGACTTCCTGTTGGATAACAGCTCGTTCGGACGCGGAAACCCGATATGGACGTGGGTGAATAGGGTTGGCATCGCCAGTGTTTATGCGATGGGTCACGACGGACGTTTGACCTAAGGGTCGATTGTAAAAGTCAAAAATGTCGCGATAGCGTTCAAGAACGCGGCAAAGAGCTTCAGCTTGAGCAGGTGTAAGGTCAGAGGAAACCATCTTTTCAATGTCGACGTCAGTACCGTGCGATGACGTCACTGTATGGGCTGAGCTGTGACGATCTTCCACTGTGAATGGCTCGATCTCATCATCCTGTAAGGCGCTAATTATAGCCAATGAAATCCCCTGAGGCAGAACTTGCGCGGTTAGCGCCAAATTGACAAGGGGAAGGCAGGTGCGGTTGCCAGTAATTGTCAGCACAGTGTACGGCACGGTAACACCACGTGTAAGTGTAACTGCCGGAATTGGTGCGACCACATAATTACTGTCAGGTACAACTGGTGAGGACAACAAGTCGTGTGTCACAGAGTGGGGCGGTAGGCGAATAAAATCCATGCAGCTCAAACGGCTTGGAGGCGGGTCCACAGGGTCGGCAAGAAGAGGCAAGTCAAGGCGAAGTGAGCTGGCCGAACAGTCAATGAGGGCAGAATGATTGGCAAGGAAATCCAGACCGAGAATGAGTTCGTGAGGGCAATGCTTGATGACGGTGAAGAGAACGACGGTGTGTCTCTCAGCAATGGTGAGTCGGGCAGAACACATGCCAACAATAGTGACAGTCCCTCCGTCGGCGACTTGTACAACTCGGTTCGGGGCGGGCGTCAGAACTTTCTTGAGCCGACGGCGAAGAGCAGCACTCATAATGGACACATGCGCCCCGGTGTCAATCAACGCGCACACAGGAACATTATCGACGAGAACGCCCAAAAGATTCTTGTTCGTGGATAATGTGAAGCGAGGATTTCGTGCCAATGTCGTCATTGCAGCTTCACCTCCAGAAGCTGCACTGTCTAGTTTTCCGGTCGGGGGTGCGGCGAGTAGGAGAAGGTGGGAGAAGGAGCACGGCGTGACGGGGGCGAACGAGATTGACGACGGGAGGGAGAAGGTGAGCGGGAATAGCGGGGTCGTGCCAAAGGTGTCACAGGGTCAGATGATGCAGCGGGCATAGAAGGGGCGAAGGACAAGGATGCGCTAGAGGGGCGAGGGTGGTAATCAGAAGAATAGAGCGTTGGAGAAGTCCAGCGGCTGCGGCAATGGCGAGCGACATGTCCAATGCGTCGGCACTAAAAACAGATCGGCTTGTCGTCCACGGTTCGCCATTCGGAGGGGTCGCGCTGTCCATAAGAGTAAGAAGAGCGCGGTGGGGACGTGCGTGGAGAGAGAGGTTCTGAGCGTACGGAACGAACGGATTGCAGGCCGACGTTGGACAACTCTTGACGGACCACGGCCTGTATCAAGGAGATTGTGATGGACGTTACTTCCAGTTAATTTGCAGGCACATCATTAGAACGTACGTGGATGGGTTTCTCCAACGAAATAAATTTTACTTTTCTTTCCGCAAGTCATCTCCATGTTTCCTAGTATTCAGATTTCGGCAATCTATGAATTATTGGAAGGCGATTTCCCAACAGTAGTGCTCGATTCGCTAACGTCCCTCGTCGAGTACCCCTTCTTAAAATACCTGGGCTCAGAAAAGGAGAGTTCAATACCTTACACTGAAATGTGTTCCTCACGAAAAAAAAATATGAGCTCCAGTCTCATATTAAATGTTGCATTTTCGATCGTGATCGAGCTCCATCGTATCGCATTTTTGGATAGCGAATGCGACTATCTTCCGTAGGTTGAGCAAAGAAACCAATCGCGATCGACAAACCTGATCCTGATTGAGCTCGATTGCAATCGGAAATGCACCATGTGACACTCGTATCAGACAGAATACATTGCTATTTGCTGTTGCAAAATAGTGCGATATTCGGTGACATATCCTGCACCATTCCAGCCCCTAGTATTACCAATTGTAAACTCACTTGCTGTTGATGCCGATGCCATACTCGGTCTTGTGATGCTGCCTCGCGATCTCCATGAAATACGTGAAGTCATTCTTGTACGGCGGGCTGAGTCTACTGCCATTTAGCGTGAAGAGGGAGTCAAAGGTGATGATGTCACAGAGTCCGTCAGGGGGAAACACGATCGTGCGGTTGTCGAAACCCTCGCGTACGGTGCACAGCAGGGAGTAGAGCAGTGACTGTCTCACTGCGTACAGCAAATTTATGCAAGCCGTAAGTTCTCAGCGTTGCCTCAGGTGGTCTACCATGGCGCCATGTTCAACAGGTGGCGTACGAACCGTGGCAACAACGACGTGCTTTCGGCTCCGCAGTTAATGGCAGCGCATTGAGCTTACAAAAACAGAGCCTTTGAAAGGTGTTTTTTGTCCTCGAAGGCAACAGTAGCGAAGGCGTGGATTTGGACACCAGCTGTTGTTTTTGATCCGCCACAGTGACTCACTGGCTGAGACATTATATTGCTATAAGTGCGATCAAAGATTCGATTCCGTGACGCAATGACTACGTTAGTACGTAGCCAAACTCACATACACCCACGTGCCGAGCTCGCGACGCACGTTTAAGTGCCCCAGCTTGTAAAAAATGAACGGAAATACGACGAAGCGTCTCTTCCAGCTATTGTGCATCTTTCAGTCGTCGAACGCCTTCCGTTAATCAATCTGTCCGTAGGTTAAGAAATAATAACTTTTGGGTTTCAGGAATTATTGAGATGGCTCATTGCATATGCTGTCCTGCTGTTAAGAAAAACTTGCTTGGTGCAATTTATAGGGGTATGCGAATGGTAATCTTGAGACCAAATCGCATGCAAATCGAATAGTACCAGAAAAGAATCGCATCGAATAAAATACTAAATAGTTTTTGAAAAATAAAAATTCCTTCGAATATAGCTTTCTGATAATCACCAGCCGTTTTTGTTATTCAGGGGCGCTGTAACGTAAACCTAGTCCAAACTTTTCTATTCCAATTCTGCAATCAGCCCTCCGCGATTGGTCAAGAACTTTTTTGGACCAGGCCCACTTCGCCTGTCTTTCACGCGACGTCACGAAAACCGCGCTATCTCCCCATCTGATATGACGTATGCACACTGATGATGCATGACTGGACCGAACAAAAGAAAAATTGTTATTTCTGATTCGACGCCTTTTCGCCATTAGCTCTCGGCTATTGGTGAAAAGTTTTCGGGCTGCACCCACATCAGCTGCCTGTCACGCGACGTCACAAAACCGCGAAAGCTCACCGCGTCAAAGTGACGTGTACGCGTTAAAGATGCATTAATATACCGAACAAGACTGAATTTTCTTCTGAATAGCCGCAGGCTGCCCCGTTCCGAAAGGAATAACAGATGGCTGCCGCTGATCGCTCAGGCACTGGCTACTCGCACCTGTCGGAGAGCTAGGGTTTATAAAACTTTTTGCGTGGCAGTGTAACGTTTTCGAGCAGTTTCGGCATGCTTACGACCTCGCTTCGCCAAATGTTCTTTGCTGAGGATCTGTTTTAGCGCCATTCTTAACCTTTCGTTGCATGCCGTCGCGATTTTCGACCAGCCACTGCAAGCTAAGTAAGGGAAAGCGGACCAATCGCAAGCGCCGCGGCACCACCCTCTTCATCCGGTTATCGATTTTCAGTTTTTACCTCTCCACTGGAGTGTGCCCCTCGCCTCTTGCCAGCCAATTAGATAAGACAAGCCGCTGAATGTACGCGATGTTATTAGTCTTTAAAGCAAACAAAAGTGACTTCCTATAGACCTTCTCATCGGGCGAGGAGGATAGGGCGTGCGGAGAGTCTTTCCTCCTCTCTGCACTCTTAATCTGGATCCACATAAGATCCACTTAATAGCTGGAACTTTTTTGCAAAAATGTTCCAGTTATATATTTGGAACCACGTTTCACATACTTTAAAAAGTAGGTGGAACAGTGCACCACTTATGTTTACTTATCGATTATGTGGATCATCGTTCCACATAAGAGTATAGGGAACCCCGTTCCAAATAAAAGGGTTCTTTCAGTCACTTGAACCTTGATCCACATAAAATGGTCATGGCTATATTCGGTGCGCCGTTCCAGATATCTTCAGACCTGCTTTTTATATAAAACCGTGTTCTAATAGACAGGAAACTGTCTATGTGTTCCCACTTTTGCAATATTTCTGCTTTCCCTTGTCAGTACAAACCGAGGTCATATGCCAAGCAGGCTGATGCATTTCTGTCAGAAGGAAGCCACTGACATTATTTTGACAGCACAACCTTGGCATGTGGCCTGCGCTGATACCAACAATTGCAAAGTAGAAATTTTAGCAGCAGTGTGGTCCCTGGCAGTTCCCAACAGTTGCCTATTAGAGCACAGTTCTATATAAAAAGTTTGAGGTACCTGGAATGGCACGGTGGAAACTTTGGCTTCACCTGCCGGATCCTGCTCTGGCCTTTAGCTGCATGTAAAAGAAACAAGGTACCTAAATTAAAACGCCTATGAAACGATTTATTACAGTGCTTTTCAAAATGAGCAAACTTTATTGAGTGGCAGTACTGCATACACTTAAGACATGTTCGTCTCAAATTTCATAGAAAATCACTAGTCAACAAGGAACAAATACCAAAAAAGAAGACTAGGCTCTAAGTGGCATTCACACATATGCCCCTATATTAAAAAAGTGGGTAATAAAAATGGCCCGAGACATAAGAGCACCACATGCAAATAAACTTGCACTTTGGCAATGGAAAAATAAACAAACATTAAGCAGGCACTATAATATATGCTGGCTTGTCGCAGGAAATAACGCAACTCAAATGTGCAAGTACCTCTCTGCCATTTACCGAGTTTACGCATCCCCTTTCCAGAAGAATTCAGTACTCTAAAATTATACGGAAAAGGTATGAAAGAGTGGGCTTGCACAGTTGAATTATCACAAGACCAATGAAGAATCTAGTGGATGAGTTACTAAAGCGAAAAGACAGTGCAAGCCAAAATAAACAATGGAACATTCGCGCATAAAAACTTGGCAGAAGCACGTGGCAAATGTCACAACAAAAACATGAACTCTAGAAACAACACAGATGGCAGATCACAGATGTACATATAAAACAAAGCTAATCGTGACGAAAACACTTATAAGGACCCTGAAAAACTTCCCACTAGAGGCAGGTTACTTGCCCCAGCATTATGTAGTTCGGTATAACTCATCCCAAACATTACTACGAAAGCTAGTGCAAACGTTTATATAATTTTATGTAACAAATAGCTGGAAGAATGTTACACATTTTAAAGATTCAACAAGGCAACAGCGAAATATAAAGGTAAGAAATTCTGGAATACAAGTGAAAAATGTTTAAATAGCCAAACAACTCAACGTTGAAAAATACAAGTGAGATATCTTAAAGAAAAAACAGGAAAAAATAGAAACAAGCCAGCCTTGAAACATGCAGCCGGCGCTTTACCCTGGCGATAAAAAATCGTAAAAGAAGGCACGTCACAGTTTTGCAGCTGACATGCCACTTCTACCTACCAAACATTTCGCACGTGAAAATTAGGCCTGACCGCTTCAGGTTTTTCAACAGACTACCCTAAATGACATCAAGCCACTCTCAAATGGCTCACCCTTCACAATAACTGTCTGCACAAGTCCCAACAACTGTACAAAAGCGTATGGGTACAACAAGTTTAAAATAAAATATACAATCAACAGGAGGATGACTACTTCTCAGGTGATGATGCAGGTGGTAAAGCCACGATGTTTTCCTTGCAGGCAATATTGAAGTTGCCATTTTCATTCAAAACGCATGGGCCTGGTGGAGACCTGTTGCCAAGTTCTTGTGCCTTTAAAGAAAAGAGAAGCAGCAAATTTTAACTACACAATGGCTTTAAATTGTGGTGTTCGTGATAATACCCTTCTTGTAAAACTCATATTTTATTTCACTATGATATCTTGGTTTCCTGTCTTTCAACCCTGCAAAAGGTGCCAGTGTGCACAAAAATTCTGACTGACGTAGTAGTTCTGCTGAAAACTCGCAAGGTGGAGAGAAGTAATGAATAAAGGGAAAATCAGACATCCACCCGTTCGTAGCAATTGCTACAGAGGAAACCCATACGGGTTCCTTGAAAGAAAAGCCTCAGAGTTGAAGAAAAATTCGTCCTGGTCCGGGATTCGAACCCGGGACCACCGCCATTCCGGGGCAGCCGTTCTACCATGTGAGCTAACCAGGCGGCTAGCAGATGGCAGGGTGAAGTCGAATTTGTGCCCAACACGAAGCAAAGGCAAGTGTTTGACGTAGTAGTTCTGCGGAAAACCCTCAAGGTGGAGAGAAGTAATGAATAAAGGGAAAATCAGACATCCACCAAAAATGTTACGAACAGGTGGATGTCTGATTTTCCGTTTATTATGTACATACATAAGTACAAGATTTACATTTTTCATTGAAAAACTTTACAGCATTTCCATTTTACTTAATTCCAAGTACTTATAGTTTCATTTTTTACGAAAATTTCAAAGCAGATTACAGTTGTGAGTTTGCTTCGTAAGAGGGCTGGAGGATTTGTAAGCTGGCAGCTGAGAATGCAGTAAATGATATACCTAGGAAACCAAACTAAACCATATGTCACAAGGCAAGACTACGCACAAACTACTAATAAGCATAACAAATTATAACACTGTAGAACACCTAAAGAAGAATGAGGTGGGGGTGCTTGTTGAGGGGTGCGAAAGAGCTATGTTTTCATCTTGTGGTTAACAACGGCGCAAGAAAATGGGAATGAAAAGGGAGCAAGTACAACACGTGGGACTTAGAACTTCCAACTGCCGTACTACCAAAATCTAGTTGGAAGTTCGGCACCATGTTGTAGTACGTGGACCCTTTTCATTCCCATTTTTTGCGCCATTGTTAAATCATGCACGAACTTGCCCAAATCAACCTTTTGCGACTTTTCCATCCTAGAAATGCCTTAGGAGTACCACTGACAAACGTTTACCATATTTTGCATTTCATTAACAGGCCAAATAACAATATTCGCTCACCAAGGCGTTGAATTTTTCTATAACTACAGTAGTGAGCTCTTCGACGTCAGGCGCTCTATTATCAGCAACAACGAGCCGCTAGGACATTCGCTCGAAACGCTTATAGGGGTTTTAATTTTTTGGGGTAATGCAGTCAGTGGAGCAGTAAATCAGAGGATCAAATATGACGTGCGCACGACTCCATCTTTTTCACAGCATCAGCTTCAATGCATGCTATAAAAATGTTTAGCATGGCCGCACTGAGCCTATCTCGTAGAAGAATATGATAAACACATCGCCGTAAAGCCTTCTACAAACGACCCAAGAGAGTCATGCTAATAAGAAACAGCATACCTTCGTGTGTTCCTCGGTGCAACGCATATGACGCTGTAACTGATGGTGCACAAAAAAAGAAATATCATTGCAGTGACAATTAGGTAATCTATTTTATTTTAGAAATATGTACTGCTTCTATTGTACTTCAGCACACAGGAAAAGCTAGAAAAGAACGAGGCTGAAAGCGAAGGAAAGATATCTCACATATCCTAGATATGTTGCTCCTTCCCACGGGTGGAGGTTTCAAGGCTTTTTTTTTTTCGTGTGCAATGCTCCACTGACCCAGTTACAACATCACAGACCAAAATCGCTTAGAAGGCTTGCTCATCATTCAGGACAGATGGTTCAAGCCAACTAAAACATTGGAGAGGAGCCTTTTTAGGAAACAAAAAAAAAAAAAAACATCCACTGCGGAAGCCTTGGTAAGGTTTCATTGCTGAACACTTAGAGACATAAAAATATTTGAACATACTTTAGGCTCACCTGTCAATGCTCCATGCACGACTGGTCAATGTCCGCATATGCACCACCCAAGCGGCACTCGTTCGTGGCCTATAAGCTCCACAGTGAGCCGGAACTCGTCGCAGGCGCACTCGTCACAACGACCCCTCGGTACGCCCGAGATGTCTTCATGACGTGAAGGGTTCGTGTAGAGACTGGAAATAATGTTTTAACTTTTATTTTGCATACAAAAACAATATTTCTCACAAACTATCCAAGTGGATACAGCCATATTCGGTTTCTGCACAATTTATTGTACAGAGAACGTAGCTACGTTTGCAGTATATTAAGTTTAGGACGCGCAGAAATGGCATAATTTTTGTGGGCACATCATGATGTAAGAACTTAATCAGCACGTGCGCGTTGTAGGCAATTGTTCTGTCGTGCTACCAGAATTGACGTCCACGGCATAGAACTGGCAGCACAATTTCTGAATACCAGGCCAGGCATGTGTTCCTCCCTTTCTTCCCTCCATGAATGAAATGTTTTTGTTAACTAATATAAGCGGCCGCAAAATGGTCATATTATAAAGCGACAGCAGCGTGAGCTCACGCTACTGCTAAGACAACCACTGTCCCTTCCATTTCTCTACGTCAGGGAGCACGATAAGGGTAGCGTGAACATTACATCTGAAAAGGCCGACGGCACTGGAAGAAACATGAAACAACTACCTCACGTTCAGGCGGCAGCCAACGCCTTGAACCACCATTAACAGTTATGGGGAATAGCATTTTATTCGCGCGCTCTCCTTGGTGCATTACGTGCGCGCAAGGGGGCAAGGACGAAGATTCTCGGGACGAAGATTCTCGGGACGAAGATCCCGGTTTCGTAAGCACTGTAGATCCATGCTACCTAGCAGAATAAAACAACAGAGGGAATAACCCACAAGTTAAAAAAAATACCGATAAGTCCATGGACGCAAGCGCGTACAATCTTGCTTGAAAGTTGCTAAGCGTGTGAGCACGAGGAGATGGCGAGCGACAAACACGCGGTCGCACAGTGCGAAGATTCAGAGCCGCTGTCAGCTAAAGCGACCGTCAATATTCTGCTAAGCAACATACTGTAAGGGGGCATACAGATTACCGGGAAACTAACACGCAAACCAGCAACGCGGTCGGAGTCATAAACGTCGATTGGATTCCGACGCACGAGCACGCAAATTCACGCGAATTGCCGTTTACCGATTACGCTTCGCCAAAACAAAGTGAAGTTGCACGCTACGAATAAAAATTTCCGCACAGAATTTAAGACAGCACAAATGACGAAGTATGCATATTAATTCGATGTGCCTTTTCGCCCTATGTCTCGCGATCGGCAATTTGGTGGAAAAACTGCCATCATTGCTTCAGCTACATTGCTCTATTATGGGCTGGAAACAAATCCGCCGGGAGGGTACTCAAATTAAGGTATCGGACTATATAAGCAGTAATGTCATCGTAGAGCCAGTTTAGCAGGCGTGCCTGAATTCAACTGAATACATACGGCAGCGTAGCGGTAACCTACCCGACACAGCGGCATTCTTGCTTTTACTGAGCAACAACCGTAAGGAGCACATAAATTAAATATGCAGCACTCACCTTTCTTCGCGCCTCCTGGTGACTTCACCACTCCGCTTCGTCCAGGAGCGAATACAGCGATACAGCCACAGGATCGGAAGAATGTCGGAGTCGTACGCGCACACTAAGTTACGGCATTGAATAAAGAACCAACTTCCCGCAAAGTTGGCCGACGCCACACCACCTTTATTCTAATAATTCGCATCAGGCGCGGCACGCGCCACTGTACTGCGCCAGCCACTGGTGGCGTTGGTGAAGTAGAACGTTTACAGCACGGCCGGTCTCTAGGGGAGCGCGCGCACCCCTCGGGACCGGCCGTGGTTTACAGCTAGCGGAGGAAATGCTGAGGGATGGGGGCGCTGCGATCGTTAGAAGCGCTTGCGCATTCCCGTTTTCGCACGTTGGTGTTGTAGCAGTTGAAGCCCCACTGTACTGCGTGTCACAACGCAAACCGCTCCGGCGATAAGGCTCCGGCGAACCGGCGAGAAGAGCTCGTCAGACGTCGCGCATGCGCATCAGTAGGCATACCGGCCTTATTATATGGGCGATGTTGCGCATGGCTAGCCCGCGGAACAGCCCGTGTGAACTCCTCGGCCGTCGGCGTTTTTTCTGTCCGGAAATGACAACGCGCCGCGCACCCTCAGGGCGCAGTGTTTAGATGTTAGTACGTTAATATATATATATATATATATATATATATATATATATATATATATATATATATATATATATATGACTGCTTAGCACGTTAATTTCTACTAAAGTTGATTCGCGCTGCTGGCGGCGAACGCACGCAATAACTGTACATAATTTTTGAAGACAGCTTTCCAGCGTTGGTGTTTACAATAAGCACGAAATGTACGCTGCTTCATTTGCTGCGTTTCCTTGACCATAGCAAGCCTGGTCACTACCAAAAAAATATAATGCAACGCTCTTTGATATACACATGACAAAATTACTCGCATATAGCCAGGGGAAAGTGTGCCACAGTTTATAAGAAAGTAATGCAACGGCCCGTTTCAAAACAGTTCTTGTCCTCCTAAACGCCAGCTCTGCAGGAAAATAATAAACAAGGGAGCAGCAAGAGACGGAAGGGCCATTCCGTGAGAAACAGTTACCATGAAGAAATCGATGTTTACACTGCGAATTTTTCCTTTATTGAAGTGCATAATTTAGAAAAATAATATGATATCAGCATTAATACACAGAGTTTACTGCAGATACTGTGAAGTAATTTAAGTTCTCAAAGTATAATTTCGTTCCCCGCTTCTGAATCGTATAGAGCCGACCATTCCCTGCAAACTGATATTTTTGTTTGCTTGCGGCAATCAAAAAGACGCGAGCAGAAAAATGCAACCACACTTGCATGCCTATAAGCTTCTGTAATATGCCGCGTCACCCAAGGGCCCATTGTAAGTGAAGGCTGTAGTCACTGACACATTGCTTATGCGTTGAAAACTGTGTGCGTACTAGACAACAGCGATCAAATGGCTGAAAGTTCAACCAAAGCCCTTGTTTCTATGGTGCTACTTGTTAGTCAGAAGCACAACACGTGATAGCCTCAAAAATTATTTCGTAACTGAAGTGTCCAGAAAAGCACCCGAAATTCTTGAGCCCAGGCACCTATGGGCTCTGTCCAAACAGCAGAGTGGGCACCGAAAGACGCCAGACCTTCTAGAATTCAAGGTATTGATGGTTTTAGACGCACTGAAGTAAAATTGAGAGACGAGCTAGTTGTCAAACCGTCGTCATTGAAACTTAAGCGCGAACTGAGACACGCAAAAGAGAGGGCAACGACACCAACGCTCTGGCGTACTGCGCGTCTGGAATTAGTTACAGCAAGATCAAGCACACAAAGGCCGTTTGAGCGCCGCAGACAACCTGACAAGAGGTTCCTGCAAGTTCTGCTTTTCCCTACGATATATTCTTTGCTTGCGTCATTTAATCTTTTTACGGCGTTGTTGAACAGGGATTTTGTTTTATGTAAAATGACGACACTAAAAATCCTCCTTAGTTTATAAATGTCAACTGCTGTAAGATAGCTTCACAGATACAGCAATTTTCTGCAATTTTATATGCCATATGTGCATGTGTCAAGGGCATCTTCGCCCAAAGAGCGCCAAATTTATATGTGGTGCAATGTTGTAGTTAATGCACGATACGCTGCACACTTCACTGCAGCGCACGAGTGATCTGGAACAAGACACAAGCAAAAAGTAGACAAACGCACTGTCTAAAAATTTTACTGGAACCTAAATGGAACGATAACTGGATCATACAACATCGCCTCCCCCCATTTACGGAGTTCCATATAAGAACGATAAACATAAAGAAAACAGAACGAATGTTCCACATAAGATCCACTTAAATTTCTCGTTCCACTTATTAACAGTTCGGATCCAGATAAAAATATGTGGATCACACTTTTAACTGGAACTTATATGGAACCAGATTAATAGTGTGGCTTGGGCGATCCGGCGCGGCGCTGCTTGAAAGTATTGCTGTCGCGTGCTGCGGAATGATTTCGAGATGTTTTAGATCGTACCTTGTGAAATTTACGCCATGTCCGTTCATATAAGGTCTTCAGGGCCGCCTTTCGGTGCATCTGTAACTACAGTAAGCCGAAATATCTCTTGGGGGCGCAAAAACGTGACTCGCTTTATCAGCCGCGGTGTACGCACATTATCAGTCGCGGTGTGTGTATGTGTTGTGAACTATTTTGCTTATATCGGTATCAATTCAACAAAGAAAACCGGTGTCTCTGTATTAGCAGCATGAAATGGTAAATCTGCTCACTATCTGATCGCTTGGCGTAAAGATAAGCGTGAACATAAAGCACAAGCGCATGCTCGTGCACAGCTAACCTAAGGCAACCACGAAACATCTAAGCGGCAGGCGCTATCAAATATTTGTGATGCAATGGCATCGTTCTCGCGCATTTCAAGTCTAGTAGGCTTCAAATTACCATATGCCTACGCTAGCCTTCGTGCATGAGGCCGATGGCGCTGCTCAAACCATCGATCACTGCGCTTGGTGAACCAGCACGATACATATGTAAGTTGTGCGCTTCAGCATTGCCTTTTTGGCCTGTATACAGCCATAATATATGAGAGGGATCGCATAAAAAGAACGCGATGCCTATTTTTGAGGACACAATTTCCGTAAAACGTGTGAGTGCGTCGTAGAGAACGGAACGAACACAACCGAAAGAAAAATTCGGTTATCATCCTCTTTCTCGAAAAAGCAAGAAAAAACGGGCTAACGCCGCCATACGACCTCGCATAGTCACGCCGCACAACGTTTATGAATATATAACCGCTGATGCGGTATGCTTGGACCATGCGGTATATAGAACGAAGATGTCTGTAATCCTGCACCTACCACTGCTTTGGACGAGTTCCGAAAGCTCTGCAGCCTTCCTGGCGTCTATGCATTCCGGTAAGTGTGCCTGCTTTGATGCGGTGATATTTGAGGTCACAGAAATATACCACGAAGATAATTGAGCTAGAGTACCCTAGTATACTGTCTGTTTCAACGGACCTTGTTCACCGAACGCACGCTTGAGAGCAGCACAATACCCCTGCGCAAACGCTCTATCACGTGGCTTTTTTAATCTTTCGCGGGCTTTCCTTGCAACGCGTATACAAGGACTACGTGAGACGTATCGTAAAGGAAACCCCTCTATCGGTGATTTATGAATGTGCTCTACTTGTCTGCGTATCCTACTTGGGGTCCTCAGCCAAGAATTAAAAAGTTGGGTAATTAAACGTAATTATTTAGTGAGTTATGGGGAAAAAAATGTCTGAGTTACAACAGGCTATTGCGAATAGTATGCGTTCGCTTCAATTTGAGTCCGGCGCACCTTTAACTTTTTAAATTATTGGCTCCAGTTACGTGGGACACCTTGTATATATATATATATATATATATATATATATATATATATATATATATATATATATATATATATATATATATATATATATATAGTATTGAAATAGCCAATAAATGCATGCGTTTACTAGATTATTGTGCATTTTACTACCTCCTAACTAAGTTCTGCATACTGGTTCTGTATCAGCCAGGGGCTGGTAAGGCTAGTGAGTGCTGCCCTTGCTAGCCAGGAAGGCTTCTTGGTAGTTTTCTTCGTCCAGCCGCGGTCTATTATGCTGCGGTTGGGGCGGTGTTATGCGTAATATAACTGAACTGTAGCATCGTTCATTACGTTGGATTTACAGTTATGCGTGACCTCACAGCATACATATATGATGACAGTAGGCTATAGAAATTTGGGCACAACACTTTGATTCTTTATCGGAATAATCAGCTGCTCATCGGTGCAAAATGTGCTCCCGTAAACTAGGGCTTTGACGTAATAGTTCTGCGGAAACCTGCAAGGTGGAGAGAAGCAATTAATCAAGGGAAAATAGGACATTCACCCCAAACGTAGCAAATTTTCTTTAACTGCGAGGCTTTTCAGCTACGTTTGGTTGGATGTTTCATTATCCTTTCATTAATTATTCCTCTCCACCTTGCGGGTTTCCGCAGAACTGTTACGTCATACTATTGCCTTTGCTTCGACTTGTTGCTGAATTCGACCTCGCCCTGCCATCTGCTATAGCAGCCTGGTTAGTTCGGATGGTAGAACAGCTGCCACAGAAAGGCGGTGGTCTAGGGTTCGAGTCCTGGAGCAGGACGAAATTTTATTTAACTGCGAAGCTTTTCTTTCGAGGAATCCGTATGAGTTTCCTTTGTAGAAATTTGCTGCGTTCGTGTGGATGTCTCATTTTTCCTTTATTAATGAGTTGCTTTAAAGTACGCGTCGCGTAAAACCTTTGCCGTTGTTCTGTATACGTGTTCTCATTATCGTTGCCTGATGGCGTTATGTAGTGCATTGTTTCTTAGAGTCATTGAGCCGTAATGACCGTGGTAAGCATAATGTGTAGCAAATATTGATGCTTAATAATAACGAAAGAATGCGGTACGTACTTTTTTGAAACGTGTTATTTTACATTGTTGTGGTTTTAGAATATCATCGACTGAATACAGGGGCGTAGGCAGGGGGGGGGGGGGGGGGGGGGGGCTTATGGGGCTTCAGCCTCCCACCCGAAATGTTTTTGTGCTGTCCATGCACCGCCGACCAAACCAACCACCGGCGCCGGGAATCATTCTGGATTTTGTCTAGAACGTCTTTTGCACGCTCGAAAAGCCATTTCACCGCGAAAATTGCAAACTCCGGCTGGATTTCGCGGCAACGCCCATGCACCGGGAGTCGCATAACGCAAGCAGCCCCATCCGAGCACAAAGTTTCAAGGACGCTTTGATGGCGAACGGGCTCGCCGCGGCATCTCGCGGAGGCCGCGGAATCTACACTCTATCATGGAATTTATGGAGCGCGTGGATGTCTATTCCGAACTTTATGGGTATAAAGTTCTCATAAACTTTTGATGTGAAAGGTGCATTGACATTTCCAAACGTGTGCTTTAGGTTTTCAGTTGCGGAACTTTGTAAGTTTAATGCTCCCATAAATATTTGACGCCAAACGTGCATTGACTTATCGAAAGTCGTACATGGGGCCATACAACGGGACAAGCCAAATCAACACACTATCAGACAAGTTACCCGCCGTGGTTGCTCAGTGGCTATGGTGTTGGGATGCTGAGCACAAGGTCGCGGGATCGAATCCCGGCCACGGCGGCCGCATTTCGATGGGGGCGAAATGCGAAAACACCCGTCTACTTAGATTTAGGGGCACGTTAAAGAACCCCAGGTGGTCAAAATTTCCGGAGTCCTCCACTACGGCGTTCCTCATAACCAGAAAGTGGTTTTGGCATGTTAAACCCCATAATCTTTTTTATCAGACAAGTTGGCAAAGCCCGCAGCGAGGCCCGATGAGAGGAAGCGTTGTGGTGGTTCATTCGTGCCGTCATGTCGCATAAAAAAATATCAACATTTTTTCATCTGCGCCAAAGCATCCAGTGAAGACACTAAAGCCAGCCTAGGTAACTAAGTTTTTATTTATTTTTTCTACTTTGACTTTTAATCGCGAGGACACATTGAGCCGCTTCAATTTCTTTGTTCTCGGTCCCCTACCCGCGGGCTGCCAGAGCCAGCCAGAGCACATGCGATTTCCTCGTGTTGCCCCGACCACCGCGCGGCGCACTTCGGTGCGCGTTCGGTTTTCTCTGGCCGAGTGCATTTTCGCCTGGCAGAGCTTTGGACGTTTTCTAGCTAGCAGACGAGAAAAAGAAACAACGGTCGCTAGCCGCCATCACTGTGGGGACTCGACGGACTGCACTGTATTCGCTTGAGCGCAGCCTCTCCAGAAAGTCTGGTCTCGCCGGTGTAGTATACCGAGCAGTATGCGCATGGCTCTTGGTGGACCAAGCGGCTCGTGTTTTCTTCGATATTGCTTTAATAGCCACATTAGTTGCCCAAAGTAGGCATTCGATTGTGACCAACATACTTTGCGTTTTTTTTTTCATTGTATATGGTGCTCCCGCCCCACGAAAGGGGAAATAAAGCGTTGTTGCGGTGCAGCGAATTATCGCATCGTGAAAGTCCTATTAGTTACTTCTTTTGCGGAAAGTAATGGGCCATGGGACGCTTCAGTTGCCGGATACTTTTATTATATTATTGCAATAGCAATTATATGCACACTCTAGGCGCATTCCTGCCGTCGCCGTCGCCCTCATGTTCCGCATAAAGTCCAAGGGCGATAACATCGTGACCCCGCGCTGCATGCTGTATGTGCGAGTGAAAGCGTGCGGGGGGTGAGGGGGAATGGGTGAGCCGACGATGGTGGCTCAGTCTTGCGTGCGCAAGGGAGAAAAGTGAGGAGCAAGCGCGCCGCTTTCCGTCGCGCACGATACATCGGGGGGAGTGGATGGAATGGGGGCGGGATGTAGGATTCTGTGAACCTGTGTTTGCGCAACATGTTTATTTGCCTTGTTTGACGCATTGTATACCGTGACTTTTTCTTAGATACGTAGATTTATTGGATACTTAGTTATACGTATGTTTAAATATCTTGTTGCGAGGTTTTGTGTATACGTGCAGTGAACTCCGTTTCCAGCGGCACTTTTTTTACCTTTATCAAGCTGTATCTTCGCATTTGTATATTCCATTGTATCTTCGCATTTCTAATGTACGAGGGCGAGTGAAATGAAAGTGAGCCTACCCACCCCGCGCAATTATGGTTCTGTTCATTATCTGCAAGCGCAGCGCGTAGCACACAGCCATCTCTCATTTACAAAAGTGACGCGCAGGTGTGGGGATAAATGTTCTTTAATGCTCTCATACACTGGGTTGAACATGGTTTCGTGCTGTAATGGACGCTCCAGAAGTTGAGCAGCGTGGTGCCGTGAGGTTTTTGACACCTGAAGGTGTTTCCCAGAAAGAAATTAGTCGCCGTATGGCTGCCGTGTACACTGAACATTGCATTTCGTTGGCCACTGTGAAGCGTTGGAACAAACGGTTCAAAGAAGGACGTGAAAGTTGCAAAGACGATCCCAGACCGGGCCAAAGCTATCGTGCAATCACCCCTAACAAAATGGCAAAGGTTTATGAGCTTATGAGACAAGAACAGAGGATAAGCATCGATGAACTGGCAGAGCGTGTGAACATTAATCACGGTATGGCTCACTCCATAATTCATGAACATCTCGGTTATCGGCTCTTGTGTGCGCAATAGATGTGCAAGATTTTGAACCACCGCCAGAATACGGAGAAGATCGGCGCTGCCTTTACTCATCTGATCCGGTATCACAATGACGGTGACGATTTCTTGTCTCCAATTGTGATCGGAGACGAAGCATGGTGCCACTACTACGAGCCTGAAACACGACGGCAAAGCTTACAATGGAAACATTCGAATTCACCACCCCCAAAGAAAGCAAAGGCCGTCATTTCCGCCGGAAAGGTGTTGTTGACTTTTATTTTTCGATCGTCAGGGGCCATACTGATAGAATTTGTTAAATCTTGGGAGACTATCAATTGTTTCCGATATCGTGAAACGCCGGATCGGCTTCGCGTCGCAATCAACAACGAACTACGTGGAAAATTGACGAATGGGGTCATCTTGTTCCACGACAATGCCCGTCCCCACGTTGCTGATGTGGTGAATACAATATTGGCAAAGCTCAAGCGGGAAACGCTGCAACATCCGCCATACAACTCAGACCTGTCGCCTTGCGACTTCCACATTTTGGGGCAACTGAAAAAAACAGCTCAAGGGAATCAGATTCGTCTCGGTCGATGATGTGAAAGTCAGTTGCAGACGATTTGAAGCAGCAACCCAATGAGCTTTATGAGACGGGAATTACGCGACTCGTTAGTCAATGGGACAAATGCCTAAATGCTCATGGAGGCTACTTTTAATTAAAGTACCCCGTTTGTCATATATTTGCATTGGCTCACTTTCATTTGACTCGCCCTCGTATATTCTGCAGAACTCCTGCTTTTTATACGTGCTCTCTGTTGCGACTACAATTTTGGTGCAATTACTCACGATACACGACCGGTGACAGCTGCTGCTGCGTAATACATTGGAACAAATGACAGCGTCATTGAGAATTTCCACTGGCCGTTGCATATGTACAAGAATGTAAACAAGGATCTTGTACGACAAAGTTTCATTAACATATTTCTCCTCAACTTGTTCATTTCATGGCCTTTACATTTTTCATATCAGCGGCATGCACTGCTTTGCTGGCTTCGAACTGATGTAGTTCTTAAGTTCGTGTGATATTTTCTTTACTTATATAAATAGACAAAAACATGGAAGCATTGGCATCAGTTATGTTGGGCACAATTTTTGGCGCATGCGAGTACATTCTTTTATGAAAAAATACATATTTTACTTGTATTGGCATGCGTAGCATTCAAGAATTCGTTTGCAGCATCTTTGGCAATGGCAACGCAGTTATTATTCGTGTATTTGATCCCTAGGCAAATTGTTTAAGAGGAAGCTTAGCTCGGGCCCAACTCCGACGCGGCCTATTCAGATACATGTAAAACGCAGAAACACTTTCCTGAGATAATTCCTGAATGGCTTTTAATGAAATTTGTTGCATTTGAGAGAGTAAGTTAAATTCTAGTGTCTGTCGGAAGCGGAATTTCGATTTAGGGCCTGAACTTTGTTTAAAATATTTTGAAAAATTCAAAAGTACGAAAAATATAGAAGCACGAAGTTTACAAATTAATAGCTGTGAATTAAGAACAGATATCGCGGTTCTGTCAACGGCATCCATTACATCATTCAAAGCGGACAAATTCGACATGTCAATTTGTATCTTACGTGAATTGGTTTTGTTATGTACAAGGGTTCTGCAAAAGCCGTATTTCCATAATACTTAATTTTTTGAGACTCATGTGTAACATATCAAATTTGTCCGCTGCAGATGTACTATTATGTGCAATTCACAGAATTGTGATGCCAATTTTCATTACTGATTTACAGAGTTGTAAACTTAATTGTTTCATTTTCTGAAAATTTTCGATTTTCGCCACTTTTCAATAAAATATTGACGACCAAAATCGAAAATTGGAAACAAACAACCACTAGAATTTAAGTTTTTCTTTTAAATGCAACAAACCTCGTAAAATTTGGTGCAGTGGTTGCCGAGAAAAACGAATTCTCCTTCTACATGTATTTAGATAGGAGCATCCGACCTAATGTTTCCTCATAAGGAAGAGGCCGAGCTGCAACGTGAGCCCCCCCCCCTTACGAAATTTCTGGCTACACCACTGATTGAATATGAGAATTGAAGCGGCACTAATAAATTGAATGGGCCCCATTGCATAATTGCTAACTATATTTCAGTTTAATTAGTAACTGCAATGCCGAAGTAGTGAATATTACGACATACGATTGCTAACATACAGTTAGTACTTAGTAATAGGTCATCGCTATTTACCAGCCTAAGGAGGCAGTTTAGCGTACTAATTTTACTGCCATCACTTACTATAAGAAGGTAGTGCTTGTTGTTACAGGTAACCTGTTAGTATTTGGTTAATAAATATGACGACTCCTGAAAACGAGGCTGTGTATGACTAGGGCATATCAGTGGTCCGCGAAGAACCCGCGAACACGCTCGGGACACTGCTCACGCGTTCGTCGTCGTCGTCTCCTTCCACAGGGGTACGAGCCATTCATTGGCCAGGGGAAATTACCGTCATCATCATCATCACCATCTATCGTCATTATCAATGGATCGACCATCGTCGTCTTCTTCCACAGATGGCTCCGTTGCCACTCACCATTCCAGCCTAGAATTTCATTCGGTGGTATAAACCTTTAAGGGACCACGCCCCATAGCAAATTTTGGTTGTACGCTAGGAGTTGCTACGTATTCTCTAGGGAGCGTTCAGCCGCAAAAATGCCGCATGACGCTCATGTACGGACGCGGGAACCTTATAAACCATGCACGTAAAATTTAGGGGGGGATTTTTCACTTAGCTTACTTCTGCGTGCGTGCCGTCCTAATCTGCTTCGCTCGACCCTACATTCCTTTGTGTGTGTGTATAGGAGTGGTAGTTGACGTGCGCAGCATCAATTGAACTTGTAGGCCGATCATGCCGGCGTTCTGTGCAGCGTACGCTTGCACGAACACCAGCGGCCGCGACGATGTTCCGACGTTCCATTAGTTCCTGCAAGACAAGAAGCTTTCAGCTAAGCGGGAGGCTGCTGTGAAGCGAGACAACCTCAAGCGCTCAAGAACAACAGTGTTGTGCTCTAACCACTTCCGTGACGATTACTACCGGAGTTTATCAATAATGCGTGCTTTGGATTCTCCTTCGTGTTAGCACGCTGAACGGAGGGTGCATGTTTATCTCCCACCCTTGACGCAGGTTTCACCGCCAAGCGCCGCGAATTTTCTATTCGCACGTGTGTTGTGAAACAGCCTGCATGCAGCTAACATAACGCTGTGCAAGCGTGAAGTTTGCATGTGTTGGAAAGCCTGCTCACGCCAGGACCCTGCGCTCCCCCTTCTCTCGCACGCATAGAGAAACCGACCATCTCACGTAGCCGACGTAATTCGCCGGTTACGAGTAGCGTGCGGATGGCGCGCTGATGAAGGTTCTATACTACACGTGCTGCAACAGCCGGTAAACTTTTCCCGCGTTTAAACCGTCTGTGTAGATTGCCGACAGCTTTGGGGCAGCGCAAAAATGCCGACGATCGCATCACCGCTTACGTTCTACGAGGAGGCATGCAGGAACATAACACTACAGTTGTTTGCCCGGAAACATACTCACTGGAACGCTGAATGCAGCTTAGCAAAAAACATACACGCCAAAGAACATTTCCAACACAAGGAGATGTTAACACTTCGCCTTCGTTCGCGTGGAAAGCAGTGCTTGCACCAGCATTTTTTGCTTCTTGGAGAGGCCGGCTCTTCGCAATCGGCTCGTACATGTAGGGAGTAAAGTATGAACCCCTTACAAGTGATCTTGCACGCGACAGCGACAGCGCGACAAGCCAGGCGATGGCCGTCGCGTTCACTGGTCGCCTCACTGACCGCGCCGCCTCAGCAGTCCCCCAGCCCGGCGGGGAACCCTTGCTTACGTTTAATAAAATCACCACGCACTACTATCTGTCAAGACGGGTATTCCCCCTCCTGCACCCCGCCTTATGCAGGGCGCGGGCAGTTACCCTTCGACTTTTACAAGCCCGTGCGTACCCTAACCTCGCGGTTTTTCATACCATATACCCTGAAAGATATCCCAGTTTGGACTGCCCTGCCTGTGGACTAAGGGCAACATTGGACCATGTGTTGTGGGAGTGTGAAGCCATCGGCTCCTCCTTCAGCGAGGATAGGCTCTTGGGCAGCCCCGAACTCAAGGACCAAACCCTGGCCGTCAAGAGTGCCCGCGATCGGGCCTTCAAGCTCGGCTTGGCGGTCCCTACGTGGGACTAGCCGGGTGGCGCGGGGTCTCCCCTGCATCTTCTCTGGACCGAAATAAAGTTACTTCATTCACTCAATCACTCACTCGTCGCCTGCAAGCCGAACTCCACGCCAGCGACGGCTTTGAGCGACGACTTCCCGGTATGAGGGCAGCAATATACGCGCCGAAATTAGCGTGACGCATGCTTTATCAATTTAAGCTGATGTACTTTACTGTAGAAGGAGCATAACATATTTCTGAAGGTATTGCACTAGGTTCTTATTCTTGCACGTGTAAAATTCAATAGTTTACTCGTTCCGTGCGACAAACAGTAGTATTTGAGTTATGTACATCCAGTTTCGGCTTCGCACTTTTGGCTAGTCCCTCATAGCACTTCCGGACGACGAGCGACGAGTTCTAGATTTCTAGAAACGAGCGATCGAGCGACAACACCGAGCGATCTGTTCAAGCGATGGCCCGTTTTGTCGCTCGAAGCCGTCGCCCGTCACCGTCGCGCGCAAAATCGCTCTCGTGGAGTTTGGACTTAACGCCGAACTCCTCAGAGAAACGCAAACTCTCGAAATTTTCAATGGACGTCTCAGCAAAGCAGCACCAAACTACCTTGCACCGTGCTTCGCGTGTAGCGGCAGCAGTCGGTCTGGACGAACACCATTGTTGACGTCACGAGGCGCCCGACCAATCACAGGCGGAAACGAGGCGCGCGGGCTGGGCGTGTCTGCTGCTGCATTTTTCGTCGAAATAAAACATGTTTGCGCTTTCTTTCGCTCAATTTCGATGCGATATTCGAATTCAGAGGGTTGAAAACCAGGACGTACTGCTCCTCACTCATTTTTTCTGGAAAAGCTTTCAGCCTCCCTTTAATAGCCGAAAATTGAATATTTCAGTGCCGCGAACCGATGACTTCAGCACGTGGGCTCCACTGCCAAGCAAGACACTCTCTCCAATCGCCCCGTCTTGCCTACGCAAGCGAAACTCCTTCCCTGCGTTCTCCCATACCAGACCTCGAGGATCGCGTGACGCATACGTCACAGGCCCCGCACTCATTTTTTTTTGCTCCTCGCTTTTTTTTTTCGGCGCTACGCACTTCCGCCGATGGCGTCGCGAGCGAGTTGTTGTCTCGTTCGCGCAGCACACGATTTTGCGGGCTGTGCACAAGGAAACATGACTAGCGGTATAATTCAGTGCTACACAAATACTGGGGCAGAATAAGCGGATCGCAGAGCGTGATCATGCTCTGGAACACGTTAGAAAATGGCATAGTTTCGGGTCCTGCGCGCGTGACGGCACCACAGTGGGAACAAGCAGACGAAGCGAAAGTACATCTCCCTTGCTTCGGTGCGAAGCAAAACAAAAAACACGCAGGCATTCCGTTTGTGTGCTTTATTATTTCTCTAAAGTTCAATTGCTCAATTCAAGCAACAGATCGCACAGATAACAGATGTATTGAATAACTCACGAAGTCACGTGTCACCATGAGCTACGTCACACTGCGGACACGATTACGGAGGCGCAGGGGCACGATTACGTTACCGTCCGGCTTGGAGCGCGGCAGCCGCGAGTGAAGTGGGAAACGCCGTTCGGATTGAAATTTCAGATCTTTCCGCGGCGCGTACCGCTGTAATATTTTGCAGACACGATAGTTATTGCGCTATGTAGGCTCTGCGCATGTCAACTCAATATGGCCAGACCTGGTGAGGGGCCCTTTAATGGGGTATGAGCCATTCATTGGCAAGACGAAACAATGATCATCATCATCATCATCATCATCATCATCACCATCTATCATCATTATCAATGGCTCGAGCAACGTCGTCGTCTTCCACAGCTGGCGCCGTTGCCGCTCATCAATCCAGCGCAGAATTTCTTTCGGCGGTATGAACCTTAAGGGGCTGTGAGCCATTTATTATTGTCTTACGTGACGGACGCATTTAATAAGAGAGGTGATACGAGAACGAGTGTGCACACCTATTGTGGCGATGACCACCGACCAGGACAATAAATATGTCGTACCTTTGTTCAAGATTCCATGTCACCTCTGTCTCGTGTGCTAAACAGCTTCGTTGGTCATCCACCTTCACAGAGTGGAATGGCTCATAATTTTTGAAGGCGGAAGCCTTTAATGGCTCATTGTCAAGGTCATCTGCCGTTAGCAGAAACTGTCACAGCTTTGCGGCCTCCTGATTGGTCTTCTCTGTATCGTGACGTCACTGTCGCTAGGCGCAGGTGTGCGCCTCTTCATTGGCTCGCGTGCGTGACGTCACTGTCGTCAAGAGCGGGTGTCGGGGTGGTTCGGCACCGCACGGGATGACTCTTCAGATCGACACGCGTGGCGGTCGTGTGTTCGGCGGTGCGCCCTGACATCAGTGTCGTCAGGCGCTTGAGGTGGTGTGGCCTGAGGTCACTGTCGCGTGACGACCGTCTGATTGGGTGTGGTTTGGCGGCGGCAGTGGCGGCAGTTAAGTTTGCGGTATCCTGTGGGAAGGATGCCTCGTCTCGCCAAACCAGTGTCTCGCAACACGCGACGTGCGGCAGCCGCTTAACGCAATCGGCCCTCAAAAGAGGCTGAGCGTATACGTCGCATGCGTCAGGGCGGCGAGGCGTCCGACACCACAGAGTCCAGGGACGCGACACGCAAGAGAGGCAATGCGTTTGAAGCGACTCGCTACATCTCCGGGTACCAAGACCAATGATGCTCGGAAGCGCCGTGACTGCCATCTTGCCGCGGCAAGCCGAGCAAGTACACGTCAATCGAGCAAAGTGGATGATGAGGATGGCCAACTACACCCCGACACCGCCATGGCAGACGCGTCTCCTCCTGATCCACAAACGACGCTGCAGCAGTTCCAGGCGGCCACAAACTACTTTAACAGACACTTCGTCCAGAACGACGTTACAGGCCTTCAGTAAACAAACAAACATTCACATAACAGCATACCGAGCTGTGTGCCTCCGTGGCGTTTCCGACGCAACAAATTGCCATTTGCAATGGTGTCGGGCTTCCGCCGTTTCACACTTTAGTCTCGACAAAGTGTCTTCCGTTTTAGTTTAATAGGGCACGCTGTCGAGCAAGAAAATTAGCAACGGCGTTGTAGGCGTCGCCCCTCTTTGGTGCACGGGATGAAGCTGATGGAAAATTGGAACAATATTTGGCTTTTGGCAACACTAGATTTGGCTTGATGTTTAGTGTTATTTTTTTCGCCCGAACCAGTGTATGCACAACGTTTCAGTAGGAACGCTAATGTGAGTGCTCACAACTCAGGCGGCAGCTGTGGAAGCCAGAACGCTGTCCTGGCTCCGACAGAGCAGATGGAGAGAAGTGCTAGGCCGATTTATCGTGTTACACAGCGCGCAACAAGATGGAGCACTAGCTATTACGCCCACAAACCCAGCGTGGGGGCGACTGGGACCGACGGTTTTTCATAATGCGAGGGTTACACATGCGCCTCGATACCGGGACTGTACAGCGGCAGCGGCGCGAGCAGCCCTTCGGTGTCTTACCCGTCGTGGTGGCTTAATGGCTAAGCTGTTGCGCAGCAAAGCACGAGGTCGCGGGATCAAATCTGGGCCACGGCGGGCGCATATCGATGGGGGCGAAATGGCAAAAATACCCGTGTCCTGTGCATTGGGGGCACGTTAAGTGTACCCTGGTGATAGAAATTAATCCGCAGTCCACCACTATGGCGTGCCTCGTAAACAAATTGGACTTTCGACACGGAAAACCCGAGAATTCAACTTTTCGGTGTCTTAGTTACTATCGAAATATGATAGCTCTTGTGCATAGTTACTAGATAAATAAAAATAATAAAATTTATTAGGTGAAAAATAGACTTCTACGTAAAGAATGGCATGCAATTATTTAGTTGCAATCAAACAGGTTTGTTTTTAATTTAGCCATTACTATTTTGACTCCGGAACGCTCACTGTAATTCTATTACTTTCTTCCGTAACCAGTTACATGTAACCAGCTATATTCTTTAACAAAAGCAGCTGTAACACGTGAGGCAGCTGTGAGTATATAAACTTGGCTGAAGCTAGTGCCCAAGGCATGAACACTTATGTTAAATTTGTTAACAGCAGGATGAAAACTTAATTGTATATAGGTTATTTCCTTACCCTAATCGGCGTCCTGCGGCTAGACGTGAACATGGTAGCTTTGCGTATTTTCTTACCTAACTTCGAAGTTCGATTTCTGAGCTTTTATCTTCATCGGCCTTCATAGGCCTTCATAGGTGGTAAAAGCTGCTGCTCAATTATTTTTTTTTACTTAGTGCAGTCTTCTCCGATAGAGACAGAAGTCCTTGTCCGTAAGTGTTTCTCTTTGTTTGATATATGGCGACTCATATACACCTATTTCTGGGATTCTAATCCACGAACAGCGTTTTTAAGGCGTAACGCTATGCAGCTTTAGATCAACGACATTACAGATTCGGGCAACTTTTCAAGGTACATTTCCAGGCAACTGCAGGTCGTTACAATTAGTCGTTTAAGTGTAATTTACCAACCAGTGAAGGGCACCGGGAGGATGTCAACCATATTTTGGCCGACAAATTGAAACGACACTTCCACGACTCGTTATCGATTGCCACTTAGAATGCTCATCTGAGCGAATTACCTATGAACGATTTTTCAGTTGTTATCTGGCCGTATTGGAAGCACTTTTTTCTTCGCCTTCCATCGGAGCATCGTCCCAATTACGGTCGTGGGAGCAAGGCGTTCGTACTTTACACTGCCGCACTTCTCAGCAGTGCACATGTTGAGCGACTTTCTAGTGTCGATGACAGATATCTTCACATGGAAACGAGGGAAGATTACCGAAAAAAATTTTGAAACTCAATTCTTAGCGAAGGCTAACAACGCGTGAAGGGCTGTAGAGGATGCACTGGGAGAGTCAGGCCAGCTCGTTATACTGACCGTGGTTGTAAAATGTTATTCGAAGTAGGTAAGAAAGAAAACGCAAAATTTTTGATTACGTCTTAGTAATTTCTCAAGAAATTTCGTGGGACAATCTTTAGAAGAGAGAGAGAGAGAAGAAACTTTATTAGTGAATGGCCGGCAGTTTCGTTGTGGTGGCCTCAGGTGGCGGCTCCAAATCCTTGGACTCGGGCGGCATCTTTGGCTTGCCGGACGGCCCAGAGCTGGTCTGCCAACTCTGAACTTTTGAGAGCCGCCTCCCAGCGGTGGCGACGCCGACGGAGAAGGTCCCCGGCGGGCCCCGCAGCTGGGGCGGCGTCGGGGAGAAGCGAGCTCGAGGCTTCCCGTACTGTGGTAACGGCCGCGATTACGGACGCGTCGCGAACGGATGTGGTCCCATTACCGTGGTTGCCGGCACATTCCCAGAGCATATGTCGCAGCGTCGCTCGCTGTCCGCAAGCTTTACAGGCATCTGTTGGATATAAACCTGGGTAGATGTGATGTAGGACCGCGGGGCTAGGGTAGCTGCCTGTCTGGAGCAAGCGTAAAGTTACGGCCTCATTCCTATTTAACTTGTCGTGTGGTGGCGGGAATGTGCGTCTTTGGAGTCTGTAGTGTTGGGTGAGATCTGTGAACGTGGTCAGGCGATCGCCCCACGCCCATTGTGATTCTTGTTGCCACATTTCTGTTGTAGTGTCCCGATCAGGCAGATCCGATGCCCCGCTCTCGGGGGCGGGGGCGGCGGCCACATAATCTGCGGCGGCTCGGCGTGTGAGACCTCGAGCCGTGGCGTGGGCCGCCTCGTTGCCCGCGAGCGGGACATCGGTGTGTGCCGGGGTCCTGAGGAGGAAGACTGTAGAATTTTGGGGTTGCGAGGGCGGTGACGAGTCGCCGTCGTCATAAATTTGGAGTATGCGGACCGCTTCCCGCGAGACGCGACCGCGCGCGAAGCCGCGGATTGCCGCCTGCGAGTCGCTGATCACGATCGCAGCACTAGGCACCGTGGCCAGTGCTAGGGCTATTGCGGCTTCTTCGGCCGCCTCCGTGTGTCCCGTGGTCATTGTAGCGCTCGCGAGGCACTTTCCCGTGCGGTCTACAACCGCGATCGCGTGTGCGCTTTTCTCTCCTTCATATCGCGCAGCGTCTACGTACACCGCCTCGTTGCTGTTGCCAAACTTCTTCTGAAGGTCTCTAGCTCGTTTGTTGCGTCTCGCGGCGTGGTGCGTCGGGTGCATTTTTTTGGGAAGCGGCGGGATGATCAGGCGGTCGCGGACCGAGGCCTGAACCGCCATCTTTTCTCCATGCTGAGTGTGGTACGCGATGCCGAGTGCCTCGAGGATGCATCGACCTGTCTTTGAATGAGATAATCGTTCGTACTGCGCAATGTCGTGCGCCTCGATTAACTCGTCAAGTGAGTTGTGAAGCCCGAGCTCCAGAAACTTGTCGGTGCTCGCGTTGAGTGGAACGCCGACCAACCTCTTAAAAGCCTTTCGTATCATGCATTCGACCTTGTTTTTTTCGCACCCTATCCACTTAAGGTAGGGGGCACCATACGTTATGCGGCTTATCGCGTACGCCTGCACGAGACGGATCACGCAGTCTTCACGCATACCATTGCGTCTATTCGTGATGCGACGCAAGAGTCGGATCGTGTCATCTACCGAACGACGAAGTCTTCGCACCGTCTCTCCGTTATGGCCATTTGCCTGCAGGTGTAACCCCAGGATTCTAATTTTGTCTACGTGCGGTACGGGAGTACCATCTGCCAATATAATACGTATTTTGGAGTATTCCCGTTCTTCGTCGCTCAGGGTTTTACGACCTCTCCTTGTGGGTTTGTAGATTAACAGTTCGGACTTGGTAGCCGAGCACTCGAGGCCCGTTCCACGCAAGTAATTCTGGACCGCATCTACCCCTGCCTGTAGCGTTCGCTCGACGTGACCGTCACATCCTCCCCCGGGAACCCAGAGGGTGATGTCATCCGCGTATAGACTATGATGCAATCCTTCTACTTCTGTTAATTTCTCGGGTAGACCGAGTAGAACTAAATTAAAGAGTAATGGTGATATGACGGATCCTTGCGGCGTGCCGGACGGACCCGTCTCAAATTCCGGCGATTCCTCGTCGCCAACGACGATGCATGCACGCCTGCACGCGAGGAAATCTCTAACGTAATTATACGTTCTTTGGCCAAGTCCTAACGTTCTAATTGTTTTTAAGATTGCTTCGTGTTTAACGTTATCGAAGGCCTTTTTAATATCTAGGCCGAGGATTGCCTTAGTGGAGCTGGTAGTGTCGTCTACGATCTGGTGTTTAAGCTGAAGCAATACGTCCTGTAAGGAGAGGTTGCGGCGGAATCCTAGCATGGTGTGCGGGAACGCGTCACGATCTTCGAGAAAGTCGGTCACGCGGGTGAGAACTGCGTGTTCCATGACTTTTCCAACGCAAGACGTTAGCGAAATCGGTCTTAGATTATCGAGGGTAACTTGCTTGCCGGGTTTTGGAATCATGATAACGCGGGCCCGTTTCCACGCTTCGGGAAGGGAGCCCCCTCGCCAGCACTCGTTGACGTAGGTCGCGAGGCGGGAGATCGACTCGTCGTCTAGGTTACGGAGAGTCTTGTTGGTAACCCGGTCCGGGCCGGGCGCCGATCGGGTGTTTAGTTCGAACAGGGCTATCCGAATTTCTGCTTCGCTAAATTCCGCGTCCAATTTCTCGTTTGCGACGCCGTCGTATTCAGCATGTTGGATGCTTTCGGCCTTCTTAAAGTAACGATCACGTATTGCGTCGAAGAAGTTATCACCTTTGTAATCTCTTACTAGTCTACGAGTCTTGTGGCCTTGAGCGGCCCTAGTTTCCTCCGGATCTAATAGGTGCCGAAAGAGGCGCCAAGCGCTCGCCCCGGCCATCTGCCTCTCGAGGCCGTTGCACGTGTCTTCCCACTGAGCCCTGGATACCTGGAGTGCGTGTTCTTCTATCTCTCTGTCTAATTGTGCTATGCGTTTGCGCAAAGCCTTATTGTGCCTTTGACATTTCCATCTCTTTAGAAGTGCTCGCTTTGCTTCCCACATGTGTAGCAGCCTGCTGTCAATTATCTCAAGGTTCGCCTCGGGCGGAACTTCGCTCGTTGCCGCGTCTAAATCCCTTCTGAGCGTCTCGGTCCACTTGTCTATGTCCGTAATCGGCTCGTCGCCTCGCCCCGCTTCTTCTTGTTTCTTGCGGAACGTGTCCCACTTCACAAGTTTGAGTTTACGGCCTTTGCTTACAGGGTTAGTCTCACGACCGCTCGGGCCCGTGCCTATCGTCATCTCGATCAGCATGTGGTCACTTCCTAAATCTTCTTGCGTGTTTTGCCAGTGCGCTGTGGTTACATTCGAAACGAACGCGAGGTCGGGTAGCGTGTCGACACTCACGCTGTTCCCTCTGCGTGTAGGATCGGCGGGATTCGCGATCAGTTCAAGCCCGTGGTCTTGCGAGTCTTCCCAAAGGTGTTTGCCTTTGGGTGTTTCTCGGGCGTAGCCCCAGGCTCCGTGGGGCGCATTAAAGTCGCCCGCAACAACTAGAGGCTCCCCGCCGGAAGCCGCGCGCGCGCCCCGGAGCAGGTCCCCGAAGCGGTGCTGCAGCGTGGGTTTACTGTACACGTTAAGGACGAAGAGTCCGCGGCCACTCTTAGGAATTAATTCTACGAATACGTGAGGTATCTTTACGGAGGGAAGTTCGCGCTGCGCTACAGTGACGTTACGCCGAACGAGCACGGCGGCGACCGGCAACGGGCGGGGCGGGGGCGACGGCCGGCGCGCCACCACCGCCCCTGGCCCAGCGCCATCTGCCACGTGGGGTGTAGACCGTTTCCTTCTTTGCCTGTTGTCCGTCGCGGTCGCATCTATGGCTTTGTAGCCAGCTAGTTTGACCGGATAGTTTGTCTCCTGTGAAAGAATTACGTCCGGTTTCGTCTCGCGGCTGCGTATGAATTGCTGGAGATTAGCGCGCTTCCTCCTGTAGCCCCGGCAGTTCCACTGCCAGATGGTGTATTGTTGTTGTTTCCCAGTGTTAGTGTGGTTCGTTGCGTGTGTAGCCATGATGACGCCTGTGTTTAATTTAACCCGTCGCCATCGAGGCGACTTGGTTGCTGCTGCGGTTGTGTCTCTACGTCTGTGAGCGTGCTTTGCTGCGGCTGATTGTGTTGTTGTTGTCTAGAGTACGGCTTGCTCATCGTTCTTATTGGTCTACCCGTAGCTGGCGGCAGCCTCGCTTCTATGTCGTCTATGCGCGTCAAGTGCGCGGCGAGCATTTGTGTTATTTGCTCAGAGAGCTTAGCCACCGCGTTATTAAACATTTCGTTCATATGTGCCGTCTGTTTTGCAAAACGTTCCTCGAGGCTCTTCTCGATGCTGTCTACTCGTTTCTCTAATTTCTCGTAACGGCCGCATGGCTGTTTGGTGTCGGGTCTTGCGGGATCTAGTGCGATCCTTTTCGCGGTAACTGGACGATTAACCCGTTCTTCCGCCGTCTCCATCGAGCTACCCTCGTCATCCGTGTCCAACCCGGCCGGCTCAGGCCGAGATGGAGTCGGTGATCGAGGCACCGAGGATGGCGGCATCGTCGTGTGACGTTGCTGTGGTTGCTGCGATTGTGGAGGCTCGCTTTTCAATTTGAAATTTTCCTCTCTAAGGAGCGCGTTTTCGCGTTTAAGCTCGGCAATCATCGATTCTAATGGTTCTAGGCGTTGTCGTAGTACTCGCTCTATCGCTCGCTCGAGCTCGTTCCCACCGCCGCCTCCGACGGCGGGCCCGCCAGGGCGTCCCACCGGAGCGCCTCCGCCGCCGGGAGAAGCGGCGACAGCCGCCCAGCTCACCTGTTGCCCAGTGCTCCTGTGACCTTGTTGCTGCTGCCACGGCTGCTGCTGCTGACTTTGTTGATTGATGTGGCCGACAGCTGCGATGACCGGACCGGCACCACCGCACGCCATCGACGTGCTTCTCGGCCGCTGTGGCCGGTTGCGAGAGCGGGATCGGGATCGGGATTTTCCCACGGCGCCCTTCCCGCCGCGGCTAGCCGAGCGTCCTCTTCGGTTGTCGGTGACTAAATGGCGGTCTATCTCTGGGTAATTCAGGTAGTAGCATCCGTTGCCATTACAGTCGCTGCTGCTGTTGTAACAGCTGCCGTACTCTGCGGCCGCTTCTTCCTCTTCTTGTCTTTTTCGCTCTAGTTGGCGGCGCTTGACTATGTACAGGGTCTTGTATCGCGCCTTGCAGCTGCGGTCTCCCGTGAAGTGTCCCTTGCCGCATAGTCGACAACGCGGGTCGCATCGATGGTCAGGCGACGGATTGTTGCGTCCGCATCCACGGCAAATCTTGTCGTTGGGGTTGGGGCACACGTCGGCGCGGTGTCCCATCCTGCCGCACTCGTAGCATACGTCAATTTGCTTCCTGTAGAGGGAGCATCTGACGAGCATAGGTCCGTAATATACGTATCTCGGTACGTGGAATCCGTCGAACAAAACGATTATGTTGTCTGTGTTGCCCATGCGCTTGGCGTGCAGCACACCGGGGTTGCGCTGCGTCACTAGATTAGCGATGACGTCGGCCGGGCTCTCGGTCTTTGTAATGTTCCTGATCAGGCCCTTGGAAGTGTTTTCCGGGGCGGCTTGATAGGCGTTCGCCTCGAACTCTCGGTCTCCGATGCAAAGCTTGCTAATAGCTCCGTAACGTTTAGCTCTGTCTTCAGACGGCGTGCTGAGCACCACAACGTTCTGTTTAGCGTTGAGGCAGATGCTATCTTCCCCGGCCGCTTCTCTGCCTACACCCGCCGCGTTACGTAGGCAGCAGTAAATGCGATCCGTCCCGTAATCGCGTACGTTGAAGCCGCCTCGGGGGCGTACGACGATTTTGTAATCGTCCGGCGGTAACTCTGGCATTCGGCTTGCCATGGCAATCTGATGTACTTGCCGGGCGTACTTCCTTTTGTACTGCGCTGTGGTGGTTCCCGTATTCGACGTGGCTACCGTCCGTCGCTGCATGTGCTCCTGCTGGTTATCCGCCGACTCGGTCACTCCATCGGCCTGTTTCTTCCTCTTGACATCGCACCAACCCGCTCCCTCGCCGAAATCTTCCGGCCTGATCTCTGTTCCTTCTACCTGGACAACTTCCATTTAACGCCGGGAAAGGCCTGGCACGTTGCCGTCGGCGACTGGGAGCCCCAATGAGCTCCGGCGACAAGTTAGGCTTTGCAAGCCCCGCCGCCGTGGCGGCCAGGCAATGGTGGCGTACGTGGAAATGCTAGGCTTAGCTTGCCCCGCTTGCGTGGCGGACAAAAGGCGCTGCGTATCGGCCAGAATATGGGCCCACCTGGCAGAACTTGATGTTGAGGGAGTCCTGAAGCTTCCGCCTGTCGCTGACAAGAAGAATTTCCACGAGAAGTTCGGTAATCCGCCAAAAACATAGGAAAGGAGCGGAGCCGACACGAAGCACGTCCGCCTTGTGTGTTCTTCTTCCCAATCTTTAGAAAGTGTAATTAATTACGTTTTCTAAAGACGTAATCTTAATTGTGATCGGTAACTTTTTTCTGTAACAAGTGCAAGCATGGCGCAAAAGCAGCTGAAATTTCAAATGCGCATATTCCAACTTCGGCACCAAAAAGAAAAAGAAACTATAAAATGCACTGCAATACGAAATATTCTAAACACACGACGAAGCAATTGTCATGCATATATTTAAATGGCCCCTCACCAGGCGACACAGCAAAATTTGGTTAGACTCGAAGTTACTACCTGTCCTATAGGGAGCGTTCTTCCGCAAGAATTTTTCAGATTGGTTCCCTATTAGCAGAGAGAAAAATATTTGAAGTGGCGGGGACCCATTTTTTTTCAGGAGGCGAGCTTCACTGTCGATATCGACACTTTTACCGCTCGTCCTGTCTAGACTCCCCAAGCAAAATGCCTTCACTGCGTTCCACCATACCCGAGGAGAACGGCACCCATACGTCACGGACCACGGCTTATTTTTTCTGGCGTTTATGCTGCGCGATGCACTTCCGTAGACGTGTCGGGAACGAGCCCACGAGCTGTCGCGTTTAACAAAACAAACTGGTGGGCCAGTTAGTATTGCATGTTAATAATATTTAACGCAAGGAAACGCACCTTCCGTATCTTATTGTACGGTGTTATATATGCTGCGACCAAGTGCAGTAAAGCATCAGTTAGTAGCGCTGTGTCCTGCGTGCCTTCTCTCGTGCCGTGCGTTTGTTTGCGCTAAAAATGATTAACTGTTGCGTTTGTATTTTGCCCGAGTTTGCACCAAATCGAACGCTGTGCGCGAGAACGCATGCGTTGTCCTCTGCCTGCTTCTGGTGAAGTCAGTGCGCGCACGTTTGGAGAGGCTAGGCCGGGCCATGGATCCTTAACGCCATACACCGGGTCCTTGTGCCGCTGGAACCGCCGTCAAGGACGATGCCCCTAACCCGGACCGTCCGCCTTCTCCAGGCCGGAGAGATGACATGCTTTTGTACG
Source organism: Dermacentor andersoni (assembly GCF_023375885.2). Classification (NCBI taxonomy): domain Eukaryota; kingdom Metazoa; phylum Arthropoda; class Arachnida; order Ixodida; family Ixodidae; genus Dermacentor; species Dermacentor andersoni. Next base: position 182,616,334 of record NC_092817.1, on the reverse strand, counting down.
TAAATTCGTACTACAACGCGCCCCCTGCACTATATCTGAGTTGCCATTCGTAAGATTTCTGACTTTAGGGCTTGAGTGTGTTCAAGCTGCCGATGTTACTTTCAGAGCTTGTCAGTAGTTCGTTTCCGGCTGCTTGGGTGTTGTTGAGCTGCTTTTACTAAAAGTGCGATACGGGCTTCGACGCAGGTGTACGTGTGGGCCGTGCGTGGCGAGCACTGATCCTGAAGTGTGCTGGCGCGAGGTGCCGGAAGTTGTTGCCAAGGGCAACGACGACTGCATCACGCGGCGCGCACAGAATACAAGTGTCTGCCTCAATTTTGCGGTGCTGGAGGCGGCGTATTACGTCGTAGTGGACGTCCAGTTGGACGCGGAGCTCCACAAGTAAGGAACTTCCGGCGTAATTGCCTAACAGCGTAACCGTTACCGGCATGCTCAGGTACGGTTGGGCGCGCTAGCTACTTTCGTCCCGCAAACGGAGACGTCTGAAGGCCAACGTGCAAAACTAATAGCTAGCCAGCATGCTGGCTAGCACGTCTTCCCTTTGCCTTGACGTGTAGTTGGAGGTGCCAGTTACCAAGTACAGGGTAAACAGGTATTAGAGTAAACGCTATGCTTATGCTGTTAGTCTGTGTCACTTTCTATTGCCGTCCTTGATTGTTTACATGAAGGAGCGTCTCGTCCGCATCTTCCCCAAATGGGTGTGGAAAGCGATTTGAGCGCCACAACAGGATTGTTCTGGCTGCATGCGTTGTCGCGCGAATTGGGCAGGTGTATCTCTCGGCGACGTGTATCGGCTTCCAGCACCCCCACTTGGACTATGGGAGTGACATAAGGGCACCGTTATTGAGCTTGTTATGTATTTTTTCTGCGGGGTACACACACAACCGTGGTTAGAGACTGCATTGATGATATTTTAGAAAAGGCAGCATGGCTTCGGACTCCATCTCGAAAGCCGAAGCTTTTTTACCCTGCATGTTGCAGACGCGTCACTAGTGCGATTGCTTTTGTGTATATTTGCTTCAAGTGGCAATGCGATGTTTCTTGTATTTTTTCGTTTGAAAGGACGCGTCCAACTACAGTGCGACTATCAAATTTTGTAAAGCTCTTGAACCATAATTTCGTCAAACTGCAGCACCAACTTGTGCATAAACTAACTCAGGTTAAACACATGTGATGCAGTGTAATGGAACCACCAACTCTTTTATACTGTTAATATCACTCACGCTCACGGACGGGGAATAACTATAAGGTTCTACATACAAAGAAATAAGCACTAATTTGTATGCGTAGTTTTTAAATAGAAGCTATAATACTGTATGCTCAGTCATTGTAAGATATCGGAAGGTAATTTTTAGAAATGTTGAAAATATCAATCAATATATGATTCAATAGATCTAAGGAAACATTATTCTTCCTTGAAGAATATGGGGATGGCATCAAAAAGCTGCGAATTAGAATTTGAATATGCTCTACCCTCCTAAAAAGCTTAAAGCGAAAAGTGAAAAGTGAGCCGCAGTTCCTTTCAACGTAACACATGTGCTAGAAAAAAACAAAAAAACACACAGTGTAAATTGCTGCTCTTGCAGAAAAAAGATACCACAGAAAGAAAAGCCTACATAATAAGAAAAGAAAGGAAGGTTAGCGATTGAGATGTATCACAGCAAAAAAGTGCAACGCACTGAAAATCAAAAACATGCCACAAAGGAGGAAATCACACGCGCGATATAGACAATACGATATTGACAATAATAAGAGATGAGATAGAGCCTCAAGACTAATAATGAAGAAGAAGACCAAAAAACCCAATTCATAGCATAATGTCGCCATGAAGAGGCTGGGATGGACAAATCAAGCATGATGAAGACGAAGTGTGTTTGCTGCTAGCGCTTTGCTCGCGACTTGTTAAGATGTCGGCTCGAGCCGTCTCTGTTAGTGCCTGCGCTGCTAACAGCACTTGGGCTTGTTTCCGCCTCGCAAGAATATATTAAGAAATACAATCACGCTTGCTAAACACATTAAATAAACAAATAAAGTTTTGTAACCGTAACAAGAAAAAGTAACCCGAAATTCACAAAAGGAAAACCTGAGGACGAAATGAAAATGAACAATAAAGCGCATACTACGAAAAGGCGGAGCACTCAAAACTTAACACCATTTAAAAAGAAAACAGTCATTGAAAAATATGACTTGCTAAGTGCTCACGGTCCATGATTACTCATATAATCAGATCTGCTGCAGAATGAGATGTGTAATGCTTTCGTTGTGGTCCCATTCTCGATAAAATTTGCTTTCATTCAGCTGGTCACCGGGCTGCCTGTACTGACACCGCCACAAATATTGGAAAATATGTCTAGGCATGTGTTGCATAATTGCATTTGTAGGAGGTGCTCAATCACTGGCCATATTTCACCATGACTGATGTTAACTCTCTCTTTCTGTTATAACATTGTATACCCAGGAACAGATTGAGGTGATCTGAATTAATATTTTTGTGTGTTCTTACAACGAGCAGCTGTTCACCGCAATTGTTCTGTGGTTCGACTTATTGAAATAGTGTAATGTTTAGCGTTCAAGTGTGAAGTATCATGTTTTGTGCACACGTGCGATGTGTAATATTTGTTGTGAATAAAGCGTTCTGTCTATATGTCATGTGAGTGATATTGCCATGTAAGAAACCCTGGGCATCCGTCAAGCTGCTGCGACAGCTTTTTGTCCAGGGGTCCCTCCAATTTCTTTTGTTTCTGGTAAATAAAGTTGATTCATTGGTTGATTGATTGATTGATTGATTGATTGATTGATTGATTGATTGATTGATTGATTGATTGATTGATTGATTGCTAAAGGCTGCAACGTATGCTGCGGCAACCTTATTGAGCTTGCTGCTTACACATTTCTATGCTTAGCTGATCCATTACTGCGCCGTGAGTCCACAGGTTGTTTCTTCAGAAAAAATTGTTTAATTACGTAGCGCAGTGCAATGCAGCTTTTACGAATTGACAAAGAGATCTTCATTTTCCAGCTGAATTGCCTCCTTTTAGTAAGTAGTAACTCCATATGCCTTTGATCAGCAAGTCAGCAAGCAGGCACTTGGTGCTATATGCGTAGTGCACTCACCTATAAAGGCACCACTGATGTCCATCTAGCAAGCACTGTTAAACGCATGCTCGTGTCGCAGTAACAGACAACAGACCTCTGCACTCTCCAGCAAGGATGAACCTCATGGCTGTGATTTCTGCTTTGTTTGGGCGCGAGACATAACTTTGTAGGGAAGCTGAAGACCACAGTAGTGAAAACTGTGAATCACGAAAGGAACTCTTTATTGGGGGAACCTGTTCACAGAAAAAAAAAAAAGAACAAGCAACCGTGAAGGACACCCATAGCGGTGAGCCCAGTGGGCGTTCGTCGAAAATCTGATCTGCGGGTCAAGCGCGTCGGCTTTTATACAGCACTCGTCGAAGCTGCTTCCAGAGCAAACACTGGTGCCCGCCGCGTTCCTCCCAGAAATTACAACACAGTTCACTTTGTAAGGTTACGTAATATTCGGCGAGAACATACAAAACGATAGAATCAACGATAAGGTGCGATTAAGTTTTAATCATGCAGACGTGTTTTGTGCTCAGCGATAACGTTGAATCATGAATGGGTAAAATTCGGCCCCCGAGCAACAGTACACGCGTCAATATTGCTCAAGTGCGGGAGGGTCTGACCCTCATGCGCTGACCCTCAAACACCAAACGCACATTCACGCAGACGCCCCTGCGGCACTTTATTCTATATATGTATGTCACGTAGGTGTACTTACGTCTTACACACATCTTAATCCTCAAGTGCTTCTTTGAAGGCACGTTCAGTTTGGACAAAGTTTGCACGAATATAGTAGGACGAAGCCAAGATTTTTGTTTTTTTTAACGCGCGGATAACTTGTACGTGAAATCGTCAAGGCCTACTATTCCGATGAAGGGAGCAAATACACGTGCATGAATGATGATTTTTTGACCTTAAACTATAGTTTCATGTCTGTGTAGCAAAATATATTTTTGTGTCTATAATCTCTTCATCCTTTTCGTAGACAGGCTCTCGTAGACAGCCGTTACGGCCTGTGCACGTATTGGAGATAAATATGCATACGTATACGTTCATAATAACATGCTACAGTTGATAGGGACGACATGGCCACAATTAGTACATGACCGGGGTTGTTGGAGAAGTATGGGAGAGGTCTTTGCCCTGCAGTGGGCGTAACCAGGCTGATGATGATGATGATGATGATGATGATGACAGTTGATAGACGCTCTGGTCCGGTGTTCGCCCGTCGTCACTGTCATTTCCCACTTCCCTAACCATAATTCTATAATAAGTCGCCCAATTCGCCATTCTGTTGAAATTACTCGACCGTTACAGTGACTGACCTTACAACTCATGACAAGGCGTCTTCTCTTTTAAATTGGCTATCAGCTATTTCGCTACAAATAGATGGTGCTGGTCAATAAAAGCTTCTTCTGTGCCACTGAATACATGCTATGCATATTGAGTGTGCTCCGACAAGCGTCCAATCCACCTTCGATATTCTCGAAGTTCTGAAAGAATAACTTAGCATTGTAAGGCGACACCACTGGTGGGCATCGCGGAAGTTGGGAACGCTGCAATAAAGCGCGTCAGTTTAACCACGAATTTCGCTAAGCCACCGCTGTCGCAAAGCATGCGGGTAGTATTATGCAAAAACGTGAGGCGTGCAGACAGGACACAACAGAAGTGGACAGCACGAACGCCGACTATCAACTGAAGGGAGCACTGAGGCGAAAAGAAGAAAGAAGACACAACACTCAGCTGCGCAAGCTCTGGAATGGTATCACCACGTGTCAGTCGGGAACATGTGCCGGTCTACGTGAGAGATAGCTGTTAAGGCACTTAATCTCTTCCTTATGTAAAGTAATCGAAGGCTGAAAATCGAAGGCTGACTAACGTCAGCCTTCGATTACTTTTCATAAGGAAGAGATTAAGTGCCTTAACAGCTATCTCTCACGTAGACCGGCACATGTACCCGACTGACACGTGGTGATACCATTCCAGAGCTTGCGCAGATGAGTTTTGGACTTCTTCCTTCTTTTCGCCTCAGTGCTCCCTTCAGTTGATAGTCGGCGTTCGTGTTGTCCACTTCTGTTGTGTCCTGTCTGCACGCCTCACCTTTTTGCATAATGAATCCTTACCAACTAGCTCAGCTTTCTGTCGTTCTAATGCCGGTAGCAGTAGTATTTAACGGCTTGCAGGAAAACTGTGGTGAGAAAAATTAAAATGAATTAAATGATGTGGTTTTACATGCCAAACCAGCGATTTGATTATGAGGCAAGCCGTCGTGGGGGACTCCAGAATAATTTGCACCACCAGGGGTACTTTAACGTGCTCCTAAATCAAAGTACACAGGCGTCTCCGCATTTCGCTCCCAGCGAAATACTGCTGCCGTGGCCGGGATTGGATCCCACGACCTCGTGCTTAGCAGCCCAACCCCTTAGCCACTAAGCACCCACGGCGGGTAACTATGGCAACAGACGTGTGACATGTGCACAATGAAAAATTCGCGTATCCTTCGAGGTCGATAGGCAGGCAGTTGAGAATAAAAGGATCATGCAATAGGAAGCGGGTTTAGCAAGCGTACTCTTAGACTTTCCCCGATATATGTTAACGACCTGCCATACGAAATAACGTCACCCATTCGCTTGTTCGCAGACTATTGTGTGATCTATCGTCAAATCTGCTCACCTTCCGATCACGTCGCTTTCAACGAGATCTTGACAGTATCACTAACTGGTGATATTCTTGGTAAATGACCCTAAACACTAATAAATGCAAACTAATAACATTCACCCGCAAAAAGACATCATTTTCCGCTTTCGATTACTCACTGGATAAGAACCCCGTCACACGCACCGACTCATACAAGTACCTCGGCATCCTGGGGCGCTATAGCGTAAAGCTATTCCAAACTTTTCTATTCCAATTCTGCAATCAGCGCTCCGCAATTAGTCAAAAACTTTTTCGAACCACCCCCACTTCGCCTGTCAGTCATGCGGCGTCACGAAAACCACGATAGCTCCCCATCTGATATGACTTGTGCACACAGATTATGCATGATTGGACCGACCAAAGTAAAGTAGTTGTTTCTTATTGGACGCCTTTTCGTCATTAGTCCACGGCTATTGGTCAAAAGTCTTAGGGCTGCACCCACTTCACCTGCCTGTCACGCGACGTCACAAAGCCGCAAAAACTCACCACGTCAAAGTGACGCGTACGCATTAAAGATGCATTAATATGCCGAGCAAAACTGAATGTTTTTCTGAATAGCCGCAGGCTAACCCGTTCCGAAAGAAATAAAATATGGCTGCCACCAATCGCTCAGGCACTGACTACTCACACCTGCCGGAGAGCATGGATTTATTTGCGTACAATAAAACTTTCTGCGTGGCCGTTTAACGTTTTCGAGCACTATCGGCGCGTTTGCGATTTCGCTCTGCCAACTCTCCTTTGCTGAGGATCCATTATATCAGCATTCTTAACCTTCCGTTGCATGCCGCCGCCATTTTCGACCAGCCACCTCTAGCTAAGAAGTGAAAGCGGACCAGTCGCAGACGCCAGCACCGCCCTCTTCGTCCGGTTATCAATTTTCAGTGCACTGGCTCGACCCCTTCATATCTCTTTCCACTTGAGCGTCCTCCTCGCCTCTTGTCAGCCAATTAGATAAGACAAGCCGCTCAGTGTGGGCAATGCTATTCGTTTTTAGAGCAAACAAATGTGACCTCCTATAAATGCGGAGAGGATTTGATTGGTCTCTTCAGACAACCCTGCGGGTCACCGCCGATGCTTGCGTCAGCGGTTGCGCAAATTTGACGTCAGGAGATTGGAATAAAAACATATTGGAATAGTTTCACGTTATAGGGCCCCTGCTTACATACAATCTATCATGTTCGGCGCACATCGAAAAATTAACTGCTAAAGCCTCACGTACGCTCGGTTATCGTAAACGTAACCTTCGCGATGCTCCTGCCCTCCCCAGACAAATCGCCTATCAGAATTTCGTAAGGCCACAACTGGAATTCGCAGCCCTTATATGGTCACCTCATCAAGCTTACCTGATTGCGACTCTCGAGTTAGTACGAAACCGCGCCGCCCGCTTCATTGTCAGAGATTATCACCGCGACTCTAGCGTGACTAGCATTAAGTCATCTTTATCTCTCTCATATTTTGATTCACGAAGAACCATAGCACTGCTTTGTGTATTTCATAATATAGTCCATAGCACGCGCCCGTCCACCCTGCCGCTCACTCGTCCATCTCGTACATCTCGGCGTCTGCATAATCATCTCAGTTTCCAGCGTATCTTTCGCCGAACCAATGCTTTCAATTCTTCCGCGTGACCACGTGCCATTCAGCATTGGAATAACCTACCAAACGACATAGTTGACATTCTCGACCCTGTATCCTTCAAGGCACGCTTATGCATATTATTTCTATAATTCATTACAACTAACCTTACTGCGCACCTAAGTGATTACCTTTAGTGAAGTTGTATAGCTTTGTTTGTTTGTTCGTTTTGTTTTCTATTGCGTTAATATTGTCAGATATTTGTTTTTTCATCTTCACCAGGAAGCATTTGTATAATTTCTTTGTACTCCTTTTCTGCTCCTTCACACTGTCATGTTGTTTCACTTATCACTTTATCTATATTGTTAGATATTTGTTCTTTCATGTTTACTCGCTAACAATGTGTAATTTCTTTGTACTTCTTTCTTTTTGCTAATTCCCTGTATCCTCCCCTCACGCAAATCTCCTTCGGGAGCCTGTGAGGTAACTGAATAAATAAATAAATAAAAACTCACTGAAAACCACCTTAGTAAAGTTTTCCTCGGCATATCATCAATGTTGCCTTGAAGCCAGGAACAGCGGGAAAACAGCGAGGAATACGGTCACGGCACCGACTGGGCTGCTACGCATGCAGCCTGAATGTGGTGAAATTGGTGCGTTGGACAAATTGCCCAAGGAAAACTCACGCAAGATGGACGCCGCAGAAGGTGTTGCCATGGTACTTGACATAGCTCCTGGGTCACCTGCAATGTTCCAAACACACACACCTTTACGTTATATATTTTCGTATAGGGTCGAAAAATGTTAATGACGTACATGGAAACATGATTTTTGGTCAGTTGTGCGCAAACATTTCAAAGGAGCTTATTCGAAGGGCGACAACAGGAGTAGACAGAAGGGTTACATGTTTTCAAGATAGCTAAGTCGCGTAGGTTGCATCAGGGCTGATAACCTGCTTAATTTTCGTTTAACTTATACTTTCTTCTTAATTTTGTATGTTTGGATTCGCGCGGTTCATTCAAGGAATGCATTATGTTTGGATATGTGCATATCTGCATGGAGGCGGTTTGGTCACGGGCTTTATTGGAAGCGCCCTCCCCACGAACGACAACAAGGCAAGCTCACAGTGAATAGGTACAGCTCAGTGGCATGAAGCGCACACAGCCTTCGACGTACTCGCGAAATCGAAAGCAATGTAGTCACTTTCGAACGGTTTTTCCCTTGAATGAAAAGCGGTTCTGAAAAATCAATAGCATGACATCTGCGGCTGTTACGATGTCTTTACAGTGCTGCAACTACACGATGTTGAATGTTTGCAAAGTCTAAATGTGTGCTTAGCTACAGCACAAGAATAGCGTTGTTCTGAGCTGGACGGTTCATAGCAAATGAACCGCTGAACTGTTAATCTAGGAACTGAAAAAATACACAAAAGGAAGTTGCTGCGTAGCCTGTGTCTGTCTTCCTTAGTCTATTTGTTTTTCACTTCAGATGTTCAATGTCGTTTTTGCTGAGGCATCTCATGCGATACTTGAGCGCGCAGGTATTAGTACATTTACTAATATAGCTTGGGGAAAGTTGCCTTGCTCAACATCGCTAGTAGCAGCTGTCCAGTTGCCTAACTTTATTTGTCGTCTTCTTTTGAGCTATATTTACCAAGAGCAACCTATACTAACTATTCCGGGAAGAAGCCACACTGAAGCCAAATAAAATAGTGGGGCAGGTTTCACGTTTTCCGTGGTGTAAGGTACATGACGAAAAATACTTCAGCCTACCTCCACGTAGCCCCTAAATTTTAGAAGTTCTGTGACTTATTTTAGAAATAATTTGGCTCCTCAATTGCGCAGGCGCCAAGCAAACTTTGATGCATTCACCAATCTTTTCGAAGACAACTTCTGAAACTCGTCTGAAGAAGCAACAATGCTCAGAAATTGAATTTTGAAGCAAGGTTGCGACATTTTGCTGACCTAAGGAGGGGCGGACCACTACATTTACAAAAAAAAAAAAAAATCTGCACGGTTCGGTCAGACCTGAAAAAGCAGAAGCAATGTTTGCTTCTACAGTAACTCGTACGAAACCGATCCTTTATTGTGGTTAGCATTCTTCGGTAACGTCACGCAGTTTGCGGAATGTTTGTCTATATCTAATAATTTTCACATAGCCGGCGACAAAGGTCGTGTACTTGCTCGGGCCGCCAGGTACGCGCTTTCCAAGCAGGCATACTTTGCCACTGGCTACGTATGTGTCCGCACAGGCAACTTGCTGCTGGCTGCTGTGTGGCGTGCGTCTATTTGTCGTACAAAAATCCCTCACGTTACCTGACCCTAGGTGCCTAGGGACAGCATCATTTAGGGATTTTTGAGAAGGCGCGATGCTGGCGCCGAGCGACGCCGTGGCGTGTTCGTCCTCGGCGTGATCGTTCTCTGGACCGCGCGTTGTTCAACATTGCTCATGTGATTGTGCGTGCGTTGCTTGTGTGTTGGTTGTAGGTTCTGTGTTACTTGGCGGAAAGCCGTGAGTAGTGGCGGTGCGGCAATGCGGCTTTGGCCTCGATGAGCTCTGGCACTACAGAATCTGCGTTGTGTGACCCGTGCTTTCTTGAGAACCCGGCGGTGGTCACAATTGAAATATCGAAGTGGCCTAGCGCCTCGGCAGCGAAGTTCTGCGAACCGCGATGTGGCGTCGCCGTGTCCGACTTTGCTTAACGGACATCGAGGGATGTGCTGCTCGCTGCAAGTCATGTAAATGCAACTGCGTCGACCGCCCACTGTTCAGCGCTGAATGTGTGTTTGGTGTGCTGTGCTTGAAACGAGTGGTGCAGCCGTGCAGCGGGGGTGGCGGAGGAGCAGAGTGGCTTAGGGTTTCCGCGTTCACAGACATGTGCTCCCGTCTTGGTCTCATTAGCGGCTGTCGCGGAATTGTGGTGTGCTAGCTCCTTGTCTAGTATGAAGTTTACGACGCTAAAACACAGCATGTTCACGTTTTTCCGCGCTATATGTCATTTGCATGACGGCCGAGTTGAAAACGAGACCTATAGTGTTCTTTGCGTGTGTGTCTTGTACATTACTTTCTATTGTGGAAGTTCTGGGAGTCTTATTACGCAAGGAGTGCGAACGTAAACATAAACGCATATGTGTGTCTGAAATTTTGAATTACCCATAATACCCTTTACGACTGATAAGTGGGCTACACGGCCTGTGTGAATCAGCTACCGTATGTTGCGACGCTCTTTCGTGTGGTAGAATGATGCATGGTGCGCGTTTATTTCTGTACTGTTGTAAAAATCATTTGTTTATTCACTCAATACAAATGTACGGCTTCTTCGCCGCAGCACAGCTTAGTTACGCGGTGAAGCATACTAGAATGGGGGGGTGGCGCTATCAGCCAGCATAGTATGTCCACTTAGGTGACCTGAGAGGCGGAGGGTGCGCGAGTGTATAATTTAAGAACTCTTATTATGTCCAGTGACAGTGGAGATCATTAACTGTAGCACCAAAGTAGCGGACCACTACCAGAACAAAGGCATGTAGTATGCCCATCTCAATTCTTGTGCTTATGCCAGTCTTATTTTTTACAGCAATAGCTGCTATGGGCTAACTCCCCTGGTTGTTCTGATGTCTACTGATGTTGTCGCTGGAATTCCCGAATTTCTTGCTAGAATATTGCAAATAAAGTTCTCATTGTGCAGCGAGGATTCAAACATACGATCAAAAGAGTGGCAGTCCACAATTCTACATTTCAGCCACTCTGCTGAAGGTAGAGTCGTGGTGAATACTGATCCCGGAGAGCGTGATCTAGCCAACAGGTGCCTAGATTGGCTAACACCTGCTCAATGTCTGCATACTGTATATAGAGCTGGCATCCACACCTTCAAGTTCTTACACATCACCTTCCCACTTGTGAAGGCAGTCCTATGTTAAGTTTTCTTCTTGCATGTGATGACAATGATTGGGTGCATCTGCTTCATCAATCTTCTTCTAGTGCTTGGCTTCTCAGATTTACTGGATGGAGCTGTTGGTGTCTTGTTTTCCTCAAGCAAAGCGCGAGACATAGCAATGTGTAGCCCAAATATAGATTTGAGAAAACCAAAACGAATTCAGCAGCAAGAAGCTAAAGGGTTGTTTTGGTGTAGATCAGTGGCTAAGTCCGGATGTGAAAGAGGAGGAAGAAAAGCCGAGTCTTTCCACTTCAACACTGAGACAAAACTCCCACAAATAAATAGGACTCTTACTTATTTTACTTTTTTAAGGAGATTACCGACTTGCATCGGCAAGTGTTCACTTCAGCAAACACTGCATGAAGTAAGCTTCCTGTGCATATTTCACCAGCTACTGCATCATTGTTTCACATTATGAGTGAAACTGCAATTTTCTTTATGCCACAACTTGCCCAATTTTGTGTTTTGCAGTGGGATGTTAGCAGTGCTCATAAGGCACCTAAATACCCATGAATAGTAATACAGAGAAAAAAAACTAAGAAAGCAGTGGCTTTTTGTGCGTAGACTATGCATACACCTGGTGCTCTTATGGTCATTTTTTCCCTATCCGCACAGCCATTCTAAACAAGAAATGTTTATACACAATTAGTTTATACACAGACCACAACTAAACCACAGGTATTGTTGGTAAGCAAAGTATATTTATTCGGTGACATTTTCTGCAGCCCTGCTATTGCGCTTTCCTTCCTTCCTTTTCAGCTGTGCAGGTTCATTAAGAAGTGATGATACAGTTTGACAATTTTAATCATTGAAAGACTTAGCGAAACCTTTTTCGGGTTGTTGTTTCTTGGTTTCAGACTCTGCACATTGCATTTTAAGGCGTGTTTTCTGTGTTTGTTGCTTTTTCTTTATGGGTAGGGTATGTCAAGATTTTTTACACCATTTCAAGTATGTGGTGCCATAGACTGTTCTTAGATGAAGTCTTGCCCTTTCATTCTGTACAATATGATGTCGGTTTTTTGTGTCCAAGGCCGTTTTACAGCGTGATTGTGGCATTTTGCTAAGTTTTGCCTCTGTCACCCAAGCTTGAAAGATTGCTACCCACTGGTGGTGGCATGACACGTCACGTTTCTTTTTCAATAAAAGGAAGTCTGTCACTTATCCTGTGCACTGGTTGCCTTTTGTCTCTTTGAATTGTAATTTGTTGCCTATATTTGCTCTTTTGTTGCATTTCAGATTAGGAATGACTTGTTGCCTATATCTGCTCTTTTGTTGCATTTCAGATTAGAAATGGCTATCATAGTTGACATCATTTAACCATATTGAACACAATGTGGTTATGTACTTGCAATATATGGCCACCATAAATAGAACTTAATAATTCAAGAATAGTGCCTTTGCATCGTGGTGCAGCCATGAATTGTGGTTGTAAGGTACCAGCGCTGCAGGTAGCACTGCTTGTGCAGAATATAGTTCTACTACTTTCAAACATTGTTTTTATCTGCATTTGTGTAGCTCCAGTACCTGTGAACAACACACATCTGGTGGAAGAGTGGCTCGCACCTGCAGTTGGGTCCAATGAATAGCCAAATTTCTGCCCGTTTTCATGTTATTACCATATTAGTAAAGGCAGTCATTTCTATAGTAGCCTGTTTGCCCAGTGTAGAAGCCGCCGCAGGGTGTCAGGATCTCATACACATCTTCAGCTTTGCAGGGGACACAGCATCTGGCACATAGTTTGTCACAGGCCATGTATTCGGGGCAAGTTGAGTTCACTCACTAGCAAAGGAAGAACCAAGCTTGTTAGATATGAAGTAAACCACCTGTATACTCAGTGGCCTTCTTCATTTCGTGTGACATATGTGGTTATAGCGACCCTTGTTTTAAGCACCTCTTGTCCAGCAGCGGTCGTTTGCTTTTGAAACATTCAGGATAGCTTTCAGCAAGCTGGACAGGAATAACATTGAGAAACCAGCAGATGTTAATTGTCGCACTTATCATGCGAAGCTTCATACAGTATGATGAGGGCATAAATAAATGAGGGTGTTCCTCAAGGCCTTGTAGCACATGTTACGAGTTTGGTGCAACATGATGTATAGCACTTTTTTGATCGCATGCTATAGGTTTAGCAGGTGTGGCCGTGGTTGAAGTGCAGTGCAAGGTCAAGGAAACAGATATCTATGAGCAGCACCCTGGTAAGGAGACTCTGGGAAAACTAGTGGGAAGCATGTTGAACATCTGGTTGACCCACTTGCTGGCTCCACGAGGCAAAGTATGATAAAGAGAAGGAAGTCATCAACACATCAGAAGGTTTTTACATATAAACACTGTGCTAAGGTCATAACATGCCAACAAGTCTTAGTGCGCAGGCTATGCACGACCAACTACACATGCCTTCTGTTCGGACATTGCTCATTGTAACTAACAAGGATGGAGTGGACAAAAAAAGAACAGCAGCTCCATCAGCAAAGACCAGCTTGAGGCAAGGGGTAATAGACGTCTTTACAAGCTAAAAATGCATGAATGCATGGAGAGCACATTGTGTCCAAAAAGTAGGCACTTCACAGGGGCACTGGAGAAGGAACAGGTTATTAACAGTGGGCAAAGACAAGCTACTAAACACCCAACACTGTTGCCATGTAACGACCTCTGAAACAATCCCTCTTAAAGAGGAAATCATCTTTGTGTATCCATAAAGAGGGCAGATGGGCAAAGCCCCTTCAGTAATGCTGCCAACTTCAAAAGCCTATTTTGCACATCCTGAATTCTTCCTTCTTAAGACTTTGCTGGGTGCAAGCATTCTACTGTCCAAAAGCTGTCATTGAGAGCACTGTTGGTTTGGTGGCAATAAAGTTCAGAAGCAATTGCAACAAACCTCCCTTCCTAGTTGGCCTGGATGCTCACGGTGCTTATGAAGCAGCACCATGAGGCAAGCAAGGTGAATGGATGCCTCCAAGCCCTTGTTCGTTTATCACACTGTTCTGTTAGTAACAACCATGAGACTTGAAACCAACAAGCTCAAGCTCAGCACTCGCATGGTTACTGCGGAGGATTCATAAAAAGCACAAAAACAGAAAACTCAAGGGAAAGGATAAAGCACCATTTAACACTTAGTATTGCTATAGCCCACCCCTTTCTTTTATTTTGTCTGGTCGTGCTACATCTTTTTACTATATATGGGCATGAACTTAGGTGATGTTCCCAATCAGTGTCCAATATTTATATACACTATGTGCTGGTTCAATGATGTTCGAAACACTGGAATGGAAGCTTCAGGTAGAAAAGGTGCCTGGTAGAAAAAAGAAGCTGTGCTGCAACCATCTTGGCAACATCTTGTCCCCTTAATAAAAATTGTGCTTTCATATCAACTTGAGCCCTCCAGTTTAGAGTAAAGTACCAGTGCGCTTATGAACAATGAATCAATTCTCAAGGAGCATGTGCAGTCCAGCCAAAAGCAGGGGCAAGAATCCGCATTGTGCTCCTGCATTGAAGGTGAATAACACGTACTATAATGGCGAATGTGCTTTAGTAAGCTTCATTGCAATATTAATTTGCAATGTACAAAGAATTGTCAATGAAGCTTACCACGAGCACAGATGCACTTGCAAATTATGTCACAATTGAAAGTAATGAGCACAGTGTAAACCTATGTGCCATTTCCACTCTTAGTATGCTTTACTGCACGATTCTTATTTACAACCCTGTATTGCGGTGTAGCAAGCTACAAAAGAAACGTTGCATAATTAGGCTTTTTACGATTATCTTTCTCGCAATACACTATTATGTCGCGGTGAAGCCTAAGCAATGTACTGCGGCGAAGCATACTAAAAGTGAAAAGGGGCCACTGTCACTGGACATAATAAGACTTCTTTAATTATACACTCACGCACCCGCCGCCTCTCAGGTCACCTAAGTGGACATACTATGCTGGCTGATAGCGGCCCCCTCCCACATTTAGTATGCTTCACCGCGTAACTAAGCTGCACTGCGGCGAAGAAGCCGTACATTTGTATTGAGTGAATAAACAAGTGCTTTTTACAACAGTAAGAAATAAACGCGCAACATGCATCAGTCTACCACACGGAAGAGCGTCGCAATATACGGTAGCTGATTCACACAGGCCGTGTAGCTAACTTATCAGTTGTAAAAGGTATTATGGGTAATTCAAGATTTCAGACACACATATGTGTTTATGTTTACGTTCGCACTCCTTGCGTAATAAGACTCCCAGAACTTCCACAATAGAAAGTAATTTACAACACACAAACACAAAGAACACTATATATGTCTCGTTTTCAACTCGGCCGTCATGCAAATGACATATAGCGCGGAAAAACGTGAACATGCTGTGTGTTAGCGTCGTAAACTTCATACTAGGCAAGGAGCTAGCACACCACAATCCCGCGACAGCCGCTAATGAGACCAAGACGGGAGCACATGTCTGTGAACGCGGAAACCCTAAGCCACTCTGCTCCTCCGCCACCCCCGCTGCACGGCTGCATCAATCGTTTCAAGCACAGCACACCAAATGCACATTCAGCGCTGAACAGTGGGCGGTCGACGCAGTTGCATTTACATGACTTGCAGCGAGCAGCACATGCCTCGATGTCCGTTAAGGAAAGTCGGACACGGCGACGCCACATCGCGGTTCGCAGAACTTCGCTGCCGAGGCGCTAGGCCACTTCGATATGGTGGCTAGATAACTTCGATATTTCAATTGTGACCACCGCCGGGTTCTCAAGAAAGCACGGGTCACACAACGCAGATTCTGTAGTGCCAGAGCTCATCGAGGCCAAAGCCGCATTGCCGCACCGCCACTACTCACGGCTTTCCACCAAGTAACACAGAACCTACAACCAACACATAAGCAACGCACGCACGATTACATGAACAATGTTGAACAACGCGCGGTCCAGAAAACGATCACGCGGAGGACGAACACGCCACGGCGTCGCTCGGCGGCAGCATCGCGCCTTCTCAAAAATCCCTAAATGATGCTGTCCCTATGCACCTAGGATCAGGTCACGTGAGGGATTTTTGTACGACAAATAGACGCACGCTGCTGTGTGGCCTAGTGTAGTAGGCACCGGGTGGCTGTCGCATGGCGCCACCACCGCGCTGGCGAACTGCGCCGCGTACGGCAGCTGTCATGTCACGTGACGCAGACGACGGGGCGAAGGCGCGGACGGCGCTTCCAGTGATTTCGCACCGCGGTTTTTAAGGCCTGGCGCAACGGAAAACGTATTCTAATGTGTCTGCTCCTGAGAAAGGTCACCGCTTGTACGAGGCTAGTCACATTCGTGGCATCAGGGACTGTATAATGCAGGAAACGGGTGCAAACTGCGATGGAAATGCACCCCGCAGATTAAGCTTACCGAGGCAAGCTAAGACGTGGAACTACAGCGGTTATTTTCCAGATATTAGTTTGCTGTGCACGTTAACATTGTCGCATAATTAATCGTGTAAACTGGCGATGCCGCACAGAAATTACGGACAAATAAGGGAGACGTACGCCTCTGTATGTGTCTTGCGCTGGTTCGCTTATTGTACGTGCGTCGGTAAATTGCCGTACTCGGTCCCTTGTGATTCTTTTCTTTCTTGCGCTGCTGCGCCGATCTTGACGCCTTTTAAACTAGCCTACTCTTCAGTCTTGGTGGCGTGGTATTTGTACAATGAAAAGTCCGCTTATCCTTCGAGCTCAATAGGCAGGAAGGAGAATTAAAAGGATTATGCAATAGAAAGAGCGTTGAGCAAGCGTACTCTTCAACTTTCCCATAAAATTAAGTGAAAACTCCTCAGTGAAGTTGTCCTTGGTATTCCATTGTAAGTAATGGAGTGGAGGTAATCAATGTGGCCTTGAAGCCGGGCACAGCGGGAAAACGGTGAGGAATACGGTCACGGCACTGGCTGGGCTGCTAGGCATGCGGTCTGAATACGGCGAAATTTTTCTTTCGGATAAATTGCCCAAGCAAAACTCACGAGGGATGGGGGCCGCAGAGGGTGTTGGCATGGAGCTTGGCGTAGCTCCTGGGTCACCTGCAATGTTGGGAAACAAAATTTTTCGTTATATTGTAACGTAGTTGTGACACTGAAGAACACAGCAGCAGAACTACGATTGAGCAAAGTATGTTTTTATTGGGGGAACCTGTACCCGCAAGAAAAACAGACTACACTGAAAGCACAACGCTAGCGGCGAACACAATCGAGGATCGTCGAAATCGTCGATCGGAAGTCGTTCTTCGGAGCACGCGTTCGGTTTCACCGCGCGCGATTAGCGCAGGCCGCACCGACTTTGCGCCGCTGACGAAATCGGCGCGGCCTGCGCCAACCGCGCGCGGTGAAACCGAACGCGTGCTTGGAGCAACCATCTCCGATCCCGCCCTGGATCTGCCGGTCAAGCGACTTGGCTTTTATTCGTGAGTCATCGAAGGCTCCAGAGTAATCGGTGGTGCTCGCGTGTGCCGTACACGCATGTACAATGCCGTACATGGGCATACGATTTTTTGTTATATGTGCGGAAACCTTTCAGAGGGTTTGATTGGAAAGGCGAGAGTACGAGTAGATAGGAGGCTTAGATGTTTTCACATATGAAAACAAGTCGCGCAGGTTGCATGAGTGGCGATAACCTGCTTACCTTTCGTTTCAATTTACGTCTTTGTTCTTAACTCTGCGTGTTTGCGTCACCCGCAAGT
The DNA here is from genome assembly GCF_023375885.2 of Dermacentor andersoni. Taxonomy (NCBI): domain Eukaryota; kingdom Metazoa; phylum Arthropoda; class Arachnida; order Ixodida; family Ixodidae; genus Dermacentor; species Dermacentor andersoni. The sequence continues at coordinate 182,598,352 of NC_092817.1, read as the reverse complement.
TGTGGCGTAGTGGTTATGGTGTTGGGCTGCGTGAAACACTAGGTCTCGGCATCTAATCCCGGCCTTGGCGGCTGCATTTCGATGGGGGCGAAGTGCGTAAACACCCGTGTACTTAAAGTTAGCTGCACCACGAAGAACCCCAGGTGGTTCATATTGCCGGAGTCCTCACTACGGCGTGCCTCAGAACCGGGTCGTGGTTTTGGCACTTTAACCACATAATTTTTCAATGTTTGCGAGTTTCTTTAAAGGAATGAAATTATTCTTGCATATGTGCTCATGTGTAGAGATGTAAGCTATACAGTGTACTAGTAGCCGAGCGACGCGTTGACGCGTGAAGCGGAAGTGAATCGGACACAGATTAATACAAGTGTCGGCCTTGACGCGCTAATATGAAATCAATACATTGACGTGAAATCGTGCTTAGAATTGGAACCCGGAAGTTCTTCTGGGACTTTCGTGATGCAATAACTAAACAATTTGTACATTCTTTTCAGTATTAGAGGAATGAATGCGTCGGGTTTTTCATAGCTCTGTAGGCAATTGTCATTGCTCAATTTTTCGTATTTTCCTTGAAAAAAAAAAACACGAAAAAGAGACGGTTGTTTCAGGCCCCTCAAAATTTCATGAAATCTGATATCCCTATTCGTGCGTCACCATGAACGACGACAACGCAACCTGACGGTGAATATGTACAGAAGAGTGGCATGAAGCGGACAGAGCCTTGGACGTTCTCGCGAAATCAAAATTACTGCTGTCAGTTTTGAACTACCTTTTGCATTGAATGAAAAGCGGTTCTCAGAATTCAATATCATAACATATACAGCTGTTCCGGCATCTGTGCACTGCAGTAAACTACACGATGGTGCAATGTTTGCAAAGTGTAAATGCCTGCTTACGTACGGCACAAGAATAGTACTGTTCTCAGCTGGATGGTTCATAGCAGATGAACCGTACGGCACAAGAATAGTACTGTTCTCAGCTGGATGGTTCATAGCAGATGAACCGCTGAACTGTTAATCTAGGAACTAAAAAAATACACATAACGATGTCGCTGCGAAGCTTGTGTCTGTCTTCCTTAGTCTATTTGTTTTTCACTTCAGCTGTTCAATGTCGTCTTTGCTGAGGCATTTCATGAGATACTTGAGCGCGCAGGGATATAGCTGAGGGAAAGCTGCCCTGCTATAACAGCCGTAGTGGCACCTGTCCTGTCGCCTGTCTTTATTTGTCGTCTTGTTTTGTGCTGTATTTACCAAGAGCAACGTATACCAACTATTCCAGAAACACGGCACACTGTAGCCAAATAAAATAGTGGCGCTGGTCCCCCGTTTTCCGTGGTGTAATGTACATGACGAAAAATACTTCAGCCTACCTACACGTAGCCCCTCAATTTTAGTTCTGTAACTTCCCACGTCCATTGCTGTGGCGGGTGCAGATATAGAAACTCTTATTATAGAACTGATTTGGCTTCAGAATTGCGCAGGCGCCAAGCCAAACGTTGATGTATTCACCACTCTTTTTGTGGACAATTTCTGAAACTCGTAGGAACAAGTCATAACGCTCAGAAATCGAGTTTTGAAGCAATGTTGCGACATTTTGCTGACCTAAGCAGGGGCGAACCACGACATTTACAAAAACCATGTGCATGGTCGGGTCAGACATAAAAAAAGAAGCAATTTTCGCTTGTAGACTAAGTCATACCAAACCGATTCTTAGTTGTGGCTAGGATTTTTGGGTAATGTCACCCAGTTCCCGGTATGTGTGTCGATATCTAATATCTTTCACAGAGCCGCTGACCAAAGTTGTCTACTTGCTTGCGCCGCCAGGTATGCGCTTTCCTTGCAAGGCAAGATGTGCCACTGGGTACGTATGTGTCCGCATCGGCAACTTGTTGCTGGCTGCTGTGTGGCCCAGTAGACAAGTTAGTTCATTGCCCACGTGCCATTTGGTACGCGCCCGAACACGGCACTTCGACTCAGCATATATGACATAGGCATGTCCCTATTCTTACCCAATCGCATAACCTGAACTTTCCGTCGGAAGTCTTCCGATGGCGGTAATACACTATGGGGTACGTCGTTTGTGCAAGTTTATGCAGACAAGCTCCCGAAGCAGGTGAAATCGGCAACAGTGAAGTAACAAGAAAGTCGCTGCGGTCTAAAACAACGTTTTCCTTGTCAGTTTCCCCTATTCCAAGTTTGCTGCTACTACTGGGCTACGTTTAAATGACTAAACGATTGTTAATAAAATGTGCATGTATCCTTCAAAAGGCATGTGTTAGGTCAAGTTTAAAAATAAGGTGTGCTCAACTACCCCCTCGCCTCTGGAATTTTACGAATTTTATTGTTCACACGTGGGAAGCCATGCTAACAATGATCATACCATATAAAAATATCAGCCACATTTACAGATTCATCACAAAAAAGGTTGCGATCCGCATTCACGTCCACAATCATTTTCAAATAATGGATGCGTCGCCAATTTTTTTCTTGACACGCACCAAGTAAATGCTACTAAAATGGAACAAGTAGAGCTCTTATAATGGACTATGTAGCTTCATAAATTTATTACGAGAAAGAACTCTGGCTCTAGTGTCTACGGGAGCCTCAATGGGAGCGTTTGACCCAGCAAGGGAATTATGGGAAGTACATGGACTTGCCTAAACTTCGTCCTTCTGGCTTCAAACGGTTTCGTGAGTTTGTAAAATCGTCATTTTCACAATGTACTGAGTAATAAATAACTACATATACATCATTAAAATTATCTGACAGCAGGATTCGACCACAGAGCATCCAGCACAGACGTCCGATACTGAAACCGTTAAGCCACAGACGCACGCATCGACAAGCGACATATAACGCCCTTATAAATTTATCGTAGGCAAGCCAGTGCCCCGAGATGCAGGGCGAGTTTCGATTTGGCTACCTCGACTAGCTGAACCGTTTCAATTAGTAGCGATTGTGTGTGTTCGCTGCGCCTTTTCTGCACTTAGAAATGTATAGATTCCTCTCAATGTTACGACAATGAAGCCATAGAAAGCGTAATAAACGAATCCACGAGAATGCCGGAATCCACCAGCACGAAGATCAGACAAATCCATGTACATCCCATCATTCCCATGGTGGCTCAAGGATTGCAGCGCCAGAGTTCCCTTTAGTATATTGTAGGAAACTCTATGGAATATACGAAATCGGGACGCCATACTGACTGTGAAACTGAGCGCGAAGATATTGGTGATGGACACGGAATCGACCAGGAGAAACGCTTATACCAACGGTTTAGTCTTGCCAACGTACTTCCGAGTTACACGCTCTTTCGAGTGCATGCGTGACACAACTTCTTGTATCAAAAATGCGAAGCCATATTAGCTCAACTACCGCGCGTGTCAGAAGTGATAACTCAAAAATGAAAGCTCGGCCTTGTGCAAAACAGTAGACGCCTCAGTTATGCGAATCAGTAGTTTGTTGACATTAATAAACAGTTGGTAGTAGCGCTTATCCTCGTCTGCTCCATGTGCCCTTGTGTAATTTATTAGCGCTTTGTTTTCCAGTGAACATGTAAGACAAAATATTGCAACAGTTAGTTCTTCTGAGACATCATAATTGGTTGTGAATTTCGGTGACTGTGTGTGAACGTACATTTTGCAAACGTCACGCACCTGAATGTTAATTCACTGCAATGTGGGTTTGAGAGATCCGCGATATTATTGTAGTTTATGGGCGAACGGGCATGAAATCTTTGTGTTACAAGTTTCCAATTTTACAAGTTGAGCAAATCGTTTTAGGTACTTCTGGATAACAAGAAAGTTGACGCCATTCGGTTACTGGAAATGATTATTTCCTTTCACACAAATAAGCTAGTAAAGCAGCGCCAGAGAACACGCGGCACCAGACGAAGAAGAGCGACACGACAGGTAGCGCCCCGTGCATGTACGCGTCGTTCTTCTTCGTCTGGTCCCACGTGGTCTGCGGCGCCGTGTTACTATGAATGTGGAAGAACTAATCCAAAAATACGTCCTGACAAATAAGGCATTGAAACTGTTTCATCGAAAGTTCTATAGATGAGCTTCACTCTTTCGAAAGTTATATTTATAAGGAGCAACATGCCAAATCTACAGTGGCTACCGCAGTTGTTGTGTTCGAATTCTTGTGGACCACCTCGAGATTCTTAAGCAGTTAAAGCACCAACACGAAAGGAAAAGTGCACCCGAGAGGATAACAAAGCAAATTTTACTTCGATTAAAATTCTGGGGCTTCACGTTCCCAAACCAGGATTTACGAGGCACGCCGTAGTGAGCGACTGCGGAATAATTTTGGCCACCTGGCGTTCTTTAACGTGCACTCAATGCATGGTACACGGGCGTTTTTGCATTTCGCCTTCATCGAAGTGCGGCCGCCGCAAGTCGGGATTCGATCCCGTGCCATTAAATATTAAATTATGGGGGTTTTACGTGCCAAAACCACTTTCTGATTATGCAGGACGCCGTAGTGAAGGACTCCGGAAATTTCGACCATCTGAGGTTCGTTAACGTGCGCCTAAATCTAAGTACACGGGTGTTTTTGAATTGCGCCCCCCCCCCCCCCCCTTGCCATTGGGCTTAACCGCGCAACGCGCATTAGTCACTGCGCCACCACGCCAGCTTATTTTACTTCGATAAACAGGGAAGTGGAAACATTTTTAGACAGCTATATGCCTAACTTTAGCGAGCGTCCCTTTTTCAAATTTAACATGATTTAACCCTTTTCAAATTTACAATGAGCAATCTAATTCAAAAGTATATGACACGACGGTTGTTCCCATGTAAGTATGCCATCCCATCGTTTTACGTTTCATTAAAACTGTTGTTACAGAAGAAAATGTATCGCATGGCGAAAAGATGAAGGCGTTCCAGAAAACTTGTCATCTTATCTGCATGTCAATGTGTCTACTAGACGGCGGAAGCAGCGGACAGAGGATGGATATTGCGTCTCTGATTGCCAAGAGCTCCGCCTGTGTCGACGGCCAGGCAGGGGAGCAAGCATACGAGCAGGTTGCGATTTCTGACAATATTTCCGGACAAGCGATAGCCGTGCTGACGTGATCATCACTCACACTAGCGTCGACATACGCTACATGTCTGCACGAAGAGCTGGCACTCGTAGCTGATGAGCTATTTGCTATTATACTCGACTCTCTAAGGCGGCCAATGGATCGTGTGTGTATGCGAGTCAGAGGCCGATTGTCCGTAACTTGCTGATAAAGCCATGGTGGTCGTGGCGAGCAGGAATCGCAGGGCATCACTGAACCGTCTGCCATATACTTTTCAAGAGCTGCAGCTTCAGGGATATTATGGCACTTTGCGGAACGAGCTTGGCGACGCTGGTGGACCAGTTCGTCTAGCGTATTCAATTGCGCTTCGGCCTGGAGTGCGTGAATGGGCGTAATTTGTGGGAGGCCGTAATAACCCGCATCGCTGCTCGATTGATAGATTCCAAGCGGTCCCACTCTGCTCGTGTCATGTGATGAAACTGGGCTTGGTATATCAATCTTGGCTGTAGCACAGTACGTATGAGGAGGCGGGCGATGATGGTTGTGGCACCACCTGACTTTTGAGAAATCCTACGGATGAGGTGCAGCATTTGGGATGTCTTCTGACGTGCTGTGCGAATCCAGGGGCCGGCGTAGCCGGAATCGTACAGGTCCAGGCCGAGGACTCGGAGTGAGTTGACGATTGGAATTCTGCTTCCGTGCAAGAGAAGGACGATAGGGGTGGTGTTAAACGCACAGCGGCCGCGCGCATTCGCGACCGGAAGCAGAGCCGTCTTTTGAGGCGACAACGTCAGTCCCAGAAAAGAACACCATTGATCTGTAATTGTAAGAGCGAGCTGCAACCTTGTGGCTTGAATTTGGAGAGACGGGTGGACGGTCCAGACTGTGATGTCATCCGCATAAATGAGTGCGTGCAGGTCAGCAATGTCGCCCAATCGCCATGCCAAGGGTAGGAGGCTAATGTTGAAAAGTATGGGGGCCAGCACTGACCCTTGCGGTACACCGCGATGTGGCCGAAAGGATCCCACATTCTCCTTGTTGATGCGGATGGCGAATTCACGAGATGTAAGAAAGGTGTGAATAAACTTGCATATGCGGGCGGGTAAGTGAATCCAGCGTAGCACTTCAGCGAGGGCAGCGTGGCTGACGTGGTCGTATGCTTTGTGCACATCCATGCCGAGCACGGACCTCACTCGGGTAGATCGGCCACCAATCAAAACCATAGAGGACAAGTGACCTAGGTCGTCTTCTGCACCAAGGTGGAGGTGGAAGCCAACTTGCGATGGATGATAGCAGTGATGTACGTCTAGCCACCACTGGAGACGGTTAGCCACCATGCGTTCCAACAATTTCCATAATGTACACATAAGAGAAATCGGTCGAAGATTTGATATGTTGTCATGAGGTTTGCCGGGCTTTGGGATGGCGATTATAGCTGCTTGAAGCCATTGCTCCGGTACTTCTCCTGACAGCCATGCAGCGTTTAACGAGCTAAGAGCATCTTTCAAGGTGGCTCCTTCTAGGTTTTTAAACGCCTCATAGGTCACGCCGTCTGGACCCGGGGCAGTCTTCAATTTGGCTTGGTATATTGCAGCGAGAAATTCAGCCACCGTGAACGGAGACTAAATCCCAGCAAGAGCTTCAGCTGATGGGAGTGCCCCTGCACTCGGCGGAAGCGTAAATGGGGCGGAGACCGCAGATGGCTGCGTATCATAACCAGGAAATAATGCCTGCGCTATGTCAAATGCAAAGACGTCTGCGGTTTTGCCAGACGCGAGGCACGCACTGGAACACGGGTCAGGAGAGCGTCCACCAACTTCCATTGCTCGGAACGTTCTCCAAATTGAGGCGGCGCTGATGGTTGGACCTAGCGAAAAACACCAGGCCAACCAGCGTTGACGTGAAAGGCGGCGTTCGTGGCGTCTAGCTGCAGCTGTCAGCTGACGGTGGCGGAGTTGAGCCTCCACGAAATCTGGGTGTCGGCTGGCATGAACCTCTGCCTGGCGACGCTGTGCCCAAAGCTGTAGGAGTCGAAGATCTGACGCCGGGCGAGATTGCTCGACCCATGACGTGAAAGTGGCTGTTTTGACCGCCGATTGTAACATTGGGATGGGGTCGCATAGAGGGGCAAGAGCGTCCCTTGATAACGAAGCACGAAACGTGTCCCATTCGATCACCCTACATTGGCGACGGAGGCGGTCGGTTTTCTGAGGGGCTAAGCCGAGCCGAATGGGATGGTGATCACTTCCCCAGCAGTCCGGTTTCTGATGCCAGGTAACCGTCTGATGGCCCAACCACCAGGCCAGGTCCGGTGAATACGGTGGCATTCGTGGGTGGGTGCAACGTCGTGTAGGCATGGATACGTCATTAATCAGATTAAAGTTGTTCTGGGTGAGAGTATCAAGGATGAGACGTCCACGTTCACTAGACACAGAGTACCCCTACTCACGGTGAGGAGCATTTAAATCACCGACGATGAGAATAGGACAGCCAGGATGATGCCGACGAAGCCAGGTGATCCACCCTAAACGAAGACGGGGCGCCTGTCCCGAGTGAGGGCGCACATAACATGACACAAGTAAAGACACAAGCACAATAGCACACTGAGAGAGTTGCACCTTTACAGCCACGACCTCTTGCCACGCAGTGCACCATGTGACCATAGGTATAGCCGTCTGAACGAGGGAGGTACGAACATATATAGCTGCTTTGCCTGGTTTATCACCTGACAGACACGCACGGCGATCTGGGATGGAAGGTGTTGCGTAGCTAGTAAACCCCGCGATTCGAGGAAGAGAGTTCTGCTCCTGCAGAAGGAACGCCCAAGCTCGAAGTGAGCCCAAGCGAATGCGTTCTCGGAGTTCGCCACCCTTGTTAGCGAGACCCCGGCAGTTCCATTGAACTACATATGAAGGCGGGTTGGAGGCCATTGTGGCAGCCATCATAATAAGTGCTCCGCAAGAGTAGCAGTTAGGGCCTGTAACTGTTGCACAACATAACGCAGAAGCGATGCCGGGTCGGAGGCGAGTTGAGGCGCAGGTTCACACACAGACGCAATACCTGACGCCGGCACTGGTGAATGACATTTATGAGGCGTTTGTGCCGCCGATGACCTATTTGTTGTCGACGAAGTGTTCGCAGTGACAAGGCGGTTACGGCGAGAGTTGAGTTTGGATAATTCCGTTTGCAATCTTTCGATGTTGCGATCGATGTTACCCAATTCCTTTTGAAGTTACAAATACCGACCTTACGCGGATCATCGGCTGAAGAGACTGAAACATGGCTAGAGACCTACAAACGAATCGCTACTTTCGACAATTGGAACTCCAACCAAAAGCTGCGGTACGTATACTTCGCCTTAGAAGACGCCGCCAGAACCTCGTTTGAGAACCGGGAGTCGACTCTGACAACATGGGACCTGTTCCGTAACGGCTTCCTGCGAACCTTCGCAAGCTTCGTGTGCAAGGGCTTAGGCTTTGCTACATGCCCGACTGCAGTTACCCAACGAGGACAGCGCCATTTTCACAGAGTAGATGACTCGCCTGTTCAAACACGCCGACCCAAACATGCCAGAGGAGAAAAACGTCCGCTTCCTGATGAGGGGTGTCAAGCAAGCGCTCTTCGCCAGATTGATACGCAGCCTAAACAAGGCCATTGCTGAATTTGCTTCCGAGGCCACAACCATTGAGATGACGTTCGGTATGCGGACAAGGCAATATAACCGCTTAATACTGACCCCTAACTACACCGATCTTCAAGCACTCGGCTACGACGACCTGCGAGATACCATCAGAGCGGTCGTTCGCGAGGAACTGCAGAAGCTCGTTCCAAGGACGAAGCCTCAAGCAGCTTAAATCGCCGACATCGACAAAAAAGAGGCGCGGCGATCACTTGGAGTTTCTGTGGTGCAACCACAATCACCGCAGCACCAGCCGGAAGCGATGACATACGCCGCCATCACAAGCCGCCAGGGCCCCCACCGCACTCGCGCCACGGCCCCGCAACACGGAAAGTCCGTCGTCCGCCGGCACCAGCAGCGCGCCAGCCCGTCGCCCACCGCAGTTTCACCAGGAAGACAGACGTCTGGCCTGCCCCCGACCACCACCCGCTCTGTGACCACCGCGGAGAAGCCGGCCACGTAAACCACCGGCGCCCGTACCGCGAAATGGGATTACGAGGGTTCGCCGTGAACGCTCCGCACCCGCAGCAAGGTAAACGCCCTCGTGATATCGCCGACTAGCTCCCCACCTGCCAGTGGAGCCCTCGACGACAGTGCCGTTTGCTGTCGCCAGGACGCTACCTGTCACCGCTGTGCCGATCATACACTGGCCCAGCCCGGGGCCGGTCCGTAAGCACCTATCCGGAAAACCAAAAGCAGCAACCGATGGAGGTACGGCTGCTGTACGTCGAAATGACGAAGATCCTCCGCCGCCGCCGATGTCTCTTCAGGATCCATTTCGACGAATAGTTTACGTATTGGATAAATGCGTCGTCGGTGAAAAGCGATAAACCGCTTTTCACCGTCTAACAAATGTTGTCCCTCAGCACAAACAAACGTTATCGTGACGCACCCGCATGTATCGGAACTTTCTCGAATGTTATCGATGGTTCTATTGCCGTTGTCTGTTGTAACCGAAGCTTGTGAAATCTGATTGTATGCTCGAAGGGAATGGTGTAGGACTTTCTAGAAGATACGCGGGCACCAGCTATTACTCTGGAAACTTCGATGACTCTTGTATTAAAACCGACGCGTTTGACTGGCAGATCAGATTTTCGACGAACGCCGACGGTGTTCCCCGCTATCGTTGCTCTTTGAGTGCAGCCGCTTTTTGAGCGCGCAGGTTCGCCCAATAAAACGCTAGTTTCGTCCTTCACAGCTTTGCTGCCTTCTTCACCATCACTACTACGTGACAATATGGATATCTATAAGATGCAGTAAATATAAGATGCAGTAGATGTAATGAATATCTATTAAATGTTATGCATGTTAATTAGATGTAATAAATAAATCTACAGGATATTGTGGACGTCTATTGGAAGTTACATATATCCAGCCCTAACATCCCTACAACGTTCCACTTACGTGTTCTGGATGCATTTGCGATTATCCACAGTACATCTATACAAAGTTTTCTGGATAAATCTGAATATCTAATGGAAGTACTGCAAGTCCAAGGGGAACCATATCGCACATCTAATGGATTTATCTGGCCATGTGGAGCAGCGCTAAAACAAATTAATTGAAGTCATGTGGCCACTAATTACAATAAACGACATTTGTAAACCCCACCCCTTATGTAATACCCGCTGCGAGGGGTCGTTAGGAAAATAAAAGTGAAGTGAAACAATCGATTTGAATTCATAGCGACAAAAGAGCACCTACACTTTGTCCTCGGCGTGAAAATAGAATAAGCGATGGCCGATTTCACAGCTTATTTCTTGCTGTCGAGAAGGAAAGCAATTATCACGGGCTAATTAGGATCGAAGCGGGCAGCCTGCATGGTGCCATGCTGCTGCACAAACGCGGTATACGGTGAAGCGTTCTGGTAACTTACACCGGAGGCCGCTAAACGCTAAAGACCGCACACGGACAGTCGTTGCAGCCGGTTTACGGTGACACTCTGGTAAAAGTATCTAGCGTTATTGCTTAAGGTGACAGTAAGGACACTTTTTCTAGCACTCCTATTTGTGCTTCGGCATTTATGTGAACCGCTAAGGAGCTGCGTTCCTGTAACGACTACAAATGTAAACACGCACGCACGCGCGCACGCACACACACTCACACACACACACACACACACACACACACACACACACACACACACACACACACACACACGCACACGCACACGCACACACACACACACACAAACACACACACAAACACACACACACACACACTCACTCACTCACTCACTCACTCACTCACTCACTCACTCACTCACTCACTCACTCACTCACTCACTCACTCACTCACTCACTCACTCACTCACTCACAGGAGAGAGTACAATGAGTTAATCTGAGTTGGTAGTGGCATAATCCTAAAGTGTATGTAACCAGTGCCATTTTCCTGCCTGTGGTACCATTTGCAAAAGGTTTGTCTGTACGCACGTTTTTAATGTTTGCCAAGATCTCATAGCAGGCAAAGACTAGCTATAATTTCTGCCTGCGTACGAATGTGCCAATAAATTATAGGTTCGCCTTTATGCACACCTTTAAAGACACCGCTGCGAAGCCACGCATACGAGCTGCACTGACAAAGTAGTGCGCGCACAAATTTCGAGCAGATGTGGAAGACAAGGTATCAAGATTTGAGAATCCAGGTATTCGGAGCCACCATTTTGCGCCAACGATGAGAAACGCTAAAGATATGAAAACTAGCTTGCGAATTCACCATTTGTAAATAATGACGCTAGACGGGGGAAAGGGGTGGTATTTCGGAAGACTCGCGTACATTACATCGCTTGCAAAGAGGTTGTGCCATGGGCCGTACTCGCTTGGTACATTCGGCGCAGGAAACCGAGCGGAATTTGCACCGCTATCCAATAACGCATGCAAGCTGAGAGTTCCAGGCTTGAATGCTCTGCCAAGCGCACGCAGAGGTGCGCGTCATGTACCTGTTTTGTTGTGTATAAGACTTGCAAACGCATCTAAATTGGACAGACTGGGAGGCATCTGTCGTAACAAAAATCGTATACCGTAAATAAAAAGCGCAGGGCGCCTATTTGTGGATTCACTTCTTAGCACTGTTTCCGTCCGAATATTAATGACAAGACAAACTGATGTTTTCGCGTCAATAGCTTCATGTATGTGCTCGGGCGCCAGTGGTATCCCAGAAGAACCACTACTCAGGACGTCTATCGTATCAGAGTGGAGGACAAAGGTTCCTGCCGCAGCTGTCGCTACGGCACTCAAGTAAGTAGGTGTATATATGCGCACGTTCTGAGCAAGTGAATGTGAGGGGTCTCGCTTTCGAAATCAGCCAAATCCCCAAACCGAAACTATGTGAGGTGGGTTTGTAATGACAACAAAATTTGGACCACCAGGGGTTCTTTGACGAGCACTTATATCTAAGTACACGGGTGTTTTCGCATTTCGCCCCCATAGAAATGCCACCGCCGTGGCTGGGATTCGATCCCGCGACCTCACACTTAGCAGCCCAACACCATTGCCACTAAGCAACCACGGCGGGTTTTCGGCACTAGCATGGGAACACCATTCGCTCCCACGTATGCTAACATTTTCATGGGATAGTTTGAAACAGACCTGTTGAAATTCTACCTTTTAAAACCCGACACCTGACTGCGTTACATTTATAATATGGGAACACGGCACAAGTGCGTTAACCAACTTAACTAGCCATTTCAATCGCTTTTACGCGAGTATTAAATTTATTACTCACCACTCTTCTAGTCAAATCAACTTCCTCGACATGATGGTCTACATACAAGACGGAAAACTGAGAAAGACACTTTACCGGAAGCCTACGGATAGCCAGCAATAGGGCTGCTGAGCACACGGTCGCGGGATCGAATCCCGGCCCCGGTGGCCGCACTTCGGCGGGGGCGAATTGCGAAAACACCCGAGTACTTAGATTTAGGTTAGTGAACCCCAGGTGGTCTAAAGTTCCGGAGTCCTCCACTATGGCGTGCCTCATAATCAGAAAGTGGTTTTGGCACGTAACATCCCATAATTTAATTAGCCAGGAATATTTAAACTACGCTTGTCATCACACGCTGCACTGCAAGCAAGGAATTTTTGTCGGACAACCGAAACGAATAAGAAGAATCTGCAGCGAAGACAACGATTATATCCACAACGTAAATGACCTTGAAGCAACGCTAACAGCTAAGAAGCTACCCTCAAGTTGCTCTCGACAGAGCTTATGATGTCGCGTCAAGATTGGAGAGACAGTCGGAATTAGTTAAGAAACAGCCTACACCAGAATCTGACAGACCGCCAGCCTTTATAACAATATATTCTAATGCCCTTCCAAACATAAACAACATCCTACGAAAATAGCACCCAATATTATCAAGTAACGAGAGTCTGAGAAAAGCGTTCCCGGTGTACCAATGTCTACCTATCGCCGCAGCAGAAACTTTAAAGACATGTTACTGCACGCAAAAGTCAGCCAACATCATTTCCCAGTAATAAAAGCATGTTGTCGCTCCAAATGCAAAACCTGCACGTACCTTCAAAATGACATTAACATTAAGAGCACTGCAAATAGTTATACAAACGAAGTCAAAACTAGCTTTATTTGTACAAGTACGAATGTTATTTAAATGCTTGATGTTCCTTCTGTAAGATACAATATATCGGTGAAACAGGACAATCAATGAACATCAGATTAAACAGACATCACGTGGACACAACTAACAAGCTTCCCAAAGCCGTCGCCGAGCATTTCAACCGACCAGGTCATAACTTTGGTGAACTTAAACTCTTACAATGAAATTTCCGTTCTGAACGAGAACGAAAATACAGAGAATCATACCTTATGCATAGGTTCAAGACATTGCAACCAATAGGCATAAACGTTTCAAAGGGAGCTTTAGAATCTATTCGCTATGCTAAATTGCAAGCTATAGGCAACAACACTTAGTTTGGTTGCCTACTGGGGTTTCTCCCTCCCTTTCTTTTTTTTCTTTTATATATATATATATATATATATATATATATATATATATATATATATATATATATATATATATATATATATATATTCGATTTCAGTAATTTCTTAAGGAATTTTCTTCACGAGCACTGTTTTCTGCCGCTCCTTTTATTATCTCTTTCAGAGACACGATAGCCACGACCACCAGCGAAGCAGGTAATAAAGAGGTGCTGTGCACACGGCCGTTGACACGCCGGCAGACACACGGCTGTGTCACCAGCCTTGTGCGCAGCAATCCTTTCTTCTCAATTCTACACTTTCGCCGTTAAGACACCTTCACTCGTTGCCGCACCCACCCGCCTTACTCCATCTCCCCTTTAGCACTACCTACCTCCTCCCTACCTATACATACTGTGCCGAGGAAAGCGCATGTCGCCTTGAAAAAGACAAGTTTACTTGTCCGAACGTTGGCTCACGCTTTTACCGTGTTCTCGTTTTGCTTATTGTCTGTGCAATAAGAAGTTGTCGCTGTTTTCACAAATTATGTTTCAGTCACTTATATAATAAAACCTCAGTGGTGATATAAGGAAGGCACACCATGCATGCTGGTGGGACGAGTCCGTGGCGTAGTGCGACCGACGCTGACTGTGGCTCCATCTCCACCACCTCCGATTTCGTTGTTCCTGTCTGTGCTCCCTTCTTCAACACCTGCAACACCAGTTGCGCAAGAAAGGGAATAAAGGAGGGGGATACACTGGAAAATATTTACACCCTCTAGAGCTTACGTTCTCACCAAACGTTACTATTGATTCATATTTCCTGCATTTAACTCTCAGCGTTCGCAACGTTCCTGTCAGGAACGCTACGTCACGTTGATACGCGCATGCCATTAATGAGGTGAAATTGTACTGCGTCCCGGCCGTCCTTGATTAAATAAATATGGCGGCGCTGGGAAACAAGAATGCGTACAGAATGCTGGGAACTAATGCGCAGGTAATATAACTATTTTTTATTTCAGCGTTACTTGTTCTTTGACTTCGTTACTTATCCAAGCGGCGTTCGGGACAAGTTATCACCGCGGTCAGCTGGCTGTGAAACGTGCACGAAGGAATGGAATAAACGGATAGGGGCCCTCACGTTATACCGGCCGAGTCAAAACGTGCGGGATCTCAGTGCGGCAGTGGGAAGCATAGGGTTCGGAAGAGCCCAGGTCTTTGCCGTCTCTGCGCTGCGGTCACAGGGGTGGGCACGTTCTCAACTCGGAAAGTCCCCCCCCACTAGGCACACTCACTGGTGGTAATGCGGGCTCGTATCTACCTTGTCATTCTTTTTTCTGTATTTTTCCCTAGAGCTCTGCACTGCATTACGTAACAAACTGTCATTATATTTGGGTTCAGATATCAAATTCAGTACCTTAACTCCTGCATAATCACGCCGCCGTATGCCACTGTGTCCTTGCTGTAGAATGTTTCTCAAAAACTATGTTACGTGTATTGCATTGTTGACATGTTACGGGTGTTAAATTGTTGTTGCGTGTGTAAAGAGGATTTATTCGGGTCGTTGAGCAGCAGCAACAAACGCAGCACCAGCAGGTAGGGCGCAGCCAGAGAGCGAACTGGGTACGAGCCACCTGATGGCAACGGGGCTTTTCAGCCTGCACATCTTTTTCTTCAAAATCACCCCCGGAATTGAAGAGTAGCCATCCTGGCGGCCTAGGATGAGGTGAGCGGATCGTAATGCGGCTCTAACCGGTCAATGTGCACAGTCTCTCGTCCCCGACGACGCAGGTCGGGAGATGGCGATACGGTTTCGACCGCATAATTAACTGGTGATGGTTGCGCAACCACGCGATAGGGCCCGTGGTGATTCGGCAAGAGCTTGGACGAAAGGCCAGGAGCAGCAACAGGCGGGACCCAAAGCCATACGAGCGAGTCGATAGGGATGGGGTGAAGGGGTGGGCTGAGGTCGCGACGATGTTTTAGGCGGCACTGTTGGGCAGACGTCAAAGAACAGGCCAGTTGTCGAAATTTCTTGGCGTACTGAGCAACCGTAGAAATAGGTGAGCATTCAGCAGGGTCCCGCCGGTATGGGAGAACCGTATCAATGGTGCTGGAGGGATGTCGGCCATAAAGCAGAAATAATGGTGAGAATACGGTAGTGGCTTGAGAGGCAGTGTTATATGCGTATGTGACGAATGGAAATACAAGATCTCAGTTGGAGTGGTCAGACGCAACATACATTGATAGCATGTCACCAAGAGTTCTGTTGAATCGTTCTGTTAAGCCATTGGTCTGTGGATGATAAGCAGTTAAGTGCGGTGAATAATTTGACATTCAGATAGGAGTGACTGCCGGACGTCAGAGAGGAATACGCGACCCCGATCGCTCAGCAGTTCACGAGGTACGCCATGGCGGAGAACGAAGTTGTTTAGAATGAACGAGGTGACGTCTTTTACTGATGCTGCAGGCAAGGCAGTGGTTTCAGCATATCGTGTCAAACGATCTACGGCGACAACAATCCATTGGTTGCCAGTGCCAGTAGATGGAAGAGGCCCATATAAATCAATGCCGACACAGTCGAACGGCTGAGCTGGGCAGGGCTCCATCTAGCTGGATAGGTGCGGTGGAGAGATGCGGGAAACATCTGTGTCGTTGGCAGGCAATGCAGGAGCATTGGTATTTGTGGACTAAGTCGCACATTATTCGGCAATAATGTCATAGGTGAAGCCGTGTGTAGGTCTTTGACACTCCGCCGTGACCACACTGCAGGTCAGAGTGGAAAGCGGAGCATAAATCTGTTCGTAGGTGGCGGGGCACTACTAATAGCCATGTGCGGCCGTCATTGTGGTAGTTGCGGCGGTATAAAAGTCTGCCGCGGATGATGAAATGCTGCGCCTGTCGGCGTAACGCTCGAGGTACCGAAGCTGCCGGAGGATTTGAGAAAAAATCGAATATCATGACGATCCACGGGTCCTTTAGTTGCTCTGAAGCCATGCCCTGGATGTCAAGCGGTGAGATATCATGCCTATAGGTAGAAGTACTGATGTCTTAAGTGATTGAGAAGTGCGAGAGGGCACCGGCGTCAGAGTGTCTGCGTCCAGAGCGATAGACGACACGGATATCATATTCCTGGATTCGGAGGGCCCACCGAGCGACGTGGCCCGACGGGTCTTTGAGGTTGGACAACCAGCAAAGAGCGTGATGATCCGTCACCACGTCAAAGGGCCGACCGTAGAGATATGGGCGAAATTTCTGAAAGCGCCCATACGATAGCTAGGCAATGTTTTCCTGTTACTGAGTGATTGGCGTCAGGTTTTGTTAGGGCATGACTGGCATAAGCGATCACGTATTCGGCATTAGTGCTCTTACGTTGTGCGAGCACGTCACCAAGGCCGACACCATTGGCGTCAGTGTGAAATACTGTAGGTGCGCTTGGATCAAAATGGCGCAATGTTGGTAGAGACGTGAGCAGGCGATGAAGAGTCGTGAAGGCACCATCAGAGGCTTCTGATCAATAAATAAATTAAAAGGTCATTGTCACCTTGGAGAAGTTGGTTTAGTGTTGCGATCACTGTAGCGAAATTGCGAACGAAACGTCGAAAATAACAGCATAGTGCTTTCAAGTTAGTGGACCTCGGGAAGTCGCATACGGCGCAGAGTTTAGCAGGATCAGGAAGAATGCCTTCTTTGGAGCCAATGTGGAATAATATAGTCAGTTTTCGTGCTCCAAATAGGCACCTTGTTAAATTAAGCTGGAGATCAGCATTCCGGAGACAGGTCAAAACTTGATATAAACGGCGAAGACGCGACGGAAAATCGGGGGAAAAGACGACAACGTCGTCGAGGTAGCAGAGGCAAGTATGCCACTTCAGGCCGCGCAGGATGCCGTGTATCATGCGTTCAAAGGGGGCGGGCGCGCTGCACAGACCGAACTGCATTACAGTGAATTCATACAAGCCGTCTGGTGTTACAAACGCTGTTTTAGAACAGTCAGCGTCAGCCATGGGCACCTGCCAGTAGCCAGAACGGAGATCTAAGGAGGTCAAAGACTCCACTCCTTGCAAAAAGTCAAGTGCGTCATCGATACGTGGCAACGGGTATACATTCTTTCGGATAATCTTGTTAAGCCTTCAATAATCAACGCAAAATCGCATGGTGCCGTCTTTTTCTTTAACTAGGACGACTAGTGACGACTAGAGAAGGTTGTATGACACCGCGTTTGAGCATATCGTTAACCTGGTCATTGATAACGCGTCTTTCAGTCGCGGATACTCGGTAGGGACGCTGTCGAGTGGGTGCATGGCTCCCAGTGTCGATAGTGTGCGAAGCAGTCGTTGTGCGGCCGAGTGATGTTGCTTGGTGGTCAAAAGAGGAAGACAAGCCTTGGAGCAAGTGAAGGTGTTTGTCGCGCTGCGTCGTCGTAAGGTCACTGGCGTAAAAGAACGCGGCAGTGACCGAGGAGGCGATGCCTCGAGAGCAGCAAGATAAGTGGAGTCGTCCATCGTGTCAAACATGGAAGATGAGGCCAGTGGCTCTGCTCTGCCAAGGCTTTTACGGCGGCGTAAAGTAATTGGTTCGGCCGATGGGTTTGACACGCACATGAGAGAGGCGCCAGTTTTGAACTCGAGGACGGCGAACGGCAGTGGTAGTGAACGGCGGCGAACTAAGAGTTCAGACGGAGCGAAGAGTACTGTGCCGTCATCTACGTAGTCACAAGAGATACTGACAAGGGTGGAAGACCGGGCAGGTATAACGGTGTCTTCTGAAACAGAGATTTTGCGACAATGGTCCTTATGGTCAGTGATAATATCGGTCGAAAACTGAAACAGCTCGATTTCGGCGTGGGCGCAGCCAATGATCGCTTGATGTGTGGAGAGAAAGTCCCAACCTAATATGACGTCGTGTGAACATGATGGCAACACGATGAATTCTATGATATAGAGGACCTCCTGAATTACGACACGAGCAGTGCAGGCGCCAGATGGCTCGACAGGCTGCGCGTCGGCAGTCCGAAGGGACAGTCCAGAAAACGGCGTCGTCACGTTTCCTATCTTGCGGCAAATACGGGCATCTATCGCTGAAAGTACAGCGCCGGTGTCCGTGCGAAATGGGTACGAGCCACGCGACGGCAACGGGGATTTTCAGCCTGCCGATTTCTTCGTCCCACGTGTAACGACATTGTTGAAGAGCAGAATGTGTAGTAGCAAAGCGCATTTCAGTGCCAAAAGAATAAATTTACTCTCCCAAATAGGCACGCCACCCAAAAAAAGGGGAGGGGAAACTCGGCGACAAAAATCATCAACGCAATAACGCCGGTGAACGTTAATCTGGTAAAATGTATTCACCGAAAAAAAAAAAAGTGAAATTCAAGGTGGAAATAGCGGGGGAATAAAAGATACGGTAAACGTTGCAGAAATGAAAGCAGAAAACACCGAAGCCTACAGACTTATATGCGAGGCCTGCGTTATTCACTAGTTTCGCACAAAGGACTGATGAAATATAAGATACGTCGGTCTATGGTAAAACGACTTCTGTATCTTCTTTTTATCAAAACTCTAAATTCGTTAGTTTTAGGCTGAATGCAAATTCACGAGATCTCGTCACCTGCATTAACTTTTTGTTAAGAAGTGGCATTATGCAAAAACTCCTTGCGGGAGGGGGGAAATGTTAGACACTGCGCGCGCTCGAACGAGGACCACTGCCCACTCACCGGAATCCATGAGCACGAACACCAACAGGCTCATGGTGACTATTAAGAGCACGCCGAGGGCCACGAGGGAGAACAGCAAGATGTTGTCATTCTTCCGCCTTGAAGGAAAAATTAAACACACGGAAAAAAAGAAAATTATAATCTATTGGGTTGCAACGAACATTTAAGCGTTTCGCTGAACATATGTGAAAAATGGAATTATTATTAGTACCTAAAAAGGGCAACTGCGTGCAAGCTCGTAACCAGTACAAGCGTCAACACTTTACTCTAAAGATCGCTCGAGTTCTTTGATGCATATCATTTAGGTAGCTGTATTAACGTTTGCCATATGTGGTCAAGGTAGCAAATTGAAGAATCATTCTAATACGGAGGCACTGGTATGCCTTCAGTTACAAGTAATATCGCTAAACAACAAAACGTAGGAGCGTGAAAGTTTTTTTTTTTTTTTTTGCAACGCACCGCAAGCGTTGTAGAGATCGCCGTATGAACAACTCTGCATGACACAGGGACCAGAGTGATGTAGTTTGACCGGCAACCTCTGCTATCATAAAGCAGTGCCCAGACAAATAAATCTACAAGTGTTAGTGAGGAAGCTTCGAAGGAGAAACAGTAAATGCTGTTTTTTTTCTCCATGAAGCGCAAGCAAAAAAAGCAAAAAAAAAACAACAACACGAGAAAAACGACAGTGCTGCACAATGATCACGAGCATATATGTAGTGCCGGCGAAGGACAATCCAACGCTGCAAAGGACGATAGTTTGCGTATAGCTGTAAAAAAAAAAATTAAAGATAAAGTTGGAAGGTGATCCAACCTTTAGTTGAAGACGATGAAGGACAGCCCCGAGAGCGAGTTGAGGGTGAGATAGGGGCGGAGTCTTTGCGCGCTGCACTTAACCGCGTCCCTCCAATCGTGAAGAGGGAGGAGTGTCGGACTTCGAAGTTGTTTACTGCACTGTCCTTCAGGAGTGGCCTTGACTTGGATGTATGATGGCGCGTCATTTATTTTAAAGAATTTCTGCGATTTCAGGTGTCATAACTACGATTCGATATTGAGGCACGCCGTTATGGGGGAAAAACATTCCGTGGCGTAATGGCAATGGTATCAGGCTTGCGTGCTAGAAGTCCTCAGTTCGAATCCGTACGTTGGACAACTTTATTGAGTTATATATGAAAAAAAAATTACAATTTCGCTATCGGGGAAAACCGATGAATGCGATAGCCACATGTTAGATTAGGCGCGCAGCTTTCGTGGCAGTATGAACTTTAGTAAACAAACTGGGTAAATAAAACATGCATAGCGTGACGGGAGCAGATGCACATGGACAGCAAGAACTCGACGACCACGAGCAGGATGAGCCACAACTGAAGGATCGTGTCGGGCGTTGTCGCCTCGTGTCCGCTTTGCGTTCTCGTGCCCCGGTTATATATGCTCACGGCGGGCAGGGTGTGCACGCCTGCTTCGCGCTTTTGAGCTGCATGGGTTTGGTCAACGTTGTCGCTTAGCCCCTGCCATCTGTTCTTGCAGCCCCAACTCTGCGTGCCCCTTGGCGTCGAGGTGCAGCGCGTACCGCACACACAGAAGTGCATTGTTTCCGTATCTGCACTAATGGAATTGTCCTTGTGCGCATGCGTGCACTCCTTGCTTCAGTGCGACCACCGTTTCACAGGAGCGTCCTCGGCCTGAAGTTCTGACAACACACAGGTGCACGTTTTCGCGATGTAGGGGGGTGTGGTGCTTCGCTGCGGAAACCCCGCGCCGACAGGTAGGACGATTAAAAAAAAAAAGCTAAAGATCTTCACTTTTACGTGCAAAAGCACGCTCTGATCACGAGGCACGCCGTAGGGATAAGTTTTTTTTTTCACCACGTGAGGTTCGTTAACCTGCCCCCAATGCACAAGACACGGGCGTGTTGGGTATTACGATGACTCCTATATCTGGGAAACGATGGCACAAGCTGGCAGAGTCTGCATAGCTGTGCTGTATTTCGTTGCAGCAAGCAATCAATTACAATAAAGCTGACCTGAGGTCTCGCAATGCAGCCGCTTTTGTGCACCAATCTTTGCGATTGGAACACAAACACGCCTAGGTAGACATATTTTGCCACCGGGCGTTCAAAATCTGACACAGAGGGAAAGCGCACAGTTCGTGTGATTATTGTTCTTCAAAAAACGAAATAAAACGATAAAAATATCAATATATTTATGAGTAATTATCGACCAGTGCACGGCGAAAGATCGCCTGGAATGTTCATTTAAATGATATTGCAATAAAACGCGCGAAGTGCCTGAAGAAGCTGGCTAGGACGGGGGGAATCCTTGAGGATGTTCTATTCCGCGGGCTAGGGCATGCACCTATGCTCTAATCGTTACAGCATTGGGTTGCTGTGCTAATGGGTCCTCCGTCCAAATCATGCGGTCGGATAAACTTTATTTCTGTTTATTTAATAATATGCATTATTACATACATTATACACATATTACTTACTTACACTCGGAACACCACGGGGACCAGTGGTCCCAGGAGCAGATGCCAAACAGCACCTACGGCCCCAAATCTTAGGCTGCACCGTCCCGGAATCGGCCCACGATAAGGGGATAGAAAGAGCCGGTACGCAAAAGTGCTAGTAAGTGTCTATAAGAATGACTAATTTAAAAAAATGAAACTTACACGCTAACGCCGCAGTTTAAGGCTTAAGGTTGGTGGAAAGAAAACATGGCTTTTTACCAGTAGTAACCATTACTGTTTGGGAGTTAGTAAATGTTTGCATGATTATATATATATATATATATATATATATATATATATATACATACGGAAACTGATCAGAAATTCATGACCATCATTTAATTGCACGCCCATATGAATCAACCACTTAATGAAATATAGATGAATATGATGTATGCGGACGACACAGCGCTACTATCGGTCAATGCAAGAGATCTACAGACACTTGCGAATATGTGTGGCAACGCAACGACAAATCTAGGCCTTAAGTTTAGCGCAGGGAAATCATGAATTACCAGTACGATCTTCAACGCAGAAATGAGTAATCACGTGATGTCAATCCAATAGCAAGTAATCACCATAGAAAAGCAATATTGTCATGTGGCAGTGGCGGGGAAGAAAGCAGCCAAACTGGGAAAGACGAAACTAGCGTTTTATTGGGCGAACTTGTGCCCTCAAAAACAGGCTACACTCAACGTCGACAGCGGCTAACACAGTCGGCGATGGTCGAAAATCTGATTAACGGGTCAAGCGCGCCGGCTTTTATACATCAATCGTCGGATGTTCCAGACTAATCGCTGGCACCGGCGTGTCTTCCACAAAGTTCCACAAAGTGATTGCATACATGCAATCAGATTACACAAGGTTCGGTGACAGACAGCGGATGGAACCATCGATAACATTCCAGAAGCTTCCGATACATGCAGCCGCGTCCTGCGCTGTGCGATAACATTTGTCAGGCGGCGAAACGTGTCGCCCGATAAAGAGAAACAAGTACACGTGTCAATACCCCCCCCCCCCCCCCCTTAAAAGCCATCGACCCGATGCTACAACCAAATAAAAGTAATAAAGAAAAACACCCGTACCAAAAACAACAAAATAAGGAAGTTCGTCAGCGTCCGTAAAAGGGTTTAAGACGCCCACGTGGACTACTTCAGATAGTGCGCGGCGCCGCTGTGAATGTGAAATGCCGTCTGGCACGACCTCATAGTCCAGTACGCCAATACGTCGGATGACCCTGTAGGGTTCGAAATCGCGTCGCAGTAGTTTCTCACTGAGTCCTCATCGGCGTATCGGGGTCCCAACCCAAAACGGTCGCCGGGCTGGTACTCGGCGAAGCGTCGTCGGAGGTTGTAGTGTCGGCTGTCCGTACGCTGCTGGTTCTTGATCCGTAGGCGGGCGAGCTGTCGGGCTTCTTCGGCGCGCTTGAGATAGGCAGCGACGTCAAGATTGTCTTCGTCAGTGACGTGCGGCAGCATGGCGTCGAGCGTCGTCGTCGGCTTTCTTCCGTAAACCAGCTTAAACGGCGTGATCTGTGTTGTTTCTTGCACCGCCGTGTTGTAAGTGAAGGTTACATACGGCAGGACCGCGTCCCACGTCTTGTGCTCGACGTCGACGTACAGTCAGCAGCTAAAAATTGCGGGATGCGCGAGCGCGTGGTAAAGCGACCCTCCTCCCCTTCTATCGATGAACCCCTGGTGTCGAGACCGACGCCTGCCGCGTGGTAGCCCTCTTGCGATATGCGCCGTGGCAGCTTCGACGGGTCAGTTGTCCATTTTCGTCTTGCCGGTCTCCTTCTATAGAGCGCGTCTTCTGCCACGCTCTTCTGCGGTAGAACACACCGTTCGTAAATAGAAAGGAACAACGAAGATTGGCCACGTAAAGGTGCAACCCAGAAAAACAAAATAATTACTTGTTGCGTTCGCCACCGGGCCGGCCTTATGCGTCAGCGCTCGTGACTCGACAAAAAGCGGCCACAGTGGCGCCCACAAGTTCAGGCTTTTAAACACGTTTCACACAGCTTGGCCCGTCGAAGCCGCCACAGCGCATATCGCAAGAGGGCTACTCGCGGCTACATTCGCATATCGCCAGGCGCGCAAGGAGGTAGCGCGGAAACATGCACGCTTGCAGTCTCGGAGGGACACCAAGGGTCACCAGGGGTCACCGCTAGAAGGGGAGGAGGGTCGCTTTGCCACGCGCTCGCTCATCCCGCAAACTTTTCCTGTTGACTGTACATTGCTAGCATGTCGGCGAGGGTCTTGTTCAGGCGCTCCGTGAGACCATTCGTTTGCGGATGGTAGGCAGTTGTCCTCCTGTGGCTTGTCTGGCTGTATTGCAGAATGGCTTGGGTGAACTCTGCTGTGAAGGCCGTTCCTCTGTCGGTGATGAGGACTTCTGGGGCTCCATGTCGCAGCAGGATGTTATCGACGAAAAATTTCACCACTTCGGCTGCGCTGCCTTTTGGTTATTTCAGCGAAGCGGGTGAGATAGTCCGTCGCCACGACGATCCACTTATTTCCGGATGTTGACATCGGAAACGGTCCCAACAAATCCATCCCGATCTGCTGGAATGGTCGGTAAGGAGGTTCGATTGGCTGTAGTAATCCTGCTGGCCATGTCAGTGGTGTCTTGCGTCGCTGACAGTCTCTGCGTGTCTTGACGTAACGGGCGACGTCGGCGCTCAGACGCGGCCAGTAATACCTTTCCTGTATCCTCGATAGCGTCCGGATCGTCATTTAGGGCGTGCAGTACTTATGGACGCAGCGCTGACGGAACAACAAGAAGGTAGTTGGCGCGGACTGCTGAGAAGTTCTTCTTCACGAGCAGGTTGTTTTGTAGCATGAACTAAGACAACCCGCGCTTAAATGCCCTAGGGACAACGTCGGTGTTCCCTTCCAAATACTCGACGAGGCCTTTTAGCTCCGGGTCTGCTCGTTGCTGTTTAGTGAAGTCTTCCGCGCTTATTATTCCAACGAAGGCGTCGTCGTCCTCGTCGTCTTGCGGTGGGGGATCGATGGGGGCGCGTGATGGGCAATCGGCATCAGAGTGTTTTCGTCCGCACTTGTAGATCACCGTGACGTCATATTCTTGCAGTCTCAGGCTCCGCCGCGCCAGCCGTCCTAAAGGGTGCTTTAAGTTAGCTAGCCAACACAACGGGTGATGGTCGCCGACGACATTTAATTGCCTGCCATAGAGGTAAGGGCGGAATTTTGCTGTAGCCCAAATGATGGCGAGGCATTGCTTTACAGTCGTAGAATAATTGCCTTCCGCTTTTGACAGCGACCGACTAGCATAAGATATCACCCGTTCAAGTCCGTCTTTCCTCTGGACTAGGACGGCACCGAGGCCTAGGCTACTGGCGTCAGTGTGGATTTCAGTATCGGCGTCCTCGTCGAAGTGTGCAAGTACCGGCGGCGACTGCATGCGTCGTTTGAGTTCTCGAAATGCGTCGGCTTGCGGCGTTTCCCACTTGAACTCGACATCACATTTGGTTAGATTAGCGGCTCCGCGATGCGTGAAAAGTGGTTGACAAAGCGCCTATAGTAGGCACACATGCCAAGGAATCTGCGCACAGCCTTCTTGTCGAGTAACTGCGGGAACTTTGCGATGGCAGCTGTCTTGTGCGGGTCAGGGCGTGCTCCAGATTTGCTGATGACGTGGCCTAGGAACAGAAGCTCATCGAAAGCGAAGCGGCACTTTTCCGACTTCAGAGTGAGCCCTAATGACTTGATGACCTCTAATGCTGTCATTATCATAATCATCATCATCAGCCTGTTTACGCCCACTGCAAGGGAAAGGCCTCTCCCATACTTCTCCAACTACCCCAGTCATGTACTAATTGTGGCCATGTTGTACCTGCAAACTTATTAATCTCATCCGCCCACCTAACTTTCTGCCGCCCCCTGCTACGCTTCCCTTCCCTCGGAATCCAGTCCGTAACCCTTAACGACCATCGGTTATCTTCCCTCCTCATTACATGTCCTGCCCATGCCCATTTCTTTTCCTTGATTTCAGCTAAGATGTCATTAACTCGCGTTTGTTCCCTCACCCAATCTGCTCTTTTCTTATCCCTTAACGTGACACCTATCATTCTTCTTTCCATAGCTCGTTGCGTCGTCCTCAATTTAATTAGAACCCTTTTCGTAAGCCTCCAAGTTTCTGCCCCGTACGTGAGTACTGGCAAGACACAGCTGTTGTACACTTTTCTCGTGAGAGATAATTCCAACCTGCTGCTCATGATCTGAGAATGCCTGCCAAACTCACCCCAGCCCATTCTTATTCTTCTGATTATCTCGGTCTCATGATCCGGAGCCGCCTGAGGTGATCGTCGAAATTTCTGGCGAAGACAACGACGTCATCCAAGTAAACAAGACACGTCTGCTACTTCAATCCTGCTAACACCGGGTCCATGACGCGCTGAAACGTTGCAGGCGCCGAGCACAGTCCGAATGGCATGACCTTGAACTCGTAGAGGCCGTCTGGCGTAATGAAGGGGGTCTTTTCGCGATCTCTCTCGTCGACTTCTATTTGCCAGTAGCCAGACTTGAGGTCCATCGACGAGAAGTATTTAGCGTTGCAGAGCCGATTGAATGCCTCGTCTATCTGTGGAAGGGGGTATACGTCCTCCTTCGTGATCTTGTTCAGTCGACGGTAATCGACGCGGAAGCGTAGAGTTCCGTCCTTTTTCTACACCAGGACTGCAGGAGATGCCCACGGGCTTTTCGACGGCTGGATGATGTCGTCGCGCAGCATTTCGTCGACTTTTTGCCTAATAGATTCACGTTCCCGCGTCGAAACTCGGTAAGGGCTCTGGCGGAGTGGTCGAGCGCACTCTTCGGTTATTATGCGATGCTTTGCAACTGGTGTTTGTCGAATCCTTTATGACGTCGAAAAGCAGTCTTTGTATCGTCGGAGAAGACTTCTGACCTGTTCTTACTCATAGGAAGACTTGGATTTACGTCGATGTCTGGCTGGTCGACTATGGTCATCGGGGTAGATGCGTCAGAATCCGAGAGAACAAAGCCATTGCTGGTTTCCACAATTTCCTCGATGTACGCCATTGTCGTGCACTTGATGTGCTTGAACTCTTCGCTGAAGTTGGTTAGCATCACTTCCGTTTTCCCTCCGTGGAGTCGAGCGATACCTCTTGCGACGCAAGTTTCACGGTCGAGCAGCAGATGTTGGTCGCCCTCGATGACGCCTTCTACGTCAGTGGGTGTTTCGGTGGTGGCGGAAATAATAATGCTGGAGCGCGGCGGGATGCTGACTTGATCTTCGAGCACACTCAAGGCGTGGTGACTACGAGAGCTCTCCGGCGGTATCGCTTGATCTTCCGACAGCGTTATCGATTTCGACTTCAGGTCTATGATTGCGTCGTGTTGGTTCAGGATGTCCATGCCGAGAATGACGTCTCGTGAACACTGTTAGAGGATAACGAAGGTGGCAGGGTAAGTCGGTCATGAACGGTAATTCTTGCCGTGCGTATTCCAGTCGGCATAATGAGGTGTCCTCCTGCGCTCCGAATTTGGGGGCCTTCCCATGCAGTTTTAACTTTCTTCAACTGGGCGGCGAGGTGTCCACTTATTACGGAGTAATCGGACCCTGTGTCCACTAAGGCGGTAACTGCGTGGCCGTCGAGAAGCACGTCGAGGTCGGTGGTTCTTTGTCTTACGTTACAGTTAGGTCTTGTCGTCGGATCACGGCTGCATCGCGTTGACCTGTGTCTAGTATGTGACGTCGTCAGGTCGTCTTTCGCGGGCGTAGTCTCGGCTTCCTGACTTCGTCGGGACGGCGGCGTGTCGTTATTATGTCGTCGAGATCGTCTCTTCGGCCTCTTCGTCAACGGCGGAGGATCTTCGTCAGTTCGACGAACAGCAACCTCTCCTCCATCGGTTGCTGCTTTTAGTTTTCCGGATATGGGCTCGCAGACCGGCCCCGGTCTGGGGCAGCGTATGGTCGGCGCTGCGGCGATAGGTAGCGGCCTGGTGACGGCGAACGAGACGGTCTTCGAGGGCTCCACTGAGTGGCGGCGAGGTAGTCGGCGATATCGCGAGGTCGTTCGCCAATCTGTGGTCGCGGCGCGTTAACGGCGAACCCTCGCAGTCCCAGCTCCCGGTATGGGCATCGGCGGTAGACGTGACTCGCTTCTCCGCAGTGGTAGCAGAGCTGGCGGTGGTCACGAGCGCGCCAAATGTCCGTCTTCCTCACGTAGCGGCGCTGGGCGACGGGCGGGCGTGCTGGCGGCGGCGGCGGTGGTGGACGACGGAATTGTGGCGTTAAAGGACTATGGCGCGGTCGTGCAGGGGGGCCTTGGCGGCGGGCGGCGGCGGCGTAGGTGATCGCTTCCGGCTGGGGCTGCGGTGATTGTGGTTGCACCTCAGGAACTCCAAGGGATTGCTCAAGCTCATCTTTGATAATTTCGGCGATTGAGGCTGCGATCTGGAGTACAACTTCTGCAGCTCTTCCCGTACGACCGCTCTGATAGTCTCGCGCAGATCGTCGGTGGCCAGTGATTGAATTTCTGTGTAGTTGGTAGAGTTCGTGCGGCGGTTGTATTGCCGTTTCCACATTTCGAGTGTCTTCTCGATGCTGGTGGCCTCGCGATGGAACTCTTCTATGGTCTTCGGTGGGCTTCGTATCATTGCGCCGAAAAGTTCTTCCTTCATGCCACGCATGAGAAGGCGGACTTTTCTCCCGGGGCATATCCGGGTCGGCATGGCGGAACAGACGGTTAATTTCTTCCGTGAAGATGGCAACGCTCTCGTTAGGTAGCTGCACTCGGGCGTCCAGCATGGCTTTGGCCCGTTCCTTGCGCACGACGCTCGTAAAGGTGCGCAGGAAGCCGCTACGGAACAGGTCCCATGTTGTCAAGGTCGACTCCCGGTACTCAAGCCACGTTCTGGCGGAGTCTTCTAAGGCAAAGTATACATGCCGCAGCTTGTCGTCAGAGTCCCAGCTGTTGAAAGTTGCGATTCGTTCGTAGGTCTCTAGCCAGGATTCCAGGTCTTCAGTCGCTGCTCCACGAAAGGTCAGTGGGCCCCGATGTTGTTGCAGGATAACGGGAGACGCTGAGGCAGCCATTTGGGTTGTCTTGGCCACAATCTTCTTAGTCGTCTCGGGTAGAAGTTCGTGTTCCGGCGCTAGCTGTTGCAGTCTGCGACTCGCTCGATGATCCGGGGCGACGTAGGTTTTGTCTTTGCGGTCCGGGATTGTATGACGGCTTGTCGGGGGCGTGCGGTACATGAACGAACCAGCTCCTCCACCAGATGTCACGTGGCAGTGACGGTGAAGAAAGCAGCCAAACTGGGAAAGACGAAACTAGCGTTTTATTGGGTGAACTTGTGCCCTCAAAAACAGGCTACACTCAAAGAACGGCGACAGCGGCTAACACAGTCGGCGATCGTCAAAAATCTGATCAAGGGGTCAAGCGCGTCGGCTTTTATACGTCACTCGTCGAATGTTCCAGACTAATCGCTGGAACCCGCGTGTCTTCCACAAAGTTCTACACTATTCGCGTCGCGCATACATGCAATCAGATTACACGAGGTTCGGTGACAGACAGCGGATGGAACCATCGATAACATTCGAGAAACTTCCGATACATGCAGCCGCGTCCTGCGCTGTGCGATAACATTTGTCAGGCGGTGAAACGTGTCGCCCGATAAAGACAAACAAGTACGCGTGTCAATATAAACACCTCGGTGTTTACGTGAACGAAGCAAGTGTATAGTCAAGTACCCACCAAGATAATCCGAAAATAAAGGGAACGCAGAACCGAGCGAGCCGTCTGCTCGCCCAGTTGCACACCCTCGAAGTGTGTCACTATTACGGTTGAAGCTCGTTACGTGATGAATGCTTTCAACGCGAGCCGGGAGTGCGGCATGCATCGCTTAGCCGATGTACGCGCTGCCGAATTACCCCAGCACGAGCGAACATGAAGTTTGTTCGACCCTCGGAAACTGTGTCGTTGTCACAGAGTAAATAAGTGCGGAAGAAAATTTCCTACTCACGTCACTCGGTGAGAGAATAGCCGATCTGAGTATTGCCTGGTAGGGACGCTTCCATAGAAGCGTATACCGTATGTTCAAAATATATGGCCGTTCATCGGCTAATCGCCAGTCGTGAGACGTGGGGAGCACCTCCGGCGGAACAAGAAAGTGGCGCCTTATCAGATAAAAAGAAATATGTGACGGGATTTCAGTTGCCAAAGGTGCGAAATTTATTTTTTGTGGCGTTCCATTAAAGCAGTACTTTCAAGTGTGCCAAATTTTATACACGATCGCCGTTCGGAGCTTTCAGCGCGGAAAGCAATGCAGCAAAACGCCTGCCGCACTGGTGTCGCAATCTCACCCATTCGGGGAGCATAGTTTCATTGTGGGCCAAAACAAAAAAAAAAGAACGATATCGGTGCTGAGCGCTCGTCGCACCGTGGACGCCAAGCGCGTCGCCACCGCCGGCGCACGAGGGCAGCTAAACCAAAAAAATATATCGCCAGCGTAACTCACTACTTCTAACTGAACATGTAACCCGTGATGAAAGACAACTTGCAAGCGCAATGTCACGAGGGCTCTGAGAAACCTTGACAAACAAAACGACACATGATGAACAGCAGCCGGTGAATTTTACGGGCCCGCCTTTTTGAATACTGCACGAGCTGCATCGTATTGCAACTGATAGCGGCGTGCACACCATTCTTTTTATCCGCTGCTAACGAACAGGTATTCATTCTTAATTCTAAAGTAAAAGAAGAGTATGTTCTTTCCTCGCCACATCTATATAAAATGAGTAGAAAATCTTATTTTTGTAGAATAAATTCATGTTGTGTCTTATTTTTTATGAAAAGAAAGTGTTTAACCATGTGGCTTCCCTTCTCACCTAGTTGGCCTTCGATCGCTGCTCCCATAACCGCCCTTGGTGTTGCAGGTGGCAATTGGTTCTTGACCGTTTTTCGCCCGAAACTTCGCTACCCATTTCAGTCGACCTTGGAATACTGCGGGTAGCTATCTATTGCGCTGCCGATCAGCAAAGGGATGTGACACCGTGAACGCAACCGGAAGCTGAGGGACCGCCTCGGGGTTTGGCTAACATCTCTGAATAAAACTTGAAGGTAGAGACATGCGTTTATCTTGCCGCCGCCGCTGTTGCGAGGAGGATGAGAGGAGGCAGGAGAGAAGGTCTGCGCCTCCCGATTGGTTGAGCGCCGTCATGCGGTAATTTTAGCACCTTTTTTCTTTATTTTTTCTTCTTTTCCCCGTCTCGGCGCACTCACCACCGTGACAGTTGACCGTAGAGTTTCTGCAGCGAGGCTTTCGCGCGGGATTTCGGATGTTTTGGCTAAGTTTCGTGGCTAACCGCGTCATTGAAGAACCCAGTTTTTGGTTGTTTTATGTTTGCGATTGACTTTAAGGGTGCTGGAGGTGCAAACGTGTACGAACGGAGCTTTTTTGCTTTGTTGACGGGTTACGGAGCTCACGCATGGGTAAGCTTACGCACGGGTGCTATTCCCGGTGCTCGTTCAGATTTGTTTTCCTGATCAGGATATCGTCAATGGGTGCATGAACATGTTCCTATGGGTGGGCAGCGCAACCCGGACGAAAGACGAGAGGAAGTACACCATGCGCGCGCGGACTAACAACTTGTGTGCTTCCTCCCGTCTTTCGTCCGGGTTGCGCTGCCCACCCATAGGAACATGTTCAATCACCAACTCGCCCAGCTTGCCGTGTTAATTGGGTGTATGAAGCTATGGAGTACGTAGGCTGTGTTCTGTCGCATATCGTGCTGGTAACGTAACACGTGTAATTGTTATAGTACTGAGAGTGCGTAGCTTTGTAAGTCCATGCTTTTGTTAGGCGCTGCAAATATATTTTGCGAGGACAAGCGGTTTACTACCAGTGCAAATTATTTGGCTATTGTTAGTAGGCGTTCTCCACTTCGCCGTTTCGGCAGGATAAAGTGATACACGAGTTAGGTGGCTCATATTGGCTTGGAACTGCGTAAGCTCAGTGGAAGTGCTCATTGATGGAAACCATTTTTATATGTAACTTTCGTCCTTGCATACGCTTTGTTCAGAAATGAAGTACAGGTTCCACTGTGAGGTTTGCGCTTGAGAGCCAACGGCACCAGTTTGTCATTAAAGCGTAGGACTGGTTTCACTGCATAAAGAGATGCCAGCGTCATGACGAAACGACGAGAATAGCTGAGATGTTCCGCGTTGAACGCGCACGTTTCTACGTGACGCTCGCGTTAATCAGGCGAATATGTCACGTGCCTTGCGTTAGGTTATCATTGTACTGAGGTGATGAAATTATGAAGCTGCCCAATCTTGACACACGGCAGTCGATTGGGTACGCGTACGTACACACGTACGCACTTCAAGCTGCGCAAACGCATCTGAGTTGTTGAATCGGCAGCTACATAGTGCTGCACACACGCGAGCGCATCGCCTTTGGCGTGTACCGGCGAAACGTTCATCGCAGCCCTTTCACGACGGGTAAATGTTTTTAAATCCAAATAAAGAATCTCATCAGTGCAATAGAAATAACTTGCGATACGGGTTGACTTGTGCAAGCAGCGACAGTGTTTTTGCCTGCGAGTACAATGCATCGCAGTGCATGACCGCTTCCGTAGTGTCTCCTGGACCCTGTGGTGAGTGTTAATTCATGCGGCTCTGCTTCTGCACGCCCTGCGTAAGTTGCCGGCTTGACATATTTGCATGGCGTTTATTTTTAAGGAATAGCAGCAACGTACTGTACCGTACCTTGCACTTAAGCTTATCCTGTTTCCCCGCAATCACTGTCGTATATCAGTGGGGTTTCCTTGCCTTCTCACGTGACCTCTCCCCTTCTCTTGTATGGGAACTGCCTCTTCTCCCTCTCCTTCTCTCTACACTTCTATCTGCGTCCCCTCTGGCCTCGCACACGTTAGCCGAGACGGAAGTGCTGCAGTTTCTGCAATGCTTCTGAGGTGAGTAACGGATAATTACAGCTGTCAAGCGGCTAATGTGGCGACGGCCAAGGAGCTCCAGAGGGCATGGTGCACATTCGACGCGGTGGGGTGAAAACGAGTTTCTCCCGTCGCCTTTCCTTTCTTGCTCGCGCCTGTCACCTATATGCATGCTCTGAACTGCCCCACGACGCGGTTTGCGAGACAGCAACAGCCACAGCAGGCCAAAGCAGCAGCAGCGGCAAAGTCGAAGGAAGAGGCAAAAAAAAGCTTCGCTTTAAAATAGTCAAAGGATGGAGAAATGCTGCGGATCTACCGCCAGAATTACAACCATATGCTGCCGTACAGTCCAAACTGTCCTACGTAGATAATCTGCCTCTCCGAGGCGAACGTATCATTCCTCCTGCTTCTTTGCGTCAAAAACTCCTGTCTATTGCTCATGAGGGTCATTTAGGCATCACTAAAACAACGCTCAGACTGAGAGGTATCTTCTGGTGGCCTCACATGGATAGACAAGTTGAGGAACTTGTGAGAAAGTGCTTTGTATCTCAACAAGCAGATAAATCGGCCAAACCGTCTTTTGCTCCATTACAACCTGTCGAATGGCCGTTAAGACCATGGGAAAAATTAGCCATAGACATCATAGGTCCTCGTGATCGTGCTCCGCAGTATGCACGTTTTGGTTTAGTCATTGTTGACTATCATTCAATGTGGCCTGAAGTTGCTTATATGCCTTCAGTCACATCCGAGGCCGTCATGCGCAGTCTCATTTCCATATTCAATAGAGAAGGATTTCCTGATGCTATAGTGTCCGACAATGGACCACAGTTTGGTTCAGCAGAATTTCAGAACTTCCTATATAGGAGAGACGATTTAAGCATTTCTTGACTTCTCTTTACTACCCACAGGCCAATGGCCAGGTAGAAAGATTTAACCGTGTCCTTAAATTGTTCATAAAGATTGCTATTTTAGAACAGCGAGACCTCACGTTTGCAGTCTTACACTACTTGCCAATTTACAAGTTTACTCCACATATGACTACTGGTGTGTCTCCAGGTATACTGCTCCATAGTCTTCAACCACGAACTGGTCTTGACATCGTAAGCATGCCTTCAAGTTATCCTGAATTTGCTTCTCCGAAGTTTCGCAAGGAAGTGCAGAGTAGAGTACGTCAAAAACAGGAAAATTCCTAAAAGTATGTAGATCGTTGTCGCGCAACCAAATTTCCTCAGTTTCTGCCTGTACATCTGGTTAGAGTACGTACCTCACGAAAATCTTGTCCTAAAGACTCCCGTCCGTTCAAAATTTATCGTAAAGTAGGTCGAAGTACTTTCCAGCTTGAAAATGTCAAGCATTGGAATGCGCCTAAACTGGTGAAATACACCGTACGTCAGGAAGAAACGACAGATGAAAGGAGCCATTTCAATGGCTACACATCATTTGATGATAGTTTTCCACCTTTTCTTCCAGTTCTGGTACTGCTTTTCCTGCTGCATCCACTTCGTTACAACCGCATGTTTCACCCCCGCGACTGGGTTCACCCCAAGGAGAAAGGTCTCCTGAGCTTCCGTACGACACTCCTTCCCAAGACACAGCTCCTGAAGGCACTCGGGACACCGACGCCTATTCCAGTTCCTGTACGAGTAACAATTCCTCTGATCCTACTCTACAACCCGAACCAGAGAACCAGTCCACCATAGGTCTACACGTCATAGGCAATCTCCAGTACGGTTTAAGGATTATGTAGCTTTACTGCCTTGCTTTACCTTCTGCATAGGTTTCAATCCTCCCACGCGAATACGGTTCTTACGCCAAAAATGTCTTTCCTTACATGTTTCGTAAGTAAATAGTACGCAAGTAGTATTCTCACGGAGGGGATTCCCAACATTCTTGCAGTGTAAACGTGCCTTATACGCACAGCCTTCAATCCACGACCGCCAGAGCTGTCTCGACTCAATGTGCCACCTATCACGACCCGATGCGGCGAATGAGCCACCCATCAGTGTTGTCCAAGGGGGCACACGGATGTTTGCATTGCGTTTCTTGTACTCAGTGAACTCTTCTCATGTATGATGTGCAAGTACGCACCTCTGGTCCTCCCAAGACAGTTATTTTCCGAACTTCAATGCAATTGCGTTCATGAACTTGCGTTCCTTTTCAGTGTGTTGATGTTGTACGCTTCTTTCTATTAAAAAATGGGGAAGCCAGAGATATCTGCTTAGAAAAAAAAAAGCCTGTGCTAGGTACATGTGCCTGAATTTTCTTTTGTATAAAGTTGTCATCACGCAAAACTCGTGTTACGGTGCTTACGTGTTATCTCTAGTCCCAACTCATTTCAAGTTAATAACACACAGCATGTAGTGTGCCACATTTCCACTGCATTTATTTTTCCATTTGGCCAACGCGAACAAAAATGTATAAATGATACGTGGTCATAAGTCAAACCTTAGTCAATGTAAACTGCTTACACTTCTGTATTCTTCTATGAGTGACGACTCTCACTTACGCGAGGAGAGCGAGTGGCGCATATTTTTTTTTTTTTTTTGAAGGGAGAGGTGATGTGATATCCTGTTTCAGTTTACAGTTTCGATTACGAATGGTTATGAACGCTGGTGCCACTCCGCGCCCAACACTGTAAGTGTGCGCTAATGTATTTCCTTTCCCCTCACCGGAATAAACGCATTCTTTGTCCTGACTCGAGCAGTCCGGCTCTTCCTTTGCGGTGCTTCGCGCCCAGCCGCCCCCTGAAAGCTACTACAATTTCCAGTAACTCCGCTTCTGGTGAACGCATCGAAGTACTTTCCGGTGCAAAGTATTTCTGAAATCGTCTGTTTTAATGTCAGATGCATTTAACGACTTCAATATAAAGTCATTCAGGACCCTGTTTTAGAACCCCAGGTGGCCAAAATCAATCCGCAGAGTCCCCTACTACGGCGTGCCTCGTAATAAAATCGGGGTTTTGGCCCTTAACAGCCCGGATTATTTTTGCATTACTGCTCTCGTGCTCTCGCCAATCGCCCTAAAGAGCAAGTTGGCGTTGGCATAGCAGCAGTATGCGTACGATTGTTTAGGCTATATGGGTGTTGTGCTGGGGAGACAGCGGTTCAATTCCGCCATCGGACACTTCAACCTTTAAAATTTGTTTTTGAGTGGGTCCGAAAATATGTGAGACGGCTGCCCACAACCTAACGCAAAGTGCCTGACATAATGCAAAGAATGCGTCGCAATTAGGACTTACCCTGGTTCCAGTAGACCTACAGAAAGTGAAGTTGTCCACATGAAGTCCACATGAAGCCCGCATGGGTGAATACTACAAACTTGCTAAAGCTACTTGCTGTAGAGCACAATCCTAGAATTTATCAGCAAATACATTTCTCTTAAGATCCTTCTGTTCAATGACGCTGCATCTTGATTAACGAAAAAGAAGTTGGACATCTGAATAACAATAAGAAAATACAGACAAGCCACCAAAACTAAGTTACCGTCAAATCTTGGCACTGATAAACAACACTTGACAAAGAATATCACACAATACGTCCTCGCGTCATCATTTCTACCAGTCTGTTGTTTCTTCAATGCTGATAAAGAGTACCCGACGATTCTGGCATGTACCAAACCCGAACAATGAGCCCGACATA
The DNA here is from genome assembly GCF_023375885.2 of Dermacentor andersoni. Lineage (NCBI taxonomy): Eukaryota > Metazoa > Arthropoda > Arachnida > Ixodida > Ixodidae > Dermacentor > Dermacentor andersoni. The sequence continues at coordinate 182,561,913 of NC_092817.1, read as the reverse complement.
ACTTTCGCTAACGGTAACGGTAACGGACTTGCAAAGGACAGATTTAAAATTTGGCCCGAGCCGCCACGGTTTTGGAGTTTAGAATAGCGCGTGTCGCCTTATGTACGTTAAAGACATGTACCCTTGCGCGACGGAGTGGTGTACGTTCCTAGAAGTGTTTTAATTTAGCGTGCGGAGACGCAACCGTAAGAAGAAAGTTAGAAGACAGAGCGCCGTTTGGTGCCTTGTGCCCAACGTATCTAAGCCAAGGTAATCCATTAGCAACCATCCTGTTGTTACTATGAGGAGGCGTCTCGTTTAGGCATACAGACGCCGGAATCGCTGAATGATCTCAGAAATTGGGCACAGATAACTAAGATTTCAGGTGAGTTCATAGGAAGCGAAAGCTCATTTGTATAGTTACTAGCTGTCAATAAGAGTGAGGGCGTAGCCATGACGAGTACTTACGGTGAAGCGGCAGCCATGGGTGCCACCATGTTCGACAACGCTAGTTCTTAGCGTCCGTAAACATTACGAACCTCTAACTCGCCAAATTACGTACGTTATCATAGCGCACGTTAACTAAGGAAACCCAATGACGTTAGGAGTATGTGCATTGAGGACAGCGGTATTTATTTACTTACGTGAAGCGTTTAGGTTTCATTGCAAACGCTACTATAAAACTATCTTATGTGCGCAGCTCTTAAACATTGCATTTTCATCAGTATTTACTTGCGAGGACACACGCTCATGCGTTAAATTCAGCAAAGTTTCCGTTGGTCCCATGGCTGAGATTACATTAACTGAAAGCAGTATTTTTTCATTGGTAAACAAAGTGAAAATTTCATCTACTTATGATAACGTAGGATCAAGTAAAAGATTACTTAACAGTATATCGTCGAGCATAGCGGGAACGTTGGCCGGTCTTGTTGCACAGTCTCGATATACAGGGAGTATCCCTCATGACTTGAGAACAGCCAAAGTCGTTCGCGTCCTCAAATCAGGTGCTAGTTCGTCTCCATTAAACAACCGCCCCATTTGCCTGATCAGAACCATTTGTACACTTTCGAAAAAAGTAATTCATTCCGAATCATCAACTATCCTGAAGAGAAAAACAGGGTTTCTCAGTACCAACATGGTTTTTGCAGGTGGCACTCCTTAAATACTCAAATGGTTCGCCTCAGTCACGACCTGCATTTATAACTTCACGCTTGAGTAAGGTTGACTTTTCAACATTTTTGGAGGGCATTTCATCGTGTACTTTGCCGCAGACTCATCTTTAAGCTAACTAAACATGCCGTTGACTCCAAAGGCTTGGATTAAAGAATTTCTTTCATTTTCGCAACAGTTGGTGTCTATGAATAGTTTCAACTCACGACGTGCACACGTGTGATCTGGTGTTCTTCATGACAGTGTGCTTGGTCATTTTGTTTTTAAACGCTTCATTAAGAATTTGTCGTCCCGTGTTCCCTCGCAAATTAGGCTGTGTAGTTCATCCAACTACACTGACCCTAACTGTAACACTCTGCTGACGTGCACGCCATCAATTATTGTGCGCGTCTTGATTAACACGTGTTTAAAAGCAGAAAGCAGTATAATTTTCTAATAGGTCACTCTTGATTCCTGCCTTGTATCATTGCGAGGATAGCCCCGTTCAACGTACATACCAACACTTAGAAATTTCTTGGAATTCAGTTCGAACCCGACTTAACATGGAACCATCATATAACCGAATTTCGGCTAACCGGTGACTCGGTATGCTTAAGGGTAAACTGAAACAGGTACCTATGCACTTACGCGAACTCGCGTACCTTAGTACACTTATTCGCCTAAAACAGGATAAGCTGTTGCACTTTGGGAACCTGGGGCCCTATTACGTAAAACTATTCCAATATGTTTCTATTCCAATCTCATGACGTCAAATTTGCGTAACCGCCGACGCAATGATCGGGCGGTCACCCGCAGGGTTGTCTGAACAGACCAATCAAACGCTCTCCTCGTTCATAGGAGATCGCTTCTGTTTGCTTGAAAAACGAATAACATTGCTTACAATGAACGGCTTGTGTTATCTAATTGGCTGACAAGAGGTGAGGAGCATGCTCAAGTGGAGAGGAATTCCATGGGGCCGAGCCACTGCACTGAAAATTGATAACCGGATTAAGAGGGTGGTGCCGGCGTCTGCGGTTGGTCCGCTTTGCCTTACTTAACTGGCGGTGGCTCGTCGAAAATCGCGGCAGCATGCAACGGAAGCTTAAGAATGACTCTCAAACAGATCCTCAGTAAAGAAGATTTGGCAGAACGAGGTCGTAAACGTGCCGAAAGTGCTCGAAAACGTTACACAGCCACGCAAAAAGATTTATTATCCGCAATTAAACCCATGCTCTCCGGCAGGTGCGAGTCGCCAGTGCTTGAGCGATCGTTAGCAGCCATCTCTTATTCCTTTCGGAATCGGGCAGCCTGCGGCTATTCAGAAGAAAAGTCAGTTTTGTTCGGCATACTAATGCATCTTTATCACGTACACGTCACTTTGACGCGTGAGTTCTTGCGGTTTTGTGACGTCGCGTGACAGGCAGGTGAAGTGGCTGCAGTCCGAAAACTTCTGACCAATAGCCGAGGGCTAATGGCGAAAAGGGGTCGAATCAGAAATAACTATTTTTCTTTTGTTCGACCAAATCATACATAATCAGTGTGTACGCGTCATATAAAAGGGGGAGCTATCACGGTTTTCGTGTCGTCACGTGACAGACAGGTTAAGTGGGGGTGGTCCAAAAACGTTTTGACCAATCGTGGAGGGCTGATTGCAGAATTGGAGTAGAAAAGTTTGGAATAGTTTTACGTTATAGCGCCCCTGGCGAAGAATACCCAATCAATGAGATTGAATAACTTCAAGATTATGCTGTTCGTTGCATATTTTCAGATTATTCACGCTACTCCCGTCAAGCACTTCAAAACAACGCGCCGAGTTTGAACTTTTATCAAATTGGAGTGAAATCGCTCGACCCCCCCCCCCCCCTTCTTTCGCTCTTCCATAAATGGTAACGTCATACATCTCTTCTCGATGAATTTTAAATCACCTTCAACTATTTTTCCTAGCCGACATCACTCATGTTAGAGTCAAACAAATCACTTGCCGCATATGGTCTGTCGCCCATTTATTGATATGTCGGACCACAATTGACTACATTAATGTACCATCGCACATTGATTGCAACAGAACGTTACTAAATACCAGGAACAATTGTACAGTTATGCCACGTAGTAAACAAGTAACGCCCAGGTTTATGCATATGCACATTGCTGGTACTTTCACGCGCATTTATATATGTTACTATATTGCCCTCGCCTATCTGATGTATAACTGTATCTTGCAATATTACAGGTACCTTTTTGATTTGCTGTAGCGCTTATGTCTTGTTATGATCCTGCTACACTTGATATCTTGTTTTATTTGAGAACCATCCATTTAATGTACGTCCCTCCCCCTCCCCCCCCCTGTATGGTTCCCTCCCATGTGGACGTTTAGGGCTATTCCTAACAAATAAATAAATATGTCAATGAAATTACCAGTCTGAATTATGTCTTCCCCCCAAGCGTAACTTAAACAAATCAGCAGAATTTTCGCTAGATAATGTGCCTATTAAAGATTTAACTTTCATATATTAGTGTCAAAAAGCAGTGTTTTGTGACTACACCCTTTATTACACCCATTTTCTCATAAGATCACAAACTCTAAAAAAAATTTGCACCCTTTGGAACTTATCTTGCCCCACAACAATGATCGTCATCTAGCTTACCAGCATTTACTTTCTTTAACGCTGCGAACTCGGTACTTAATGGTCACGAACGGCTTGCGCGTTATAAGCGGGATATAATATTCTCGAGAGGAAAGTAGCGAGCGCAGAGATATTATGAAACGGAATGCAAGCAAGGCAGATTATGATTATTGTTTCGGTACCAGATGAACCCCAAAGGGCAAACTTTTCTGAGAGTGCATAATAAAGTTGTGAACGACAACGTCGTCAAGAAATAACAGTATCGTACCTAATAAGGGTTCTGAATGGATGTTTTGAAGTTAACACCAGCTTTTGCAGCCTTCAAGCAGGGAGTTTATATGCGACTTGTACGAGAGCTTTTCTTGCATTCATTAGCGCGTTCGCTACCATAAGAACATGTCGTTGCAGCTATGGGGTGTCATGGACGGCTTTCAGTAATATGGAACCGATTGGAATGCAAGAAATGATCTAATACATTGAAGCAGCTTAATCACAGGAACATTTTAAGAATAATATGTTTGTACGATAAATAACAACCATATTCCAGAATATTTTTGTATGTAGGTAGAATAAGTAATTTCCAGGGCTGGTTTTTATTTCTATAGACACAACGCTCTATGTTCTTTTACTACTGCAGCCAAACAACAAATTGTGAATTGCAGTGATATGCCTCTGGTATGAGCGAGCTACACAACAGCCCTCACTCACGGTGACTCTGTGTTGTGTTTTCAGCCTTTTACTACCAAGTCTAGAGTATTCTTCAAACAGTTGCCGGTCTTTTACACCGCAGAAGTTGAGGAGCAACATCACACAAGCTTCTGGACAAATCGCATGTTCAGTTACCAAGATCGGAACGGCTGCAGCGTGGCTCCATGTGACGCAGTGGATTTCGTGTCCGGCTGTGACTTCAATTTTCTTGGTTCGAATCCACCTCCGCGTATTTCTTAAAGAACGTATTTACGGATGATTCAGTTTTTCTTTTAATTCGAAAGCATACCCTTAGGCATAATACAAAGGATGTTAAAAGTAGTCGAACAGATTCGACTCGTGCCAAAAATCTAGGAGTGAACGATGATGTCGTCCATGAATCCAACGTTCAATATCGAGTGGGAGGCCAGGCCGAAGGCCTGTTGCCCGGAGGTGGCGGAGACGGCTTAGATGAAGTCCTGGGCACGTCCATAGTAAGTGTGTCACTGTCACATTTTGGATTTCTGTGTTACAAAATAGGCACGATGCTCCGTAAGGACCATGGTACTATTGTAGCCAGAGAGCGGTAACAGACGGTGTGAGCGTGACCCCGATACGTAGCCTCCTTAACGTAACCTCCTCTCGGCGGGTTAACCCACCAGGGAGGTCTGACCCACACGGAGGCATGAGAGCTCGTGTGGTACGTCGGAGGGTTTCCTTTTCCCGCATCAGGCGTCCACAGGCTCCTTCAGGAAAATGTGGAAGTGGGTATGTTTTAATCTGTGGGTGGGTTGCCATATCAGCTTCAAGGAGACCCGGAAGGGCTGCTCGATCGGCACCCACTGGACGCGTATGAGGATATTCGTAGTGACAGCAAGACGGTGAATGCTACCTGAGAATAGAGTGGACCGAGATACCCTACGTATGTCGTGTATGGCTTGAGTAGAGTCTGTGCGAATGAGTTGAGAGTATCGAGCAGCTTGAACAGAAGGTAGCAACGCGGCCAAGCCGTCTCGTATGGCAGCAAGCTCGGCAAGGTAGGCCGGTGGTGCGGGATCGGCAACATACCAGCACGTCTGGCCTGCATCTGGTATCAATGGACACACGAGAGCTGTGTGAATCATGGTGCCATTAACACTCGCATCAGTGTATGCTACAAGAGTCGCATTGTCTTGATTATCATCGGTGCGACGAAGGCGGTAAACTTGGGCATTCGCCTGGCAAGGAACCGGGCTATACAGACGACCAAGAGGCTTATTGTCACTTAATTGTACCCTCTTCCACGGAGCTACATCGAGTCTCGTAGAAGCTGGATTGTCTATTTCGCGTCCCATGTACCGGGCCAGTGAACAGTGAAGCAGCCGAGGAGAAATTTGATGGCTTTAGGGCGCGCACGAATCGACGTTGGTGCACGAGTTAGTCGATAGTGTTGTGTTGGGACTCGGCCTGTATGGTTGGCAACGGAGTGAGACGTGGTAGTCCTGTTGTGGCCCGCATGGCTTCGTTATTAATGGACTCAAGGCGAGCCCATTGTACCTTTGTGAGATGATGAAACTGGGCTCTGTAGACGAGTCGTGGTTGCAATACAGAACGGGCAAGAAGGCGAGCCATGTTGGTGTTCGCTCCGCCAGATTTTTTCGCAATCCGATGTATCAACTGTATCGTTTCTGCGGCCTGTTGCTTTTCATTCTCGACCCATGGCTCCCCAGATCCAGAGGAATCCATTTCAAGGCCGAGTACACGGAGAGTTGAAGCCTCGTGCAGTGGTTGCTGATCCAGATTTAAATGAAGAGGCCGGAGCGCCAGTAGACGGCGCCCATACTTGTTCGCTACTGACATGTACGTCGTCTTGTCTTTGGAAACTTCAAGCCCTATCTGAGCACACCAGTTGTGCGTCCCGTTTAGGGCCTCTTGGAGCGCTTGTTCTTGGTGGCAGATTTCAGGATCAACTGACCAGACAGTGATGTCATCTGCGCACATTATGTACTGTGCATTATATCGTCGCTAGCTTCCAAGCTAGTGGAAGGAGAGCAATATGCAAAAGGACTTGTGCAAGCACAGATCATTGTGGCACACCCTGATGTGTGACGAACTGACCTGCTGCTTGGCCAGCCATGCGAATGGAGAAGGTACGAGCGCGCAGGAAGGCTTCGACGAATGTGCAGACACGGCTAGGGAACTGAAGAATTCCGACAATTGGTTCGTGACTCGCATGGTCGTACGCTCTACAAATACCCATTGCCAGAATGGTGCGAATTCTTCGGGAGCGGCCTGCGATGAGAACCATAGAAGATAGGTACGCAAGGCCATCATCTGCGCCTAGATGAGCACGGAACCCGATTTGGCCAGGATGATACCATGAATACCGCTCAAGCCACCATGTAATACGTGTCGCGAGCATACGCTGTTAGGAATGGCCTGCCGAAGTGACAACATGCAAAGTATCTGAGCCAGCTGCAGCAGCAGGGTTGGCATTTTCTGGGAAGCCACCGTCATTCTCCAGCCGAACGGCGACCGACTGTGTGAGCAGGACAATGCGCCGAGTCAGCAACTCGTCGTCGCCGCTACTACTAAACGCGTTCGACGAAGCAGGCATGTTACTGAACCCGCCACCGTCTTCATGGTCTTTCTGCAGCAAGAGCTTCCCTAACAAAAGGGTGCTTTGCAGAATGTGGGCCCCAGGATTCGTCACAGTCTGCTGACACTCGTGGCGACTACAGGACGCAAGACAATGGACAACCGGCGGCCACACTGCGGGGGTCAGCTTGGGGAATAAGAGGCGCCGGCTTTGGTCAAGAAGTAAACCCCGAGTTATGCGAAACGCGGCTGGCCTCGGAGGGGGCAGTGAAACCTGTGCGGAATGTGTGTGTGTAAACCCCCTCCCCCTTCCCTGAAAGGCGGGCCGGCTACGATGACTTTCTAAGCTGACTGGTCGCACGTTTCCCTCACCTATAGATCTAGGGAACACGAAGTGTTTATAAGCAGCTGTTTGTCGCTACTAGTGTGTGCTCTGTGATCGTGCTCGTCAGTGTGTTTGGAGCTTCGTGCTCGTATGCTGTATGCTCGTCTTGCGTGCTCCATTTGGGAGTCACGCTAGACTGTCGAATGTACCTCTTCTAGTCCTGTCCCCTCAAGTTCCTCCCTACGACCTACAACCCCTTCAACTGGATGCCAGCGGAGGGATTGACGTCTACAACTCTTACAAAGCTCCATAAGCTTGCCTAACGTTAAGTTTAGTGCTATTGGGCGCATATGAGCGATATTATCTTGCGGTTTTCCGGGTTTGGGAATAGGGACCATTTCTGCATGCCGCCAAGAATCGGGGATGACTGCTGTAGCCCAAGCTTCGTTTATGGCTCCCAACAGCACTTCGAGAACCTTGCCTTCCGTGTTTCTATAAAGTTCATACGGTATGCCATCCGGTCCTGGTGCCTTGCATGGCTTCGACAGGTCGATTGCCGCTAAAAATTCCGCCATAGTGAAGACAGCTTGTATACCCTCGATGTCGGAGAGCGTAGGCGGCGTGCCTACGCTCGCTGGAAGGCAGTTGAACAACGAAAGGAGGCGTATTGTGTCCAAAGCCGGAAAAAATGTGTGGGCGACAGTTTCTGCGAATAGTGCTGGTGTCTGGCCCGATGCTAACAGGGCGCAGGCTGCGGTTTATGGAAGGCGCCGACCACGTTCCATTGCTCGGAAGGTGCGCCAAATAGAGGCATTGGACGACGATGGTCCGCTACAGCAGTAAGGCGCTGGGCCTCTAACCGAAAGGCATTTGATGCAGGGTCACGTTCTGATGCAAGTTATGCTGGCGGCGCGATGCCCAGATACGCAGAAGATGCAAATCTGCAGCGGTTCGCGATTTATCAACCCACGACGTACGTGTTGCCTCAACTAATGCCGCCTTAAGACAATGGGACGGGTCCCGCATGGAGTTGGATACAGTTCTTTCTGATACCGGTCTGTATTGATCCCAGTCCACCACTCGACATAGTCGGCGGAAGCGGCCTGTTCCGCCCGAAGATAAGCCAAGGTGAATCGGATGATGGTCGCTACCCCAGCAGTAGGGTTCACATGACCACGAGACGGTCGTTTTTCCTGCCACCAAGATAAGTCCGGTGAGTGCAGCGGCGCGCGAGGGTGGTCACACCGACGAGTAGGCACTGACACATTATTACTCAGAGTGAATTGGGCGTCCATAAATGTGTCCAGCACACACGTACCACGCACACTGGAAATAGCGTATTCCCATGTGATGTGGGGCGCGTCAAAATCTCCTGCTACCATAATGGGGCAACCGGGATGTTTCTGTCGTAGGTGCGCCAACCAGCCGAGATACAACTGAGCCGCACGACCGCTGTAAAGGCGGGCATAGTACGAAACGGTGATAACGTCCGTGCGTTGGAGACGAACCAATATGGCCGCGACTTCTTGCCATAAAGTACACCACCGTGAAAGATCAACGCGGGTCTGATGAAGAGTGCATCTTACATAAGCTGCAGACTTTCCTGGAGGGGCATCGGGCGTAGCACTACTACGATCAAACATTGAAGGTGATGAGTATGCCAGAAATCCTGAAATGGGTGGCAGGCCGTTGGATTCTTGAAACAGTAGAGCCCAAACACGCAGCTTCCCATATCTGAGATGCTGACGCCGATCTCCGACCTTCCCCGCGATGCCACGACAGTTCCACCGTAAGATGCCTTCTGGCACACTTGAAGACGTAGCAGCCATCACAGGTTAAGATTGGCCAGTAGAACCGAGGTGAGATCCTGGAGCTGTTGCGCAACGAAGCGCAAGTGTTCTTGGGGTGAAAGAGGTTTCGATACAGATGCCGGGTTAGCCATATGAGCAGGACTAGACGTCGTCGACGAATGTGACGACCGCGCTCCGTCATGACGACGCCGGAGCACTGTAGGGCGTTCCTTGAGACGTTGGATTTCCTTTTCAATGGTGGCCAGGCAAGCGTCGATCTCGAACTCTTCGTTTGCCAAAGGAAGCGGCGTGTCTTCTATAGATTGTGATGCCCGTTGTGGCCGTGAAGTGGATGACCTAACAGCCGCGCTATATGTAGGAGTGGCAGCATCACTTGTCGCTGTAGTTGGTATTGTCACCTGGCTAGTGTCCTCTTCCAGCGAGGCCAAAACAGCGTAACGGTTGGACACAAGGACTTGTTTCATTGATGGATCTCGAGGGCTCCTTGATGGCTGTCATGAATGGCGTTGTCGAGCCTTCTTAGTGGCCTTAAACTTCGTAGGACACATCGTGGAATTGATGTCATGATCATTTGTTTGACATAGGCCGCATCTAAACGATGCTGACGGTTCAGGCTCCATGGTGTCGTCCTTGGGTGGGTAGGGCCAGGATGATTCCATGTGTCCCTCTCTAAAGCAACATTAGCAGTACACAACAGAAGGCTTGAACGGACGCGGTTGCAGTATATAGCCGTAACACACCTTACACAGCATACGTTCAGGTGGAGAATTAGGTCCTTGAAGCGTGATTAGGCACGTACGACTGCTCCCTAGGTAGCGAGCAGCGACGACCTTGTGTGTTGGACACGATAGTTCCTGCAGGAGCCTCACGGGTTCTTCATCAAGTCAACGCCATTAACCATGTAGCGTCTTAAATCGGTGCCACTGGCCAGGTACGCCTGGACTGGAAGGACACATTCTTCCGAGACTTGTCTTTGTTGCAGCTCTTCGAGTTTATAAACTAGTGCTATAGCAGACACCTATACTCAGACCGTATTGGTAGGTTTGCGTAGAGCGAAACCTTGAAATAGAAGTCTCGAGGCAGGCGTCCAGGGCCGCTTGAATGATACGGTGGTGCAGAGTGGACATGTCATATCTAGCACGAGGCTTGATAACCAGTTTGTACCACGATGTCGTTGGCGACTCCGGAGACGTACATGTTGGTCGTGCGGACAGGCATTGTGATGAGCGAGGTCTTTTCGGGGCTTCTTGAACTACATTTTCATCCGATGGAAGGCCAGCAGCTTCCTTCGTTACCTTGGCCGAGGTGTGCGCCATGACAGCAGGGCTGTTCCAGCAGGGCTCCACATTGGTGGTATCCATCCTCAGGGTACAGCCTTCGCACGTTGCACTTGTCCCCACGAAGGAGACGCTCCTGACTTGGATGGCAGTTGCATCGGTAATGTTCCGCTCCCTTGACGCAGCGGACAACAGCTTGGATACTCCGCGCAAACGCGGCGAGTGCCCCGGGGGCACTCGCATTCGCGAAGCCGTGCTAGAACTCGAGCAAGAGGGCGTAGATGCCGACGGGCGTTGTAGGTAGGCGCCAGTAGTAATTACGAACCACCAAAGCCGTCCATAACAACAGAGTTCCAGTAGTGGGGAAAAAAACAGCAAACGGGGCGAAAATACGGAGCTACGGAAAACCACGCCCGAGCGGAACTGTCGGATGATTCAGTTGTCCCTTGAATCAAGCAGTAATAAACAGCGGAAAACCAGACGAGCTTAGGGCATTTTTGTTCGCTTGTTCGGCCAAGCACCCTTCTTTAAAGGTGTTCAATCTGATAACGATGCTTTTATTAACAATTTAGTGCGGTTCACCTGGAAACAATCTGATTTACAACTTGAATGGTCTCAAAACGTTTTGTGCGTATTGAGTGTTGCTTCTATCTTGAGTTTACATGTGACAGAACTTTCAGTTTCCTTTTTTTTTTGGCGTTTGTGTACTGAGCTTGCGTAATGTTGCATCCCTTCTCCCACTCTTTGATAAGGCCTCAAAAGAGGCCGGTTTTATGTAATAACTCAATAAATATTAAATTAGAACGACTGGTTTGAGGGCACCCGACAGTAACGAGGGTCCCTTGTTTATGGGCAAATAAATATCGATGAAATGCAATGCTGCTTTGATTTCTTTATTGATGTATAACGCCAGGCAGTTTCAACTTGTATACAACTTGTATACGATCATTACTCGTGCACGATGTCTGTTACATTACTAGTAATAATAACATCAGCAAGTTAGCACATCTGGCAAGGGCAAACATCTGTGGCCATCAGAAGTTTCTTAGGGCTTCCATAGCAGCATCTGGGCCCCAGCTAACACCAGGCACAGATACTTCTGCAGAAACTAAGCGTAACTACCGCTGAAGTGACTTAAGAAAATCAGACCCAGTAACCTAAAGAAAATGTCCTTTTTTTACAATATGAGATAACTTCCGAAATGTCTATCGTTCCAGTGACATAATAATGAAACGAGCAGCAAAAATACTGTCTGCAATGAGGCATTAATTATCAAATTTAACAGTACGAGAGCTCTTGTTTGCAACAGTAGACACACCTAAACGCTGCCATGTCGACGGCTTTATTGAAGGTGCTGATTTATTACCATCACCCTCGTCTTAACGACATTTACTTTCCCACCCTCCATTCATGTAATTTTGTTTGGACCATCGCCAGAACATGTTTTCTTCATCGTTCTCATACTAACCACTACTTTCATTCTTTCACTTCTCAATGTTGCAATGATTGGAACCACGTGGCCACCCCATTGTATCTATTACGGATCACAGTGATATTAAAGATGCGTTTGGAGAACATGTCACCTGACATTTGTACTTATTATATTTCAAGTAATTTCATGTATATTTCATGGAATTCAAATAAATAAATTAATTAATTACACAGTAAGTCTAGACTAACAGTCAGGTACTTACTTGTTTGGGAGTAGGACGACAGGCCTGTGCGTAGACGAAGTGATTGCAGACATTCAAAAATGATTCTTGTTCTGAGCTAAATGAAACACTTTACTTCAAAAAACACCGCGAAATTTTGGAAAGGAAGTCTAGACTTGACTGAAGTTTGTTCATATATGCGGCCTAGTGTTCGCAATAAGCGATTTGTGACTTACTTCTTTTTTCTTATTCCAAACAGGATTTCTTCGATCTACTGCCTTTCAAGCTGTGCAATGCTCTCCTAAAAGGCAATCATTATCAGCTTGAGAGGTTGCAATGTTGATTAAGTAAGTTACCAAGTCGCAAAGATTAACCTCTCCATCATTCACTTTAGGGTAGACCTTCCACGTGTGGAACTGAAGTCGAGGTATATAGAGATATCCCTTCCGTAATTAAGAAATCCTGGACTTAGCGCTTATATTATTTGCACTTGTATTAGTTTGGCAGCATGAAATTTTGAGGAGGACAATTCATAGTGGTCTACCCTTTGTTTTATTAAACGCAGTTCGTTTTAGTAACACGTCTAAAGACACCCTGCATAAATGGTGAAATTCCAGTGCTTGAGCTGGTATTGTGATACGAAACAAAGCCTACATCCAAAATGCACTCGTTACCGGACTTGGCTGCTCAAGAAAATGCTACAGGCAATGCGTTTGTCTTCTTCATTATCATCCTCATCATCGTGCTCGTCAGCTTATGCTTACGTACGCGGCAGGACAAAGGCGTGTCCAGTCATTTCCAATTACCTATTGTCAGGAGTGACAATCATAAAGAAAGAAAGAAGACGAGGAAGAAAGAGTGAAGCGGAGCGCGTGGAGCCGCCATCTTGGAGAAGGGGCGCGCGCAGGGAAGGACGTGGTGGCCAGGGCGCAGCGTTCCAGGGGAAGACGGCCGAAGATCGCCTCTCTGGGTCCTGCCCCAGTTCCTCGGCGACACATCGACGTCCCGCCCGAGTACCAGGCTCGGCGAGCAGATGTCCGACGTCCCCAGAACTACCGCTGGCCCGGACCTACCTGCCAGGACACGTCAGCGTTTGTGCCGCTGAACGTGGACGCGCGGAGGCTGGCTACAGCCAGTCACCGTCCCGTCCGGAGAACTACGCCGGGCCGGCGCGCACCGGGAGCGCCAGCCGGCACGAGCCGCGCTCTGCCGGAGCGCGACAGCCCCGCAGCGACCGTGCCTTCGTCACGTCGGCCGGGGCATCGGGGACGCCGGACACTAACAACGACTGACGACGACCAGATCGCATCGACGGACCACAGACCGGGGGACGCCGATACCCGCGTCGAACAGAACCGGTACTGTAAGCGCCACTACTACAGCGAATAGACGATCGCCGCACAGACGTTTGTAAACGCGGTAGTGTGAGCGGAAAGCTGAGCAAGGGTGAACGCATTCCGTGTGTGATAAGTGTTGAATCGTACCGTGTGTTCCTGTTACTAAAATAGCCTATTGAATGAATGTTACGTGTGTATGGCATCGTGCGTTCGTGTGTTCCTTCCGCCCGCTGAAGCAAGCGTACCAGGCGTTAACGTACGCGTGACAACATTGGCGAGCCTGCCAGGATCCCTTTAACTTTGTCACGTGCCTCGGTGTGTCTTGAGCAGCGGAATGGACCTTGAACGTTTCATGACGGCAGGGAGTGCCGCGGGCATGTCGGCTGAGGCCATAATAGCACTGTATCACGAGGAACAGAAGCGATTAAGAGAAGAACGCGCAGAGGCGCGAGAGGCTGCGAAGGAAGATGAGGAGAGAGCGAAGGCAGCTGAGGAGAGAGCCAAGGCCGCTGAGGAGAGAGCGAAGGATGCGGACGAGCGTGCGTACAGGAACTTGATGTTGGAAAAAGAGCTTACGGAAAAGAAATTACAGCTGCGCATGAGTAAAAGTGGAGAAGAGGCAGGAAATAGGAGCTCAGACGTGGTACCTCAGAGAATAGCGACAGTGTGTCCCCAAAAGCTAATCGCCCCCTTTGACGAAAGGCGAGATGACTTAGATGCCTATATACAGCGTTTCGAGCGAATAGCAACTGGACAAGGCTGGCCGAAGAGTGACTGGGCGACGGGATTGAGTATGTGTCTCGTGGGGGAAGCATTGGCCGTGTACAGCCGGATGTCAGCGACTGACGCACTAGATTACGACAAGGTAAAGAAGGCTCTCCTACAACGCTTCAGACTAACGGCCGAAGGTTTCAGGGATAAATTCCGAAGCTGCAAGCCACACGATAACGAGACAGGCCAGCAATTCGCCGCTCGAATCTCCAACTACTTTGATCGTTGGTTGGAGATGGCTAACATAGAGAAGACATTCGAAGACTTGAGGGACAACATAATTGCAGAACAGTTCCTAGCATCATGTCATCAGGGCGTGGCAATATTCCTGAAAGAGCGCAACTTGAGGACGGTGGCGGAACTATCTGAACACACCGATCGCTATTTAGAAGCCCAAGGCCAAAAGAATTTGGGAAAGGGGAAGGAAGATAAAAAGACACCAGATGAGAGAGAACAGACTCGAAGCACAATCAAATGTTTTATGTGTGACAGGATAGGGCATCGGGCTGTGAATTGCCCCTTGGGTCGTACTCGCAGTTCGACGTTGAAGTGCGAGGGGTGCGGGTGGCATGGACATACAATACAAACCTGCCGAGCTAAGCCAGAAAATAAGACTGCCTGCATTGTTTCGAGTGAAAGTCACATTGATGTCGAGAGGACGCAAATGGAACAGAAAAGGGCCAGCGACAAGGCATGCTCTGTCACAACGGCTCCGAGGTCGGAAGACCCGGAAACCTCGATGTCAGTAGTAGTGGGAATGCTGCAGGGACGAAAAGTGTCGGTACTAAGAGATACTGGGTCCAACATTGTTCTGGTAAGGCAATCCATGGTGTCGGACAGAGATATCACTGGTACAGAAACACCAGTTCGATTGGCGGATGGTACAGTACGGCGAATGCCTATGGCTCGTGTGTTGCTTTTGACGCCTTACTATTGCGGTTGGATTGAAGCCCGGTGCGTCAAAGAACCGCTTTACGACGTCATTCTTGGGAATGTGCCAGGAGTCAGAAGAGTGGATGATCCAGATCCCCTCTGGAGTTTTCCCAATATCCAAATTACAAGTAGGACGGAGCATGAATCCAGCGAAGCCGGTGGCAGAGACAACGAAAGAAGTTCGGATCCGTATACCGGAGAAGCTAGCATATTGTCAGTAGAGAAAAGCACAAGGAACCAGGATAGGAAAGATGTCGGTATAAAGAATACTTCAGGCACCGGCATCGATATTACCGCGAGAGAAATGAAGAAAAGGCAAGAAGCGGACAGTACGCTGCGACATTATTTTGAAATTTTAGGGAAATGGATTCAGAATAAGAAGAGCCGGGTCGTACATAAGTTTGAGAAGGTTGGAGAATTACTGTACCGAATAGCCAGAACCCACGATGGAAGAGAAACACGACAGCTAGTAGTGCCAGCGAGTTTACGAAGAGCAGTCCTCGAGTTAGCGCATGACACTATAATGGCTGGCCATCAAGGAGTAAGAAAGACGACCAGCCGAGTATCAGAAGAATTCTTTTGGCCGTGCATGCAAAGTGACATTAAACGGTTTGTGCGATCTTGCGAGATATGTCAGAGAACCACACCAAAATGGTTAATATCAAAGCTACCTCTAGGGAATACGCCTATTATTCAGCAACCGTTTCAAAAGGACACAGGAATGGTCATCACAGAGTCGGCTGCTGAAAGTCCATACCAAGCAGACATCCCAACGAAAGAAATGATCCCTCAAAAGGTGAAGATGACAAGCACGGTGTCTAAATCGAGCGTATGTGAGGAAAGACGGGCTCAAGAATTGAAGAGCAATGGACGTGTCATCGCTGGGTCCGACAACTTTGACAAGCCCCAGGCATGCAGGTCTGGGTCCCGCGCCAACTCATGGTGTCATCCAAATCACCCTCCCCGAGGTCATGTCTCGATGAGGCGCCGCCGTCGAGAGCCAGGGCCAGTGCACAACTTCATGTCTTGCTGTACCGAGGTCAGACAAGAACCGGTAGTCAGGAGTTCACGGACCACATGATTGAACGTGCCACGAAGGACATCACTGACTTTGCGGAATATGTTCGTTTACGTGTTTACTTTGTGAATATGTTCGTGTACTGGGGAATAGCTTGCTGCGCATGCATATAGTGTTTAGAGCTTCTGAGGAGTCTTCCTCAAACACTCGCGGAATACAACGCCTTGTGAATGCTGCTGTCGTTGACATTGACGTAGTGTTAAGACTCAGCAGAAACTTGCGTGATGTGCGTGTGGGTGCAGTGAAGTGCGGTGGAGTGCAGTGAGGTTTGAAGGAAGAAACGGCGAAGAGAAGTTATATGTGATGTAGTGCAGTGAAGTGAAGTGCAGTGACGTGTGAACGAAGTAGTGGCGAAGTGAAGTTATATGTGGTGTGGTGAAGTGGAAGTGCAGTGTCCGTGTACATCCAAGAGGTGACGAGCAGTGAGGGATGTTTTCGCGGAGCGAAAACTTGGAAAACAGGGGGGCCATTGTCAGGAGTGACAATCATAAAGAAAGAAAGAAGACGAGGAAGAAAGAGTGAAGCGGAGCGCGTGGAGCCGCCATCTTGGAGAAGGGGCGCGCGCAGGGAAGGACGTGGTGGCCAGGGCGCAGCGTTCCAGGGGAAGACGGCCGAAGATCGCCTCTCTGGGTCCTGCCCCAGTTCCTCGGCGACACATCGACGTCCCGCCCGAGTACCAGGCTCGGCGAGCAGATGTCCGACGTCCCCAGAACTACCGCTGGCCCGGACCTACCTGCCAGGACACGTCAGCGTTTGTGCCGCTGAACGTGGACGCGCGGAGGCTGGCTACAGCCAGTCACCGTCCCGTCCGGAGAACTACGCCGGGCCGGCGCGCACCGGGAGCGCCAGCCGGCACGAGCCGCGCTCTGCCGGAGCGCGACAGCCCCGCAGCGACCGTGCCTTCGTCACGTCGGCCGGGGCATCGGGGACGCCGGACACTAACAACGACTGACGACGACCAGATCGCATCGACGGACCACAGACCGGGGGACGCCGATACCCGCGTCGAACAGAACCGGTACTGTAAGCGCCACTACTACAGCGAATAGACGATCGCCGCACAGACGTTTGTAAACGCGGTAGTGTGAGCGGAAAGCTGAGCAAGGGTGAACGCATTCCGTGTGTGATAAGTGTTGAATCGTACCGTGTGTTCCTGTTACTAAAATAGCCTATTGAATGAATGTTACGTGTGTATGGCATCGTGCGTTCGTGTGTTCCTTCCGCCCGCTGAAGCAAGCGTACCAGGCGTTAACGTACGCGTAACACCTATGTTTTGTGGAGACGATTCCAACTTGCACCTGCAAATTTCCTGATCTCACCATCACTCCACCTAATTTCCTGCTCTCCTCGAATGCGCTTCCCTTTCTCTGACACCTATTCCGCAACTCTAACGGTCGACCAGTTATAAAACCTACGCATTACACGGCCTTTCCAGCTTCTTTTTTTTTTATCACATCCACAAGGACGGATCAGGGGCGGCCACTCCCGCGTCTCCAACGCACACTGCCACAAGTTACGCACCTCGTCAAGAGGATCACAAACCAAAGAAGCGGACTTAAGGAGCAGGACACACTAAGCATAATTCAAGCTCTCCTAACTAGCCGTATCACCTACGGAACTCTCTACTTGACGCTCAAGCCGGCAGAAATCAAGAAACTCAATGTTGTCATTCGAAAGGCAATCAAAGTAGCCTTGACCCTCCCACCCATAGCATCAACGGAGAAACTCCTCAAGCTCGGCGTCCACAATACGTGGGAAGAGCTTGTCGAGGCTCATAAGATCAGCCAACTAGAGCGGCTCAAGCTCACACCCACCGGACGTGCAGTTTTGCGCTACCTCAACTACAATGAAAGCTTCATTGCAGACACAGACCAGAAAGCAAGAATCCCACCTGCAGTCCGGGACTGTATCAGCGTTGCAAGTATACCGCGCAATATGCATCCAACTTATCATAAGGAGCGTCGGCAAAGCAGAATCCGCGCACTCAGCAAGAAATACGGGAGAGACCCTGATACAAGGTACACCGATGCTGCCCGGTATATTAAACGAAACGCCTTTGCCCTAAGCGTCACGGATCACCAAGGCAAAGAAGTTGCAGCTGTCACCATCCGAGCAAGAGCCTCCGAGACTGCAGAGGAAGCGGCAATCGCTCTGGCAATGACAACTTGCCTTGAAGTAGCAGTAGTACTAACAGACTCACAAGCAGCAGCGCGCAACTATCAAAAAGGACGCGTATCAGAAACCGCGCTCAAAATACTAAGAAATCACATCGCACGCGCCCGCTCCCTGACACCCACATCAACTGGGTCCCAGGCCATCAGGGCATGACAGGAAATGAGGCGACACACGCCGCTGCCCGCAAGCATACGAGCCGGGCTTTCCTGCCATCCTACACTAGGCCGGCCACCAACGTTGATGATATCACCCTGAAGTACTCGGAGCTTCTGCAACACCACCGACTCAGCAGAAGAACGTACGCTTCACCACACAAGAATCTGAGCAATGAGGAAGAAGTCATCCTGCGCCGCCTACAGACCAACACCTACGTGCACGGAATTATCATGCACAGACTGTATCCTACGCAGAACTCGTACACATACCCCCATTGCGACGTTCCAGACACCCTACAACATATGGTCCAGTATTGCCCACTGCGTGACAAAACCGCGGACCCTACCTCACAAGCTCCACAAGACGACTCCAAAGAAAGACGCCCCATAGAAGCAATAAAAGAGCGCCCCAGCTCACCGCAGATCAATACGATAACTGAAACGTGGGAGGCCAAGCTTTCCTCCGATGGCCTGGACGACCAACGCAGTCTCGTCGCCCGGGCCAAGGAGGCAGCCCAAGCCAGAGGGTTCTTGGAATAAGGAATCCTCCCACCTAGGGTGAACCGGCTTCTGACTCGGATTACCGTTTCGGAAAATAAAAGTTTAGTTCTCTCTCTCTCTCAATCTCAACTAGAATACCTACTATCCCCGTTTGCTTTCTGATTTGCTTTCTTCCTGTCTCTTAACGTCAGGGTAAAATTTTTAATGTGAAAGCATTAAAATGGTAGGTTAACGTGAAGAATTTGTTTGAGTAACGTGAAAAATTTTGCGGAGCGTGTCGCTAAAGTGACACAAGATAGTCCCTAAATTTCCGAAAAGTTTTGTTGCAAAGTCGTTAAAATTGTCGCTAGCACTTATGAGCAAATTTCAGGCAACGTAGGAACACTATAATATACGGTGACTAGGCGTAAATAATTTACCGAAACGTCCTGCATTTGTCATGGGTTCGTGTGATTGAGAAATAGACAGTGCTTTTACCAACACTATCTAGTGGAGTTTAGCTTTACAATTATACTTGCATAACAACGGACCACGACAACTGAAATTCGGCTTTTACGCTCAAATTATGAGGTTTCAAACGCAGCGCGATTTAATAATCCAAGCAATATGAATTTTCTAGCACACAAAGGCACTTAGTTCACATTATCCCTGAAATTTCCTAAGTTCTCAGCGCTCCCGAAGGAATAGTAAATTCTTTAAAGTGTGCAATGTCGCATGATAACATGGCAATGACAGTTACGGGACCTTTATACCAGTCAAATACTTTGGTTTCCTAGCTTCTTACTACCTCAAGGCTTTTCACAGTACTGATTTTTCCAAAGCCCATGCGATTAAGAAACAGGGTGTTCAGTTTCACATGAACAAGCACAGGCGCCGCTTTGCATACGCCTTTATACAGCCAACCTATGTTGTTGTTCAGCTGCTGAGCTCTAAGTCCCACAGCAAAATTTCCAAGTGCCCACCAATCGAACGTATTTTGGGTAAGTGCATAACGCGGAGTGTTACCAGCCACTCAAATTGCTTTATAAAGAATAAATACGTGAATTTTATGAGAAAACTGTGAATCCTGTGAAACAACCACTGCATCATCATGTGCATAGATCCAACACGTCACACATTCAATTTCGGCCGCTTACATG
Source organism: Dermacentor andersoni (assembly GCF_023375885.2). Lineage (NCBI taxonomy): Eukaryota > Metazoa > Arthropoda > Arachnida > Ixodida > Ixodidae > Dermacentor > Dermacentor andersoni. The sequence goes on along the minus strand of NC_092817.1, from coordinate 182,541,743 downwards.
CAGTTTTTAAATAAAGTGCATTCTGGATGGTGTTTCTTGAAGCTACTTTCCAATCTTCGAACCCACTGAAATGCGGCAAATGTTTCTGTCACGTTGCCGAAAGTCTCTAGTCGTTAACCAGACTGAAAGTCAGGAAGTCTAGCAACAAAGTCGCTAAAATGACAACGCTATTCATCAATGATAAGTCACTTATGCTCTGTCGAGGTGAAAAACAAGCGCTTAGGACCAATCGCGACGACTCACTCCGTTTTTTTTTTAAATGGCGCAGCGTCCACATACGCACTTTTACTGGGCTTTTCTCGCACGTGCTCAAGACATTTTGCAGTCGATCTATTGCGTTGCAATAGGTAAAGTTAACGCTAGCAGGTTATCCAGTCAGGCGAGTCTAGCAGTGCAATTGGAGGAATTAGAGGGCAGTAAATGGAATATAATAGGGCTCGGTGAAGTTAGGAGGTCAAAAGAAGCATATACAGTGCTAAAAAGCGGGCACGTCCTGTGCTACCGGGGCTTAGCGGAGAGACGAGAACTAGGAGCCGGATTCCTGATTAATAAGGCTATAGCTGGTAACATACAGTAATTCTATAGCATTAGCGAGAGGGCGGCAGGTCTTGTCGTGAAACTTAATAAGATATACAAATTGAAGGTCGTACAGGTCTACGCCCCTACAGCCAGTCATGATGACCAGGAAATCGAAAGCTTCTATGAAGAGGTGGAATCGGCAATGGGTAAAGTCAAAACAAAATACACTATACTGATGGGCTACTTCAATGCCAGGGTAGGCAAGAAGCAGGCTAGAGACAAGTCAGTGGGGGAATATGGCATAGGCTCTAGGAATAGCGGGGGAGACTTATTAGTAGAATTTGCAGAACATAATATTATGCGGATAATGAATACCTTCTTCCGCAAGCGGGATGGCACAAAGTGCACGTAGAGGCGCCCGAATGGCGACACTAGAAATGAAATAGACTTTATACTCTGCGCTAACCCTGGCATAATAAAAGATGTTGACGTGCTGGGCAAGGTGCGCTGCAGGGACCATAGGATGGTAAGAACTAGAATTAGCCCAGGCTTGAGGAGGGAACGAAAGAAAACCTGGTACATAAGAAGCCCATCAATGAGTTAGCCGTAAGAGGGAAAATAGAAGAATTTAGGATCAAGCTACAAAACAGGTATTCGGCTTTAGATCAGGAATAGGACCTTAGTGTTCAAAATATGAACGACGACCTTATGGGCATCATTAAGCAGTGTGCAATAGAAGTCGGTGGTAACTCCGTTAGACCGGATGTCAGTAAGCTATCGCAGCTGACGAAAGATCTGACCAAGAAACGCCAATGTATGAAAGCCTCCAACCCTACAGCTAGAATAGCACTGGCCGAAATTTCCAAGTTGATCAACAAGCGTAAGACAGCTGACAGAAGGAAGTATAATATGGATAGAATTGAACATGCTCTCAGGAATGGACGAAGCCTAAAAGCAGTGAAGAAGAAACTAGGAATATGCAAGAATCAGATGTATGCGTTAAGACACAAAGCCGGCAATATCATTACAAATATTGATGAGATAGTTCAAGTGGCTGAGGAGTTCCATAGAGATTTATACAGTACCAGTGGCACTCACGACATGATGGAAGAGAGAATAGTCTAGAGGAATTTGAAATCCCCCAAGTAACGCCGGAAGAAGTAAAGAAAGCTTTGGTAGCTATGCAAAGGGGGAAGGTAACTGGGGTGGATCAGGTAACAGCAGATTTGTTGAAGGATGGTGGGCAGATTGTTCTAGAAAAACTGGCCCCCCTGTATACGCAATGCCTCATGAGTTCGAGCGTACCGGAATCTTGGAAGAACGCTAACATAATCCATAAGAAAGGGGACGCCAACGACTTGAAAAATTATAGACCAATCAGCTACCGTACGTTGCCTGCAAAGTATTTACTAAGGTAATCGCAAATAGAATCAGCAACACCTTAGACTTCTGTCAACCAAAGGACCAGGCAGAATTCCTTAAAGGCTACTCAACAATAGACCATATTCACACTATCAATCAGGTCATAGAAAAATGTGCGGAATGTAACCAACCCTTATATATAGCTTTCATTGATTATGAGAAAGCGTTTGATTCAGTCGAAACCTCAGCAGTCATGGGTGCATCACGGAATCAGGGCGTAGACGAGCCGTATGTAAAAATACTGGAAGATATCTATAGCGCCTCCACAGCCACTGTAGTCCTCCCTAAAGAAAGCAACAAAATCCCAATAAAGATAGGCGTCAGGTAGGGAGATACGATCTCTCCACTGCTATTCACAGCGTGTTTACAGGAGGTATTCAGAGACCTGGATTGGAAAGAATTGGGGATAAGAGTTAATGGAGAATACCTTAGTAACTTGCGATTCGCTGATGATATTGCCTTGCTTAGTAACTCAGGGGACGAATTGCAATGCATGCTCACTGACCGGGAGAGGCAAAGCAGAATGGTGGGTCTAAAAATAAATCTGTAGAAAACTAAAGTAATGTTTAACGGTCTCGGGAAGAGAACAGCAGTTTACAATAGGTAGCGAGGCACTCGAAGTGGTAACGAAATACATCTAAGTGACCGCGGATCCGGATCATGAGACTGAAATAATCATAAGAATAAGAATGGGCTGGGGTGCGTTTGGCAGGCATTCTCAGATCATGAACAGCAGGTTTCCATTATCCCTCAAGAGAAAAGTGTGTAACATCTGTGGCTTACCAGTACTCACGTACGGGGCAGAAACCTGGAGGCTTACGACAAGGTTTCTGCTTATATTGAGGACGACGCAACGAGCTATGGAAAGAAGTATGATAGATGTAACGTTAAGGGATAAGAAAAGAGCAGATTGGGTGAGGGAACAAACGCGAGTTAATGACATCTTAGCTGAAATCAAGAAAAAGAAATGGGCATGGGTAGGACATTTAATGAGGACCGAAGATAACCGATGGGCATTAAGGGTTACGGACTGTATTCCAAGTGAAGGGAAGCGTAGCAGGGGCCGGCAGAAAGTTAGGTGGGCGGATGAGATTAAGAAGTTCGCAGGGACAACATGGCCACAATTGGTACATGACCGGGGTAGTTGGAGAAGTATGGGAGAGACCTTTGGGAGTTGGAGAAGTATGGAGAGGCCTAACCAGGCTGATGATGATGGTGATGATGATGATGATCAGTTGAAGTTACTTGCACGGAGATGGCTGCGTACGAGACAAGTGTAAGGAGGCTAATCCTGTATATTACGCGTTGATATCTGGAATAGTCGAACGAAGATGAGATCATTCGTCATAGTTTATGACTTCACTACTCTGCAAATCCACAAACAAATATGAATATTTTTACTTAAGCAACATAACTGCGGTACGCGACCAGTGTCGCTTAGACCTCATAGCCTACACTGTATTTGAAAAAAAAAAGTGCTATACGCGACTTTCTGTAGCCTCCATTGTTAAATCAGAGTATTATTCGCAATGTCCGTTGACTGTCGCACCGTGCCGCAGTAGACGAGAGCAACGACACGAGGTGGATTGAGCCGAGGACAACGCGGTATGGCCGCGTTGTCCTCGTTGTATGGCCGCGTTGTCCGCGTTGTATGGCCCCAATTCTTACCAATCCAGGTCTCTGAATACCTCCTGTAAACACGCTGTGAATAGCATTGGAGAGATCGTATCTCCCTGCCTGAAGCCTTTCTTTATTGGGATTGTTGCTTTCTTTATGGAGGACTACGGTGGCTGTGGAGCTTCTATAGATATATTTCAGTATTTTTGCATACGGTTCGTCTACGCCCTGATTCCGTTATGCCCCCATGACTGCTGAGGTTTCGACTGAATCAATTGCGCATGTTCACAATTCTGCACTATCATGAGGTCAGGGCTGGTGTCCATGATCACACTGTTGCCCTGTCTAGTGGGCACTGCAGGATCCGTTATAATTGTCACGTCGAGTTGTCCTGTTTGTTCCAGAATGTTTCTGCCCTTGGCGTCCTGTTTCGGGTAACCGCACCTAGGATCTTTTGCATTGAAATAACCTACTATCACCAGTGGTCTTCCCTTTACCAGGCGGGCAAGAGTCTGTCAAACTTTGTCTTTCTTTGGCTTGGTGGACTGTAAATGTTTAGTATAAAGGCACTCTTTTTGTTCAGGCCTTTATATATTATTTCTATTAGTAAATGGTTAATATCCGTGTCGGTAAAAGGATCGTGTTTGATTGCGGTAAACGATTTCGCTACCAAAGTCACCATTGCTTTCTCCGAATCCGGGTGTGTGCACACCTCGTATCCCTGAAGGTTTGGAGGAGATCCGACTTCCTGAAGGGCTATGACAGGTGGTGGCTCGCTCTGTGAGCTCACCAGCTGTGTTAAAAGTGCCCTTTTCCGCCGGTATCCACGACAGTTCCACTGCCAATTTCGCAATTTTCTGTTATAGTTGGTTTATGTTTAGGCATGGTAGCTTTCTTGTGCAATGGCTGCCAGCCCTGGTCGGGCGTATGGTTTCTCGGCTCTCTCTCTAATGTTAGCTCCGGTAATTTGCTTACGCACCGTTTTCATGATTTCAATTTGCAGAGCCTGGAGTTTTTTGTCGGACTTCACTTCAAACTCAGTCATATTTTGCGTTAGTTGCTGTGTTATTTGGGCTGACACCTGTTGGGTGATCTGTTGCGCTATTGAGGGTAATAGTTGTTCAAAAATCTCTTGGATTTGTGTCTGGAGTGTTTCGACTGACTGTATTCTAGGGCGCTTTTGGGGTACCTTACAGCTCGCCCCGAAACTTGCTCTGACTGCGCCGGTTTAGCCTGTGTGTTTTGTTGCTGCGGCTGCATTTGCTTTAGCATCGTATTCTCACGCTCTAAGTCACCTAAGCGAACTCTCATGAGTTCTAGCTCTCGTTCTAGGCGCGTTATCTGTGCAGTTGTTTGAGGTGTGTTTTGGGAGGCTATTGCTGACCAGCTCACCTTGTTTTTGTCGCCTTCATTCTTTGGAGATTGTTTCTTGCTCTTCTGATGGCTGGTGCTTTACTTCTCCTCTTGTTTTCTGCCCCGAGAGTTGGATCGGCCTCGGGAGGTCGACCTGGTACGCGAGCGGGACCTCTCCGGCGAGTCCGAGTTCTCTCGGTCGGAACTGAGCCACCTCTTCTTGGGGGCCCCTGTGACCTGGTTATGTTGTCTCATACGTTGTCTTCCCCTTTGCGGGACGCGCTTCAGTTTTTCGGTGCACTCTGGTGCCGCTGTAGGATGAGGTCCCCCGCACAGAACACACTTGGGCTCACACTCATGGTCCGCTGGTGGGTCGCGGAGACCACATTTCGCACAAGCCTTGATAGTTGGGGTTGGACAGACATCCGTCCTATGTCCTAGGTGGGCTAGGTCCGTCCTAGGTGGGCTCGGTGGCTGTGCCACGATACAGTATACTAAACTGCTGCTGTTTAACATGCAGGTGCTCATCATCGCACTGATCGGCGCAGCTCTGCCCGCTACCATCTCGGCTGTCCCGCACGCAACATCAATCTGCCTGGAACCGTGCCTTGGCCGTGCCCCTGCTGTCTATCGCCAAGTCACGCTAGCGCCCCCTACGCTTCTAGTAGCGCCGCCTGTGACGAGCGTGATCAGCCCTACCACCAGGGAGCTGCCTGCGTCAGCAACATCTGGCATATCACCTATAAAAGACCAACGCCTTCACGCGCCAACCTGTGGGCTCGGTGGCTGTGCCACGATACAGTCTACTAAACTGCTGCTGTTTAACATGCAGGTGCTCATCATCGCACTGATCGGCGCAGCTCTGCCCGCTACCATCTCGGCTGTCCCGCACGCAACATCAATCTGCCTGAAACCGTGCCTTGGCCGTGTCCCTGCTGTCTATCGCCAAGTCACGCTAGCGCCCCCTGCGCTTCTACTAGCGCCGCCTGTGACGAGCGTGATCAGCCCTACCACCAGGGAGCTGCCTGCGTCAGCAACATCTGGCAGATCACTTATAAAAGACCAACGCCTTCACGCGCCAACCTGTGGGCTCGGTGGCTGTGCCACGATACAGTCTACTAAACTGCTGCTGTTTAATATGCAGGTTAGTCAGTGCTATAGTCTCTACGCTAACAAATCAAGCAACTATGTTTTGGTACTGCTGCCGAGCCCCCAGTGTCTGTTTGCCATCGCAATGAATTGTATTCATATCTCGCGCTCTTTGCTGCTACTGTCGGGCGACATAGAAACTAACCCCGGTCCTGACTCTAACGCTATACTAACTGAACTAAAGAAGCTATCCGCTGGGCAATCGCAGTTAATTAGCGAGATTAAATGTTTAAAAAGCGGACTAGACGAGACTAACAATTCGATTTCTGAACTAAACAGAAGAATGCATGCCGTCGAGAGCCACTGTCAACACATCGAGGACCTGCAGCGACAGGTTGAAACATTTAAGACTTCTGCGGCCATGACGACACGGGCAATCTCCGATATAGAAGCGCGCATCGATGACGCAGAAAACCGAGCCCGCCGCAACAACCTTGTCTTCTTCGGTATCCCCGACCCAAGTGCGTCTGCATCCGCCGCTCAGGCAGAGGAAGAAATCATTCGGCTTTGCGCTGACCAATTAAACATAACCGTGCATCCTGAGGCGATTGAACGTGCGCATCGTCTCGGCCGCCATTCTGATAACCGAAACTGTCCTATAATCGTAAAGTTCCTTTTTTATAAAACAAAAGAAAACATTCTGTCTAACGGCCGCAAGTTGAAAGGGACTAACTATAGCATTCGCGAAGACTACTCTCGTACTGTGCAGAATGCCCGGAAACATCTTTTGGCTTTTGCAAGGACCAAGTCAGCTGCATTTTCATTACGCTACAAAACTCTGTTTATAGAATCTGCTAAGTACATGTACTACGAAACCACAAAATCTGTAAAAGAAATCCAATAGCAATCGCTGCATCACCGTCATCCAACACACCGTTCGATAACGACAACCCGCCCTAACAGTACTATTTCAGCAATATATTATAACATACGTAGCTTCCTTTCCAAACGTGACGTTGTATCTAATCTGGTTTTATGATCTGGATGTAACTTGTTGATACTTACCGAAACCTGGCTAACCGCTGACGTATCCGATGCGGAGGTCATGGATGACCTGCCCGGTTTCCACGTCTTCCGTAACGATCGCCAGCACTCTAGAGGTGGCGGGGTGCTCATCGCCGTAAGTAATACGATACCCTGCTCTGTTGTTCACAACCCAAGTGACCTAGAAATATTATGGCTACTCTTTCGTGCAACCCCGAAAACTATTTTACTTGGCGTTTGCTACCGCCCCCCGCGAGCAGACACTAGCTTCACGGACAAGCTCAACCGCGTCCTAGATGTACTAATGAAAAAATACACTAACGCTCAGATTTTGCTCTTTGGAGACTGTAATTTCCCTAATATCAATTGGGATAACTATCCACCTTCGTCACATAGTACAACCGAAAATGATTTCCTCGAAGTCTGCTTTAATTTCAACTTGACCCAGCTAGTCTTAGAACCAACACGCGTAGTGAATGACTCGGCCAACATTTTAGATCTCATATTAACTAACAATCCATCTAGCCTATCTTCGATATCCTATCTCCCGGCAATTAGCGACCATAAAGTAATCCACACTGTCTTTAACTTTACCTTTGCAAAACGAGAATGGTGGAATAAAATAATACGCCTATACGATAAAGGCAACTACGAAGCCATTAACAACGAACTAATGCTCTTCTACCCCACTTTCAGTGATGAATTCCACAACCGCACACTTCAAGCAAATTGGTCGATCTTCCAACAAAAAATCACCGACCTTGCTAATAACCACATTCCAGTTGTTTCAGTACCGACTAACAGCAATAAACCTTGGTTTACAAAAAAATTATCAACTTTAGAAAACAGGAAGAAACGATTCTTTCGGTCAGCAAAGCAAACCAATTGTGCTGTGGCCTGGGACAAATATTACGAGGCAGAGAAAGTTTATCTTTCGGCTATACGCCGCGAAAAACACTCCTTTTTCCATGACACGTTGCCTCGTGTACTAAGCACTAACCCCCAGAAATTCTGGCAATTACTAAACCCCAAGCCACCGAATGCTATCACTATCGCCGACCATAACGATATAGTAATCCCCGAAAAAAGAGTGTGCCGATGCATTTAACCGCGCGTTTTCATCAGTATTCACCACTGAACCTGATGCTCTGTTATCTATACCACCGTCAGCTGTGCAATCTGTTATGTCACCCATCGAATTCACGGAACATGACATAACGGCAATAATTGAAAAGCTAATCCTCTCATAGTCATCAGGGGCGGATGGCATCAACTCCAAACTGTTAAAAAATACTAAACTCATCTGCGCATCGTACTTTAGATTAATCTTCTCACAGTCTTTATCCTCCTGTAGCATCCCCGTCACCTGGAAGGAAGGGCAGATCGTTCCAATCTACAAATCAGGTAATAAAAACTCGCCTCTTAACTACAGGACGATTTCCCTAACCAGCGTACCTTGCAAGATAATGGAGCACGTCATTTTCACCCAAATTATGCACTTTCTTGACACTAACAACTACTTTCACCCATCCCAACGTGGTTTTCGTAAAGGTCTCTCGTGCGAAACGCAACTTGCTATGTTCGTCCATGACTTACACGTTAATCTTGATGCTAACACCCAAATCGATGCCATTTTTCTGGATTATGCTAAAGCATTTGATAAGTTACCTCACCAACGCCTAATACTCAAGCTCTCCCAGCTGAACCTGCACCCTGACCTCTTAAATTGGGTTATTGAATTTCTCACTAACCGATCACAGTCAGTGCATGTCAACAATCGCACCTCCGCACCCCTCCCTGTAACTTCTGGCGTCCCACAAGGTAGCGTTCTAGGCCCCCTACTTTTTCTTATATATATTAACGACCTTCCCCTTAATGTTTCCTCTCAAATCCGTATGTTCGCTGACGATTGTGTCATCTACCGCACATTTACTAATGACTCTGACCACGGTATTTTACAAAATGACCTTAACAAAGTGCAAGGCTGGTGCAACGACTGGTTAATGACCCTTAACGCCAATAAATGTAAAGTAATGTGTTTCACTCGCCGCCATCAGCCCTTATACTCACCGTATAATATTACTAATACTACCTTAGAAAAAAGTGGACACATTTAAATACCTCGGCGTCACCCTTTCATACGACTTAGACTGGTCTGCTCATGTAACGCGCATTACTGCATCCGCTAACCAAACACTGGGATTCCTAAAACGCCATCTGCGTCATGCACCGCAACACGTCAAACTACTAGCATTCAAGACGCTCGTACGTCCAAAAATTGAATACGCATCCCCCATCTGGTCACCACATCAAACTTACCTTATCAATGCACTTGAAAGAATTCAGAATCGTGCGGCAAGATTCATTCATTCTTCGTATTCTTATAACACTAGCGTATCACTACTTAAAGCACAGTCCGCCTTAAACACGCTATCATCCCGGCGTCGCATTGATTCGTTAATCCTCTTTCACAAGTGCTATTACAGTTCGCTTCATCATGCGCCATATGTGCTGGCCCCACCCCCTCGCCATTCCCTGCGTACATGGCATTCCTTGCAAGTAACCCGTCCACGCAGCCGAACTACAACCTTCTCTGCATCCTTCTTTTGCCGATCATCAAGCGACTGGAACGGCCTGCCCTATCACATAACCGAAATCACCTGTTCAACGACGTTTGCTGATAAGCTTAATACTAATATTCTTCATTGAACTCATGTGGCCACCAATTAAAATGCACATTTGTAAACCCCACCCCTTATGTAATACCCCCATTGAGGGGTCTTTAAGGAAATAAAAGTGAAGTGAAGTGAAGTCCTTGATTTTGGCATATGTTGCACTATTGTCGAGTGGGTTGGTAGGGCATGGCGTCTCACGAAGCGTGGCACGACGGGGCCATCGAACGTCAGCACTGCCGTCCTCGATTTGCCAAGCATACGGGCGTAGAGTATTCGTACCCCTTGCGTCCGCACTCTTAGGTTTAGGCAGCGACCATTACATCATCAGCACCACAATTCGGACTGGGAAAATCAAACGACACATAGGAATAGCCAAAATCACCGACTGGGTGAAATACCGCCGGATGCAAAGCCAACAAAGCACCACAATCGATGATTTAAATAAATGGCGTGAAAGTTTAGGAACACAAAAGGATAAAGTAACAAAAGAACTAGCCCGCACATGTGAGATACCTGAGATAGACCCTCACTTACTGCATCTCTGGGAGGCACGCAGAGGACTAACAAAAAGAATGAAGCGACAGTCAAAGAACCGGAAGCTAAAAGTACGCATTGCAGAAATCACCCGCAAAGCGGAAGAGTACGCAACGCAACTAACTACGTGCAATTGGGAACGCTTCTGTGACTCCCTTAATGACACACTGAGTACCGCAAAAACTTGGCGCATACTAAGAGCAATTATGAAACCAACAAAAACCAAGAACGAGGGCCGGTGAAACGGCTAATACATACATACCGAGGGACGGAACAAGAACTCAAAGAAGAATTATATAACCAGTGCTTCGGAACAGACCCATTTCGCCAACCCTGTGCGACCAAATACGGAGGGGCGCCTCACCCTGAACTCGATGAACCCATCTCCATCGAAAAAGTTAGAGCTGCCATAGCGAAAATGACCCGAAACACAGCGGCAGGCAAACACCGGATAACTAATCCCATGATTAGAAACCTAAGCGATGAGGCTTTACAGGCCTACACTACCTTTATAAATGAACATTGGCAACAGGGTACTATTCCAAGGGAGTGGAAACACGCTCAAATAGTTTTAATTCCCAAGCCTGGCAAGAAATTAGCAATTAGTAACCTTCGACCAATCTCCCTAACTTCCTGTCTGGGGAAACTATTTGAAAGAATTGTCGACTCTAGATTACAAAACTACTTGAAGGACAATTAAATCATTGGAGACACTATGTTTGGATCGAAGCTCTCAACTCAAGACATCCTCCTACAATTGAAGGAAGAAGTCCTGACAAATATACGAAGATCAAGCGAACACGTTGTCATGGCCATCGACATAAAAGGAGCTTTTGATAACGTAAGCCACCAAGGAATACTCGATGGCCTGGCTGAAACAAACTGCGGAGAGCGGATATACAACTATGTTCGCAGCTTTTTAAACCAACGAACCAGTGAGATTAAATCTGGCGCAGTATAAATCAAGACTTTCAAGGCACCCAACAAGGGTACTGCCCAGGGCGCCGTGATCTCGCCAACGCTATTTAACGTAGCGATGATAGGCCTTGCAAGAAAACTACAAGCCATCCCGGGTATCCAGCACGTCCTATACGCGGATGACATTACAGTCTGGTGTGTCACCGGGTCGCTACGTGAAAAAGAAGAACAATTACAAGCAGCTGCCTGTGAAATCGAGATATACGTGCGAGCCAGAGGGCTGCAATGCGCGTGAGAGAAACCTGAGATTATACGAGTCTGGAGAGGGAAAGGGAACCGTAACGTCCCGACGGACGCTGCCCTTAAACTGGAAATCAGACTTGGCAGTGATGCAATACCTGAGAAGACCACAATCCGGGTACTAGGCATGTGGCTACAATCAAATCAACACTGCCAACACGGGCTTAACCTCATCAAGACGGCAACATAACAAGTCGCGAGAATGATAAAGCGGGTAGCCACGAAAAGGACGGGGATGAAGGAATCAGACACCCTTCGCCTAATCAGAAGTCTGGTGGTTAGCCGCTTCATTTACAGCTTGCCGTATTACCAGCTAACGAAAACAGAGAGGGATGCGATCAATTCGTGCTTAAGGAAAGCCTACAAGATCGCCCTACAAATTCCGCAGTGCGCCCCAACCGAAAATATCATGTCTCTAGGGATTTCTAATACATTCGAGGAACTGGCAGAAGCTCAACTGATAACTCAAAGAAACAGGCTCGCACAAACGACCACGGGTAGGAAACTCCTTGGCAGGCTCGGGTATCACGAACTACTTGAAAAACACAACGAAACTAAGCCCATCCCCACAATAATCAGAAACTGCATCAAAGTGGCGCCAATACCCAGAAATATGGACCCAACTCTACATGCAGGCAGAAGAGAAGCTAGAGCTGCATACATTGAAAAAACGCACGGCGACAAACCAAACTCCCGCCTCATGGACGCGGCAAGATACCCAGGCAGGCAGAAAAGAACGGTAGCTGCTGTCACTGGCTACATGAGCAGAGAAATCATTAGCGCCTCCACTCACAACACCACTATCGTGGAAGCAGAAGAAATCGCAATAGCCCTTGCTATCAAAGCGACGGAACCAAACCCACAACAAATAACCATCCTATCAGACTCTCAAGCGGCATGCAGAAGCTACCTCAGGGGACGAGCATGCACCGCACTCTATAGGATTATACAAGATGTAAATCCCCGAGCCAGATTTCACCTTTTATGGGTACCCGGTCATGAGGGAATCGGGGGAAACGAAGAGGCTGACAGAGTAGCTCGTGCGCATGCTACACCCCACGGGTGCTCACGGGACGCCTCTGACGACGCGATCCCGATTGACCAGAACTACACTGCAATTTTAAACTACCACAGAGGAAATAGAATGAAACTACCACCCCCAGATAAGAACCTCAGTAAGGAAGAACAGGTTGTATGGAGAAAGCTGCAAACGTATACATATAACAACCTGCACATTCTCCATAAAATTCATCCCGAAAGATATGTGGACACATGCCCATGGTGCGGAGCCACGCCAACCTTAGACCACATCTCATGGGCATGCACGGCATATCCACAAAAGACAAACACAGAAATTACGGAGCATACGCAATGGGAGGCGGCGCTGTCCAGTTCACAGCCATCATCCGACAAGCAAGACGGCGCGAGGAAGCCAGTGGGGCCCTTGTCTAGGGGCTCCACTCATTGAGCGTTTTATTCTTCAATAAAGTTGTTCTTCTTCTTCGACTGAATCAAACGCTTTCTCGTAATCAATGAAAGCTATATATAAGGGTTGGTTATATTCCGCACATTTCTCGATGGCCTGATTGATAGTGTGAATATGGTCTATTGCTGAGTAGCCTTTACGGAATTCTGCCTGGTCCTTTGGTTGACAGAAGTCTAAGGTGTTGCTGATTCTATTTGCGATTGCCTTAGTAAATACTTTGTAGGCAACGGACAGTAAGCTGATCGGTCTATAATTTTTCAAGTCTTTGGCGTCCCCTTTCCTACGGATTAGGATTATGTTAGCGTTCTTCCAAGATTCCGGTACGCTCGTAGTCATGAGGCATTGCGTATGGAGGGTGGCCAGTTTTTCTAGAACAATCTGCCCACCATCCTTCAACAAATCTGCTGTTAGCTGATCCTCCCCAGCTGCCTTCCCCCTTTGCATAGCTCCCAAGGCTTTCTTTACTTCTTCCGGCGTTACTTGTTGGATTTCAAATTCCTCTACACTGTTCTCTCTTCCATTATCGTCGTGGGTGCCACTGGTACTGTACAAATCTCTATAGAACTCCTCAGCCACTCGGACTATCTCATCCATATTAGTAATGATATTGCCGGCTTTGTCTCTTTAAGCAACCCACAGGTAACTGTGCCGGATTGCATCGGCCTCCCGCTCCCTCAGCTCGGGATGATCTGCTCGTTTCTGTGGGATTGCTGGGGCTCGGGTGGCTCTGAAGGCGCGTTTATAGTCCGACGTCATCGGCGCGCGGGTGAGCGTCTTTAGACACCGGGCGCATCGGGGCGCGTTGGCCGCGTCCGGTTACGCTGGCTGCGCCATTGCGCCGAACTAGCGGTCAACTATAGACGCTGTTGTTCTCGCCAACGTGACGTAACGTGCGCGCGCGTTCATGTTACTTCAGGCTATATTTAGCCCTTAAGGAGGTATGGTAGGGTAAACGGTACATGTTACATTTAACGTATTATTTTAGAAACAAGTGCAGATATTTACATCAAATTTCGTACGCTCACAACAGATGCCCCTGCGTACAATATGGAATACTTTTTGTGAGCTTAGATTGTTTACCTGTCATTTGGCCCATTCCCAAAATGTCAGGTGTGTTTAATTATTCAATGTATCTTTTCTCTGTAACCACTCAAAGGAATGTGGTGATATTAGGCAGTGTTGTTCTATATACCCATAGGTTATATCTGAACTAAAGACATGCCACATTCTTTTAGGAATTTGTTCCCTAAAAGAATGTGGCATGTCTTTAGTTCAGATATAACCTATGGGTATATAGAACAACACTGCCTAATATCACCACATTCCTTTGAGTGGTTACAGAGAAAAGATACATTGAATAATTAAGGGGGGGGGGGTGTCTTGAAGTGTAATTTTTTTCCAGTGTTATCATTCATATCATCTGCAATTTTTTTAGTTCCGAATATTTAGGACTGGCTAATGTACATGTGGGCGAAGTTTCACTGAAATCCGATGAATACTTTCTGAGAAAAGGTACATTGAATTTGAGGAACTTGCAAAAAACACAATTTGTGAAAAATGAAGCTTTATGTTTGCATACTTCTCATGCATGCTCAAAATGTCCCAGGAGAATACATTTCACGGCTGACATTCTTGCAGGTGTCTCCAAAACCCTTCTTAGAGTTCCTTTTTACCCGTCGTGTTTCCTTGCTCTCGGCAGAGTCATACAATTCTGCCCTGTCAACGCGCTCTTTGTCCATTCTGTCGAGGGCAACATCACAAAACACACCTGGAACAATTCCAAGAGCCTCTAGAACAGCTTTTCTTGCAGAGTTACCATCATTGTAGTAGGCTACAGCATCGTTAGCTGCTGTCCTCAAGGTGTCAGCACTGACAAATGTTGTCTTAGCGCAACGACACCAGATGAGTTGGTTCAGCGACTCATTGGTGTTCTGTGTTCGTCCGTGAAGACATTTGCTCAGAAGACCTGGATCTGACAGCGCCTTGAACACTGGCTTGATGACGTCCATCACGGCCTCAGGAAGGTAGCTTTTGTGGGAGTAGGTCTCAAGGCTTTCCTCAACAAGGCTGCGGTTATACCCACACCATGAAGAGGGTCCCTTTGGGCAGAGTCCATGGTGGGGCTTGGTATCTGTGGATAACTTATGAAAGTATATTGCCCACACCACTCGTCTCATATTATCCAGACTGTCTGTATTTCCCCGAATAGCTTTGCCATAGTAAACCTGAAGGGAGTCAATGTCCTTTTCTGTGAGGCGCCCTTTTCCGGAAAGTGGTAGACCATCGGCAAGCTTTTTCCCCTTCTCATTCTTCTTGATGTTCCTGAGCCTTGTGCCCATTCGCTTCTGGACATGTCCTACACATTCATGTTTTTCTATGGCCTTCTCGTATGGCTGCGAGTCTCTTACCGAAATGTACGCCTTACTGTCTCCATCACCAATGTAACTTGTGTACATTAGTTGGTGCTTTTCAACAGAGCTCCCAAAGATTTTTACTGCTCCAGCAGATTCCATTCCACCAGATGGCCCATCGTAGGTAACTTTACATTCATTCAAGTTGTCATCTGTGTGAAGATTGCGGGCACACATGTGGTAAAACTTGGACTCTACTTCAAAGTCGAGCACTTTTCCATTGTCGGCCGATATCGCTGCTACGACGCCATGTAGTGAAGAATAACCCCGCTTCATCCACGTCCCATCCACTGTGACCGCAGTTTCCAGCTCTCCATCAGAGGCGAAGGCCTCTTTCTTCAGTTCTTCGGCAGCTTTTGCCATACTATTACTCACAGCGGTCGTAGATGCACAAAGAAGCCTCGCGTTGTACGATGCAAACTTTGTTGGCGGTGGCGGTAGATTGAGCACAGCACACATGATGCGACCAGATGCCAAACCTTTGCCGCAGGTGCGAAGGGCATAAACGAACCTTTGATTTACTTCAAAGACGTTGCCAGCAATGCGCCTTGATGTCTCAAGCACACTGAGAGCATCGCACTCGCTGCAGGTGAAATTTATGGAGGATGCCAAACCGCTTCGCCTGTTAATAGCTTCTTACAGTATTATTGCACCCTTGTTGCACTTTTTACACACAGCAACATCTTGCAAGAAACTGCGGAGAAGAGCGAAGTCGATTAGACGGTAGCCAGTCGTACTTGCCCCGTCTACATCAAAGGAATCACAACTGATCCTCTCACCAAGTTTTGTGAAGCTTGCGCTTCGTCGTGCCGGTTTCTCACTGCCCTTCTTGCTAGTGAACCGATTACCTTTGAAAGTTCTCTTTCTGCTCCATTTGCTGGACGATCGTGCCATCTTCTGGGCCAGCAATACGTTTGAAACACGAAACTGACACGACCGCACCCGTAATGATGCCAACAATAACAAACACGAAACACGCTACAAGAGCACCACTAGCGGAACATCTGCTATCAAAGTAAACATTTTTAATACAATATGATCTTTTAATGCACAACATTTATTTGCCATACATACCCAAGCAAAAAAAAAACCGCGCCATAATGAAGGAAATTGCGAAAGACAACGATAAACAAACCGGCCTCCGAACTCCGTCCGCCATTTTTAAACACCAGAGCGTGCGGCACATTTTGGCGCGGCATTTAAACCGTTTTGAGCGGGCGCTCGAGGCCGCGCTTCCGCAGGTTTATTCTTCATAGTGCACTCGATTTTTCTGGGCCAAAATTGCAAATTCGATTTTTTGGAGGTTTACCCTACCTTACCTCCTTAACGGCTGGCTCGGCGCGCCGACGGCGAGCCCTTTCATGGTCGAGTTCTCCCGGCCCGCCGCTCGTCGAACGCTGCTAGTTACTCGGGGGAACGCAAAACGCGTGGCCGTCCCATCCGTTTACCGAGAATGAACTGAATGGAAGCAAAGCTGGCGCATCGCTTACGAAACCCTTTCCTGGCCTTTCCCTCCCTGGAGGTAGCGAAACGGCTCTGATTGGTTGCGGAATCCTTGCTAATCACACGCTCCGGCGCCGGCGCAGCTGTCAACTCATCAAACCACTCTTTCCAGCACCTGCTCTGCTCTGGGAGCAATTGGATTTTTGCGTCACCACGGCAGCGCCATTTGTGAGCCAATACAAGCTTAGCTTGAAAATCGCGAACTGTATAGAGAATATAAAAAGGCAATCCCGCGTATGGGCTATGTCTACACTTGCTTTAGCTTTGTTTTTCGTTTCTCTGTTCATTTTCATTGCACTGCCTGTAGGATTTTCGGCACTCATAATAGGCAAATAAAATTTTTCGTGGTATGCTTATTACTCTTTTATGTGCTACTGTATGATGAACGTGTGCAAATTTACGTGGCATATGAAACGCTGCATAAATTAGGCTGAAAACATGTTTTTCCTAGTAACCTTGCAAGAATTCGAAGCAATATGTCAAAAATACGCAGCAATATGTCTTCCAATAGTGCCTGGTATAATTAATTATATCATTCACATCGCACGTGCATTCCAATATACTTGAGCGGAGGGTAATGGGCAAAAATGAAGTATGTGAGAAAGTGAGAGTTTAGATTATTGAAGAATACTACAAACATGGACGAATGAATTTCCTTACCTCCGTATGTAACGTTCACAAAGTCGAGCACATTTATGTGTTTGAAGAACTGCTTCATGCTTAAAAAACGCCACAAATAGCTGGGAGATAAAGCGGTATTACCTGTCGTGCATTACATCTCACAGCTTGTTCCCCCTTTTTTTATGTTCGAGTGACAAAACATCATGTAGGCCCTTCCCCTTAAAATTCTCCCGTGGCACTGTAACGTGCGCGCGTGGAACAAGCTATATGTTGCCAGATAAAATGCATTAGCATGGATTTAGTCTGCACTTGTTCATCTTGAATCTTCCGCTTCTATGTGTCTCAGTAGGTCAACTAATAAACGTGACATGGTATTGCAAACTTGTCACGACGTGTGAATACAACAGGTTTCAGCGCCCTCCGCTTCGCTCGCGATCCTCCTCCAGAGGGCCATCTCGGTTGCACGCGCGCCATATTTGTTTTGTACGGTGCGTGTGTGTGCTGCAGTGGTGTGCCATTTTTACGTCTCATTTGGTAGCCGTTCGCCCAAGTTTTGCGGCACATGCCGGTCTTAACGTGATGAAGGAGTGCTGTGTGCCGGCATGTTCAAGTAATTACAGAACAGGGGAAAAGGTCCAAGTGTTTTCTTTGTCGAAGGACGACGAAGTGCTGTGCACGAAGTGGCCGAGGTCGATTCCGCGGAACAATTTTGCTCCTACAGAGAATAAGAAATTTTTTGTTACACTGCGCTTCTATAGTGTTTTTGAAGTGCAAACTCGATTATTCATTTTTAGTCAAACGAGACCCATATGTAACACGTATTTCGTTTTCTTTGCATGCAGGCAGGCGCGCTGCACTTCGAGGGATCATGCCTTGAACAAAAGGCTTCGTACACGGATCCTAGGACAGGGCGCATGCTTCAGGTTTCTTCGAAAGTACCACGTCTTCAGCAAGAATCAGTGCCTACCCCTTTTTTTGGGGGACGCGTATTGTACTTGTCAAAACAAGACGGCTGCCCTTCCAGGCTACCACCAGGGAGTAAACGTATCCGCCGAGAAACATCCCACCTCGCTCGTGCGATTTCCGAATCCGTAGCATGTGGATTAGTAAACAAATTCAGCGTACTTTTGCTTCCCTTCTTGAATTGAGAGAACCGTTGAAGACAGCATGCGTGTCTGACGTGTGGATGGTTATTCATCGCCCGAACTGCACACTGTTTCGCACACATCCGTGACCGTCTCCACTGATATGGAGTTAAGTGCGTGCTTGCGCAGCAAAAGCCTAAAGCATGTTGAAAATTACGTGGTTCCAAATGAGATGGAGGATGTCAACGTTCTCGTAGAACTTCTGAATCGGATGCAACACATTGAGAGTGCCGAGTGTCCGTCTGATGTAATCCCAGATATTGTTCGTGCCCTTCTAGAAAAATACAGAAACAAATTACAAAGCGCAAAAGCGATATGCTTAGATTTCTGAAAGAACAGGTCATACTACTTGTAAAGGAACGCGTACGGTATTCATCAGAGGTTATGGTGCCCGTTTGCATTTTGCACACCATATCCCCTCACGCAAATAACTTACTCAAGTCATCAGGTTTTCTGGGCTTGCCACATCCGAGTAGGATAAGAAAAGTGTGTTCTTCATTTCAGCTCTCCCCAGAGCTGAGAGAGACACCGATATACACTCTCTCGCCTCGAACCTCAATCGAGGAGGGCAAAAGTTTCTCAGTGCATGTGTAGTTACCATTGTAATGCAGTTCCGAAGTAGTTGTAAACAAGCTGTTGCAGCCCGAAAATTCCACAGTGTTCCTGGAGATGTCAAATCACAGCGACGTTGCGAAGCACCTTATAATTGAAAGCCTGCCAGACTTCGAAGAACAATATACATGCTAAATTGGTCTTGAACCTGACCTTCTGGTTGGCATGCTAGCAAGATGTGCCGCAAACCTAAACCTCAACAATTATTTCGAGAACACAAATGACACGGCTGCTGCTGGTGCAAAAGCTGATGCAAATGCACGTAAATTAAAGACAGTTGTGGAGAAGTGAAACTTTGAAGCGGTTGTTGTTGGCTATTGTTTCTTGTGCTTGTATCATGAGTGTAGAAAGTAATATTTTGTCCCTATTTGTGAATTTTCAGTGCATTTCGCATTTTTACACATTAGCTCCTCTGTGTACCTGGAGCGAACGCCATGAGATGGTATTTTTCAAGCGTTCTCGTCCTTTTCTACTTATCAGTTTGTCTTTTTCCGCATCTCAGCGATGATTCATCATTTTTACACGCTACTTCTTTTACAAGCCGCTTCTAAAAAAGCTTACGCGTAGCTTCATGCTAGCACTGAGCGCGCCTACGTAGCGATCGCTGGGTAGCAAGCTGGGGAGATTTGGGAGACATGTCTGGGGAGAGAGGGGAAGTGGTGACGTAGCTGACATCAAGGCACGCGACGCGCAGCCCTGCAACAGGTCTAGGAGGTCACGGCGCAGCCGCCAAATGCGCAGTTGCAGCCGGGGAGAAACCCCTCCCTGCCTTCCCTCTGTGCCTCGCATCGTTGGGTGTCTCGCACGCGAGAAAAGCCGGCGCGCTTCCTTTCCACAGTGGTCGTTTTCGCGCGCGGTTGAGCGGCGATCGTCATCATCATCATCATTTATTTTCCTTAAAGACCCCTGTCGGGGTATTACATAAGGGGGGTTACAGAAGACAAGGATAGAAACAAAGATATGGTTACAATTTCTCACAAGACTCAGCCTGTGGATTCGCACTAAAGCAAACAAACAAACAACAACAAAAAAAAGAGCCACGAGGCACACTGAATAGAATGCAAAAGCAAATCAGCAGAACAGCCACAATGTGAGACGGCAATCGCAAAAGAATGAAGGCACAGTACGGTCATTATAAGGTTAGGGTTTAAGGTGATCAGTAAGCAGCTGCTTGAAGATAATGGGGTTGCGCTCATTGACAACTCTATCTGGTAAATTGTTCCACTCTATAATGGCGCTAGGCAAAAACGATTGATTAAAGGAAAATGTTGAACCATGCAAGCGCTGGATGCTAGCTCCCCTCGTAAGCTTTCACTCGCGCATAGAGCGTAGGACATGCGGCGACCGTCTTTATACGGAAGCTTTGGACTTTGCACGGAACCTCACGGCGACGCCGACGGCAGCAAATGCTCTTGGAATGTCCATATAATCGCTATCACAAGAAAAAGATCACTCGCAGCCATGACACAACCCTTTCAGGCGTTTTGTCCACAATTGTCTACACCAAGATAGTACATCAATAGAAAAAGCACTGATGAAAGTAATGATATTTAAAACGTGTCGCATACACCTTGAAACAACTATGATTGGAATGGTGCTGCAATTTTCAATAATCCGAGATAATGTTTTGACAAACCTCGCTGTCAGTATGTTCTATGCAGCGGGTTCACTTCTTTCATTGTTTTTCACGATATCATTTACCAGGGGCAATTTTCAAGTGGCTGGATAAGTGCTTTTGAAACTTTTCCAAACACGAAATAGCTTATGTTCTCAAATTTGACGTGCGGTAGTGAACTTTCGCGTGCAGTCCACATTCTGTAAACTTGGCAAGACTCACTAAAGAATTGAAAGTTCTTGATCTTTTCTGGAGCTGTACGCTTTCAATGATTCTCAAGATGGAAGAAATGTGGTAAAAGTAAGTTTTCAATAAATGAAATAAGGTGGAATCTGAAAGGGTTTACTAATGTAATTAAGCAGCCCTTTCGTAAGCCATCACATGTTAAAAGCGCCTTTTAGATACTCTAAGTATACCTTTTGAAGGTGTTCCCTATTGGAATACCGCAGCACAAGAAATCGTTCCCGCTGTTTACACTTTGTGCTGTAAAAGAAGATCTTAGTAACAGGATACATACCTTTTAAACTTGCACTATCGCACAGTATTACTTGTGTATCGCAGAAGGGGAATTAGCAAGTATTATTCCAACAGTTTCCAGACAGCACAATATTTAAATCTCCGTTGACACGCTGTGCAAGGAATGCACCACCCGTTTAGCTTACAAACTACGAGAGGCTTTATCTTGCTTAGCCTAACAAATTCGTCCATTATATGGGATAAACTAAAGGTCCTCCAGCAGGACAGTGCTGCGTTGTTAGTTACCTCGCATAATGTACATCATGATGATTAGTCCTAATCTCCGAAGTGTGTTGAATTTGAAAAAAGAAAAGTAATTTCTGTGATGTACATTGCTGGCTTATGAGAAAGATCAAGAAGGGTTAATACCACCCTTCCTGCTTAATACTGAAATACTACCCGAAAAAGAAAATGTGGCTTCTGCGGCCAGCATTGAGCAAGACATGCTACGCAAAAAGATGGGCAAAAAAATATTTTATCGAGAATAGTGAGCTGGAAACAGTGTGAACGAACCACTTCCATGTAAAGAACCCCCTATTTCACACAATATACTCATTTAGAAGAATATACCGATTTCTATTCGTTGTATATTTGTTCATCATTGACCAAACAAAGAATCACAATTGTGGCAGCTGCGCACGTTAAATAATAATTTTTACATGACAGCACCAATTTAGCTCTTGAACCGTTGTGTGGGAAGTGAAATAAAGCGACGAATAGAGCAGAGGAATATATACATATCTATCTATCTATATATATATATATATATCTGTGTGTGTGTGGGAACAAATTAGAAATGCTAGTGTCCTTACCACTATAGTACGCTGACTGGTCTTCCTGTGCACCTGCAGAAGAAAATGGGGTCATGGCAAAACTGTACACACATAAATCTTGGCATGTATAAAGTTACAGTTGCCAAGTGTAAGTTTACAGGTCATTTTTTGCTCAAGGATATATATTGTAACGGATACGACAGGCGCGGATAAGAAGAGAGACGTCGAAGAGAACGAAGAGTTTGAGAGGCCGGGCTGCGCTACGATCACGCTACGATCATCATCCATCGCCTGTAAATAAAACCATTTCTTCGCAACTCTTCGTAACAGTTGTGGTGGAAGGTGCGGGGTAATCGACACCCGAAGACGGAGGCTGAAGCAAAAGTTCTTCGACGGAGCCGTCGCCTTGCTGGGCTCCCACCGAATCTACCGCAGTTGAATATGTCCCACGACCCAGACGAACAACGGCCGATTTCAGCAGCTGCGCCGACAAGTTCCGTTCTACAACTGAGAGATGCGCGGCCCTTCGCCGGAAGATCGGACGAAGACGTCGAGGAATGGCTCATCCATTATCACCGGGTGAGTGCCGCCAACAAGTGGAACAGCGCTTCTCAGCTTTCGAACGTCGTGTTCTTTCTAACGGATACTGCGTTGTTGTGGTTCGACAATCACGAGGGAACGTTTACAACATAGGGAATATTTGTTTCCGAAATCAAAGAGCGATTCGGCGACTCCGCGACGAAAAAGAAAAGGGCAGAACAGACGCTACTGCAACGTGCGCAAGTGCCAGGCGAAACCTGCACGACCTACATTGAGGCGGTAATAAAACAGTGTTGGATGGTAGACTCTGGAATGTCTGAGGAAGACAAAGTCGGGCACATCCTGAAAGGAATTGCCGAAGACGTTTATAATTTCCTCATCGCAAACGACAACCTGGCTTCCGTCACTGACATCATTCGGCACTCTCGTACTTTCGAGCAACTGAAGACGAGGCGCATCACGCCGAAGTTTGGCAGGCTAGCCAATGTGACGACAGTTGCAAGCGTGGACAGCCCCTCGATCTGGCATCAACGATACGACAAATAGTTCGGGAAGAGCCCAGCCTGCACGCGCAAGTGACACATCCAGGCACTCATAGCTTCCGCCTACCGCTAGATTTCGAGCCAAACGTGGCATCCTTCTCCCCGTATCCTGCGGCGAGGGGCACTGAGGATTATGAACTCGCGCCCCGACAGCAGCCACGTCTCTACGACAGAGGCCCTACTTACGACGCTCGGCCACAACGAGAGCAGCCGCGTTTTTACCCCCGAGGACTTGACTTCTGTCAGGCCGCGACAAGAACAGCACCGACCCTACTACCACGACGCGACTTATGAACGACATAACGGATTTCAGCGAGCAGCAGAGACACGTTATCCACATGACAACGAACTTTCTTGCCGCCCGCAGCAGCCTAGCATTCGTTTCGAGGAAGATGCTGTGAACCGCGACCCTCCCATGTACTACAACTGCGGTTCCACAGGCCATAGAGCTTGGTATTGTCGCCAAGGCCGTCAATCACGAAGGACACCACCGATGTTCTCGCCGCCCAGAACCCGTACTTCATATGACTTGCGGACGACCGAGTTGCTTCCAATGGACCACTTCTCAAGCACGACCAGACGCAGCGATTCGCCAGCTTCTGAGCGGAGTTTGACGCCACCAAGTAACCGTCCCCGTCGCTCTCCGTCCCCTCGGCGCCGTTCTTCGTCACCGCCGCCGGGAAACTAGCATCCGCGGCCGATGGAGGTGTGGTCGCCGGACGGTCTTTGCAAGAAATACCTCTGCCTGTTGTGATGTTCAAAAACAAAGTGAATCTCTAGATTGACGGAATACCGACCATGGCGTTAGTTGACACTAGGGCGACTGTGTCTGTGATGAGCCTCGCTTTCAAAAACCGTCTAGGGTACAAAGTTATGTTTTCTTGGAACGACGGTGTTACCTTTCGTGGAGTAGGCGGCGAGTGGCTTCAACCCCTTGGTGTTTGTGCTGTGAGTGTTTTGTTGGCTGGGAAAGTGTTTGTGCCGGAATTCCTTGTTCTTTCTCGTTGTTCGCACAATGTTACTCTTGGTATAGATTTTCTTGTACAGTGCGGCGCTTCCGTGGACTGTGGTTATGGCGAAATATCATTGAACAAGTTATTTATATCAGCACAGTCCGAACAAAGCTCGGGTGGTGAAGACAAAGACACAGACGCTCTCAGTGTTCTTGATGAAGTGATTGCACCATCGTGGGGCCTGACGCCCGTTCGTGTTTCTGCAACTACTGTTGATGCTGATTGTGTTGACCTTGTAGTTAGGCCTCTCCGCATAAACTGTGCTAAAAAAGATATACTGGTCCCCTGCTCTGTCGTGTGCATGACGAAAGGCGTCGCTACATTGTGGGCGCTGAACTGTTCCGCCACGCCGGTTGTCCTTCCTCGCGGTATGAAAATCGCTCTCTGCGACAAAGCCGCATGTAGCTCAATAGCGGCACTACCTACGGACGTTTCTACAGCTCGCTCTCCTTGCGATAATCGCCATTCTGAAGAGCTAATGCTTGGCATGATCAGCAAGGCTCTCGGTACATCGGAACGGCAAGCACTGGTACAGGTCCTTGCCAGACATGAGGCTGCATTCGACTTCACGCATGGAGATGCACCCCTTCATTTACCATCGTCCCGCGCTCGTCACAGAATAGATACCGGCTCAGCACACCCCATCCGCCGGAAGCCCTACCGAGTGTCTTCGTCCGAGCGCAAAGTTATTGCAGAGCAAGTCAAGGAGATGATTAACAAAGGTGTAGTTCAAGAGTCATGTAGTTCAAGAGTCATGTAGTTCATGGGCAGCCCCAGTAATCCTGGTGCGAAAAAAAGATGGCTTCTGGAGGTTCTGCGTGGACTACAGACATCTAAACGCAGTGACGAAGGAGGATGTATATCCACTACCGCGAATCGATGACGTCATTGATTGCTTACGCGCTGCTTCTTACTTCTCAACACTTGATTTACGATCGGGGTATTGGCAAATACCTATGGACCCTGCCGACAAGGAAAAGACCGCTTTCGTGACTCCAGATGGCCAATTCGAATTTAATGTTACGCCTTTTGGCCTTTGCAATGCTTCTGCCACCTTTGAAAGATTCATGGACGCAGTACTACGTGGTCTAAAGTTGGAGATATGCATGTGTTACCTCGATGATGTTGTAATCATTGGCAGCACGTTTGAAGAACATAACGAACGCCTCAGCCTCGTTCTCGACTGCATTGAGAGAGCTGGACTGGTTCTAAACTAAAAAAAGTGTCGGTTCGGCGAACGTCAAACACTGGTCCTGGGACACTTAGTCGACAAGGATGGCGTCAGACCCGATCCTCGTAAGATTGAAGCGGTGAGCTCCTTCAAACCACCGCAGTCAGCACGAGAACTCCGCTCATTCATTGGCCTATGTTCGTATTTTCGTCGTTTTGTTCTCGGGTTTGCAGACATCGTTTACCCGTTGACAAGTATTTTGCGACAAAATGCATCCTTCAATTGGACACCAGAGTGTGACGAATCATTCTCTCAACTGAAGTTTATACTAATGTCAGCACCCCTCTTGCGTCACTTCGATCCATCTTGCCCGACTGAAGTTCACATTGATGCTGGTGGAATCGGGATAGGATCCTCGGCCTGGACTTGACAAAGGCTTTTGATAATGTTAAACACGAAGCGATACTCCATGGTCTCCAAGAAATCGGGGTAGGCGCGCGAACATTCGGCTATGTCAAGGACTTTCTGTCAGACAGAACTGCCTGCATGAAGTTCCAAGATATTGAATCTCCAACATTGAAATTAGGAAGCAGGGGCACGCCACAGGGCTCGGTTCTTTCCCCGTTCCTCTTCAACGTGGCGATGAGGGGCCTCCCCGAAGCTCTGAGAAACATACAGGGGCTAAATTTCAGCATTTATGCGGATGACATCACCCTCTGGACCAACCAGGGGAGCGATGCGAGCATTGAGGAGCGCCTGCAGGCGGCGGCGGACACTGTCGTGCACTATGCTGCCAGTAGGGGTCTCTCGTGCTCACCACAGAAATCGGAGTTATTCGTCTACAACCCAAAGTCGCTCCGGTGCAAGCGTAGCTGGGAATTTGACATTAAAATAGAGGGGAAACCAGTCCCAAAGGTTAACCAAATCAGAATCCTAGGACTTTTCATACAGGAAAACGGATATAATGATGGGACAATCAAAAATCTAGAGGGCTTTGCCACGCAAGCACTTGGCATATTTAGAAGGGTCGCGCTGATAGGACGAGGCCTGAAGGAAAGAAGCTTGCTTAAACTAACCCAAGCATACGTAATAAGCCGCGTGTGCTATGACACGCCTTTCTTAAACATCAGGTCAGAGGAGAGGAGGAAACTCGACTCGTTCATTCGACGGTGCATAAAGAGGGCCTTGGGCTTACCAATTACCACCTCCACAGAAAAGCTCCTCTCTATGGGAGTGCACAATACCTGGGACGAAATAGCGGAGGCTGTCAGAATTTCGCAGCTTGAAAGATTAAGCCGAACGACCACGGGCAGAGCTATCCTCGAAATGGTAGGCCTGCAAACAGATAGGGGACTACGAGGCAAGACAAACATCCCGCTGGACTGCCGAGAAAATATAATCATTCCCCCCCTCCCTCGTAACATGCATCCCATATTCAACACGGAGAGGAGGGAAAAAAGAGCAGAAGCACTAATCAAACGCTTTGATTCAATGGACAGCAAGTCGGTTGCGTACGTGGACGCGGCAAGTGGCAAGTCGGGTGCGGCTGTCGCCTCGATGGTCGACGGCCGAGGTGCCCCCGTATCGGCCGCCACCATTAGAAGCCGCAACTCGGAAACGGCTGAAGAAGTTGCGATAGCGCTCGCTTGCGTGGGAACGGAAGCAAATTTCATAATTAGCGATAGCAAAACGGCTATCTGGAATTTTGGAAAGGGCAGAATCCCGCCGGAAGCGGCAAGGGTTCTGGCCAGTAGACGGCTGAACAGAAAAAACAGCCTAATTTGGACCCCTGCACACACGTCCGTTCCTGGCAACGAGGCGGCCCACGAGTTAGCCCGAGCTCTCTACTTCCGGGTGGCTGTGGAACCGCCCGACTGCCGGAACATGGACGAGCGTCTGCAAAATTATACGGAGATTGTCGAAAATTATCGGCTACGCAGGAGACTGGTGCCACCACCGGATAAAAGTCTAAACAATAGAGAGGCAGTCGCATGGCGGCGCCTGCAAGCTGGGAACTTCGTAAACCCGGTCTGGGGCATACCATGTTATGCATGATAGAGAAAACGATGAGTGCAAACACTGTGGGGCGAGAGGGACCCTCGATCACATAATCTGGGAATGCGCTAGCTCACCAGGAGCTAAAGCAAACATAAATTGTAGAGAGGCCTGGGAAGCCCTGCTGCGGAGCGAGGACCCTACTCCACAGCAACACGCCATCCGCCTGGCGGAAGAAGCCGCGAAGAGTCAAGACCTCTTTGCTTGCTTCTAATCGCGGAAGTTCCGGCCCCCGTCCCCAAGGCCTGCGTGCCGGGGACGGGGAGTAGGGGCCTCCTTATCCGGCGGTACAATAAACTTGCTATCATCATCATCATCATCATCATCATCATCATCAACATATTGTCGCATATGCCAGCCGTTGCCAGAGCAAATCTGAACGCAATTATACGGTTACGGAACAGGAATGCCTGGCAGCCGTTTTCGCCATACAACAGTTTCGGTGTTATCTTTACGGTAGACCGTTCAAGATTATCACCGACCACCATTTTTTATGCTGGCTGGTCGGTTTGCGTGATCCCTCTGGTCGCCTCGCACGTTGGGCGCTGCGCCTCCAGGAATACGACTTTGTGGCATCGTACAAGAGTGGCCGTCGTCACGCTGACGCAGACTGCCTCTCTCGGATTCCTCTTGCGACTGCCGACTGCGATGCTGAGAATTTTGACGACTGTCTCGCTGCTGTTACTTCTACGTTCCCTGACGCGGCCGGCTTTCAACGAGAACAACGGAATGATGTTACCCTCGATCCGCTTTTTGTCGCCGCCCGTACTTCTAAAGGCAGCGGTCGCTTTACTGTCCGTGATTAATTGCTCCACAAAACTAAGTACTCCGGGCATGGAGCGCGTTTTCTGCTTGTTGTCCCCGAGTCTCCGCTCCACCGTTCTACGCGCCATGCATGACGATGTGACATCCGGCCATTTCGGCTTCGTAGGAACACTGCGCCGCACCCAGGAGCGCTTTTACTGGCCCAAGATGTACGAAACAACCAAGCGTTATGTCGCTAGTTGCGAAACGTGCCAACGTCACAAGCGACCGACCACCGCAGCCCCGGGTCCCCTTCGGCCATTGACACCGCCCAGTACGCCGTTCGAGCAAGTAGGCATTGACCTTTTGGGTCCATTCCCGTTATCTAACAACAAGAACCGTTGGATAATTGTCTGCGTAGACCATCTTACACGGTATGCAGAAACTGCAGCCATACCGTCTTCTACCGCTGCTTACGTGGCGGTCTTCCTGCTGCGTTCCGTGGTCCTTCGTCATGGCCCACCACGTGTCATCATCAGCGACCGTGGTCGCCAGTTCACTGCTGATGCCATTGAAGAGTTACTTCGTTTGTGCACTTCACAGTTCCGTCATTCCACGCCGTATCATCCACAGACCAATGGCCTCGTTGAAAGGACAAACAGAACGCTGACTAACATGCTTGCCATGTACGTCTCCTCCAATCATAAGAACTGGGACGACGTGTTGCCCTTCATCACTTATGCATACAACACGGCGAAGCACGAAACCACGAACTATAGCCCATTTTATCTCCTGTATGCAAGGTTACCGCGAAGCCCTCTGGACACTTTCTTACACTTCGTTCTGCACAGTGATGACTCTGTATCGAAGACTTTGTGTCTCACCGAAGAAGCCCGTCGAATAGCTCGTCTTCGTACTCTGGCCTCGCAAAGTCGTTCGAAAGAGCGATACGACGACCGTCACGTACTAGTATGGTCGGAAAAAGGTGACTTGGTTCTTCTTTGGACACCGCAACGCAAGCGTGGATTGTGCCAAAAGTTCTTGCCACAATATTCAGGCCCATTTGTAGTCGTGGACCGCCTGAGCGAACTCACTTACGTCATAGCTCGCCTCCTGTGCAATGGTCGGCGATCAAGCAAAACTCAGCTGACTCATATTGCTCGCCTGAAGCCTTTCTACCCTGCTTGTCCATCTTGACTCGCCCCACGGGCTTCGTCTGCTTGCGGGAAATGTAACGGATACGAAAGGCGCGGACAAGAAGAGAGAAGTCGAAGAGAACGAAGAGTTTGAGATGATGGGCTGCGCTACGATCACGCTTCGATCATCCATCGCCTGTAAATAAAACCATTTCTTCGCAACTCTTCGTAACAATATATTGTTACGGTGAGTTGCGAAGAAATGGTTAAAGTCCAGCTTTCTCAATGCAGTCGTGAA
Source organism: Dermacentor andersoni (assembly GCF_023375885.2). Taxonomy (NCBI): domain Eukaryota; kingdom Metazoa; phylum Arthropoda; class Arachnida; order Ixodida; family Ixodidae; genus Dermacentor; species Dermacentor andersoni. The sequence goes on along the minus strand of NC_092817.1, from coordinate 182,512,091 downwards.
CGAGGCTGAGGCGTTCGTTATGTTCTTCAAACGTGCGGCCAAAGACTACAACATCATCGAGGTAACACATGCATATCTCCCACTTTAGACCACGTAGTACTGTGTCCATGAATCTTTCAAAGGTGGCAGGAGCATTGCAAAGGCCAAAAGGCATAACATTAAATTCGAATAGGCCATCTGGAGTCATGAAAGCGGTCTTTTCCTTGTCGGCAGGCTCCATAGGTATTTGCCAATACCCCGATCGCAAATCAAGTGTTGAGAAGTAAGAAGCAGCGTGTAAGCAATCAATGACGTCATCGATTCGCGGTAGTGGATAGACATCCTTCTTCGTCACTGCGTTCAGATGTCTGTAGTCCACGCAGAACCTCCAGGAGCCATCTTCTTTTCGGACCAGGATTACTGGGGCTGCCCATGGACTAGATGACTCTTGAACGACACCTTTGTTCATCATCTCCTTGACTTGCTCGGCAATAACTTTGCGCTCGGACGAAGACACTCGGTAGGGCTTCCGGCGGATGGGGTGTGCTGAGCCGGTATCTATTCTGTGACGAGCGCGGGACGACGGTAAATGAAGGGGTGCATCTCTATGCGTGAAGTCGAATGTGGCCTCATGCCTGGCAAGGACCTGTACCAGTGCTTGCCGTTCCGATGTACCGAGAGCCTTGCTGATCATGCCAAGCATTAGCTCTTCAGAATGGCGATTATCGCAAGGAGAGCAAGCTGTAGAGACGTCCGTAGTTAGTGCCGCTATTGAGCTACATGCGGCTTCATCGAAAAGAGCGATTTTCATACCGCGAGGAAGGACAACCGGCGTGGCGGAACAGTTCAGCGCCCACAATGTGGCGACTCCTTTCATCATGCACACGACAGAGCAGGGCACAAGTATACTTTTTTAGCACAGTTTATGCGGAGAGGCCTAACTACAAGGTCAACACAATCAGCATCAACAGTAGTTGTAGAAACACGAATGGGCGTCTGGCACCACGATGGTGCAATCACTTCATCAAGAACACTGAGTGTGTCTGTGTCCCCGTCTTCACCACCCAAGCTTTGTAATGTGCTGATATAAATAACTTGTTCAATGAGATTTCACCACAACCACAGTCCACGGAAGCGCCGCACTGTTCAAGAAAATCGATACCAAGAATAACGTCGTGCGAACAACGAGAAAGAACAAGGAATTCCGACACAAACACTTTCCCAGCCAACAAAACACTCACAGCACAAACACCAAGGGGATGAAGCCACTCGCCGCCTACTCCACGAAAGGTAATACCGTCTTTCCAAGAAAACAATTTTCTGGCCTAGCCGGTTTTTGAAAGCGAGGCTCATCACAGACACAGTTTCCCCAGTATCAACTAACGCCATGGTCGGTATTCGGTCAATCGAGACATTAACTTTGTTTTTGAACATCACAACAGGCAGAGGTATTTCTTGCAAAGACCGTCCGGCGACCACACCTCCACTGGCCGCGGATGCTAGTTTCCCGGCGGCGGTGAGGAAGAACGGCGCCGAGGGGAGGGAGAGCGACGGGGACGGTTATTTGGTGGCGTCAAACTCCGCTCAGAAGCTGGCGAATCGCTGCGTCTGGTCGCGTTTGAGAAGTGGTCCATTGGAAGCAAATCGGTCGTCGGCAAGTCATATGAAGTACGGCTTCTGGGTGGCGAGAACATCGGTGGTGTCCTTCGTGATTGACGGCCTTGGCGACAATACCAAGCTATATGGCCTGTGGAACCGCAGTTGTAGCACACGGAAGGGTCGCGGTTCACAGCGCCTTCCTCGAAACGAATGGTAGGCGGCTGCGGTCGGCGAGAAAGTTTGTTGTCATGTGCATAACGTGTCTCTGCTGCTTGCTGAAATCCGTTATATCGTTCATAAGTCGCGTCGTGGTAGTAGGGTCGGTGCTGTTCTTGTCGCGGCCTGACAGAAGTCAAGTCCTCGGGGGTAAAAACGCGGCTGCTCTCGTTTGTGGCCGAGCGTCATAGGTAGGGCCTCTGTCGCAGAGACGTGGCTGCTGTCGGGGCGCGAGTTCATAATCATCAGTGCCTCTCGCCGCAGGATACGGGGAGAAGGATGCCACGTTTGGCTCGAAATCTGGTGATAGGCGGAAGCTATGAGTGCCTGGATGTGTCACTTGCGCGTGCAGGCTTAGCTCTTCCCGAACTATTTGTCGGATCGTCGATGCCAGATCGAGGGGCTGGTTGGTGTCCACGCTTGCAACTGTCGTCACATTGGCTAGCCTGCCAAACTTCGGCGTGATGCGCCTTGTCTTCAGTTGCTCGAAAGTACGACAGTGCCGAATGATGTCAGCGACGGAAGCCAGGTTGTCTTTTGCGATGAGGAAGTTATAAACATCCTCGGCAATTCCTTTTAGGATGTGCCCGACTTTGTCTTCCTCGGACATTCCAGAGTCCACCATTCTACACAGTTTTATTACTGCCTCCATGTAGGTCGTGCAGGTTTCTCCTGGCACTTGCGCACGTTGCAGTAGCGTCTGTTCTGCCCTTTTCTTTTCCGTCGCGGAGTCTCCGAATCGTTCTTTGATTTCCGAAACAAACCTTCCCCATGTTGTGAACGTTTCCTCGTGATTGTCGAACCACAACAACGCAGTACCCGTTAGAAAGAACACGACGTTCGAAAGCTGAGAAGCGCTGTTCCACTTGTTGGCGGCACTCACCCGGTTATAATGGATGAGCCATTCCTCGACGTCTTCGTCCGATCTTCCGGCGAATGGTCGCGCATCCCTCAGTTGTAGAACGGAACTTGTCGGCGCAGCTGTTGGAATGGGCTGTAGTTCGTCTGGGTCGTGGGACATATTGAACTCCGGTAGAATCGGTGGGAGTCCAGCAAGGCGACGGCTCCGTCGAAGAACTTCTGCTTCAGCCTCCGTCTTCGGGTGTCGATTACCCAGCACCAACTGTTACGGTGAGTTGCGAAGAAATGGTTTTATTTACAGGAGATGGACGATGGTCGTAGCGTGATCGCAGCGCAGCCCGGCCTCTAAAACTCCTCGTTCTCTTCGTCTTCTCTTTCTTCTCTTCTTGTCCGTGCCTTGCGTATCTGTTACAAGTTATATATATATATATATATATATATATATATATATATATATATATATTGTAATGGGGTGTACTGAACAGTTCAGATGGTAGCGTCTGTTCGTAACCGAGAAGGCAGGTGACGCAGAGCAGGAACAGCTGGTTGCTCAAACGCCTCACACTCGTGCTAAGCACTGGCGATCTGGCCCACTAGATGCACTGCATGCATGGAACAGACGATCTTGCTGGCCTTGTTCTTGTGCTCTTCTTCTTCATTACAATTACCCACGGTGCAAAAGCGGAGCCATCCTGACGACTTACGACGTGGAGACGAGCGGGTCATAGAATTGTTTCAGGTGGCGAACGTGAACAACATCCCGTCTACGGCGGCCCTTGTCGGATGTCGGTGCAAGCGGCTCTATGACATAGTTGACCGGAGAGGTGCGTTCGACGATCCGGTATGGTCCATCATACTGCGAGAGAAGTTTTATCGAAAGTGCAGGCGAGGTAGAAGGCACGGACAATAAGACAAGTGTACCGGGAGCGAAGTTCGGATTCGTAGCGTCGCCATCACGATTGGCTTTTTGTCGTTGTTGGTCTGCGGAGGTGAACTTTCGGGCTAATCGACGGCATTCCTCGGCGTATCGGGCGACGGCTGAAACAGGAGCACACTCTGACGTGTTAGGTGTATAAGGCAAAACCGTATCGATGGTATGGGAAGGATCGCGACCGTAGAGAAGTGGGGAGAAAATCCTGTAGTACTTTGTGTAGCCGTACTATATGCGTATGTGGCAAATGGGAGGATGATGTCCCAGTTTGTATGCTCAGATGAAACGTACATGGCGAGCATATGACCAAGGGTGCGATTGAAAAGCTCCGTAAGCCCGTTAGATTGAGGATGGTACGCCGTGGGGGTCCCGTGAACTATGCGGCATTCAGCAAGCAGATCTTCAACCACCTGCGACAGAAACACACGGCCTCTATCACTCAGCAGCTCCCGAGGTGGGCCATGACGAAGAATGAAACGATGGAGCAGAAAGGATGCAACGTCACTGGCGGTCGCTGCATGTAGAACAGCGGTTTCAGCATAGCGTGTAAGGTGATCAACTGCGACAATAATCCATCGTTTTCTATCCACCGCAAAGAGCCGTCAGGGCTGTAGGAAGTGGATTGCAGAGAACGATGGCGCTGAAACCGGCTGAAATGTCAAGCGTGGCGAAAGGGAGGGGAACGTCCTTGCGGGTTATGAAGAGTTCCGAAGGATTGAAGAGGACAGCGCCTTCACAGAATGCGCCGCAGAAGACGGGAACAACGGCAGACGAGTACGGCGGTATGGTGATGTCTTCCCGAAGGACTAGCTTAGCGGGAAGAGAAGGGCCGCCGACGAGGGGCACGTCACACAGAGGCGATAATTCGACTTCAGCACGTGCACAATTGATGACGGCGTTATTTCGCGAAAGAAAGTCCCACCCAAGTATCACGTCGTGAGAGCAGGACTGCAGAACCACAAACTCCATAATATAGAGAACGCCCTGAATAAACACTCTAGCTGTGCATGCTGCTGAAGGCTGAACTGGCTGGGCGCTTGCTGTGCGAAGAGGAAACGCAGAAAGTGGCGTCGTAACTTTTCGCAAAGCGCGAGAGAGGCGTTCGTTTAGGACAGACACGGCTCCTCCAGTATCAATTAGCGCAACGGTAGGAACGCCGTCCACAGTAAGGTCCGCAACGTTCGAAGGCGACAATGGAGGACTTGTACAGATCGATGGAGACGCAGTTCCTGCCTCCTGAACTGTGGCGCTTAGTTTTCCTGTTGCGTGGGTAAAGGGCGCCGACGCATGGGGGACAACGAGCGGCGACGCGGGGAAGGTGAACGACGTATAAGGACCGGGCGCTCGGCTGGTCGCCTGTTCGACTGCCGACTAAGATAAGTGTCGTGGAAAGGCTGCACGTCGGCGTAGGGAGGTGACTGCACAAACGCATCAGAGTGCAGCATGCGGCGGCGGCAGAGTCGTGCAACATGGCCGGGAATAAGGCAGGCATAACATATGGGCCTGTTGTCTTGCGTGCGCCAGGGATTAGCAAAGGCAGGAGCAGGTCAATGAACGGGATGATGAACTGGTGGTAGCGGCCGCGGATGTAGCGCAAAGAATGGTTGACGAGGAAGCTGCGCGGCGACGGATGCGTAAGTAAGTGGCGCGGCGACAGAGTACTGCTGATGCTGCATTGGTAGAGCCTCAGCAACTTGGTCTTCAAAAACCCGCCGGAGCGTAGGGGCAAACTGTGTGAGGCTGTTGCGGCAGCGGCTGCTGTTGGCGTAGCTCAGCGAAGGGTAGTAGAGAAAGCTGACGTGCAACTTCCTCCCGCACGAAAGCTTGGATTTGTGTGAGCAAGGGGAAGCGATCAGAAAAGGCTGTCATGGAAGAGAGGGCCTCGTCAGCCACTGAGGGGCGCCTGGTCAACTCGCGCTGCCTCCTCAACTTGTCGTACTTTTGGCACAAGTTTATGAGCTCTGCTACGGTGCGCGGACTCTTGGCGATCAACATTTGGAAAATGTCATCGGCGATGCCCTTAAAATGTGCTTCAATTTGTCATTTTCGGGCATAGAAGCACCCACACGTTTGCATAGGTCGAGAACCTCTTCGATAAACCAGGTGAACGTTTCACCGGGTTGCTGCGCTCACTCTCGTAACCGCTGCTCGGCGCGCAACTTGTGGACGGCGGGGCGACCGAAAACTGTATCGAAACTGGTCTTGAACGCGGACCAGGACTGAAAGTCGGCGTCATGATTTTTAAACCACAGGTGAGCCACTCCCGCAAGGTAGAAGATCACGGCATTTAACTTGGCGGTATCGTCCCATCGATTTTGCAAACTCACCCATTCGTATGTAGACAACCAGTCATTGACGTCCTGTTCATCCGTACCGCTGAAAACCGCTGGATGGCGTTGCGGGACAGCGCCCGGGCAGGCAACGGAGGGTGGCGGCGACTTCGGCTGGGGAGAGTCAGGCATGACGGGAGGCAGAGTCCGAGACCGAAGTTCCAGGGTGTAGATGTTCATGAATCCCCCGCACCTTCCACCAATTGTAATGGGGTGTAGTGAACAGTTCAGATTGTAGCGTCTGTTCGTAACCGAGAAGGCAGGTGACGCGGAGCAGGAAGAGCTGGTTGCCCGAACGGCTCACACTCGTGCTAAGCACTGGCCATCCGGCTGGCCCACTGCATGCACTGCAGCCATGGAATAGACCATCTGGCTGGCTTTGTTCTTGTGCTCTTCTTCTTCATTGCAATATATATATATATATATATATATTGACACGTGTACTTGTCTTTCTCGGGCGACCCGTTTCACCGCCTAACAAGTGTTATCGCACAGCGCAGGACGCGCTTGCATGTGTCGGCAGCTTCTGGAATGTTATCGATAGGTCCATCCGCTGTCTGTTGTCGCCGAACTTTGTGCGATCTGATTGCATGTATGCGCGACGCGAATGGCGTAGAACTTTGTGGAAGGCATGCGGGTCCCAAGGAGGTCAAAGAAAAACTGCTGGAGTGGAAACAATGTCCCGAAGGTGAAGCCGCAATGGAGGGGCACGATGAAACCATAAATAAACGATAAAAAATGGTGAGGAAGCGTTTTTTGCACACTCCCCACGAGTTAATCAACCTCCTTGGCTTATTTTACCGAACACATACATATCTATGTGTATCTCTGTATTGCTGGTTTCAGTGTGAAATCTGAATATCCTGGCATACTGTATTGGGAAGGACATCATCAATATTCACGTTGAGAACAATCAGCTTTTATTTTCTGATTAGCCTAGCATACAATAACAGAGTCAAATCAAGCACCTTAATCTGTAAGCGGAGATCACCCGACAAGGCTCTCTTTCAAGTGAAGGAGGGGGCAAGCGATGGCTTCACCTTTCCTTGTAAGAAGCTAGGGGAGCTTCCACTCCAGCAGTTTTTCTTCAACCTCCTTGGCGGGTCCCAGCGATTACTCTAGAATATATAAAAAAAATTAAATTATGGGGTTTTACGTGCCAAAACCACTTTCTGATTATGAGGCACGCCGTAGTGGAGGACTCCGGAAATTTCGACCACCTGGGGTTCTTTAACGTGCACTTAAATCTAAGTACACGGGTGTTTTCGCATTCCGCCCCCATCGAAATGCGGCCACCGTGGCCGGGATTCGATCCCGCGACCTCGTGCTCAGCAGCCTAACACCATAGCCACTGAGCAACCACGGCGGGTTCTAGAATATTCGATGACTGACCTATAAAAGCCGACGCGCTTGACCCGCTGATCAGATTTTCGAGGATCGCCGAGTGTTTTCGCCGCTACCGTTGTTCTTTGAGCGTAGCCTGTTTTTGAGGGCACAAGTTCGCCCAATAAAACGCTCGTTTCGTTAATCAGAGTTTTGCTGCCTTCTTAACCGTCACTACCACGTGGCAATGCGTGTGTGTGTGCGTGTGCGTGTGCGTGTGCGTGCGTGCGTGTGTGCGTGTGTGTGTGTGTGTGTGTGTGTGTGTGTGTGTGTGTGTGTGTGCGTGTGCGTGCGTGCGTGCGTGCGTGCGTGCGTGTGTGTGTGTGTGTGTGTGTGTGTGTGTGTGTGTGTGTGTGTGTGTGTGTGTGTGTGTGTGTGTGTGTGTTGTGTGTGTGTGAACAAATTAGAAATGCTAGTTTCCTTACCTATAGAGTACGCTGACGGGTATTCCTGGGCATCTGCAGAAGAAAATGGGATAGTTGGAAGGCGGTATACACATATAAATCTTGGCATGTATACAGTTACAGATGACAAGTGTAAATTTACAGGTCCTTTTTTGCTCAAGGACCTTCTGTCTGGGACCCTGGCTTAGATTACTTAACAAATGCAATAGAATCTATACAACATCGTAGCGCACGTTTCATTCTTACTAACTATTCTCGGACATCAAGCGTAACAACTATGAAGGCTACTTTAAACATCCCTCTCCTCTCATCCCGTAGGAAGTTAGCACGCTTATCACTGCTGCACACAATTTATTACTACAATCTGGAATTAAAAAGTGAATTTTTGACCAAACCAGCATACATATCTCGTACTGGCCATCACCATAACGTTCCACATTGTCGCTCGAATCTATCTTTTATTCGTTTATTCCCAAAACTACCAATGAATGGAATCTTCTGCCGGCCTCAAGTGCTAACATAACCGATACATCTGCTTTTAGAACTACTATTGAAGAAAACTTATGTTAATCCGCACTTTTGATTATTTTTATTATTATACCCTGTCATCTGTACATGCTCTGTATTTCGTTCCACTCCCTTCTGTAACGTTTTCGGGCCTTGAAGGTACAACAAATAAATAAACAAATAAAAATAAATAAATAAATAAGTGGTGATGAAGTAGTATAAAGTACAACCCGCACTCTAGCATTGCAACGACGCCATTGTCATTGTTATGAGGAATCGACGGTTTTCGACACGGTTTCGTTCTTCTTTGCGCACGTGTTCTGTGAAAGCCCGAGAGCAGGAATGGAGTGGTCACAGCCAAGAATCCCGTGTCCGGAATTACAAAGGGCGAGAGAACCCGTCCCCTCAACGCCCGCAAAGAGGAAGACGGCAGGCATGTAGCTCTATATGCCATGGCATTTCTCAACTCTAGTTAGAGTTTACGTAAATTCTTTGGTACACCTCCAATAGGCGCTTTACAAAAGAGGTTTACTGTGCGCAGGACACACCTGCGATACACGTACTCAAATTATTCGAATGGTGCAGTCCAATACAAAACCAGGCCCACCCCTTTCTCCGAAGGTCATGTTTAAGCAGGTGCTGGGCGTTGCCCAAGATGCCAGGGAAATGTGATTGCATTCCTTGCCTGCGTCAGAATAACATAACCGCTCTCTTTTTCATTCCCGCTGCACATATGTTTCTTTGTTTTTATGGAACAGTTAAGCCGCTCTGCTGAATGCAAAGTGTTACTATAAGCGGGAATAAGCGTGACAGGGCGGTCAGCGGCATCTCCCGCTAATGCATCTGCGATATGCTTCGCAGATTATCAAGCAGATGTACTCGGCAGGCACGTACCCAGGGGGGGGGCTCGGGGGGGCCCGCCCCCCCCCCCCTTCCCGATATCAAGTGGCATACTCCCCCCTCCTCCCCACCCACGCCACCACTCGTCACACATTCCTAAAGCGCCGCCAGATCAATGTTGAGGCCTGGCAGCTGTTCATCGGTCAGCATTATGCTGCCTTTTTCCCTCCTTTTAGATGGTGGTAGTTATCGGCATCTCTTGTAATGTGAAGGACAGTATTCTCATAGATTCCGCAACCGCGCGATTACCTCGAGATGCGTTAAGTTGTCACCATCTATTCAACCGTCACGCGCATAGCTGTTGCTTTTGTTAGTTCAACCTTCTTTGTTTAGGCTGATCCTGGGACCAGGAGAGGGATGCGGCTGTTACTCAGCTGGTCTGTACTCTCATGGAACGAGTTGCGGCCGGAGAAAACGCCAATTGCGTTTAACTTTTCCCTTTGCTTCATTATTTCCTTAAGTTACGGCTCGCCGCGACGCTGGAAGATGCCCGGAACCATATACACGTGATATGGGTTAGATAAGGTGGGAAACAAAATAATGTGAAAGAGCGTTCATCATGAAACCCTGCAATAACCCTTAAACCCATAAGCAAGATGACTGTCGCCCGTTACCTCGTCTGTTTTTCCCTAATTGTATAGCACTTTTCGTGCAAAATTGGCAACTGGAAACAAAAATCGCAAGGATTTCAGAAATTAAGCGATCTACTAAGGGAGAGAGCCAAAGAAACAACCAAACTGCAAGCAAAAGCGAATAATAGAAAAGTTAACTGTTGTTTATGAGAATATTTCTGGATCAACATGTTTTTATTTAGAAAGGAAGTAGAGAAAACGCCACCGGAAGTGGAGAACAATTACTTGTTTTGAATGACGCTTCTACAGTTATCGGTCGAACCGCCTCACGTAGCCACTTCTCTGCTGTGCTTATGTGGGTGTTTTTCTAACCTTTCGCAGTGAGCGCAGTACGTCTAGAATCGCAGAGTCCTGCGCTCTACGCGGTTGTATGGGACTGACGGCCGCACAGCGTTACGCAATTCGCGGAACTGTCAAAACTGATCAACAAGGCGAAAATAACTGATATTCGAAACTATAACATGAGAAAGACTGAAGAAGCCGTAAAAAATAAACGCAGCCTGAAATCAGCAAAAAAGAAACCTGGCATAGGACAAACCATGATGTATGCACTAAAAGATAAGAAGGATAATATCATCAGCAATCTCGAAGATGTAGTAAAAGTAATGGAAAAATTCTAAGCTGACCTGTATACAGTACCCAGAGGAGTCACGATACCTCACTTAGAAACAGTAATGAAAAGGATACAGAAACCCTCCTATAACTAGCGATGAGGCTAGAAGGGCCCTGCGAGACATGAAACGATGAAGAGCGGCAGGAGAAGGTGGAATAACAGTCGATTTAATCAAAGATGGAGGCGACACTATACTTGGAAAACTGGCGGCTCTTTGTACAAAGTGTCTATGGGCTGCAAGGGTCCCAGAAAACTGTAAGAATCCAAACATTATACTAATCCACAAAAAAGGACACGTTAAAGAATTGAAAAATTATAGGACCATTAGATTGCTCCCAGTATTATATATATTTACCTAAATAATCTCCAATAGAACAAGGGCAACACTCGATTTTGTCAACCAAGGGAACAGGCTGGCTTCAGGAAGAGATACTTTACAATGGATCACATCCATGGATCACATCCAATGTATCACATCCAATGAATCACATCCACGTTATCGCGAAATCTGTAGATTGCAATCAGCCTCTCTATATGGCTTATATAGATTACGAAAATGCATTTGATTCAGTAGAGATACCAACAGTCATAGAGGCACTACGTAATCAAGGAGTACAGAACGCTTACGTAAAAAGCTTGGAAAATATTGCTACATACGTGTGGTATTTGTTTGTTTGAACGAGGCGCGTGGGCGCCATCACTCCAGAAAAGAGGAGGAAGAACGAACTGGGCTCGCGCTGTGAATCTGACCGGTCAGCGCTGCAACCGTTGTTGTAAATAAAATCTGTAAATAGTTTGTCGTCTTACTGACTCGTCCTTCGCGTAAGAATATCTCCAGAGGTTCTACAGCTACCTTAATTCTACACAAGAAAAGCAGTGAGATTAGAGAAAGGGGTCAGACAGGGAGACACAATTTCTCCAAAGCTATTCATTGCGTGCTTAGAAGAATTCAAGCTATTAAACTTGGAAGACTTAGGAATAAAGATCGACGGCATATTTCTCAGCAACCTTTGGTTTGCCGATGACATTGTTCTATTCAACAACAATGCAGACGAGTTAGAACAAATGATTGGAGACCTTAACAGAGAGAGTGTAAGAGTGGAGTTGAATATTAATATGCAGAAGATGAAGATAATGATAAATAGCCGGGCAAAGGAACAAGAGATCAGGATCGCCAGTCGGCCAGTAGAGACCGTGAAGGAGTACGGTTACGTAGGTCAATTAATCACAGGGAACCCTGATCATGAGAAGGACATTCACAGAAGAATAAAAATAGGTTGGATCGCATACGGCAGACATTGCCAGCTCCTGACTGGAAGCTTACCATTATTATTGAAAAGTAAGGTGTGCAATCAGTGCATTTTGCCAGTGCTGACATATGGGGCAGAGACTTGAGAGCAAGTTAAGGACCGCGCAAAGAGCGATCGAACGAAGATAGCTAGGCATAACGTTAGGAGAGAGAAAGAGAGCGGTTTGGATCAGAGAGCGAACGGGTATAGACGATATTCTAATTGACATCAAGAGGAAAAAATGTAGGTGGGCAGGTCATGTAATGCGCCGGTTAGATGACCGTTGGACCATTAGGGTTACAGAATGGGTACCAAGAGAAGGAAAACGCAATCGAGGACGACAAAACACTAGGTGGAGCGATGAAATTAGGAAATTCGCGGGCGCTAGTTGGAATTGGTTGGGGCAGGACAGGGGTGATTGGAGATCGCAGGGAGAGGCCTTCGTCCATCAGTGGACATAAAACAGGCTGATGATGATGATGATGATGATGATGATGATGATGATGATGGAGGTGGTGGGCCCCCCCCCTCCCCCCCGAAAAAAAATCCTGGGTACGTGCCTGGTACTCGGTGTCCATAACTGAATACGAACACTAACAGCCGTCACACGGGTAAAAAAGCCGTCACACGGGACTTAGAGTCAGCTCAGTTAGGCGTTAGTCTCTCATTCGCAGGCTGCCACACGGGGAGTGACAGCCATGCACCGTGTGGAATGCGCACGCCAGTTCGGGAGTTCCGTAATATAATTTTGTTGAATGAAAGCGTGTAGCGTTCAGGACTGTGCGTTTAAATAAACAAAAACGCAGTACTAACGGCAGGCCCGCCACTAGTCACTGACCCCCCATTATGATTTCAAATTACCTAAGCATCCCCGTGCGGTGCGCTTTAGTGATGAACGTTCTTCCTCGGCTTTCTTACGATGTGATCCCGTCTTCATTTAGCTTGTGAAGATTGATCCCTTTAGTTCGGTGGCAATGAATTTAATTAATTTACGCTGTAATTCTTACTCAATGTTGTTTCTAAATATAACGCAGTGTTATATTGTGAACACTGCATCAAAGGAATATATCGTGTGCCCACTCATTTACTCATCAGCCGCACCATCAATGCCGAATGATAGCCTTCTTTTTCGTGTACTAACGCGCTGACAGTGACACTGGAAATTGGGGAGTCACCGGAAGTTGTGGAGGAGGCGGCCACTGCTCTGACAATGACGGCATCCTCCAAATACAAATTCATAATGAGCGACTCCAAGTCGGCCATCTTCAATTTCCCAAGGGAGCGTGTGTCGTCCGAAGCACTCAACATCCCGCTGATCGGTTTTCGTGGCAACCGAGTCAGTGGGGTCCAAATCGTTTGGGCTCCGGCCCGCTCCGGCCTACCGGGGAACGCGCACGACGCGGCTTGAGGTCGAATCAACCGAGTCGAGGCCGACCTCTCCACCGCTGACGCTCACTTGTTTCGCCGGTCGGCGCGGGACAGGCTGGTGTCCTATGGGGACATCCTTGATCATTATAAACATGTGACGGCCAAGTATCCTGCAGCACACAAAACTAAATGGCAATTGGTGGCATGGCGTTTGCTCCGGACCAACACCTTCCCTAACCCTGTAGCCTACAGCTGCTGTTACCAAGGATTGTAGACAGTCAAATGTAAAATCTGCCAAGGTAGAGCAGTCTTTCAGCACATGGTTTTGCCTTGCGCCCTCAAACGTAGTCACGTCTAACAGAAAGATCACTCTTGTTTAGAAATCAGGTCTGTGGAGCAGTAGGAGACCACGCTCGGCTCCGGAACTGTAAGTCCGACTCGTTCGAATGGCTGAAGACGCCGCCGGGGCCCAAGGGCTGCTGGCTGATGCCTAAACGGGGAAGAATACAGAAGAGGATCTCCTATGTCCTCCCCTTCCCTTGACCCCATCCTGGGCACACAATAAAGTTGTTCTCTCTCTCTCTCTCTCTCTCTCTCTCTCTCTCTCGCTTTGCGAAGTATTATTTAGCAGCGGTGACTGTGCAGAACACTCTTTTAAGGATTTCAGCCAATAAAATCAATTTCGCCCTGCCCGAAGCAGGTATGCAGCGTCAGCGCAAAACCAATAGGTGCCGCAATGCCTTCCTGTTTTTTGGCGTACATTTTGTCAAGTCGATAAAAGATGCACGAGTACCTTCGTGCAATAATAGGTCATGTCTGTCTACGAATTGTTCTAAGAAGTTTCCAAGCGCAATCAGCAAAAGGAGAAAAGCTTCTGAAAGGAGCGGCAAGATATTCACGGTGTAAAGAATTTCATAATGCTTTACTGACACCCTAACTTGCTGCGAAATTTCATTGTGTGAAAGAAAGAGAAAGAAATTATGGCAGAACCCTCCTCGCGATGGCCGTCGACGGAAATGCAATCAGCACTCAGGTAAGGCAAAAACACACTGATATTGCTGAAATCACTTTTAATTGTCATCAGCTGTGGTCATTTTGAAACTTTCCTGGCACTGTCTCCGGCACCAGGCCACATTTCCGGGGCACTCGGTTGCAAAAGTTGGCAATAGGCACGATGGCATGACGACAACTGTATGATGATGATGCAGTAACGAAGACGGAAGATGGAGACGGAATGACGGTAGTCGTAAAGGTTTTATGGCGATGACGGCATGGCTAAAATGAGATGATTCTGAAATTACGACGACGTTATAGCGAGGACAGCATGATGAAGTCGGCATGAAAACAATGGGATGACGATGAGTTTTAGACAACTATGGCTCGACGGCAACCGGATGACAAAGCCGGAATATCGGCGATGGCACAAGCGCGATGAAATGACATTTGTGTGATGACCGGGTGCATGAGAGCGACTGTCTCGCGACATCGCAATGACGAAGATGGCGTGAGAACTGCATAATCTGGAATAAATGACAGCATAATTACGGTAGAATCACGAACACCGAATGAAGTCAGCAGAACAGCATAGACAGTATGACACTGGCATGTCGACAATCGGCTGACGTTACCGAATTCACGAGGTTGTTCGAGCTGCAGAGCTACAAGGACCGCGCGATGACAATGATATGACGCGGATGGCATGACGACAGTCATATGACGGAGGTAAAACGATGATAATGTACCGTACACGAAGGCATCACGAGGACGGTAGGACAACTAATGCGCAACAAATTATCGACGACGACGAAATCACTACGACGGCATGAAAAAACTGGCTCGACGAAGCTGCAGTGAAGAAGATGGAATGAGCACAACCGTACCACGATGACGTTATGAAAATGAATGCGTGACGACTGCGCGACATTGACAGCGTGGCGAGGACGGCATGACAGGATGCTGAAGCCGGAATGACGACGATGTCACGAATACGACGGTGTTATGAGGACGAGTACATACACAGTGTCCCGAGCTATTGGGCAACTTACGCCACGTGTCTGCGTAGACGAGAGAAAGTATCAAAGCTGTATGACGAGAGAAAGTATCAAAGCTGTAATGACGATCGTGGAAGATTACAACGACATCCTAACCGACGATGATGATATGACAATGATTATGTGACGACGATGGCGTGAAGACGGCAGCCAGACGAGAGTGGGATTACGAAGCTATGGAGACGATTATCGAAAGACCACGACGACATCACGACGACCGCGTGACAACAGACGCATGACGACGATGCATTGATAGCGATAGCGTGACGACGATGGCATCACGACACTCGGAGGCGAAGCTGAAGTGACTATGATGGCCACAGCGGCATGACGGCGATGGTATGACAATAAATTTATGACGACTGTATGACGAAGACGGTATCACGAAAGTCGGAGCTTGGACCACTGTTGCCCACTCTCGTCACATTGTCATTGTGACAACATGGTTGTCATGAATTCGCTGTCGCATTGACGTCGCAATCTCATCATGGGCGTTCCATCGTGGTCACGCCAATGTCGTCACCTGACCCTCGTCATGCGGTTGTCGTCATGTCATCGTCGTCATGCAGACTTCCTGATAGAATCGGTGTCACTTTATTGTCGTCCTACACTGATCACCACAGTATTGTTCTTCTACCTTTGTCATGCGATCGTCGTGCAGTCGTCATGTATTTGTTTCCATTTCGCCGTCGTGATGCCATCGCGATTGTGCCATCGTCGTCATTCTAACTTTGCTATACGACTCTAGTCATGCAGCCGTCGTCATGCCATCTTGGTAGCACAGTCGTAACAGTGTCATTTCGCCGTCGCCGTCACGCTGTTGTTTTACCGCCGTTATCCCTTCAATAACGTCACGCCATCACCGTCACGCCGCCTTCATCGCTACATGAACGTCAGTCAATAATTCTATTGTAATTATTCTGTCCTCATTCAACTCCGATTATGCCGCCTTTAGTTCGTCGTTGTGATTGCGTCATTTCCAGACAGTCGCTATCATGCACGTGCTGTCGTGTCGTCGTTGTCATAGGGCCTTAGTCGCTCCATGAACGTCAGCAGTTTATTGTAAATATGTTGTCCGCGTTAAATTTTGATTATGCGGCCGTTACGTCTTCGTAGTTATTGCGCCATTTTGAGACAGTTTCTATTATGCATCTGTTGTACTGTCATCATGATTTCATGGTCGCGCATCATCGTCACTCCAGCTTCGTTGCCCCAGCCACAGTTGTCCCTCTATTGTCGTCATGTACTCGTCGTCATCTATTAGTTGTCATACCTTTGTCATGTCATCGTGGTCATCGAAGCATCGTCATGCGGTTGTCGACATGCTGCGTTGTCGCGCCATCATCGTAACGCCGTTGCGGTCGTTCAACTGCTGTTAATCTATCTTCAACATCCGACTGTCATAATGACGTCGTCATGCCCTTGTCACGGCATCGTCGCCATTGTGTCATCGTCAAACTGTAACCGTCATTTATCAATTGTCATACAGTCGTCATCATGGCGTCGCGGGCGTTCCATCGTCATTTTATCGTCCACCTCCGACTGTAATGATGCCGACGTCCAACACCCGCTGTCCCATTGTCCTCAGGCCTTCATCGTCACGGTGTCCTCGTTGTACTATCGTTATCTCATTGTCTTCATGGCGTCGTTATCATAACACCTTTGCTCTTCCATCGACGCCATCCTTTCCCCATTCCATCGTCATCACTGCGTCAGCGTCGGGTGGTCGTCGCCATGCTGCCATAGGCGACTCTGGCAAGCGAGTGCCATTGCAAAGTGGGACGACACGCAGAATGTGGCATACGCCGGAACAACGGAAGTCTCTTAATGACCACGGCAGAGGTTAAATAAATGTAGCTTCACCAATGCCGTGTGTCGCTACATATTGATCGTATGGTAATCGCATTACTGGACAGTCATCCTGAGATGAGTTCCGCATAATTTTGTTTACGTAAATAATGTTAAGAAAATCTGCAAAATAGGTGTTATGTCTGTTGAGCAACAGGACGATTAATGTAGCAATAATTTCACAAGCACGTATAATCAAATTAATCCTCGTATATAACAGTGGCACTTCATTACATTTACTCGAGGTTGGTCTTCATATGGAGACCCTTCAAATGCAATAGGTATGTGACCCACCAAGTGGAAGTGCGCGGGCGAAATCTATATCTGCAGATTTTCTACTCAGCTCACTTCAATGTCGACATACGCAACATCATGCACAATACAAGCACTGATCAAGCACTGATACAAGCACTGCAATCGAAGCAATCCTCGATGGTACTGAAGTAAGACATCAGTGCGGTAAAAGGCTGATATCCCTATAATTAGAATAGCAGGTTTATGGCAGAATACGTAGCATTTTATAGTATCGTGGATGAATAGCAAGGTAACCATACATGCACAGTTCCCATCGACAATGTATCACGCATGAAGAAACATAGTTCTGTCTATACCATCGTGATTTCTCCGTAACATTTCGCCTGCGCATATGGTCGAAACAGACGCCATCAGCGTATACGCACTAAACGATGCATTTCATCTCCTCAGTGACCTCAGTGACCTCCACATTTGCAATAGAAATCCTAAGAAATAGAAAAAGCTCAATCTTTACCATTGAAGGTGCTCATAATGGTCCGGAGGTGGGTTCTTCCTACTTGAATAGGCACAACCCACTATGCGGATAGGCCATGGATTGGGGTGTTATACGATTGCTAAAATATAAATAAAATACGAAAGAACTGGGTCGTAAATAAGAAAATTATGCAAATAAAACACATCTTTTGGAATTTCTGTGACGCTAAATGTTTGTGAGGCGTTTACTCAACTTCTACAACACTAAATGTGACTCGTGCTATTAATTGTTTTTGTTTTGTTATATATACCTCGGGTAGCTTCACGCAATGTTCATGCATATGCACCATATAGCCTAAATTTTATTGTTATGCAATGTTTACGTTTACGTGCTGCACCGTTCGGTGAACCGCTAGGACAGCAAAAGTTCTTGCGAGGGCGCACTGTGAGACGTTGATACAGTGACGTCATCAGGAGCAAAGTTATGCTTGCCGAGGGCAGAATGCTACTGACAGGTGTGAATGCTAACAAAAGTACGACGACGCCACAAACAGGGTTCATTATTATTTTTCATGTTTCCTTCCTTTGTCCATGGCCTAATGGAAGCTGGTGCGTGCGCACGTGTTCTCACTCGAACACAGCCTCGGGCAGACGTGTTACGCGACTTGAGGCACGCGACTATTCGGCAAGACAGCAGCAGCAGCAGATGATTCGCTTTAAAATAATAGGCGTATCACAAATCGCGACTCCAAGTAAACGCTCGCCACCTAGCGGCCGCGCCGAGGAGCAGCCGATCCAGGTTCAGGCTTGAGTCGAAAGAGGGCACTGATACCACGGCGTGCCCTGAATACCTTGTAGTTCTCAAATCGTCTTGATTCCGCCGCACATAAGCTCGAAAATTTAAAAAAAAGGATGAATGTTGAAAGACGTGTACCATTATGCGTGTGATCGTAGTGGATAAACAGCAATGTATGATTTCATTCTTTCCCGAAAGAAGCAGACTACGCGCATCGGAGAGCAACATGGATACGAAACTTCCGCATTGGAAAAATGTGGCTGACCCTAAGCTGGTTTGTTCGAAACACTTGACACGGAAGGACTTATTTCTTGCCGGATGATAGACCATTGCTTTTTTTATTTATCATAAATATTTTCCTCGCGTTTCAAATTACGGAGTTTGCTTTCTTTAAGCAGACGCTTTAATAAGTTGCACTGATGCACGCTTCGTCTTCATTCCGTTTTGTTCGTTTATAGTTTGCTCCCCAGGATTAGCGTTACTTGTGTTTTAAGCAGCAGGAATCTTCTCGCTAATGCACTTTTGTCTGCAGGCGCAGTAGCAGGAATGATAATAGCCTTTGAAGGTCTGAAGTTGATCATGGCAAAAGTCAAGGCGCAGACGACGTATTGTTTTCATAGTCTCTCATTTTGCTTTCATTTTGATTTCATAATGTCACGTAGTAGTGAGGTGAAGAAAGCATCAAAACTGTGGAACACGAAACAAGCGCTTTATTGGGCGAACCTGTGTTCTCAAAAACAGGCTACACTCTAAGAACAACAATAGCGGTTAACGCAGCCGGCGATCGTCGGAAATCTGATCTGCCGATCAAGCGCGTCGGCCTTTATACACGAGTCATCGAAGGTTCCAGAGTAATCGCTGGTGCCTGCGTATCTTCCAGCAAGTTACACACAATTCGCGTCGCATATGCAGTCAGAATACACAAGCTTCGGTGACAACAGACAGCAGATCGAACAATCGATGACATTCGAGATACTTCAGATACATGTGGGTGCGGCCTTCGCTGAGCGATAACATTTGTTAGACGGTGAAAAGCGGTCACCCGAAAAAGATAAGGTAGACGCATAGAGAAAGGAATACAACAAGAGCGGACACTCCCACAGAGCCCAGCGGCCGAATTGACTGCAGCGCACCAAGCCATGGATGTTAAAACCTGAAGCACACTTCCGGTTTCGGTTTTGTGCGCGCGCGTTTTGAATAATAGCTGGTGCGCGTCACGCCGGCTCCGCTTTTCTTTTTTTTTTTGCTTTCGCAGCAAATATTTATTTATATAGTTATTTTTTATTTATTAAATATTTATTTGCAAATCATTTCATTAAGTAAAATTGATTCCGGACGATCTTCACAAGCCTCCACTGAATATGTGCCACGTGCAATTTCATAAAGACGCAAGACACCTTGTGAAATGAGGAAAAATTAACGTTTATTTTGTTCTTTCTAAATGCTCGTCGCGGGCTTCTTGTGCATTCATCCAGCATTGTGGCACAACGTAAGCAGCAGTAGTTTCCGCAGGAAGCTCCACCAGACGACGTGAGCTGAAAAAATTACAAGCGTTATTTTGGTATTAACATGTAAGAATAATGCCTGTAGAGGCGAAGCGTGCGAAAGTGGTGAGTGGGCGGCATTACAAACAAAAGCAGTTCGTATTTACACACACGGCGTAGAATATGCCCAACTCATCCCAAGCAATACCGTACATACCACAAACACATTCTAATTCCAAGCATTCCCCTCTTCCCAATGCTTATTTCCTGCACTGTAATAGCACCAATGCGCGGGCAACGGGGCGTTTCGCGAACTTGGCTACAATCGACGCGATAGTACGCTACGAATACACAGAGGTGGCCACAACACAGGCTCTCAACCAGAGCATGCTGGACGCTCGCAGAATTCCTTCTACTCGCACTCAAGACAAAATGCGTGGGTGCCGTTCAGAAGACAATTTTCGAGTTACTAGTTCCTGGCGTTTGAGCTCCTTGGCTTATCTCTTGTGCGTTCTGCAGGCGCAAGCAACGCACTCCCGTGTTATCACTCCTGACGATTGCTCGTCGCGTTTTCGACAAGCGTGGGTACCGAAAGAAGGCTTAAATTGTTGCGGGGACATTAAAATTGCCACTAACTTGTCGCAGTAAGATTCAGTACGCGCCAAACTAACTGTCACCACGGCAGAGCTGCTTTTCGCTTCGTCACAACAGGCGCGGCGAGCGGGCCTCATAACATAAAGTATCGAAAATAATTTTCAACAATGTTGGGCGTCAGAGAAAGAAAAGCGCCATGAACTTGTCAGTGCATTAAAGCGCGAAACCACGCACCACGGCCGAGCTTATTTTCGCTAACCGAGTCACAGAGCCAGGCGCGCCTACTGCGCTCGAAAGGTAGCCCAAAAAGTAATGAAATTAGTTTCAATAATGTTGGCAGTCAGAGAAAGCGCCATAACTTGTCGCAGTAAAATTCAGTACACGCGAAACTGCGTCACAGCACCCTGTGCGACTAGCGTGCCCAAAAACTACCGAAATTAGTTAAAATAATATTGGGGCTTATAGGAAGCGTCGCAAACATCTCCCAGTACGATTCTTTAATTCAAATTAACTGCTCCACAACGGCCACGCTGTTTTTCGTTAACTGCGTCACAAGTCTAGCTTAGGTGCCGGGCAGTAAGCCTAATTGCTTGAAGTGCGTCGCAGACTGTCGAACAAAGTTTCTCACCTTGCCGTAGTCCAATAGCGCAGTGCTGCCATGTCGAAGTTCCGAATGAACGCAATAATTCGCCGGGAGGCCACCAAACCAGGCTAAATCCCAAAATAGAAAAACAGGCAGACGGGTACCCGAACAGTCCAACGCTCAGATGCGCGGCCGGTCTCTCTCGCTTCGGCGGTGTGTCTGACGAATGACGCAAACATCTGGCTCGTCATTCGCCGGTTCGCCTGTCGCTAGGCAACGGAAGTAAGCCGCAAAGTTTAATTTAATTTATAAGCAGATATTCTTAATTTTTCCGGGAAAGAGTAAAAAAAATAAAACAATTTCTGTTAATCTCATTTCACATTCTTCTTTTTTTCGATGCTCGCGGCCCCGATTCATCGATGTTAATACTATAGCGTGACGTGTTTCCTGTTTCCAATTTTCGCCGAGTGTCCGCTCTTGTTCAATCCCTTTCTCTATGGTAGACGTGTCAATAGCATGCTTTTGTTTAGCAGTGCAAGCGGCATATGCGGTTGTCTCATTCGACGTGGTGAGTTGTCAGCTTATTTGCTCGCAAGAAATTTAGAAGCAATTACAAAGAGCGCTCGTTTCAGCTTTGGAGCGTCAGACCCGCGCACAGCGGCCAAGGCACGCATTGCACAAAAGAAAATACTCGTTCAATTTCGGACCTGTCGGAAGAAACTTGTCTTGATATGATTGGTCATTATTCACTTTTCACGTTTCAGCGCGGTATCACACACACACACACACACACACACACACACACACACACACACACACACACACACACACACACACACACACACACACACACACACACACACACACACACACACACACACACACACACACACACACACACGCACGCACGCACGCACGCACGCACGCACGCACGCACGCACACACACACACACACACACCAAGGCCAAGGAACCTTTCTTCTCGGGGGGGGGGGGGGGGGGGGGCTGAGTAGCCGAGGAGTGCGGACGCGTTTCACAT
The DNA here is from genome assembly GCF_023375885.2 of Dermacentor andersoni. Lineage (NCBI taxonomy): Eukaryota > Metazoa > Arthropoda > Arachnida > Ixodida > Ixodidae > Dermacentor > Dermacentor andersoni. Next base: position 182,489,956 of record NC_092817.1, on the reverse strand, counting down.
GCGGTCCGCAGTTTTTGGGCTTTTTGACCCATCCAAATCGACGGGACCACCGTAAATTTGATTGGAATCGACACCGACAGCGACGCGGACTACGCGGAAACCACTTTCAAGCCGGTGGGTCCAATATGTTTGGATTTCTACGGACTTGGAAGTTTTCCCACGTAGCCGACCAGACCTAGGCCTATTAGGCCTAGCACGGCAACGGGGCTCTGCGGCCCTCCCAACCTTGGCCAACGGCAGAGGAGCCTGTAGCGATGGCCCGAATACTCAACCCCAGCTCAGGACAAACACCGCTACGAGATCCGACGAATCTCATGGTCGAAAACCACGAACTCATGGACGAAGACTACCAAGACGCGGCCGGGGAGACCCGTGACCGCGGACCAGCGGCGGCCCCTCGAAACCTGAAAGGCAGCACCCCAGAGACCACAACGTCACAAGTAAGTCGAAATCTCGACGAGGACGCGGAATGGAAGATAGCCATTTCCAAGCGGCAGAACAAACGCCAACGCGGCAGCCAAGCAGAAGCTTTGGCGGGAACAGGGCTAGGGAACGGAAATTCCTTAGGCTCGGCGAAGAGCACAGGTGGCACTCCAGCTGCACCGAAACAAGGAGAGGGCGAAGGAGCGCCGAGGAGAAGGCTGCCTCCGCTACCCAAGGACGACTTAAAGATAGTTCTGAGGCCAAAGGGACTAGCAGTGAAGAACCTGCAGACGCACCAAGTGGCGCGGGTGGTGATTGCAGTCACCGGACATGGATGCAAGGCAGAAGACCTTATTATCCGACTGCGCACAGATTCCAACATCATTATTATAAGCACTGACAACGAAAGCGCTGCTCAACAAATTAGACGCATTACGCAGCTGAAGTTTGGAGAGCACAGCTACGACATCAACGCACACGTGGCGGCGCCGGAGGGAACGCTGCGCGGGGTAATCCACGGGGTGGACCCGGGAACCCCTGCCAAAGAACTCGAGGCAAACCTACGAACCCGAACGCAGGGTGTGAAGATTTTGGCGGCAAGAATGCTAGGCCAGTCGAGCACTGCCGTCATCACCTTCGATGGCCCCATCCTCCGCAAGCAAGTTATGTACTATGGGGGAGAAATGTGGTGCTATCCCTACAGACCAACGAGACAGATCTGCTATATCTGCTGTCAGCAGGGACACCGATCAGACGTCTGCCCGACTCCCGGGATGAAGACCTGCAGGCAGTGTGGCCAAAAGGATCCAGAGGAACAACATCAATGCACACCCAAGTGCCTGCTGTGTGGGGAGCCCCACGCAACCGGCACAAAGGTCTGCAAGTAACGTTTAAAGACAACAAGCGAACTACGATGGGGATCCAAGGGTCAGCAACAACGCGGCCGCAGCCGAAGCAGAGGCGGAGCGCGGCGCCCACGCTGGTTCCGGAACGAAGACCAAGAGCAGCGAGGCGACTACCGGAGCGAGTCGAGGAGCCGCAGCCGGGTCCGCAGTGGCAGCCGAGACCAGGGCCGGAGCCGGGAGCGGGACGAGTCCTACCCACCCCTGGGCGGCCCGCAGGTCTGGGCGCAGCCGAAGCAACCACACAAGAAGAGCAGCGGAGTTAAAGTGAGCTGGGGAGCCGGCCCTCCCAAGACGCTTTTTGCTCCCCACAACAGTAACAACACAAACACACAAACAGAAAACGAACAAAAGCTTACTGCCGAAATTAATAATCTTAAGAGGGAACAGGAGCAGACCCATGAAGAAAACAGGCATCTCAAAAAACAAATAAGTGAACTAATAGCAGAAATGCAAGAGATGCGAAAGGCCGGTTTTTCGCCTGTCAGGACACCCTCACCCCCGCAGCAGAGCGCAGGAAGCTTACAGACTAACGAAGGAGGATCCTCCCCAACAGACGATTTGAAAACAATGATACAGCAAATGCAACAGCAAATGCAGCAGTTAAATCACAAGATAGCCATGCAAGATCACAACTTTTGAAATTGTGTAAAGAATCAAACCACACAGAGAACTGTAAATGACGCCAGAGACCGACTCTACAATGAGCGCAGGTTTGGATCAGAATCCCAGGGAACGAACGCAAACTCTAATACATCAACATGGCAGGACAACACCAACTAGAGATATGGCAATGGAACTGCAGGGGCTACAAGCGCAAACAAGGGCACCTACAGCAGTTCATTAGCACTAGAGGAACCCCAGCAGATCTCATACTTTTACAAGAGACAAACTGTATTCCAGCCCTGAGAGCATATACTTGCCAGGAGAACGGACGAACAGCTACTCTCATTAGCAACAAAATCACCACCATTGCACACAAAGAATTCGTGAATACACAGCTCGAACACATAGTAACCGAGATAATCCCCAAGAGGAAGCGGAAAGCTAAATGTACCTTCATAGTTAATCTATACAGCCCACCTAAAAATAAGGGAGACTTCATTAAACTCTTTACAGAAGCAAAAAAGCTAGCGGGACAAAACACCCTGATAATAGCCGGGGATTTAGCGCAAAAAGCCCGCAATGGGGCAGCAGAGTTGAAGACTAAAAGAAACGCAGCATCTGTACAGCAGCAGCAAACATAGGCTGCGAACTACTCACAGATCAGGGCCACCCTACTAGACAGGGGAATAGTGTCAGTGTGGGCACATGTCCAGACCTAACTTTTGTCAGGGGCGCCAAGCAAGTGGAATGGGAAAACTTGCAAGTAAATCTGGGAAGCGATCACTACATCATTAGGATCAGCACGGAAGCAGAAAGCATCAAGAGGAAAATTGGTAAGGCAACCCTAACAGACTGAGATGCCTTCCGAATCCACTGCAAACAGCTAAAAGGGGATATAACTTCAGTAGAAGAATGGAGCCAACAACTCAAGCAAATCAGGGACCTCTACACCAAAAAGGTAGATCGAACAGAACAAGCGCCGGAAGTGGACAAGCGACTCCTTAGACTATGGGAGGCACGACGGGGCCTAACCAAGCGCTGGAAGCGCCAGAAACTAAATCGGAAACTAAAGAAGAAAATTGCTCAAATAACACAGCAAGCGGAGGAATATGCAATGCAGCTAGCGAGACAGGGGTGGCAACAGTTCAGTACCTCACTGAATGGCACCCTCAGCACAGCTAGAACGTGGCAGATCCTCAGAACGCTAATGGACCCAAGCAAAAGCAAAACAGAAAGCAGCAAATCTATTCAGAAACTAATTCACCAATATGAAGGGACCGACGACCAGCTACTCCAAGCAGTTCGAGACAAATGCTATGGGACAGACTCGGTGGAAGGCTATCAAGGCGACTACCAAAAAGAGAAGAACCCCACAACAGACCGGCCCATCACAAGGGAAGAAGTTGTCCAAGCCATACGTGCAACCACGAAGAACACGGCGGCAGGGGCGGACAAGATTAGCAACTCGCTAATACGAAACCTAAGTGAAGAAGCATTAGACCAATTCACCCTCTACCTCAACACATTAGGGGAAGAAGGAACAGTCCCAGCGGAGTGGGAACACGCCGCGGTGGTCATGATTCCCAAGCCCGACAAGAAACTCCAAATTGAAAACCTCAGACCAATCTCGCTCACATCGTGCCTCGGCAAGCTGTTTGAGAGAATTGTGACCCGACGAATCCAAACGCACCTAGAAGACGGAGGATGGTACCCCAACACCATGTTCGGCTTCTGGGCAAACTAAAAGAAGAGGTACTTGAAACAATGCCGAAAAACGGGGAGAACGTCGTCATGGCCATTGATATCAAAGGGGCCTTTGATAACGTATCTCACGCCGCCATTATGGAAGGACTCAACACTACCAACTGCGGGAAGAAAGTACACGACTACGTCAGAAGCTTCCTCACAGATAGAACAGCGACAATAGGCCTCGGAGATCTGCGGAGTGACACCTTTCAAACGCCATGCAAGGGCACTCCGCAGGGCTCGGTAATTTCGCCGATACCTTTTAATATCGCCATGGTCAACCTTGCGAAGAAGCTCAACGAAGTGCAGGGAATCAGTCATGCCATGTATGCAGATGACATGACCATCTGGACTACTGAAGGATCTCTAGGGGACAAGCAAGAAGCGCTACAGAAAGCCGCCGCTTGCATCGAGGAATATACGCAGCAAAGAGGCCTCAGATGCTCCACGGAGAAGTCTGAGCTTCTCAGAGGGGGAAGGCACCCAACAGATGCCCCACTCGAAGTACAACTCGAAGGCCAAAACATTCCGGAACGGAAAATGATCAGGATCCTGGGTATGTGGCTGCAAGGCAGCGGGAGGTGCAGCCACATACCCTGAGTAGAGCTGCGGAACAAGTGGGCCGCATGATCAGCAGAGTTGCGCACAAGAGATACGGCATGAAAGAGGAAGACACCCTCAGGCTGGTCAACAACCTGGTGGTCAGCCGGGTCACATACTCCCTGCCGTACCATGTAACCATCAAAGCCGAAAGAGAACAAGCCGAAGCAATCCTTCGGAAGGCATACAAAGCAGCCCTTCATCTCCCAAGAAACACATCCACTGACAAGCTGATGCAACTGGGAATCAGCAACACGTTTGAAGAACTAAAAGAATGCCAGCTCAAGGCACAAGCGCGAAGGCTCAGTAACACAACAACAGGAAGGGCGCTCCTGAAAAAGTTGGGTTGGGAAATAGAACAACCGCAAAGTAGTAGGGCAACAATACCGGACCTGCTAAGGAAGAAACTACGCATACAACCTGTCCCCCGCAATATGGACCCCAATCTCCATACTAGCAGAAGAAAGGCTAGGGCAGAATTCTATTAAAAACGGTGGGGCAGAGAGACAACACAGTCTACACAGATGCTTCCCTCTATCCAAAAGAACACAGGAAACACGCAGTAGCGGTAGTAGCTAATAATCAAAGCAAACTAATTACGAGTCTCACGGCAACGGTATCAGACATAACCGAAGCAGAGGAAATAGCTGTCGCACTGGCAGCAGAGGAAGGATACAGGGTAGGAAAATCCCTCAACATCCTAACAGACTCACAAGAGGCGTGCCGAAACTATATCAGGGGTAGAATAAGCAGCACGGCACTCAAGATCCTTAGCAGAGCCCCGCTCTATGAAGGACAACCTACACACAACATAATCTGGATACCAAGCCACGCAGGAATTCAGGGCAATGAAGGGGTGGACAGCTTAGCTCGAGGCTTAACCATCCGAGCGGGCACCTCAGTCCCCCCGGGAGAGCCTCAGATTACTTGCGGGGACAGTTATTCAGAGCTGCTAAACCTATACAGAGGGCTAAGATTCCAATACCCCCCACCACACAAAGCGTTGACGAAGGAGGAAGCCGCAGGATGGCGTACACTGCAGACGGGTTCCTTTCCAAATCTTTACATACAAAGCAGGATGTTCCCCACACAATATTGCGCCGTATGCCCGTGGTGCGGAGCAAAGCCAACACTATATCACATCACATGGGAATGCGAGAGAAACAAGACATTCCACAAACATACAACACCAAGTGCGGCGCAATGGGAGAGCCGGCTCACCAGCTGCGAGCTAGGGGTCCAAAGGGCCCTCATAGCACACGCAAGCGAGGTGGCCCGACTCAGTGGTGCCCTGGACTAGGGGCCCACCCAAGGCTGAAGAGGACCCAAAGTTTTCAAGAATGAAGGCTTAGTCCTCAACCCGCTAATATCTTAAAGAACCAATAACGTTTTCCATTCCATTCCATTCTCGGGGGAACGCGGGTGGCGTCGCCGCGTGTGGACGTGTCTCATCGGCTCCGTGAGTTTTTGGGTGTAGAGCCCGTTGTTTCTGTTATATCCTAGTGACGCTTTCACGCAACATGTGTGAAGATTTCGGCGACGTTTTGAGACTATTTTTGAAGAGGTCTGTGCATTAGAACGCTTGTTATTGTGACTTTTGTGGTTCCTCGCCTACGAGAGCCTGGTGGCTCTCCGACGCCGTAGGCGTTGCACGCCTCGTGCGGGCGTCATGAACCAGGTCGAGGTAGTAGAAGGGGAAGATCTTTCCCCGGAGGAGATGTTCAAGTGGCGACAAGCGCACATATACGACGCCGCATATTAAGACTCACTCCGCAAGGACGCCATCGCTGCCTTGGCCAAGGCTGCTGTATGGAAACAGATGATTTCCAGGAATAACAAAGTGAGGCCTCCCAAGTTACCCGAAGGCTCATACAAGGCTGTTTTTCGCATTCGCAGAGGCTTTGGCGCCTCCCGCTTCAGCCACTTCCAACTCACCAAGACTCTCTCTACGGCAGCCGGCTTTCCAGCCACTGCGGAACTGCGCCAAGACATCGTTACCATCAACCCCACCGCCAACACAGTTACCCTCAGCACGGAAAGCTGCGATCGCTTGAAGAAATATCTCGCCATCAAGTCGCTCACGGCCGACGGCCAAGAGCACGAAGTCACCTCCTACAGCGTTCCAAACTCCGAGACGTGCAAAGGCATTATCTACATCGACAGAGTATGCCTGGGAGAAGTTATCTATGAAAAAGACATTCTACCCATGCTTCGTGAGTGCAACCCACAAATGCACTTTTTAGAAGCCAGACGAATGGGAAAAACTTCCGACGCAGTCCTCGTGACTTTCTTGGGAACGAAAGTTTCTTTTTGGGTGAAATATGAAATGGCGATGCTCCGGTGCAAGCCTTTTCGACAAAGAATGGAGGCCTGCACACGCTGTTGGAAAGTTGGACATCGACCGGACGTGTGCCCTACGCATACTGAGGATACTTGCCATAAATGCGGAACTGTGAATCCTCCGACTGATCATGCATCCATTCCCAAGTGTGTACTATGTAGTGGCAGTCATGAGACTGGATCTATTCAGTGTGCACTACGATATAAGCCCAAAATCTCACTCCCCAAGGCTGTCAAGACTCCTCCTCAATCCAAGACCAAGTCTTTTCCTTCGCCAAAGAAGCAGGGACCTTTTCCTAAGAAAAAACAAGACGAAGATTCGCCTCTTCTATCCGCTGCTCCAACTAACAACAAATCAAGCTTTCCTCAGGTAAGCTGGGCATCGGTAGCTTCCCACAGCTTACCTACACCTAAGCAACCTGATGCCCCAATCTACGCCCTCCTACAGCAGTTTCAGGAAGAAAATCGTCTACAGCGTAAACAAATTCTCGACCTCCAAACCCCTTCTCCATGTACGACTACTACCACTTGATCTCAACCCTCTACTGATGAACAACCCACTGTAACTCCGCCCCCTGTCAGTAAGAATGGCGATCAAACTCTAACCATGGACATTTCTCCTCCTCCCACTACCATAACCGCCACAAAGCGCAAATCTATTGATGATGGGAGAGATACTTGGGAGGAACACGATAAGCTAAGTCGTAAACTCACCGCTCACATTAGAAACTCTAACAATCGCTTTGAGGCCCTTGAAAAAACGCATGGATGCCGTAGAAGCCAAGCTTGAGTCCCTCACTACTAACGTTCATAGTACCCGCCGTGGTTGCTCAGTGGCTATGGTGTTGGGCTGCTGAGCACGAGGTCGCGGGATCGAATCCCGGCCACGGCGGCCGCATTTCGATGGGGGCGAAATGCGAAAACACCCGTGTACTTAGATTTAGGTGCACGTTAAAGAACCCCAGGTGGTCGAAATTTCCGGAGCCCTCCACTACGGCGTGCCTCATAATCAAAAAGTGGTTTTGGCACGTAAAACCCCATATATTATTATTAACGTTCATAGCCTCAGTGCCCATATAAATGCTAAATTTAACCACGATGACGCGCGACTTACCCAAATTGATGAGTGATTCAATCAAATTATCGAAAGACTCGATCGACTGCATGGCCGCATCCCCTAAGCGCTCCAACCTAGTTGTGTGACAGTGGAATTGTAGGGGCTTTTCGAAAAAGAAGGCAAGTCTGCAACAATACATAGCCAATCTCATACAACCGCCCACAGTCATTGCTTTACAAGAAACGAATGGTTACGTTAAATTCCCCTGATATAACACATTCCAATGCAACAGATGCGAACATCCCAATACCTCGATCCTAGCACAAAAACATTTCACTGTTACTTGCTCCCATTTCGAGAGTATCGACATTGATCACGACTTCGTAGAAATACTTCCTAAAAAGACCAGGTCGGCTCCTATTTACATCCTTAACGTTTACAGCAGTCCCAGCTCTAAACACCACCGTTTTACTACCGTTTTTGCTCGTGCTAAACAGGAAGCTCGGAGAAACCCGCTCCTAATTGTTGGCTATTTTAACTCTCCAAATCAACTATGGGGTCACACTACTTCCAAACCTAAAGGACGAGCTTTATGGACCCACATTCAGGATCATCAACTCACCCTCCACAATGACTTCGACACACCCACTCGCTTAGGAAATAGTGTCTCCATAGATACATCACCAGATCTCACCCTCACCTCCCGGGTTAACTTAACTAAATGGGAAAACCTTCAAATCAATTTTGGTAGCGATCACTACGTCATACAGGTTTCTGTTATTTTCTCTCACAAGCCCTTTCACACTCTGCCTCCCAAACTTACGGATTGGGACAAATTTCGGAAAACTCGCGCAAATAATGCTCCCAGTTCCATACTTGATCTACAGCAATGGATTGGTCAACTCCAAACGGACGTTGACAATCATACTACAACTACGCCACCTGATGCTCCTTTTCAAACAGCTGATGCCAAACTATTACTCATGTGGCAAGCGAAGGAATCACTATTAAAGCGGTGGAAATAACCGCAGGCTTCGCATCCGTGTAGCTAGACTTGACGATGACATACAAGCATATTCGACCCAACTAGTTAATCAACAATGGGGCCAAGTATGTGAGAGCATGCATGGTAATCTCAGTAGTAAAAAGACTTGACAACTGCTGAGACATTTGCTTGATCCCTCGACCTCGCGCGCGCAACACAGTCACTACATCACTCAATTATTGCACAAACACAAGGATAATATTCCCCATCATTTTTATGGAGCTTGCACGATTACACCTCCCTCCTACCACAACTCATGACAATTCAGATTGTACAGGCGAGGTTAATGAACTTCTCGACGCCCCAGTAACGGAGGCAGAAGTTCGACATGCCTTAGCTTCCCTTAAAACTACATCTGCTCCCGGTATAGGTAACGTAAATAATAAATTACTCCGAAATCTGGACGAGAAATCAATCCCTGCCCTCACAGAATACTATAATCGTTGCTTCGATAACACATATTGAAAAAATTAGCCTAGAAGGTCGTTTACTGTCCGAAACAGACATGGCGAATGCCTTTACCGAATACTTCCTGAACAGAGAAACACAAGCGTATACACGCCCGAAAACCACTCTCTCCCTACCCGGAAACTCAAACACAATCTTTTTCCATCCAACTAATGTTGGCGAAGTCTGCTCTGTATTTATGGCAATGAAAAACTCTAAAAGTTGTGATTCAGACGGCCTGCAGATAAAACCCATAAAATATGTCATACACGATATAGCCCCTATTCTAGTTCATATCTATAATACCTCTATTGCCGAAGGCATCTTTCCGTCAAAAATGAAGGTTGCTAAAGTCATTCCAATATATAAGAAGGCAGACAGGCTCAATATTCAAAACTATCGCCCCATATCAATTTTACCGCACTTTTCTAAGGGACTTGAAAAAATAATATTGACCCAGTTAACATCCTTCTGTGAAAAATATCGCGTTGTAACGAGGGCTCAGTATGGCTTTCAAAAAAACAAATCAACACAGTTAGCACTACTACACCAGAAAGACCATATACTGCAAAATTTTGAAAGGAAGCAACTGACAATAGGCATATTTATAGACTTTACTCAGGCCTTCGATCATATTAACCATAACCTATTATTAACAAAGCTTGATAGGTATGGTATCAGGGGCCTCCCACTGCAGTTAATTAAGTCATATTTAGAAAAAAGACGGCAATATGTGCACATAAATAACTTTAAATCGTTTTCTGGAGAAATAAAAACAGGAGTCCCACAAGGAAGCATTCTTGGACCGCTGCTTTTTAACTTATATATAAACGATATTGTTCTGATCTATCCCAAGGCAAAATTTATTATATATGCAGACGATACTAGTGTGTTTATTTCATCGGCATCCTATACTAGTTTAATAAACAGCGCAAACGAGTTTCTCCAGAACATATCCTCATGGTCTATAGAAAATTATCTAAAATTAAATTCAAATAAGACCAAAGCCGTAATCTTTTATGCGAAAGGCACAAAGATTCCACAAAGCCACACTTTAGAGATGAACAATGGGAGCATAGAAATAGTAAATGAAATTAAAGTATTAGGTACATACTTCTCTAGTACGCTAAACTGGGATCGACAAGTAGACTCTGTAGTACAAAAGCTTAGCCGTATCACAGGAATGCTAAATAAGAATAGATATCGTCTACCAACATCCGTAAAAATATTAATTTATCACTCACTATTTGCATCACACATTAATTATACACACCTTGTGTGGGGCACAACAACTGAAACTAACCTCAGGAAAATACACTTACTACAGAAAAAGATCGTACGTATGATTGCAAACGTGCCATATCACAGTCACAGTGAGCACCTCTTTAAACAATACAACATACCTACAATCTACTCTCTATACAACCGCTCTCTCCTTCGTATATGGCACTCAAACTTAAACTCTGAAAACAGCGTATTTAATGAAATTGCTTGTCTGCAAAGAAATACAGCTACCTATATCACCCGTAACGGAGAATATTGGTCTATACCCCCCTCAAGAACCAACTACGGTTTCCAAATGACGAAAAATAAATTACCCAGACTGCTTAATTCATTACCTGACGCTGGCATTGACATCATTAACATAACACGTTCAGAACTGTCGTTACTTATCAGAACCTTCTCCTAAATAATGAATCAAGCGTAATTTCTTTTTCACTTGTATTCACATGTGTGTCTTGTTAAATGTGTGTAATGACATAATTTTTGCTTGTCCTTTTCTTTCTCTTAATTATTCCAATATTAATCGACCATCGTATCTCTTCACCTTTAATTATGCATCAAGTGTACGCGATTTTCACTTTTATTCACGTATTGCCAAGTGTATGTAATGTGGTGGTTCGTACTATCTGCATTGCTTTTATTTGCCCTTATCTCATTTCTTTGTTCCTTTTTTGTTTGTTCCGTTATAGGAAATTCTCTTGAATTGATCGATGATATGTAATGTTCTTTGCGTACGGTTGATTGCGCTACTCACTGCCACCATGTAGCACGGGGGCTAAGGGCACCTCAAGTTGCCTCATTGCAGCTTTTATTTTAGCCCCCGTCATTGTATTTTAGCAATGGAAACAAATAAAGAAAGAAAGAAAAAGCTCTCTTCCGAGCTCATGGAAAACTGCTAAAGTAATCTTTATTCCCAAGCCCAACAAACTCTCTGACATAGCTAATCTTAGACCTATTTCCCTCACGTCATGCTTGGGCAAAACGCTCGAACATGTCATGCTTAATCGCTTAAATAAATACGCGGAAGACAATCAGTTATTCCCGCCAGAGATGATTGGCTTTCGCCAGTTGCTTTCTTGCCAGGATGCCATGCTAAGGCTCAAGCATGACCTTCTCACTCCTACGTTTAGTAAAGACACCCAAGCCATCTTAGGACTCGACCTTCGTGGCGCATTCAACAACATAGATCATGAATCTATCTTACGTGAATTCAATGTTATTAACTATGGTAGAAAAATTCATGACTACATCCGCGAATTCCTTACCAATCGGACAGCTGTCATAAGTCTCAATGATAAAACTTCGCCCCCAATCACCCTAGATAGCTTTGGCACTCCTCAGGGATCTGTGCTCTCGCCGTTTCTATTTAACCTAGCTATGAGGTCTATTGCTGGGAAACTAGCACAAATACCGGATCTCCAATATTCTTTATATGCAGACGACATTACCGTATGGATAAAGGGTGGCTCGGATGGCTACAATCAAGATACCTTACAAGAGGCTGCAGATGCAGTGGCTACGAGAGCCGGGTTCATGAACCCCGAGTGCTCGCCCACCAAATCTGAGCTAAGTCGCAATCAATCCCCAAGCGCACGCTCCTGAAGTTTACTTATCGCTCCTTAGGTTAGTTCTCACGCTCAACTACTTCGAATTCGATTCTACACACTACCTGCAAATTTTCGGCACTAGCATGGGTACGCCATTCGCTCCCACGTATGCGAACATTTTCATGGGACAGCTTGAAGCAGACCTGCTGAAATCCTACCCTTTAAAACCCCACATCTATCTTCGTTACATTGACGACATATTCATAATATGGGAACACGGCACAAGCGCCTTAACCGACTTAATTAGCCATTTCAATCGCTTTCACCCGAGTATTAAATTTACTGCTCACCACTCTCCTAGTCAGGTCAACTTCCTGGACACGACGGTCTACATAGAAAACGGAAAACTGAGAACGACACTTTACCGGAAGCCTACAGACAGCCAGCAATATTTAGACTACAACAGTCATCACCCACGACATTCCAAGCAAGGAATTTTTGTCGGACAAGCGAAACGTATAAGAAGAATCTGCAGTGAAGACCACGATTATATCCACCACCTAAATGACCTTAGATCAACGCTAGCAGAAAGGAACTATCCCCAAGTTGCTCTCGATAGAGCTTATGATACCGCGTCAAGATTGGAGAGACAGTCGGAATTGGCGAAGAGACAGCCCACATTAGAATCTGACAGACCGCCGGCCTTTATAACAAAATATTCTAATGCACTCCCAAACATAAACAACATCCTAAGAAAATACCACCCAATATTATCAAGTAACGAGCGTCTGCGAAAAGCGTTCCCGGATGTACCCAGGGTTACCTATCGCCGAAACAAGAACTTTAAAGACATGTTAGTGCACGCAAAAGTCAGCCAGCAGCATTCCCCCGTAATAAAAGCATGTTGTCGCCCTAGATGCAAAACCTGCAGGCACCTTCAAAGTGACATTAAAATTAAAAGCACCGCAAATAATTATACACATGAAGTCAAATCCAGCTTCACTTGCAGAAGTTCGGATGTGATTTATATGCTTGAATGTTCCTTCTGTAAGAAACAATATATCGGTGAAACAGGACAATCAATGAACGTCAGACTAAACGGACATCGCGCGGACACAGCTAAAAAGCTTCCCAAAGCCGTCGCCGAGCATTTCAACCAACCAGGTCATAACTTTGATGAACTTAAACTCTACATCTTACAGTCAAATTTCCGTTCTGAACGAGAAAGAAAATACAGAGAATCATACCTTATCCATAAGTTCAAGACATTGCAACCAATAGGCATAAACGTTTCAAAGGGAGCTTTAGAATCTATTCGCTATGCTAAACCTCAAGCTATAGGCAACAACACTTAGTTTGATTTCTTGGCGTATCCCCCCCCCTTTTCCTTTTTCTTCCCTTCTTTTTCTTTTTCTTTCTTTCTTTCTTTCTTTTTTTTTTTTTCTTTCGTCAGCTGACGTGTCAGACGCCCTTGACACGCCGGCTAACGCGCGTGGGTTGACAGACTAGGGTGAGGGGAGGGGGGGTCCTGGCTTTGACCTTGTACACAGCGTTCCTTTACTAATTCGACACGCTAACACACTTTCCCTCGTTTCCGCGCCCTCCCGCCTCACACCCCCTCCCCTTTAGAATAACCCCACCTATATATACTGTGGCGAGGAAAGCATATGTCGCCTTGAAGAAGACAAGTCCACTTGTCGAAACGTTGGCTCCTGCATTCACCTTGTTCACGTTTTGCTCATCGCCAAATCTGAGCTGTTACTTCTATACGCAAATAAACGCGTTACGCCGAACATTCAGATTAACATTAACGGGAAGCAAGTTCCCGTAGTAGACAAAATCCGTGTACTTGGCATGCACATTCAATCTAACCGACTCAATACGTATACACTTCAAACGGTTACTGCCAGCGTAGGTCACACCACACGGCTAATAGGAAGGGTGTACAATAAGCACGGAGGTCTCCGCGAGGCAGAATTGCTAAGACTGGTAGAGGCGTTTTCTGTCAGTAAAATCACGTTCTCCCTTCCTTATCTCCACTTAATTAGGGCCGAGGAAGATAAAGTTAATTCACTGATACGCAGACTCTACAAATTTGCCCTTGGAGTGCCAAATAGAGCTTCAACTGAGAGACTTTTGGCGACAGGTACCTTGAATACTTTTAGTGAGCTCGCAGAAGCCCACCTGACCGCTCAATACCAGCGCTTATCGAACACGCACACTGGTGGGCACATCCTAAACTCCCTAAGTATTGCCCCAGCACCCATGACCAATGAGAAATTCAATATTCCCCACTCGATACATGAGCACTTTCATATCCCTCCTCTCCCTAAGAATATGCACCCTGTTCATCACGAACATAGAAGGCAACAACGAGCTAAAGCTCTGCAGAAAAAGTTATTTAACTGCAAAGACGTGCTCTATGTCGATGCCGTAGAGTATCCGTTCGGACACAAATTCGCCATATCAGTCGTTGACACCACTGGCAGTATTGTGACGGGAGCATCCATTATAGCCTCTTCTTCGGAGGAGGCAGAGGAGGCGGCGGTGGCACTCGCCGCAACAATACCCAATTACTCTGTCATAGTAAGTGACTCCGAAACTGCCATACACAACTTCGGAGCGGGTAGGGTTTGCAGGACAGCCCTAGCCATTCTATCTCACAATCCGCCAGCCCAACTTCTGAGTTTAATCTGGACACCTGCTCACGCAGGCCTAATCGGCAATGAAGCGGCCCACCTAAGTGCTCGAGCTTTCACGAACCGAGCACAGGCTAGACTAGGGGATGGTTCAGACGCCAATAATCTCCCTCCAGCATTCACCTCCCAAGACAGATTACTTACATACCAGGACATTTGCGGGCATTACCGCCTAGGTCGCCTAACCCTCCCTCCTTTAATGATTCGGTCGTCACGCATACACGAGGTACTATGGCGTAAACTACAGACTCGCACTTTTCTATCTCCTGCCTTACGTCACAAAATTCACCCGGGAATATACCCTACTTCAGCCTGCAAGTTTTGTCCTGCTAGCAGAGCGGACCTTAACCACATTATGTGGCAATGCAAGAACCACTCCCCTCCCCCTAACCTTTGTAGAGCTTTAAGTAGTAGGGAGCTGTGGGAGGCTGCCATGCGCAGCTACAACCCCGAACTTCAGGAAGCTATCCTGAGGTGGGCTGAGGTGGTAGAGGGTACTTCCGCGAGTAGGATAACCTCCCTCGCCTTCTTCCCGCAGCCCCTTTCCCTTTAAGATGGGATAAATAATGTTATCTCTCTCTCTCTCTTCTCGGCGAGTAGACTAGTAGACAATTGCTTACTTTTTATTTACTTTAAATCAGGGAGTGTGCTTTTTTCAGGCAGGCGCTTTATTAAATAATTCTGATGCCCGCCTTAGCTTCATTCTATTTTGATGGTTTATAGTTGGATGCTCCAGTATTGGTTTTATGAACGCTTTAAACAGCAGCATTATTTTCCTTAATGTACTTTTGTCTGCAGGCATGGTAGCAGGGATGATAACTACCTCTGAAGGTGTAAAGTTAGTCGCGACAGATGTTATGCCGCGAGGCGACATATCGTTTTCATGGTATGCTTTAGTTTAGCGCTGTAAAGGGAAGATGCTGTTCTCATTCAACCTGGTGAGTTGTCAGTTTATTTGCTCGCAAAAGTAATTTAGAAGCCAAAGAATTCCTACGGCCGCCGAGTGTCTGGTGCATTCCCTATAGCCGAGGCCTTACTTCGAACACTCCGTACTGCGAGCGCGAAGAAGCGCTCGAAGTCGGACGCAGACAACCCTATCACACGTATCACGTTATACTATAAAATTAAAGGTGCGCCCCGACTGCTGAACGGAACTCTCATTTGTTTTCGTCCCTAGACACACTGACCTGGTAACATTACAGCCTTTAGTCTGATGCTTCGGTGCATAATATTTGTATTTAGCTCCTGAAAGCAGCAGCAACCCGAGTGGCAGTGCAGAGTTGCCTGTGAAGGTTGAAAACAGTTAAGTATCGTTTCGTACCTGTTCCAGTAGAGAGATAAGAGAGACAAAATATCTTTATTGAAAAATTCCTGCTGGGTTTCTAAAGAGAAGCGGAGGTTGGTCCCGTGAAGCTTCCCTTTCCGCCACACGCAGGTAAGGCCTTGAACAATGCCGCGAACAAGTGTTTGCACCTTTCGGAGAGGCTCGCGACGCACACACTTCACTTTTTTAACCTCTGGCTCGCTCGAAAGGCTGTCTGCCCGCCGTGGTTGCTTACTGGCTATGGTGGTGGGCTGCTAAGCACGAGGTCGCGAGGTCGAATCCCGGCCGTGGCAGCCGCATTTTAATGGGGGTGAAATGCGAAGACACCTGTGTGCTTAGATTTAGGTGCGCCTTAAAGAAGGCCAGGTGGTCCAAATTTCCTAAGGCCGTCACTAGAGCGTGCCTCATAATAATATCGTGGTTTTAGGAACGCAAAACCCCATAGTTGTTTAAATCAAAGAAAACTGATGTGCCTTGCTGGACAAGTTGGACGTTTGCACGCACAGCACAACTAGTTCCGCGGTGTCTTCGCCTAAATCCTTGAGGCGGATCTAGATAAGGTAGTGGGCAGCAAGGACTCTTTCGGCTTCAACGAAACAGCTCGGTTTGACGCCACAAACAAGAAACGCTTAAACGATAAACGCTCTAGCCATCTTCGTTTATCTGGACAGCGTTGCCAGCGCAAGTAACAAATTCTAGAGTTGCCAATAGTCAGGGTTGCAGAAAGTCGGATGCATACAAAATCAGTATAAAAAATAATGGAAGGAAAGAAAAATAAATCTAGCGTGAAAATAAGGTAGAAAATGTTAAAAATGGGGAAACCTTAAGAAAGGGATATTTTCGTTCCAGAGACAGAACCATAGACGGCTGGGCAAAAGTTCCTATTGCTGCAGCCTACAGCGCAATAAGGGACAAACACAGGGTGTACTCGCTTTGCCTGCCTTACGCTTCTATTTGTGATATTAAGGATGACCCATGTCCGTGGCATGCATTCACTGGAAGGGATGAGCCAAAAATCACAACTAACAAGGAACAACAATAAAAGAGAGAGAGAGGGATGTGTTAATGTAGCCGTTAAGAGGAAACGTACTTTCATTGAAGCACGAATAAAGCACATGCAGAAAAATTCTCTCTCGCTTTTATCGATTTATTGGATAGTCGTCGAGCGACCAATTACATACACTAAGAAGAGTCTTTCCCAAGAACGAAACAAATAATTATTTGTAACTTACAATAGTGAGGAGACCCTTCACCTAACAGCAGGCCTTTCCATCTGGCTTCCTGGCGCCACGGAAAAGCATTGGGCTCATGATTCTGGGGCTCTGGATTCAGATCGCGTCGTGGCATGTTTCTTTAGGGCGAAAGCCTTAAGTGGCTCATGGGTCTAAAGATCCGCTGTCCGGCGTTATCTAAAAGCTTCCCGTCCGACGCTTTGAAACCCAAATTCAATGACACCAAAGTTGATGATGCCACGCTAGACCACTGGTGGGACTCGAACGCACGACCTCTGTTGGGAGTCTAATCCATGACCTTTGGGGTTAATTAAGGCAAATTTAATAAAGGCAGTCGAGCCCTCGACCTTTGGTGGGACCAAAACTGAATGGCACCCAAATTGATAGTGCTACCATTCGTGGGACCGACCCCACAACTTTGGTGTTAATTAAGACGAAGTTAATTAAAATACAGTCAACGCACTCGAACCCACGACCCCTGGTGGGAATCGAACTCATGACCTTTGGCGGGACCAAAACTCAATTACAACAAAATTGATAGTGCCACCATTGATCGTCGAGCCCACGACCATTGGTGGGAGTCGAATCCACGACCTGTATATATTGAGGCATATGTGTGCTATACATCTGCCAACTTAGTGTGCCGTATTATACCCAAAAATCCCTAGATCGCGAAATAAATCACTAAAATTGTTTTGCAGGCACGACGCTTTGATTCATGGGGCCACAAACTTTTGTGCAGACTTCTATTTACATCTCTATATGACCTGTTGAATGATAAAGTAAACTGGTTTGTTTCTATACTCGGCTAACCTTGCTCGTCGCCGTCCGTTACTCAAGATGCCGTTTACTTTGGGAATGCGTCTACTGTATGCAGACATTTTGGAGCTACAACGTATGAGGTGCTGTGAAAGTAGAAATATTGTAAATTGCCAAGCATGCGTCCTCGAGCGCGCGATAGATAAAACGGGCCAAACTTTAGACGTTTTGCTTTTACACGCGCTGCGCAGCGGCTGTAATAGCCAGCCGCGATAATTCTTCGCGCTCTTTCGCGAAGAGAAACAAGCAAGAGTTTCCAAAACGAAGCATAGGCGGCAGCATTGAATGCCTTTTTTGGTCAAAAAAGAAACACTATTTTACTGGAACAACCTCAATTACAGGGCCGCCGGGAGACTTGCCCCATACAGCGGTCAAGAGAACAGTGACACCGGCTCCACCCTCTTCTATTACGATGCCACAATTAAAAACAGTCGTGACTGACTACAGCGCCGGTAGTTCTGGCGACCGCTACTGCGGGTGCGCTGCTTCACTTCCATTGGTAGTGCAAGAGAGTTAAGAAGCAGCTGGTTCCGGTAACCTTGCTAAAGTCTGCGTGGGTACTGTTGTGCCCGGCGGCCGTTCAGAGCGGGGAATGCCACCTCTGCGACATACAGTTGTCACGCCTCATGCTACGATTCTTCACACCTGTCAGCAGCCCAAATCGGCCTGTCCACGCCGGAGTGGAGGTCAATGCAAGGCTTCGCTTCTTCACACCTGTCAGCCGCACAAATTGGCACGACCACGCCGGAATCGGAGTCAGCGGACGTTTCCCTCCTTCACTCTTTGTGCCAAGTGATGTGCGTGCGTTTCCGACCAAGCTCCCTTCGGAGGAAAAAGGCAACCGACCTCCTGACGCCATCGGCCTCTCGACGCCATCGTTTGCCCGACGCCGGGATTGGTCGCCTGACGCCATCTGTCTCCTGACGCCGGGTTGGCGGAAACCATGAACTATGACGACGCTGGCATAAAAAGTGGATGCAGACGGCTAGGAGAGTGAGGAGGACGCTCGGAAATAGTGTGACATTCGGACATGCTAAGACGCTACCATAGTGTGATTCGACAGTTGGAGCCGTTTTGTAAATCTCGACCATATACCTTTTTGCATATATTGCTCTTTTTTCATTCTCTTAAACGTCTCTCGTAACCCTTTCTCCCGGCACCTGGCACGGCACCATCGATGGAAACTTCGTTGGCCGCATGGACCCCCGACTTCACAACAGTACTTATGTATATGTGTAGCTTATATATGTGTAAATCTCTAGCTACTTCGAGAACGACAGTAAATGTCTAAACATAGCAGGGAACCCCTAAATTTAGGGATAAATCTCTAGAGATGCCATCACTGATGCTATATGGCACGCCTTGCTGTATGACAACACTACTGTGTTGTCGTTCCTTTGTCCGAAGAGCACGGGTGAGAACCCCACACAGTGCAATGGGAATGCCGCGTACAGTGAGGACTCCAGAATAGCAGCGTTCATACAAGGCGCGGTTAATTTCTCTAAGCCAAATCGCAGCACGTCAGAACGTCCTAGGCTAATAAAAGGGTAAAATACCGGTGCGTGTTGTCACGTGAAAATTTTCAACTCAAGTCGCAATGGGTAACTGTTCTAGTTGTCGCTTACAGCTTCGCTGTGGAACCGCCTTCACAGCGTGGAGACTTTTCTTTCAGTGTTAAGAACTCTACTGCTTTGAGCCAACTTCCCCATGAAGATCAATGTATTGTTTATTCTTTCATCAGTAACTGCCTTATCGAAAGATTAGTTGCAGAAAGTAGGTTACAGTGCATAGACACCGCACTCGCGGCGCTGCGGCGCCACTGCATATTGGGTGCGGCCTTGTCGCCCGTTGCAAAGCGTTCCCAAAACGGATCGCCCAAAAAAAAAAAAAACAGGAATTCACCGCATAACAACCAGAACAACAGCGGGCGCTTCATTGAAAACATAAATAGAACTCGGAAACATACGAGTACGCAGTTAAACGCAGAAAATGCGCAAAAAAAAAAATATGAAAGTAATCTATCCGTGGCCCCGGCGGGTCGAATGCCGAGCAAATTGGCACGTCTGGCAGCGGGCCGCAGGTCCACTGCTCACTTGTAGTGCCTTCACACCACGCCTTCTGCAGCATGTACAACTGCCACGTGAGACGTCCTTTGCCAGTACTGCAGACGCTGCATAATGCATGCTCGCAGGCGTTCAGCGTTATGCAATCAGAGGCAGTTGTAACGTTAGAGCTTCGGTTAGTAGCTGACGTGATGTCTGCGATGCTGATAAGTATTCAGGAAAGTTTCCACCCGTCGGTTCTTGTCTTGTTCTTGCCGAGGAGGAGGCGGTTTTCCGTATGCTTAGAAGTAAAGCGAAACTATATTTGAATAGTGGAGCGTGGGACGATAGAACTGTAATTTGGAAGTGTAATGAAAATATGGTTAAGAATTTCGATAAAATAGGTTAACGTAAAGAAATTGTCTCCAAAATATACTCACCATCTACCTTGGGTGACTTTTTTTTTTTTTTTCAACACTGCGCATTCAGCACTTCTAGGTCATGAGCAACATGAGGAATATTAACGAGACAGGGCATTTCTGACAGGAGAGTAGCGAACGAAGAGTTTTCATGGAAGGAAACGTAACAAGACAGATTATTATTGCGCGAGACAGGATATTGTTTTTAGTGTGCTTAGTGTGCCTGTGATGCAGACAGGACTTTCAGATCCTGTGGTTTTATTTTGTCATTTTAATACATATTTATGTAAATAGCAGAGAAATTCTTCTATTAGTCACACAGACCAAAACTTTCATGCAGGTCATTTCCAACTGTTCCAGAAATCCACCTGAAAAGGTGTAACAGCGCCATCTTTCACCGACAATTAAAATCTCACTTTCGTCATAAGGACGAAGCAACGAATGCGATAGCAACCTCCTAGAATATTACACGAAGTGCAAGTTAAATTCCAGTTTAAATTAAACTTTATGCAGATGACTGCGTTTCATACTCGGAAATCTATAGCAAGTGCGACCAGTTACTGTTTAATCAAACTTTGTAGACAGCTGCTTTCTGGTGCGAAAAGTGGCAAATGATCCATCATGACAAAACAGTATTTATCAAAATAAATCGACAGGTACACCACTGAGTTTTGAATATGGCATCCAAAATGTTATACTACCCGAAATAACTCATCATATATACTTAGGTCTTTGGATCTCTAGCGATCTTAACCGGAATCAGCATACTGATTATGCTGGCGCAAATGTGAACCGCAAGCTCTTTTTTCTGAGGCGAGCTCTAAAGTTATCGGTTCCTTCTGTCCGCCTTGTAGCTTAAGATCTATTGTACGGCCAATTTTGGACTATGCCGCAATAATTTGGGACCCTTTCACCAAAACTAACATTCTTGAGCTAGAAAAAGTACAAGGACGAGCTGCGCGCTTTCCCTTTGATAATTTTCTCCAGGGTATCTATGGCGGACATATTAAGAAAAAGCCAATGTCCAGCCTTTAGAAAAAAAGAAATCGCTCTTAAAGACTGAAGTTTCTATATCAATCAATTAATGGACATTTTAAGGTATACGTAACTAATATATTTTCATTTTCTACAGGATACTCCACGATATAGAGGCGTAACTTCACAATCGCTCTATTTCGCACACGCAACCGTACATTCAAATACTCTTTTTTTACGCACAACAGTAGACTGGAACCAGTCTACATTATTGGCTTTTTCTTTCTATCTAGCAGCTCATAATTAAGTTTCTTTGAATGAACCACCTTGTTATGAATAGTTCGTACTCTGAAACTATCCGTACTAAAGCTGTAGCGTTGTAAACTATGTATTCCTGTATTTCATCTTTAGTTCTGACGCACCGAGTTACTGTAGTCTTGAGTGACTGTAGCTTATAATGTATTTATTGTATGATAAAGTTATGCAGCAATGTACTATTATTATTGTATTGCTTACTGCGATTACTATGCGTCCACTTTTTCTCTCAGTGGCGTGAATAGTTTGTTGTACTTGTGTGTGCCACAATGTTGCCGCGTCATATGTAAGCATTGCGGGATTCTCGTTAGCATGAGTCGACTTTTTTTCAGCATGCTTGCCATTGAGTATGACTTTATTGTACCGCACTACTAAAATCCCTTTCGGTGATTGCAGTATCTGTAAAAGAATGACTCGTAGCTATACTGGCAATATGAATTGAAGTAAACGTAAGCCGACTAAGCGAAGACGAACAGTTCTGCTCTGTTTGAATCCAGCCAGCGGACAATTTCACTTATGTTTATTAATTAAAGCCAGCGTCTGTCTTAGCGACTTCACCATCACTTTTCAGTATCGGGTTTGCTTAAAACCTCTTTCCTGGGCCAATCCCGGAGGTAGTGAACAGCCGCGCCAATAAAGTAACATCATTCTCAGGTTCGAGCTCTGTTATTGTTTCGCAATTTTAACATTTAGATCTCACAAGATTTAAGATAACGGGCATGCGCTCTCTGTGTTTTGATTCGCGATATTTTTTTGTGGCCTGGCATTTTCCAAATTCTGAATAACGATTTTTTCAAGAACGTAAGACCTGGTACGGGCGTCATTAGTGATAGGATACGCCTCATGTCATGTTGCACGGTATGGCATATAGCAGACACCTATACATATACCTATACATATACGGAACCTTACGGCAACGGCAAAAATTTGCTTGGAGCGTGCATATAATTGATATCGCAAAAAAAGTATTTTCCAATGAAGATGAAACATGTTTATTGTGTTTATCAGTTAAAGTGATGCTTTTGTTCTGCGCAAATATTCGGACCTCACCGCTCTAGCTGGTGCCTTCAATGTCTACTGCATGTTTATTACGTACTATGAATCCAAGCAATTGAAATCATTACAAGGGAGGTGTACTCAGAATACTTGGACGCCTGTTCGCGAAAAATGCTGTTTCAAATCATTTTATACCGCCGCGCGTACGATATGTTTAGGTCTGCAAGGCTGCACAGCGCCTCCGCAAACGTTATATTCAAGGGAATATAGATGAAGGCTAAGCAACCGCCCGGCGTCGTTATGACACGTCGCCGGTGATAGCCAAGCGTGATTGCGCGTGATTGGATTGCGTGCTGTCTTGCAGCGCCGAATGACACTTCTTCAAGAGCCGCGCAGGGACACTGGTCGCTGCAAAGGCGTTCAGACTGCGCTTAGCGGTCCAGCCTTTATAGGCACGGGCTCTAGACCGCGGTGCCGCGGGCCCGATCGGCCAAGCCGGCGTCGGCCGTGGCCCCCGCTTCGTCAGTTGGGAGGGGCCCCTGGGGCAACTGACCGGCCGAGTTTCGGACAGGCAAAGTTGCGGTGACGCCGCACACGTCTGGCGACGCGGACTGCCGAGGAGTGCGCGTTCCACACTGCGGGACGTCCGCTACGGGGTGATCGGAACCCGCGGTTGCGCTCGACGACAGGCTGCTGGACCTGTGGCCCGCGGAAGCTCCGTCGGATCCTCTCGAGCCTCCGCCCCTGGCGATCTGCCGACGAGAGATGATTTTCGCGAGCAGCTTCGCATCGGTGAACGTCGAACCGGTGGACTGGTGCCCGGATTTGGGGACGCTCACGAGGAGCGGCCGCGTGGCGGCGCCGGCAGCGGCCGACCGAGGGCGCTGCTTTCGGGACGCGTCGGGTGCGGCGCTCGAATCGGGAACGACCGCGGACTGTCGCCTGTATCTGGCTGATTGAACAGATGCCATGGCGCCGCGGAGGGCGCTGGACACCCGTCGCGACCGTCCTTGCACTGGCCGGCCGATCGTCGCGGCCGCGTCGTCGATGGTCCGTGCAAATTCCGTAGCAGTGGACTGCCTCCTCGTCCTTCCCGACTTGGACTTCGCGATGGTGCTCGCGCCCGTATGAAATTCGCCGGCGATCGACTGCCTGCGCGAACGGTCGGAGAGCCTTCGGATCCTCGCCGAGGGAATTATGGTGGTCAAGTGGTCTTCGCCGTCCGGGGATTGTGAGAGCAACCTGCCACTGCGCGCCTGCAATTTTGTAGATGTTCTTCTAACTTTAGCGTCCGTGGCTGTTTCGTGACGGGGTGAAGTGACGTCATCGCTAGTCCGATTTCTGGTCGCTGTACGCTTTTCTACTTGTCCCATGGAAAGAGACTCCACCAGCGCCTCCTCGTGCGCCGTGACCGTTGTCATTTTGTAGGAACTGTAGAAATCGTACAGCATACTTGTGTAGTACAGCTGAAAAGACAATGCGTCAAATCGTTGTAATACTTTATGTGCTCATGATCATCTTGTCAGTTTTATTGGCGCAGGAAAATAAAACCGAAGGTTAGGCACGAAACCATGGTAATATTTACACCGTGCCAGTTGCGTGTTCAATGCGCATGATGCGATATAAGCGATTAAGTATGTCTATTCTGTAATTCCTACGTAGGGTGAGATGAGGGCGTGCAAGTCGAAATAACATAAATATAAGGTTTGAATAATTGATGAACAATATTATTTCGCTTTGTACGCAATGTCTACAATATTTGCAGTACTGAAACATGGAGCGCGGCGACTGCAAACTAAACGCGGGGCGTTTTATTGGTGCCAGACTGCGATGATTCATACAGTAGTGGCTGCATGAATGATCGAAAGAGTGGTCTCCCCGAAAACTTTTGTAAACATTTTGTCCCCACACAAGTGGTGACACTTCGCAATAGAGAATGGCACTGTTTAGTGGTGGTGAATTTGTTGGCAGCAAGATGCTTATTCATCATCATCGTCAGCAGTATCATCAGCCTGTCTTACGTCCACTGCAGGACGAAGGCCTGCGATCTGCACTTACCACTGCCCTGCGCCAACCGATTCCAGCTAGCGCCCAGGAGTTTCCTAATTTCATCGCTCCACCTAGTCTTCTGCCGTCCTCGACTGCGTTTCCCTTGTCTTGGTAACTATTCTGTTACCCTATTGGTCCAACGATTATCTAACCGGCGCGTCACATGACCTCCTGCCCAGCTTCATGTTTTTCTCTCTATGTCAATTAGAACATCGTCTATACCCGTTTTCTCTCTGATCGAAACCGCTGTCTTTGTGTCTCTTAACGTTAGGCCTAGCAATCGCTAACTTCCATCGCTCTTTGCGCGGTCCCTAACTTGTTCTCAAGCTTCTTTGTCAGTCTCAAGTCTTTGCACCATAAGTCAGCACTGGTAAAATGCACTGATTGTATACCTTCCTTTTTAATGTTAATAGTAAGCTTCCAGTCAGGAGCTGACAACGTCTGCCGCATGCGATCCAACCCATTTTTATTCTTCTATGAATTTCCTTCTCATGATCATGATAAGGGTTCCCTGTGATTAATTGACCTAAGTAACCGTACTCATTCACAGACTCTACAGGCTGACCGGCGATCTTGAACTCTTGTTCCTTTGCCCGGCTATTCATTATCATCTTTGTCTTCTGCATAATAATCTTCAACCCCACTCTTATTCAAATACATCTAAATCTACTTTAGTAGGTTTGAGTAAGGAAAGACTATGCCAAAACCACAAGGCTCTGCCAATGTATCAGCAACATTTTCAACGTATATTTTGCAACACAGTCGAAGGTTGTAATAAGCTGCGAAGTGACCTTGTTCATTCACATGACTTCTAAGCAATGTCTTCTAAGTAATTGTTTACCTTGTGCTGACAGAACACAATTTTAAGCTTGTAGTGCGCAAAACTGTAGGCAACTGATGTTTTCTTTGGTAAGCGCGTTTCTTTTTTACTGATTCATCAACAATAAATGTTTACATGCGTAATATTCTTGCTCTTCGACTTACTACATTAACAAAGTACCAATTTTATCTTGTAACTAAACCCCTCTAACATAACCCTTATAGACGATGGACGATGTGTATAATGAGGAAGTAAATAAATGAATAAAAGTAAAGTGAGTCATTTTATCAGCAAACAGTGAGAGAACTTTAAATAGCTAGCATCGAAACACAAGAGGATGAAATGCTGCTGAACGAAAAAAACTGCGAGTGTTCGAGCGACTTATTACCGCGTTATGAAACAAGCACGAGCAGTCGTCGACCGGTTAAACGCCATCGACGAATTCAAGGAGTGCCTGGTGATAGCAGCGATGTGCCAGAGTACAGCGTGGCTGTACAAGACAAAAGAAAACATTACCAGCACCCTCGCTTTCACCGACGTAGCCTTCAGCGAAGCGGCGTTCGAGCTGTGACCAATTAATTATTTCGCCTCTATCCGAACACATCACGCCGCTCTGGTACACTGACTTGCATTGATTCTTCCTCGTCGCATTTTATGGCGCTTTGGGCGTGTACACTTAGAGCCGTATAATCGTTTGTAGTACTCTCATGGATGGGGCTGCATTCCCAATTTTGCAGGCAATGAATTCGGGTACAGAAATGTAGTACCCCTGGCACATGGGAAGAATTAATGTAATTCGAATCGAATTGCATTCGATGCATCAAATGCCATTCGGTCTCTTGCGGTGCTACACAGTAAAATATAATGGCATTCGCAAATGATAGCAATGACGATCTGGAACAAAATTTGTGAAATTCAAAGAAATTTTGTCCCCATTAAACGCGTTTAAGAACTTTTGCGAGTACTTTTAAAATGGACGAAATCATTTTGACGCCAGTTTTCACAATTAAAAGCATTTCGATCATCACAAGCCAAGCCACAACTAAAGCCACAACTAAAGCAAATCCAGTAAGTGTAAGCAAACAATATGGCCGACATGGCGCTCTGCAGAGGAAGCGCAGCTAGCGCAGTTGATATTGAAAAAGTGAAAACCCTAGTTGGCTCTTACATTTGTTACCGAGTGCAACGAAGAAACAAGGAGAGGTCACTGGAACTGGCAAAAGAAGCGCAATCAAAGATCAATGCAAGCCTGAAACAGATTAGTAGCCAATTCATTCGCTATTGCTGCTATGATGGCTACCGACTCCACGGTTCACCGTGAGCGGTGAGCATTTGAGCGAAGCGAACGTTGGTTCGAAGAGACGCTTCACATATCGGGGAGAATCACTTCAGACAAGCTTTCCGTGTCTCGCCGACGACATTCCGGTACCTTGTGGAGTCGTGCAGGATCGCCTTGGAGCGCCAAACGACAAACATGAGAAATCCGTTGTCCGTGGAAAAAAGAGTGGCCGTCGGGATGTATCGGCTGTGCTCAAGCGCTGAAGACCGATTTTCGCCCATCTGTTCGGCATAGGCCGGTCAACGGTGAACGTCGTATTCTGGGAGTTTTTTAATGTTGTCACCGAACAACTTGAAGCAGAGTGGCTTCGAATGGTCCGGCGCCACGAACTGGAAAAACACGTGAGGGAGTTATTTTCCTTCACTGGAAAGGCAAGGGAAATGGCAGGGAATCGGCGCTCTCGATCGTTGTCACTTTCCGATATCCCCGACGAAGGACAACGCAATTGATTGCCGTAACTACAAAGGCTGGTAGGTACCTTCGAGACTTCTCTACGCTGCCGCGAAAGTTAAAAAAATAAATTCGCTTTTCATTGCGTGATATATTCTGAAATATAATCGATTGCATTCATCATCATCATCATCAGCCTGGTTACGCCCACTGCAGGGCAAAGGCCTCTCCCATACTTCTCCAACAACCCCGGTCGTGTACTAATTGCGGCCATGCCGTCCCTGCAAACTTCTTAATCTCATCCGCCCACCTAACTTTCTGCCGCCCCCTGCTACGCTTCCCTTCCTTTGGGATCCAGTCCGTAACCCTTAATGACCATCGGTTATCTTCCCTCCTCATTACATGTCCTGCCCATGCCCATTTCTTTTTCTTGAGTTCAACTAAGATGTTTTTTTTTCATGATTTCAACTAATCGATTGCATTCGATCGTTACTAAATAAGCTTTAGTAGTTGTAGCTGTGAAATACAGAAGTTTCTGCAAATAACAATCACCAAAGTTCGGGTTGCCATCATCTCCTTTGTCCTCCTGCGGTGTGTGCCGCATGGTGCATTTCTGCAATTTCCAGTACTAGAATTTCATAACTGATATTGTCAACTGTCTGTGCGTTGTCTATACATAAAAATGTACAAATAGGCCAAACGAGTTACGATATTTTGCTGAATGAGCACTTTCCTGATAAACAACTTCCAGCCGTTTGCTAAAAAAGTGTTGCATGTATGTGCTAATTTTGCCTAAAATGCCTTTACTGTACAAACAGTGTAAAGGTATCATGATTTGTCGTGCAGAAGCCATGGATAGAAATTTTCTGTGTGCATGAAATTCTCCTTTCTGGCAATAAAAAAAATGTAGGCAAGCATGCATGCTGCAGCTGTCGTGCTGTGGCCTGCGCCTGTTACGCAACTCGTATAGTTGTTTGAGAAGTGCTTTGCTCAACATGGCTGTTTATGACAGGTTAAAATACTGCAAAGAGGACTGCCCACTGCTACGCATGAGCAAGACATCATTTGGCGCTTGTTTCTTTTGTACAGGTACAGTTTTATACTGCTGGCCCTGGTTGATCATCAGTACCGGTTCCGATATATCAATGTTGGAGCTCCCGGCCGATGCCATCATGCCAACGTGTACGAGAGATCGAAGCTGCGCACACTTATTGAAAATAGACACCTAGAATCGCCTGTGGTTATGATCGAAGGTGCTGCTATGACACCGCTCATTCTGTTTGACCAGGCATTTCCGCTGACTGTAACACTGCTTAAGCCCTTCCCAAGTGCATCACGTGGCATCCCCGAAGCTGCTTACAATTATAGGCTTTACAAAATAAGACGCATAGTTGAAAACGCATTTGGACGCCTGAAAGCTCGTTATCGTTTTGTCATGAAGAGGCTAGAATGCAAGTTGCCAAATGCTGAACAAGCCATCAGGGCCTCAAGAGAAAAAAAACAGGGAACAGTATCAAGAGAAAAAAAATACAGGGAAGCGATAAATGTATATACAAACACTGATACACACATTATACGCATTTATAATAGATGTACGTATATGCACATATACAGGTTTGAGAAGCACATCTGGCGCGTAAAAGTATCACCATGCCACACAATTACTTTGCTTGGCACAATGAAAATTGAGTAGATGATTATAAATAACAAAATGAGTCAAAACCACAAATGCTCCAATGAAAGCTGAGCAGGAACAATCTTTCTGATCACATTTTTAATCAAAGCCACTCTGTAGGCATAATACAGGACGAGGTAAGCGAGGTCTATTTCTTTACGTGTTATAGCTGCTCAAATCCGCACGTTTTAGTGCTTTCTTGAGCTTGTATGTTGATGTTGACTGCAGCACGTTACAAGGTAAATAATTAAACAAAGCAGGAAAATAGTATTCGCGCATTCTTTTGCGGTATTTTGTTGCACAACGAGGTATTTCATAACGCCATTTTGGTCTAAGGCTATGGGGAGTTGCATGAGGTACTTTATAACGATTGTCCCAGAAATGGATCAGGGCTATTGTATGCAGTAGAACGGAATAAAAATCTGGCATGGATAATACCTTAAAAATGTCGGTGTTGCCCTCAAAACACAAGTCATAACCTATAACTTTTTTAAAAGGGAGAGCATTAGTGAGTTAATTCTTTTTTGCCAACGAAGAGCACAATGTCCGTAGGCAGTAATTCCTAATCGGGCAACACTGTAGCACAACGCATGCGCGGTGGTTTTCCTGGCTGATATCGGCATGAGGTGACGGATTTTATAAAGTAAGCAAAGCACTGAGCGAATCCTCTGACAAACATAAGAAACATGCGAATTCCATGATAGATCGCTGTCAAAACGCAAATCGACATATTTTACGGATGATGCGTAGTCGATAGGATCACAAGAACATAGATTGCAATGGGAATTTTGTAATATTACTTCCCTAGTCAAGTGTACTCTCTTTAAAGGACTTCGAAAGCAGACAAGTCGCGTTGGTAATACGTTAATCTCGATTAAATTTGTGGCGAACCAGTCCATTGCCTTCGTTGCTGCTTCTTGTAAATGAGAAGCTACATCAGAATGTTGATTTGCACGAGAAACTAAGGCTGTATCGTCTGCATACTGAAATATCTTAATGGGGACTGCATTAGACAGATCATAGCGTAAATGTTAAATAGAAGAGGGCTTAATATTGAACCTTGTGGAACACCGGCTTTGACTGAAGAAAGGCTGCTGTGAAAGTTTTGAACTGATACGTACTGAAACCGGTCCCGGAGAAAATTATCGAGAAGTGACAGAAACAAACGACGGAATCCCTTCATCAAAAGTTTTGTTAACAACTCATGGCAGACACTGTCAAATGCCTTGCTTACATCAAAAAACAATGCGCACGCAACCCAGTTAGTTTCGAAACGTAAGTTCAGGAAATCGGAAAAAATAATCCAGAAGTACCTGAGTGCCTTTGCCTTTTATAAAGCCGTATTGCCGCGGTGATAACATGTTGTTAGTATCAAGGAAGCTATTCATAGTGAGCCTCATATGTTTCTCCAAAATAAGCCCTGGCGACAAGCATTCTGCTGGGGAGTCCCAGTTTGTGACGGCCCAGCTTCTTCGCCAGGAGATGAAAGTACATGATATGAAAGTGCACGAGACGAAGTTTTTGATAATGTTTCATATGCGTCATCCTGCGTAGGATGTGCCATATCCTCATCCATGTTGGCGGGCGCGTCCCCGTCGTCTTAGCTGCTGTGGCCATTCTCCATTTGGTAGATGATCTGAAATGGAAAGTGACGAGCAATTAATAATACCAAAACCATCTTGAAGTACTCTCAGTGCAATCAAACTCGATCTGAATGCGCAGGTTATCACAAAGGCAAAGTACAACACACTAAGAAATGGCTATTGCATGCACAGCCACCCGCACACTTAACACAAACGCTCGAGCACGTTGCTTGCACTGACATTAGAGCCGCTAAGTGCTGACTGCTGGGTCCAAGGCCACGCTGTACGAAGCACTTGCGAAGGCTGGCGAAAGCAGGTGCCTTGCTGCCACCCAAATATGATCTCAGACCCAGCGGTGATCATGTTGATGGAAGCCACGCGCTCGAGCGTTTGTCTTACGTGTACGGTGGTAGGTGCAACATAATTCTGTCAGAGCGACCACGCGGGCGAGCTGTACGACTTGGCTCATGGCCTCACGTAGCCTTTCTCTCTGCTCGCGCTGATGTTATACAAGGCCTGTCTGAGTAAAGGCTCAACCTTGCTAAGTGGTACGTTTGTCAGTGACAATATTCGGTATCACTTATTCCATGAAGTCGGATTATCGTTTTCCGAGCATCATAAGCAAATCTTGCAGCACCATACATGTTAAATTGCCACCGTTAACACATATAACTACATAACAGGCAGATTTTTGGACAAGAGAGCCATAGCGCTGCCGAGACGTGACTACTTTTTACCGTGGTCAGTGAAAAGTGAACTTCGTCAGGCAGTTCAGAAGCACCAAACATCAGCGGCAATATGCACCTAAGATGTGCACCTCTTACCTCCTCCGCAGTGTTGCACTGGCTTTCCAGCATTTATCGCTGGCCATTCATTGGCAGGGCATTGAGGAATTTGGGGATGTCCCAGTAACAGGGCCAAGTGATACGGCCAAGGCCTTGCCCAGTCCCTTTTTTTTGTTGATGTCTCTGAAACAATAAAGGAATAAAAGAAAATATTAGGCATGTTTCGGAAAATAAACATTTACTACAAAACACGTAACACAAATTACCAAACTAAAACAATCAATGAAATTTATGCCAAACTTTCATAACGATTGACCTATATCGTCAGAGAAAAAAATTATCTACGGTGGTTTGTCAAGGATATGCGTCCGTGCATATCTGTTGATGTTTATAAGTATGCCATGAACGACTTCCGCCGTAAAGGACAGGCGAAAAAAATTGAGAGCTCTCGCCAGCCGTTTCGGACCTCTACGGAGCGTCATCGCGTGGGTCAATGCCAAGATCTCTCTGGGGTTGAAACTGGTGGTAGCACGTCTTGTCCAAATGAAGCGGACACACCGTAAACAAATAAAATAACAGTTTGAACACCAAAGGGGCAATTGAACCGGCTGTAGATATTAATAAACAAAACGGGAGGCGAAAACGAAACTTGCCGGCGGGTAACAGCTGATGTTCCCGGCTGATCTGCCGAACTAAACGCCGACGACGCGACATCGGTGTCCGAGTCATCACTGCTCGAAAAGTCAAAAAGATCGCTTCTAGGATCGTCGGGATCATGCGAAACTGATTTCTTTCGAGCACGCGCGGTTCCGGATGTCGACGCCATCACGCCGATCACGTGCACCTCGATCTTAGAGCTCGCGCGCCCTTTAAAAATCCCCGCCACGCGGTTAAAATGTGAACCGCGCAGAAACAGAAACTGTATACACAATCACCGATATGGCGCTATGAGTCCAGGAGCGCAGCGTTCTTTTTTTTTTTTTTAGAGGCGCTCAAAAACGTCAATCACCGGCGGCCGATGCCTAGTGCCGTGGTAAGGAAAGAGTAAAGTTAACATAGCGTAACCTAATCCACCTGCGCCACTGCATGCGTCGCGTCTTTCTCTTTATTCGCTTTAACAAGCAAACAATGTACGAGAAGCAATAATTCCTTTCAGAAGTTGTACGCAGCGGCGCAAAAGCTTCGAGTTACCCACATCGGCGCTTACAAAACAATGAGACGTGCACGCTATACAGCCCCGACTTCCTTGCACACGCAGTCCTGCTTAAATCAGTTCCTGGCAAAATACGCTCACCTGTACTTGTTTGCCAGATTCTCAATCTTTGTCTTCGTCTCCTTCAAAGTCGTGCTGATGCCAGCATCGAGCAGCTCTTCAACAATAAACTGGTACGCTTTTGCGTTGCGCTTCGCCCTGAAGTCATGGAGATGGTGTTCCCATATTTTGATAAGGGCGAATGTCTCTTCGGGGCTCCAGTGTGCTTTTCCTTTCGGGTCCCCAGCCGTTGCAGCTGTAGTCATGGCACCGCACGTAAAACGCCGACGAACCACCAGGAGAGTATACCACACCACTGCTGCCGTTGCTAAACAAACACATCCAATATGGCCGACCGCCGCGACAGACTCCTGATGCAAAGAGTACTAACGCTTGATCACAGCCCATGGTGAAAATATCATTGCGCCAAAAATAATTATTCTTTGTTATAAGTCTAAAAAAATATCTTCTGACTTTGCTGATACATGCATTATTTCTTCGCGTTGCCTGTCGCTGTTGTCTATCTGGTGTCAAGAGTATACATTCCGTTTGAAATCGGATGCGAATGAGTTCCCCTTACTCCTTCGATGGCAAATATCATTCCACTCGAATGACTAAATATTCCCGTGTAAATGCCGATTAGTGGGATTATATGCGAATGCCATTCGATTTGAATGACATCTCCCCGTGTGACAGAGCTATAGGTCTTGCGGCCAAGGAACAACCTTGCACTAATTATGATATGCATGTGTGTAAGCCGGAGTTCAATTATCTTTCATAAAAAACTGCCACGTCTATACCGTTGTTCGATGAGAGTGTGCACGTGTTCATCATGGCCGCGCATTCTCCAGATCGTGCGATAACTAAAATTTTACTTTTTGCCTTCCTTCTCTTCTGCAACACTGCGACCTTTGGGTTTATGGCTGGTCTTTCTGTCGTTCTTTCTGTTTCTCTCTTGTGTGCGTTTTCAACGCCTAACTGTTTAGTCCATCAAGCTTCCTGTTACCCGCCGTGGTCGCTCAATGACTATGGTGTTGGGCTGTTGAGCACGAGGTCGCGGGACCAAATCCGGGCCCGGCCACGGCGGCCCCAATTCGATGGGGGCGAAATGCGAAAACGCCCGTGTACTTAGATTTTGGTGCACGTTAAGGAACTCCAGGTGGTCGAAACTTACAGAGTCCTCCACTAAGGCCTGTCGCATAATCAGAAAGTAGTATTGGAACGTAAAACCTCATAATTTAGTCTCCTGTTTAGTATTTAGTTGCACGCCCCCATTTCATCTGGGCGTGCTTTTTCATACTTAATAATTCATTAACCACATCAAAACATTACCGCAGTGACAGAGATATACCATTGGACATATTACATACAAGGCAAATTAGTTGTTCTGCCGCTTGCTATTCGAGCATGACACCCTTCATCAAAACCATGTGGACCGCGGTCCTAGAAAAAAACACACTAAAAAGGAAATACCTTAGCAACTTAGACTGACAACTAAACACTTATGAATGCACTGTTATGCTTGAAATGCCAAGTTTTAATTAGTATTAAGTTTTAAGATATGTGCATTACTTGGTGCCAATTCTTTCTTTTTTTGAGCTCATGGTCTGCAAAATTTTGATCGCGGGTGTATGTGTCTGCGTTTTCTTTTTTCCTTAAAAGTCACATTAAGGACATAACGTAACTAATATTCTCCGAGCGTCCGCGAACAGGGAAAGATCAGAGTGGCATATTGAATGGAAGTGAAACAATAAAATGCTCTCAAATATAGACAACTTCCAGCATTATGGAAGCGTCACGTAAAATCCTTAATTAAAGGAAAATGAGAAATGCACTTAATTGTAGCAATTGCTACAAAGTAAACCAATACGGGTTCCTCGAAAGAAAAGCCTCGCAGTTAAAAAACTCGTCCTGGTTCGCGACT
This sequence comes from Dermacentor andersoni, assembly GCF_023375885.2. NCBI lineage: Eukaryota > Metazoa > Arthropoda > Arachnida > Ixodida > Ixodidae > Dermacentor > Dermacentor andersoni. The sequence continues at coordinate 182,455,321 of NC_092817.1, read as the reverse complement.
CGAACCCGGGACCACCACCTTTCTGGGGCAGCCGCTCTGCCATCTGAGCTAACCAGGCGGCTAGCAAGTGGCTTCGAGTTCTTGACAAATTCGACTTCCTGCCATCTGGTAGCTTTCTGGTTAGCTCCGATGGCAGAGTGGCTGCCCTGGAAACGCAGTGGTCCCGGGTTCGAGTCCCGCACCCGGACGAATTTTTCTTCAGCTGCGAGGCTTTTCTTTCGCGGAACCCGTACGGGCTTCCTTTTGCTACGATCGAGAAGATGTCTCAATTTCCCTTAATTACTTCTCTCCACCTTGTGGGTTCCCGCAGAACTGTTACGTCAGTGTAAAATGCTGTTAAATGCCACTTAACACCATGTAACAGCTTCCGAGACTCCACACCTTTCTTTTATGGTGCGCTGACTCTTACTACAAAGTTGCATGCGCGGCAACAGGCGATGCCCGTTAACGGGGGTGTATTTGGAATTTTTCTCCAACGTCATAGACAATAGGGCGGTGCTATTGGACGTTATTTATATCGTGCGTCACGTGTTGTCGTTAAAGCAACCGACTGATCGCCCTTCAAGCATCCTTTTTCTACGGACAAAGGCTCACCTTACAAAGTGCTGCGAGTACGATGATAGGCGCCCCAATTGCTGCTATCTTCGTCTGAAACGGTAAAAATCATCGAGCGTGTCTCTGTAGGCGTTCGACACACATCTGTGCTACATTTTGTGACAAGTCTGTTTTGGTAAATAACTCCTATACGGATTACAAAAACATTGTAAAGTTGAGTGGCTCTGCCAGCAGTACTTACCCGCTGTTGGAAGGAAAGCGCATCGGCGTCCATGTTTGTATACTGTAAGAAAGCAACGTACAAAAGATTACGCCAGTTCAGACATTTGGCCATACATCCGCTTTCACTCTCGTTCTTGACAAAGAAGTAAGAGGAAGAGGAACGAATATGATTGTGAAAGGTTCTAAAAGTTGTAAAATTGTGATTTAGCCATGAGTAGCACTCCGCCATTGAATAAACCCATAAAGGTTTGTCGCAAAGGAGGCTTTGTTGTTGGAAAAAGAAAACACATTTCTCCTGCTCCCGCATGCTATCTCCGCATCAGGGTAAACTTTCCTTCAACTACGAAGCTTTCTATCTGAAAAGAAAACTCGTATGAGTGTCCCTTTTCTTTAAAGCGTAGTGCTATTCCAGAGGAAGTAACTGTTTTTTTTTTTTATTCTTTCATGTAATCTCCTCCACACTGTGGTTGCGTGCGGCACTCATTTGCGATAATGTTAATATTTCTTTTTGTTTTTTTTTTTCAATAAGTGCAGCTCGTTTTATTGCCGCACATCACGATCGAGGCGCCGTGAACTGCTCAACAAGCAGCGCACTTTAGAGCCGTACAGGGCAGCGCTTCTTCAATGTCTTGGCAATGAGGGACTTTCAAGGGAGAGCACTTTCACTTGTTTTCAAGTGAGAGCCCTTTATTCAATGAGCACTTTCAAGTGAGAGCACTTGAAAGTGCTCTCACTGCGCTGGAGAAGCGGGATTTACGCTAGGAAATCATTCCAGCGCTACGATGGAACGATCCAGCGTTTTCAAATACGCTTTGGGACAGCGCGGTTACTCGTTCATGTCATAAAGGTGAGCCCATTCCCAATCATTCATTCCCGAAACTGTGAGCCCTATCCGGTAGTTACAGGGTGTATATTTGCTTTTTTAAAAGTAACAAAGGATAAGAAAGCGTACAATATAACCGCGTTACAAAAATTATTTAGAACAAACTGCAGATAGCACACAAACTGCCCGCGGCATGTGGGATACATTTCACATGACAAAATACATGACATTTCACATGACATGATACATGACAAGGAATCTGTGCTTAAACGTGTTGAGCTAACGCATGTGAGGTTTGAAATCACATGGGTGACCAGAACGAGGTGACGCCCTTCTGGAACGTTCTTACCGTACCTTTTGTTCCAACCGTAAAAAGAAAATCGCAGTTGCGCCCTAAAGATGAAGCATTGACTGCTATAGCAAATTATTAAACAGTTATCCGAAGTGAGCTCAGTAGTTTTGACAGCCGTATAAAATGTTGCACACATTCGCTTACCAACTAGATTAGCAAGCATGGTGTCACGCGCACAGGCAAACATGAACACATGTCACTCTGTGACCGTGGACACTCGCTGTCAGTACGCTGGCGTTATGACGAGGGGCAGTAGCGCTGTGCGTGGGGCACACGAAGCCACCAGACATCTCGGGTTGCCACTTCGCCCTCACCGCAGATCAGCTTTAAAATAATTGTGTCGTGTGTAGTTGTGGCCGAACTAGAAGAGAAGACCTCGCAAGCTAACCTTCCCCTTCCCCGACTTGTAGCGTATGTTCACCTCCCAGCCGGCCCCCTGGCGCGCGCGAGAAGAAACCGCGCATCAAGGCACCATCCTTCTCGGCTCACCCTCGAACACATTCCCGCGCGTCTGCAGCGTACGACGTGCGGCCGCGATCTTATCGCACTTGGAATTAATAGGGGGCCTCACAGTGACTCCGACGCCGAGGGCGGAGGCGGACATTCTCCTGGGGTGTCTACGGAATTGTGAAAGAATAAGTCCTCCGCGCGGTGGGCTGGAGTGAACGTTTCGACTAGAAACCTCATCGAAACGTTGAGCCCGCTGTTTGGTTACTTCAAGTGCGCGCCTTCTGTGAACCTCGTTCTTTGGATGTAAGATATGAAGCTTCAAGCGATATGTACAATGATGTAGATCGGAGGAGAGGGCAGCAAACTATCCTGAAAACCACGTGGTGTGGGCGAATAAAACCTGTGGCGCCTCTTCCCGACCAGTCACACTGATGTGACACTTACGGATGTAATTATTGCTTCAAAAATTGTGGAAACCGCACATAAGGCCCAAGCTTTGTATTCGTAACGCGTTTCTGCTTCTGCGTAACTTCCTGGTTCTGACGAAACGTCGCAAGTGGAATATTGAAGAAGCCGTAGAATTCAAACGCACGCGCATATTTCGAAAGCTCTGCAAATGACTGCGGGAAAAAATAAGACATTTAATTAATTGAATTCTGAGGTTTTACTTGCCGAAACCACGTTCTGACAATGAGGCACGCCGTAGTAGGGGACTACGGATCAATTTTCATCATCGGAATGCGGCCGCCACGGCCGAGATTCAGCCCGCAGCCACTAAGACACTGCAGCGGGTAAACATCATTATGGGCCATGGGACTCAATAACGTCAAGTTTCAATTTTGCAATCAGCCCTCCAAGAAGAAGAAGAAGAAGTGGTAGTAGTAGTAGTAGTAGTAGTAGTAGTAGTAGTAGTAGTAGTAGTAGTAGTAGTAGTAGTAGTAGTAGTAGTAGTGGTAGTAGTAGTAGTAGTAGTAGTAGTAGTAGTAGTACAAACTTTATTTCCCTTAGTGGTTTTGAGCGGTGGGTGGGTCCCTCAGTCCAGGGCTTCACTGGTCTCTGCGGTTCACTAGGCGTGATCGAGAAGAGCTTCTCTGGCTTTAGCAGCACACTTACAATCCGTTGCACACCACCGTGATTTTCTATCAACCGCGAAAGCTAAGAAGAGGAGGGCAAATCACAGACGCCGGCGGCAATCCCTCATCCGATTAGCTACTTCACTGCGCTAGTCCGGCCCCATCGAACCCTTCTGCACTTCGGCGTGCTCCTCACCACTTTGGACAAGACAATACAAATTAGACAACTAGACGAGACAAACCTGCCAAGGTAGGCATTGCTGTTCACTTTGAAAGTAAATAAAGGTGATCTCCTATGAACGAGGAGAGCATTTCATTGGCTTGTTCAAACAGCGCTGCAGGTACTCACCTGATGCTTGCGTTGGCGGTTACGTAAATTTTACGTCAGGAGATAAGAATAAAATAGATTGGGATAGGTGTTCGTTATGGGGCCCATGGTGCGATATAACTTAAAGGTATTCCATTTGGATTTTATTCCACTCACCTGACGGGAAATTAATGTCACCGCCGACGCAAGCGGTGGCACGGACCCGCGGCGGTTTATGACAAGCCGAATCAAATACGCTCCTCGTTTACAGGTGGGCCTTTTTATTTGGCTTTAAAGTGAATAGCATTTATTGCTTTGACACGTTTTGCGTACTTCAACAGCTGAGGAGAGGCGAGGAGCACGCAGAAGCGGAGAGGGTTTTAGAATGGCCGAGCTGTAGGAAGCGAAAGTGGATCACCGGGTGAGGATAGTTGCGCCGGCGTGCACGAATGGCCCCGGTAGCGCTAAGTCGTGCCGGTGCGACGCAAGATAGGTAGAAATGCGGAGGCGGTGCCGGCGTCTATGATTGGTCCGCTTCCCCTTTCTGAGCTTGCGGTGGCTCTTCAACTATCGCGGCGGCATGCAACGGGGCTTCTAAGGATGCCGCCCCCCCCCCCCCCACCCCCCAAAGCGGAACCTCACCGAAGAGTAGTAGAGACAAAGCGGCGTCTTCTGCATGCCGAAAAGGCTTGACAACCTTACAACTGCAAAGAAGAGGGCGCAGCCATAGCAACGGCTGGACGAGGGTGAGAAAGTTCATTGCTGGACGCCCGAAGCAGAACTTCAGGGACCATCCTCAACTCCTACCCTAGAAGCACTTCGTTACTGACACTTTCAGTGGAGTGTGCGTGATCAGCTTAGGTTCCAGTTGGATGGTCACTATAGAAAGCCTAGAAGGAAATATATTAGTACAATTGATTGTTGCACGAAAACCTTTGTTTTACTAGTCCAAAACAAATCCATATATTCATCATGAAAAGCTTTTTACAACTTGCAGTGGGATATCGTCGGACTCTCTCTATTACGTACGTTGCATTTGATTTAACTTGAGATTCAGTGTAATGAAAACTATTAGCTCAGTTCGATAATTATCTTCAACAGTTTGTACTCATCCTTATATCTTTAGCAACTTAGCCTCATTGCAACTTCAATTTAGACAAAGAGGCTTAGTAATTGAACAACTTCGTGCCATTGCAAGTTACATTTATTATCCCTTCAATGCAAAAGTGGTTCGAATACACTTCCACATAAACGCAAGTACTTATATTTTTAAAGCCGTAACGATATATGCATCGTTTCCGCATCGCATATTTGTCGTTCAGCGCTCGCAATATGGCAGCTATACGGTGGAAATACCTTATCCGCTCTACGAGGAGGGTTGCCTTGCTCCAAATGGAGACCTTGGCTTCGGAGGTCTCGGAGAATTTTATTCGCTGCAGCAAACAGCGCTTTACGTAAGTGCAGTGCACGTAGGAATATGGTTAATAAGTACGTGGTGTTTCACAGAATGCATAACTGTCTGTGGATATTTCCTTTCGAACTTCATTTTCATCATACACAAAGAAACCTGAACGCTCTCTCCGAGCGCCCAGTACCAGAGCGATCAGCAGGCAGCCATATTCTATTCCTTTTGGAATGGGGCCAGTATCCGGCTATTGTAAAAAGCATCCAGGTTCGGAATTCACAAAGCATTTCTTTCGCAAGAGCTCCTTACCACTGGCCAGCCTCATTCGCTAACAATACGTCTTGCATACAGATTGGCTGAAATTTTCTTACGAGCAATTTTAGCATAACAAGGTTTTCTGAATTGGGGCCGAGTTTTGTTCGGCATAATAAAGTATCTTAATGCGTACATGTCCCTCTGACGTGCTGAGTTTTGGCGGTTTAGTGACCGACTGGCAATATGGGCATGGCCTGAAAATTTTTCATCATTAGCGGAGGGCTGACAGCGAGAAAGCGTACAATCGGATTTTCTTTTATGCGCGGCCTATTCTAGCATAAACAGTGCGTACATCTCATTTTGATATGGTGTATTCCGCGTTTATTGTCGCTTCGAGGGAAGGCAAGCGAAGTGGGCGAGGCCCGAAAATTTATGACAAGTCGCGGGGCGGAAATGGCGGACATCAAATATAAGCAATTGGAATAGCTTTATGTTGTAGCAGTCATGGGGCGCTATAACGTAAAACTATTCCAAACTTTTCTATTCCATTTCTGCAATCGGCCCTCCGCGATTCGTCAAAAACCTTTTTGCACCACCCCCACTTTGGCTGTCTATCACGCGACGTCACGACAACCGCGGTCGTTCCCCATTTGATATCACGTGTGCACGCTGATTCTGCATGATTTTACCGAACAAAAAAAAATAGTTATTTCTGATTCGACGCCTTTTCGCCATTAGCCCTCGGCTATTGGTAAAAAGTTTTTCGGCTGCACCCCCTTCACCTGCCTGTCACGCGTCGTCACCAAACCACAAAAACTCACCGTGTCAAAGTGACGTGTACGCCATAAAGATGCATTAATATGCCGAACAAAACCGGGGTTTTTTTCTGAATAGCCCCAGGCAGTCTCGTTCCGGAAGGAATAAAAGATAGCTGCCATCAATCGCTCAGGCACTGGCTAGTCGCACCTGCCGGAGAGCATGGGTTTATTTTCGTACAATAAATCTTTTTGCGTGGCCTGTAACGTTTTCGAGGACTTTCGGCACGTTTACGACCTCGTTCTGCCAACTCTGCTTTCCTGAGGTTCCGTTTTAGCGTCATTCTTAAGCTTACGTTGCGTGCATCCGCGATTTTCGACTAGCCACCGCAAGGTATAAGTAAGGGAAAGCGGAACAATCGCAGCCGCAGCACCACCCTCTTCATCCGGTTATCAATTTTCAATGCACTGGCTCGGCCCAATCTAACTCCTCTCCACTTGAGCGTGCTCCTCGCCTCTTGTAAGCCAATTAGATAAGCCAAGCCGCTCAGTGTAGGCAATGTTATTCGTTTTTAAAGCAAACAAAAGTGACCTCCTATGAACGAGGATAGCGCTTGATTGGTCTGTTCCAACAACCCTGGGGGTCACCGTCCGATGCTTGCGTCGGCGGTTATGCAAATTTGACGTCAGGGGATTGGAATAAAAACATATTGGAAGAGTTTTACGTTATAGGACCCATGGCTGCAGCGTTTAGGGCGTTTGTTTTCCATATTTCGCTACATTTTTGTCTTGTAGGCGGCAACTATGCATTACCAACCAATGCAACCTGGCACTAGCTGTTGCCGTTCAGTTGTGTTTCCACAAACCCGACAGAAGCGGATCGAGTCGATTCGTCGGGCTGCAATCGGTGTGTCGAGTTCACGCAACACCATCGAGTCGGGTTGAGCGAGCCTCGAGTCAAGCTGTGCCAGCCCGACCGCTCGAAAAGGTTAATTCCGCCCGACCCTTTTGAAGCATGAGTGTAAACGCGGACGGGTCGGACCAGCCAGTGTTGATACCTTCGTGAGACCACCGAGCCATATGCGCTGGCAGCGAGGATGGTATAAGGATAAGGCAAACACAAGCACTGTGCGATGCAGCATCATCAAATGCTACGACAAGCTCCATGAAATAGCGTTGTTGCAGATGGCTGCGGGAACCGGAAGCCCCTTTCGAGTGCGTTGATGTCTCGGCTCTGGAAGCCCGATTTCCGACCGCACCTGCTCGCGTCGGTTTCATGTAAACGTAGCCATTGTAGAGCTTGGTGCGTTATTTGGAATTACGGGCTCTAACATGCAGAAACAAGACACGAACAACATATGAACGCAGTAGTGGGAGCCGCAGTCAGGAATCGAACCCCTGAGCTCATTTTCAGTTCGTTATTGGCGTTTAGTTCGTGTGTACGCGACTTCGACTTCCGTCGTCTTGAATGCAGCACTCACCCACTTGGGCGGGAAGCGTAGACCGGCCAGGTTGCCGCCGCAGCAGAGCAGTAACGCCACGGTGTTCCACGTCACGAACGCACCGAGGACACGAGTCATGTGTGTCTGCATTCACGAATGAATAAATCATCATCATCAGCGGCGGCAGCCTATTCAGATGGCCACCGTAGGACGACGCCTCCCCAGCGATCTCCGATTACCTCTGTCTTGCGCGAGCTGGTAACCAAGTTGCGCCTCCAAATTTCCTAATTTCATCGCATTACCTGTTCCCGCCGTCCTCCACCGCGCTTACCTTCCCTTGGCGCCCATTCTCTAACAACCCTTTCTGATCTGAATAAAAAAAAGTATTGGTATGCCAATATACGAAACTTCAAATTAGCGAATAGAATATTGCACAGTCGTAAATACCAATACTTCTCGAATAGTTTTCGAGTATTCCAAATTGCTAAATGACCGTGCTGAATCCTAATATTGGAGCAAAAGTACAATAAATTTCATTACCGACGGTGCAGTACGCATGAAGCATGAGAAGTTGCGTACAGAGGATAGGAGAAGGATACCTTGCTGAAGAAGCAAGACTTTACCGTCTAAACCACGCTCATTCCCAATCTCCGAAAGTCCTGGGTATGTAAATAAAGTGCTTAATTTGTGCTTCTAATACACAACGATTCCTAATATGCAACATATTGACAGCAGCTTTGAGGACATACTAGAGCGTGAAGGTCGCTTTTTATTGTAATGGCGAAAAGAGCTTTTCATTATTCTAAAAGTTGCGATATTCGATTTGACTCTATTCATTCCTGACCCTATTTGATTCACATTTCGATTAGGTCTATTTGCGCACCCCTAAAATTACACATGCCCCCCCCCCCACCCCCTCACCCCGCAACGAAATCTGCGTCGTACAGTGCAGTACGGTACTGCAATATCTAACAGAGCACAAGGCTCCTGCGGCAAAAGCCAGGCGGTCTCCGTCCGCCTATTTAGTTTGTTTGCAAATCGCACATACACGAAGAAGAGTTGCCCAATAGAGCAACAGCGATCATGCGGCTCTCAGGTAGCGTACGCACAGGGATACAAAAAATTGGCTTATGTGGGAGCGGTCACGTATAGCATTCGCGTGCAAACATGTTTGGAAAAGCTGCTAGGGCGATGAAATCAGCAGCCGAGTACAACAAAGCCAGGAGCGAAACGTTCTGTTGTCACGGTTGCGGCAGCAATGATTGCAATTTTTAGTGCTGTCCGAGTATTCGAAATTTTGAAGTACGGCTTAAATCACCTTCGCTGTTCGGCTGAAGCATTTTGATTTTGTTCGATAATCGTTCCTGTTCAAGCATAACCAATAGCGACCCTCATTGGAGTTTACAAGGACAACGCCATATGCAAATGAGGACTGTTCCGAATGTTATTGCGGCACAGAAGCCACGGTTTTTGCGCCCAGGCAGCAATTCTGGAGTGAATGCACGGTGTAGCTGACGTCTACTGGAAAATGTGGGAGGACGCTTAGGCTTCCCCTTTAAGAGTGCAATGCGATAGCATTGGAAGATCACTGACTGCTTCCCACGCTTGCCGGCAACTGCAGCTTATGTAACCGTAACGTTCTTCTGGAAACGCTGGCGGCGAACGCTATATACGAAGGCGAGCTCTCTATTTCCTTTTTTGAAAGTGTTGCAAGGAACCGAAAAGCCCAAGCCGCTCCTACTAAGCTCGACCTCAAATGGCAGCTGGAGAAGGGTTTTGTGTTTTTTTTTAGTTTCCGCGTAACAGAATTAGGTTTTCTCGTATATTTAAATTACCATGCGACGCTATTATGTCTGCAGGTTGTAAGTCGTACATTGCGAATTTTCTGACGCTTTAAGAAATTCAATTATTTCACTAACGCCTCTCCGCCACGCGGAGGGCCTGTGTGGTTGGGGATGCCTGGTTTGGGACGATTTCCTTCGGCCGCGGACGCGCCGGATTTTTGTACGACACGAGACCCTTAAAGCTGTCGCGTTAATAAGTTCCAGTAATTCAAGGAGGCTGTCTCGCCTTTAGCCCTCCTACGAATTAGTTTTCCACATTACTTACTATTTCAACTGTCTCACCATAGTGTTACGGTCATTGTCATGGCACACCACAAAGGGCCGGCTTATGTTGTTTTTCATTTCCAAACTTCTTATTGAGTGGAATTCCAGTTTTAAACATCGACATGTACAAACAGCGCAGACAAACATGATTTATTGAAGACAACGAGGACACCGACTCACCTGGTGCTCTATTCGAAACAAACACATACAGGAAAAAGGCTGGAAGCAACGAAGAAAGCCCGCGTCAAAAAGAAAAAGAAATTGTGACGTTTTACTTCGTGAACGTGGGTTAAGCGCAAGCCTATGGGTGCCATTCCGATATAATTGCGATAGCAATCATCTGGACACTCCAAGCGCATTTGTGCCGTAATTGTTGCCTCAATGTTCTGCGTGATGTCAAAGGGCGATAATACCGTTACCACGCGTCGTATGTGGTATGTGCGAGTGAAAGCGCGTGACGGTGAGCCGACGATCGGGGCTCAAGCTCGCGCGCGCAAAGGACGAAAGCGGGGAGGCAGCTCACTGTATTCCGTCGGGCGCATAGTCCCAAGGGGAGTGGGGTGAGGGGGGGGGAGCTGCGTTGTACTCTGACAGCAACTGCGTATTCCGCGGCCGCGCGCGCATTATCTTGAAATCGATCTGGAGAGTGGAGTGTTACCGACGGTTCATAGCTGCATGGGCGCTTTGTTCTCGCCGCCGAGTTTGCGTTGAAGCGATAGACAGCACGAAGGTCACTTCGCTCGCTGCTGCGGCTGCCACGCATCCTTGGGGAAATATTGGTTTCCACGGGCACGCTCACCACCGGTCCTCTAACACAATATGTATTGTCCGCCATTGTAGAGAAGCCGCCGAATTTGTAAAAACGGTATCCGAAAGGATATCTATCAACGCGTCAAGTTGGCCCTTGCGAACGTGGCCAGGCGCATTCCGCGTGCAGTGAGGTAAAAATCTTTTCCAAAACGATCCCAAATGCGCATTACACACTGCTCAAGCCGGGCCAAATGAAACGTTTGTGTGATGGTACGGGTGAGGCACATATAACAAGTTCTGTGCTTTAAACTGAACGCCTTGCGAGTGACTTCTGGCAAATTACGCGTTGGAAGCAATGCACACGCTCTTCCGGAAAGTATGGGTGCGAAAACAAACGAGTGTCTGCGCGGTAAACGGGTGCCACGGCTCAGGTTCTATGCTACACGCCGAAAATACGCTCACCCAGCATAAAAACCATCGTGCTAACAATGTTCTTGCAAGAAATAGCAAAATCACATCTGCAGAGAAAAGGGAACACCTTACCGCACGAGCGTGGCGGCGCAGGGAGAAGCGCGGTCGGGTGGGCGTAACCAGCGGTACATGACCGGAGCAGCATCAACGTCTCTATAGATACTGGATGCGCAGACGTAACCTGTAGACTTGTGATAAACTGTCTACATTTGAAGTAAAGTGGAAGCGCTAATCGATACGCCGCCTGGCCGGTGGTCCGACCCTTACTAGCTCGGCCGCGAAACAGCTCCTGTCCCCGCTCTTCACGTTCTCTATATATGTTGCGGCGTCGCACGCAAGTGACCCATAGTGTCACGCATGAGTCCGAACCACGAACTCAAGTATTCGGCGACAACGCTACACAAGCTTCTTTCGTTGAACAACTTCGCTAAAGTTATCTGGCACACCCGGTATGTACACGCAACTGCGCTTGTGGCAGAATAAAAGCTGGCTCAATTATTGACTTCACTGCACCCGAGCTCAATGTAGCCGCGTATAAAGAATACTGCTTCTAAAGCGAATGCCAGACGAATGAATAAAGCAGGAAAGGGGAATTTGAACGGCTTCGTTTTATGTCAGAAGGGTAAACCGCGTCGTCTTGAAAGCCGCTAAGGGAGCAATCAACTCTTGTAGAGATCTTGCGTCATAGGGAGTGGCAGGACAGCACGCCGTTGCAAGCTGCGAAACAGCTGAGATTTTCCTATTCCCGGTAGAAAACGGCCCCAATGCTCAGTCCCAGACGGATTAGAACTGCAGTATTCTTAATAATTTTTCCCACCACATCGCATGCGCAGGTCATCGACTCTTTTGTTGCATAACATTTGTCTACTGAGTAGTATTTCTGTTTGGGCAAGTGTGCGCTACATGATGCACGTTTAAACCGCGCGCAACGGGTGACGACGAACAACAATCGCACACAGGACCACAGTGGCGACAGATAGGGCGAGGCCGTTCCTCGACCACTGGAAGGCGGCCGTAGTCTCTAGACGGATGAGGGCGCAGTGAGGAGAATCTAGCGAAAGCCAACGCGTGCTCCGTTCCCCTATTGTGTGTAAGTGTTCTTTGTCCTCGCCTTTTCGCGCTGCTTAAATTGCTGTATTCCTCTACTGCTTCTTTCTTCGACGCGATAAGTTCGTGGTGTTCGCTAGTCCGCAGAAGTGGGCTTTTTATTTTGCTTTAAACATAGCCGTTGCGAGTCCTCAATGGTGCTGGATTACTAGGCCGTCGAGGTTAGCATCGACAGGCGACCTTCAAGCACAGTAGATCACGCTTCCTATCGCGCCATCGCTGTTCAGTAAGCGCTAGAATGCCTTTTCTGGCCTGCTTTTCAGTGGATGCCCTGAGGAAGTTGCTCGCGGGAACGAAGAACAGGCGCTAAACGCGAGTTTAGCTATTCGGCGTGCCTGTCTAGGTTGCCATCCAGAGAGAAAAATGCACGAGCGCAGTTTAAATAGTGTACGCCGTTCCTCAGTGCGAATACGCCGAACTGTTTAAGACGCCAAATTGGCTCCGTTTCATATTAAATTTTATTGATTTGGCATGCAAAAGTTGCTAGAGCGCTAACAGAATCGCACGGGCACCGACAGTTCGCTGAGTCGGCGCCTTTTGACGGCTAGAACCGTTGATATCGCCGAGGTCGGCAATAGAGGACCGCGCACACAAAGCACTTTTCAGTGCTATTGTGATCTGCTACGCTTTTGCTTTTTTGAGCACACGCGCTCAACGTTTGTTATCCCTGAGGTCCCATCGTTTACGCAAAAACTGACACTTCCTCGAGCGGTTTTATCAATTTCGACGCGATTTCTTCCTTTCGTATTACTGGACCGACGCATGCGCGAGAGTGAGGGTGAAAAATAATGACTGATCTTTAAAGGGACACTAAATTTAGAACACAATGTTTTAGAACACAATGTAGTCAATCTGTACCGCTATATATAATGAGTAGACCCTAGAAGATTGCATCAAAATCCAAGACGTCACAGCTCCCAGGTGCGGGAACTTAAGTAGGCGTCGCCATCCGTATTTCGTTCTTGCGCTTTTTCTGGCTTACCAAACGTCTTATCGTTGTAAGAGTTGTGTTTTTGTTGTTGTAGAACGGTAATTTATTGATATGGGGGGGGGCAGAAGAAATCATTTTCACTTTAGTGTCCCTTTAAGATAGGCAAAGTGGCCCTTCGCCGACTTGACTATATCGTTCTTTATTTTCGACCAGGTCATGTGAATGCACCTGCTTTCTTGAGGTTCGCTGCGGAAACGACACCAGTGTGACACTCATGAATGGCTACTGTTGGAAAGCGCTCTTCGCGACCTAAAAATAAGAACGACTTGAAACACCTCTCAAAAATGAAAGCTGAAAATCACGACAGCCTCTCGGCAAGCCACGGTACTACCCCCTAGCGAGATTATTGAAGAAAAGCGGCATTGGACTCATTTGGCACCTGGGACGGCAACCATACGCGAACGGCGAGAGCCGATGGACCCGCTACCACGGCGCTGTCGTCCAGAAAGCCGCCTCGATCAATAAATTAAAGTGGCCGCCCCAAGAAGTGCCACATCTTTCGGCAATACACCTTCCTTCGCAGGAGGATTGCGCACACGTAGCAGTAATGGGAAACCACCACAAAGGCCGAATTCTACATAAGGGCATTGTGGGAGCAGACACCCCTGTTTCGTAATAAGGCATTTCAGGGAGGTGATAGTAGATTGCCGTCAAGGCTCCATACCGATCGGAAGGGTCGAGTCCCAGAAGAAGAACGGCGTTACACTGCTCCAAGCAGTTGAAAAGCATGCCATCTCATTTAGCCCGGTTTGTCTCTCACTTGGCACCAACTTTACTCTACAGAAAGCTACACATAAGTTCTGTTCCAGTGAAAAATCAAGGCAAATTTTTTTGTTCACTAGGAGAAGAATAAAGATTACTCACGGCGTCTACGTCGGCTCCCTGCGACGCTTCCTGCGCACGGAAAAATTAAGCCAAAATTAAGGGAAAGAGACCGAGCTCAGCGATATTAGGTATGCATTGTTGTCGGTGTGCATCAGCATCTGGTGTATGTATGTACCTGCGCTTTAGCTTCTCCCACAGACTATCTCACAATTTCGGGGAACTTACCGAAAGGGACCCTGAAGTGCCTGCTCTATTTAGCTCATGCTCACAAATCTAATCAAAATACTAGATGTCATCGCTCATGCACATATTGCCACAGCGTGCCGGCTAAGACACTAGTATGTTGAAAAAACACGTGCTCGCAGTCACGAAGTGCCTGCCGCTAAACTTAGAAGGCATAGCTGCGGTTAATTTTGAAATTTTGTAAATACTTATAAGGGTAGTGGATTGGACAAGCTGCTACATGTTTACTGTTAAAAATTGCACTCGTCTTGGTCGGTCCCTCCGTGCGGTGTTCCTTCAGTTCGCGCCACCATACTCCATCTATGAGAACGTTGCTTTTTGGACACGTCTATTTTATAGCTGTTTTGCCTTTACCCTTGAAATGTCACATCACCGCATGTTGGTATGTTGTATTTATGTGTTCATTAGTCACTCTCTTTGCATTTGTTTGTGATGATTACATGCAGGTAAACAAATCACATCCCCGTCCTTAAGCGCCACAAGTGCCTACTTGGTCATCCGCGCGTGCTCGGTAGACTGTTCACCTGAAGTATCAGATACCGTATGGGGACAAGCGCCACATCGCGCAGTCGTCAGTTTGGGATACGCAGTTCCAGTTGCTATTTCTGAGAAAATAACTATGCGATGACAGTGGTTGAGAAAGTTTTGCTACTTCGGCGCAATGCTTCTTACTGAATGAATGAAGCGATCAACAGTGGTAAAATAATTCAGGGATGTCTGTGTTACTTGGATAGGTGAGCCGCAAATTATTCGTTTAAGAATGAACCAGTTTTATTTCTGCTGTGAAACGCAAGTATTAGCCGAATCGTGCCGTGACTAAGCATATGCGTGCACTGCATACAAAGATTTCTCACAGTCCTGGCCGATGCGGGTCCACCAATTAAGTTGCCTTGTGTGCAATAGCTCGTCTTGTTACAAAAATTAATGTATGATGTAGGATGTTTTTTCTTGGCGCGAGGGCGAGGGTTGGTAAAAAAGCGCCAAGAAATGGTGTGAGGAAATCAATGATGCGGTGAATGACAAATGGCAGATGTAGCGAGGCTATATGGAGTTGCGTGAAATATACAAGTGTTAAAATAATGTCAGCGACGAGTGATGTGAGCGATGACCATAAAATGTATCCTAAAATGAGATAGCATGAACCGAAAATGCATCGATTCCGCTAGTGCTACCTCCTCACTAAGACCTTTGAGCACAAATGTCAAGAGGCATGTGCTCTACTAAAGAGTAAGCTCGCAGCAGTTCCCTCTAGATAGAAGGAGGGCTACGAAACTCTCGGGCTAATAGCATGCAGCACAACATCATTTAAAACTTAAGCACTGCCTTGGTTTCAAACAGAAGTTCTCGGCCAAGGAATAGTGTAGGATGTAAGAGGACATGTTGTTTGTATGCCACAGGAATGTGCCTTCTTCGTTCTGCTTCAGCTTCCCGGCACTCCAGCACGACGTGTAGCACGGTCAGCTTTTCGCCACATCTGCCACAGCGCGGAGGTTCAGCGCAGTTATAAGTGTACCATATGAATGCCAGTTAAAAGTGTATGGTATATATGAATGTGTACCGTATGTGTGCCTTATTCCGAGGTGGCAGAAGAGAACTTCAGATCGTCGGGATTTTGTTAATGAAGACCAGCTCCTTAAGAGTGGCTTAACTAGGTGAGCTTATTCAATGTTTGCTCACCTCATAAGTCTTACGAATAGCTCCGGAGATTTTTGCGCAGGAATGGCTTAAACTCTCTGTCAGGAACAAGTGTGGCCTGATTGATAGGTATTGTTGCTATGGGAGTTGCATTTTATTTTATTTATTTATTTTTATTTATTAGTACCCCAAAGGCCCCATTGAAGGGGTATTACATGAGAAGGTGGAATTTCAGCAGTACATTCCTTCTACGGATGATCTGAATGACGATGAGTCGATCTGATCAACGATGGCGTTTGGCAGGTCATTCCAGTCCCTTGCTGTATGGACGAAAAATTATGACAGATACGCAGAAGTGCGGGCAGGGGGAGGGCAGACAGCCTTCCCGTGGTTTGTGCGATTTGAAATGCGATGGGCGGGGCTGATAATGAAGTTAAGAGATGGATGATAAAAGAATTTATGAAACAGACACAATCTGGAAATTTTTCGGCGGTTCGCTAAAGTTGTGAGATGAGCATTACGTTTTAGTACAGTTACACTTACATGATAGGAATAGGCGGAGAAAATGAAACGAGCTGAGCGATTTTGTACAGATTCAAAAGTAATGGAAAGGTTATTTTGATGAGGGTCCCAGATCGCGCATGCATATTCTAATTTGGGACGGATAAGTGTTAAGTAAGCAAGGGTTTCACTGGTGCGGGTGCTAGTCGCAGGGTTCATCGAAAGTAACCAAGGACGCGATTTGGCTCGTCAGTAACCTGTGATATATGAAAAGACCAATTTATATCAGGTGTCAAATGAATTCCTAAATACTTGTAAGTTGATACTGAAGCGATTTCTGCATTCCCGATTAGACATCTTGAACATGGTTGTGAGTGACGTCGGTGGAATGATAGCAGAGATGTTTTTTTTTTTCACATTTAAGGACATTAGCCATGAAAACACGTACGTGCTGAATATCAGGCTGAAGAAACAAAATGTCATCGGTGTTAGTAATAGGCCGGTAGATAACGCAGTCATCAGCGAATATGCATATGTTAGAACATATGTTTTCAGGCAAATCATTAATATATATGAGAAAAAGAAGGGGGCCCAAGACGGTGCCCTGAGGTACCCCAGATATAACAGAGGAATAAGAAGATGAACATTTATAAGCAAAGACAAACTGCTGCCGATTAGTGAGAAAGCTGCATATCCAATTAAAAACATGTTCGTTAAGATTGAGACGAGGAAGTTTTAGGAATAGTCGTTTGTGAGGAACTTTGTCAAAAGCTTTTTCAAAATCGAGGAAGAGGGCGTCAATGGGAATCTGCAAGCTATCGGAATTTGCAAGCTCGTTAGCCTCTGTACACATGTGCCCAGGTATTCATCATATTACAACCTGTTGCTTAGATGCGTACGTATTGTAGAGCAGTGAATAGAGGTCGTCTCTTGCAGGATTTTTCTGTTTTCGTAGCGATTGTAAAGTTTTCATGACACTTTAGGAATCTGCGAATATAATGGCCTTTGGGAGCTTTGCTTTGTTGCGCTGTTTACTAGCCGACAGTATTTCGTAGGTCTCTGCCGTGAAGATTCTGGTTTCAATATATAGAGCGTCACATTCTGAAAGCGATGTGACGACAGCCGCGTAAGAGACGCCGGCTTGTGACTTCGAAGCATCTGTGTAAAACTCTGGGCATGTGTTCTTCGACTGGAGCTCCCGAAAATGCATTTATATGTGCATATCTGGAGCGTATTTTGTTACCTCAATAAATACATTCCGCGAGTTGCCATTGCAATGGTGGCAACAGCTTCACTGGAGCCAGCAGGCAATGCTCGAGGAGCGAAACACCCATTTCTTCATGAAGTTTCCGGAGCCACAATGAAAAAGGCTCCGTCACTGAGGGAGAATTGTGGAATAGTGCAGCAGACTTAATATCGTTAACGGATGTGTAGCAAGGGTACCGATGCTTAGACTGTATCTTGAGGAAACATGTGGAACTGCTACATGTTGAAGGAGGGTTGAAATCTGGGCCAGTTGGTACATACTTGAAGGAAAAAACCAGTGAAAAAACACAAAGGACAAGAGGAGAGGGTCACACCACAACGACTGGACTACCAACTAAGCTTTATTAGAATCGGTGTAGTCCCAGCAAGGCCAGCAGAGCATGCGCAACTGCATCACCGCTAATCACAGAGCATGAAAACACAAGAATCGCTTCTATCGTGACCGACCTAGAAATGCAATTTCTTTTTCAAGTAAGCGCACCGAGGTTGTACTACACAGTTGTCACCTAATGAACTCATGTAGTACGCTTCCAGGATTTCTCGCTCTTGTTTGCCCTTGCCCCTACCAAGAATCGTCACATTGCTGAACAAAGGGTAACCACCACACTTATTGCAATGGCGTGGCAAGTTTGCACCGTCATCTGACCCCAGGCAGGAGGGTATTGACTGCTTTTAAAGCTTCTTCACGCACTCTTAATTTCACTCATGAACTTCCTAGCAATCATTCCATCAGGTTCCTAGAACTGCAGCTAACATTCTTTGGTGACGGGCATTTGTGCTGGATGTTTTCACCTAGAGGCAAGAAAGCTCTTTTACCATTTGGGTCTGCACATTCAAAGGTTGTAAAAAGAGGGATTGCAATGAATTGTTTCCGCAATGCACTCCAAAGTAACTTTGACTCACAATTCCAACGTTTAGAAGCCGCAGGGTTCCCTCCGCCTCTATTTAAAGCGGTGGCTGAATCGCTGCTTCAGAGGCTACAGAAAGAACGTACGAAGCTGGTAGATGGTGAGGCAACTGAACGTAGGAAACTTGAAGTTATGCCGTATGTGCATAAACTGACCCACAACATCAAGAAGGTTGCCGCCAAGCAGGGAGTAAGTGCTGTGTTTTGTGCCCCTTGTAAGCTTTCGGGTCTGTGCTCGCGCATTTCTCGAGGCAGGGCAAGGAACCACGTTTGCACAACGCAGCATGAAAACCGTTTACGGCATGTGCTGCAGAGGTTGTGTATAAGTTCCCTCTCACGTGCGAATCATTTTACATAGGCCAAACCGGTCGATGTATTAATGACCGCCTGCGTGAGCAGCACTCCACCCTGGGGTCATATAACGGTGCGAACTTGCCTCACCATTTCAATGAATGTGGTTGTTACCCCTTGTTCAGCAATGTGACGATTCTTGGTAGGGGCAAGGGCAAAGAAGAGCGAGAAATCCTGGAAGCGTACTCCATCAGTTTATTAGGTGACGACTGTGTTAGTACAACCTCGGTGCGCTTACTTGAAAAAGAATTTGCATTTCTAGGTCGGTCACGATAGAAGCGATTCTTGTCTTTTCATGCTCTGTGATTAGCGATGATGCAGTTGCGCATGCTCTGCTGGCCTTGCTGGGACTACACCGATTCTAATAAACCTCAGTTGATAGTCCAATCGTTGGGGTGTGAACCTCTCCTCTTGTCCTTTGTGTTTTTTCACTGGTTTTTTTCCTTCAATCATGCTACATGTTGTTTGTAGGTGAGGGGACGACTCATTCGATTCAACGTGTACCCTTTCAATAAGGTCTGTGGTCAGACGGTTACCCACATAGTCAACGGGATCCAGGGTCTTTGCGCGCTCGGCGCGGAAGTGATATACCGTCGCACCATTATCCAAACATGATCGAACAAGGCAATTGTGAAGGTTCAATAGGCACTTCCTATCACTTCCCCATGTTTGATGAGACAGATTTTGAATAAGTTCATTTGAATTATTGAAGTTTCAATAAATTCAATATTTGAAGGGTAATTGTATATCGTCTACATTGGCATAATAAATAATTACTAGAGGTAGAGATGCAGGCAACAAGGTTAGCATAACAATGAAGAGCGTGCAGCTGAGGGAGCTTACTTGATGTACACCAGTTTCTGGTATAAATGTACGGAACAATACATTGCCCATTCTAGATGAGAAAGTACCGTTGGGCAGGTAGTTTTTGATGGTGTCAGGCATATTTGCTCGAATGCCCAACTCTGGCAGGTCTCGCAATATCCCGTAGCGCCATGTCGTGTCGTATGCCTTTACCGTATTTAGTAATATAGACATGAAGTACTGCTTATGTACAAATGAATCACGTATGTTTGCTTCGATGCACATGAACAGATCGGCCTTCCCTAAAGCCACATCGAAATGGGTCAAGCATTTTGTTGGTCTCTAGAAAATTTCCAAGACGGCGATTTTCTCAGAAACTTAAAAAGGCAGCTCGTAAGCGCAATAGGACGGTAACTGGTCAGCAATAAAGATTCCTTTCCGTGCTTCAAAACTTGGAAAACAATACCTTCTTTACATTTAGATGCATTATACCGAGCAGCCCTGATAATATTGAAAAGTGTGAGTAGTGTGATTTGTGTGTCGGAGTGGAGGTGCTCAATCGTATCCTGCATGATTTTGTCGGGGCCCGGCGCAGAGCTCTCACGTGCGGTCAAGGAAGCTTTAAGTTTGGCAATGGAAAAAGGACGGCTATAAGGATCATCTGAGCCACATTTCCTGTTCAGGGGGCTTAAGTCCTTCTATTGCTTTGTATTTGAGAAAGTTTTTCGAATAGTGAGTGGCGCTACACAGGCGCTCGAAGTCTTCACCAAGAGCGTCGGCCTGGTCTTCCAGCTTGTTCCCTCCTTCATCCACCAGGGGAAACGAACGGATCTGTTGTCCCTTAAGCCTTCTTAGCTCATTCCGGGCCTCCTGTGTGTATGAATTAATGCCGGCGAGCAACCTCTCCCAGCGTACCCTCCTAGTCTGCCGTCGCTTTCGCCTTCCCAGCGATGTAATGCTTTTGAATTATATCACATTTCCTGCATTTGGGGATTGACGGAGTATGCCCCACGCGTTATTTTGTAGCTTTCGCGCCTCCTTGCACTCATCGTTCCACCATGGCACTCATATTATCGATGAGCTAATGCTTTATTGTGAAATAAACTTGTTGGCTGCGTCGATAATAAAAACGGTAAAATACTACTGCGTCGTATATACTGAAATGGGCGAGAAAATGTGGCGACAAGCAAGGCAATTCCTTAAAATAATTCCAGTCGGCGTAGGCTAATTTTCAATCTGAAGCACGTGGATGACATTCGTATTGCTGAATTAGGGAAGTGGTCAATTCCGTAAGGATTTTCGATAACGCTCCACTCTAAGTAAGGCAGAAGAGCTGCCGATCCAACGGCTAAGTCTACAGAAGAGTAAGAATTGGGCGAGATGTTATAATAACTCGGTTACATATTATTGAGCAGGCATGCACCGGAGTTTACTAGGAAGTTTTCTATCAGTCACCATCTCGCATCACACCTGGAGTTTCCCTCCAGTGTGCTGTAGGCATTAAAACCATCGGCGATTATATATTGTTCCAGGAGCTGGTCAATCAGCTTAATTGTAGAAGCGTGTTGTGCTAAGTTGGTAATGAGGCGGTACGTAAATGCAACATATTGTTATTAATTTGTTAAAGAAACTCGTTCACACAGGCCCCACCTAAGGGCCATTTGGAGAGAATGATTTGGCAAGCAACAGACTTATCCACCACTATTGCTACACCTCCGGACGAGGCAACAGCGTCGTCCCGGTCTTTCCGGAAGATAGCATACTGTCTGAGGAAGTTTGTTTAAGTAGGTTCTAAGTGTTTTTCCTGAACACACAGCACTTTTAGATAATACTGATGGACGAGTTCTGTGAGATCGTCTAGATTATGGAGAAGTCCTCTCACATTCCGCTGTAAGATTTCTGTGTTCATTTTGTTCGTGTGCGTGATGCGGTGCGTTCAAGAATGAAAAATTAGCTCACGGAGCCCTTTCAGGGCGCCATGACGCGCGCCCATCCAGCCGGGAGCTTGATAGGCCCTTCTTCGATGGCGGAGCATGACTGGTTGCATCCGCCGACGGGGCCGATGGCGTTACTGCCGCCAGCCCACTGCGTGTGGACCGGACAGCCGCTAGAGGCCGTTGTGGCGCTTCCCTCTGACGCGCCACTCCCGCAAGGCTGTTCTTTGGCAGGCATGATACCAGCCTGCGTTCCATCTTGAAAGTTACATCCTCCTTCACTTTAATTGTCAATATTTCCTTTTCTTTATTTTTTGAGGATAGCCACGACCGCGAATATGCGGCGTGCTCGCCATCACAGTTCGCACAGGCTAGAGTGATTTCACAAGACTGGGAGGGGTATTCATGAGCACTGCATTTCGCACAAGTTTGGCGGCCTCGGTCGTTCTGTGGACTGTGGCCGAACCACTGACATTTGAAACATATCTCAGAGGATATGGCACGTATGGCCTAACACGAAGCTTGATATACCCGGCCTTGCTGGACTCGGGCAGAACACTTGAGCCAAAAGTAAGTATCAGGAGCTCCGTCTGGGTTCCTTTGCCATCACTCATCTTGATTTGCTTAACGTTCATGACATTCTGCTCACTGAAGCCCTCCTGGCGTTCAGCCTCACTCAGCTCCAGCATATGATCATCTGAGCTAACACCATGGATGGTATTTATGGTACTGTGCGGGATCGCTGCTATTTAGGCATCCCAAACTGGCACTAGATTGGGCAATTTTTCATGTTTTAGTCCCAGACCTCCAAGAGGAGATATCACCGCGCTTGCCATCCTCGATGCTTTATCACCTGGAATTAAACTTCAGTCAGTGACTTCGAGACAAAGAATGGCGAAGTTGTTCGTACTGGTTTGTCTTGTTTTTCAGAGTGAATCACGTGGACTCGAGGGAAAGGTCAATTTTGGCGACCGGAAAATACGTCATTGGTGCGCGCTCTTTTCTTAGGGCTATCAAGGAGTGGGGAGAAGGAACTAGCGATAGGTGAATGTGCAGTTTTCGGGCAGCAACGCCAGCCACACACCGTGGATGCTGGGGACGCTGCAGGACCTGCAATCAGTGACCCTGCAGATGCCTGCAATACGTCGCCACTATAACCGAATATGATCAAGGTTGGCTACTTACACAGAGTTAACCCTCACTGCCAAGAAGATCGGATGTAATGTAGAAGAGACGAGAAAACAGGGAAGATTGAAAGTGAGAGCGAAAGACGAATGTTGGAGAGGAAAAGACAACTACCGATTTCACCGGGACGGGTCAGTCCGGGTGTGCCGTCTACGTGAAGTCTAGGACAAAGAGGTGTTACCTCTGCCGAGGGGCCCTGGACATAGCTAAGCCACGCATGGTTCAACGCGGGAGGGGCCAACCCCCATGTGGTCAGGTCTCTGATGTCGCCACAAACCAAACGCCTGCTAACGTAGACGCCCCTGCGGGAACAAGAATTCCGGTGGAACGCATCTCCCGATGAAAGTCGACCTTCATGCAATTAGAATTATAACAATGTAGCGCATCGTCACAGTGTATTGCCGCAGCCTAAATGCGTCATGCCCGAAACGCAGTGTATGCCGTCATGCTCCCCCCTAGCCCATCTTTCTGGACACGCTGCGCCATCTAGTGCCACCACCGAAAAACCCGTGCGTGAGGCATGTCTGAAGATATATGACGCAAGTTTGATTACACCTAGCATCGGGTAAATTTAAAAAAACTGTGAATGGTGCGGAGTGAGCGATATTTATTTTTATGTGTGCTGCCCTCAAGGTAAGATGCATTGTAGAGGGAAGTGGATACCAGAGGAGAGTGGAGGAGGTGGCACCACGTCATTAGTGTATAAAGTGAGAAAAATCATGAGCGATCCCACTCTCTGAAGGTGGCTCACCAACGAAGTGTTTAGCACACGACACGGAGGTGACACACATTTTTAAGAAAGGTACGAACTCAATTATTGTCTTGATCTGGGATCATTATTTTATTCGCAGCTGCAATCAGATTCTTTCCTAATGTCAAATCGATGCACGCACATCATTGGATGGTCGATTTGGCCGGATAGGTGTGGTACCGCAAGGGATATGTCTCCAACACGGAAAACGTAAACCACTCCATTTTCGGTACCGACACATCCACATTGAAATCACCGACAACGACAACAGGAGTATTGTCATCGCATAATTCACGCAAAGTGAGTAGCCATGAACCTTACGGGCCTATGAGTCATTGTACTTTTTGCTTGCTTACGAGTGTATGAGCCATTGCTCACGGAGGTATGAGCCATTGATGATGACAGTTTTCGACATGCTGTTCAGTATGCTGTATATGTGATTAGAAAGAATTTCAAGACTGTTCGCTGCGCTTTGCTGAGCGCTTGTAGCTTCTGCCTTACGGGGCTATGAGCCATTGCATATTTTTTTTGCTTGCTTACGGGAGCATGAATGCTTACGGGGGTATGAGCCATTGATGATGATAGTTTTTGTTGACGGAGAAAAAAAAATGTACGGAACGGTAGCCATATAGAGCTGCGCTGTAAAAATATGGATGCCCAATTGAACTACACTGAGTGGTATTTCGAATTATGAACTCCTCGTGGAGAAGCGAGTGGGCTGAGACGCTTGGCGCATTTAATTCGGCCTTACGAATTCACAGTTAAAACGCACGTGCGAGCTCACGCAGTGAAGCAACGCGCGGAAAGAAAAAGGGCCAACCCTTCCTGTACCGGAAAACGGGGTAAGCGAAGCTTGTCCTGCGTGCACCTCACCTTCGTCACGGTTAAGTAACCCACATGTAACGGCGTCGGATTGTTTCGGCCTCCCGCTCTCTCAGCCCGGGATCTTCTTCTTGTCAGATTACTTGGGCTCGGCCGACTCTAAAACGGGCGGATCGGCGCACCGATGGCGAGCCATTTCACAGGCGAGTCCTCGCCGCCGCTCGTCGGAGGCTGCCCGTTCCTCATGGGGAACGCACAATGCATGGCCGCCCCATACGTTTTTCGAGACTGAACTGAACGGAAGCGAAGACGGCGCAGGGCGCGCGAAACCCTTTCCTGCCCTTTCTTTCCCCGGCGGAAGCGAAACGGCTCTGATTAGTTGCGCTCGTGGCATGAGCACGCCTATGAAGCTGAAATCTTTCCTAATGACTCCCGCTCCGGTGCCGGCACAGCTGTCAACTCACCAAACCGCCCTTTCCCGCAGCTGTGCTGCTCTGGGAGAAACTGTTTCTTGCTTTTTGTTTTTCTTGCCTGACTACGAAAACGCCACTTGTGAGTCAATACGAGCTTCGATTGAAAAGCATTTCACCAGAGGTACTATGATGCTTCCGCATTTCCAAACGTAAACAGTCTTAAGTGCCTCTGCCGAATTTTGGAAATGGCCTACTTTGTCACGTAGCAGTCAAACCGAATGCTCAGAAAGCGAGCTGTTTGCACAATTGCGGCCTATAGTCACCTTACACGAAGACAAAGCGACTTGTAGGGCACCCCCTACTTTAACGTCGCCAAGTCCTTCATTTTTGGGGTGCGACAATACTCTCTGGCCAAATATGATAACAGACAAAGGAAACTAAGCGCTGCGAGTGCTCACACCCAATTCAGGCGGCTGAGCTTCTCCGCCAGATGGATGGTGGCCATGCTCAGTGAGAACCTTGAAAGGTCAATTAGAGGCAAAGCGAACGGCCGAGCTTTCTGCGCACCATTTCATTCCGCGCTACTCCGAAGTAATGAATTCGCTTGCCCCACAGGGCATGCGCAACACAAAGGTGCCAAGTTCTGAAAATTTGCGGCCACGTCACTGTCAATGTGGTGCTTCTATTCAGCGCCAACGATCTGCTACGCTGCTACGTATGGGCTATCTTGCTGAGATGGAGACCAACAAGGCAGCCGTGCAATGTTGAAAACTCGCTAGAAGCCGCTGCAGTGTTGTAAAAACTGATGAACATCTTCCCACACCAAACGCATTGTGTGATCCGAGAATGGAGCCGTTATCAAAGTAACATTCAGTCATTAATTGAGGCCGAATATATAGTTTTATTCACCAGCTCTAGAAGATAGCGGTAAAAGAAGCAATGTAAATGTTTTTCAACAAATATGTTCAACAATGACTGGAATATCGCTGCTATTCTTGACTAGGTGAATATGTAATCAAATACATCGCGCACCCGGCAGAAATGGGCTTGTATTGGTATAATAGCGATACTGTTTAACACTACTCTACAACTGCACTTTCGAGGCAGCCCATAGCATTGTGTCAGGGAATAGTACCGTCCGCCGTACTACTAGACTAGTAAATGAGGCTGCGGCTAACATTGCGCAGCACCCGATCAAATGAAATTAATTGTTCATATCTAGTTCCACGCATGGTCTAAAGAGGAAGACGTAGATCTGGAGAGCTCCGGTTTTTCTATTGAAGTGCGTGATAATAAACTAACTAGGACTGCGAATCGGACATATTGGTAGCGTTGCCCAGGGCAACAGCTCCATTTACAACAGCGCCGAGCAAAGGTGGCACAAACGTGAGTGATGCGCACTATATGAAATTCGTCCGCTCTAGATGTCCCAATAGTTAGACTTTACAAAATAAATCGTTTAATTGTATTTCAGTGCAGAGTTAAATAACTGAAAATTTCATGACTGAATTTTCTTACTTTTCCGACGTTAGGCAGTTGCCCTAAAAGTGACTTGACTAAATGAAAAAATATTTTATTTGTCTTTGTTGTTTGTCTGTTCAGTGCATGCTGGGCAGCACGATTTGTACTTTTTAATGTTTTGGTACACAATAGCTTCCGAGCTCGCTTTCAAAAGCAGCCCCCGTCTTAGCGGGTATTGTGGTTTCATAGCAGACTGCTGTGGCTACGGGAAAAGTAATCTCGGACTTACCGCTTTTCTTAGAAGCCCGATGACCGCGATGTCACTGCAGATGTTGGCGAAGGACTCGGCGCCCAGCCATATATCCAAGATGCGACCCACATCTGCGTAAAAGTAGAAAAATGATTTGTCACTGAAACAGCTGCCATGTCATACCGTGTTCCCTTGCTTTTCTAGAGTTAAAAGGCTTTCTATTCTGTTTGCACAGAAGCCTACAAGGTGGCGTCAGGAGCAACTCTGCAATGTTCTCGCGGTGTCTGCCTTTTCCATTAACCCTCATCCGTCTCCATTCTGTCGACTGATGACGATAATACAAAGAAGAAAATTATAGTAATACTTGAAAAGCGTACTTCTGGTACAGTGCACACGCCGGTAACTGGACTGAAGTCTTGTATACATCGATGAAAGTTAACTAAGTCCTTTTCACAATATTTTTGATATCGTTTTACGAGTAGTAGTTTTTGCATTTACAGGCGCCAACCATGCTTTTCATGCAAATAATTGTGATGGTCCAAGCAACTTCGATGCTTCAAAAATAATATTTCTTGATGTTTAAACGAGGACTTGATTGAAGTATTGGCGGCAAGCACAATGCAAAGTCAGTTGCGAGGAAAGGCAACCTGCTATAAGTAACACACATGGAGTGATGTGCATGTGTACAGCGCCCTGTTATCATGAACAGGGTGCTGTTGCAAGCGCCAACGGTGTGCAATGTAGTTCAGCCAAGGCGGCTTTAGAACATTTTACTGAGGTCCCTCTAAGTGGAGAGGAGGAGCCCTGCTTGAATTTGTGAGCTTGAAAAAATCGGGTAGTCTCTTATCAGGGAGGTATAAGCGCAGGGGTACGTGACACGTCTTGCGTCTTACGTGACACGTTGTGCGTGCTGCAGAAGGTACATGAGCACTAGTGTGCAGAAATGACCTAACGAAGTAGACAGCGCACATTTATTCACGCATTAAAAGCTAACAACTGTGACTCAACTGGGTTGTGTATCCATTTCACGAGCTGCCAGAATCTCTTTATGCCATTTCTGGACCCTACGTGTCGAACGCAGGGGCGCCATAGCCGAGCAAACGGGAAACTTATACAAGAAATTGCAGACTTTCGGGCCTTATACCTCCTCATAAACAGCCGTTTGAAATCGATTAATTATGTCTACTATGGCAGAATGAGATCTTTCAAACGCGACCACTCCAGCTGGGATAGACAAGCGTACTGCCGAGCTACGCCTCTAACCCCGCGCGAGGTTAAATTTAGCTCAGTTTGCGTCGAGCGTAGCCTCACAATAGTGTCATCTGTAGGCACGGCACAGACATGATCAAGCAACGACTTATTCCCTGTGCCCAATGACACCAAAGTAAGTCATGCGACATTTATTCACGTACTAGAAAGCTTATAATGCTTACGATCCAGCTAGAATTGGTAGTAGAGCCTACGCTTGCAATCGTGCTAACTGCATATTTGTAGTGGGCCTGCCATGATTAAAGGTGATGGGAACTGATTGGTATGCTACTATCTTGCTGCTAGAGTCCGATCACGCCATTTCTGGACCCTATGTGTCATAGCCGGGCAAGCGTGAAATTTCTGCAAGAAGTGCAGAGTTGTAGGCCTTATGACTCCTGATCAGCACAGGTTTGAGTTTGATGGAATATACCCACTTTGTCTGAGCTCTCTCAATCGCGACCACTTCCGATCGGATCCACAAAAGCAGTGCCGAGCTAAGCCTCTCTGACTGCCGGGCGAGGCTGAATTTAGTTACGATTACTTCATAAGCGGCGCGACAACTCGTCATCCGTGCACGTGACATGGGCATGACCGAATAATGAGTTCCGCCCTCTAGACAACTATATGAAAGTAGAGCACGTGGATAGTACGGTTGCAAAGGTATCAGCGATGATGTTTTAACATACGAGGGCGAATCAGAAAGCCGTTGCCCCTATATTTTATTAGCCGAAATAAGGTACATACAATTACAAATGTACGTACTATTCCACGCGCCTTACACTATTTTTTCACATATTCCCCCCACCAATTCAGGCATTTGTCCCGTCCCAGCACTAAATTTGAGATGCCCCTGCGGTTGAATTCGTCCGGCTGACAGTGGGACCACCCTCGGACTGCAGTCCTGGCTTCATCGTCGCACGTTAATCGCTGTCTTCTGATTAATTCCTTCAGCGGACAGAAAGCGTTGAAAGCACTAGGAGGACGACGTCCGGGTGTATGTTGGGCGGTCCAGACTCTCGCGGACCAATGACCGGAGCTTGTCGGCGGTTCTGATGGCCCACGTGGCGAGGCATGCGGCCTCCCCGAACGCTCATTTTCATGCAAGTCTCCACGGCTTTCTGCGACCTCACAACACCACCCCTTGACACTTCTCATAGGGAGACACTTTTCCCCATACGTGGGCTGCCTTTCGCTGCGTATTTCGATAGGTGTTCATCCCCTTGCTCCATAGAAAACTAATCACACTCCGTTGCTCGTACGCCGTGGACGTGGGAAGCACAACCATCGTTTTCAACAACTAACAGCAGTGCCGTGCCGCGGACCTACCGGCATATAAGGCCGTGCCGGTCCAAGAAATGTCTGGGAGTATATATGATGACTTCGCATTTACAGCCGTAATTTGGCTCAAAAAGATAGGGGCAAAGAATTTCTAATTCGCCCTCGTATTTTCGTTACATGAGGTTTAGCAAGCACCTTTAAATACTTTTCTCATCAAGTAAAATAATAGTAGTTTGGAATTTGCCAATTTTGTCCCTAGAGTTAGCGTTATTCTTAACGGCGAAAGCATCACAAGAAGACTCGCGAAACCTAGCACTTATTACTGGTGCTAGAATCCGTGACCGCGCTACGTGCAGAGCCAAAGTATAGATTCCCCGCGGTTTCAAGCACAAGTGTGAATTTGAGCACGAGAATCCAGAGCCGGTATGTTTACAACTCACCCAAGCCCCACCGGCTGCCAAAGTGAAATACATTCTATAGGATTACTCATGATAAAAAAATACATTACAATCTTTTCCTACCGCTGGTTCCAGGCCTACAGACATGTAGACCTAGCGGAGAGAGACAGAAATAATTTTTTCCCATTATTTGATTAAGCGCAGGCCTTTAGTCCAAGGTGGCTTGTTGAAAACATGATTTTGTGGAGGTAGGTTCTCCGTTCAATCATTGAAGACAGTATGTTTGCGATGCTTGATGTGTGTATCACTTGATGTACGTATGGTCTTCAAACGACACACATTACATTAGGGGGTTTTACATGTCAAACCACTTTCTGATTATGAGGCACGCCGTAGTGGGGCACTCCGGAAATTCCGACCACCTGGGGTTCCTTGACGTGCACCTAAATCTAAGTACCACTGGTATTTTCGCATTTCGCCCCCATCGAAATGCGGCCGCCGTGGCCGGGATTCGATCCCGCGACCTCGGACTTCAAACGAAGCATCAGCTTTCGTATAAGCGCAGTCATGTCGGGTAATCCAGTAGCGCAGTGCACATGACCGTATGTACATAGTGTCCGCTCACCCGCCCCTGTTCGGTGAAAGCCGTACGTGAACCGGGCGACGCCGACGATGTTGGGCACCTGCGCGGTTGCATTGTTGATCAGCGGGCGCGTACACAAGGACAACATGTAAAACGTAATGTGTCTGAAACTACCTCATCATGGCGAAAGAAACAACGCTTACCATGTGCATGCCGATCCAGTACATCGCATCCTTCCTCGAAGAGATCAGCATTGCCGCTCTTCAAGCTTCTTCTTCTTAATAATCTTCATCTTCTCCTTTTACGGATTGTTGCTCTTGGTTCTTCAGACATGGCACGCACCTTGAAAGAGATTGGTCATACAGCAGCAAATAGAATTGGGAAAAACGCACACAAAAAAGTAAAGAACTACATTGAAAAAATCTATTGAATTATAAAAAAGGTCACGTTAAAAAAATTTTGACGAAAACTAATTGAAGAAGCTGAATTGGCATCCTGACCAACCAACCCCCCACTGGTTGCCTAAATAAACTTATGATGTGCAACGCTACTTGGCTGGTGTCTGAGACAAAATTGTTCTGCTCTGAACAACAGCTGGCGTGGGGAAAATACGGGAATCGCAAGACTAAGCAGAGTGGATTCAAGGAAGATTTTTCGAAAGGAGGTGAAAGAAACGCGAGATCACGATATGTGTTGCTGAATGGCGCAAGGGCCAAATTATGACCAAAGAGCACCACGCATGCAGTGTCGGATTGGCAGTCATTTGTCAATGAGATGAAACTGAATTTTGATAGGTAGATGGGGTGGGGGGAACAAGCATTTAAAACGGTCTGAAGACAGTCACTGTAAAGCGCGCGAAATTTATAAGTATTAAAACAATGACAATAAATCTGGAGTATGCTATGACTCTAAAATATGTTTAAAAAATTGGTGATGTTCTCACGTTGTAGGGATGGTGCAAACAGTAGCGAAAGCTTTGAGCAATCAAAACTCTTTATTGGGTGAAAATACGCAACACTAGCGACGAGCACACTCGGCGATCGTCAAAAATCTGAGGCTGCGAGGCAAGGCGTCGGCTTTTACACATGATTCACCGAAGCGTCTAGTGTAATCGCTGGTGATCGCATATCTTCTAGAAAGTACAACACTACTCGCGTCGCGCATACCATCTGATTAGAAGGTTTTGCGACGACAAAGCAAACAGGTAAAATCACAAGCAGCAAACCGCGCTAAACAACAGCACGAAGAGAGGGGCACTGACCACAGCGCTGACTAACTACCAGTTGTCGAAGTGTTTGTTAGTCAGCGCTGTGGTCTGCGTCTCTCTCTTCGTCCTGTTGCTTAGCGCTGTTTAAAGCTCGTAATCATCAACCGACCAGCCCAAATGCGTACTCATCTGCAGGTAAAATCACCTACAATTACCGAGAATATTCTGATACATGCAGGCGCGTCTTGCGCTGAGCGATAACCTGTAGCATTTGTTACTCAGTGAAATGCCGTCACCTATTGAATGTAAACAGGCGTGCCTGTCAATGCTCTCCGCTTAAAAAACATCGTCCCAATGCTACCAATACAAGAGCGAAAAACAAAAGCTCATGTAGGAAAGATATATAAAGCAACAGAGAAACAAAACTCCAAAGTTACTTAGCGCTGGTAGGAAGGCTTAAGGTTCACCACATGTAGTATTTCAGGTCGTGGTCGGCGCATCTTCGATTGCGAAATGCGGTCATGAATGACCCCATCATTGAGTCCGTCAATACGTCGTATGCTCTTCTATAGGGCCCGAAACAGCGTCGCAAAATTTTCTCACTAAGTCCTCCTCGGCGCATCGGGGTCCAATCTCAAACACGTTCGTTCGGCTGGTACTCGACGTAGCGTCGTCCAAGATTGTAGTGTCGGCTGTCAGTCCTTGGCTCACTCTTGATGCGCAGATGGGTGAACTGTCGGGCTTCAGTACGCGGTAGATAGGCGGCGACGTCGAGATTCTCTTCCTCTGTGACGTGTGAAAGCATGGCGTCGAGAGTCGTCGTTGGGTTCCTTCCGTAAACCAGCTTCAACTACTTGATCGACGTTGTTTCTTGCACTGTCGTGCTGTAAGCGAACGTTACGTACGAAAGGACGGTGCCCCAGCATTTGTGATCGACATCAACATACATTGCTAATATGTCAACTAGTGTCTTGTTCAGTCGCTCCATAAGACCATTTGTCTTCTGGTGGCAGGCAACTGTCCTCCTGAGGCTTGTCTGGCTGAGGGCCATCCGATGCAGTCTTGATTTTCTTCAACTTGGCGGCGAATAATCCAGCGATACGGAGCAGTCGGCTTCTGTGTCTACAAGAGCGGCGACTTCGTGGCCATCGAGAAGCACATCGAGGTCGGTCGTTCTTTGTCTTGCGTTGCAGTTATGGCGTGGCCTCGAATCACGGATGCGTCGCATTGTCCCAGTGAACAACTCCAAAAGCTCTCTGTTTAAATACGTTTTCATACTGCACTTTATTGTGGGCCTCCGAAAGCAGGTAACCACTTGTCCTTTTTTTCCACTTGATGTCCGGATCCTATATTATCGTTCGAGAATTTCGCGACGACGAACGGTGACATCGTTCTGTTTCTTTCCTAGTGTTTCAGAGTGTATAGCATTGTAACAAGGGAAATATTCTTTCAGGCGGACAAAGATCTGCAAGCTTATTTCGGAGCGTCCTGCTTTAAAGTGACGATCAGGCAGAGTAAGAGAGCCAAGCCATGGGTATGTGTGAATTATTCGGCAGTATAGCCAAGCCCACACCAAGCCCCACAAGGAGACGTCGCTAGCCACGTACGTAACAGTGCTGCGAGCGTCAGCCATAGACCACTGCTATAAGCCAGTGGGCCTAAGCCAACGTTGGCCATTTGTAGAAGGCTAACCCAAGGCACCATGGAAGATAAAAGTAAATGGAAGAAAAATAGAAGACAGACCAGCAAGGTGAAGATGTAGGAAAGTAAAAAAATAAAGGCGACCGGCCTATTTCCCTTGGGTGGACAAGCCCAGATGTCGAGCGTCAGCTCTACTCCAAGGATCCTCTTTTCCCCGGGCATGTCTAAGCCAGAGACGGCTAAGAGTGAGATGCTCCGACCCGCTACTTGCCGAGGTCTGTGGTGTCGTAACACAGGCACGCAGGCACGCCCAAGGAAGGGAAAGGGGGAGGGGGTGCTGTATTGGTAAATCCCTCTGGGAAAGGCATTATATAAGCATAATTCTTCAAGGGAAAATTTAATGTTGTCAAAGGCCACGCCTGCGACACTTGGCGTAGAATGATCTACATTGTTCCTGTAGTCCTTGACTACGCATTGCCTCCATGACTGCCTATGCTTCCAATGAAGTGAATACATTTTCCTTATCAATAAATACATATAGAAATGCGCGTTATGCTCCGCATGTTTCTTAATTACTTTATTGGTGACATGGTTGTGATTCACTGTTGGATAGCCCTTTTTAAATGCAGCCTTTTCTCTGGGTTGATTGAAATCAAGTGTTGTCCTGAATCTATAGAGAATATTCGGAATGCCAAGCGCTATTCGCTATCTTGGTGACGGCAGGGTAAAACAAAACTTCCCGCTCGTCAGCATCCCTACAGGCATAACCACTGCTTTCGACCTTGTTGTGTGGCGTCCTCCCACTTGTGTTCACTGCTATAAACAAAGCAAGGCGGGCGTGATGCTGGGCAAACAAAACGCAAGGGGGACAACAAAACGAGCGAATAACGTCAAATCGCCGTGCTAAACAATGATGGTCATGGACGACGCTGTAGACGCGACGTTGCTGTGAGCACGCACTTTAGCATTTAGCTAATAGCTCGCTCTCTCGTGATTTACTACGAGTGGTGCAATATAATTGTCCTTCCTCTCACACACAAAAATTATTTCTGCATTTGACTTCAAAACGGCGGCTTTGCTTAGGTTTTCGCTGATGGCAACAATAGCTTCCGTGCTATAACTTGTTTAAAAAATATCAGTCTAGTCTAAGTAGAATCTTTCCAGACCCTTTGAAACTTTCCAACGTTACAGCATTTTAGCGAGCAAACTATATGATGTGGGCGAAATGCGAAAACACCCGTGTGCTTAGATTTAGGTGCACGTTAAAGAACCCCAGGTGGTCTAAATTTCCGGAGTCCTCCACTACGGCGTGCCTCATAATCAGAAAGTGGTTTTGGCACGTAAAACCCCATAATTTAATCTTTTTTTAAACTATATGATGTGGAAAATAAAGCAAGACAATTCGCGGGATCATTGGAGTACACATATGAGTCAATTTGTTTCAGGATGAGTAAAAATGGAGCAAACTTCTCGGAAGGCAACGCTATTCGTGCAGTAAAAAAATCGTTCTGACATCATAGTATAAGCGTGCAGATGGAGCATTTATTTACTGCAAGCGCTTGCAGTTGCGCAAAGTTTATCAAATGAGGTTTTTTCCAAGCCAGGAAAATTAGCAGAGTGGTTGTGCCATCTGTTCACATTGATAGAGCGCGTCTCCAGGGCATCGCACTAGCGGTGGAGATCGACAAGACTCGCGTGCCCTACCGACAAGCTGTCACTGTTTCCCCGCGCAGCGCGATGTTGAATCTTCGTTTGCGCTCGTTTCCTGTACTCTCCTTTAGCATTTAATCACCTTATATTTCAAGGCCCTTGTAGTGTGGCAGCCCGCTATGGTCAACCTAAACACGCGCTTTCATGCTTGTGCATCATGTTATTGCGTTCTGCTTGCAGCAAGAACGTCTGTGAACAGCGAACTTCTCAACTTACCGGAACAGAAGCACAGCGAGAATAAATCAGTGCGAAGAATGCGGGCTACAGAAAATGCGCGCAACGCCCTAGCTGTTGTGAACCGGCGTAACCAAGTCCTTAAATTAAACTTACCCATCGCATTTATCTTCCGTTTTGACAGGACATGCACGCGCGAAGCGACAATGCACCGCGAACAGAGCAACCACAGTTCTAGTTAGCTGCGCGCATGCAGCTTTATGATCTGCTTCAGTGAACAGCGCTACTAGTACCGTCGCATTTTTTATGTGCTATGCGTTTCCTCGCGTAAGTAACCTATCCGCCGTTTTCTATTGCAATGCAAGGCTATTTTCGAAGCTTGAGGCAAAAATTAGCGAGCGAGTGGGCAAATTTTCAGGGCACTTAGTTGAGGTTCGAAGCTCACCGCCCCGCTAAGTGAGGCTTGATGTAGAAATTCTGATTTCAAAGCACTTCTTCTGGTGAGAATGCCGTCCTCACGGATATCCAAGCCTGCAAGAGCTCGCCGAGTTAGCGTTGATAGTTCCAGAAGCACAGTGAGGTTCACCGTTCTGTAACCGCTGGACGATAAAGGTGATTGTTGCCTCTTAGAGTAGACTCATAGCTGCAAGCCGATAATCGCCGTGGCTCGCAACACAGAGGCGGCCTTTCAAGTGCTACTTTATCAAGAATGTGGACCTGGGCACTTTTGGCAGATAACTACGAGCCTTGAATACCCGTTCTTTGAATTACCGTGGCGAATCGTTTTTCCGATACGCGGAAGCAGGCTAATCGGTGCGCTCAATTCTTTAACATCTTCCTTTTATTGAAATATTATGATGTCGACATTTCTCCAACATCAACTCCGGTGCAGAGGATGCCTGTAAATGACTGGAAGGTTATGAAGTTAATATACCTCCATCGCTTGTAAAATTTACAGCCGCTCCACCTTTTTCTGCTGCGTTTTCTCTAAACATATATTGCAAAGCCCTTGTCGCTTCATCGCTAGTTACGCGTGGAATTTCTGTATCCTGTGTCGCCGCTACTTCCAGTCAAGGTTAGGTGGCTGATCTGGGTACTGTACACTTTCCTGTGGAATGCCTCTGCTAGATTTGCTATACTGCGGAACTTGCTTATCACGTCATCGCATTTATCTATTATTGCAAGCACCTTGTTGTTTTTTTTTCGATGCCAAGTTCCCTTCTCACTGACTTCATGCTGCCCCCTTTTTGACTGCTTCCTCAACCTTTCGGATGCTATCACGCAAGTATCGCTTACTTTCCTCTAGTACACCGGACTGCGAGGAGTGTAGTTTGCCTGAGAATACAGAACATCTCTTGTGCCTCTGTCCGCAATATGATGCGCAATGACAATTACTGGCAGTGCCTTCGTCCCTGTACATCAACCAGTCTTTCTCTGGAGAGGCTCTAGTGGGACCTTCGACGGTCCCTTGGAGTAGGCGGAATATTCTAATGTCCCTAATCAAGTTATTGCAAGGGAGTGGCGTGGGCTTTATACTTTCAAGACTCTTCGCTTCATTCACCAGCATTTCCGTCCTCATCACCACCTTTTCTTGTTTTCCTTTTAATCCCCTTTCCATTCCCCAATGTGAAGTAGCAGGGCAGATGTTTTACCTCAAACGGCCGCTCAGCTTTTCTGTCATTAAGGGTGCTAAACAACTTCCTATGCTCCACAGAGTTTTTTACCATGCACGTACAAATCTAAAAGTACCCGAACGTTTTCTCGTCTCGACCCCAACGAAACGCGTCTTGCGTTCAAATCTGCCACCTTATTCTCAACGGCAAAAAAAACACCAAGGCGGAGGCTCCATAATGTAAATGTGAATATTAAAATTTCTTGCGAAAAACAATTGGCAGTTCGTTCGAAGGGCGTAGCATCTACAGCGATGACAAGGTTTGGCGTTACGCTCGAACTTTTCGGACGGTGTTCAAAACTATACGCGGTTGCCACGCACGCCACACGCAAGGCAACTGCCGCTGGGCAGAAGGAATAGCGGCCTGGCAGCAACCGGGCGTCTTAAGGACGCTGGCGCAATGAGGACAGGCGCCAGTGACGGGTGCGGGCGTGGCCCCATCGATAGCGCACGAGATGAGATTGACGAGAAGCCGTCGACGCTAGTCGGCGGCCAATAAAATATAAGATAGCGTTAGCTTGGCGTTGGCTGTCCGTTCAGTTCACACCCGTGCACAAACGAGGCAGCTCGGCAAGAACGTTAGCGTGCTTCTACAGTGCGTGCGCGCAACGCCAGCCTCTGAAGGAGGCAGAACGCTCTCCACAACCGAGCCGATTTAGCGGAGCGTTGACGGTGCGTCCACTTCGCTTGGCAGTGCAGCCAAACGCAGTCTTAGAAGTCTCTGCAGACCCTCTAATAATTATCGCGCTATCCGCGCGTGCGCCGGCGATAGCCTGACTGTACGATGGCGGCGGAATCCGCATATCTGCGATCGTAACAGCAAATGACAGTTTGCCGGGTGCCTTTTTGTAGGCCACGGCAGAGTGCAGCAGCAGGCGATGCTTTGTCATCGCGATATTGTGGCAGTCGCATTGTCACGTGCCGCGGCAGCACGTGTCAGAACGGCGAGAGAAAGAAATCTTCATTGTCGCTCAGTGGATTAACGAGATCTATCGCCCCCATCTCTGGTGCCGCGCCTCGGCGCGGGACTGCATCTTCGACTGTGGAGTCCTGTGGACACGCCGGCCACTGGCCTCGCTGCACGAAAAGTACACAGACAGCGCGAGCACGTTTTCGCCCGCGGAGTCGACGAAGTGCGAGTTCGCGACAGCGACGACGACGACGACGACGAGGACCACGCGCAAGCCACCTGTTCTTTTTCGCGCAGCTCGCGGCGAGCTTTCCGAATCTCGAGCCTGAAATCGTATTCTTGTGCTGGACGACGTCTGTGCCTGCGGTGAGGAAAAAGTCGCGAGGAAAACCACATGGCTCGTCCCTTGTTTTACTTTCCGTCCGACGACAGTGCGCTCTGCAATTTCCAAGAGGAACGGGCGAACGAGCTCGATGCGCCGGGAGATCTGACGAGAAAGGCGCACTTCGCCAAGCGACGTCTTTCGTCACTGGAGGGCTGCGAAAAGTGGCGCTCCCACTTTTTCGACCCGCGAGACTTCAACGAGCAGCTCATGAGGGCAGTGGTGAGTGGTATCTCTCCTGGCATCATCGACGATGCTGTTTCAGCGCAGAATGCAGGTTTGCGGGAGACGTTGGGTATATTTACCACGACGAAAGCTACCCATGGTTATAACCGTAAGCTTCTCAAGTGCCTCAATTCTCTTAACTACGTGTCTGTAATGCGCCAGTGTATGCACTGGCGTTAGACATGTGGAAAAGAACGCGGAGCCGCTGGGCACTGAAAACAGCGTGAAGCACCGGACGCGCCTATAGCCATAGAGTCGTGATACGGTATAAGCCTGGTGTTGCCCGCCGTCAATGCGCCCGTTTTTCAGTGCAAGGTAGAAGTATAATGCCTACAAGTACTCTCATAAAAGAAAATTTATTGCGAACGAAACGCGTTGTGTTACTTTCCGAGCTCCCGAGGACGTACTTTTACGATTTCTCCATCGGTCAAATGCGACAGGAATTCGCAGCTCGCGTGAAATTTTTTACAATATCTAAGATGTTCTTGCAAAAGTCGTACTTAAAAGTCGGTGGTTTATTTGAGATCGCGCAATAAAGTATCGCTTTTCTCTTCTTTAGATTTATTATTACATGCGGTTAACGGTGTAACTCCATTGTTCTTTACTGTTATATTACCGAGTTGTAAATTCGGTACTTGCGCTAGCTTTCTTTAAGTGGGGGGGAGGGGGACATGCTTTGCGAGCTCGACTTGATCTCAACAAATTTATGTCATATATTTAGAAGAGACTTTAGAAGATATTACGCTCTTAAGAATTCTCTTTAGAAAAACAGCAAAGGTGTGTAATTTTTGTAACATACGTTTTATTTTAGCTTAATCTGTGTTTTTACAAAAATAATCTTCCTATGATTTTCCCCTAATTTTACACAAAACAACATGATTCACCATCCTGGCCCTGCGAAAGTAAATGTCCAGGGACGCTGTTGCAAAACTAACACTGCCGCTGCTGAAGGGGTTATGAAATGTTATATTGATGGCTCGGATGCTTGTTTTGAGCTCGTCCTTTATTGAAACGTATATTGTCCTGTGTGCTGTATGAGTGATTTCAATGAACTCATGCACTGTTTGCTCATAATTACACCTTTCATGGTGGCTTGGTCTCCGGAGGCCATCGGCGCCAAGGCGCTTACGGCAGTCTAAGTGAGCAGCCATTTCTAATATTCTTTTTTGGCCAATAAAGACTTTATCATAATCATCGTCATCTAATCCAAAACACCAAATGCTCGGTTGGAACAGATTATAGATGTACAGATAAGCGGGAACATATCAGATTTGAGGACTGAGGAGGCACCTGGTGCAAAGAAATTCTGCACTACGTGACCCACTCCAGAAGTTTCTATACCGATGCTATGAACTACACGGCTCACTCCGATTGCAGCTGTATCTCATTCAAAAAATTTAAAGACAAATTAACTGATGCACGCAAGATCTATCTTCTTATACTTGCTTGGCAGCTGAACATGCCATGGAATGATAAATTGAGGATAGTAAAAAGACGACCACATTTCATTCAACTCATAGTTTTGATAACGCATTTCTCATTTTACCGTATGGGTCGCAGTTCTGCTGGAATCAAGAAAATGTTGTGGCCATCAACAGTGACAAAAAAACGTCCTTTTATGGCGATAGTAAATATATGGACACTACAAGCAAACTTTTGCCGTCGTCATCACCGTGAGGTTCCTCATGTATTTAGGTATATGTAGGCTCTATGCCATGTCATGCTATATGCAAGGCCATATTGTATGCCATGCGCTATGTACGGGTTATACGGCCACACCATTCTATCGCTACAGTTGCTTAGGCCAGGTCTTATTCCTCAGAATTTTGAGAACGGCAGTCCACAAACAAATGTCGGCGAACACCGACATCGTAGGCCCTTTATCTTAAACCTTCTCACACATAAATATCAAAAGTGCAAAACAATAACAGAACTCGATCGTGAAAATGATGCAATGGTATTGGAGCGGCTGCGCACTACCTCTGGGATCAGCCCAGGCAAGACGTGTAAAACATACCCGATACGGAAAGGTCTTGCTAAAGTCGCTAAGAAACATATTGGCTTTAATTAATAAACGTGAATGACACTGTCCGATGGCGGGATTCAGCCCCTAGGACGACAGCACGTTTTTACTTTGTCAGCTTGCGTTTGCTTCAATTCATACTGTCACTACAGCTATGAGTCTTACACTTGGTGTAGTCTTCTAACATGTTGTCACCGCACTCATTGCTTGGAGCTTATGGCGAAACTGTGATAATATTTTTTTAAATAAAGTGTCCTTTGTTCTATTGAAAGAAGTCTTCTCCAACAAAAATTTGAAATGTTATGTACCTTTGTTACCCTAACAATATTTTAGTGTATATATATCACTTCTATTAAATCCAACAAAACAAACCTTATTAAGATATAGTCATTGCAGAGGGAAACTTTCTTAATTGCCATGTAATAATTAGCACCATCAGAATACTTACCGCGCTCTTGTTTTTTTTTTTTTACGTATAGTTCCGATGGAATTTTATCTCTCGTCGTCGCCACTCGAAAATCGCATGCATGCGATTGCGCTTTTCGAAGTGGAAATACCTGCAATTGTCGCCGCTTTCAACTCTACAATGGCAACATCAACTCTACAATGGCAACATTTGCCTCCTTTAACGATACATTTTTAATTGCCCATTCTCCTGTAATTATGCGCGACAAAAATCGGCATGTGTGGCCTGCGGTACACACTGTTAAAACTGAGTGAAATGACCAGTCATAGGCATAAAAGAGGAGAAAAGCGGATAAGTACAGCACTCATGCAACTTGACCGTCAGGAAGATGAAAAACGCGTGAAGGATCGTTAATTTGAATCTTTTTTTGCTACCTCAAACGCGAGCTAGCATTCCTTGGCGTCTCGTGCGTTGTCCACCTGCGTAACGCTGCCACAGAGGCGCGAAGTTGTGGCAGGTGCTGGTGCGCGCAGCTGATCTTTGTTTGAACTCTCGGGATTTCAGTACAGCCGCCGACCGGAACTGAGCGACAAAACCGAGACTGGACCACAGCGCTTGCTTGTTCAAGCGAACGCCGCACGACCCACCTTTGGGGCGGAGTTATGAAACTGAGTTTGGTTCGAATTACGTTGTGTGCCACGGCCTATAGATTAATTACGTGGTAGGTAGGCCAAAGTAAAATGATTCCGGGAGAGCTATACCGGGATACCAACGCACTGCATGAAGACTGGTCTTTTTGAACGGAAGCGTACAACGCAGTAGATGAATCGCTACATCCGTCGAGTCATTGGTTGTGGCGCAGCCTTCAAATGCATCGGGTTGCTGCCCTTGAGGAACCCTTCTGACGTGGGTTCGATACCACTCAGCATCGCATAAATTTAAGGTATGTTTTTTCGTCATTGTGGAGCAGCGCATTCCCACTGGCATATACCTAGTTACTCAAGTTGGCATCAAAGACGTTCATTGAAGAGCGGCACACACCTACTGACACATACCCGGTGACTCAAGTTGACGTCTAACAGGTTCATTAAAGACCAGCACAGACCGACGGGCACATACATAGTGCTTTAAAGTATGCGTCAAAAAGTTTCTTCGAACTGCAGTACCAATCTACACACAGAGCACCACGTATGTAAACAGTGCCACATATTCAGTGCCCCGAGTTGATCCGCCGGTTAATTTCGAACTCTGTTGCGTCAACACAGCAGCCCAGTGCGCTACCCGTTCCATCACAGACCATCACGTGACCCTGGTAGGTACCCGCCGTGGTTGCTCAGTGGCTATAGTGTTGGGCTGCTGAGCACGAGGTCGCGGGATCGAATCCCGGCCACGGCGGCCGCATTTCGATGGGGGCGAAATGCGAAAACACCCGTGTACTTAGATTTAGGTGCACGCTAAAGAGCCCCAGGTGGTCGAAATTTCCGGAGTCCTCCACTACGGCGTGCCTCATAATCAGAAAGTGGTTTTGGCACGTTAAACTCCATATTTTTTTTTTACTCTGGTAGGCGGGAAAGCCATTAAATACATACAAACATAGCCACCGGAAAGTGCGTCATTTACCTTAACTGCGCTAAAGCATTAAGATGTGGTGGTTGCCGATGGGCATCAGTCGACAGAATTTTCAAAACTAGGTGGGACAACGCGTTCCTGAGGCCTATCCCAGCCTCAGTGCAATATGATACGCCACCTGGGCGGTACGTAGAGTCCTGCTCTCGCTCTGCGTGCTGGCGCCAGTGGGGCCGTCCTTCTTCGCATTGGCAATTTAATGGCGTCCGGAAGTCCATGGTCTATTCTTTTTTTCAGAACTCACAACTTTCTTTACCAGGATATATATGAGGACATATATTGTCATGCGGTAGTGATGGTGAAGAACCAGACAGCAACAAAGCTCTGTCCGACAAAAACTAATACTTTATTAAATGGTGATTATTGAATGGTGATGCTTGAAAATGGCCACCAAGCAACATAATGTCGAAGAATGCGCATAACGGCTTGTTTCGGCCAGAGGAAGGTAACTAAAAGCCACTGTTAAGGCAACTTGATAGACCTTAGCCTTTTTGTAATATGGTCCGGTGCCTACGTCGCCCGAAAGGCCCTGCTGGACGTGCTGGTACCGATGGGGTCATCGTCTTTCTTTTCACTAGCAGTCTAATGGCATTGCGGAAACGGAGTGGATAGCTTGTTTCCCAACTCCCAACTTTATTTATACATCAAGTCAAGATCACTTACTGATGTCTTGGGTGAGGATGCCAGGTCACCCGCTAGCATATTTTCTGCTTGTTTGTGCTGTTGACATGTGCCTGTAAACACAGTATTGCGGAAACAACAACAGATTTGCTAGTGGAAGTAAACGGGACTATGAACCTAGTGGGGTGCCGTAGTACTGCAGCAGTTTGGAAGTTTCGCAGCGCCGTTATATTGCAGCACCTTGTCCTCTAAGAAAAAAATTCCGGAATCTAGCTTTCAAGAGTGAACTGTTGCTCCAACTGAGGCGTTAGCATAAATAATTTTGTTGTGTCAAATATATATCTGAACAAAACATTGTTGCGACGCAAAACATGCTTCATGAAGTTAGCATCGATGAGTG
Source organism: Dermacentor andersoni (assembly GCF_023375885.2). NCBI lineage: Eukaryota > Metazoa > Arthropoda > Arachnida > Ixodida > Ixodidae > Dermacentor > Dermacentor andersoni. Next base: position 182,412,400 of record NC_092817.1, on the reverse strand, counting down.
ACCGGGTATCGCCTATCAGCTAAGAAGGCTGTCGTGCATTGAGTGTCGATTAGCGTTGTCTGGGGCATTTTGTCTGATACGAGTTTAAGGGCCTGATCGACGTCCCCTTTCGTGTGCTTGCTTCCGCGCAGTGCAGAAAAACTCCTTCACAAGAAGAAAAAGCAATCTCCAAGCTAAACAGCCTCTTCAACCACGTCCAGCGGCAGTTCCAGGCAAAGCTGTCGTTAGTGCCAAATGGACTGCAGCCATTGCACTCTGCCATCGGTGGAGCTGGGTTGGAAGTACTTCTACGGTGCACCTGGACGCAGACTACACTCTGTCACCTAGTCAGGCACCTGGAGGAGATCAACGCCGTCCTCTGGTTGTTGGACTTTGAAGTGACAGAAGTCATGTCAGGCAAGCATGCCATACGCAGGGTCGGAGACTTCGAGTTTCAGAAGACGCACAAAGACGATATGGTATTCGCATATGCAGCCATGACCTTGCTGCTTCTCCTGCACATACACAGGTGCATCGAGCGCTTTGAGGTATGGCTTTCCTTTCTTTTTCCTACTAGCACACCTTCGCGCCTTCAAATAGAATACATGAACATCTTATTTCAAGTGAAGAATTAGAAATTCAGAAACCAGTGGGCCAGCACTCTGTGTCGTACGAATGATAACATTATGGATCATTGAAAAGAAAAAACAATCGCTAATTTGCATTCCTCTTGAGAATAGGCTTGCTTTAATAAATAAAGCACCGAAACCATTAGCTTTTCATCGATCTTATTACGTATCGAGTCATCAACGAAAAATAGCTAACGCTTTATGCAACATTATAAACTATAAGAAGGCGTCTCATGCTATCCATGGCATAAAGAAAACGTACAGGACCATAAGCGCATGTATTATGTAACAGTTTCTATAAATATCCTACTTGTTCTCAGGTGAAGTGAGTAAATGAGAAGTGTTTTGGGTTGAAATACATTTAGTTCTTCAATACGCTTCAATAGCTTCAATAGCAAAAGCAGTGATCTTTGTTTATGGGAAGGGATGAAGTGCACAAAATAACAACGCTTACGTTTGCAATTGCGTCGCCCTGTTCGGTGCTATAGAAAACATGGCTATAATGGCACCCAGGGACAAAGCCTAACCCTCGCATTATAGAACGTTTCTCCACTCAGTATTGCACCTAGACTTGTGAAACTCGGCGATAGCGCCACCCGTATCGAGAAATGGCCATTGCGCTTCATTGACGACACACGGCAATTCTTGAGAAGCGCGGCGTCTTCTTCAGCCGAAAGGTGGCACTTGCTCAACTCGTTGAAGCGGAGGAATAGTTTTGAATCCGGGGTCGTTTGGCAATGCGGGGGCCAGGTTGCTTCGAATATGTAAAAGACTATAGTAGTGCTGAATACCTGCTTAGTGAACAAGTGTTTACTATTGGTAGCTAGACTGCTCAAGTAGTGAGGGAGCTTACTTTCTTAACACCAATGTATGCTGTGTGTATATTCCATGCGGCTGGTATAAAAAAAAATTGCTCGCGCCTCTCACAGGGGCTTGTCATGTGGTCTGTTCTGAGGCCTAAGCAAAGCTGTTGCGACAAATGTATAACTACGTAGCACTGCCGCCGACGGCGAATGGCGGGTACGCGTTCTCGCAGAAGAAAAATGCCACGTGTCCCACCTAACTTGTACCAAAATTTATTATTATGCGAGCTGGACAACATCAAGGTAATATTTTCCGTCGTTTGGAGCACGTCAGATTTTTTTATTTCGCCTAGTTATACGATCAGTTAATAATAATTAGTCGCTTAAACTTAACAGTATCTTTCAAGCAAAAGTGACAGTGAGAAAATTATATGCCATCCTCAAAAATTCCTTGTACAATCTCTGTTGCCAAATAAGCCCAATATAAAAAAAAATTGCCAAACCTGAAAAAAAGCCCACAAGATACGAAGAAGCACACCGCCACTGGCCATTCAATTAGGCACGGAATGTGCAAGTTTATTGATAACATGTTAAAATTTGCAGAATTGGTTCACGTGCCCTTTAATAATTTAATAGGCAAGAACCATTTCTCATGCCACGCGCCATAAACCATACGTACAAACCAATTTAACCCATAAATATACTGCGGGAATAAAAAATATTTGTACCAACTTAAAAAAGTGCTTCTGGAGATTAAGGTTTGTCTCTAGTGACTGTGTGTTGGTTTCCCATTTTCATTTAACTTTCCGTTATGATGCACTCGAACATCAAGCACAATTTTTACAAGGACTCCATGCAAAAAACCAGTCTTGAAACGAAACTTTTCACATAACTTTATTGTCAATTGCAAGCGCTCTATCACATTCATATGGGCGCGCAAGTACGAATTTAAATACATCACCCGCTGCTCGACAACTGAAGCCTAATCAGCACCATTACAACATTCCAGGTCGTCGACCTGTTCGCGGCCGAGACCGATTTCGACCGGATGCTTTGCGCGAACATCGGAGCGAGTGATTCGCTAACCTGCCTTCGCATGAGCCGATGCGAACTTAGCGAGTCTGCTTCTCTCATGCTCGGCAAAGCTGTCGGCCATTTGCTGTCGGCAAACCTCCGTGAGCTCTCGCTGGACTTGCTGGCGCTGTCTGGTGAGAAGGACGTGTGGCTGAAGCCGCTGGCAGAAGGCGTGGCCCGTGCGCGGAACCTTTCCAGGCTCAGGATTACGGATCTCTACGTAAACGTGAGTGGCGTTTAAACGGCGTTTAAACATCGTTTAAACGGAACAAATCCACTCATAACGCAGACCGTGCAGCAGTGCGGTGTTAGTGCGAGGAGCCTCGAGGAGCAATTATAAATGCACGTTGCAGCTCCATATTTTTATCTTAAACGATGGAGCAGGCAAGCTCCTTCGCCTGCTGCCACCATAATGCTGCGAAGAACAACATCGTGCTAAGATGTAACTACATTGTTTGCAAAAAATCGCAGAAAAACTCAGTTTAGTTTGAAAGAAAGGTAGAAATTTGGCCTCGTTGGTACCAGATGCTGCAAGTGAGGCGCAAGAAAATAAAGACGCAGGGAAGACATGTTTTGTATCTAGTGCAATTGGTCTACCCTGTTTCTGCCCTTGTTTCTCGCGCTTACGCTGCGGTGTGCAATTTCCTTTTCCTTCTGTTTTATTCGAAATAATCGCTCCAGTGTGTTTCCACAGTCCGCGTCCAGAAAACTATTGCTCAAACCCGTTGGGAAGAATACGCTGTAACATTTGTATGAGCTTTGACATAGTGCTATATTACATCGCAAATACGCCACAACCGAATGACAGTGTCTTGTCCTGCATTGTATGTGTCGCTTTCACGCTAAGAAATAGAACTGTGCTAAACTTCATGTATCTTGCATTAGACTCGGTCGCCTTCTGTAGGTGAACATATTCAACATTTCGCACAGCCAAAGCCTGTGCGCTCAGTCGCCGTAAAATTTGCCTGCGCGATCGACTTGCACGTGTGATGTTGACATTGCCAGCTTCGATGCGAGCAGCACTGGCATCGAAGGTGGTGAAAGCACTGCATAATGCGAGTCTAGCAATCGCGAGCAGCGCCGCCTCGCCAAGAGGGTGCACAATGTGGCCGCGTCATGAGAAGTCTCGTATCACCGCTGCGCTCGAAGCGAAAACACACACACACACACACACACACACACACACACACACACACACACACACACACACGCACGCGCACACGCACGCACACACACACACACACACACACGCGCACGCACGCACACGCACACGCACACGCACACACACACACACACACATTGTCACGTGGTAGTGACGGTAACGAACACTAGCAATACTGTGAAAGACGGAAGTAACTTTTATTGGACGAGCCTGTGCCCACAATAACAGGCTGCACTTAAAGCGCAATGATGGCGGCGAACACAGTCGGCGATCGTCGAAAATCTGATCAGCGGGTCAAGAACGTCAGCTTCTATCCATCATTCGTGGAAGGTCCCGAAGTAATCGCTGGTGCCCGCGTGTGTTCCAGATAGTTCTACAACGCGCATGCATGCAATGAGATTACAGAAGTTTCGGTGATAACAGACAGCGGATAGGAGCATCGATAACATTCCAGCAACATCTGATACGTGCGGGCGCGTCCCGCACTGAGCGATAACATTTGTTAGAGGGTGAAACGCGCCCACTCATATATAAAGAACAACTGAATCTGTTTTCCTTCTCTCTCTCTCTCTGTCTCATATATATATATATACATATATATATATATATATATATATATATATATATATATATATATATATATGAGAGAGAGAGAGAAGGAAAACAGATCAAATTTATCACGACCATATAAAGCCAGCAGGTAACGAAGCCAAGGAAAGTAACACTAAATAACGGCAGTTGTATTTGAAATTCAGATAATAATGAAGGAGTGTGTAAATGAACATGGCGAAAACGATAACTAGTCCCACGTGGGAACCGAACCCACAAACTGCGCATTACGCGTGCGATGCACTACCACGTGTGCTTCAGCGACGGCCATCGGTCCGTCCACTAAATCGGATATTTATGCGTACTAGATCTATCCCTGAGAGCGACAGCCACCATCACTCAGAGTCAAGGCGGCTGCACGCGGAGCACCCCCTTCTTGCCCGGTGGCATCACGCAACGCGTGGACATGGGAGGAGCGTAGGCACGTGGCTAATGTACTCTCGTATGCTGCCCAGCATACGAGGGTTGCTCCATCGCTTGCCGCGCACACAGCGTCACACAGGGAGTCAAGTTGGTGAGCGTGTAGTGAAGAACGGCACATGGCAATTGCATTAATGGCGCAGCTCGCTAAATCGTTGGCGTCAACGACGCCCATTGCAAAGCGGAACATACCCAGTGCTTTTGTGGCACAGCCTGCTGAAGCGTTTGGTTGGTGTCCTTGAGGAATCGGTGAGACGTGGCTTCGGTTGCGTCCAGTTTCTGAGAAATTTAAAGGATCTCTTTTTGTAATTGAAGAGAGGCACATGCCTACTGGAACGTATACCCAGTTGGCGTCAAAGAAGTTCATTGAAGACCAGCACAGACCGATTGGCACACACCCTGCGTTCAAAGTAGGCGTCAAAGAATTGCTTTGCAGAGCGTGATGCACCCGGTTCCGCATCTACGTTGACCAATGTCGGCGGGATAGGGGTTCGCTGAAGAGTGGCACATCCGTACACATTGCCACGTATTCAGTGAGACAAGTTCGTCCGACGGTTGGTTTCGGGCTCGGTTCCCTCGGCGCAGCAACCTGCTGTTCTAACCGTTCGACCGTGGACTACACAGTGACCAAGGTTAGCGGGAAAATGGTCAGATAAAAACATACATCGATAGACAGGTAGGTATAGCCTTCGAAAATTCGGTGGAGTACCCCAAGAATGTCAGTGCATTCATATAGGGAGCAGTTTTTTCGTAGAACCCTTCGGAGATTTAAGACAATCACACAGCAAAACACGAGAAATGAGGTTCTGCCACCGAGCCACTTACGTAACTTCCGCACCGTTGCCTGCTAAGAGACGCCATATTAGGTTCACGCATGTGCACGAAAATGGTCGAACGATACCGCCGTGTGAGCGACGTGTCTGTCTCCTAGGGCGGCCGAGACTCCAAGGCGGCGGGCGGCACATTTGGCTACGAATTGCGAGTGGTAACATAAAGAAGCGCGGGCGCACATCGTGACGGACGAGGAGAGAGGTTGCCGACTCAGCCGGAAACGTGCTTTTGCGCGCGGATTCATGAAACGTGAGGCGTCTGATTGTTGTTCCGCTTTTCTCGAGTCTATGCCGGCATGAAGACAACGCTACTGGCCGCACTTAACACGCCTGTAAAGTTTTTCTTTAAATTCAGTTTATTGCAACATGTTTAAAACGTGCCTAGGAAATGTGACAAAAGGAGGCAAGTCTTCTCCCATAGGCCGCAAATGAGGCAGGTTTCCTGACGCTGCAGCGCCGTGGCAAGAGTCAGAGTGGAGCTAACACGTAAGATAATTGAAGCAGCAAATGTAGACAAATCAGGACACGAATGTTCGAGAATTGCATCCCTGATGCTATCTGTTAGAACTGGCATTCACAGCAGGATTCTTCGCATGCACAATGATGTGTATGGACAAGAATGTGTACGTTCTCAAAATAAGCACTCGAAACTTGACGTCATATGCTGTAGCTTTGATCCATCCTTATGCTTTTAGCGCTACTCAGATTTCGAGTCCACGAGGCGCTGCGAAAGAGCCGAAATATATTTTGGAATGGCGGGTGGTTTGTTTTTCTAGAAGCCCGACACAACTAAGTATATTGCTTCAATACACCAGATCTTACCAAATGGCTTGCTTTCATTTACGGTTCGAGGGTCATTGGAAAAACCGCCCTATATCGTTTTTTTTTTTTACAGTGAACGGTGATCACGTTTCTGGGCACGTGTAGTTCAGCCATTCGATTTTCAATAACCTCTCTTATTCCTCCTAGCAACCGTGCGAAGCTGAGAAGTTGGTCGGAGCAACAAATATGTCTCCTTCCTGTTACACTGCGCAGGGATGAAAAAAAAGGGAATTAAAGCAGAGGACAGAGATCCAGTTAAGTCAAGTATACATACATGTACAAGGTGCATATATATGTCACGTGCATTGCACGTCATAATGCAAAGAACTCTGACAAGCGGCGCTAAGCCCGGACTTAATCCTGGTATATTAACAGTGCAATAAGACGTCTCGTGACATGGAGTTAGATTTAAACATTGTTGCACCAGGGTTAGACCTTCAGCTCGGAAATACAGCGCATTCGTCACAGCGCGAAATTTCGGATTCAGTGTCTGGCATTCTTTTCCCACAATCAGCGCAGCCGCAAGAATGTGTGATCTTGTTACTAGGGGATTATGCACGCGTGATTTGCAGATTTGTACGCGACTAATGTCGGCAGAGCTGCCTCTCTAAAGATTTAGACCACAATGAACGCCTCAAATGACAGCAGAAATGTGCACCTTTAGAATTTCGGTACTTGGTTATGCGGGACCAACATATTTCGGCCACGTATAGTGTTTCTCACAGGTGCAAACAAGTTTTGCATGTCGAGATATTAAGCACATTAGCCTGAACTAATTTCTCACCACGCACCGATACATCTCCTTATAAATCGAAACGAACCTGCACCTCCATCTCGGCCTTGCAAAAACATGTTTTATAGTACAATGTAGCGTAAAGAATAAGATAACACTAGAAAAGCAGACGAACACAGACACACTTCTCTTCACCTTGTTTGTTCTACTCTAATATTCGATAACAGCACACAATAAAGAGTTCATCGCAATCTTAGTTGAATTATAGTATGTGATGTCCGCATATACGTCACCTTTCTATGAAATATGTATCTATACTTTTGTCATTTGGAGCCGTATAACGTAAAACTATTCAAATATGTTTTATTCCAATCTCCTGACGTCAGATTTGCGTAATCGCCGACGCAAGCGTCGGGCGGTGACCCCCAGGGTTGTGTGAACAGACGAACAAAACGCTATCCTCGATTATAGGAGGTCACTTTTGTTTGCTTGAAAAACGAATAACATTGCCTACAGTGAGCGCCTTGTGTTATCTAGTTGGCTTACAAGAGGCGAGGAGCCCGCTCAAGTGGACAGAGATTCGATGGGGCCAAGCCAGTGCACCGAAAATTGATAACCGCATGAAGGGGGTGGTGCCGGCGTCTACGATTGGTCCGGTTTCCCTTTCTTTGGCTTGAGGTGGCTGGTCAAAAATCGCGGCGACATGCAACGTAAGGCTAAGAATGCCGCTAAAGCGAATTCTTAGCAAAGAAGCGTTGGCAGAACGAGGTTATAAATGTGTCGAAATTGCTTGCAAGCGTTACACGGTCACGCAAAAAGGTTTATTGTGCGCAAATAAACTCATGCTCTCGGCAGGTGCGACTAGCCAGTGCCTGAGCGATGGACGCCAACCATCTTTTATTCCTTTCGGAACGGGTCAGCCTGCGTCTATTCATTCAAAAATTCAGTTTTGTTCGGCATAATAATGCATCTTTAACGCGTACACGTCACTTCGACGCGGTGCGTCTTCGCGGTCTTGTGACGTCGCGTGATAGGCAGGTGCAGTGGGTGAAGCCCGAAAACTTTTGACCAATAGCCAAGGGTTAATGGCTAAAAGGCGTCGAATCAGAAATAACTATTTTTTTTTTTGTTCGGTCCAATGATGCATAATCAGTGTGTATGCGTCATATCAAATGGGGAGCTATCGCGGTTCTCGTGTCGTCGCGTGACAGATAGGCGAAGTGAGGGTGGTTCAGAAAAGTTTTTCACCAATCGTGGAGGGCTGATTGCAGAATTGGAATAGAAAAGTTTGGAATAGCCTTACGTTATAGCGCCCTTGGCTGCTCAGGTCTCGCGCAGTTGTCATTTATGCCAAATTTCGTTTTCCAATTCAATGTTTAGTGGACACCTATTGAGTAAAAGGGCGAAAACTCAATACCCCGCGTTTTCGAAGTGTTCTATTCATTTCTATAGTCAGCCCTGATGGCGCAATTAGGTTGGTAATTTACAGTAATAAAATAGTAGGCTGTACAAAGTTTACCCATCAGATCACCGAAAAATTACTGAAGTGAATATTCTTTAAAACCTTCCTGCTGGGATTACTCCAATAAATCAACGTAGAAATTCTGAAGTGGCTCTTCTGAATGAACACATGACGCGAGGTCATCAGAGCCGGAACGGTACGAATATGGGAGGAGTTTTAATCTTTCTATAAGGATACAAATTACTCCGCGTATGCTAGCATGACAACGTTTACAATCTTTCGCAAGATCATATTTAGTTTTCCAGTTGTGTTTATGTAGAATATACACATCAGAAATTATATCGCGCTTTCGCTAAAACGCGCTCAAGAAAGCTAGGACATTTTCTCCAATTTTATGTGTAGCTTTAAAGACTTGCTAATGGAATATCCGGAATACCAAATAACTTTTTTTATGCATGGGAAGTAAATGAGCAAGTTTTTCCCGCGGATAAATTTTCTCCGGTGTTTCCGAAGGCCCAACGGGGAGTACAACATTTACCGTGCCAGTGGGCTTTTTCTCGAAGTCAGGAATGTTGCGTAGCAGATTTGTCAGTGTTTCCTCTGCTGCACTAAATGTGCACATATATCGGCTTCGCAAGCTTTCTTTACGACAAAACATTCTAGCAGAGTTTCCAAAAGAAAATTAGCAAGTGGCCGTTGCGATTTCTACCAGGGCAACGTATGTGGATTTGCCTAATATTCGTGCTTGTGGCTATAGAAGTTACTTAAGCGTTATTACGCTACACCTCACTGAACTTGTAAGCAGTCGTATTTTTCTAAACGGACGAAAGCAATGTGTTCCTACTCGTATGCGTACTTCTTGATAATTTTCGCAACAAAATATTTTGTTGAACTAAATACATATTTAAAACACGTTTGACGAGAGATGGACGAAATTCAAGCAAACCTGCTGGCTGCGCACTGCACCGTTGCCGCCTTGGTCGAACCGTCATGCTTGCAGCTCCCGCACACACTATCACGATAGTTCCCGCTGGTAATTCTTCTAGGAAAATCAATTTTAATAAAAGAAACTGTTCTCCCAGTGCGAGTCCATAATTCGCCGCTTGCCTAAAGCATACGCATGTTTCGAGAACTGCTGTTGGAGTTTTTATTTGTTAACTTTCTTTTTACGCAGATGGACTACGGGAAGTCGAGGCTGGACGCCGGTAAAGCGCTGCTGGGAGCCCTGGAAGCAAACGCGACCATCGCCTGCCTCATTGCAGACTGCAGGTTAATCTCGCTCGGACACGGCCCTCGCTTCAAAGACTGGCTGACCCGGGCCTCGGCGCTGAAGGAGCTGAGCCTATGCTGCAGCCAATGCAGGCGCAAACACGATGCCAGCCTCGTGTTCGAGGCGCTGCCGGCGACCGTCGCCATCGCCCGCTTGGACTTGCAGGGGTTCACTCTGCGCCCCACTGACGCGGCGTCGCTCACCCAACTGGTCGCCGGCAGCGACAGCCTGGAGGACGCGAGCTTCGCCTTCGGCGGACGGGCTCACCGACAGAGCGAAATGTACAGCCCCAAGGTGGTCAGTGCTGTTCTGAGACCTTTCGTATCGTTGCTGGCCCTTGCGTGAACGCGTACAAGGTGAAATACTCCTGGCGTTATCCGACGCCTGATTATCTCCGTGCTAATGATTGTGGCGGCATTTGGTGAAGCGGAAACGGGAAGACGCTTTCACGATGACGGTGGGTTACGGTATTACGCCGCTGGGAGCGTATATTTGGAGGCAATCGCTCACGAATGGGAGGCTTCTGGCGCTAAACCTTGTGCTCATATTTCCAGCGCAGAACTCAAGAAAACATGCACACAAAGAAAGGAGCTGTAAAGGTGTAACTAGCTAGTGCTGTATACATCAATTTGCTCTTTCTCTATGTTTCCATGTTTTCTGTGCGTGTTTTCCGCAATCTTGCGGCGATAATATAAATACAAACTGCAGAAATTACCAAGCCCGCCTTCCTGCGTTGACAACTATGCTATCGCTAAAGCTTTGCCTGCGAAGGGTGAAGGACCATTAAAGTTAGTGCAACCCATAGGCTAATTAGAGTTTTAGCACTTCACAAGTTTATCAACGCTTACTTATGGAGCATTCACGAGCACAACTTTGAAAACCATTGAGTAATGAAAGATCCGTTCTCCTGCAAAAAAGAAAGTGATCTTCGACAGTTTGCGGGAGAAAGATCGAACTTCTGTAGTTTCCTTAGCGACACTGTAAGAAACTTCGCAGTGGCCGTCTGACACCATAAAACTCTCCTTCGAGCAGTGAAATGTTCTTTTGAATTTTGCACCAAACAAATCACATTTCTGCTTCAAACTTTGAACATGTTTACGGCAAACCCTCCCAGCGGATATATAACCATATAGGCGTAGTTTCTATTTCATCAGTGGTAGCTTCAATGCGTTACTTGCCGAGTTCTGTTCTGCTGGAGTTCTGTTTGCTGGTGTGCTGGAGTTTCATTCGTGGTTATCGAATTACATGCCGATATCCCCGGAGCTTTTGCTTAAATATCGCAACTGAAAACAGATAGTAGTCTCTCCAAGTGCTCGTTTTTGCAGTGCCCATTTATCTTATAGTCCAGACTATTCTATAGTCCAGGCCAACGGGTAGAAACTTCCGCGGTTGTAATAGTTCCCTGCAACGTACATTAATATGGTGCGCAAGTGGTTGATATGATAAGCCCTAAGGCTCACTCACACTAGGCCGACCCGACACCGATTTCGGTCTGCCGACTGTCGGCGACAGCGTTTTTTCCTTCGTGTCGGCGCCTCTGTCACACCGTACCGACGCCGAGCTCTCCCTCGACCGTCGGCAGATTGTCGACGTCGGTACAGTGTGACAGAGCGCCGACACGAAGGAAAAAACGCTGTCTCCGACAGTCGGCAGACCGAAATCGGCGTCGGGTTGATGAGCCTTTAGCGAACGTGGATCAAAAACTGCTCCAGGATACCACTTGCCATCGGTATATTGCACTGAAACGCTGTCTTTAATTCAGCGGCAGAGAAAAATTAGGCTATCGAAAATTACACATCTTCTCTTGTTCATCGTGGATTTGAGTAGAGAAAACAAAAATTTGAGTCAGCGCCAACTGTTTGACAAAGACCTGCGCATTATCATCGGTATGTCAAGTGATACCCGAGATAAGTTCTTCTGCCTTAATTTTGAGAGACTGAAGTAATACTTAGGGGCTGATAAATTCTTCGAAGCACAACATGTTGTCATGCATAACTGCGAGTCGGCCTAGTTGGAACAGATTCATCTTAAAACGTTTTTGTGCGCAAGAAAGTTTACATTACATACGTGCTCATGTACAGGGTGTTCCAACTATGATGCACCAACATTTAAAAATATGCAAATACCACGTGGCTGGACAGAACCAAGGTAATGTTGTCCGTCGCTTGGAAATACTCAGATATCTTTTGTATTCCTCATAATTCCATAATTATTCTTAACAAATTATTCAACTTCTCAAATACCATAATTCAATGAAAAGTGTCACTGAAAAAATTGTTGAGCGACATAAAATGTGTTTTTCCCAACGTGAAAGAAGCCCGCGAATACACGCAAGGTGCATCTAGGGGCCATTCACGCGTGCATGATAGTTCGGACGCTGTATGTTCAACGTGCCCCAGATATATCAGCGCAGTTAAGGTTGCGAAACTGTGTGGTGAGCAGGCACCTAGAACTCCGAAATATTTCTGTATTTAACATTGAACTGAATACAAATAAACAACATTTCTAGGCCTAAGTGCACGGTTAGTTTTTCACCTTAATAGCAATGGAATGCGTGGCAATCCATTTCAGGGTCTATTACGGCACGAGCGATTTGGTAGTAGCAACAATGGAACGTGTTACCTGCTTTTGCAAAACATATGGAAGTATATGTTTAATTTGTTCACTGCACATAATAACAAAGTCGTCACTCGAACGCTCTAACCAGTAATGGACAGAGCTTCCATCTGTATGCTCCGTTTCAAATGAGGCCATATTTCAAATCATGCTACGAAGCCCATCTTTATTTCCGCAATAGAAGCTGCAAACGAGGCCCGACAGACCACAGGCTGAACAGAAGCTACCGAGTAAAGAATGCCTCGCATTTAGTAAGAATGTCTTAAAGCGGCCGTCATAGCAAGAAAAATTCGTCTATCTGCCCGGTCTTCGTGCACGAAAGTAGCGAGGAAACGTGTACACTACTTCTAAATATTACTTTTTTCGTAGCCTAGCACTCTTCATTGTTTTTGCGGGGGACTTGTAGAGCCATCATAGTCTATGCTCTTTCATGGCTATCCAATAAATCACTTAATATAAAAACAGCGAGATTTTTCTTATACAATCTACTGTACAAATACTATTATCACAATTTACCCGACTGGCGCGACTAGTCCAAGCGTTATAGCGGCAACGCAAGAACTGCGTAGTTGTGACGTTGTGTTTGAGCACGAGGTTGCTGGTTCGATTCAGGACCGCGGAGTCCGCATTCAGAAGGAGGAAGTGCACAAACGCGCGTGTATTTTAGGTGCCGGTACTTTGCGCAATTTAGGTGCACGTTAAAGAATCGAGCCTGGTATGAACATGATTCGGAGGCCACAACTACGGCATCCCTCTTGGTTTGGTTTCAGCTTTCGTACGTTAGGCCCCATAATCGGATGTTCTATTTCAAGCATCGCTGGTTCGTTTTCCCTTGCCTTATATACACTACGCGTTTTCGCTACTAGGGGCTGAAAGGAGACTAAATTCAGAAGCGTACTTGCTTCTTCCAGCACTTCGTCGAGGCAAGAAATGTTCCGCTGTGAAGTATTTATAAACGCAGCATGCACTCTATCTGGCCCTTTTTTGGGTAAGCACCCGAACGTGGACCTTACATTGATCTCAGGGCCAGGAAGTAAATGTGGGTGAAATTTGCAACATTGACATCGTTGTCGGTTTTAAAAAGTGGCATAAAGATGAAGCAGTACCTTTTGCAAAGCAATGTGAAAAATACTGGTTTGAACAAAACATACACTACGTTCCTTTTCAACACTTGACGGCTTATATTTTGTGTAATCGGTACTGTTCTCTAAGAAACTCTGCAAACACGAAGCGGGACTTCACATGTCTCGTACATGCACTCACAGTTGCTGCGAATTTTTTCCTAGTGGAGCGCAACCTGCATGTCCCTTTAATGAACCTCATCGAGTGTAATTCGATGCCAGCAAACTGACTTCATCAGAAACGCCAGCCATTTCTTGGTTGCTGGATTTTCCTTGTTGGTCGTTTCGAATTACGCCACCACCTTTTCGACTCGTCAAGCGATTACCATGATGAGCTGCCGGCACAATGCCAGCCGGATCTATCAGTATCTGATCACATTATGAAAAGCAAACAACTGGTGTTGCGCTGCTAAGCATATGCCGCGACCTCATGCTTAACGATGGGGCGAAATGCAAAAACGCCCGTTTACTTAGATTTAGATGCACGTTAAAGAACCCCAGGTGGCCAAATTAATTCGGTGTCCCTCACTACAGCATGTCTCATAATCAGATCATGAATTTGGCAAGTAAAACCCCATATTTAAAAAAAAGTAAACTACAATAATGCGATGACCCGCTATCCGTACAACATCAAGTAAATAGCTGAAGTCATTCCCTTTTGAAAAATGGTCACCTGAGTAGATGGTGCTCGCTGATTAAGGCTGTCAACTTTCCCCATCCATTTGTTCTATTTCCTTTTAGATTTGTGGCACCTTGCGTCTATCGTGGATCGATTTTCAAGCTTCCTTGGAACTTCTGTGGTTTCCTCAGAGTCACGGAGGTTTGAAATTTTGTGTAAATTTCTGCTGTTTTGCCATTTATAGGCAGCCACGAGGCCATTCGATCACGAAAGATGCTTCCCTTCATGCAGCTTATTTTCGCGCATGATTTCCGGTAGCTGATTCTAATGCATAATGCATACTTATACCACTGTCACACGGACGCGGCTAAAGTCCTTTTAACTCCCTCCAACCAAGGACGTCTTTATCTCGAGGGAGATGCGCGCCGTGTCACACGGCAGCCCTTTAGCAAAGGAAGTTTAGGGAAGCTCCTAGCGAAAGCAGATGGAAGATCTCCCTTGCAGACTGAAGGGAGTACTCTTGTTCCCAGCGTGCTTGAATTTCGAGTCAAGGAATAACCCTCATTTTTATTAATTTCACTTTTACCAGCAATTATAACTGTTTTTATTGCATATAATATAGTATTTCAGCACTGACAAAGATATTTGAGTTGAGCAGCTACATTCGAGTCTCGCACCGGGCGTTCTCGGAATGGCTGCTGCGTTTGCCCTGACTTCGCCATCTTTTGTTGTTTTGGTCAACGCGATCGCACGTCTCGCGCATGCGGAATGAGTGATTCACGTCTTTCCCAAGACTTTTAGCAATACATAACGTGTTTCCTTCATGACTGCGTATGAGGTGAGCAGCGCCGAATGGGCCCCCAGCGGCAGCTTTTGATCGCTTATAGGCCGTGTGACACGGAGCTAACTCCTTTGAGGTGAAACTCCCTTGCGGTCCTTTAAGGGAAGGAAGTTTGAAGGAGATCCGAGTTGCTCGTGTGACATGGGTATTAGCCTACTTCCCCCACTTTGGCAAACAGCTGTGTCTGCTATGTGGCCCTTGAAACATTGCTCTCACTCGCAAAACTAAAAAGAAAATCACATATCGAATTGTTAATTTACAAACCGGTTCCGTTAGCACAGCAGAAAAAGCAGGTAGCATCCTTACCATTTTCAATTGCGCCAGCCAGCACTTTGAGACATTTGAAACGTGATGCCCGTGACATAGAAATGATTTTCTGATAAAATTAAAATTGATAATAGAAGTATTACACCTGAAAAAGTCGCCTTTATTATCGCACCGAAGGACACTCCTAGTCAGATGTGCTGAATTTCACTTCTACAGTGCCAGGGAGACAAAACTGGCTGAGGTTGGAAGGGTGCGCTTAGGGACACTTTGCTTTAAATGGCGTCCGAAGGTGAATATTGGTAACCAAACTTAAGCAATGGGAATCTCAAGATAACCACTATATATGATAAATAAAGGTGCGCGTGCGACAAGCCAGCCAGGTTGAGGGCCCTAGTGCACCTAGAAGAGCGTGGCTAAATTGGACGCTGCCGGCCGCTGTCGCTGGAGCACAAGCAAGCTGCTACCAAGACGCAAACTGTACCATCGCTAAAGTTCATCGCTGGTGGGCGCCATTAGCGGTGCAGAGGGACGGACAGTGTAAGGACTCAGTGTTGTGTGTCAGGAACGGGCAACCCCAATGACATGGTGCACGGCGGAAGAGGAGGAAGATCAGCATACCGCCTACGCTGGCGAGGGCTTCGGGGCCGCGGTGTCTCGACGATACATGATCCAGAAAACTTACTTTCAAAAGCGGAAAACGGGATCACTTAACGCGCATTTCCGACAATCATACGACGTGCCTGACTACAAGCCAGCGAAACATAGCTTGGACTTCTTCGTACCTTTCAACGCTCATCGTGCTAGTTAGTCCACCTGCCACTCAAAAAAGTGCGATGAAAATGCAAAGAAGTTGTTGTTTATTCGAGTGAAGTATACGAGGGGTAACTTTTAAAAAAGTATTACGATTTACCTGTCAAAACTACAATTTCATTATGCACACAGTAGTGGGTGACTCAGGAAATAATTTTTACCACCTCTGGTCCCATATTCACAAAACGTTCTAATGCTAAAAGCGTACGTGCCAGCCAGTAGTTATGTAGGAGATATTATTAAAGAAGGCGATAGGCCAATGAAAAACAGCGCTTACGAACGAAAAGCTTTACGAATTCGGACCCTCGTTCTTTAACGTGCACCCAATGCACGATACACGGGCGCTTTTGCACAATGCTCGCATCGCTGTGGCCAGGGATTTTATTCCGTAGGCTGGTGCTTAGCAACACGACGCCATATCCACCACGGCGAGTACACGGTTACTTTTGATTTATGACTGGTCATAATTACGTTTTCAAACTGATTCGGGCATCCAAAGCAGGGGCCCTATAACGTAATACTATTCCAATCTGTTTTTTTTTTATTCCAATCTCCAGACGACAGACTTACGTAAGCACCGACGCAAGCATCGGGCGGTAACCCACAGGGTTGTCTGAGTAGCCCTATGAAACGCTCTCCTCGTTTATAGGAGTTTACTTTTTTTTTGCTTTCAAAGCGAATAGCATTGCCTATATTGAGCAAATTACCTTATCGAATTGGCTGACAAGATGCGAGGAGGACGCTCAAGTGGAGAAGGATCCGACGGGGCCGAGACAGAACAGTGAAAGTAGTTAACTGGCTGAAGAGGGTGGTGCCGGCGTCTGTGATTGATCCGCTTCCCCTTGCTGAGCTTGCAGTGAATGGTCTGAAATCGCGGCGGCGTTCAACGTAACGTTAAATATCCCGCCAAAAGGGATCCTCAGCAAAGAATAGCTGGCAAAGTAATGTCGCATACATGCCGAAAGGGCTCAATATTGTTATGGTGCCAGGGAAAAATGTTTATTATACGCAAATCATGCTGCGTGATCGCTCCCAGTAGCTATAGTGCCAGAGCAATCGATAAGCAGCCATCTTCTATTCCTTTCTGAGCGGGGCAGCCTCCGGATATTGAGCAAAATATTCAGTTTTGTTGGGCATATTGTTACGTGTTTTACGTGTGCACGTCACTTTGACAGTTTAAGTTTTCACGGCTTTGTGATGTCGCGGCACAGACAGGCAAAGTGGGCGCATCCCGAGAATGTTTGACCAATGGCAGACTATCGAAAATTGCATCGAATGAGAAATAATTATTTTTCTTTCGTTCGGTCGAATCATGCATAATCAATGTGCACACATCCTATCAGGTGGGGCGTTATCGCGGTTTTCGTGACGTCGCGTGGGAGTACAGGCGAAGTTGAGGTGGTCCAAGATTTTTTCACCAATCATGGATGGCTGATTGAAGAATTGGGACAGAAAAGTTTGGAATAGCTTAAGGTTATAGTACCCCACGATGCGTTGCTAGGTGTTGTTTGTAATTTATTACCGACCATGCCGCCGCAACACGAAAAGCATTCGGCCACTCCCCTTAACAGTTTCGCTGTTAAACGTCGGAACCACTTCATCATATATCTGCTAGGATGGCACAACTAATAAAGCTGGAATTTTAGGGGGTCAATACCTATTGAGTGGCTTCGATATGGGAACCATCAATTGGGAACATTTCAAACGTCTCCTCCTGCGAAAGATTAAACGAATAAGAACCTGCAGACGCATCACGCGGGCCTATATGAAATGAAAAGCAGACACGATGCACACATTACGCAACGTAAATTTTTATTTGTAAAGCATGTCTTTATTATTGCAAAGACCGTTGTTTCCTATTGCGAAACGTCGTAGGCCTTGTCTTGAGTGTTCCGCTTCGAGCGTTCCAAAGGAATTTCGCGATGTCCTGGCGTTCGGAATGGGAGCGTGATGTATGTCATGTTTTAGTTGCAGTTCGAGCAATCGGCGAGCACCTGGGTAGTGGACGCTTTGGTGGAGGCCCTAAGCAGGACAACATCCTTACGACGGCTGGCCGTGATGGGTGGCTTCTCTACCAGCGATGCACGGCGCCTCCTGCAAGCAGCCCACGACTGCCCCTCGCTTGAAGAGCTAACCTACGAGATATTCACATTCGGCCGAACGCATTTCAACCGCGGAAAGGTCTTGTTGCCGCGGGCTGCACACGTCGTCACAGTCGGGAGGTAAGTGATAGAAGATGTCCACTGATCGAGCAATATCACTGCTCTTTTCCGCCAAAGCCTACAAAACGCGCAAGAGTCTAGTGCCAGCGATATGGCACGTACAATTGTCTAGGGCATGCGCGCTCCTGCCCTGTCGTCACTCGGCTTGCCGGAGCCACACGGAAAAACATCTGCTAGCTCGATCCACTTGCTCTCGGGCACTGTGCACCATTTTCCGCATATAACTGCAATGTTATTTACGCTTGCCTAATTTGAACTCGACAGTTAATAACTGCGCACGAGGAGTAGCGTTTGTTGGCATAAAATATTTCATCCTAAACAAAGCGCAATGAGATTTCTCGAAAGGTCGAAGCACGCTAAGTGGTGTTTGCCGTAATTTTGGCCTGTTTAGTTCTATGATGTCGCTGTTATTGTTTTTACGTACTCTAAAAAGTCGTGCAGAATGCTTTAAGAAAAATGCCTTTATTTAAGAACCGTTGTTGCGACCAGATTATTTGGTTTAGCTGGGTTCTCTTTGAGCTGCGGCCTTAGCCGTTAGCTGGTCCGTCAGCATTTGGACATCGTTTTTCAGGAAAGCGTTTGTAGCAGCTCCTGAAGTGTTGGAAAACGCCATGTCCATATGGGTAAATATCCGAACATTAGCAGCGTGTTCATTTGAGCTGGTTGATGTACCTTTTCCCGCAACACATGTTTTGAATGGCGCAACACAGGCCAAAGGAAAGACGCACAAGACACATCACTCGTTAGGACACAGCAAGTCCTTTCACAGGCTGAGAAGTAGCTCTCCGGTATAGCGTGCTGCGTTGCATTTTTCTTCTCGGCACATTTCGCCAATGCAGTTTGTCTATGCAGGAACCGTATTGATGACGATCAGTAGCGGGTACCTGAGCGCTGCTAACATCGGCGACTGTTCTGTGTGCATCCTTCGGTGTCCTGTCCTCAAATCGCGCCGTTATAACCGTGTTGAGAGCTGCCTTTTCGAGACATTCAATGAAATACTCTCGGCCAGTAGTACTTCTCGGTTGCTGTGAGGTTTATTGCACAGCCTCCCCAAGAAACTTTCCTGAGGGTGGCGTATGCGCGGGAACCTGCAGTGTACGCTACAGCCGGGAAATTCGCCTGCTTTTAGAGCGATATCTCTCTTAGTCCTGGTACAAACCCAGAAAACGCCTGCTTCCGTAAATCTGACCTTCAAGCTCTACCACAGCCAAACTGGGACTTACTCCCGTACTCAGAAATGCAGCTTAACTTGAAGCCCACGCTTCACTTGATTTAACGACACTTAGCTGTCGTGAACGCGCCGAAAGAACCGCAGTGAGCGTCTTGGGCGCGTTCGCACCAGGCGTAATTTATATTAAGTCAAGCGTGGGCTTCAAGTTAAGATGTATTTCTGAATACGGAGTTTACTAACCTGCCACTAACTGTGGCTGCTGCGTACACCGCGTGGGCGCTCATATATTGAAAGCGACCTGCGCCGAGTCCTGGTAGCTTCGTATGCGCTGTGCTTTCGACGCTCAGTTCGCGTTGAGGCGAGACGAAGCATGAAGGTAAATTCGCTCGCTGCTGCTGCCGCACCGAGCAGCGTCTGTGTGTTGTCTTGTAATGCAATTTGTAGATGCGGCAGTTGCTGACGACGCCGAGCAGCGAATGTGTCCTATCCCAAAGCAAGAAAAACTACGCTGTCACTCGGCAAACTTGGTTTGACCACGTTCAACCACGACAAATTTTCATTTAATGGCGTCCTCTGCCACATGAATGCCGTGATTCGCTATCAACTTAGCCGAGTCAGACGTAACTCCACTTTGTTTGCTCACTTCTTTATTCCTATTCTCCCTATTGCTCTTTATTCAAATATCACCCGCACTAAATTAGGCCCCTTCTATCCACAAATCCATGGATAACGTCCAAGCCTCTCATCTAGACTGTATGCTTAAACCTTGATTAACCATTTTCGCGGAGCAATTTATTCTAGAGAAACGAGACGGCGCTTTCGGCGGCGCGCCGCACGTCGCCTCAGCGACAACGCACTAATACGAAACCATTGCCGCTTCGACCTTGCTTCTGTGCGATCAGCTGTCGGAAATGCAACTGATGTTTTCGCTAACGCCCTGTGTTCGAGTCACGCCGGATTGAATCATGCGGATTGGAGACGTGTGCAGTAGTTGGCTGCACAAATAGTGACTGGCATATTAAGGAATGGAATGAATCTGTTTAGCCAAGTTCGCGGACCGTTGCTGCAACTGTCCGTACGTGATACCGGTATATGGAGACGTACGGCTTTCTTACAGGATACAGAAATTCGTTCATCCGCCAGCGTTGTATCACTAACTTTCAAAGAAAGTGCCTCAGCCCTGTATCATCGGCAAGAGTGAGTACCACTCGTTCACATTGTTTACAATGTGAAAGGTAGTAGCGCCACTTCCTGTCATAGTACGTTTCGCACACAGTATTTACGCACTTCTACTCCAACTGACACGGAATCTAACGCCTACTCTGTCGCCAACGTGTCAATAATTGAATGGGTGCACACTTGAATATATGCGAACGATTTAAGCACAATAAATGACGGAATACACCGATAGCGCATGAATGGTCGAAGCTGAATGTTTCGTGACGGTCCACAAGATTAAGCGAGTCACTAGTGAAAATACAACTTTGCTACAAGGTATTACAATGTACAAAACGGCTACGTTTCAAGCCTTCTATATCTATCGGAACTGAGCACGCGCGCGAGCGATTAGACAGAAATAATCAGATAGTGACCGCACCAAGGAAGTTTACTGAGTCAGAAATGTGAGAAGCGGCTACTTCAAAATATTTGAAAAATAAATAACGAAAAGCAAACCACACTAATCCTGATTCAATTCATGAGCAGAAAGTTTGGATAGCTTGGAATACGTATTTTGCCTCGCTTTTAGAACAAGCACCATATACGCTGCTCGCGCCGTTTGGACGTAGCTTAATCAGCTTCCAAAGTACTTTTCCATGTCCTCTGAAGCTGTGGCCAAAGCTTCATGTCACCCACCACGATATCTCCCGAAATAGAGGCTTGCTAAGCCGCACCGGCGCCGTACACAGCCATTGTAAACCTGAGGCAACGGAGGTATTTAAAGGGACACTAAAGGTTACCAGAAAGTCAAGTTAAAGTGATAAAGCAATGCTCTAGAACGTCTAAGGCGTCAATATAATCGCGAACAGAGCTTTAGTAACCGAGAAATTGAGGTAAATGCACGACACGATTTGAGACCCCCCAGCGACATTCCTGTACTAGCCCGATGACGAAAGCACTCCTCATCATAATTTGTGTCACTAGTACTCAACTATTCGTATTAAAAAGATCATTTCATTAGATTATAAGACGGAAGAAAATGCTACTTGTCTACTTCTATTCGATTCTAAGAAAAATATAACATTTTGACGTTACCCTTGAGTAGTATGGGTGATCGAAAGGTTTCGTTTTCGCTCGACTCTGCGCGCTCGACATTGCGCCGCGCGCGCTTTGGACTTTCAGTTGTTTCTTTATCGCGTCGCGCTGCGCTGGTTCTGCTGGCTCGCGAAACTTGCATTCGGAACAAGAAGCGAGAATGCCACGTCCATGTGATGTCGTGGGATGCGCGAACGGTCCGTGGAACTTGGCGAAGGGCAGTTGCAGCGGCGAATCTAACGTTACTTATCACTGTGTGCCAACGAGTGAACCTCTCCGTTCGAAGTGGTTAAGTACCGTACCTCTGCCACAGCGCGCTGGTAAAGAGCCGAAAAATCACGTAGTGTGCTCGCTGCACTTTCGCCCAGAGGATTACGAGTTCAACGCCGACTTACTGAAGTCGCGCGAAGAGCCTTTCAAAGCAGGCCGTCGTCGTAGTAGTACGCAACGACGCCGGCAGCGCGAGCCCTCAACAGCAGGTCACGTTCATCAGTGTTTAAATTGCTGAACTTGAGCCCAGCATCGCGAGCTAATGTGTCGTTGTCAGGGTCATCTATTGCAACGAGCGTCGAAGTTGGCGTCATAAAATAAAGAACCAGCTTATCGTGGTGCGCTTTCCCTTCCGCTAGCCACCATAGTTCCGCTTTCGCGCTGCTGTCGGCTCTGTCTTGGCTCTGTTTCTGGCCGCGCGTTTGCGTTTTCTGCAGAAAATCCGTAGCGCCGTCTGCGGGAGCCGCTTTACTCACCGACGGCGCAACGTCACTATGAGACCATGACGTCAATACTCCACGATCGGAGGGCGGGTGATTTGAACTGCGCTAGAGGTACGCGGACGCTTCAGAACGCATTTTCTCTTAAAATAAGTCTCTTCTTCGCACGAAACAAGCGTTTCGAGGTTTCTGGGATGATATTTCAACAGTCCACGTTGACTTAGCATTAACCTTTAGTGTCCCTTTAAGGCAAGCAATGGACGCATGATCATGTGATCAAACAGGGCAGTGCCCACGGGATTGCCGCTAAAAGGGTCAATATCTAAGATAAAAGCTTGCTCCTCAAGACAATACCTGGTGACTTAAATCATGAAGTACGTTGTTAGCAAAGTGCCACGTGCGTTTCCATTCTTAATAAATGGGCACGGCCAGCGCCCAGCTTCAAGTTTTCCCCGTTGCCGAGGTTGTCCACAAGATGTGCTAAGAAACTGCAGTTGCGTGTAATGCACACTTCTTGGAGGCTCTTGAATATTCCCTTCAAGGCGATGTCCTTGTCAGGGAGTTTTTGTATTGACAATGACAATTGTGTATGAGTTCACTCAAGTCCGCGGTGTAGAACGAATAATTCTGACCAAGCTTTGTAGGATTTGTTCTAAACACTTCTGCAACGAATGTACTCTAAATTCTCTCAACAATTTTGACGGTTGACGCTTTATATTAGAGATTTGATAAGTTCGAAGCTTTATGCGTAAGCCCTTAGCAGAACATGTACAAATCGTGTGGTCCGGGAGCTCGACCCGCAATATATGAAACAGAAAATGTGCTTTATTGTTTTATTCACACCCTTTGCTCCATTTCCTCATCCTGTCGTATTTCGTAACTCGTTATTATTGCTGACCATTCAAATACGCTTTAACACTGTTTATTTATGCACCAGCTGAACATCAGCTGGGAGAACCGTATTCAGGTCATTTGCCTAATAATTACGTAATTAAACTTACCTTCGAATCTAGCAGAGTGCGTTTGTCAACGTGGACACGACGAATAGCACGTTTGCCGTTTATACTACTGTCGGTATCTTGAGCAAACGAGAACACGAAGTTTTCGAAACGCCGGTGTTATTTCCGTGATAGTTTGGTACGCAGCAGCGACCCGTGCTGGTACTGTCACTTTACTTATACCAAAGGAAAAACGCGCCAGCAGATCGCGGGACACTACGCGCTGATGCGCCCAAATCTCGGAACCACTTACGCGACGCTTGCCGGAACATGACCCGGCGTGGCGAATGAGGCGCTGGCCGAGCAGGACGCCTGCTTCACCGCCGGTAAAAGTGAGGTGACGTCAGAGCTAGGGAAGAGCACAGTGTACAGGCTTCGGAAGAAACCTACGTAGACCTGGCAACAGCTACTTCACGAAAGTGTATCTGCAAAATTCATCCAGTAGACCAGGCATGATAACTCGATAGATGCGAGTGAAACCGAAGCCAAGATTACTGCGAATGCTACAAAGTAAATCTCATAAAGACTTCTTCCTCGTTTCATAAGTGACGCTAACTCAATCTACGCCACTTTGCCGAAGCGTCAACGTCAAGGCTCACCTTCTCACGTGGAATTGCACTGATTCCAACGGCGTTGCGGTATCCGGGACGGACTGAGGATTTCCGAGTTGACATTTTCTGAACCTAAAGTAATAATATTGCTGTAGGAATTGGTAAAGACGCAAACACTGGCACGATCTAGCGAAACGGTTCGAAACCGCCGGCATGAACTAGCGTCCAACGCCATGTAATTCGGTCTTCCACCTGAACAAGCCGGAAAGGGAAGAGATTCTCAGTGCCTAGTTCCCATCGCGCGCATGCCTCCGTAGTGTTCTTTGATATTGACTTTTCTTCTGAACTCGTCGTAGGTGGTATATTTGGGTCCCGAAAATATCGGCAGATTATGCTGTCATTGCAAAATTTGTCATATGAAGTATTTTGCAGATTAGAAGTGTGCGACATCATTTTAGTTAGGACTATGTCTGACCTCTGTTACCGCTTTAGAGGCCATAAGGCGCACGTAAGCACTCTCGCTCACTTATTTATTTTATTACATCAACCGCCGTAGTTGCTCAGTGGCGATGGTGTTGGGCTGCTGAGCACGAGGTCGCGGGATCGAATCCCGGCCACGGCGGCCGCATTTCGATGGGGGCGAAAACACCCGTGTACTTAGATTCAGGTGCACGTTAAAGAACCCCAGGTGGTCAAAATTTCCGGGGTCCTCCACTACGGCGTGTCTCATAATCAGAAAGTGGTTTTGGCACGTAAAATTACATAATTTATTTTTTTATTTTATTACATCCTACTGAAGGCTTTCTGGTCTAAGCAGGAGGGGCAATATCCACTAACAAATATGCAATGCAAAAGGCTATGGCGCTAATATAAAGTCAGAAAAAAATTAAATCTTAAAGAACAAATAAAACAACACGAAAGAGTAATTTTACCTAGAATGTTCTATTTAGAACGTGAGTTTCAAGTGGTTCTGCAGAATCGCGAACGACATGCCGAGAATCGTAAGCTTGTTCTAGTGAGGGAAAATGTAGCTTTCCGTATTTTCTCATGTTATGGCGTCTTACTTTTTGACGCTATTAGTACACTTCTTATGAGATACAACTTTCACCAGAGTAAGTTGCTGCAAGCAGGCGACTAAGTTGTTTTGCGGTGTTCCTGTTTCATAGGTACGGTGATTATTGCGTTTGCTCCCTCACCTGCTGGTAGTAACAGGACCGTTGCTATATTTATATAGTGGTCACGTAGTGTGTGGTCACATAGTGGACACACGTGTGTGGCGGGGGGCGGGGGGGGGGGGGGGAGCGCAGGTGCAGGAAAGCAGAAAGAAACATTTATTTTCCACCTTTCGGCCGAGGTCCGGCAGAACTGCAAAAACTCAAAACATCCGACTTAAATCTGCCGCTGCTGTAGGTTTTCAAGAGTCGCCCACGGCTACAATTTTGCCGCTGACGAACATCGACGCAGGTGCGAGCCCCGCGCGGAGCACATGAAGCCCCTGGTGGAAATGTGGAACGAGCTGTCGGCCGAGACAGCGCTGCATCCGCTCGGCCTGCTGCACAGCAGCAGCCTCGACGTGTGCCTGGCGCTGACTGAAGACTGCGCCGACCACGCGGTGGCGCTCTCGCTGGATCTCCAGGGGGGCGTGACACCGCAGCTCGCGCGCCTCTTGGCCGCCTACCTGGCCTCGACGCGAAGCCTGCGAATGCTCAGCGTCATCATGTCCTGCTGGGACCATCTCGAACACACCATTGTCGAGGGCCTCTTCCAGAACAGCAGCATCGAGGAACTCCATCTCGAGAGTACGTTCAGCTGTGCGTTCTAGTCGCGTGACCATGGTACCAGTTGGCCGCGATTTGGTAGCGATGCCTTTCCCCGATGCTGATGGCTTTCGCGCTTTTCGCGTTTTTGAGTGGTCAAGAGACCCTCCAACCAGGACGGAGCGTTGAACGTGGTTGGTAGAAAACAGCAGCACTTCAGTTCGGCGAAAGGGTGATGACATGTTGCATTACGCTTTAGAAAAAAAAACTTTTGTAAAAATTTGTTTGACTCCGGATAAACGAAACTCTCGTACATGGAAATGCCGGATCAACAGAACGAGATGAACTTTGGTTGGCCTTTCATAGGCACAATTTTAACAAACATGGCACAAACAAAACGCTTTTCATGTGAACTCTGCTTAAACCGGACTGGAACCGACCACCACTTACTTCGTGGGTGCTTAAACGGCTTTATATGCCACACAAAAAACATGAGTTCGACAAACACGTAAAATAGGGATGCTAAACATATGTAATATATCAGGTAGTTCTGGTGGTGTGGCGTCAACGACTGCTATGTGGCATTGACGCTGCTTAGTTTTCGCGCTCCGTTCCTCTTGATAACGCCAGAGCAAAAGCGAGAGCGCCAGGCGCTCATATTGGCGACGTAAATGGACTGTCATGCAAGACGTGATGCGCAGCGAAGTTTCGCATATTGAAGTCCTTGTGTTCACGGATAATGAAGGTCTCGGAGAAGATAGCGCTGCCTGGTGAACGTCTGCTTTTTGAAGGATCGGATGCATACATCTCAACAGGAACAAATGGTAAACGTACCGTTTTCGTGGTTGAAGCACCTCCGCCGCGGCAACTTAATTTTCGCCTATTTTTACAGTCAATGGTATCTTGTTTTGGCCGGCGTATTTCAATTTTAAATTAATCAGGTTTTAATACTCGCTACGTCGGTGACGTATAAGTAGTGTTAGATTACACGTTCAGACGTGTTTAGCCTGCTGAACAAGGCCCGCAATATATCCACCTTCTTATACGAAGACCCTTACTAGTGTAATGGTTTAATGGTACTGAGCGGTATGACGTGAATAACAAAAAGCTAGCTCCTCTATTTCCCTTCACCGCGTTCATTCATAGCGACGATCTCGAATCTAGAAGCCTTGACGTCATTAGATAGAATACG
Organism: Dermacentor andersoni; assembly: GCF_023375885.2. Classification (NCBI taxonomy): domain Eukaryota; kingdom Metazoa; phylum Arthropoda; class Arachnida; order Ixodida; family Ixodidae; genus Dermacentor; species Dermacentor andersoni. The sequence continues at coordinate 182,385,479 of NC_092817.1, read as the reverse complement.
AGGGTTTATTAGCCACGTGGTTGCCCTCCTAAATTCACGTGTAAACGCGATGCCTGTGAGCAAGAAAAACAAAAAAGGTTTGTTCCACATCCGCTCGCCATGGCTTTGAGCGTCGCCGGCTAACACTTAGTTGTGTCCACAAATAACCTAGTTCGTAGTTAGTAGTACGCATAAATACCCAAGTTAGTGGACGGTGTGCTGACGTCGCCGTAGCAGAATTACTAGGTCATCGCACGCGTAATGCGAAGCTTGTGGGTTTGGCTCCGACCGGCGACAAGCTAGCATTTCGTTCTCTTTCATTTTCCCTTCATTATTTTCTACATTTCCGCTTCAACCTAAGCTAATTATCCCTATACTTTCCTTGGCTTCATTGTCTGCTGGTTTTATATGGTTGGTCTTGCATAACGAGACACGAGTGCCGATTTTGTTCGCTGTAGTCACGGGAATTTACATACCGGAATTGTGATTAGGGTAAAGGTTCTCCGCTATAAAACTTCCTTGTGTTTTCGCTGCCCTAATGTAGCACACACACACACACGCACACACACGCACATACACGGACACACTAATTCCATTTCGTTCTTTTTCACAATCTCTTTTTTATAACCTAAATGCTCCAGACGTAGCTTCCACTGCTATGTTGTTTTACGCTTTAAAAATTTCCAAATAGAATTTATATGCTGAAATGAATGCCATAAAAATTACATAATTAGCTTTTTCTGATCTGAAAGTTCGTGTCAACTTCAAATAACTCCGACGAATGTGTAGTCGCAATCATCTATGTTGTACTCGCGAGTATTTTTTGAACGCTCGCTTTGTTGCTTGAAACACATACTATTCAGTTAATAGTTTAGCATTTTGAAATTTTTTGGACGTTATGTAACTCCCAGGACATAGTACGCGCCAGTGTTCGTTTATTTTAACATCTAACTCACCAACAGAGCTTCCGTTTTGTTGTATACGTGACTATTTCTGAAAAGCGCAAATCTCCCGCCATTACAAGAATCCGTCAATTAACGAAGATCTGTAGGGAAGCTGAAAAGCGAGTGCGTATTTTTTATACTTTGGCGTGCGTTCTTTTTACCTTCAAGATACTAAGTCCATCGGCATTCGGATCTTTATTGAACTCTCGACCATAACGAAGTTCTACATTAAAAGAAGATTGCCATCTAAGCAGTATGCACTGCTTTTCAGCGGAAAATTATTACCAGCTAAAGACAGCAATTTAAGCGTATTTGTCATAATATCCAACATTATTTACAGTAAATATTGTAAAACAAATCAAACTCATAAGAAGTGCGATGGATCGCTACCATGCATTGGCATAGACAAGAATGAATGTATGATCTCCAAGTCAGACGCGAGATTTTTTTCAGCGGGAGAAATAGCACACATATTTTCTTGTAATATATACATATATATAACACCAGCGCGAGTAACTGCGCTCGTGGTGTGTTGTGTGTTCGTCCTCGTTTCTTTCGGGCAGTTTTAACCATCCTTCACGTATGAACCAACTAACCTTCAAGAACGTCCTACTGTTTTTTTGTTTTTGTTTTTTTCTGAGGCATTTTCTATAAAACAAACCCGTACTAACTCGCTCAGCCACGAGCTCCTTTCAAATATTGAACGCCTCTCGGGAGGCTCGCAATACAAAACTGGCGAACTCGAGCTTGCTGGAAAGTCAACTCGGACCTTTCTCGAAAACCTCCTTCGCGCGCAACCTACAGGCAAGCGCAAGTGCTCCAGTGTGACGTCACTTCCGCGCAGACTTCGCCTTGGACGACCGAGACGCGGCCGCATTGGGCCGCTGGCTGAGTGGCAACCGGCGACTGCACACCCTGTCCGTCAGCCTGGAGGTCCGCAAGTACGGCACCAGGGTGGTTCCTCCGGGCGTCGGGACGCTGCTCTCGTCGCTGGCCGCGTCGATGGAGGACAACTACGCGCTCACGTGCGTCCACGTGGACGGCCATTGGGCGCACATGCCAGCGTGGTGCCTCATCGCAAACACGGTGAGCACTCGACGAGTTGGCGACGACAGTTTTTCGTCATCAACCACGCGCAACGGCGCTTGGCGCTTTCTGTAAACGTAGCATGTATGTGTCATCTGCGTTGACGTTTCTTTTAGTAGCACGCGTGCCGGGATGCAACAAAGCGTAGCAAGGTATCGCAAAAGAGAGAGAGAGAGGGAAAGAGGGAAGCCGGCCTTTCCTTTTCTGTACCGAAAGCGTCGGCTTACCGCTTCCTACGGGAGACACACAAGTGGATGCACCTTGCAAACTCGCCGTCTGTAATTCGTAGATTCAAATAGGTGCTTAACGCAAATAATGGAGAAAAGTTCATCAGCGTAATTGTGTTAATTATTCAATTAAGCATTTTGATATTTCGTAAAAGTAATGACCGCCTCACCGAATAATTTAGATCAAGGTGTAGAATTCTGTTGTCTGCTGCAAGCAATTTTTAAAACTTTCGGTGTGCCCAAAAACGGACACGTTATATAACTCGGTATACGTGATTGTGGTACGAAATACATTCCGTGAAAAGCGGACAGAAAAAAGAAAACATCGAAGCGCCTTGAAGGAAATCGAAGCACCAACTTGCACAAGAAGTCCCTTTTACCCCATGTAACGTACGTCGTAGCCCCGCCTGGTCCATACTGTTTTGTCGGACTGTGTACGAATTCCAATCATGTCCCTATAAACTTCCATGTTATCTTAACATACATGAATGGAATAACTTGCCAGAAAAAACGACGAAAAAGTTATTACATGTTTTACACCTCCTCTACTCTAGTTTGGACACATTCAAAACATTGTGTACGAAATATACTTTGAGGCTGTTCTCGTGCAACATCATGGTCACTTTTCGTTTTGTTTTTATACTGCTGCGTTAACCACTATGTTGTCATTCTTATTTGAATCATGAAACGCTAATCTTGAGCAGCGATCTTTCTGTTTTATTTTCTCGATTCGATTTTGTATATGTATTTTTGTATTAATCACACTGTACGTATATTTTTAGACCTGTTCACTTACAAATTGAGCATGTGTTCAAAATGCTTCCAGTTTTGTGCAGGCTCTCGATGCCCCTCTTGGGAATTAAAAGTTATGTGCCGCGCGAGCCTTAACGTCAAGTTAAGGATATAATGTGGGGTTTAAAGAGTTTTTTCAAGGTGCTGCGTGGAGCGTTTTTTCTTGAGCCCGCTTTCTTTTGTAATCATGAGGAGGAAATCATTTCATTTCAATTTTATATTTCACTGTTTAGCGCTTCACTTCTTTTTCAATTTTCTTTCCCAATTCGTGAAAAAATTGTTTTTAGACGCTTTGCTTGCCTTTTGCATCGACAAACTTGGACTTAAAATTGCTTGGGCAACAATATTTTTTTTTTCGATAATGAAGCTAAATATATATCGAAGGTAACGCATGCAGCAGCATTTTCATTTTGAGCACCAAATAATTTCTTCTTTCATTTGATTTTGCTGTTTGTTTTTCATGCTGTGAACACAGAACTTGATTGTGCTGTAAAGTGAGAAATAATTGCTCAACTGAGGTTCTAGTTGGGGCGCTACACTCCTCATACATTTCAGTATTTCAGTATACATTTCACATAAATGGCTAATTCTATTTATATATTTTCTTTGTTCTTTGAGCAAATAATGAAGGCAGTTGACTGTATTATGAATTACTTGGCATATTATAAATATAGTCACCTAATTAAGCTTAGCATAGAAAACTTAATTAGCATGAGAAGATCCATGAAATTTGTTCAAGAAATAAAGTTGTCTGCGTAACCCATGTCTCCCCCGTGAAGTCTTACGACAGTTTGATATGGCGGTGTACGAAAACTACCGGAAAAGGAATTCCAAATTAGTGACCTGCTTCTAAAGTACGGGCCTTTCAGACTTCTCCAAAAGCTATGGATGCTTCCAAAATACGATGCTTGGCTTAGGCTTTTTAGGCTGCAAGAAATAATTGCTTAAGACTGCTCATGACATTGAAGCAGGTGCATATCCCATTGTGTATTCTGTAGTGCATGAAAGACAATCACGTATTCGCTTCAGGCATATCACTGTCACAGAAATATTTTTTCATCACGCCGTAAAGATTGATATCGTAGGTTTTAACGTCTCACTACACCTCAGCAGCTAAAAGAGACGTCATAGTGGGTGTCGCATGCTTAATTTAAACTACAATCTGTTTTTAACGTACACGCAACCCATGGTATAGCAGCGCGTTTTGATATTGCACCCATCATGATTCTGCCGATGCTGCTCATAATGACATATATGTGTACCAATATCATGGTGAAAACACTTCTTAAACAGAGTGCAACAGCTGAATGACAGAGGAGGCATCGTTTTGGTGTTTTGTTCTCCTGTGTTCGCATTGTTGCTCCACTAGCTTCCGCACTAGTCCTTAACTAGGTCGCAGTTGCTTTCTGCTTTAGTAATATCATTTTCTCTCATGGAATTTATTTAGCAACAAATCAGTAAATTATTAGGAAATGCACGTAATATTGCGCAATATAGAGCATATTTATGCAGCAGGCATTCACTTGCATACTTGCATAGTTGATCAAGAGTTACCAGAAACATGGCATTCATCCTGATTCTCGTTCTCAGAGTTCGTTACCACCTTCTACGAGTTCTTATGTACTGCGCACGTTGTCGAACAATTTCGAAATTTCCTCAAGAAGCTATACATGTCCAGAAAGCTAGGATGATATAATTCTACGATCCTGCTGAGCTCCATTCACAAAAAGAAAAAGAACAACTAGCTTCTAGCACTGATGCCTCTCCGACAACAGAATTTATAGCTGTGTTCCCAGGCCCACTCCCTTTTGACCACACTGAGAAAAAGGTGAGCCCGGACAAATGCATTATAATTAGGTTTCTGTCTTGTTAGGTTGTACACTATAATTGTGTTGTTAATCTACCATACTACCGAATTAGGTAGACTACTCAGTACAGTATAATTCGGTTGTTAATTGCAGATCCGGAGGAACTCTGGCCTCCTGCACAACGCCGCTGCGTTTGTCCTCGGAAGCGAGCTGAGGCGTGCAGCCATTGGCTTTGAGCTCGTCCACTGGCACCCACTGCTGGCGGACATTGTGCAGCGCGCTGGTTCCCTGAGTCAAGAGGAGGCCGAGATAAAAATCAGGGAAAGCGTTCAACGAATTTGTCACGAAGTACGTGCAGTGCAACTGATGAAACCACTCGACAGTGGGCATTTCTTGGCAACGAATGCACCGTAGCGTATACTCCACCCTAAAGCTCTGGTCGCGTGACCGACGAAGCCATAAGCCTCTGGCAAAGCTGTATGTTAGTGCTTATTTTGTGGTCCGTATTGCTCATGACCTTTGCAATCATGAGTTTGTGCTGGTATTGCTCTTGATAGAAGTAATTTTGGGATGCTCCCTTATTCAAGCAAGACAGCGAATAACATACCAAACCTCAATTATTCTAGTGCATCCTGTAATTCGCTTTACCGGTGTCGGTTGTTTAATTACGTCAGCTTACTATGCCGCATAGTACAGAAAGCGAGCACAGTTAGAAAAGGCATGAAGCCGCAACTGTGAAATAACATCTCGGGCGTGGCACTTCTGTAGAACATTATTATCGGATAGAGTTGCAATAACCGTTAAGCACTTAGGCGTGGTCACAACGTAACTAGAAATGCGCTTTACAACCGTGTTCTTTACGTGTCGACGCAGTTCTGGCGTCTTGTCGGCATCGTAAGGCAGGAGAAGGTGGTCAGCAACAAAGCAGCGACAATGAGCAGCGCCCAAGACCTGAACGCCGAGCAGCTTCAGCTTGGTCGACTCGGTGACGAAGTGCTCGGGCGCATTCGCTCTTTCCTCAAGATCGGTGACGTGGTGGATACAAGGACGGAGGACTTGACGAAAATGTTGACCCCCGAGGAAATAACCGCGGGCATCGTTAAAGCAGCTACCTCTGTTCTTTCTACGAGGACCCATAAATAGTCCCACAATCCATTGCGCAGTTTGCCACTCCGATCCAACGTGGCTTATAGGCGGAGCAGCGTACTAGGTGAAAACAAGTGTCTCGTATTGCTGGAAAGGGGAGAGCTGTTACTCGTTTAGCTTTTCTGTCACCCACAGTTCTACTTACCAAAAAATAAAGGTATATATGTTGGGATGATGCGTGTCGTACCTTATGCTCTAAATAATTTGAACTTGAATTCATATGCAGCAAACAACAATAACAGCTGTGCTGCTGTTCAGCAGAAAAAACAAAAGCAGCCTTGGACAGCTGGAAAGAAACTGGCCGCCACACTTTGCACAGGAAGTATCGCAGGTGTGCCATTACTTTGGGTCAAATACAAGATGGTAACTTGTCAAACGGTATTGCGTGTTTTATACCATGTATAACTTAACACTAGAGAGTCTTAGTTTAGGGGACGCAAGCGGCTTGCGTACGCAAGAACTAAGGGCGATGGTACTGCGCATGCGCAGACCCGGACGTAGGGCTCTGCGAAGGCGCAGTACCGTGGCTCCTAGTTCTTGCGTGCGCAAGCCGCATTCGTCCCCTGAACTAAAACTCTCTACTAGCTCCGGGCATTTCTCAACCAGTACTAGTGGTCTGCAATATTTTTAGCGCGTGACGGTGGCGACGTGCCAACCATGTGGGCGTACACTACGCTTCGAAAAAACTTCTCCGCTCTTTGAGGCTGTATTGTTGCCGAATAAGAATCCTTGTCTCCTTAAGTTTTGTGCATTTGCTGCAGCGCCCGGCGCTCGCTGCTTTCTCTTCAAGGATGCTGTGCCGTGGTGACACACGCCTGCCGTTCGGGGCCTAAAAGGACCGGACGCGCAGCTTTACATACAGGAAATGCATGCACTGTACGGGGTGTCTCAGCGAGGACTGCCAAAAAATTCATATAAACGGAACGTCCAAGTAGAAATGCGATTTTTTACAAACGCGATTGACGAGAACGTCGAACATCAGGAAACAGGTGAAATGTTCTTTTTTTTTGCAAATTAGTTAAATTATGATCTTTCATGAAGACACGAGTAATTAGGTGATATCAATTCAACAGCAAGTCATGCCCATTGTCAATTAATCTAAATACTTCACCGTATACATAAACGTAGGAAAGACTTACTCAAGCACCCACCAAAATAATCTGAAAATGAAGGGGCAGCGGAATGCAGCATTAATGAAACATAAAGCTCTTTGGGGCCGCAATAAACATGAGGTGGTGCGATGGATTTGGAAAAGAGTCATGGTGCTAACGCTAACGTTCGCAAATGTCATTCTGGGCTTAAAATCATATATCTTATCGGGGTTAGAAGTTAATCAAATACTGGTAGGCCATTTGACATTGGGAGCACTCGGTAGAACCACAAATGAGGCAGTGCAGATTTCCATGGGTGGAGCCTCTGTTGAAGTCTGAGAAGCGCAGGGTAAAATTAGTTTTGAAGAAACACTCAGGAACGTCTATCAGAATAAATGGGCGGCTAAGGTACATAAATATCTTTACCTGAAAAGCGTGGACACATTTTGGAGGAAATGGTCAAGAAAGCTGGCAACCAAGTATAAGGTAATCAGGAGGCTGTCGCAAATCATAAAGGACTCCGAACGCGACCCGTGCAGAAAGTTCTGGAAGCCCAAAAATACCCAACATACGAGATACAGGCATCCCAACCGCCACCGGGGAAGTATGTGAAGCTGAAGTGTGTCTCTACTTTGTTCAAAAGTGCATGGCAGCTCAGCTTCAGACTGTGAACGGCCTCCATGAGTCTGGTAACGATAAACCTGCGGGGCCTCTTCCCTCTCCACGAATTCCTCGTAGCCACATCACGCACGGTGTGCTGTATCGGGCTATAAGGTGCGTGGCGGGGGGGTCGGCGGCAGGCCCAGATGGTACTCCTCCTATGCTGCTAAAGCGCACCGGGACGCTGACAAGGATGTTATTGCTGGAGGTGCTAAGTGAAGTACTGGCATCTCGAACAGTGCCACAGGAGTGGAGATTCATGCGTGTTCGGCTGGTCTGAAAGCTGGGGTTTGACAGGACACTGCTGGATAGTTACTGGCTTATTAGCGTGACTTGCGCACGCTATAGGCTGTTTGGGCATGTGATGTGGTCGAGGCTACAAGGCTGGGCTGAGAGAGATAAAACTTTATTGTGTCATTGATGGGGTCCAGGGCTGGCGGGGGTTAGGAGACCATCCCCCATCCCGCTCCCATGTGCACGGTAGCAAACTGGCGGAGCTAAACTCGTTAACCTCCCTGCCTTTCTTTCTCCACTTTTTCCTTCCGTTCCTTCCTTCCTTCCTTCCTTCCTTCCTTCCTTCCTTCCTTCAGTGTATCGTGTGCTGGGGGGGAGCGTAACAGCTCTCTGCGGAGGATTTCTCTGAACGTGAAACTAGTTCTAAAGGACATGCGAATGGTGCGAATGGGTTCATTCCAGGCCGCTGCCTGGAGGATAACCTATTTGTTATCAACCAGGCAGTGAAAATTGAGGTAAATGAAGATCACCCTCTTCTGTTTGCCTTCCGTGACATTTCTAAGCCGCCCGACAGCGTTGAGCATGCCAGGTTGTGGCAGGTGTTGCGGGTGCTCGGTATACGAAGGAACTGCTTTGCCTGCTGCAAGGCCTATCTCTACACAGACTGCCAGGCGGCTTTTTCAGTGGGCCAGCATGCTCGTTCATCAAATTAGGCTCACCTCAGAGCTAAAAGGGGTTGGTCCAAAGTCGCCGCTTCTCTTCATGCTGTACGTGTCTTAGATGGAGGGACCCTTATCAGAATAAAGGCTGGGCTTCGAACTTAACCACTCGGAGTGGGGCATGCTGAAGGTGTGACGCTGCCAGCCCTCTTCTACGCAGAAGACATTGCCGTGCTGGCGGGTAGTATGGCGAGTTGCAGACTCTGCTTGAGATCTGTGCGGAGGACGGCACTGAGCTGGGGCTCAGCTTCGGTGCTAGAAAGTCGGTGGCCATACGTTCCTTGCCCAAGGAGGAGGAGCGTGGCTCGCCTCTTCTGCTGCAGAGCAAGGTGTTTATGTTGCTGGAAAGTCACGGATACCTCGGGTGACAGGGGCGGTAACGGATAAATATGTCCGTGAGTACGAGGTGGAGTTCCACGTAAAGGCCATGGCGCGCCGTGCTTTCCTGGTGTCGAGGGCTTTGTGGGCCTTCAGCCGATATGAGGTCACCAGGGAACTCCGGAAAAGTGGAGCGGTCCCGGCTCTCACTTTCGGAAACGCAGTTGTGCGCCTCTCGTACTCGACCCGGCAGGTTCTCGAGGTCCGCCATTGGGAAGCTGGCCGTATGGCACTGGGGTTACATGGTTTCACACCAAATGAGATGGTGCAAGGAGGCCTCGAGCACTCGTGTTTCGAAGCGAAGGAGGCGGTTGTCAAGCTTTCATACGAGAGGCGCCTCAGGGGCATGCAAGAGCGGATGATAGGCTCCAGATGCATACAAATACCTTCACCTCCGCTCACTGAGAATAAGATGGGTGGCCGAAAGCCGGTGGCTGGCTGGGCGATATGGCGTCGAGGCTGTCCGATTCCCTGAACCCTTCAAGCACGGCACAAGGCAGAGTGTGCGAGAGCAGGTGCGGGGGGCAGAGACCGAGAGGTGCAGGGCAGCAACTCGAGCGAGGACTGCGCTGGCGGCATACTGTGTCGGCAAGCTCGGTATAGCCAAAGAGACCATTGACAACTCCAGAGGGAGTGCTTTGCTGTGCGAAGCCGGTACTGGTACGCTCAAAACACACGTGTTGAGGGTCACGTTTAACGTGGATCTAAGCACGGCTTGCCCTCGATGCCCGGCCGTGGATGAGACTATCAAGCACGTCAGCGTTGTATGTCCGGGCTTGCATCGCGTTGCGCCTCGTACCCAGAGCCCAAGAGGGCAAGATTGCAGTGATGCACTCGCGGTGGTGCATGCGTCCCCATGGCACCGGAGAGCCTCCCCGCACAGATGCAGTGGAAGCTACGAAGAGGCGACTGGGGCAACGGTGCGGCGAGCAAGCGCCACGGTGGCTGCGTTTTGTGAAAAGTGGTATGGCGGCAGCAGATGGGCCGACAGAGGCGCAATAAAATATTTTCTATTGGCGTTTTTCTCTTTCCATTCATCTTATGGGCCGATATGGCATTGCCCGTTGATCGCCCGATTCAAGGGTATGTGGCCGTAGACACAGCATCATCATCGAGAGTGTAAATAGACAACCAGCAGTCGTCAAAAAGAAAGTCAAGGAAACAGAAAGCGAATAGGACGCATAAAATGGAAATAAAACTGACTATGGAGATCTACAAGAATGAAGAAAATATATGGGAAAATCTGTACGATAACACAAAAGGCAGGGCCTTGCTATTTGAGGCTCGAGCTGGTTCCCTAAAGACAAAAACTTACCGGAGCAAATACAAGCAACAAGATGAGGCATGCGTGTGCTGCAGCCAATATCCGGAGACCACTTAGCACACCTTAAGGGAATGCGAATGAATTCACCGAATTAGACCCATAGGTTGCGTACACCATCCGGAAGCGCATCCGGATGTTAAGTAAACGGCAACATCAAGCGGTCAGCAGTCGAGATAAGAAAGAGAACTTTCCAGTATTGGTTGAAAAAAATTCAGGGATAGATATTTACACATCTAAATCCGTTACGGGCATATATAGCGGTGCAAGATAGAAACGTTTCGAAGACAAGAAAAAAATTTACGAGATGCGCACTAAAATGCCAGAATTAAAAACATGTATAGCGTGCCTTCCGATGACTATTTGTCCCCGCCCCGTTTCAAAGCGCATGCCAATAAGGCGTGCTCAGCAGATGGCGCTGGTACCTTATACCAGCATCAGAAAGAAAGTGAGAGCGCACGACACTTGTACAATTTGTATTGAGAATTACCGATGATCCTTGCGCCTACTCTTTTTTTTTCTGCTTGGCCCTTAGTTTAATATTATATTTTTCTGCTCTTGGAAGGCGGATTTTTCCTTTGCACAGACATATTACTTATCGTTAATTCCCTCTGCAGCTCATATTTTCTCCTTTGTCCCTTAGGACCAATTAAAGTTTCTCTGTCTGTCTGTCCGTCTGTCCGTCTGTCCGTCTGTCCGTCTGTCCGTCTGTCCGTCTGTCCGTCCGTCCGTCCGTCCGTCCGTCCGTCCGTCCGTCCGTCCGTCCGTCCGTCCGTCCGTCCGTCCGTCCGTCTGTCTGTCTGTCTGTCTGTCTGTCTGTCTGTCTGTCTGTCTGTGTATTACAGGATGACTACTGGCCTATACCCTATATCCGGCTTGTGGCATTTTCCTAGCGTTGCAAGACAACAAAAATCCTGATGACATGTGTTGCAAATGGGTCGCAAGCCCCAAGGGTAGCGTTGACCTGGCGGCCTGAGGCACAACTGGAAGCATCCGAGGGTCCTGGCAAAGCATGAGTCGACTGCTAACAGAACAACTTGTTTATTCTAACATCGCAAAAGAGCGGCCGGTCAGGTCGACCGAAGTGGAGAGACGGGAGAGCACGCTACTCAACGGAAGAAATCGGAGCCTCTCTCTTGGCGTCCGGGGGCAGCTGCTTTTATACTCTCGGAGTCGAGGGCAAGAAGGAACGCCTCGTCAGAGGCGCACGTGATGCGGGCACGCACACGCTGAGAGACACGCTGAGACAAGAAGGTGACGCATCCGCCGGGCCGGCGCCGGTCAGACCTCCTCGCTTCACACTTGGGGAGCTCCTCTCCCCGGCTGCCGCGCCTTGACAAGCGTGGGCACCAACATGCACACACACACACACACACACACGCACACTTGAAGACACGTGGCATTGAAACATGCCTGGACGCGCTTGGCGGGGAGGCGTTGCGGCGGCGCTGAACGGGCCAAAATGTCCGCCGCTTTGAACGAAGCCCCGGCGTCCGTTGCATCCGCGCCGGCTATACCGCGCGTCGTAGGCGAAACGTAACACATGCAAGCGCAGGAATACGTGCAGCACAGACTGTTCAAGGTGAAGAAGCAATAGGCTTAATTCTATAGAGTTAAATACAAAGCCTGACTTGGAAGTCCACCGTGGAACGCAAACCATTGGCGCACCTTTTTCAGTGGGCGTTGTGAAGCTTGTACTGCGTGAGGCCATTCACCGAGCGTAATAACGGCCAACCTTTCGTTGTCAGTTGCTCGTACATTCTACAATGCAGACTTCTTTATGTCCTTGCGTAGTGCCTAGTTTACATTGGCACAAACGAGCATATCAGTAAACAAAGTTCTTTCCTAATTGGCCCTAATACGTTTGATGGAATGAGTGTTCAGTTCTGGTTACGTCATTGGGTGTTGCGTCTAGAAATTGAGAATCGTGCAGTTGTAGCCTTGCGGTGTTCAAGCGAATTCGTGAAAAAACCCCGTCCATCGCACGGTGCTCGTGCACGCTTCATAAGTATGTTGCCGGAGGCGAGGTGGCCTTGGAAATTTTATTCAATCCTCTTCCAAACAACTATTCTTTTTTCGTGTGTTCGACCGTTGTGGCAACACCTATGAACATAATGGGTGCTTCCTGCTCTTGTGAAGGCTCCTTTTGCCCTTTAACCAAATGTGGGACCTGAAAGTTAGACAAGAAAAAAAAGAGACATTTTTAGTTGCTGAAGCAAATTGTGGCATAACTGCTGCAGTAAAGGCGTATGGTTGAATTCTTTACACATTTAAATCATATTCAGAAAGACGAGCCTGTTGCTTTCTGCCTATTTCTTTAATATCGAGCAAAACCAGCACTTGCAACAACAATCGCCTCTTTTCATTACATTGCCCAACATTTTCTACATGGACTGAATATTAGATTCTATGCATGGAGATGACTGCTGCACAAAGTCCTGGTTCGAGGAACGCCACACAGGAGGAAAGCTGTAGCAATATATCATTCTGTAGTTATTCAAAAATGATATGAGAGAGCATAATGACATCAGTGCAAGCAATAGAGTCGGCCAAGTTAGAAGATATAGGGTAAAAGCTCAGTGCGGCTAACAGACTAAGGCAAGAAAGTCAACGATGGAGATGCCTCATCGTGGCTGTCTCTTCGACTTCGTCCGTTTGCCATGCTGAATTTTCAAGATGAACCATTACACAAGCTACAGCACCAAACTGGTGACACTGGTCACCAGTTGTATGTAACCTTCCTGGCTTTACAGACACAGCTTATTGCATGCGATGTGCTGCGTTAGCAGAGATTTTCCAGTCTGTTAACTATTTTATGATCTAGATCTGGTTCGCGAAATATATAGGAAGTTAAATACTGTCCAACGTTTTGTAGAACATTTCCCAGTGTTCTATTTTTACTTCAGACTTGGGAAACTACTCCATAATATTGAGCAATTACGCTAGTGTACAATATTAGGAAATTCGCACTTTGACGCATCGAGTTCAAACAACGTAGTTTTTTTTTTTTGCCATTAAAACTCAACGAAATACTTTTTTATCCAGAGCATTACCTTGCTAATAGAGAAGAGGGCTAAGTGCCTGACAGAAGTATACGATAAACCGCTTCACGCAGCGTACAAATGAAACAAACATTTCTTAGTAAAAATTTGTGCAACACTCCTGAATTATGTTGGCGGTATGCGGCCAACAACAAGTAGCAACAAAGGATGCTCACGTTGATAGTGTATAATAAAAGATGCATTTTGTTCATCGCGTTTACCGCCGTCGTACATAAGTCAGCGAAAAGAAAAATCTGTGTGGGTTCCCGCACATTAAATTATGAGTTACACTCCACACTTTTCAAAGCGCGTTTAGCAATATTAATGAGGGAAAATTAGAATTTTATGCTTTTATGCGGTGCTGGGTGAGCACTCTGTCTTATCTCTTCAGAAGACCTGTTTTGTCTATTTGGTTTACTTAATTGCACAGTGGTTTTCATTTCCCTCAAGAAATATAGTTGACGCACAGTGCATTTTCATAAGACGTATGTATGACACCTTTCATAAAAGTAATCCAGCAGTATTGATGTAGAATAATATTTCTTGGCGGATATTTGTTTTGTTGTCTGAGGACAACCTCTTGTTATTTGTTTTATCTCGAGCGATTTTCTCCCCTTCTTCTTCTTTCAGTTTTGAAATACCGCATTTCTCTTCCTTCGTCTTTTGGACTTGCAACGCGTAGCTGAAGCTCGGTTAACACGTTGTTGCTTACATGTACGAGTTGTTAGGGGCTGCTAATGCTCCTGTACGCGTAGACCTATCAGCGCAAGTGCAAGGACAACAGCTAGATTTACATTTTTTCTGTACCCGTGCTGATTTGTATCTTCGATTTATTGTTTCTCACCAAGGAGCACTTATCGTGTGCCATGGAGAAATAATATATATCAAAACGTTTATTAAAAAAAATGCAGAAAGCGAGTGGGTGGAGCCCCTAGTCCAGGGCCCCACTGGCTTGAGCGGTTCGCCGTGCTTGGTCGAGGAGCGCTAGTTGCATCTCCCGAACCTCGCTGGCGAGCCAAGTCTCCCACTGCTCCCTTCCGGAAAGTTTGCCGGCTATTTTTGGTGTATTAATTTTGGGTGGCCTGTTCTGGCAGTCCCGCGTAATGTGGGCGAGAGTTGGCCAGCCTCCGCACCAAGGACAGCGAGCGCTGTACAGCGTTGGGTGAATGGCATTTTTCAAATAAAGGTTTGGAAATGTGTACGTCTGTATTCGGCGCCAGTCATAAGAGTCCTGCCTGGATAGGTCAGGGTGTGGTGGACTGTATTTTCTTCGCTCGCGCCGCTGGTGCTCAAGGATGTCTCGTGGTAAAAAGGGGTTTTCGTCAGAGTGGTCGGCCGCTCGGTTGATAAAAGCACGAGCTGCGCCGTTCGCTCTCTCATTGCCCTGGAGTCCTGCGTGACCCAGGCACCAGATGATCATGTGTTTCTGCGTTAGGTTGGGTCCTAATAGGTGAGTGGTGCTGTGTGGTAGCCTCCCGGTGAGGAAGAGTCTACATATGACTTGGGAATCTGTTAGAGTTATCGACGATTGTCCTACAGCGTCCTTAATTTTAATAGCTAGCGCGATGGCTGAAGCTTCTGCGGTATTCGCAGACACAACTCTAGCCGTGGCGCAATTCACAAGCCCTTGATTTGCGGCCGCTCCTACAACTGCGAGGGCGTATTTGTAAGCACCACACCGAGCGACATCTGTGTAGACTGTATCCGGGTTTCCACCGAATTGCTGCATTAACTTTCGAGCTCGAGCACTTCTACGTCCCCGGTGGTATTTCGGACTCATGTTCTTAGGAATTGGGGCTACTATGATCCTTTCACGAAGGACTTTGGGCAGAGATTCGAGTTCTTCTCCCGCATACTGTGGACGAGTAGGGTAACCCACGCGGCAAAGTAATTTTCTGCCAGAGGAGGTTAAGCTAAGCCTCTCCCGTTGAGATATGAGCGTCGCTGCCCGTAGCTCCTCGTAGTTATTGTGAATCCCGAGGGCCAGCAGGCGTTCAGTAGAGGTTCCCTGTGGTAGGCCGAGAGCCGCTTTGTACGACGTTCTGATCAACGCATCTAGGGCCTTTAGTTCTGTTTTCGTGGGGTCCTGGAAAGGGAGGCTATATGTGAGACGACTTAGCACAAAAGCCTGAACAAGCCGGATCGTCTCTGTTTCCTTGAAACCTTTTCGGTGATAAGTTACTCTACGAATCATACGGGAGATCTGTTTCACCGTAGTCCTAAGGGTTTTAATGGTGTGGTCTAATCGTTTGTTGCTTTGCAGCCATAGTCCGAGGACTCGCATTTTCTGGACCTCCCTTATCTGGCTGTCTCCTAGAAAGAGGTTGACCGGCTCGCGAGTTTGACGGCCTCGACCTCGTATCCTGATAAATTCTGATTTATCGGGAGCGCAGCTCATTCCGCTGCTGCGAGCGAAGGTTTCAACAACGGTCGCTGCTTCTTGCAGGATTTCTTCTTTTTGTCCTAACGAGCCACTGGTTGCCCATAGGGTAATATCGTCTGCATATAACGCGTACCCTAGCCCAGGTATGACGTCGAGTGTTTTGGCTAAGCGTCTCATGCCGATGATGAAAAGAAGGGGGGAGAGTATCGCCCCTTGCGGTGTACCTCTATTGGGCATGGGAAAAGGGTCTGAGCGCGTAGTGCCAATGCCTATCGTCGCGATGCGAGAGGTCAGGAAAGAGCGGGCGTAATCATAGATTCTTTGTCCACAACCGATGTCATTTAGCTCAGATAAGATAAGTTCATGTGAAATAGTGTCGAATGCGCTTTTCAAATCAAGAGCCAGGACGAGATGTCCCGCACCAACCGTGGTGTTGCAAAGAACTTATTCGCGAAGTAGCAGGAAAACATCCTGTGTCGACAAATGTTGGCGAAAGCCGAATATGTTTGCAGGAAATAGGTTGCGGTCTTCAATGTAAGACGTGAGACGTGTGTGCATCACCTTCTCAAATAATTTGCCAAGACAGGAGGTTAGTGATATCGGCCTGAGATTTCGTAGATCATGAGGTTTTCCTGCTTCCGGAATAAGCACGATTTTGGCCTCCTTCCACTGTTGCGGAACTACGCCCTTCTCCCATATCTGTTCATTAAAATACCGGGTAAGCTGTTCTAGATGCTCGTCGCTCAGGTTCCGGATCATAGCATTTGTGAGCTGATCTGGTCCTGGAGCAGTATTTCTCTTCGCAGCTTGCGCTGCCGCGAAGAGTTCTGCCTTAGTTATCGGAGCGTCTAGCACCGCGTTTTCTTGCCCTTGGTATGGCAAGGTGCATGGGGGAGTGAGAACTGCTCCTACGTACTTCTCTTTAAGCTTAGTGAGGAGGGCCTGATCTGTTCCTGAAAATTCTCCGGCAAGTTTTTGAAGGGTGCGGTTATTGGCCGTTTTTGTCTTTCCTGGTTCCATTATGCTGCGGAGTATCGCCCATGTCTTGGAGGTGTGTAACGTTTCGCGAAGTGAGTCACAAAAGCTCGCCCAACTCGCTGTCTCTAACTGCTGTGCGTAAGCGTTTGCCCGTTCTGATATTTCAGCAATTCTGTGGCGCAGTTTCCGATTAAGTCGCTGTTTTTTCCATCGTTTAGTTAGCCCCCTTCTGGCTTCCCACATATGTAGCAGATGGTTGTCAACTACCGGCGTTTCCGCTGTGAGCGCTAGCCGCCTAGATGTTGCTTTATGAGCGTCTCGTATGTGTGTTGCCCACTCTTCAGCGTTCTCAGGTGATATCTCCGGCATGGGGATGTTGCGATAATTTACCCAGTTCGTGATTACCACCTGGCCACAGGGTCGCCGAATTTTCGGGGAGCCTACCGACACGCTGATAATGAAATGGTCACTGCCTAGATTGTCTCCTAGATTGGTCCAGAATACCTCGTCGACATTATTTGTGAACGTTAGATCTGGAAAGGTGTCTGCACTGACGCCGTTACCTAATCTCGTCGGGTTTTGAGGGAGAATGATGAGTTGGAGATCATATGCTTCGGCCGCTGGCTCGAGCTCCCGGCATTTGGGGGTGTCTGTTCGGTAACCCCAGCTGGTGTGAGGAGCATTGAAGTGCCCAAGAAGTAGTAGTCTATCCTGGGTGCCGGTGTGACCCATGACGTACCGAATGATGGCCTCAAAATCGGCCCTCCTTTCTTTAGGTGGGCTATACACGCTCGTGATTATGGTTTTTGCCTTGCTACGCTTCTGCGGTAGTATTGTTATAATTTGGTGGTTGATGCTGCTAGTCGCCAGATAATCTATACTGATTGCTATGTCCTTGAGCACCATCGTCGCGACCTTAGGGTAGTCTGGGCGGGATATCGTGTAGTAGCCAGTCAATCTGACCGGCTTGTTACCGATCTCTTGCAAACAAATAACATCAGGTTTGACTGGCACCGTGTTAATGTATTGTTGTAGAGCTGCCACCCGTTTGTAGAAGGTGCGGCAGTTCCATTGCCAAATTTCGAGATATTCGTGATGTGCTCGCGTTTTACTCGCCATGAATAGTGCTTTCGCTGTCCGAGGTCGGTATGGGTCGCGGACGGCGGTTAGATTGAGCACTGGGGCAAATGCTGGCTCGCTTACGAGCCGCGCTCTTTGCACTGGCCACGGATTCATGAACGTAAGTTTTTAGGCTTTGAAATTCTGCGTACATCTGCTGCTGAAAATTTTGCATAGTTTGTAATTGATGCACAACTTGTTGGAGTGTGACCTCCACAGAATGCGGCGTCGTTATAACCTCGAGAGGCGTGCCTGCTGCTTTAGTATGGGCTGTTTTGTTCGTTTCGGTACAGCGACTAGCTTTGAGGGAGGCCAACTCTCGCTTAATTTCTGCCAAGCTCTCGCGGAGAAGCTTGTTCTCGTTAATGATCTTCCGATATTCGGGATTTTCTGTTACAGGAGCAGTAGGAGAAACGACTCGTGCCCAGCTTACCGTGTTATCTTGTGGCGCTTGCTTGGTCACAGTGCCGAAAGCCCCCGATTTAGGCGATTTTGGTGATTGGGAATGAGGTGGGTTTTTGGGATTGGAGTTCTTTCGGGTCCCCGATCTTGACCTGGATCGACGGCGAGTCTATGGTACCTCCGGTGAGGGATCCGATGCGGATTCTCCATCATCGGAACTGAACCAACGTAGGCGTTGAGGTGGCTTCGTTGAACTGTCCTTCCGGGTAGTCCGTTGAACGCCAGTCCTCGGCGTTCTTTTGCTTTGGGGTTTAAGACGTTTCTTACAACTTCGGTCTCCTGTGATGTGACCCTCCCCACAGGCTGCACACTTGGGAGCGCACTCATGTCCGGCTACAGGGTCCCGTTGTCCACACGTACGACATACTGGAGTGTCCGGCTGGGGACAGACGTCCGATCGGTGACCAATTTGGTGACACACTTTGCACACCTGAGCGGTAATTTTGTAGGGATAGCAAGCAAGTTCTCCGCCGTTGTAGTAGACGTACCGTGGCGTAATTCCTCCAAAAAAGGTGATAATGGCCGCTTTAGTGTTACGGAACATGCGCGCTTGGAGAATTTCAACCCCTTGCGTGCGTATGCGTAGATTCGCTTTTAGCGTTTCAGGCGTCGTGTGCGGGTCCAAGCCGTGAACGACACCCTTGGTTGTCCCGTCACTTGTCGCTACGTAGGCATTGACCGAGTGAGGCCGGCCGTTGATGTTTAGCATTGCAATACGTCTAACGCAGTCCGCCACTGTCTGGTGCGGCGTGGACACGATAAAGATGTTGGAGCCCTGCTTGATTCTGAGCAGAAATTGCTCACCTGATATTTGCCCGTTGCATGCAGCAATCACGGCATCCGCCAGTAGTGGACTAGTCAGGTTCTTGACCGGTAGCCCTTGATGCGGTCGCACCACTATCTTGAAATCATCCTTTGGCAGGGGGGGTAACCGCCTGTATGCTGGTTTGTGTTTAGATTTTCCGGTTGCTTGACCAGCAGAAACTTGCTGATTCTTCAAGGTCCCCGAATATTCCAGTGCTCTAGTCTTCTTCTCTTTCGCATCGTTTTTTTTCTGCCGAAGCGTGAGGACCGTCTGCCAATCCCCATCTGTTTGACTTTGGCTCTCTGTCCCGGCGTTCTGGTCGCTGGGTCCTTTTGGTGTCGTGAGGTTGGGAGCAGCGGAGTCTTGAAAATCCATGTTGTCAAGGTCCTGGCGGCGCGTGTCCGTCACCCGCGAGAGTCCGGGACGCGCAGTTGCGTCGGGCGGTTGATTTGCAAGAGCCATCGAGCGGTCGGTGGGAAACTGCGGGAAAGCCGCTTCCCATATGACTCCCGGCGAAAGCGGCCCGGGCAAGGGCGGTCGGTGAAGGTCGCGTCGTCTCGGTGGTTGGGGAGTTCGCCGACGACACGTCCGTTCCCTTCCAAGGCGAAACTCGTTCTCCATGGAGAAATAAACTTTCAGCTTTAGTGGGCCTTGTGAATTGTTTCGGTCACCCTGCTTTTCCCTCGTATTCACATCGTAGTTTGCTGCTAGGAGCAGCAGGTCGATGATGAACCTGACTCGACCTACTGTGGCGGAAATGACCCGTTCATTTATAGCATTGCCTACACCGAGCATTCCACCTTCAAGTCTGACAGTTTCCTTCTACAACATTCGTCATCAGCGAAGAGTTAGATGCGAAAAAAGACAGTTACTCCTTGGTGATGCTTGTAGACTTGGATGTCTGCAAGTGCATGTTGCTAGGGCGTAGCCCTATGATTGCAGAACATGGACCTGGGCGTCCCCCAGCTGAGGGTCCCGGTTCGCTGGGTGTTACGGCTCGCAAGAAGAGAGCGCGATATAAGAGACGAAGAAGAAGAAATATTGAAAGAAGCATGTGGTTGCTGCAGTGCTGCATAATATCGGGGCCTGTGCGACCTTCCCTTTATAACAAACGAAAATAAAAAGTTTATTGCGTGTTGTTTTCCCACATAGAATGTGTCCCGTCAAAATCATTTTAGGGCGTAGTTATTTAATGAAGTGTGTGTGTGTGTGTGTGTGTGTGTGTGTGTGTGTGTGTGTGTGTGTGTGTGTGTGTGTGTGTGTGTGTGTGTGTGTGTGTGTGTGTGTGTGTGTGTGTGTGTGTGTGTGTGTGTGTGTGTGTGTGTGTGTGTGTGTGGGTGGGTGGGTGGGTGGGTGGGTGGGTGGGTGGGTGGGTGGGTGGGTGGGTGGATGTGGGTGTGTGTTAGCGTGTGATGCGAGAGGACAAAGAGGTAGAAATTACTTGCTCCGTTGGCTTGTGGGGGCTCTCAAGGAATAATTTGAACCTACATATGGGGGGTACACATTCTTTAGTTATTCTTAAGACGGCTCGATAAACAGATGTTGTGATTTTGAGAGAAATCCTGTTGAACAGAACATTTCTGTTTTTTTTCCACAAGAAATGCAATGCCGTAGTATTGTAGTGCGGCGTGCCTCATAATCAGAAAGTGGTTTTGGCACGTAAAACCCCATAATTTAATTAGGTATTGTAGTGCTCGCTTTAGATCTGTGGGATTGTTCATTCGAACTCACGTAACATCGTGAAATTTCATTTCGCCACTTTATTTCGAGGGTTATCTTACAGGAATATTCCTGTAGTAAATTCACGACAGCTTGGCGCAGTAAGACAAAAAATTAAATTATGGGGTTTCACGTGCCAAAACCATTACATCATTATGAGGCACGCCGTAGTAGAGCACTCCTGATTAATTTTGACCAGCTAGGGTTCTTTAACGTGCACCTAAATTTAAGTACACGGGTGTTTTTGTACTTCGCCCTCATCGAAATGCGGCCGTCGTGGCCGGGATCTGACCGCGCGACCTTGTGCTTAGCACCGCAACACCAAAGCCGGTGGGTAGCTAAGTAAAACAAACAAATCGTGCGTGACACTCACAATTCTGAAGGTCAAGCGTGGCGCTGACGGCTGATTCAAACGCAAAGTGGACCATCCGGAGATCAGGGTTGGTCATCTCGGCGACCTTCAGAGCATTGACCAGTGCACAGCCGACCATTTTGTGCAGCGCCGCGATGGGGCTGCCCGGCAGCTCATAAATGATACACTGCGAAGGAAAGGCGAAAGTCGCATGCGAATCGTACGTGGCGATCACTTTTGCATTTATTTACTTAACCCTTCGCAACAAGCAGTTCACAAAAATGAACTGCTTTAAGACATATGCGTTCTAAACCTGTAGTTACAAGTAACGCATCTACGATAAGGAACAAAGCACCCCACCCCCATAGGGCCCTGTAACACAATACGTCGTTACTAATATTACGTAAACATCTAAACACACTGAGTAAGAATGTAAAAAAATACAATGTTAGAAAGTGCTTACAACGCAACTCATTCATATAAACTGTGCACGATAGATATAACACAAAAGTTAATCATTTCCTATTGCTTTCCTTGTCACTCACGGTTAGCTAGCTCTCATGAAACACATAGCGGACAGGTAGCAGGCCAGGCAGGCGTGTGGCAAGCTCTGGGGCGGAATCTTATAACGGTTCAGAAAGCGAACGGTCTCCTTAGCATCACGTGATTGGTCAGAATTGTGCTTGCGCCACCGGCTGTCACAGACAACGGGGCGGCACCGCAAATTATGAACACGTCACGTATCGGTCAATAATTTAAAAGTGAACCTGTCGTCGGCTAAGAGCGGAATTGGCGAATAGGCAGTTCGCTTTGTGTTCGCTTCCTGTGGCTTGGCTGTTGGCTTGCTGCCGCGGTGACCCGCGAGCTTCATGTGCGTGCGTTGGTTGCCTCGGAGCCTGTGACGTGCCGTCGTCGTCTGCGTAGCGTTGCTCTCCCGGTGCCGACGACGGCTGGAGGTGGCTGGAAGTCCGCTTTCGAAGAGCTGGAGGAAAATAGTTTGCGCTGTCACTCTCGGCTTTCCAAGCAGACCTTCTGTTGGCTGTCCTAAGTACTGGAGGAGATTCGATTCTAGCGTGCCAGTGGCCATTCCACAGAGAGGAAGGAATTACACGCTACGGTTCCTAGCCACCGTGCTGCAGCTTCCCGAAGTCTTTCACAAGGAAAACGTTCTTCGGAATTGTCAAAGTTTCTGTCGCCGACACCGTCCACGAAGTTGCTCTGAAAATTACTGTCGTTAGCTGGAAGAAAAGTTAGGTCAGCTTTCTTGTGATACCGGCTACCAAATCCAAAGCCAAGACGACGTTTGCATGGCGATTTCGAATTTCGGGTGCCACTGCCAGCGTCAATAGCATGCAGATTGCCATTCAGCAGGCAGAGGCGTTCCACCCAGGCAGCTTCAGCGCTTGATATGCTCGGCTGCTGAGACTGCAGTCATGACGGGAAGTGTACGGATGTCTCTGGTTTGGCAGCCTTTTCTCGCTCTAGTTCGCAAGTGCCGCACTTTCGTTCTCAATTTCACAGTTTAACGCACACCGTTACCCTGCGCTCTTTTATTTTACTTAACGCAGGCAATACAGGACCAGTATTCTGTAATGTGCCATTTCATTTTTCAATGTTTAATATGACACGATACACCTAGAGGGAGACCACAGTGAAACCCGCAGTGCGGCGGCGTGCGAGTCATGTCCGATCCGATGACGGAGTAAAAAAAATTGACATAGGACGTTAGAAAACGCGGCCTTAGGAGTTAATTCGCAATTCTCTTGCTCACGCTACTCTGGAAGTGCTGGCAGTGCAAGCCTAGTCTTAGCGTGGTACCAGACGAAGTGGCGCTTGCGACACAACGCTTGCCTCTCGGCTGAGAAAGAAAAAAAAAGCATTCATATATTACTTAAAGCATTGCGTAAGCGCCCGGTACCGCACGTTTATACATTGAAACTTGCAAGTGTGAAGAAGAAGACGCGCCTCGCGGCACAGACACATCGCCAACGCGCGGCTCGGCTCCGCTCGCGCTGTTGATTACTGTCGCCTTTTTTGGACAGTGCTTCGGGCTGTCTCGCCGTTCCCGGTCGCTGCGCTTTTGCCTCAGGAGCCGCCAATAAACCTCTTCTCAATTGGTGGAGGTGCTGGGACTCAAACCCCGTCGCTTGTAACCCTGGAGCTGCGATCAAGAACCCTATCGCCCGCCATGACCGACAGCTCATCCCAAACGGCGCCGACGCCGCAGTCCGTCACTTGCACCGGCGTTGCACGACAACGCGACCCCAAGATCTTCAGCGGTGCAGACGACGAAGACGTAGAAGACTGGTTGGCGTCATATGAACGGGTGAGCGCGCACAACAAGTGGGATGATCCAGCCAAGTTAACCCACGTCATCTTTTATCTGGCTGGTGTTGCCCAACTCTGGTTTCACAACCACGAAAGTGACTTACCCACATGGTCCATCTTCAAGACAACCTTTACAGAAGTGTTCGGCCGACCCGCTGTTCGCAAACTGCGCGCTGAACAACGCTTGCGCACCCGAGCACAGCAGACGGCAGAAACATTCACGAGCTACATTGAAGACATCATGGACCTGTGTAAGCGAGTCAACGCGGCAATGCCCGAAGCTGAGCGAATTCACCATATACTGAAGGGCATCGATGACGGCGCTTTCCAGATGCTTCTAGCCAGGAATCCGCGCACTGTGTCCGAAGTCGTCAGCCTATGCCAAAGTTATGATGAGTTACGGAAGCAACGCGCTTCGACTCGGCGTGCTCTGGGCAGCGACGACTTGGTGGCAAGCCTTGACAGCATGTACGACCCATGCTCGTTACTTCAACGGGTCAAGGACTTCGTGCGTAAGGAAGTTGCCCGCCAACTTTCTTTAGTCCCCTTCACTCAGGAGCCCACCTCCCGTCTTCCAAACACGCTCCGCACTCTCATCTCCGAAGAGGTCGCTCAAGTTGTCCCTTCCGCACACCATCAGCCGCCTGCAGCCACGAATCTCAACTCTGCTCTGGCAGTGCAGCCTGTCGCGACTCCTCCCACCTATGCGCAGCCAGTCCAGCCTGTGGCCGCGCCTCTTACGTACGCGCAGGCAGTACGCAGGCCTCCGCCTTCGTCTTTCGCGACCCATTCCCAACCGGTGCCACCGGAAGCCCATGCTGCATCTTGGACCGCACCGAGAGCTAATCCTTGGAGGACGCCGGATAATCGTCCCATCTGCTATTCTTGCTGCACTCCTGGACACGTCGCCCGATATTGCCGACGTCGGCCTCAAGCGTTCGGCGACGCCTCTCGGCCCTTCCAGTACGGCAGCCAGCCCTTTCGCCAATACGCCACTCCTTCCCCTCAACCGTATGCTCGTGCTGACCTTCCAGAATTTCCTTCGCGTCGCTCGCCATCCCCTCGCCGACGCTCGCTCTCCCCAATGCGTCGGCGACCCGCACCACCTGACCAGGAAAACTGAACGTCGCAGTTCACGAGGCAAGAACTGCGCCCCATTCGAACTGTCTAAGTCCTCGCGCCTGTCCTGCTAACGTGGTCGAAATTAGTGTAGAAGGTGTTCCTGCATTCGCTCTTGTGGATACCGGCGCAGCCGTTTCTGTGATAGCCGCCAAACTGTGCCGTTCGCTGCGCAAGGTGACCACGCCGCTTTCTGGACTGTCGCTTCGTACGGCAAGCGCTCAGCACGTCACTCCGCACGCAGCCTGTACTGCACGTGTGCTTATTCACGGCATTGTTTACATAGTCGAGTGCATTGTTCTTCCCACCTGCTCGCATGACGTCATCCTCGGATGGGACTTCTTATCCCGTCATAAAGCCGTGATCGACTGCGCACGCGCCGAAGTTGAATTTTCCCCTTGTGACGCACCCTTGCACGAAGATTGTGACCGCCCTTCTAAACTTACCGTGCGCGAGGACACAGATATTCCACCTGGCTCCTTCGCTCTCGTACCCGTCTCTTGCGATGCCATCACTGATGCAACGGTCCTCTTCACACCTTCCGACGTCTTCATGAGCCGTAAATCTCTCCGACTACCCTTCGCAACACTTGGCATGGCTGGCGGCTGTAGCAATATATACTTTTGCAATCCCCTCTGTGCGCCTATTACATTGCTCGTTGGTGAATGCCTTGGCATCGTGGAACTCCTCGACTCTTCGTCTTTGGTTGACGTCCCCGGAGACTCTTTTGATGTCGACTCCGGCCCGTCGTCTTCGCTTTCCGCGCTTGACGAGACGTCCAAGGATGCATTCTCGAGTGCCATCGCCGATACCCTCACACCTGCCGAACGCGCCGACCTTCTTGATCTCCTGCACCACTTTAGAAGTTCATTCGACGTTTCACAACCTCACTTGGGCCGCACGTCGGAAGTGCAGCACTACATTGACACCGGTTCACATCAGCCGTTACGTCAACGACCCTACCGCGTCTCGGCCGAAGAGCGTCGTGTCATTACCACCCAAGTCGAAGATATGCTGCGCCGTGACGTTATTCAACCTTCGCACAGTCCCTGGGCATCGCCTGTCGTTCTCGTTCGCAAGAAGGACGGGTCTATTCGTTTTTGCGTCGACTACCGTCGGCTAAATAAGGTAACGCGCAAAGACGTCTATCCTTTGCCGCGCATCGACGACGCCCTCGACAGTCTTCAGGGAGCAGAATTCTTTTCGTCCCTTGACTTGCGTTCGGGGTACTGGCAGGTACCGATGGCTGCATCCGATCGCCAGAAAACCGCATTCATTACGCCTGACGGCTTATATGAATTTAACGTAATGCCGTTCGGGCTTTGTAACGCCCCTGCCACCTTTGAACGACTCATGGACAACACGCTGCGTGGCCTCAAGTGGTCCATATGTCTGTGTTACCTCGACGATGTCGTGGTTTTCTCGCCTGATTTTCCGACTCACCTGCTCCGCCTCAAACTTGTTTTGACCTGTCTAACGAACGCTGGCCTCCAACTCAACCTCAAGAAGTGCCGCTTCGCCGCGCGAGAGCTCACCATTTTAGGCCACGTTGTGTCCAAGCACGGCGTTCTACCCGATCCTGCAAAACTTCGAGCAGTCGCTGAGTTTCCGAAGCCTCAGACCATCAAAGAACTTCGGAGCTTTGTGGGCCTATGCTCATATTTTCGGCGCTTTGTTCGGAATTTCGCATCGATCATGGCGCCATTGACTCAGCTTCTGCGCGGTGACACCACCCTCTCCTCCTGGTCCCCTGCATGTGACTCCGCCTTCGCTACGCTGCGTCGTCTTCTCACCTCCCCACCTATTCTTCGCCATTTCGACCCGTCGGCTGCAACTGAGGTACACACAGATGCCAGCGGGGTCGGTCTCGGCGCCGTCCTCGC
This sequence comes from Dermacentor andersoni, assembly GCF_023375885.2. Lineage (NCBI taxonomy): Eukaryota > Metazoa > Arthropoda > Arachnida > Ixodida > Ixodidae > Dermacentor > Dermacentor andersoni. Next base: position 182,358,905 of record NC_092817.1, on the reverse strand, counting down.
CCAACGAAAGCCAGGCTACCCCGAATACGTAGTCGCCTATGCGAGTCGCACGCTGACGAAGCCTGAGGCCAATTACAGCGTGACCGAAAAAGAGTGCTTGGCCTTAGTATGGGCACTTGGCAAGTTCCGACCATACCTGTACGGGCGCCCATTCGACTTGGTCACAGATCACCACGCGCTTTGTTGGCTTGCCAACTTGAAAGATCCCACTGGCCGCCTAGCCCGTTGGGCATTACGCATCCAGGAGTACGATATTCGCGTCGTATACCGCAGTGGGCGAACACACTCCGACGCCGACGCCCTGTCTCGTTCACCTTTACCTCCAGACTCGGCCTGCGGAACAACTTCCGCACACTCCATCTCATCTCTCGACATGGACTCCTTTGCCACCGCACAACGTCGTGACCCGTGGATCGCTTCTCTTTTCGACTATCTTTCTGGATCATCGACCATCCCTGTATCCCGAACCCTCCGACGCCAAGCAGTTCATTTTGCCATTCGTGACCAGCTGCTCCACCGACGCAATTACTCGCCTGAAGGCCGTCGGTGGCTTCTGGTGATTCCCCGCAGCTTAAGGTCACAAATATGTGCCGCTTTCCACACCGATCCACAGTGTGGCCACGCCGGAGTCTTCAAGACGTACGAACGAATTCGCCACCGCTACTACTGGCGCGGCATGTACAATTTTGTACAAAAATTTGTTCGATGCTGTCTTGACTGTCAACGCCGCAAATCGCCGCCTTTACGCCCGTCTGGTGCCTTGCAGCCGCTCCCGTGCCCTGCCACACCCTTCGATCGCGTCGGCATCGACCTATACGGCCCGCTTCCTATGACGCCAGACGGCAATAGGTGGATCATAGTTGCTGTTGATCACTTGACACGCTACGCCGAAACTGCTGCTTTACCAAGTGCTACGGCACGGGATGTAGCCTTTTTTGTTCTACATCGCTTCGTGCTTCGACATGGCGCACCTCGAGAACTCCTCAGCGATCGGGGTCGCGCCTTCCTCTCCGAAGTCGTCAAAAGTTTGCTCTCGGAATGCCGTATTATTCATCGGACAAGCACGGCATACCATCCCCAGACTAACGGACTCACAGAGCGATTTAACCGCACACTTGGTGACATGCTGTCGATGTACGTGGCATCTGATCATGGTAACTGGGACCGCATCCTTCCATTCATCACGTTCGCGTACAACACCGCGATCCAGGCCACTACGGGATTTTCACCTTTCTTCCTCCTGTATGGCCGCCAGCCTACGCATACCATCGACACGCTCCTTCCGTACCGTTCTGACGCCTCCGAGTGTCTACCTGTGTCCGACGTCGCCCGACAGGCAGAAGAATGCCGCCAGCTAGCGCGCTCCTTTACGGCCGAGCAACAGCAGCGCCAGAAAGAAAACCGCACCGACACGCTTCCGAACACCACCTACGCTCCAGGCGTTCTTGTGTGGTTGTCTGTGCCTTTCCAGACTCCGGGGCTTTCCTCGAAACTCGTCCCAAAATTCGAAGGGCCTTACCGAGTCTTGGAGCAAACATCTCCGGTGAATTTTCTAATTGAGCCACTGTCACCACCTGAAGACTTGCGCCGGCGTGGACGTGACATTGTTCACGTCTCGCGTCTCAAGCCCTACCACGACCCTCTGCCTCCTGATTCTTAAGGCGCCAGGATGGCTCTTTTTTGTCCGGGGGGAGATTGTGAAGAAGAAGACGCGCCTCGCGGCACAGACACATCGCCAACGCGCGGCTCGGCTCCGCTCGCGCTGTTGATTACTGTCGCCTTTTTTGGACAGTGCTTCGGGCTGTCTCGCCGTTCCCGGTCGCTGCGCTTTTGCCTCAGGAGCCGCCAATAAACCTCTTCTCACAAGGTATTACTTAATTTATATTTTATATTTAATTAACAGCCACGAACCTTCTGCGGTTCTGCGACTAACGCGCAATATGATGACGCGCACTTCAGAGGCGGCACCCTCTTGTATATTGGCCGCGTCCTTCCCTTCTTCCACCTCTTGCTTGGAAGCGGCCCACTTACTGACGCAAGCAGTGAATGGAGCCGTTCGCTTTTCGAACTGTTTATAAGCTTCCCTGCAAACTTCTAAGGGTTTCCAGAAGTTTGCAGGGAGAAGAAGTTTGCAGGGAGAACATGGCCACAATTAGTACATGACCGGGGTAATTGGAGAAGTATGGGAGAGGCCTTTGCCCTGCAGTGGGCGTAACCAGGCTGATGATGATGATGATGATGATGATGATGATGTAAGCTTCCGCCCCTGCTTTCTACATGATTCAGCAAAACAGTCAGGCAGCTATCATGCGCAGCCTCAACTACGGATGTTCGCTGTATGAATATTATTGTCACGGCTGGTTGTGGCTTCTCAGACGATGATGGTGCGGTAGTCCTTAGATCCTCAGTTTCCGTTTCGTATTCTTTTGACCGCTAACTCCACGCCGCGCCGAACCTTGTAAATGTACTGCACCGTGTTCCCTTTCCCATCTCTGCGAATAAACGCAGTCTATACTTGGTCCCCGTACAAGGAAGTCCTATTTTTCCTGCTACGCTCCGCACCCCCGGCCGTCGGTCTCATTTCGTAGGCGTCGCGTCCCGGCCGCTCCGTCGAGGCAAGACTACAACTTGCAAATACAACAGTTGTCTGTGCTTGAACGACGACTCTCCTTAATTTTTTGTGTATGTGCGCTTGTCCTACGCTTGCTGTAGCGGTTCAATGCTGCCTGTATCGTAAATACATCGCCTATATACAGGGGGTGTTTTAGAGCGCATGCATCTTTTAGGCGCCCGTTCCTGCGGAGAGCGTCGGCGTAACCGAGCGAACGAGCACAGCGAAGGATACAAGACGGCGATAGCGAGTAGAGCGCAAGAAGAAAGCGGAGGAAGAGGGTGCAGTGAAAACATGAGGCGGAAAGCGGAAGAGGAGGGTATGGCGAAAGCGTGAGAAGGAAACCGTAGTGCCGCACAAGACAGGCTCTGCGGCGACGATTGGTGCGATATGGCGCCCGAGTAGCGCGCGTCGTCTGCGAGGTCTGTTTGCAGCGGCTGCTATGAATCGCGCCCATGCGTCACCCACGCGCTGCCTCTCACAATCTGCCGATTAGCGAGGTGGTCGCGCCACACTTCGCTCCATTTGCAAACTGCCGCGCCAGCTAATATATTGCGAAAGGAAAACACGCACAGAGCTGACGGGAAATATCGAACGCCCACCAATCATTGAAAACAAAAAGGAAAAAAAATCATTTCGGCCCCAGTACTGGAGCCTCTCTCGAAATGAAGAGAATGAACTGAACATTGGTTATACACGCCCCGTGGTGTGACGTAAGCATCGAGTGTATATCGGGGGCAGATTGCCTGAGTTGCGATCGAGCGCGTGTGACGTCGTCTCAATATGAAGGGATTCCAGGTGAAGCCTTGCCGTCTTGTTTTTTTGCTTTGCAATTATCTTCGCGCTATTCCAGTCGTTGTCGTGGCTCGTGTACACTGCGTGTTTTGCCAGCGCATTTCTTGCAACGTGCTTATTGTTGACATCATAGTTGTGTTGTGTTAATCTTTTTCCGAAATTGCCCATTTCACCGATGTACACGTGTTCACAACCAGCGCAAAGAATCGAGTACACATCACACACGAACTTCTCGTTCTCGAGCTTGTCTGGAACACGCCACTTCGTACTTCCTTATTGCCAGTGTTTCAAACTGCTTCGATATCTATAAACGTAGTTGTTATGTATTTTGAACTGTTATATCAGCACAAAAAAAGGAATATTAAGCATTTTCTTGCATGAAATAAATCTGCTTTACTAAGAGTTGAATGTACCACGCCGTAGCTTCGTGACCAGGCGCGCCAACGTGAAACAGCTGTACAGAGAGGAGCTGTACAACCGACATCGGGCCGCGTTTCGACGCGTACAGCCGTGCCACACTGTCAGCGCATGTGTGGGCGCGCGGATGCGAGCTTGCGCGCGTCCGCAAGCGTACGTGTGGTCGGGGCTTGGAGCTTTCTATCAGCGATAACGAACTCTGGAACATTGCTTTTTTTCCTGTACTTCGTCTGCGTTAGTTTTTTCGCTCTCGCGTTGGTAGCATCGGGAAGGTGCTTTCTAAGAGGAGGCATTGACACGTGTATTTATTTATTATTTTTCTGGAAACAGCACTACACCCGCTAACAAAACGTTATCGTTAAGCGCAAGACTCGCCTGCTTGTTTTGAAATTTACTCGAAGGTTATCATCGATTCTATCTGTTTTGTATGTTCTCGCCTAATGTTGTGTAATCGATACTAGGGGCGTCCCGAAAGTAAGTTTCGTCGTTTTTTTAAGGGGAAGGTGGTGCACCAGGTAAAAGAAACAATCGTCATAAGAATCCACGCCTGTTGCTGGTTCAACGACGGAAGGAGCGTCAGCGGAGGAGGAATGAAGCACCGAAGAAGAGATAGTAGTGCTGCGAAGTCGGGGGTCCGTGCGGCCATCGAAGTTCCCATCGATGGAGCCGTGCCAGGTGCCGAATGAATGAATGAAACCACGTTTATTCCACATTAAAATGCGTCGAAGACGCTGCGGTGGAAAGAGGAGGGGTGTTATTGGAAAAGGGGAAGGGTAAGGCTGCCTCCGTTTTATTAATGAACGTCCTGGAGGCAGCTAAGTGGGGGCGGCATGACGCTTGTGGCTGTCGCGGAGCCGATCGCCGACGGGTGGTGCTGCAGGGTCCTGAAGGAACAGCAGCAGTGCTCGCCAGAGCTCGATGGCATGGTCCGGAGACGTGGTATCCGGGCAAGCCCAAGTCCGGAGAGAAGAAGGCCAGGGTCCCCGCTGTATGGTGGCCAGGGCACGAAGCCTTGGTGGGATGTAGAGGGGGCACTCCCAACAAAGGTGGTTTAGATCAGCACGACATGTGCACATGGAACAGAACCCACTTACGGGTGGTGGTGTGCCACCCTTGTGGAAACGGTTCAACAAGTGAAGAGTAAGGAGGGTGCTTGTCTGGATTCTCCGAAGCAAGACTGATTCTCGCCGTGTGAATACCTTTGGTGGAAGTGACGGTGTAGAGAGTGGATTGCCCACTGCTGCGAGGTAGGCGGCACGTCGTTGTTTGGTCGCATGCTTGTCTGCCATTGGGTCTGCTACCTCAGGTGTGGTAGCTAGGAGAGGATAAGGACTATCGGTGGCTCTGGCTAGCGCGGTAGAGAGATGAGCGCGCGCCAATCTATGAGCCTTCTCGTTTCCGGGGATACCGCAGTGCGCAGGGACCCAGTGGATGATAACATCGTGACCGCATTCGCGGAGCAGGCGTGCCTGGTGCCGGATCTTCTGCAGTACGGGATCTGCGTAAATAACATTAACACATGCCCGATGGGCAGCCTGGGAGTCTGTGTACACATGATGGTGAACAGGGTCAGTTTGAGACGAAGTTGTGAGGGCCGACTCCAAATAATCTACGACGGCCATTAGCTCAGCGCGGGTGCTGGACATTGCTTCTGCTGATATATGATGGTGGCGGTTCTGATTTTCATTTGTCTGGTCGTACCACGCAGTGGCATAACAGGTGTTACTAGCGTCGTCTGCAGGCAGTGCAGCGTCCGTGTATACGATGCGTTCAATCAAGGAGAGTGAACTCGTAGCCTTAGCATGCCTCTTGGCATATGCAAGGCGCCGCATTCGCTGAGTAGGGTCCATATTGAGAGGAAGTGGCCTGCCATCGGTGAGAGCCGTGATTTCCCACGGCGGCGTGTTGTTGGGCAAAATCGGCATTTCGTGGACGTCATACCCGACGAGCATGAGCGTGTGTCGCCCGGCTTTTGTGGCGCGAAGTCTCGTCTCTTGTGTATAGATGTGCATGTCTACGAGCTCGGACAGGTTGTTGAGTTTGCTACAACTTTTAAGTGCTTCGAGGCTTGTGTACCTTGGGAGTCCAGTTACAATGCGTTTGGCTTCGTTAAGTAACCGGTCGAGCGTGTGCATCTGTGTGCGGTTGACTGGATGATACGGCAGCCCGTACATGATACGGGAGACAAGAAAAGCTTGAGCGAACTGCCGCATTTCACGTTCGTTTACTCCACGGGTGCGGGTAGAGATTTTGCGTAAAGCGTGCAGGATTTGTTTGCTGGTCTTCGTAACGCATTGGAATCAAGTGTTAGCTGTGCAGTTCTCGTCTAGGTGCATACCGAGTATTCGGATAGTAGATTTCCGTTTGATGGGTTGGTCACCGATGTACAGTTTAAAAGACTGCTTTTCTTCCTGCTTTCGAAAGGTAGACCTGCCACCATGAATGACGACAAACTCTGTTTTGTCTGGAGCAGTGTGTAAACCCGTTTCCGTGGCATAGGCGTGAATAATGTCGAGAGCTCGTTGTAAGACGTCCTCCTGCTCCCCGATGCACCCTTGATGCGTCCACACGGTGACGTCATCGGCATACACCGCGTGTTTCAGGCCCGATACGTCGGCAAGGCGCTTAGGTAGCTGGTGCATAGCTATATTAAACAGCGTCGGTGAAATAACCGAGCCCTGGGGGACGCCTACGCGGTTGGTTCGTATGGCACTGGCGTCGTGACCAACTTCGACTTGGTATCTTCGCTCTTCAAGGAAACCCGCTATGAAGTTGTACATCTTCCCTCTGATGCCAAGGGCACGTGCTTTGACCATGATAGTGTTATGTGGGGCGGAATCAAATGCCTTGCGTATATCCACTGCGACAACGGCTCGTGGGTGCACCGAATTAGAGTCGAGGACGTCCTGTTTTAGGCGGGCTAGCACATCCCGTGTTGATAGCCCACGGCGAAATCCATACAGTGTAGGAGCCAAAAGGTCGCGATCTTCAAGGTACCACATCAAGCGTGTGTTGACCATGCTCTCCATTACTTTACAGACACACGAGGTCAAAGAGATCGGACGGAGGTTGGATAAGGTATGTGGTGGTTTACCAGGCTTCGGAATGGGCTTGACCACCGAAAACTTCCCAGTGGAGGGCAGTATCCCGGTATCCCAGACTCTATTAAATTCTTCGAGAAGAGCGTGCTTGTGCTCCAGGGGCAGATTGCGTAGATGAGCCACGCCCACCTCATCGACCCCTGGAGCACTACGTACGTTAGCACGCTGCAAGGCGTGCTCCAGCTCGATCAATGTGAAGGGGCTGTTAAGTGGTTCATTATCTTCAGAATGTACATCCTTCTGGTATGTGGTGTCTGTGGGGCGAGACGTCTGCGGGAAAAACAGTTCAGCAGCCTGTTCGGCAAGTTCCTGAGCGCTGATGCCTTCGCGGAGGGCCACACGAGCCGCGCCGTTGTTGGTCTTGCGCTGGCCGAGAAGAGAACGCAGGATGGCCCAAACATTGGACGTATGAGTCTGTCCATTGATGGATTCGCAAATTCCCATCCAGCGGGTGTCGGAGAGGTTGTGCCAAAAGGGAGAGTGCCGGAAAGCTTGATACGCTCCATGATGGTGTGGACGCATGTTTCTATGGCCCTGTTAATAAGCTGTTGGACGCTTTGATGGATGGACTTCTCTATTTGCGCCATACAATTTTCAAGACGCCGCTCGAGATCGTGAAGTGTCGTTGGGGGAGGAAGATATGGATTATCGCTGGGAGGTGTAAGCACCGTTGACTGAGCTGGGTCCCTGCGATTATGCTGCGCTACTCCATCTGAGGGTGCTTGCAGCGCAGAGGACGAGGGTGTTGAGGTTGAGGGAAGCGCTGTACTATTGCTGGAACTGATTGTTAGGTGCGCGTTCGCTTGTCTAACTACATCCGCGAAGGTGGCTTTACTGCTGGCTTCTGACTGTGCAGCTGGGGATACCGGTGGCCCGGTGTAGAAATTCTGGCGCGCTGCCTTCAGCATGGGTCTAGATGAATTTTGTTCAGTTCCGCTCCCGGGAGAGCGGTGCTGACGCCCCTCTGTCTGCCATTTCCTACGTGGCCTTTGGACAGCCGGCTTGCGTTTTTGTTCAATTTTCTTGTTGACTTGTCGTCTTTTTGGACAGTTTGTGGCTGTGGCCAAGTGAGAACCACCACAGCTACGACACTTCGGTTCTGCATTCGGGCACTGTGTTCCCGCTTCGTGTTGCCGCAGACCGCATGTAGAGCATCTCGCTGCCAGAGTGTTGGGGCATTGCTTCTTGTGGTGCCCGATCTTGCGACATATGTCACAAACTGCCACTCGTGCACGGTACGGAAAGGCACGGATAGTAAATGACCGCAGGCCGACCTTGTAGGGTAGGCTGTTACCTTCAAATGTGACCATGGCAGTACCTTTGTCACCAAGTGGGCGTGCTTGCAGGATTTTGCACTTGCGGCAATGCAAGGAGTTCATTAGTTCCTCAGAAGTCATGTCTCCAGCATTTCTAATAATGCCTCTGATTTGATTACGACCAATGGCTTCGTATGCTTGAAAGGGCACATCCTGTCCACGGATTGCCAGGGACGCTATTGCGAAAAGTGCGTTGCGCACCTCGGGTGCGGACGCGTCGACAGCGAGCTGATTGCTCTGACTTAAGTAGCGAACCGAGAACTCCGGTATTTGGTGTTCCTTAGAGAGACCGAGATGAGCCGAAATGTGGCGCGTTATAACTTTGTCTAACCGTATGAACTGCTCATCCATAATGCGGCACGGCTGCTTAGGCCGAAGGATGACGGTGTGTTGATGTTTACGCGGGGCACCTGAGCTCGGCTTCGCCGCGTCCGTCGTGCGGTTCTGCTTTGTCCGTCGAGAACGAACAAGTACCCAGTTGTCCTCTTCGTCCTGGCGACTAACGGGAGCAGGAGGCATGCGACGTGCGCCCCTCGCACAGGGGTAATCCCTGGGTATACTCGTGTACTGTCGTTCAGGCGTCAGCAGGAGCGAGCCTCGTGCACGTTTTTCTCCATTCGGTGCGGTGGAAATGACGCGAGCTTGGTAAAAAGTACTCGCAGACTTGCCTTCAATGCCATGCTGTTCCTCTAGGTCCATGAGTGGGGCGAAGGGGTTGGTGTCCGGCAGCAGCAGCACCCTTGAAGGTATAACAGCGGCGGCCGAGTTCTTCGTTAAAGTCAGCGGCGCAAACGAGGCAGCCTGGTTGTCCGGAACCTGTGGGTCCATGTCATTGGGCAGTGGTACATCGTTAGGGAGCACGGGCTGCTCCGGCGAGGCCATCAAAGCACGAAACTTGGACGAGCAGCGATGGCCGCCGGCAGCAGGCCGGGCGGCGGTATCGCTGGCGTGTTCAGATAACAGCGAGCCAGACAGCTGTTACTGCGAGCGGGTGGTGTCGCCGTGATCCTCTGGTTGCGAAGCGTCGATTGATGTAATCCAGCCAAGGGTACATTCTGATTAACGGGTCAAACCCGATGTTGAAAGCGGGAGCCGATCTTATTACATGTTCTTCGATGCTCCTACTTCCTCTGCTTTCCTGCCAGGTGCCGGGAGAAAGGGTTCCATGCAACGTTTAAGAGATTAATGAAAAAGGAATATATTCAAAGAGGTACATGTTTGAGATTACAAAACGGCTCCAACTATTGGAGCACACTGTGGTAGCGTCTTAGCATGTCTGAGTCACACTGTTACCGAGCGTCCTCCTCCTTCAGCCATCCGGATCTGCTTTTTATGCTTACGTCGTCATTGTTCATGGTTTCAACCAATCCGGCGTCAGGAGACAGATGGCGGCAGGAAACCAATCCCGGCGTCGGTGAGCTGATGCCATTTTCGGTGAGCCGGGTCAGAAACGCACACACATCACTAGGCACAAACAGGGAAGGTAGGGGGAACGCACGGTGACTCCGATCCCTTGCGTGGTCATGGCGATTTGTGCGGCTGACAAGTGACAAGAAGCGTAGAATTGCACGGACCTTCACTCTGGCGTGGACAGGCAAATTTCGGCTGGCGACAGGTGTGAAGAAATTGTAGCGTGAAGCGTGACAGCTGCATGTCGCAGGGTTGACTTCCCCCTTCTGAACGGCCGCGGGGCGCCACAGTAGAAACAGACCGGCGTACCCGACGTTATTCGAGTACAAATGGCAGACAGACGCGTGCGGACATCGTGGTCACCGGTGTAACTGTGAGCTGTTATAAATGGGCAGGTGGGGCTAGTGTGTCCGTTATCCGTGACCGCCTACAGACCGTGTACGGTGAAGAGGTCGTGTCTCAGGCTTTGCAGCGCAGGGTGCCGAGTTTTACCAGAGCGGTTTCTTCAAACTTATTGCAAGCTACAACAAACGTCTCAACGTCGGTGGCGACTATGTGGAAAAATAGTACAATGTGTATAGTTCATGATGACGTGGTGTATTGTTTTTCGCAGTAATGTTTCGGTGTGAAAATAGATGACTAAAATTACTTTCGGAACGTCCCTCATTGTGCGCGCGACGCGAATAGTGTTGTACTTTCTGGAAGGTACGCGAGGAACCTTCCACGAGTCTACGGGTCAACCGCCTGCGAGCTCGTCCCACAGATCAGATTAAGACCATCACCGACTGTGCTCGCCGTTATAGTTGTGCGTCGGGTGTCACTCTTGTAGGCACAGGTTAACCCAATAAAGAGTAAGTGCCGTGATTCACAGTTTTGCTTCTGTGTTCTTCACGGTACGAGGATGTGACAATAGCGTTTTGCGTATGGTGTGTATACTCCTCGTGTCTAGTAGGTGCTTTGTAGCGCTGTATAGTGCTAGCATATGCTATGTAGTATATGCTTTCTTGATCACCGGGCGCTAATCCGGTTGTACTGATTGGACTGATAATTATTACATATTTTTACACGATCACTGCTCATCCTCTTCTGCTTTCCTGTTTTAATCTTTCCCACTTACCACAACGTGGAGTAGCAGGTAGTAGTAGTAATAGCAGTAGAAGTAACTAAATATTCTTGTCTTCTCTTTCATTGCGATCTCACTAGCTCAAGCCATGGTCCGCCAAGAAGTTGCGAATATGGATAGTTTACCCGCCTTCTCTAGCGGTAATCGTGTTTCCAATCGGGTCAGGCCAGCCGTCGCTGCTATACTACACCACACTCGACCATTATGCCAGGTTCCTGAAATACTGCCGAATGGCACTCTTCTGACGAGCAGCCCATGGGCTTCATGTGCTCCCGTGTTGGACATATCGCCTGCTATAGTCGCAGCTATTTGCCCTTGTCACCCAGACCGAGACTATGCAATAGGCCGCACCCAGCCAGAACTCCTTATCTTCCATCACATCATCGTAAGCTGTTACATGTCGAGAATGGATGCTTGGGCTTGATAGCATCGCACTGTTTAAGCCGAGAGCTCGAAAATAACTTACAGGGAAGGAGGTTAACACACAGTGCTAGGCAGATGATGATCCTTGAGAGTTAATTCGCGCTCTTGGTTTTACATGCTATTACATGTATTAAATGCAGCTCGTCTTCCGAAGAAAATATGACAAGCCACCAACTCTCGCCTCTGCGCTGTTCACGTATAGTACGATATCGATAGGTTGAACGCGCACAGCGCAGCTCGGCTCCCGCGCTCTTGTGGCCCTGCAACGCTTTCTTTCCAATCGACAATTCAGTGACATTTTGTAGGCACTGTCCATTACATCGGCTTCTCAGCGGCTCGGCGTCTCCCGTACCTCCCACGTGGGATATCGTATAGCGTCTAACCTACGCGGGGCCACAGCTGCGGGGCGCAAGTTGTGGCCGGACTTCCACCATCATTACGGACACCTTTGAAAGTTTCGAAAGAGCCGATCTGCAGCAATCGCAAAGACATGAAATTTGACATTCATGCGAATTTACTTGCAGGATGATTCCATTTCGTTAAAGCAGTTTTAAGGCACAGCATGGGCGCTATAACGTAAAACTATTCCAAACTTTTCTATTCCAATTCTGCTATCAGCCATCCACGATTGGTCAAAAACTTTTTTCGACCAACCCCACTTCACCTGTCTGTCACACGACGTCACGAAAACCGCGATACCTCCCCATCTGATATGATGTGTACACAGTGATTATGCATGATTTGACAGAAAAAAGAAAAACAGTTATTTCTGATTCGACCCCTTTTCGCCATTAGCCCTCGGCTATTGGTAAAAAGTTTTCGGGCTGCACCCACTTCATCTGCCTGTCACGCGACGTCACAAAACCGCAAGAACTCACCGCGTCAAAGTGACGTGCACGCGATAAAGATGCATTAATATGCCGAACAAAACTGCATTTTCTTCGGAATAGCCGCAGGCTGCCCCGTTCCGAAAGCAATAGAAGATGGCTGCCGCCGATCGCTCAGACGCTGGCTACTCGCACTTGCCTTAGAGCATGGGCGTATTTGCGTATAATAAAACTTCTTGCGTGGCCGTGTAACGTTTTCGAGCACTTTCGGCACGTTTACGCCCTCATTCTGCCATCTTTTCTTTGCTGAGGGTTCGTTTTAGCGTCATTCTTGAGCTTCCGTTGCATGCCGCCGCGATTTTCGACCAGCCACCGCAAGCTATGTAAGGGAAAGCCGACCAATCGGAGCCGCCGGCACCACCCTCTTCATCCGGTTGTCGAGTTTCAGTGCAGTGGCTCGGCCCCATCGAATCCCTCTCCACTTGAGCGTTCTCCTCGCCTCTTGTCAGCCAATTAGATACGACAAGCCGCTCAGTGTAGGCAATGTTATTCGTTTTTCAAGCAAACAAAAGTGACCTCCTATGAACAAAGAGAGCGTTTGATTGGCCTGTTCAGACAACCCTGCGGGTGACCGCCCGGTGCTTGCGTTGGTGGTTACGCAAATTTGACGTCAGGACATTGGAATAGAAACATATTGGAATAGTTTTACGTTATAGGGCCCCATGTCTGAGTGCGCTGCGCATACGTGCGGCCTCACTTCGCAGGTTTCCAAGCATGCAGCAACACTGTTGTGTTTTATTTGTCAATAGAAAGGCGATTTGTGCGGCTAGGCCACGTTGTATGTAGCATTTTCTTCGTATTTTTCTAAGCACTACATTATCGTGATGGGAGGCTAACAGGTTTATTCTCTAAGAAGCGTTTGTATCCGCCTACCACAATTATGTCGAGTCCTTTAGGGGCAGTGTTATGCATGCGAATGTACACATTTCAACATTTACATCTAATTGTACACTGATAGCGCGACTTCACCTGCTAAAGCAACTACACGAGTGCGGGAATCTTAAGTTTGTCGTTAGGCTTTAAGTTTGCTTAATGTTCCGCAAAGGGAAATGGCAGTAAGGTGGTACTTACGATAACAGCTTTGAACAGAGACTGAACTACGTCAATCTGAAAGAGAAAGAGAAGAATCAAGTATATAAATACCCATCACTCAGTTTTTGAAAAAATGAAAGGGCTTAGAATGCAGTGATTTTTATTAAGAAAGCGAGGTGAATTAGTCGCGTATGTAGGCTTTCGCGTGTATACCCGAGTGCCTGCGAATAATGTGGGGGCACCGTCCAACAAATAGCCGTCATTCTTTGAAATCGTGTATATAGAGAACGTTTCCCGAATTTGATGCTTCCCTTTTCCGCATTGCACTGCGCCTGGACAACACACCTGCTCTGCATCATACTTGCCAGCCTATTTTCGGTGCATGACTTAAGAAATGTTAAATGTAACACCTGAATCGTGAGGCCTAACTGTAGCGACGAACACTTAGCCGACAAATTTAAACACTATGCTACTGAAAAAGAACATTGGTGACAAGTATGACAGGGCTCTCGGCAGATACATTTCGAATCACCTAGCCAATCCGCGCGCGCAAGGAGCTATATAGAAGGCTCAAATAAAAGCCTACAAAGAAGCTCAAGTTCAGTTTTCTTTGGACCCTTTTATTTCTCATTCTTCTATATTTTTCTTTAATTATGGGGTTGTACATGCCAAAACCATTTTCTGATTATGAGACACGCCGTAGTGAAGGACTCCGGAAATTTCAAACCACTGGTGTTCTTTAAGGTGCACCTGAATCTAAGTACACGGGTGTTTTTGCATTTCACCCCCATCGAAATGCGGCCGCCGTGGCCGGGATTCGATCCCGCGACCTCGTGCTCAGCAGCCCAACACCATAGCCACTGAGCAACCACGGCGGGTTACTTTTAATTATTGTACTTTGGTACAGCTACGGGGTGAGAAAGCTAGATTGATATGAAAAAAAAAGTGTTTGGGGTCTCGCGTTTAATATTCCACTGAATCTGTCTTTTCATACAGCTTTGCTGTCTGACTGTTGGCGTACATTATTTTAATAGATATGCTACTACGCCGATTACGTTGGTGTACCTTCAAAGGAAGATAGCCACATTTACAAGAGTGGTTTGATGTACGCAACAAGTGTCATCGCACTTAAACGTTTCCCGGCAAGTAAAGAAGGACGCCATGCATTAGGTCAGCAGCTGAACATGCGACGCCTGCCTTGAGCACTGAACTGATGTCAAGCGGAACAAGGTGGAAAACAGCCAGACTTGCGTTCACGTCGCACATAGACGGCGGGCACTGCTATTTCTCTTTCGGCGTAAGCGGTCGACGATGCTGTTGGCGGAGAGATTGTAGGCAGTTGCGTAAATGGCTCCTGACGCCAGCGGTGATTTCAAAAGGCAGCGACGATGGTGAACTCAAGCTGTCGTGCGCGGCCTGTAGTGACGACTGCAGGGGCGGTGAGACGCGAGGTTCAGCCACTGGGTGAAAGTGGCGGCAGCAGTCTCCGCTGTCGCGTCCCGCACAGAGAACGTTTCTGGCCAGTTTGTGAATATGTTCCCTCCCGTATACATTAGCAGGTAGCATGCACCGCAAGATGATGTTGTATGGCCGACCAAGTCGAGATTGATGTGGGCGAAGCTGCCGTCTTGACGCTCGAATTAACAGACGCGAATAATTACTGCGCGTCCGACGAGCTTCACTCGCTGCCACTGTGCGCACGACTTCGCCCAGTTGGCAGAATCCCCCTTCACAATAGGCCAGGAGAATCTATCTTTTAGCATGGCAATTAGTGACGGCAACAAGATAGATGACACAGTGCTTGTGTCATCAAAGGCAGTGACGGCACTGTTGTCAAATGGAGAGAGCCTTGGATCACCAGGCTGCGCTGCAATCAATCATCCTTTCAGTTCAATACTCAAAGCTTGCATTGCGTGTTCGGCTACCAACCCGGTCTCTGGCGTCTAGTTTGACCTGCAAGGAACACTCTTAAATACCGTACCCTTTCCCCGCATACCTTCAGCCACATTACTGAAAGTGGCTATATTTATTGCCTCGACATTCTACAGTTAGTCCGCTAACCGTTATAACTGCGGATACGATAAAGCATGCAGTCATAAAAGAGAAGCACGTCTTAAAACAAAGCGAATTATTAGGCATGGATACAGACTAAGCATTGTAACACCCTTAGAGATGTAATGAAGGATATTACTCCAGGGACGAGCACCATATTCAACGGGGCTTGATTGAGCTAAGAGCAAAACGAATATAGAGAGCGAAATAAACTCGGCATAAACATCCGCAAACAATAAAAGCGTATCACTTTAACATTGATTGTTTAGGTACCCATTCTTTTCGTTAGCAATTAGAAAATGGAATAAATTACCTGAAAAATTAACTAGCGCTCTGTCATTAGATAACTTTTTACGCTTGTACGAGGCGCACCTCCTCCCATTGCAAATAATTTTCTGTTTTTCGCCTCGTTAATATTAACGATTGAATTTTCTTTAACTGCCTTCTTCGTTTTTGTAGCCTACCATTATTCGTCCTGCGTATATTTTTACGTCGTATATGTCGTTTTGTGTTGGTAGCTGGGCAACATAACATATATGGTATATTATTTAGTAGATTGCGCACTATTGCATGTATTGCTCCTGCATATGCCCTTCCTGCAATAATCTCTGTCGGGATTTGTAGCATGCTAAAAATTAAAAAAAATAATAAAATGCCGTCCTATGTCTCTAAGCTTGCCGCACTTTCCTTTTTCTTCGTAGCATTACTGCGTACACTGAAACAAATCACAAATATCAGCACCGTCGATAGGGCGCGGAAGGAATAGACTGCTGTGGATTTGAACTGAGGAAACTTCGCGAGGAATCTAGACACTCTACCGACTGCCCCACCCGGCATAGACGTTGCAGCTGTTGAGATGTTAGTACATGTACTACAATGCTCAACTATTTAAACGCAATAATTGGAGGAGCTTTTCGCGGTACAGGTGGGCGCTGGGGACCCCAAGCTGATGCGTTGTGGTATACGATGTAAGCGAGGGTCTTTGTCACGCATTGTTACTGCATTGTTATTGCCTTTCGCCATCGCAAGCCATATTTACACGACAGCCGAGAAGCCCCCGGTAAAAGCACTCTCACGATCGCTTGAACGTATAACACCTTGACGGCATAGCAGCCGCGGGGATCAGGCAAACCATAAGGTAAACCAAAGATTCACGTAGAGTTTAACAGTAACAAAATACAGGTGCACGTTACATGAGCAAAATACATCATTGCCAAAAGAAACATTACGTCCCAGATATCCGTTCTAGACTAGACACCTAGTCGTGTAAATTAAGTTAGTGGGCAGTGCTGAGTAATATAAAAAAACTGCGTAATTAAAACACATCGCGAGCAAATGTCCGCTCTAGAAAATTGCATTTAATGAGTGCGCTGGTGGGGAGCGTGGACATCTTAAGTTATCCGCCTTGTCGCTGCTTGGCATAGTCAACTTACTGTGGTCGGTGACCCAGGCTCGCAACCCATCGTTATGTTTCCGAAGCACTGCGAATACCAGAAATAGAAGGGTGAACGTGAATGAAGAGTATCTCCAGGAAAGACAGTTGGCTGTATCGCCAAACGTCAGCGTAATCTCTGGTTGTAGGATGACTCCTCCTTATTTACTACCGTCAGTCAAGCCAAAGAACACACAAAAAAAACTAATGCAGCAATTGATGTGGTATACAAGATTTTACGAAGCCCGGTGAAATAACAACACTACAACATAGTGGGTTAAATTCTCTGGTAACTTGTGTCTCAGCTGTTTTCGTACTGGTCTCTCATCTCGGAGTCACTAGAACGTAGCCACCACAAGATTCTACTGTACTCTATCGCCTCTGGACGACTGTGTAACTTTGAAAGAGTGATTATGATGAAAAGGGGGAGGGGGGTAGGTACGTCTTTCTGATTTCAAGTAAGTACAAATTATTAAAGATAATACTCACGCCAGAACAAGCTGCCTAGCACTCGTTCGTTTCATCGAGTGATTCTTTGACAACACTAACTGTTTCTAGAGTCACCCGTTCACAAACGTACTGATACCTAGTGTCCCATGTTCGGTCATTGCTCTGCTAATATTGGCTGAACGTGTATGTTTATGATAATGTGACGTGTAATACGTGTCCATAAGGAAAACAAGGACAAGTTAAGCTTATCTATATCGAAAACCATGTTCCCTTTCTAGAAAGTGTGTAGGATATGCAGTATTAGAGGAAAATGAACTCCGTTGAGGCACCTAGACAACTGGTATTTTTTTTATTATCTGAGCAGCGTAGGAACAGGAGATAAATTACATGTTTTTTATGCATATGTGTTTGTGTGCGTTTGAGTGAGTGAGTGAGTGAGTGAGTGAGTGAGTGAGTGAGTGAGTGAGTGAGTGAGTGAGTGAGTGAGTGAGTGAGTGAGTGAGTGAGTGAGTGAGTGAGTGAGTGAGTGAGAGAGAGAGAGAGAGAGGTCACCAAACACACAGTAAACTCTACAAACAAACAAAAACATTACCACATTTTCTCTTTCAATTATTACCAGAAATAGATCCAGAGAAGCACTACTGCCCTTCCTTTGTAAGCGCTGCTGTTAATTTGCAACTTTTTATTTAAAGCTGGACTTTCCGTTAAATTGCCGCAAGCGCTTTCACGAGGTGCTTGCACGTTAGCTTAGCTGTTATTATTATCGATGATTCATATTTCATAAAAAGTCTGATCCAGTTATTGAATTCCTAACAGCTCACTCAAAAAAAATTCTTCGAGTTTTTTCCGCAATCGTGAAAGACTTCTTTATAGCACCCCACGACGACCTAGTTAAATATGTTTGCGACTCCATTGAAGGTACTTGCTCACCAGCTGCCGATATCAGAGGACGTGTTTAGATGACTACATGAATCTCGGCTGATAGCACCGGCTCGCAAGCCATCGCCGCACCGGCCGGCCGTTGCCACCCTGCCTACGTTACGACCACGGCAGCTCCCCAGGTGGAACGTTACTAGCTGCTTGGCCCCGCAGGCAAAAGAACCGTCTGCCAGAAGCCTTGGACGAGGCCGCGGGTCGCTCTTCGGCTGCCGTCTTCTGGACATCATCAACGACCTGGACTGACCACCGTTGGCGCCGCTCGTTGCAGAGTTGTGCGCGGCATGATCGCCAAGACAGCCCCGGCGGCTCGCCGGTTGCGTTTGGCGGTGGCTTCGCGGCCGCATTCTTCACATGTAATTACAGTACCGGTGCCTGCAGCGGAGCCAATGACGCAACCACTACCACCTGCCTCTGGTCCGAATGGCCGTGCGAAGTGGACGACTGATTCACAAATGGATGAAGCTGGATCGTTTGCTTCGCAAACACCGCCCAGCAAGTGGGAATGCTCCTCCTCGGCAGCTTCTGTATCGCCCGGCTCCGAGTCGAAGTACAAAGTAGCAGTAAAACCACGCGAATGCTTCGACGTGTAAAAATATCAATCTCCTTCTTCGGTCAGCCTTCGACGCTTGCCTCAAAACCACTGTGTTTCAAGGCCTTCTCGATACATAATTCCAGCAACATCATATGCGTGTGGGTGCGTTCGCTAGTAAATGTAGGCCGCCTCACTCAACTGCAAGCTCTGACACTCACAGCTGATTCTACCGTACAAGTGCAAGCGCATTTGACTTCTGGTTCAAACTTGCGTCGGTTTGTGGTTTCTGATGTTGACCGGGGGAGGGGGATGTCACGGGAAAGCCTTGTTCACACTTTGATCTGTTCCACATACCAGCTTGTGACAGCTCTTACTTGAGTCACGGACGCACGTGCCTGGTCCCTCTCCAAGGTCCTCGGACTCCACCGAGCCGTATTACGTACAATGAAAGCCCCCTGCAGTGTATAAGTTGGGGGTGGTACACAGCTATCGCTGTTTCCATCCCGGTCATGTGCGAGCCCCTCGTGTTCACATCCCGCAGACGCCTCTATAGAGTCGCCCGAGACACCTACGTACAAATGCGGACTCTGCCGAACGGATGATCACGATATAACGTCCAACGACAGTCCGGTCAACATAAGGCTATCAAAGCCCACCGCAGAGGCAGGCACAGCTAGCGTTCAATGACACCGGATGGAAGGGACAGTGTCATTCGAACGAGCAATCAGTTCGCATTACTGCCCCCCCCCCCCTCGAAGAAGACACACCGAGGTTATCCTGAGACCACTAACTCCGACGGCTACAGGTACAACGACATTGTCAAGTGGGGCAAAGCACGCGCTGATCATATTACGACTTTGACTAAATTGACTGATACGACAACAGGCGATCTGGCGTAGCTGGGTCAGCAGATAACAAAGCCACAAAAGGAAGTGACGTGCCCCGCCCGACGAAGAGTCATTCTTGCTCGACCGCCTGACGAAATACGACGCGTGAAACGGACGTGTCGCGCCCCGTACCCTAATCATCCTCCGCCTGTGTATCGACACAGACCAAGCTGACCCCGGCTGAGCTTATCCACCTTGTGGCCCGGCAACTGTGAGAGCTATCAAAGGTACTGCTGGCCAATCTACCACCTCTACAATGACTGCTCCTTCGAAAGCAACGCGGCACCAGTAGCAATAAATCAACATATTGCCATGATTTGCCAATAAAGTACGAGCGTGTCGCCATCGTCTTGCCATAGGAAAGCCCTCCGCCTGGTATCTGCTCATTCAGGAGACGAATTCGTTTCCGCGCATCCCTGGATTTACTGCGTATGCTTCCCGAATCACCCCTGCGGATCGACGCTGCACCACAGCGCTGACGCTCCCAGGAAAGGCTGCACTGTATGTTGTGACTTCTTACCCTCCGATGCAAGTCCGCCTGCTGTCGTCGTGTAACGAGTGGCAATAAGTGGCGGCAGTGCTGGTTCGCCTCCCGTGCTCCCACGAGATCGTGATGTCATGTTACGCGCGTCTGTACAGGGGCAATGCTCCTCGATTGCGGCTACGTTGGCTAGCCCATCTTCGTCGGACTCGCCCTGGGTGCCCAGTGCTGGTTGGCGGAGGGTTCAATGCGCCTCGTCAGTCGTGGGGCAGCTCTTCCTCTAGTGCGAGAGGCAGTTTTGTGTTAGACACATTCACAGACGCGCAGTTGGTCCTTTTGAATGCCCCGGACACTTCTACTCGTCGTCGGGATCATCCCAGTGCCCCACCGTACGCGCAGGACATCTCGTGGTGGCTGGGTACACGTACTATTTCCTGGAACCGAGAGCCTAACTGTTGGGGTAGGGGTCACTACTTCCTGACAATCGGTTTCACCACGGTCAGACAACACCGCCTTCGCCATCAATGCTATGTTACCGACTGGGATTTATTCGGCAAGGAATTTACCGCCTAGATCGCGGCTAAACCGTCTCAACCGTTACAGCTGTTAATCAGAGCTGTGCATGACGCCACGCAGTCCGAACGGATGGAGCAGAACAGACTACCACCGAAGTTACATATTCTGCGTTTGTGGGCAGCACGCCGTCATGCAGAGCTAGCCTTAAACTGAGAACCGGTCACCGCTGAGCTTCGTGCGAAAAAACTCACTACGTCAGCCCATCGCTGCGATAAGCGACTCTTCCGGGAACGGTGGATGGAGTGGTGCGCATCGCTTGGCCCATATTCTTCGTCCGCCTTCATCTGGTGAACGTTTCTAAGCATGGAGTTAGGCGGTCTAACGTGGGACCCAGCAGCCAGAGCATGCTTCTCTTCTGGATGCACGCTGGGCCAGTTCGTACCAGAAGTAGCCAGGGCTTTTTTCGCAGCGTACGATCAGGCCCCGCCACAATTCGGCTGTCCGCATAGCCTTCCTCCGGAAGTTTGCACGACTCACAGCCAGTCAAACATCGAAAGCATGAAAGCGCCGTTTACAATGGCGGAGCTCCAGGCAGCCATTGACTGACCAGGCAAAGGTACGCAGGATGCCAGGCTCAGATGGGAATTCTTATGAAGGGTTCAAGAACATCGATGGCCCTGCGCTACAATGACCTGAGAGCTGCCTGAATCATGGAAGCATGCAGAACATGTGCCCATACCAAATCCAGGAAGGCCCTTGGGCAAGCTGTCTAATGTTCGGCCTGTCGCGCTAACGTATACGTTGTGCAAGTTTCTTGAACGCATGTTGGCATCGCGCAGCTCCTGGTGGTTGGAAAAGCACGCCCGGTACCATCCGGTCCAGATTGGCTTTCGACTGCATTTGGGCACGGAAGATAGACTAGACCATTCGATGTCCATGGTGCTTATGCGAGGAATAATAAGAAGCATTCGAACACTTCTCATTATGGATGTTCAAAAGCCTACGACAACGTTAAGCCACTCGTTGATCGTTCGCGTAATACAATGGATCCAACTTCCATCGCACCTTTTTTGTCCGAGTCAGCAACGAAAGAACCGGGCATTCTGTTTCGAAGTCAGTTGTGCTGCAGGGTTCGGTGCTGGCTCCGATACTGTTTAGCATTGCCCTATGTTCCATCGCGTGACAACTCGCCGGTATTCCATATACCTTCTTCCTTCTGTACGCGAACGGCGTGACAGTGTGGACACTGCATGCGGATCTGCAACGGCAGCAGGATGGTATCTAAACTACCCTAAACAAGGCCTCAGGCTGGTGCGCCCGCATAGGACTGACACTTTCTGCCCCAAAGATTGCATTCATGTCCATCACCAATAGACGAGGTCGCCATCGCCTTCTGTAGACACCCATCCGCTCCTCCTGAGGGGCCATCCTAGGAGTCGGGCCTGCCAGATAACTGAGCAGAATCTCAATAAAGTTGTTACCACCACCATCTGTTTGAGCCTAAATGGCTGAGCACTAACCGCTGTTTCAACGATCCGTGTGCTCGGAGTCGAACTGGACGCATCTGGCTCTGCGGCTGCATGGGTTCGCTCCGCACGTCGGAAGGGCGCCTAATACCCTGCATCCTATCCGCCGCATTTCCCGAAAGACAGGGGATGCTTTCTCTCAAATGGCCAGTGTTTTGGTGCGGTCGATCCTGCAACTTTGGCTTGTCTGTCAAGTTCAGTTTCAACGGCTCACATTGAGAGATTGGGGCCGGCTTGAAATCGCGCACCGAGACGCCATGCAGGTGATCACATGCCTTCCTCGGCTCACCCCTATCCCGACTGTCTAGGCGGAAGCGCATCTAGACACAATCAATGAAATCGTACACCGGCATCGAATGACTCACCGCTTAAATCACGCTGCGGCGTCTTTAGCGCACTGCTCCGATTCAACGCTGCCACACCCAGAAATTCCACAATGGCTTAAGGCACAGGCAAGTGACAAGCGACCGCTGACTCGCCTGCGCCAGTCCAACTGTCAGGTGGCATAGGAGCCCGCCCTCACAGCCACCGGTAGAAGTATACGTATGGTTACGTTTCGTGCACCAGCCTCTTATGCCCCATGCTACCTGACGAGCAAAAAACATGCTCGTCTATTACAAAGGCACCGTTCCCATCCATACTGGCAGAGCTCGCAGCTATTGACCCTTTTTTCGGCGATACCGTGGGCGCTGCGATGGTTGATCACGTTGTGACGCGTTCATTTCTTGCCTCAACTGACTCCATCGCCTCCGCGTTTACAATGGGTGTGCATGACGCTGACGCGGCTTAGTAAACCTCTGTTTCGGGAGATATCGTAGACGGCGACTGGGTGGACGACATGAAAGCTCTGGCCACAGTTTCAGAGAACATCCAAAAGCGCTTTGGAAGCTGAGTGAGCTATGTCCCAACGGCGCGAGCAGCGTATGCTGTGCTTGTTTTAAAACTGAGGCTAAGTACGTATTCCAAGCTCTCCAAACTTTCTACTCATGAATTGAATCATGATTAGTATATTTCGCTCTTCGTTACTTACTTTTCAAATATTTGAAGCAGCGGCTTGTCACATTTCTGACTCAGTAAATTGCCTTGGTGTGGTCACTAGCTCATTATTTCTACCTATTCACTCGCGGGTGTGCTCAGTTACGAGAGATTTCTACTTGCTGCGCGCAAGGCTTGAAACGTATGCCCGCTTTGAAAATTGTAATACCTTGTAGAAAAGTTGTATTGTCACTAAGGACTCGCTTACTCTTGTAGACTATCACGAAACATTCAATTTCGACCATTCGTGCGCTATCGGTGTATTCCGTCATTTATTGTGCGTACGATATATATGCGCACAATATGTGTGGTGCGCATATATTCAATATATTGCTACGGAACAATATGTGCGATCACGAAAAGGCGAGCAGTGTGAAGACGACGACGACGATTAGAAGCTAGCGCGGGCTGTTGCCTCTTGGCCAAGCGCAGCGTATTTTCGTGTAAATATACTTGTACATAGCTTATCGTCTGCGTCTTCCTCCGTAACAATATTATTGACACGTTGGCGATAGAGCGGGCGTAAGATTCCGTGTCATTTGGAGTAGAAGTGCGTAAATACCGTGCGCGAAACGTACTATGACAGGAAGCGGCGCTACTCCATTTGACATTGAACGTGCGGTACTCACTCTTGCCGACGTTACGGGGCTGAGGAACTTTCTTTGAAGGTTAGTGACAGAACGCAACGGGATGAGCCAATTTATGTATTCTCTAAGAAAGCCGTACATCTCGAAGTGCCGGTAACACGTACGGGCAGTTGCAGCAACGGTCCGCGAACTTGGCTACACACGTTCATTCCATTCCTTCATATACCAGTCACTATTTTTGCAGCCAACTACAGCACACGTCTTCAAGCCACATGATTCAATTCAGCATGACTGGAGCACAGTGCGTTAGCGAAAACTCAGTTGCATTTCCTACAGCTGGTCGCACAGAAGCAAGGTGGAAGGGGTAATGGTTTCGTATTAGTGCACTGTCACTGAGGCGACGTGCGGCGCATCGCCGAAAGCGCCATCTCCTTTCTCTAGAACAAACTGCTCCGCGAAAAGGGTCAATACGGGACGGTTTATCAGCCATAATATCTAAGCTACATTACTTGTCGCCGAATAAATTGCTTATAGACACAGAATTCATGCCTCCAAGACCAATACAAACGTACTCCAATAGCTAACTAGCCCGACTTAACATCCAACGAAGTTCAACGGTTCGTTTGCTTCAACCTGATGAGAAAAGCGTAGCCCGATCCGCGGTAGCCGTTCGAGTTGAGTTGAGTTGAGTGGTTGTAGGCTACTGGTGGGATTAGCCTTGCAGTAGCTGCCGGCAATTGCTCCACCGTAGCGACACTTAAAATACATAAATCATATAAATCAGACACAGACCTCACAACTACACTACACATAGTCACACCTAAGGTCACCATGTGGAGGCCAAATCCGTGTCCTGCAGGTAATTTAAAAGAAGGCGAGAAACCTCCTTCCTATCTAACCGGTTCCCGCGCGGGAAAACAATGTCCTGTATAGAACTGTGGGGAATTCCTGTCCTCTTGAGGGACCCGAATAACACGCTCCTTTCCGCGTCATACAGAGTACAGCACATAAGGTAATGTTCTATGTTACCGCACACACCACACGTTGAACATAATGGTGACAACGCCAGGCCAGTCTTACACATCCACGCAGGGGTACGAGCAGAGCCCGTGCGAATGCGGAGCAGTAAAGTGGCTTGGTTTCTTTTGAGACCCTTAGTCACACATGGCTTGTGAGGTGAGCTCCACAAAGAGTGGAAGTGGCACGACACCGCTTCTCTGAAGAGTCTCTTGTCCTCTTGAGGCACTTTTCTCAAAGGATTCCCAGACAGCGCTCTATGGGCAAGGCTGTCCGCCATCTCGTTGCTTATGATACCTATGTGCGAGGGCACCCATTGGAATCGTATGGAGAAGCCTTTGATAAGGAGAGTGTGCACCGAGCGTAGGGAGCTTAGACATAAAGCATCAGTAGGGAACCCATACTCTAACCTTTGAAGGGCGGATTTCGAATCTGTAAGAATGACTACGGGTTGAGGCGTACAAAGCCGTAGCTTTTTTAGGGCTGCTTCAATGGCAACGCTTTCGGCCGTTGTGGAGGACACGATTGTAGTGAAGCGAACCGACCAATCATACTTTAAAGCGGGAATATGAAAAGCAGCTGCACTAGATCCTCTGACCTTGTCCACAGAGCCATCAGTAAAAATTTGAAGATGACGTGCATATTCAGTTTCAAGATGTTCCAGTACGAGCGAACGTGTTGCCGCCAAAGGAGAACTCCGCTTAGCACGAACGTGAGGAATTGTCAACGAACAATCGAGGCTCGCGAAAGACCAAGGTGGATTCAACCTCTTAGTTCGACCTCTAGCGTCAAGACCCAGGTAACCAATAGTATTAAGGGCCAAGTACGCTCGGGACTCGGATCTCTTTCGAAGGCTCTGTAGAAGGGCTCGACCGGCTATCGTCTGTTTGAGGCGGCCAATTTGCATCAATAGCCTTTGTGAAGCGACTAGGCTAAGAGGTCTCGATAGAGACTCATAAAGTACTGCATTATTAGGAGCAGACTGCGGAACGCCAAGAGCCCTCCTTAGGCCCTTTCTGTGCAAAACCTCAAGTCGTTCCAGCTGTGATAGTGAGGGGGAAATTAAAGGGAGCTGGTACATTATTCGACTCGTCACTAGTGCATCGTGCAGCCTGATCATTGAAGAAGGGTGATTTCCCCATTGCTCACTTGCAACTCTACGGATCACATTGAGACGCGGAGATAGTGATGTCACAATAGAGTCCACAGCTCGTCGCCACTGTAGACGGTAGTCAATAATTACGCCCAAAAAGCGTTTGTACTTCAATTGACGAAGGCAAGATTGATCAATGTCTATCTTCAGCCGCGCATACCGTCTTCCTCTACCTGGAAACATGATGAAGCCAGATTTTTCCACCGAGAGAGTCAACCCTACACCTTGAAGGTAATTTTGAACTGAAAGTAAGGCCTGTCGAGCTATCAGAGCTAAAC
Organism: Dermacentor andersoni; assembly: GCF_023375885.2. Classification (NCBI taxonomy): domain Eukaryota; kingdom Metazoa; phylum Arthropoda; class Arachnida; order Ixodida; family Ixodidae; genus Dermacentor; species Dermacentor andersoni. Next base: position 182,332,905 of record NC_092817.1, on the reverse strand, counting down.
GCTTGTGTTGATATCCGCTTAACCAAATACAAATGTCGTCCGCGTATATCGACATATGGATATGCCTGCAATGTTTTTGCACTTCAGCGGGAAGACCAGCCATTACAACATTAAACAGCGTCGGGGAAAGAACACTTCCCTGAGGTACACCTCGCGATACCGCCCTTTCGGTGCTTATGGTACTTCCTAACCGCACTTGGATTTTACGATCACTGATAAGTGAGTGAATGAAGCGCAGAAGATAGCCCTGTACGCCTATGTCCATCAAGCTATTTAGTACTGAACTTTGAAGTACGTTATCATAAGCCTTTGATACGTCTAGGAAAATAGCTAGTGTTGAGAGGCCGAAAGCTCTTTGATGTTCAATGTGGCTTATCAAGTCCAAGACGCTATCTTGCGCGCTTAGACCTGTGCGGAATCCAGTCATGCATGTTGGCAGAGCCCTTCTATCTTCAAGCCACCATGATAAACGCTTACTTGCCAGCTTCTCCATGAGCTTAGCCACACACGACGTCAATGATACAGGTCGATACGAGGCCAAGTCTGTCATTTCTTTGCCGGGTTTCAGCACTGGGACAACACAAGCCACCTTCCATGAAGGAGGGACGTCGCCAGTCTCCCATACTCGATTGAGAAAGCTTAGGAGCATCTTCCGGTGTTCTAGAGGTAGGTTCTGCATCATCTGGTTGGTAATGTCGTCAGGACCTGGTGCACATCGACGCCGCAGGCTGCTGAGTGCTGTCTGTAGCTCTCGAAGTGTGAACGGGGCGTCCATAACAGACGTAGATGTTGCAGGCCGAGCGCACTGATGAATTCCTGAGCTTGCACGTACAAATGCATCTGCAAATTCCTCTGCCAAGCAAGCGAGAGGTTTCTGCTTTAGCAGTGCAAGCGCTTCGAAAGGCTTACGAGGACGAGAATCACCAGCAAGGCTGCCAATGATTCGCCAAATTCTCGTCATTGGTGAAAAAACAGACAAGCTGGCGCAGAAGGACGCCCACTGCGACCTACAGAGCTTGTTCGTATGGCGACGAATGGCAGAGTTAAGCCTGTTATAGGTCGTCTTCAAGGATCTGTCGTCCTTCTTCCGCATCATTTGTCGCTCCGCCCTTCTGCGCGCTGCGCAAAGGTTCCTGAGTTTTAAATCTGGAGTCGGAAAATGATTAGGCAACTTGACCGCCGTGGTAGCTGCCATCTTGCCATAAATCATTTTTTCTATCACATCTCCAGAAACACGTGCAAGTTGCTCCCTGTATTTGTCCCAATTAACAACATGGCTTCTTTTAGTGCCGCGCGTATTGAAGTCGGCAGTAAACACAAAAATTGGGTAGTGATCACTTCCCATGCGGTCAGGTGCAGTTGACCACTTCACACGAATGTCAGGTGAATGCAGAGTGAGGTCTATAGATGTGGCTGAGGCGGGAGGCCGGAAGAAAGTGGGACTTCCGTCATTGGCCACGCACAGGTCCAAACTGTCGATAACTTCTACCAGTTCGCGTCCGCGGGAGTCTGTGTTCCTGTCACCCCAGACCGAGTGATGGGCGTTGAAGTCACCGCAGATAATTCGGGGCGCTGGGCAACGGTCACAAAGCTGCTGGAGAAACAAATCCATTGCTACCTTCTTCCGCGGAGACACGTATACGGATGCAACTGAAAGAGTTCGAAAGCCGAGCCGTATCTTCACAGCCGCTACCTCAATGCTATCGGTGCAAAGATCGGTAACGTTCACAGCCACATGAGGAATCTCTCTTCGTACGTAAAGGGCGGCACTTCCTGTGGGAAATGACTTTATGCTGCAATTCTTGTGCGCAACACATCCAGTCAAAGATCTCCCCCTTGGTAGGCCAGCCTCCGAGAGCGCCAATACTGGAACACAAGTTTCTTTCAAAAATAATTTCAGTTCTGCTAATCGACTTAGAATCCCAGCGCAGTTCCATTGCATAATAAACGGCACTTTTCGGTGATTTTTGGTTGCACGAGGTTGAAGAAAACTAGCCATATTATAAGGCAAGTTCGCTGCGAAGGCGGTAATCATGGACTCAAACGAAAGAACGAGCTGTAGAAAGGTCTTCAGGGTGCCAGCCTGCATCGCTTGAACATAGGAGCGGAGGACTTCAAACAGAACTCGCAGAAGGTCGGACAGATCTCGATTTTTGAGCTCCTTATTTTGTTGAACGCACTGCCTCACCACTTCAACAAAAGATGCGGACTGGGACTCACTCTTCGTCGCTGCAGCTGGTTTCTTCGTCTCTTTTGAGGCAAGGGAATGTCCTCCTTGGCTTCGAGTCTGGTTGTGATCTGGTCGCTGAGGAACTTGGACAGTTTTGGTTGAAGCAGATCGAACAACCGACTCACTCACAGAGGACTTTGCCGTCTTGCTAGGGTCAGGTCGCTCACTGACGTCGCTTGTTACCAAGCCACGAACTTCCGACTCTAACGCAGGGAACTCAACTTCCGACTCTAACGCAGGGAACTTGTCACTTCCAGGTGTCGGCTTCTCAGTAGGTCGTGGTTTGGGACCACTAATGAAGGACACTCGACGGTGTAAGGCGCTTACACGGAAGGGGCAGCCACCGAAACTCGCTGGATGGTCGCCCCCACAATTAGCGCAAGCAAAATCTGCCTTGCAGGCTTTGTAATCGTGGGCGCCACCACATCGTTTGCAACGTTGATCTTTGATGCAAACTTTGGCTACATGCCCAAAGCGTTGGCACTTAAAGCATCGGGGAGGAGTTTCAACGAATTCTTTGACTGCATGCTTGGTGAAACCGAGGTTAATTTTCTCTGGGCGCTCGGTGTTGGGAGCAAACGTTAGCACAACAGAGGTAGTAGGCTTCGCTGCCCATTCTTTTTCTTGAGTTTCCACCCGGCGCATCATACGTTTCACGTGCAATACACCTTGCGGTTTCAAGTAGTCAAGAAGGTCGCTTTCTGAATACCACACTGGTACTCCCCTAATAACACATGTGTTCGTCATGTAGGAGTGGGGCAACCGGGCTTTAACTCTTATGTCACAAAGCTGAGAGCACCGGAGAAGAACGTCAACTTGCTCTTCCGTTGCGATATCTAGATGAAGAGCACCTTGCGTAGTGAAGCGACTGCGAATCGGAGCAGATCCCAGCAGCACTTTAATGGCTTCGAAGAGCCTGATAGGGTTCTGCTCTCTAAAATCAGCACCTTTCTCTGTTGGTAAAACTATCACTGGGATTCCGACCGTTCTTTGCTTCCGATGACTCACCACCTTGAAGCCGTCGCTGTCCACTTCCGCCATATCAGCCACTTCCTCGTCAGGGTTGACGATAGTGGAGTCGTCCCCACTGAGCGATAATGACGTACTGGACTGCTGATCGTCCCTGATGACTGGCAGCTCCACGCCTTGCGAGGCCATGGCCGCCTCCGCCACGCTGGCTTCCTTCGGATGGCGCTGTCCCTTTAAAGATGTCGGCGCCGGAGCAGCCGTACCCTTTCCATAGGGACAGTACCGCCTTAAAGATGCGGCCGTCTTCCCAGGATATAAATAACTCACTCAATGAATAGCAAAACTTAGGGAAAATTACAGAGCTGAGGTGACAACAGATCGAACAGCGTCGTCGTCTTCTTCCTTCTCTAGCCGTTCGAAAGCATGCGACAATGCAGCGGTTCTGAAGCACGCCTGCGCAGACGCCAGACGCGTGCTCCAGACCGGCCTTAAAGGGGCCCTGGACCACTTTTTACTGAAGTGAAGAAAGGCATTTGAAGTGAAATTGGATATTTCAGAAATACTTTGCCGCAAAAAGCACTTGAAGGCCTTTAGCAGAAGCGGAGTTATTGGCATTAAACACGGCCTCCGCTATGCTCGCGTTCCTTCAATGCCTTGCACTGCCAAGGCTACGGCTGAGTTGGGCGTGCCCATAACGCTCTGCTTTCTAAATGTCACTGTGACATGCAGTCCGCGTTTCATTTTTGATGTTAACGTAACGCCACGACTACCGATTCTACGACGCGATCAACGCAAGCCAAATGCGGTTGCCCTTATGTAGCCGCAGCGCGATTAGCCAGTGGACTCGTGGCGGCACCCCGCGGCTGCTGCTTTGGCGCTTATTTGGCGCTGCTGCCAGCACGGAAAGCATGAGCGTCTATTGGCTATAGTCCTTTTTTTTTTACATAGAAACACTTTTTTTGGCGGTGTCCGCGAAGTCTTGTTTTCCGCGGAAACTGTCATCTCCCGAGATGGCAGCTCCCGGCCTGCCAGATTCAGGCTGAACGGATAGCCATTTATGACCCGTTTGGCTCCCTTTAAGGACAGCCATTGGTGCTGTAGACTATCGCTAATCTTCATCTCACCTAGGCAGCCAAGTACGGCCGTTATCTCGGTGGTTGTTCTTGAGACTGCTTCGCGATATCGACCGAAAAAGGCGTGGCCTGTGTGGGGTAACGCCATAGAGTTTCATACAATAATTGCTTTAGGAAACTCTGGTTCTAGTGTCTACGGGAGCTGCAATGGGAGCGCGGTTGAGCCAGCATGGGAATTATGGGAAGTACATGAATTTGCCTAAACCTCCTCCTTCTGGCTTCAAACGGCTTCATGACATTGTGAACTCGTCATTTTCAACAATGTACTCTGTAAGTACATTAATGTCATTAAAATTGTCCGACGGCAGGATTCTAGCACAGAGGTCCGCTATTGAAGCCATCTCGCCCCGGACACACGCATCGACAAGCGATATGAAACGCCCTTACGAATTTATTGTGGGCAAGCCGGTGCCTTGAGACGCTTGGCGCGTTTCGATTTGGCCACCTCGACAAGCTCTATCGTTGCAATGAGTAGCGATTGTGAGTATGCGCAGCGTCTTCTTCACTTCCAAGGGTATAGATTGTCCTGAAATTTACCACAAGGAAAGCATATAAAGCGTAATGAACAAAGCCACAAGAACGTCTGAACCCACAAGCACGAAGTTTAGAAAACCCATGTACTTCCCATCATTCCCATGGTGATCAACAACTGCAGGGCCAGATTTCCCTCTAGTAATTATTGTAGGAAACTCTATGGGTAACGCACAAGCGGGTCGCCATTGTCACTGCCTTGGACTGGCGTGGCTTCGAGCAGCACGCGTTCTCCGTTCACGTCAGGTCGCGCCTTGAAACAGGTAAAACGTAACTTGTGGTTACACAAATGAATGAGCGTGTCAGTTTGCTTATATTCAATATTATAACGGTGAGTAACAAATGACAACGTAAAGGCACACATCCCGAGTTCTCTGAATCTTCGCCCAACTGCAATACGTTTACGGACGCGCACATTGAACGCTTGAATACTTTTGACCCTTTTGGCTCTCCTTTTCTCGCGAGATCCTCTCGCGTCCTTTAGATGATTGAAACGCTAATGAACGTTCACAAACGAGTGAAGGCCTCACAAGTGAACTGCATTGCCATTGGCTTAGATTGACATCGCTTTAGGCAGCATAAGGCAACATGTATGTTCCTGTCGCTCGTTCATCAACGCTCGGACGCGTTAAATTTATTTTATAAATATTTAATGACTCGTTAATCTAGAGCTTCTTGTCATTGTTGCGTAACTGCGTTCTTGAGGCTCGTTCAAGGAACGATCCATTACCACACACTCACTAACGTAAATGAACATTTTCTTACTCGCTGGTGCATGCTGTGAAGTTGTACTCTTTTCATGCAAACGCAATACACATTTCAATGTCATATAGCTGCAAACCTATTTGCGATTACTTCCAGTGTTCCTATGACGCCCTGCGGCATTTCCTTCTGCAGTAACCAAGCCTGGTTCAGAATTTATTTTTGATATTAGGTAGGCTTTAGTTTGCGCAAAGAAATGAACTTCGGGAACTAACTTTTCGGACAAGTATTGAAAAAATATTATGTGTCGGCCGACTTGCAAAGTAGTACTGCCACGAAGGTGTCATGCTTCCATGCACCAGTATGGTGTGCCTGACGTGATAGCGAATGCTATTTCTTCTTCACTTTAAATCGATTACTTGAAAACTTTGGAGGTGTTTGAGAGGACAAGTCTCAGTAAAGGCAATGGTATGAAACGTGCAGCTGAAAGGAGTGCTCAGATGAGAGTATCATCGTGGATTTCGGTAAACTACGTCTGTTAAAGTTAAGGAGTGATGGGTATGGTGCAACAAAATGAGAAAGCTGTGACTGACTCACGCAGCTCTACCTACCTTCTCGAGGTTACCACTGGATGGCAGACCAATAGTGATAGAGCCGTTACAGAAATTGTTCTCGATCCCGCACCCGTTGGGACCGCAAAGGTTCGTGTTGCCCAGGTCGCCCATTTGTGGAAGTGGGGAGGCAGCTGAAGAGCCTGTATCCGAAAAACATACCAGCAAGCGATATAATAAAAGTTACTCCTTTAAATGCTGAAGTAGCGTGGATAACCAGCCATGAAGTAATTCTGGCGTCCCGAGCGTTGTAACGCAGATCGCCAGCAAAAAGATTCAATACGTGGTGCCACTCGGCATGCTTATCAGAGAATATACAGGGCGTCCCAGCTAACTTTAGCAGCTGTTTAAAAATATGCGAATACCACGTAGGTAGACAGGACCAGGGTAATGTTGTTTGCCGTCGCTTGTAGATACTCGAACTATTTTTTCATTCCGCCTAATTAGAAAATTGGCCTTTCTTTAAATAATCTAAGTTTCGAATAATATAAGTACATGAAAAATGTCAGTGATAAAATCGTAGAGCGATATGAAAAACACCCGATACAGCTTTCGGTTGCTCAATACGTGCTACATAAAAGTGTTTTTTTCCGAGCGTGAAAGCACTTTTATCTAGCACCTGTTGGACAACAGTAAGCTGTACCGGTAGTTTTTTCATGACACTCAAAAATTTTCTCATTGACACTTTTCCTCTAATTATATTTGAGAAGTTCATTAATTAATAAAGAATAATTATCTAATTTGGCGGAATGAAAAAAATAATTTGAGTATCTGCAAGCGACACGAAACATTATTTTGGCTCTGTCCAGCTACGTGAGATTCGAATTTTTTTAAGCTCTGGCTAAATTTAGCTAGGACACCCTGTATATGACTTACGTAGAGCCAGCAACCCTGTGATGCAGTAAAGTGACGCTTGTTTTCGGCCCCCAAGGTGAACAATACACCCAGGCAAGCTCTATAATAGCCGGTCGCCAGCGCCACAGCATAGCCGTATGCCGTATCGAAACAGAGCGTAGTAAAATGCTATATACGGGGAAAGGGCACACAACACAAGCGCCATACAACTGCAGTGCTTGTCTGCTTTGTATTGTTTCTTCATTTCATGCCCCCTCCCCCCCCCCCCCCCTGTTTGTGCTTTCCCTGTCTCTGTTTTTCCCGTCCCTGTTTACTCTTCCCCTGTCAGGTAAGGCTAAATTAGGAAGACAGAAAAGCGGCCTTTACCAAGAGCGCCTCTGGCTGGGAACAGCAGCATAATATATGGAAGAGCACTGGTGATGACATCATGAGGACCGTTCTTTAGGCTCCCTTGAACAGCGCACTGCGAATCAGAAGTGGCGACACGTGTTGTGAATACCACCGGTTATTCTTCACATCCAGTGCACTAAGAATATGCGCGCGCACGTGTCGGTGCTTAGAGAGTGATACGCAGCTCGCCTGCTCGCCTAATTCAATGACAAATGTGAATGCTCGTAGTCGTGGCTACGGCGATCGGCGCAATCTGACACCTGGCTAAACTTCGCTTGCAACCTGACGCCGTCAGGTTGCCTGTTCACTGATTCCAGTCTTCCCCTCTGTGCAGGCTTTGCAGGCTAAATGGCTAAATGTTATGCAGGGTTTACAAACTAAATACAGCATTGTGAACTGTATCAGTTGATCACTGTGCTATTTCAGCGTTTTTATCCAGAACCAACGCGTGACCGAACGGTGGTATTTTGAAACTGGTCTCTTTGCGACGTTTGTCCTTCCAGCTGCACTCGAGCATGCTCTATGCGACAGTAATTCGCGCCAGGACTGCACAACTCAAAAGCAGCTTCTATACTCGTAACAACCATATCTGGCCTATAGAATAGCACGAGGAAATCAAGGGCTAAATTATTTCTCGTTTTCCTAATTGAAATGTAAAAAATGATAACCTGAACAAAAAGAAATTGGATGAAAGAAAACAGCTTGCCGGTGCTAGCCGAGACCGCATCCTCCGCATTACGTGTCGGATGATGTATCATTGGGCTACGGTGACGGCTGTTCTCACGTAAAAATTCTTGGGCAGCTATTTATGTGTACATGCTATGACCCTCTCGATGTCAAATAGCGCCACATATGGCCATGGCGGTGCGTGTGACAGATCCTTTTCACCGCTGGCGTTGCGAAGTGTGTCAACTTAGACCCATTAAACGTGACGGAATCGAGACCCTCGCTAAGAAATGAACGAGAAGGAAGCAATGAGGCGGGGGTAGTCACCGACGTGCCCTATTCTTGTTATCATGGTGTTTAATATTTACACGGGCCGCGTTCTACTGGGATACGTCGCATCTTTCGCTTACGGAAAGACTTCGTATGTTTCACGCCGTCACACTTGTTGTTGTTCCCAGTACGTTGGTTATTCAAGCCGGAAGGGAAGTTTTTCAGAGTCATCAACGAGAACGTCTGCTCTCAGACGTGCTCCCAAAGAGGCGCCTGTGTGAACGCACTACTTACTATGTTTCCATGTGTGTTCTTATGCAGGTTCTTTTACCTCCAGGAAATACTGCTAAGCCTTAGCTGCACTGTGTGAACGCAGTCTTTTGAGGGCGCCGAAAGAGTGTCGCAAACAGGTGGTTTCTCTGTTTCGCATGTTTGAATGACCGGAATCGCTGCTTGAGCTCTACCAAAAAGTTCTCGACACGTTCTGAAAATTCAGTGAAGTGCTTCATTTTGCGTGTAAGAGAACGCACAATATATTCGAAGTGAAAACAATCAATAATTTTTGTTGCCAGAAAACATTGAAAAGGACGCCATTTTTATTTTATTTATAGGTATAAGAAGGACAGATAACGTTGCGGCTTTCACTGTTAGCCTAGCACGAGAAGTGACAATGTCTGCATATTAATACCAATATTATTAGTCGCGCTAGCAGCAGGTTGTCGAACCGCAACAAGAACCACATTTTTTTTTATTTTTTGCCAGCCGAATCTATCCCGAACGGTAATACCAGCCGCCATTAGAGTGGTGCCTTAACTGGAGCAAAGCAACGGTAAAGTTCTTAGCAGGTTCATACAGGGTCTCGATCGGAAGACAGCGTGTCAGAAGGAAAGAACCGCTCGAATCCTGGTTCAGCATGGTTTTCGTCAAAATAAAGCAAACATTCCGAGCTGGTATCGTGGGCAATTCGAAATATGCACTGAATTCAAAGTCACCTATAGGAACACGAAAAATAAAGCACCAACAAGTTAAGCAAAAAAGACGAGCCTTCAACTTACTTCGATAATCTTCATTGCAGCCCGGCCCAGTCCATTTGCCTGTAACCAATGGAGAAATGTTGGTGATCTTTAGGTGTGAATTAAGAAACAATATGAGGCAAATTATTGCTGCGACGACTACTCTGGTGAATGTTCATGTGTACACATTGCAATGGAACGTGTATTTCGCATTCTTCTAGCCAAATTGTGCGAGTCAAACACTGATGCGTTGTTTTACTGGACAATAATTTTGAAAATTGGCGGGCACACTCATTATTTGTGCCTTCAAATCGACGATTACAATTGTCTTCCCTGTGTTTACCACTCGTGATGTAAACAAACTGTCGTTGGCCGCCCGGGGGCAAGGAATGGGGAAAAAATGGAATCGGTGAAGCTGGATCGTTAGGTAATGCCGGTCCAAGCTTCCAAGCCCATAGACAGAAATGGATGTGGTCAAAATTAATCCGGAGCTCCTCACTACAGCGTGCCTCATAATCAGATCATGGTTTCGGCGCTTGAAACTTCATAACTGAACTTCAGAAATTCAGAATCAACAACACGGGGCTCCTTCGCTGGGAAGCACTGCTTCTACTCGTGAAAGCTCGGAAGCTTCCGGTGACCACTGCCTGCCGCACCGCCAATGCTGGTCAACCCACCCACACTATCCGCCCTGTCTGATCTCCGGAACGCTATCCTCGTCGCATGTCACTGAGGCGGTCATGACGCGTTATGGTTGGATTAAAGGCCAGATGTCAACCGCGGGCACTCCAGTGTGATTGGCAGCACACGAGCGATGGCCGGCGCTTACCCGCATCAGCTGCTGCTTTTACAGGTAAACAAAACCAACTCGCTCTACACGCCGCGTACTCGTACATGGCATTGTTAGTACTACCAAGCCCCAGCTGTTGTGCTACTATATTATGCGACTGTGCATCTGTACTACTTGATGTCTTGCTTCTCGCGGGCGATGTCGGGCTGAACCCTGGCCCTTCTACTCGATCTAGCCCAGAAGCAGCCGAATCGTCACCAGAAATCTTTACCGTCCTACACGAACTGCAAGCCGGTCAGGTGACACTTTTGAACGAATTAAAATCTATGCATAGCAAGCTAAGTCAAAATGACAAAGCCTTAGATGACATCGCAAAAAGAGTAACTAATTTAGTATCCGATTGCTCGACTCTCATTCCCCTCCAGAGACGCGTAGGAAGCGTGCGTAAACTGGCTTTGCAAAATTCACAGCTAATCTCTCCGCTTACGGCCAGAATAGACGCTCCGGGAGATCGAGCTCGCCGATCAAATCTGTTGTTCTTCGCCCTAAAAGAATGCGTCAATGTGTCGTGGGAAGAATCCAAAAAATTAGTAATTGACGTTTGTCAGTAATACATGAACGTATCAAGTGAACCGAAAGAAATCGGAAGAGCACATCCCCTAGGCCGGTCCAAAGCTAACGTAAACAGACCTATAATCGTTAGTTTGTCAAATATTAAAGACAGGCACTGCGTTCTGTCAAACGCCGCAAAGTTAAAACGGACAAACTACCCCTTTAGAGAAGCCTTTTCACTGAACACACGCACTGCGCGGAAAAAGCTATCCGATTTCGTAACAGCCTAGGGCAAGTCATTTAGACTACGTCACAGCAATTACTTATCGATAAAGCCACGTAAGCGTACGATTACTGCTCACAAAAATTCCTTTCTTCTCCACGATAGTCAGCACCCTGTCGCCCTATCTGCGACAAATTAGACTCTACCCCTATTTCCATCATCTATACAAGCTTCAGGAGCATCCCACCCAAGAGCGACCAAGTTAGAAGTATTATTGTGTCTACTTATTGTAAACTTGGTCTTCTTATCGAAACACGGCTATACTCGACAGTTTATGAAACTCTCGTCCTATTTTTCCGAATTCGACATATTCAGCCGAAACTCCAAAGGAATGCGTGGTGAGGGTGTGCTCATAGCTGCCCACAGGGATTTACGATGCTCTGTTGTTAATATTCAGTCAACACTTGCGGTATTTTTTGTGTTGTGGGGCGCACGTCAGCTTCCCACGCTTGTCCGGGTGTGCTACCGGCTTCCCGACGCAGGTGCGCATTTCGTCGCAGAATCTCTCATTGTTCTGAACTGCTGATACTCAACCTAACGCTCAGATCAATCTTTTTGGGGAAATTCAATAGGCGCAAGATTTCCAGGGCCGATCTGGCATTGACGTTGTCTAAGTCCGACGAGGAAGCTTATTTCGTTGAGACGAGCCCAACATTTGGACTACAACCCTGAGACAACAATAAAAATAAACAACAGCAATAAATCGACGATTTTTCTAGACACCTCGCCAGACAGCTCGTCGGCATTCCGTATCTGATGTCTGGCCGAGATAAGTGCTCCCACGATGCTTCCATAGGTTTTAACGCGACAGCGTTAAGAGCCCCCCACGTGACGAGTCAATTGTCCTTCCGGCAACACCAATTTAAAACCACGCATACTCAACCATGTAAGCCCTCCATGTACGCAAGGAAGTTACTGAACTAATTGAATTTGTCAAGGTAAAATACCTCAGAACAATTGTAAAGTGCGACTCACACACAACCTGTAGACATGATAGCGTCGGATTGTAATTTGAATATACCAGAAAACATAATTCTGTTACGCGGAAACTCAGAACACAGACCCCTCTTCCTGCGTTTCTACTAATCATAAAGCGTTCATGGCTTCCGAGACTTCGCGACGGCGCGCGCAAATCTCAAACGCCATAAAGCGGAGCGCCCGAATCTTTGCAACCCCTCCAGATGCCGCTCGCCTGCGCCACATCGCGGCCCACTCAAGAGGCTGCGCTTCTATACTTGAAAGCTCGCCTTCGTGTATAGCGTTCGCCGCCAGCGTTTCCCGGTAAACATAACCGTTACATAAGCTGTAGTTGGCAGGAAGCGTGAGAAGCAGTAAGGGACCTTCGAATGCTATCACGTTCAACTCTTAAAGACGAACCTTAAGCATCCTCCAAATTTTTTTCCTTCTCGATTGTTTTTCTTACTATTTGTGCACCGCTGCGGCCGTAGGCTTGCGTATAGTCAGCGTTATACTTCTTATCTTTCCTAGAGAACCGTCCTATGCATTAAGAGGAAGCTTCAGCTCGGGCCTCCCTCCGATGCCGGCTGCTCAAATAAATCTAAAACGCATAAATGCCTTCATGAGAAAACTGCTAAACCTATTTGAATGAAGATTGTTGCATTTAAAAGAGCCCTTTAAATCGCAGTGACTGCAACAATAATAGTACTGAATTAAGCCATGGCATTTTTACAAGAATTGTCAAAAATTGCTAAATCGGAAAAAAATAGGAGTACCATATTTACATATCCATCACTTAGCATCAAAAACAAATATCGCATCACTGTAAACTGCATTCGTCGGAGCATCTAAATCGTACAAATCTAACGTATCAATTTACGACTTAGGTTGATTAGTTTTAATGCTTGTAAAGGTTTTGCGAATGCCACATTCAGAAGTTAGTGGTGTATTTCAGGGTAGCGTATGATGTCATTTTCGTCCACATTAAATGAAATATGAGGTGTACGTTACCAAATGGCGATATCGTTTTTAGTTGCTGAAATACAGAGTTGTATTGCTTCTTGAAATTTCGCAGAATTTATGTATTTATGTAAAAAAAGGTGCCAGCTAAATAACATATTCGCTTTCCGAAATCACATTTGAGCTGTTTCTTTTAAGTTCAACATAAATCATTAATTTTGGTGCAGTGTTTGTCCAAAGAAATGCTTACTCATTTGCCATGTAAGAGTTAAAACTTCTTCTTAGGCTCGACTTAGAATAATATTGCTTCCGATGGCATAAGCAAGGCGGTCCACAACTGTAAAGAGGAAGGAGCGATCCCAGTCGGTAAAAAGTTGACGAAGAGTGCCGTGGGGAACAATGATGTGCAACAGGAAGTCGACTACGTCTGTTGGAAGTGCTCTGGAGATCGCGAATCGAGTTGTATAATCAGCTGCGATGGCAATCCACTTGTTGACTGAGTCAGATGGGGGGAAAGGTCCCAGGAGTTTCGCGCCAACACGATATAAGGTTTCGAACGTCATAAGGGTGGAGTTGAGCAGCACCGAGCACAAACAGCTTCTTCCGGAGCTGACACAACTCACAAGAAGCGACGTAGCGGTGGACAGATCAGTACAGACCAGGCCAAAAGAATCGTCGCCGGACACGGACGTACGTGCGAGATTCCCCTAGGTGACCAAAAGTTCGTAGATAGAACAGTGGTCCGAAGATGCCGGGGAAAGACAAGCAGCATCTCAGACGCACTAGGGTGCATGCTGCACCGATGCAGATTGCGCCGTCCTAGAGTACGAACATGCGAAGAGAAGGATAACTTGACCCAGATGCCAGTTTTTCCATGATACCACGTATGCTTGGATCTCGACGCTGTTCGGTACCGTGGTCAGTATAAGCAGATAACGAAAATACAGAAGCAAAAGCATCGGCTACAGGAACATCAGAAGGATTGACTGGGTGGCGGGACAGACAGTCGACATCTAGGTGTAGACTGGTGGTGTGTACTTCTAGGCAACGGTGTACGGGTATTCCTTTAGGTGTAGCGCCCAGCGACCTAGGTGACCGGTAGTGTCTTTGAGGAACGGAAGCCAGCAGAGCCCATGGGGTTCTGTGGTGACTGTAAAGAGGCGACCATATAGGTATGGGCGAAATTTCGCCACTGCCCAGACAAGTGCAAGGCACTCACGTTCAGGAATGGATTAATTCCACTCAGCTGTAAAAGGCAGGCGGCTGGCGTAGGCAATGACGCCGTCGTGGACTCGCTGACGTTAGCGAAAAAATGGCACCGACTCCATCACCGCTGGCATCAGTGTGGTCTTCTGTTGGAGCAGACGGGTCGAAGTGCGCCAGAATGGGGGGAAATGTTAGGAGAGAGATAAGCTTCGAGAAGGCAGTTGCTTGTTCAGGTCCCCAAGAAAAATAAACGCTTGCCTTCAGAACAGCACTAACAGGATAGGCGACCTCCGCGAAATTGTGCACGACGCAGTGGAAATACGAGCACAGGCCCAGGAAGCTCCAGACATCCTTAGTACATGTTGGCATGAAAAATACCAGATGAATCAAAAACATGACCGAGGATAATAATTTGACAGTGTCTGAAGTGACATTTAGATTATTTAAGTTGAAGACTAGCATTGCGAAAAGCAGATAGAACGAGCGAGAGACGCTCCTGGTGCGTGGCAAATGTAGAAGCAAAAACGATGACGTCATCTAAGTAACAAATACAGATGCACCACTGACGCCATGCAGGAGTGTGTCCATCATGCGTTCAAAAGTAGCTGGAGCATTACATAAGCCGAAGGGTATGACTTTCAACTGGTATAAGCAGCTGGGTGTTATAAAGGCGGTCTTCTCGCGGTCCATGTCGTTGATGGCAATCTGCCAGTAGCCAGAACGAAGATGAAAGGAAGAAAAGTGCTTCGCACCGTGGAGACAGTCGAGGAAATCATCAACGCGTGGTAGAGGTTAAACGTATTTCTTACATATCTTGTTGAGGTGCCGGTAAACAACGAAGAAGTGCAAGGTGGCGTCCTTCTTTTTAACTAGAACGACAGGGGACGCCCAAGTACTGGATGATGGTTCAACGATTCTTCCAGAAAGCACCTTCTCGACCTCCGTTTGAATGAATTGTCGTTCGTGCAAGGAGACACGGTATGGTCGCCTGTGAATAGGGTGTACGTCAACGGTGTCAGTACGGTATGTCGTGAGAGAGGTCTGGCCCAAAAAGCGACTCAGGGCAAAAATGTCGCTGAATGAGGAGAGCAGGTGGCATAACTGGTCAGCGTGGCGAGGCGGAAGTCCGGAAGCAATCATGTTTGTGAGCTGAGGAAAGACAGCCGGTAATGAATATGGAGAGTCAATGGGAGAAGACGTAATACCAGCAGTCAAGGCTGAAAATTGGCAAACTTGGAGGAGGACAGCGTTCCTAAGGCTATGCCTTGCCGAAGTTGACGAGATGAAAACTGGTAGACTTGCTGGTGATACTGACGACGCTATGCGGAAGAGCAACGTGATGGGCAAGGAGGACGTCCGCGAGTGTAGACACAACACAGTCACCATCAGGCGCAGGTGGAGCTGGAGTAAGCAAGACGGGGGTCATGGCTTGTGGGGCGAGTCTTGTGGGCTCGGCGGAGGACAGTCTGCTGGGAACTTCTTCAGGAGGGTCAGGACAAGATAAATCAAGTTGTACAAGTCGGACGCAGCAATCAATAAGGGTGGAGTGAGCGGATAGGAAATCAAGGCCTAAAATAACGTCACGGGGACAATCTTGAAGAACAATAAACAAAACAGATGTTTGGAGGCCACCGACACCAACGCGAGCGGCCCACTTTCCTACTGTGACCAGTGTTCTTTCGTCAGCGACTCGCACAAGACAGGACGCCGCAGGTGTCAGGACTTAAGTGAGCCCTCTACGAAGCTGGTCGCTCATCACAGAGATGTACACGCCTGTATAAAACAGAACAGTGACAGGGACACCATCTACATACACATGAAGTAAATTCCTATCCGTCGCTATGGGCAGTAGAGCAATTGCAGTCCGGGTCGTACTAGCATCGTCACTCCTCGGAGCTGCACCCGTCAGTTTCCCGTAGAGCACCGGCACATGGGGGATGTAGAATGTCAAATAATCGGTGAGCGAGACAGGGATCGTCAGGGTGAGGGCGAACGACTCTGCCATGTAGCTGAGGACGCCAGTGTAGAGTCGTGTGGCTCTCTGGAATCTTGCGGTGGTGGACGAGCACCCGGCGAGCAGCGGTAAGGTTGGAACGCAGGCTGATATTGGGATGACGTTCAGGTCTTGTGGCAGTGACGGGAAATGTGGCCAACGTGTCGGCAGTTGATATAAATCGGCCCTTCCGCTGGGTTGCAGAAATGCCGACAGGGGCACTGGCCTAGCGAAGAAGGGATCGTAGGAAAATATAGATGTCCGATCGGCTGACGCAATAGACAGACTGAATTCCAAGGTTCGCCAACTCGTCACGCATAACAGACTGCACAAGCGAAATCGTTGGTCGAGAATCCTTCGATCAGGTCCGGAAGCCAACTGGTTCCGCGGCTGCGATCTTCCGGCGAGCGATACTGACGAAGCTCTCAGACATTGACGGTCGATGTTTAGAGTTAAGGTCCTCACACGACGACGTGGCAGTCGTATTTCGACCACGCGTCAACTGGTGTGCGATGCGACGACTTTTTGCTTCTTCAAAGCGCCGACATTCATTAATGACGTTGGCTATGGTGAAAAACTTCCCATAGACGAGAAGATGAAAAGCGTCGTGCGCTATGCCCTTCAGTACGTACGTGGTTCACTTTCTCTTTTTCTGACATCCTCTCGTCAACCTTGCGGCAAAAGGCGAGAGTGTCCTGGATCTATGTCACATACCATTCAGTCGAAGCCTAGACGCGGGTCCCAAATTCCTTTTGCGCAGCTCGCTGACGGCCGACAGGTTTCCCGAACAACTTCCGGGGCTTTTGCTTTCATTGCTCCCAGCTCGTTAGTTCTTCCTCATAGTTTTGAAACCAGACCTGGGCTGTTCCTTTGAGGTAAAAAATTATGTTAGCCAGCATAACGGTTTGGTGCCACCAATTATGGGCGCTGAAGCGCTCGTTCATTTGGAGCCGCTGATTGACATCCAGATTGTCGGCCCCGAAAAAAAAAACACGTTCCTGCGCCGCCGGACTGCGACAAGATGAGCGTTGTCATAGTAGCTGCTTCTGTGGCCATGGTGGCAGTCGTCTCAGCGGCTCTATTGGTTGCCATGTTGTTAGTGGCCAGCCTACGTCTGCTTCGGAGCTACATCGTGCACAGCAGTAACCCGCACCTCCACCTAATATGTTGTTAAGGGAAGAAGCAGGACGGGAACTGTATTTACGGTATGTACAGTAATTTACAGTAATTGAGAAAGGCAAGTCTACAGCAGGCTAGTCACTGAAGCGTCGTCTTCTTCATCCCTAAGCTCGCGCTCATCTTCCTCAGAGTTGTGCAGAGCAGTGTAACAACATATTTGTTGGTCGGATATGTATGTAAAACAGCTTGGGAGGGAAAAAGAACAAAGAATGGGAGAAGGCAGGATTGTTAATCAGAAGGGCGTCTCGTTGACTAAAAATCACCAAATGCTTACTTTTGGAATTCTATAATGGTTAGATCAAATAATTTAGTAGATGCTACTGCCGTGTGCACCAGAAACTTTCGAAGCGCTACTCTACAGCATGTGCTACATATGTCCTGTTCCCCTCTAATTAATCTTAATGTACGGCTCAAATATCATCACATTCTAAATAACGCACAGCCTTTGGTCCGCCTTATACAATCCAGTACAATTTCTAGCGAAGCTGAGTCCGTCGAGAAGTGCAAGTAGGAGTCTTAATTTCCTGTAATATTACACGCAGGTTGAAACTTTGCGCCCACATAATTTTGCTAAGTATGCACACTTGAACTCCGTTTCAACCACAATAATAGCCAGTGCCACGTCTCGTTATCCAAAGACTCCTTAAAATATGAGTATAGCACTCCTTAAATATGAGTAGTGCTCGTTTCACTCCTAATGACGCCAGGAAACCAAGCCTGATACCACCAACACTCAGAAATCTAATCTGGAGCTCAGATATAGCGCTGAGGTGTTTCTTGTACAATGTAGGAGAGTACAATGTAAAGGCAGAGGTGCACGGTTGGGCACCCACTCTCACTCGCACGCCCACACCCACAAAGCCGCATTCTCTCTCTCTCTCTCCACCGCAAGCAAACACACACGCACTTTCTCTCTCACTCGCACTTACACACGCACTCTAGCTCTCTCTCTCCTCGCACTCAAACACAGACACACCCTCTGTCTCATTCGCACGCACAAACGCACATAGACGCATTCTCTCTCTCTCTTGCACGCACACACATGCACAACACTCACGCACAGATATGCATGCGCACACAAACAAGCAGACATTTGTTCTCACGCATGCATGCTGAAACACGAACCGACACGTTCGCACATGCACACATTCATACTCGCCCGCGCATGCACCGCAAGACCGCAAGCGCGCACACGCACGCACTAACACTCGCAGACACGCGAACGCACACCCAAATACACACATTCACACATGCCACGAATGCTCACACGCGCATACACGCACTCGCAAGCATGCAAATACAAATAGGGAGGCACACACACGCGCGCATACAACCATACAAACGCACGTTCAAGACATCCACACGCCTAATCACTCTCTCTCCGTCCCGGCTGCCTCTAAAAAAACCTGTGCGTGCGAACAGACTGTATAACACTCCTTCTACCATTAACGTCCCAACGTCAGCTGTAATAAATCGCTTTACGGTTTGAATTTGCCGCTTCTTCAAGTCAATGCCCTCTGCCGGAAGAGTGCAGAATAATTTCCTCCTGTCGTGTCACTTTACCGCCCATTCCTGACCGTCTTTAACGGCTTTAATGTACCACCAATGTTCCGACTAAGTGCCATAAATGCATATGCTGTTAGAAGGGACTACCCTCTCGTTGTAGTCAGTTGAAACCTTTTGATCCTCTGCCATTATTTTCAAACATCTTTTCTTTTCCCTATTCAGCTACACTTGTGCATTTCCGTGAAATTCCGAAGGGGAATGTCCAGAATTCCTGGACGATTTTAACGGGAGTCCGGCGCCTTGAACGCGTTCCTAGCAACCCAGGACGCAACCGAATCCCAGCCGTTCCAAAAACCAACTATGCCTTTGACTCACTGCTACTATAGCATAATGATGATGATGATGATGATGATGATGGTGGTGGTGGTGGTGGTGGTGGTGGTGGTGGAGGTGGTGGTGGTGGTGGTTCTCTGTACAAATGGCACGTGCCCATCGTGGGGGATCGGTGCTTGCCTTTCCTTGCCTCTTCTTTCACTTGCAGCGTTCTTAGTCACCGTTACACTTACCGCCCCCTCTCCCCTCGAATTCGCACAGGAGTAAGACAGGAGTTGAGTACAGGTTTCAAGAGGTACGTAAAGCTTCATCTGCCTGACATGAGTAGGAAAAGTGCGTTTGTAGCGGTTGTCATCAACTTCGGGAATCGCCGCTAAACGAAACGTCACAGGACCCAGGGCTTCCACAGCACGGAAAGGGCCAGAAAACTGAGGTAAACATTTTTCACAGCGCCGAGGTAAACGCAGTGCCCGCCGAAACATGACTAAATAGTCCGGTTGCAAAGAACGAGCAGGGCTTTGGCTGAGAAAGCTTATTGAACTGCACTTGGTAGTGGAGTATTGCTAGCCGAGCTCCGAGGCGAGCCGGGCACAGGGTCACCCTCGAGTCCACTTTTACGCGGCGTTCTTGCAGAGACGTGTCAAAGAAGGTGTTCGTGCGGTAATGTTGGCGTCCTCCCGTAAAGTAGCTGAAACGGAATGGCGCGAGTGACTTCCTAATGCGACGTGCTTAGAGCGAAAACCGCAACAGCGACACAGTCATCCCAGTCGTCGTGTGTGGGATAGAGGTCGGTATAAATCGTCTTTTAGGCTACGGTTGGTGCGCTCGACCGGTCCATTTTCGTGGATGTTGAGGGAACGCTGCGGCGTGTCGTGTTCAATGTTTAGACAAGCAAGACGCAGATTCGCGCAAAAGGCGAAGCATCGATTGTGAGAGCGAGTAAGAAGGCAACCATACGAGGTAAAGATAGTACTTTCATCGTCCGTATCAACTTGAAAACATTTACTTGCTAACTAAATTAATAAGCATGATGTCAGCGCTCACAGAAAACATGAACACATCACACTCGATGACTGCGGAAACTCGTTGTCAGAACACTGGCGTGACGAAACGCGGCAGCAGCAGCAAGCGAAGCGACTTTCGTGCTGCCTATCGCTTCAACGCAAAGCGAGCGCCGAGGACACAAAGCACGCACAAAGCTATGAACCACCGACGCACCTAGATTGCCCCCAACGCAGAACGCTCTCAAGATACGGCCACGCGACCGTGCGAAGCCGCCACATGCGCAGTTGCAGCCGGAGAGAACGCCGCCGCCCCCCCCCCCCCCCTCCGTCCCCTCCCACTGGCGCCTCGCAACGTTGGGTGGCTCGGGCGCGAGGGAAGGCCACGCGCTTCCTCTTCGCGTTCGTCCCTTTCGCGCAGGCGAGATTATTACCGGTGACACACGGCGCACTTTTGATCGCGATGAAGCCCGATCCGGATCGAAACTCTACTGCGATTGGCTCCCTCGCGCAGCTTGCGCAAAGGAGCCAATCACGACCGATAAATTCCACCCGAATCGGGCTTGATCGCGATCAAAAGTGCGCCGTGTGTCACCGGTATACGCCTCGATCGTCGCACCCCTTGTACGCTTTCATTCGCGCATACAGCGTAAGCGAGGCGACGGTGTTATCGCCCTTGGACTTTTTACGGAACCTCGCGGCGACGCCAGCGCCGATGGCAGAAATGCGCTCGGATTGTCCATATAATTGCTATCGCAATAAAAGTTTTCACAGCACTCTACATAAATGTCATGTCGCGGTCGGAAATCAGCAACTTTGGTGTGCTATGCCAGAATATGAGGCACTGGCTAATAAAGGTCATGACATGAGCTGCTGAAGAATCAGGGACGGCTCGAACTTCTACCCACTTAGTCAGGCAGTCCGTAGCCACGAGAAATTTGTTGCCATGCTTGCTGTGAGGAAACGGGCCTATGTGATCAATGCCCACGATATCGAACGGTTCGCTAGCAGGGGCCATAGGTAGTAAGGCCATACATAGGCTGTGGGTTTGTCCCGACCTTACGAGCTTGACAAATGGTGCAGGATGACACGTACGGGTAGACATCGCCGCGCATGCCAGACTACTACAACCTTTCTTTAACGCCAGACGGAGCCTTCTACCGACCAAGGTGACCAACGGAGGGGGCGTCGTCACATGAAAGATATGGATGGTCACATGGCCACAGGCACCACAGGTAGGTACGCTTCACTTCCTGTACGTCGATGATAAAGGATGCAATCTAGGACTGTATAAGCTGATCCAAGTCTCTCGCGGAGGCCCTTAGGTGCACTTGTATCACCAGAGAGGCGCCGGATGATGTTGCAGATTTCAGTATCTTTTGATTGTGCAGGTCGTCCGCGGCCGGATATCGAGCACTACAAATGCCTGCGCAGAGTTTTTAACGACAAGGTTGCCTGAAAGATAGTTGGCGTCTTGATGACAAGGACCACTACGATGAACGACCTTGAAGCTGTAGTCTTGAAGTTTGAGGAACCTTTGGGCAAGTTTGGCATTTAGGTCTTTTTTGTTTGGAGCCAGCGCAATGCAACGTTGTCAATGACAATAGTAAAATGCTTGCTGTAGACGTAAGGCCGAAACTTCTCAATGACCCAGACTACTGTGAGGCACTCAAGCTCGAAAGTGTGGTACTGACTGTCTGGTTCACTGAGGCGACGACTCAAATAGGCAACGGGCTTCTCGTTCCCTTCGGAGTCGGATTGTAGAAGAACCGCCCCAAGACCAAGACCACTGGCGTCAGCGCGGATGATTCGAGGGGCGTTTTCTCGATAGTGTTCGAGGGTCGAATGAGTCGTCAGGGCTTCCTTAATGTTCTGGAAGGCTGACCCCTGATCGGAGCCCTAATTATGATTGCAACTCCTGATTTTGCTTCAGATATTCATTGAGGGATGCAGCGCGAGCGGTGAAGCCAGGCACGAAACGGCGGAAGTAGGAATCGAAGCCCCCAAAAAGCTTTTAACTTGTTTCGCCGTTGTAGAAGGCGGAATGCTTGCTAAAGCTTGCACCTTTGAAGAGTCAGTCTGATGCCATGGGCACTCAAAACATCCTCCATGTAGGTAACTTCTGAATAGCCGAAGAAACGCTTTGATGGCTTTATGTGGAGCCCACATAGGGCGTGCAAAATGGGTTCCAAACGTCGTTGCTGTTGGGAAACGTGGGAGCGTAAACGATTATGTCATCCCCAAATACACCAATGTGATAATTGTCATGTTCTTGATGGTCGTATTGGTATAAAAAAATGGAGGCTTATCAAGGTTAAGCCCAGTGGATGCGAAGCATCCACTGGACTTAACCTTAGCGTATCCTTAGCGTTTGGAGGCATCTTGACCGCATACACGCCGGGCGCAAAGACGCTGGCGCGGTTGCGGGCACAGAGACTGACGCGACGGCGGGCGCGCGCCGCTTCATCCCTGGCGTGACGTCACATATCACGTGATGCAGCGATGGTGGCGCCGCCGCCGCGTCGCGCGCGACGGCGCGAACTGAAGCGTGGAGGCCTCCGCCGGGCGACGTCCGACGGCGTGATATGAGGCCCCATCTGCAGCCGGTGTAAAGTCATCACGTGACGTCACATCATGTGATCTCACTTGAAGGTCAATGGTGGCCACCGCCGGGAGGCGACCGACGGCGCGATATGAGGCCCCATCTGCAGCCGGTGTGACGTCATCACGTGACGTCATGTCACGTGACTTACTTGAAGGTCACTTGAAGGTCAATGGTGGCCACCGCCGGGCGTCGCGCGAAGGCCCGAAACCTACGTTAATATGCTTCGCATAATATAGGCACCATCGTGGGCCGATCGGGCAGCGTGATCCGCACTGTGATTACCCGAAATTCCGCAGTGACCGGGCATCTACTGATAGATGATGTTGTAGCCCTTGTCGATTGCGTGATGGTAAAGTAGTCGGATGTCTGCGACGAATTGCACGTTAGGTCCGTAGATGAAAGGGGATAGTAGACATTGGAGAGCTGCCTTCGAGTTACAAAAACATGCTCCATGACTGTGATTTGTGGCCAATGAACTACAGAGCGGCAGGTATAGCTTCGAGTTCTGCAGCCGTCGATGATGGAATGTGAGAAGTCTTGAATTTGATGGTGACTGATTTTACGGGAATTACCACTGATCCAGCTGAACTGGACACGGAGAGAGGGCACGGAGGGACCGACAGGGTGACAGGCTCACACTTGTCTTTTTTCACCCTGCAGTTACTCGCTGCCTTCATCAGCGGTTTCCGGTGCGCTGTTCCACTGGATTCGTATGGCGAACCTATGGTTCATGGTTCTGAGGCCGGAAAATTCGGTGAGCCTGTTCCCGCCACACTTCGCCCGGATCAAAGCCGCCATCAAATCTACATCTGGAACGAGACCCCATTTGTATCTTCGGCTCATCACTGCGCAACCGCGACAGCATCGACAGCGCCAGCAGCGGGACGCTTAAAGCCAAGCAACACGCTCTGGGTAGTCAGAGGGCACGGAGGCACCGACAGGATGACAGGCTCACACTTGTCTTTTTTCACCCTGCAGTCAGTTACATTTCCAAACTGCCACTTCCTTGCTTTAAATCTAGTAATCGCTTCATTGTCGTGCTTCCGTGCCCAGAAGCCTTGAGTGACCCGTTCTGTTCCTCCTCTCTTTCACTGTGTGGTGACGTGGAAAGTAATCCTGGCCCAACCAAGGACGATGTCCTTGCTGAAGTACTTAAAACCGTGAGGGACCTAAATGAAAGATCTATTAGAATGGGAATCTGTACAAAATTCTATGTCGGAGACAATTTATGAGCTGTAACAACAGCAAAAAACCGTTTCAGATGCTATATCTGACATCGATCAAAGACTGCAGCACGTGGAAAGCCAGACGGCCATCCTTGATGAATGGAAACAGGATGTCAGCTTATTGCGCGACAAGATTGAGGGTGTAGTAACTGACACGAACACGCTTCGTGCGCGACTTGATGACGCGGAAGATCGCTCACGTCGCGACAATCTGTTTTTTTTTTTTTTTTTGAGTACCGGATACTCCAACAGAAAATTCAACGCAGTCAGAGGAAAAAGCCCTAGATTTGATAAATAACACTTTAAAACTTAGTTTAACTTGCGACCACATAGTGCGTGCACATAGTATTGGTTACTACAGTCAACAAAAATCACGTCCGATAATAGTTAAGTTTTTCTCTTATAAAACCAAAGAACAAGTTGTGTCTAAGCGCTCTATTCTAAAAGGAAGCAGCCTGACTGTGAGCGAAGACTTCTGTAAGGCAAGGCGAAATATAAGACATAAATTAACGGAATATAGCAAGGGACTAAATGTACCCTACAGGCTACGTTACAAAAGACTCTTCGTGGGAGAAAAATGTTACGGCTACGACCTAGATAACGATGTTGTCTACGAAATAACGCCACGAAACAGAAATTCCGATCCTCGAATTCTGCGCTCAGGTCGTGTCTTACAGAACTCGCGATAGCGAAACGCAAGGGGGGATGCTTGCACTTCATCGAAACATGTTATTTCTGTTGTATTCACTAATATTCGCAGTACATTTAATAAATTGGACGAATTGTGTTCTCTGGTTGATGACACTGATGCTGACATAATAGCGATAACTGAAACTTGGTGGACTAACAAAATAACAAACGAAGAATTGTTTCATTGCCGTAAAGGATACGTTGTGTATCGGAATGCCCGTACTGACAGAATAGGGGGTGGTGTATTACTTGCTGTTAGTAAAGACGTTGAGGGCTTTAATGTACCGATAATCACTGAAATTGAATCTATCTGGTGTTGTTTAACCATTAATTTGAAAAAAATTATCTTAGGCGTCTGCTACCGACCACCATCGAATAGTTCATTTTGTGATCACCTGCATGACTGTCTAAATCAATTAACAGTAAGATTCCCGGGAGCAAAGATAATTCTTATGGGTGACTTTAACTTTCCTAACATAAATTGGTCAAGCACATGTCCCTTCTCTAACCCATCATCCAGTGAGGCTAATCAGTTTATCGCTATTTGTTCTGACTTTACCTTAGTACAAACGGTCGTTATTCCAACACGTGTAACAGGCACTACGTCACCATTACTTGATCTCGTGCTGACATCATCAGCTGATATTATATCCCCGATAACGCACTTACCTGGCCTTAGCGACCACGATACATTACATTTTACAATCACGATATCACTACCACTGAAACGTAAACGATTTAAGGAAATAAAAGATTATAAAAAGGCTAACTTCTCGGCAATAAAGAAGGAACTTGCTTCCTTTCTTGACACGTTTCTACTTTGCCATCTTGATCGTTCGGTCGAGACAAATTGGCGCCTCTTTAAAGAAAAAGTATCTGATCTAATAAATCGTTATATTCCAGTCCGACGTATATATTCAAATAGTAACGCACCGTGGTATAACAGACACCTTAGCAGACTAAGTAACAAAAAGAAACGCCTATTTCGTATCGCTAAACAGTCACTAAATCCTGAACGCTGGTTCTCATGCAAATCTGCTGCCGCCACGTACTTTTCAAATTTATGGTCCGCAAAATTTTCCTACTACAACGTTACCCTTCCCAAGCTACTGAAAACTAACAGTAAGGCATTCTGGAGCTCTATGAAAGGAGATAACACTAGAAAGGTTACTCTAACTTCACTAACTGGGAAAGCAATCGCCGACCACGCATGCGCTGACGTGCTAAATGACACGTTCGTACAGGCCTTTTCGCCGTCTACGCATGTTACTCCTCCTCCCGAAATACGGCCTAAAAGATACCCCCACATAGATCCCATAGCATTTAATAGTAACGGTATTAAATCGATTATAAATAAATTAGAATTGAAATCGTCATGTGGTGTTGATGGAATTAACATTAAATTTTTACACAGTACTAGTGAGTATTGCTCGATAATTTTAGAATTACTTTTTTCTAAGTCGCTTCACAACGGCACATTGCCTTTAGATTGGAAAACGGCTAAGATCGTTACAATTCATAAATCTGGCGATACGCATAACCCTTCTAATTATAGGCCCATTAGTTTAACTTCAGTGACCTGTAAAATAATGGAGCGCGTAATTTATTCTCAGGTAATCAATCACCTTGAATCTAACAACTTCTTTACATCTAGCCAACATGGTTTTCGTAAAACATTCTCCTGTGATACCCAGCTTCTTTGCTTTACTAACGACTTGCATTCTAACTTGGACGCAGGATTTCTTACGGACTGTATTTTTCTTGATTTCGCTAAAGCTTTTGACAAAGTACACCACACATTACTGCTATCTAAACTCAGCGCACTGAACATACATACTAATGTACTTAATTGGATAAAAGCATTTCTAACACACCGCATGCAATTTGTAAAAGCTAATGAAGTTAATTCAACTCCAACCCCAGTTAAATCAGGTGTTCCACAAGGGTCTGTGCTTGGGCCGCTGTTGTTTTTAATCTACATTAACAATCTACCTGATAACATTTCGTCTAAAATTTGTCTTTTTGCAGATGACTGCGTAATATATCGTAAAATTACTAATGACACTAATATTTCATCTCTTCAGGACGATTTAAACACTGCATAACTGGACTACAGAATGGCACATGCAGCTTAACGTCAAGAAATGTAAATCAATGCTAATATCCCGTACTATGAAGCTTGTCCTGCCTATCTACTTAATAACATTCCTTTAGAGAGCGTAAGAAATTACAAATATCTGGGCGTCCATATAACCTGTAACTTATCCTGGAAGTACCATATCGAATTTATAACGAGCAAAGCTAATCGCACACTTGGATATCTTCGTACAAACTTCTCGCTCGCACCATTATCCCTCAAACATTTATTATACACGACATATGTCCGTCCACAGTTGGAATATGCATCATCAGTATAGGACCCACATCATGCCACCTCAATTAACTGCCTTGAAAGTGTCCAGAATCGCTCCGCTCGATTTATACTAGCTAATTACCATCGTACAGCAAGCGTAACACAAATGAAGACTACTCTGAACCTACCTTCGCTATTAACCCGCAGGAAATAATCACGTCTATGCTTATTTCATAAGATTTACTACCAGAACGCTGCGCTTCGGTCGGCGTGGATTAACCCAGCACCATTCATCTTCTCACGTAGAGATCATACGCATAAGGTACATGTTCCTCGCTCTAACACACTAACACATTCGCAATCATTTTTACCTAAAACATGCAACGAATGGAACGGTCTGCCAGCATCTATTGTTAATATACGTAATCCTGTTCAGTTTAGAAATGCTTTAGTTAACTACATGTAAATCCATGTAACTACATGTAAAACTTGCGTTCAATATATCATGTGACTTGTTATTGTATAAGTACTACTTTTTCAAATTAACTATGTATGTATTTACCTATCATTCCCAACCTGTATATTGAAGTGTATGATGAGATTTCTATGGTGAACTACGACTACTATTTTTTGTGTGAATTAGTGAGCTAGTACAATTTTCTATTTTTACTTATACTGTGCCTTTCCTGTATATCATTTTTTACTTCCTTTATGTAGCCTCTCCCCTCTATAATGTGATATTTATTCTGAGGGTACTGTGAATAAATAAATAAATAAACTTCTGAAGGAGAGAGGACCGTCCGCGTAAGCATGGATGTGTTCTCTGTGTTTGTCATGTAGGAATTAAAGCACGGTTTGTATGAGGGCAAAATATGACATCTCCGTTTTCTTTTTGATGCCGGGAATGACGAGGGCCTGGAGTAGATGCAGGCACCACAGCGGGAAAGATGGTATTTGCTGCAGGCGGGAAGTTTGATGATAAAGTTCTATAGTTAGTGGCAATAATTGTGCTAAACGCTCAACGAAGTCGAGCGGAAGGAAGGAAGGGAGGAGAGGTGATGCGATGGAAGTCGGGCGCAGTACCTGAAGTGCATCCTTAAAGCATCGACTTAAATATACGTATTGATGTGGTGGTCATGCGCGATGGCTATTGTTGCTGCCGTGTATGCACATCTGAGAAGATCAGGACATATTCGCAGAGCTTTAGCTTACACAGACTGGAGGGCACGGAGGTTGGTCATACCGTTCCCACCCAGTACAGGTAAGCTATGGCGTAGGAGACCCAGGAACAGTAAGTTAGAGTTGGAGCAGCACGCTCACAGACGCACCTTATGACTTTCCTGCAAGAAATCTGGACATATGGGTTACCATGGCTTGTTTCCTTTTTAGAGACATGAGGACTCCAGAAGAGGTATCGATCTATTATCACTCTTAGAAAGCGGTGCGTCTTCTCGTAGGTAATAAGCTGTCCATTAATTCTCACAACATACGGTCTCATTGCATTGCGCATGAAAGTGTGGCGACCTCGCGGTTGCACAGCTGCAGCCACGCACCCTTTCCCCTTTTTGACTCTATGAAATATTGTCACGTGGTGGTGACGTTGAAGAACACAGTAGCAATACTGTGAAAGACAAAACTAACTTTTATTGGGCGAACCTGTGCCCACAAAAACAGGCTACACTTATAGCACAATGATAGCGGCGAACACGGTCGGCGATCGTCGAAAATCTGATCAGCGGGTCAAGTGCGTCGGCTTTTATACAGCAGTCCTCGAATCTTCCAGACTAATCGTTGGGACCCGCATGCCTTCCACAAAGTTCTACACCATTCGAGTCACGCGATGAAATCTGATAATACAAGGTTCGGCGACAACAGACAGCGGATAGAAGCATCGATAACTTTTCAGAAACTTCGGATACATGCAGACGCGTCCCGCGCTGTGCGATAACATTTGTTAGGCGGTGAAACGTGGTCGCCCGATAAATATAAGTACACGTATCAATATTATCGCGTTGTGTGCGGGAAAGGGAAGTGGTGCGAGGCTGCGCAACCGAGCCGTAGAGGCTGGACGATCACAAAATAAAGCCAGTTCTTGCTTGTTCTTCAGGGACGCACTGCTCACTTCTTTCTGCTGATTTCCAGCCGCGCTCGCGTTCCGCACAACAAAAGCAACCATAGAGCACTTCTCGGAAGACACCTCCAGACCTCGTGCTCTAAGATAACTTGATGTTACTGTGGGCGGTTTTTGGAGTCTGGCGCGCACCTGTGGACGCGTCACTCCTGATGACCAAGTATATATGTATCGTCTGCATAGATCGACGTATAGACGGATTGCGGAAGGATGTGAACCAGGTCGATGAGCACGAGGTTAAGTAGAGTGGGGCTCAAGTTGTGCCTCATCGCCTTATGGTAAGCCATGGTAGGTTCTGTGTTGTGATGACGCACCGTCCTCTGTTTGCCCAAAGAATGAGCTGCCCTTCATCTAGCTGAATATGCATCGAAAAACAAGGCCACCTAAGCCGACATCGCCCAAGGCGTTGAGGATGGCTCGATGGGTTACGTTCTCATAAGCGCATTTAACGTTTAGGAACATCACCGCTGACAGTCGCCTTCGGCTTTTTTCGTGCTCAACAGACGAGTTGTCAAGCTAGTCCCATAGCAAACTGGGGTGATATCGGAGTATGTGGCATATAGCGGAAACTACAAAAGTTTCAGGATAACGACTACAGAGGGCAAATAAGCGTCACCCCAGGAATAAGGTCTGTCACTACATTGCTCGAAGGATATTCGCATTACCTTCGGCAGTCATAGCGAGATGAGCTCTGCCGCAATTTTCCTTGCAACATATCTTAAGAGGTTCTCCCACAGTGTTTCACTAAATGACCTCTTTCTGTAGCACAAATATACCCACTTCTGTATATGAACTAAAGCTGAATAAATATTCAACTGCAATGTCAACAATAATAAAAAGGAACCGTTACGAAAGCAGCAGCGAGCACTCAGTTTCTTTTTCTTTTTGCCTTGCGTAATATATTCATTGCATACGCATTACTACACGTTTGCTCCGGCAAATGAGGAAGATCATGGAGTTATCTGCGCTGTCTGAAAATGAATTCGCATTGTGGTGTTTACCGTCTGAAGGGGCAACACACGAGCTACGCGACAAGCTGCATCTATATTTTTTTCTTGGATGCTGTCAACACCATTGTCGGGTCATTACAAGGAAGAAAATGCTTAAAACACCACTAATACACAATACACTTTGATAAACATAAATTCACTGATACACAATGGGCAACCAACAAAATAAACAAAGCTGCACGGTTTATTTTGTCATCTTGTCCTCGTTATGAATGTGCACCTTCCCGTAAACGAAGTCTAAATCTTTCATGACTTTTCATGCGCAGAAAACTTTTCCGCCTACCATTCTTCCACAGGTTATACCACAGTGATTCGCCATTCTGCCGACCCTTCATTCACCCGGCTTCCTACATTTTTACACGCATGGACCATGAACATAAGATGAAACCTATATTTTCTGGTACAAAGAAACATCAGTAGTCGCCCCCTTGTTTTGTCGATCAATGAGTGTTATCACACCGCCATTTTGCGATGACGTCGCGTTCCTTCTAAGTCGTCCTTCTAGCTTAGCAATTCCACCATAGCCATGCCGCCGTAGTCGCGCCATCGTCATATTGCCGCCTTTGTTACACCGCCTTCGTCGTTATATCGTAGCCAAGCTGTCGTTCTTCAATCGCGATTGGGTCACCGTTGTCACGCCACTGTCGTCACTGAGTTGTTGCCGAATAGTCGCATCCGTTGCCATACCGCTGATCCTGCTGTCGTCAGAATGCGTCGAACATCGTCAGAATTTCTTCAGAATGACCAAGAACGCGTCATCCACACGCATTCTTGGTCAGACAGGGCTTCACCGTTACATCATGCGTTCGTTCTCATGCCTCATCGTGATGTTGTCGCAGTCGTTTCATCGCCTTCTACATCTGACTAGCCTTCGCCACCCCATCGCCGCAACACAGTCGTCGTCATATTATTGTTCTAATGCCACCGTTGTGACACGGTCATCGTCATGCATTCATTGTCACACGATCGTCATGATCAACCACGCTCATTCGATCGTCGCCATTCTAACTTGGACATCTGACTGTCGTCGCGTCGTCATCGTTGCAGCATTGTCGACAGAATCACCGTACCCTTGTCAGTTCATCATTGTCATGCTGTCATTTTAATGTTGTCATCACGTCAATAACATCATCCCGTTTTCTTTATAGCGCCTTCGATTATTCGACGTCATTCCTTTACCATGCTATAGTAACCATGCTGTCATCATTTAATCGTGATTGTGCCGCCGTTGTCATGCATCGTCCACATTGCGTCGGCGTCAGGTAGCCACTATTATGCATCAGGTGTCATACCGTCGTCGTCATGCCATCGTAGTACTAAATTTGACACGCTCTTCTAGAATTAATTTGGGGGTTAGAGGGCTCCTCACCAGGTCTGGCCATGTCCAGCTGACAAGCGCAGTAGTGCATACAATGTGCACTAACGACCGTGCCTGCAATTACACCATGAGAACACCACCATTACATCTTGCAAAGTATTGTAACATATCACAACAACTGTATCTGCAAAGTATTACACCAAGTATTACAACCATGATCACGTCGATGGCGACCGCGGTTTATTCCGCAGCTGCCGCAGCAAACGGTAGCTTTTCTTTATTTCGTCGTCATTCTAGCTTCTCATCCATTTGCTGTCATTTCTTCGTAATCACGCCATCGTCGTCCTATACTGGTCGCCATCCCAATGTCTTGATATCGTCGTTGTCACTCGGTCGTCGGTATACTATCGTCATCATTTAGGAGCCTGCATTCCATTGTTGTTGTGCTTTCGTCATTCCATTGAAGTTATTGTGTTGTTGACTTGCGCCGGTGCCATACAGTCGTCGCAATATCGCCATTCTCATGGGCGACCATGGCAAATGAGTGCAATAGCAAAGTGGGATGATGCCAGAGTAGGTGACATATATCCGAAGCAACAAAAGTCAGATAATTACCGCTACACATGATAAAGATGCCTTCATATGCACGGTGTGTTCCTACATAGCACAAATGCTTATCGCATTACCGCCGACAGTCATCGTGAAATGAGTTCTGGCGTATTCTTTTTTTCGAAAGTTAAGTTATAACGGCTCCACGTTGCAGGTCAGCCATGAGTTTGCACGGCTGCGGCGGTGAAAGGCAGACGCTGTGGGGCTGCAACGCAGCTTGCATGGCTCCCATCACGAAGGACAGCCAGCCACGATCACGCAGCAGCAGTTGCTACGCTCGAACGAGCGCGTGAGCCGTAGAAACGGAACATTAGTGCTTCCCAAGAGCATGACAACTCGCCCATACAGACCCGCCGTGGTTGCTCAGTGGCTATGGTGTTGGGCTGCTGAGCACGAGGTCGCGGGATCGAATCCCGCCCACGGCGGCCGCATTTCGATGGGGGCGAAATGCGAAAACACCCGTGTACTTAGATTTAGGTGCACGTTAAAGATCCTCAGGTGGTCCAAATTTCCGGAGTCCCCCACTACTGCGTGCCTCATAATCAGAAAGTGGTTTTGGCACGTAAAACCCCATAATTTTTAACTCGCCCATACAGCTGCGCTCTCTCTGATATATTACAGCGTAAGCTCTTATGGGTAAAGTCCCTTGATAATTTGAAAGTACCGCCAATCTTCGAACTCTGCCGCCACCACGTGACTTCCTCGCCTCCTCCTCGCCCCTTGCTCGTCCCCCTTCCCCCGCGGCTACCAGTTTTGCCCCCGTTTTTCTGCACGACGATTGGTCTCCCTGCCGGTGCCCTTGGAAACGCGGATCTTGCGTTTGGCTTGTGTTTTTCTTTTTCGTTCGCGCCATTTTTCTCCTCGGCTTGGCTGGCTCAGCGCCTTAGGTCGGCGTAGCGAACGTTGTACTCTGTTTTCCTGCTCTATGTGCTTGCGCTATGCCGTGCTGTTGCGCATATAACTGCAGCAAGAAGCCTGATGATTGTTAGGCCGTTTTTTATGATATCACAAGGAAATCGTGACGGCTTGCACAGGAAGCAGTGGCTGCATAACATTGGCCGGAAGAACTTTGTTCCCACAATGAACAGCGTTGTTTGCGAGGTGAGGCGTCTTCCTTATTGCTCGTAGCAAAGCATCCCGTAATGCTGCATTCTTTTTTCATTCTTCCGCCCTGCTCACCAGCATTTTGTTGTGTCAATTTGTACGTTGCATAAAAATGCAGTTGTCCTCAGTATGCTTAATACTTAGCGGCTGCTTCATCACCTCGCACATCGCCAACTTTTGTTATTCAGTCGGAAACGCAGCACTATAGATTCTGCTTGCCGCTGTGAACAATTATGTGCGAAGACACAGCCTCTTGACCGCACTTTTCGTGATTGTTAGGATCCGCTGCCTGTTTTACTGAAAATTGAAATGGCGGCTTATAGAGGCGCTATTATTTCTAGCTTACGTCGATCTGTGCGTCAGTCAGATACAATGAATGCAGCCATGCAAAAATTAGTGGCAAGTATACCCGTGGTATTGCAGGTGATGAGCACTAGCTAGTCCAGATGTCTATGTTTCAAGGTGGCATTGTGAACAGAAAATATCACGTGGCCTAAGGAAGGCCAGTGGTGACCCAAAGCATGTCCACCCCTATATAAGAGAATGACTAGCAAAGTTAATGGCTCATTAGGGATTGAATTATGATGGATTAGGGAGGATTAAGGTGGACTAGAGTGTATTAAGGAGGATTAATGTGGATTAGATTGTTAGGGAGGATTAAGGTGTATGAAGAGTATTAAAGTGGATGAAGAAGGATTAGGGTCGATGAAGGAGTATTATGACCGATTACGGTGGATTAAGGAGGATTAGAGTATATGAATAAGAATTATGAAAGATTAAAGAGGATGTAGGGGGGTTAAGGTCCATTAGAGTAGATTAAGGTGAATTAGGGTTGATAAAGGAGGATTAGGGCCGATTGGGATGGATTAGGGTTGATGGAGGAGAATTAGGGTGTATTAAGTAGGATTAGTGTGTATTAAGGGTGATGAAGGAGCATCAAGGTTGTAAAGCCAATTGTAATAAACCTTGATCCCATAGTCCACTTTTATCCTCCTTCATCCAACTTAATCCACCCTAATCCTCCTTAATTCACTTAATCCACGATAATTCTCCTCAGTGCATCCTAATCCACCTTTATCGATTTTAATCCACCATATTCCTCCTTAATGCACCTTAATCCTCCTTAAGGCACCATAATCTTCCTTTACGCACTACCTTTCTCAGCCATAATCCTTCCTCATTCGCTTTAATCTCCCAATCCACGGTAATCCTCTTTGATGAACCTTAATCCTCCTTCATTCACCCTAATCCACATTAATCGACTTTAATCCCCCTTAATTCTCCTTAGTACACCTTAATCATCCTTAATTCATAATAATCCAACCACTAATTAATCATTACTTAACTTTGCTAATCGGTAATCATCTCTTATACACGGCCGTACATACTGTGGTTCATTTCCGGCCTTCCTTCGGTCATGTGATATTTTATGTAGCCGACAACGCTACCTTGAAAGAGTGCTCTAAAGCTTTCGCTTACTAAGCCACAGACAAAAGGATGTGCCATAAGCAATACTAGATCAGACGCACAAAGTAAAGTATCTCATCATGTACGTGGAAGAAAAGTTGTCTGGAGTGTAGAACTCGCCTCAAAGCTCTTTTTACACCAGTATAGCCCGTTCATACGGCTTTAAGAAAATGCCAACCTACTCAGAAACGTTGCGTTCAGCATTATCGATGCAGCTATCAGCATTTCTCAAAATTTTCAACACGGCTCGGGCGCGCAACTGGCCCAATAAAAGACGCCTCCATAGAATGCTGCGGCCCGTGCGCGGAAGCCCAGGAGAAAAAGCGTGCCGTGCGCAGCCGGCGGGCGAGGAGGAAAGTGCCGCTAGGAGGAGAGTGTCGCTACTTTCAGATTATCAAGGGGCTTTAGTTATGGGCACATTGGCATAGCCGTTTCGGTCAGCCATGTTGTCCGCCGCCACCGCTGCCGCCGGTGTCTGTCGCAGCTATCGCCAGGAATAAGAAAACAATACCCAGTTTCTGCCGGGATCAAGCCCAGGCGCTCTGTGAGGGAGTCAGCTACTTTACCACTGTGCCACGTCAGTGCTTGCTAGCTGCTGCAGAAACGCCGTATACACGCGTCCTAGCGTGCAAGTAGTCACGTTGTGAGATGGGCTCCGCGTAGCGTCGATACGTGCACTTTGCGTTGCAGTTGCATAATATTGTATCACGCCATGTAGCAGTTGCACAGGTAGCGGTACAAAATAGCGAAATGTAGAGTAAAGAAAAGATGAATAAAGAGATGCACACAAAGTGCTACAAAGAAAAGACGCGTATAGCATACCTGATTAAATCAAGCAGGCTAGGACAGGATGTGTCAACCTCCCGTTTTAAACATGACACCAATAAACCATTATCACCGTCATCATCATCACCAGCAGCAGCAGCAGTCATGCGTCGTGACATGCACCGCGTAGCTTCGATACGTGCGCACTTTGCATTTCAGTTACGTAATATTGTCACGTTGTGGTGACGTTGAAGAACACAGTAGCAATACTGTTAACGACAAAACTAACTTTTATTGGGCGAACCTGTGCCCACAAGACAGGCTACACTTATAGCACAACGACAGCGGCGAGCACGGTCGGCGATCGTCGAAAATCTGATCAACGGGTCAAGCGCGTCGGCTTTTATAGATCAGTCGTCGAATTTTCCAAAGTAACCGCTGGGACCCGCGTGTCTTCCACAAAGTTATACACTATTCGCCTCGCGCATACATGCAATCAGATTACACAAGCTTTAGTGATAGACAGCGGATGGAACTATCGATAAATTTAAATTATGTGGTTTTACGTGCCAAAACCACTTCCTGATTATGAAGCATGCTGTAGTGGAGGACTCCGGAAATTTCGACCACCTGGGATTCTTTGACGTGCACCTAAATCTAAGTACACGGGTGTTTTCGCATTTCGCCCCCATCGAAATGCGGCCGCCGTGGCCGGGATTCGATCCCGCGACCTCGTGCTCAGCAGCCCAACACCATAGCCACTGAGCAACCGCGGCGGGTACTATCGATAACATTCCAGAAACTTCCGATACATGCAGGCGCTTCCTGCGCTGTGCGAAAACATTTGTTACACGGTCGTACATGTCGCCCGCTAAAGACAAACAAGTACACGTGTCAATATTGTACCAGGCGGCACGCTATGTAGCAGTTACTAGTAGCGCTACGATGTAGATAGGGAAGGTTTGAGGAAGGAAAAAATTAAGGAGGTATATACAAAGGTGCTCTTATAAAATACATGTATAGCATACCTTATTAAATAAAGCAGGCTAGCTGGCTATTTGACACCGGCCCGTTTCATAGAAGATTCCGATAAATCATCATCAGCACCAGCATCATCATCATCATCATCGTATCGTAGCACTTGTCACCCGATGTATGTAAGATGCGCCGCGCAGCGTCGATACGTGTAAACTTTGCATGCAGTTGCTTTGCATTGCAATTTCATTGCAGTAGCGTTGACTCGGCGGTTTCTTGAGAACCGCCGAGTCAAGGTTAAGCGTAGTCCACACCCACCAGCGCGAAGAAGCCAGGACTGAAAGTGTCCGCACTACAGAAAAGACGAGTTTCGGTTTGTGATTCTAAACGCTAGAAGCCTAGTAAATAAAATTGGGGACCTGGAATACATTCTAGCCACCTATGACCCACACACTGTCACAGTTAGAGACGTGACTACATCCTGACACACGAGACAATGGGTTACTGTCGCCAAGTTATAAGATAATGCAGAATGACCGCGAATCCCGAGGAGGTGGTGTTGCCATAATTGCTAAAGATATTCAATGCGTACGTTTGCAAGGTATCCAAAATCGTGAGACTGTGTGGTGCAACTTTAGGATTGACAATGCCTTAGTCCTTCTCGGGGCAATTTACAGAGCACCTTATCAGTGCGTTGTGTACTCTACGTATAGGATATCAAGAGTCACTTAGATGAGCGAAAACCGCGAAATGTTCGTACAATTCCTTCAGGAAATTTTAGTTTAACAAATATCGACTCGCGTTCTCTCAATATAGGATTGCAAGAGCGCTCAGAGCGTGACTTGCTCATTGATACAGCTTTTTTTTTTTTTTCAGAACTTATGGGAAATAGTTCAGGGAAGTACATCCACGCCAGGCGCAGCGGAATCTATCCTAGATTTAGTATTTCTCAACCGGCGTTTCGATAATTACGAAATGACAGTTGACAAGGAACTATCGGATCACAAGTTAGTATTCGTTCAAATAAAGCACGATACTGCACGCAATAAAGTCGAAGAACATGCCGTATACGAGCCAAATTTCTCGAAAGCCGATGACACTAACACAATTGATTATCTCTCGTACTACTCGGATCATTTCAGCGCCGAGTCTGACGTAAAGGTAATGTCGGCAAAATTTAAAGCTATTTTCTTCCATAGCATTGACAGCTTCGTATCAGTTACAAAGAAAAAGACAAACGAACTGAACCCATGGATTACTCGCGAGATCATCTGCCTTAAGCGACGGATCAGTTGCGAAATACAGAAAACGAACAGGAATCGTCACAAAAAATATGAAGCACGTCAGCTACTACATATCACGCTATCAAATATCGAAAACAAGACGACGACGACGAACGTGCCAGTAAGCGTCGAAGACCGGCTCCCGCTTCTGAAAATGGTTTCGGTGATTTAATTTGAGCCCAGTGCGACTATTTTAGTGCCAACGGACTCTTTAAGTTGTGACGATCCCGTAGACACCCGACTCTTGAAGGTGGGTGGCCTTGTTGCGATATTATCGGCCTTTTCCGTCCAGACCACGCCGCTGCGACGCTAACCCTAGCCGCGCTTGTGTTAGCGCGGCGAAGTGCTGCTGCGGCGCCAGCTTTTCTCGTCAGTGTCTGCAGTGATGGAATGTGAAGTGGAAGGGGAGCTTCTGACTCCCGAGGAATTTTCCAAGGATCCCGGATGGCAAACAGTTGCTGCCAGGCGCTCCGGAGCCAAATCGGCGCCCGTCGAGCGAGTTGGTGCCATTTCTACCGGCGCTAAGCCAAATGACAACGCGACCGCAAAGGGTCGCCGAGACCGCAGCAGCGCTAAAGCCAAAATTATTCGGGGTGGAAGGATGCCTCCGCTGCCCAAAGAAGACGCGAAGATCATCGTCAGGCCGAAGGGAGGTCTGAACATCAGCAAGGTGGGGCCGACAGTTGTGGCCGAGGCCATATGGAACGCAGTCGGTTTCAACCAGGCGAAGCGGGACTCGGACACGATGTGCCCGAATTTCCAACAAAATATCATGGTCATCAGCACCCCCAGCAGAGAGAATGCGACCCTCTACGTCAGGGTCGAGTGCATCGCTGTTGGCGGCCAGCAGCACGAGGTGAACGCGTACGAGGCAGCGCCCAACTCTACGTGCAAAGGCGTGATCCGCGGCATCGCACCAAGTGAAGGCCCGGAGGAGCTCGATCGCAAGATTGTCAACTCAAAGAACCCGCTGGCCTTGGGAGCCAAACGAATCAAGAGCACGGGCACCGTGGTTGTGGTCTTCGATGGCTACAAGGTGCCAAACTACGTGTCGTACGGCGGCACACTTGTCAGGTGTGCATTATATAGGAAGCAAGTGGAGGTGTGCTACGCCTGTGGCCGCCTCGGGCATCGAGCGGACGTCTGCCCCTCGCCGGACGAAACTATGTGCAGGGGATGCGGCATCGCCAACCCGGACGAACAACACAAGTGCGACCCCAAATGCAGGCTGTGCGGAGGCCGACACTTCACCGCTGCCAAGGAGTGCAAGCAGAGGTACCAGACGCCGTACCTCGTCAGACGCAGGCGCCGGGACCGATCCCGAGCCAACAGAAGCAAGTCTCCGGCCCTCGCCATGGGCGAGCGACAACTCCCGGCCGCCGCCGGTCACTCCGCGACTCGCGGGAGCTCTAGATCCAGGAGCCCCTCTCCACCTTCCGGACGCCGTTCCAGGTCCAGGGGCAGATCCCGGTCCAGGGGCAGATCTATGTCCAGGGGCAGATCCGGAAGCCGCTCCAGGAGCCGCTCTGTCTCATGGGCACGGTATGGGTCCAGTGCCGGCCAGCAGAGGAAGAGAAAGTCGACGCTATCGTGGGCAGATATGGTTGCTGGCGGCGCCCATGCGAGATCCACCCGGGGCCCACGCGACCCGCTTCCAGAGCAATCCAGGGAGGCAGAGGTAGCGCGCCTTATGAAGGAAAACGCGGACTTAAAAGGACTGATCAGAAAGATGGCTACCGAAATGATAGAGATTAAGAAATTAGTAATCAGTCAGAGTGTTACATCCAACGCGTCGGCGCCGACCGCCACAGAAGCACCAGTTCCGGCCTGCGACTCGGCTGGCGCCGCCAAGCGTAGGGCAGTTTCCAGTAAGGACGATTCAGATTCGCAAACTTATGAGATCAAAGGCATGCTGGCCACGCTCACTAAGAGCGCGCAGCAGTTACAACAAGGCTTAGCACAGGTGCAAGTCGCCCTAGGAGACCCGAGGAGAGGCCTAGGCGCGCTGGCCGATCGCATGGACGCCCTCGAGCGTCTGGTCATTCCGAATAATACGGCCGTAACTCCGATGCAGGTCGTTGTTCCGAACGCGTCGGGGACTCAAATCAGGGCTACGAGCACATCGGCACGTCAGAGTGGGGGGAACTTCTTGCGTGCACCTCTGCTTACAGCGGGTACCCCGGACAATTTATCTAATCATGGATAGTGCCAAAGAGGAGTTCAAAATTTGGCAGTGGAACTGCAGGGGGTACTCCAATAAGAGGGCTCCTTTGCAGCAATATTTAAGGTCGCTACGTAACAAACCACAAGTAATAGCATTACAGGAAACCCTCGTCTCTGCCGCATCCCTCTCTGGTTATCGTGCCGTCTCCGTGCAGGCCGAAGGTCGGGGAGTGTGCACGTTAGTTGACAGGAGGCTTACACACTTGTCTCACGACCTGAAGCTGGCGAGTTGCAAGGTCGAATACGTCATGGCGGAGGTTCTGCTCAATACGAGACAACGCAACCAGCGGAGAAACAGCGTGTTCATACTAAACATCTACAGCAATCCTAGGGACTCGCAACAGCAGTTCAAAACGATACTCAAGAAGTCCGTCGACCTGGCCGGCACCCATCCCTTGGTCGTCGTCGGAGATTTCAACGCACCGTATGGCGTGTGGGGCTACGTCTACGACACGAGCAAGGGTCGGGGTTTGTGGCAGAACGCCAACGAAATGGACCTCACGCTCATCACGGACAAGGCGTTCCCCACCCGAATCGGCAACTCGGTTAGCCGGGACACCACCCCCGATCTGGCGTTCGTGAAGAACGTCGAGGGAGCCGAGTGGAGCAACACCGCAATAAATTTTGGTAGCGACCATTATGTGCTCGAGACCCGCTTCGAAGTCACCCGAAGTAAATCCAGACAATTCACTGTCACGGACTGGGACCTTTTTCGCAAGCTCCGCGGCAACGACAGCGCACCCGTCCCAAAAGACCTGGAAGATTGGTGCGAGCGAATCAAGAGTGACGCCGAGTCATCCACTAAGAAGATCGTCAGCGACCTGGAGGTAGAAAAGATGGACAGTAGGCTGGCCCATCTGATCGAGGCCAAGCAGGCGCTGCTTTTGAGATGGAAGGGACAAAGGTTTAACCGAAGACTGAGGAAAAAGATCTCCGAACTTAACAAGGCCATCGAAGATCACTGTCGGACCCTCGGCAAGCAGCAATGGGACGAGGTCTGTGACTCGATCGACGGGCAGATGCGTAACGGCAAGTCCTGGGGCATGCTTAAACATCTTCTCGACGAGGGCAGCACCAGATCCAGTCAGAGACACACGCTCGCCAGAGCCTTTCACGAAGCTACCATATCCTGTTCCGGGGACGAGCTGGTTGCCAAGCTCATGGAGAAATACCTTCCCATAAAGCATAGCGACGAGGAAGACCGGTTTCCCGACTACCTCGGACCAGCCCGTCCGGAATTGGACGAAGACTTCACCGTGGGGGAAATTAGGCAAGCCATTTTCGCGCTCAAGGGGAAGTGTGCGCCAGGTGCCGACAGAATCACCAACAAGATGCTGCGGAACCTTGACGACGGTTCGATCGCATACCTCACCGAGAAGATCAACGAGACGTGGAAAAACGGCAGCGTCCCAGAGCAATGGAAGAGCGCCAACGTCGTCCTGATCCCCAAACCCGGCAAGGCTCCGAACGTGGACAACCTCCGACCGATCTCTCTCACCTCCTGCGTTGGGAAAGTGGCGGAGCACGTCGTCCTCAACAGACTAAACAGATATCTCGAAGAGAACAACATCTATACCTACAACATGATTGGCTTTCGTGCCGGCCTCTCGTCGCAGGACGCCATGAAGATGATCAAACATCAAATCATCGATGGCAGTACCAGAGACACCAGGGCCCTGCTCGGACTCGACCTCGAGAAAGCGTTTGACAACGTTCTCCACGAATACATTCTGGCCTCCGTGGCAGACCTCAAGCTGGGCCCCAGACTATATAACTACGTCCGTTCGTTCCTGACGGGGAGGAAAGCGAGGCTGCGGATCGGCGACTTTGTCTCCGACGAGGTGCTCCTGGGCGCACGGGGCACGCCGCAAGGCTCGGTCATTTCGCCTGCTCTCTTCAACATTTGCATGATCGGCCTCTCGAGGAATCTGGCCCAAGTTGAAGGAATCAAACACACCATCTACGCAGACGACATCACCATCTGGTGCACCGGCGGTAGCGAAGGGCAAGTGGAAAGCGCCATGCAAGAGGCGGTAGACGTCACAGAGCAGTACCTGCTACCCACCGGACTCAGATGTTCCCCGACCAAATCTGAGCTTCTCCTTTATAGAAAAGAAAAAGGCCGCAGACCCAAGGGCTGGAAACCGGTCTCAGAAAGTGACATTCACCTGTTCACTCGGAGCGGTGACCCGATACCCAGGGTCGACACCATCAGAGTCCTGGGTATGTTCATAGAATCACGCGGCGGCAACGGCACTGCGTTACGCAAGATAATTGCGAAAACCGACAATGCTTTTCGCCTCGTCCGAAGGGTCACGAACAGACATCGTGGCCTCAAGGAGGACAACCTGCTTCGGCTCATCAACGCCTTTGTGCTGTGTCACTTTACCTACACGGTGGCCATGCACAACTGGCTCAGAGCCGAGCGGGAAAAGCTTAATGCCCTCATTAGAAAATTCTTCAAGAGAGCCCTCGGGCTGCCCGTCAGAACGCATACAGAGGACCTCCTTCGGCTCGGCATACACAACACCATGGAGGAGATGGCCGAGGCTCAGGAACGGGCCCAGCTAACTCGGCTGTCCACCACGCCAGCCGGCAGGCGTATCCTCGAGGAGATCGGACTCGCACCAACCAAGAACTTGGCTGAAGACACCCAAATCCCCAGAGAAATAGGGGAGAAGATCGTGGTCGCCCCTTTGCCCCGCAACGTTCATCCCGTTCACAACGCAGGTCGTCGCAAGGCAAGAGCACTTAATATACTAAAGCAAATAAACAAAGACAAAATCACAGCAAGCTTCGTGGACGCAGCTGCATACCGAGACGGCAAGGCTTTTGCGGTTTCCGTCATTGACACGCTGGGCAA
Organism: Dermacentor andersoni; assembly: GCF_023375885.2. Lineage (NCBI taxonomy): Eukaryota > Metazoa > Arthropoda > Arachnida > Ixodida > Ixodidae > Dermacentor > Dermacentor andersoni. Next base: position 182,290,153 of record NC_092817.1, on the reverse strand, counting down.
AGTCATCAACTGTGCTTCCGTCCGGACGACGAACCCAGAGGTGGCCGAGCAAGTGGCCATTGCACTCGCCATGCAAGACGGTCGGAGAGACAGGGTGTATAGCGATTCGAAAGCCGCCATCAGGGCATTCCAGAAAGGCCGGGTAGCCCGGCAGGTAGTTCACATTCTGAAAGGCGCCAAACAGGGCAACACCTCCATGCACTCGATCCTTTGGTTCCCTGCACATGTCGGGGCGATTGAGGGGGTTCCTCTGAACCTCAACGAGTCTGCCCACGAGGCTGCGCGTGGCTTTACCGACCGCGCTGCCCTCGGATCGGGCGACTCTCTCCCCGGACACAGAGACGCTCCTCTCACACACAACGAAATCACGAAATTCTTTTACTTAGAGAGAAGGGTTTTCCCCCCGCCTCACTCCAAGCTAAGCAGGCCGCAGGCGGTCACACTCAGACTTCTACAAACGAACTCGTACCCAAATCCGGCGTCCCTTAATAGCATATATCCAGAGATTTATCCAAATTGTTCTTGCGTGGCCTGTGGTGAGGTAGCTACGTTGCCTCATATGCTCTGGGAGTGCGGGTCGCTGGGCCCGACGTTCACCAAGGAAGAGTGGGACGCGCTCCTGCGAAGTCCTGTCTTTGACGATCAAATCCTGGCCGTCCAGCGGGCCCGCGATCGGGCCGGCAGACTAGATCTGTCAGTCCCGTCGTGGGATTAGCCGGGTGCGCGTTTTATCGCGCTTTGCTGGACCAAATAAAAGTTTATTCACTCACTCACTCAAAACATGCTAACAGAAGCCAAAAATAAGCATCACGCAGAAACTCTCAAAAACTTTATGTAATCATCCCCGCAACGTTTTTGGCGGTACTTATCGCGAAGTGATGGCAAATCTTATAGCGTAGTTGTAAACAATGCGCTTGTGACTGATCGCGCGATAGTATCATCATGCTTTGATGCATATTTTCAGTCAGTTTTTACTCCTTCGGATCAAGTTGGTTCATTGCACCTTCCTTGAAATCAGTACAATTGTGCACCAATGCCTGAAATAACAGTAACGTACGAATGAAGTCTGTCTCTTATTCTAAAGATGGATGAAAAGAAAATCTGTAGGCCCGGAAAAAATATTGAACGCATTTTTACGAAGATATGCGGAATGGGTAGCCCACTACTTCAAAATAATATTTACTGCGTCAATCGCTCAAAACCAACTTCCGGACGATATGCTAGTGGCAAAAGTGATCCCAATACATGAAACAGGTGACAAGCAGCCAATTGAAAGTTATCGTCCCATATCCTTGACCTACCTTTGCTGCAAGCTACTCGAATATGTCATATTGAAATCTATATACACATATTTGAACATGACAAAACCTTTTTTCCAAACCAACACGGGCTTAAGCAACGCCTTTCTACCACCACGCAGCTAATAGAAACCTTCAACGACTTTCCTAGAGTTTGAATAACAACAAACAAGTTGACGCGATTTGCTTAGACTTATCTAAAGCCTTTGAAAGAATTGTTCACTTTCTATTAATCAGTAAATTGGCATAAACGGGAATTAATCGCAATTTGGTAGAATAGATTCACGCATATCTGTCCGGTAGAATGCGGTATGTGGAAGTGAATGGCATAAAATTGACCACCTCAGCTGTGAGCTCAGGCGTACCGCAAGGATCTGTTTTAGGTACTGTTTTATTTTTCGCATACGTTAGTGATATCAGTTCCGTTATCACTGAACCCATCACCATACGATTGTACGCAGAACACTGTCTACTTTATCAGCTCTAATGACGTCAATGATCAAAAATTGCTGAGTGACGCTCTTGCTGCCATTGACATGTGGTGTGAAAATTGGAAAATAACAATTAATGAATAAAAGACCGTTGTTTTCAAGGTATCCAACAAGATAAAGAATGTCATAGATCACAAATACTTTGTGAGCTCCCGAATACTCGCTACAGTTGATACGCTCAAATACCTGGGGATAACTTTCACCAAGAACGTAAGCTGGAAAGCGCATATCACAAATATCACAAGCTCTGCTAAAAAAACCATTTTTGGTTTCTACGCAGGAAGTTGACCGCGTTTGTTGCCTATATGAGGCCAACATTCGAGTACGCGAGCATTATGTGGGACACGTTCCAAGTGGGTCTAATAAACGAACTTGAAAGGGTATAAAGAAAGGCTGCACGCGTGCATTTGCCAATGAAACACCTATGGAGCCGCTCCTCCAGCTTACGCGGTGACAATTAGCTGCGTGTGCTGCGTAGGCCTGTGACTTTTCGTGGCTCCGATTGGCATTTATCTGCGAAGAACTTCATTTTTCACCGTGCTTTGAGGGTCGGCCACGCTGTACGGCCTTCCAGCTCATACTTAGAGCACTGATCTCGTCGCCGCTTGCAAGTGAAGTCCCAAACCCATAACAACTTGCCGTAGGTTAGTTTGACTACATTCGCTAGAATAAAATATACTCACGGAGGTGCCGCCGCAGAAGTTCGAAGAAGTGCCGATACACTAAAAGAAGCAGAAGAATGCGTAATCATCAGTAAAGATAAATGCATTGAAACACCGACTAGTGAATGAGACATGCACCGCTAGAGGGGGGGGGGGGGTATATTGTTCAGTGCGGCCTATTTCCCTGCATGTAACTTCTTTGTTTAACTTTCAGAATAAGTTAGCGCTAATGTAAAAACAACGAGGCGTCGTCCAGCACTCGGAGATCTTTCGAGAGACTGCTTGAGATTCAGAAGACGGCACCCCGTCACCGAAGGACACTCGCCGCTAGAGAACCTGAATCCCCATGATCGCCATCTGGATGGACAGAGACATTGATAAGCATTGATTGTTATCGTTTAACAGACTGCCATATTTATGCCGAATAAATCAAACCGTGAAATATCTCTTCCAGAAAGCACACTGATAGGCTAGTTGATGATGATGATGATGATGATGAATCCTCAACAAATGGCACAAACCCACTGTGGGGGATAGGCCACGAATCGGGTGGTAATATGATTCAATAGATAAAATAAATTGGATAATAAATAACACAGGAAAAAAAAAATAATCCAAGATGCACAATAAAATGTGAATACATGAAATAAAGTATTGATCAATACTGTAGTAAGCCTTGCGGTGATAAGAATGGTTAAAAAAAAAGAAAAAAAAAAAAAAGAAAGGTGGATGCACCTAAACTTGAGTAAGGTAAATTATGGATAATAATAGTAAAATTTAAAGTGTGAATTTGTGCCTTTACTTTTTGAATTTTCCAAACTAAAGTAAAGATCAATCAATTCTTGAAACTAAGAACTGTTAACAAGGCATTCTTTTTGTGCCACATAGAAAATCATAAATGGCTAGGCATACGTTCCTGTGGCTATAGCCCAATACTGTTGCTCCAAGAGAGAGAATAGTAGGGCTGTTTAAAGGCAATCCTAAATTATGAAGAGGGATTTCTAGACATAGTTTTCTTTGAACAGAAAATCGCCGACAAGATAATAAAAAATGATCTATAGATTCCGGTTCATTGCAGAGGTAGCATAGAGGTGATACCGCCAGACCACACCTGTGCAAGTAAAAGTTAAGTGTTGGAATACGGCAACGCAGCCTAGTAAAGGAAACTTCGAATTTACGGTTAGGACACCAATTCCGGTTCCAAGAATAATTTAGGTGCAAAAAATCTGTACATTTTGCTAATGACAGGGCTTTTTTGTCTTCGCTCAAAGAAAATTGTCTATATCTGGCTGCAGTGACGTGCGCCGTTGCCGGCAGCACAGAGAGCACAGGGCCTGTTAAAGCAGCTCGGGCCAAGGAATCGGCTATTTCATTAATTTGAATGTCTCGGTGGCCTGGGACCCATACCATATGAACTAAACTTAAATGAGGCGGAGCTAATGAATAAAACGTGTTCAATGTTGTCGATTTTGTAGACGCAGTAAGTGCACTGCATACAGATAGAGAATCTGTGACGATAATCACTCTTGTAGCATCAACGGGTAATTTCCTCAAGGCAAGAACTATTGCTAGAAGTTCGGCATGAAAAATTGATGTGTAATCTGGTAGGCGAAGTGAAAAAGACCAATCGAGGGATGGTGAGTAGATACCCACGCCTGCCTTCTCTTCACACGAAGAAGCATCAGTCGCTATTACATTTATTTTGAAACGGGCCAAATATTCTTGTAAACGATCATTCAAATATGTTGTGGGCAGAAATTTTGCATTGTTAGGAAAAATGTCTGCAAATTCAATTTTGAGGGATCCTGTAGAGCTATGAAGCGGAATTATATCTCTAAGGCTTACTTTTAAAGGTGTCAATTGTGCTTGCACAAATACGACTTGTGGGGTATGCAACCGGGACCACGTGTTCTCAAAAAATGGATTTGGTTCACTAATAAATGCATATTGTCCTCGTCGTAGCGAAGATTCATAAGCTCTTAAGTAGGTTTGAACCGTAAGCATGCGGAATCGCGTGTGAAGAGTAGGTAGGCGCGCTTCCTGGTATAATACATTATTAGCCACAAATTTAGGGAGACCTAAACATAGTCGAAGAGCTTCTCTTTCTAACAGAATAAGGGGCCTTAACTTATATTTTGCACTTCCAGAGAATAAAACACAGCCAAATTCTAGAATCGGTCGTATATACATACGATAAATCATAATTAGTGTGTCACTTCGCATACCAGAACGTCGGTTACATATTCTACGTAGTAGACCTACGGCTCGTGTCCCCTTCGTTCCAATACTCTCTATGTGAGAACGCCAGTTAAGTTTTCCGTCATATATGATACCCAAGTATTTTATTGACTCTACCTGAGGAATGGTTCTTTGTTCGTATACTAATGATAACTGTAACGGCCCGGAAAACGGAAAAACAAGGACTGCACTTTTGTTTATGTTAAGTGATAGATGGAGATCATGGAGCCACGTCTGTAGAGTACCGAGGTACGCTTGCAAAGACAGGTGAAGAGAATTTACGTCTCTAGCAGTCGCGAAAAATGCAATGTCATCTGCATAGACATACAGATTTACATCCTGGTGCAGCGGAACTGAACTCATCAAGAGGTTAAATAGCACAGGAGACAGAACAGCCCCCTGGGGCACCCCTCTTGTCTGATCGAACTGCCTTGAAGAAAAACCGTTTTGAGAACAATGAAATTTTCTGTTTCGTAGAAATTCGAAAATCCATGCCGTTATATATCTAGGAAAATTGTAGGACTGTAACCTGTCCAGCAGTAGAGAGTACTCAACGCTGTCATAAGCTTTTGCGATGTCAAGAGTCACTAAAGCACTAACTTCTTTTCTTTGTTGAGCAAGTTGGATGCGGCTTTCTAAATCTACATGCGCGCACCAAATGGACAGACCGGGCCGGAAACCTATTTGGCATGTGCTCAGTAACGAATTTTGGTATATATGATCCATCATACGATCATATAAAACTCTTTCAATGAGTTTTACCATATTTGACGTAAGAGAGATAGGCCTAATGTTCTCAAGATTGTAGCCGGCTCCTTGTTTTTTAAGCAACGGAATAATTTTGGCTGTCCTCCATTCTTGTGGAATCCACGAATTTTGTAGAGAATAATTTACCGTATTCAGAATGTCGTCAGGAGACATTTCAAACAATAATTTTAGCATGGCATTGGAAATGCCGTCAGGACCTGGAGCTGAGGCAGGCAGAGACCCAAGGACATTAGACAGTTCTGACATTGTGACTTCCCCAAAGTCATCGGCGATGGAGGGCCTTAGTGGCCCATTCGGCAAACGTGATGTTAAGAGTTGAGCTAAGCCCTTTCCTATGAATTCTAATGAAGCAGATATCTCGCGCGGTGAAAGAATTATCGATTCAGTATTCGGTCGTGTCGGTATGAATTTTCTGTATCGCAGGAATCTGAAGAGAGCCTTTTTGTTGCTGGGCTTAGAGAGGAAGTCATGATGTTTTTCGTCATATTCACATTTGGCATTCGATACTGTTCTCTTGAACGCAGCAGCTGCGAATTTATAATCACTCCAGTTGCTCGGACACTGATTGTAAAGTAATTTCTTCCATGCGGCTTTGCGTCTTCTATAATCCCGCGTGCAATCCGAATTCCACCATGGAGAGGTAGCACCTTTGCTTACGTTAACATTAAATTGGGACTTTTTAAAGGAACTTTTTAATACAGCGCAAAGCCGCATGGCTTTGATGTCATTGGGTATCGTTTTCTGGGAGTTGAGGACCGTTTTCAAGACACTTTGAAATTTCTGGTAGTTGACAAAAGTCCGCGACGGAGACTTCAGGAGAATAACTGGACTGACAATATCAAACCTAATAGGTAGATGGTCACTAGTTGAGGCTGAGTCGACAGTAGACCAGGAAGTTACGGCAATTCCTGAACTGGCAAATGTAAGATCCAATGCTGATTTAGAAAGGCCCTGAATAAAGGTAGCTGAATTCGTGTTTAAGCAACAAAAATTTTGACTAATTGCCCAGTCCGACAATCGCTTTCCACATGAGTCCGTTTTGAAACCCCAAGACACATGATGAGAATTAAAGTCTCCGGCTAACACAATTTCTTTCCTACAAGATTTGATAACGGTATCGAGGAAACGAGTATCATGCACGCCTGTGGGAAAATATGTATTAACTAACGAAAATGGGGAACAACCAGGAATAGTTACATCTATTGCTAGTATCTCACACTCTTTCGATATATACTGATAGGAAATTTTTACTTTGTGGCATATTTTAGTTGTTATCAAGAAAGCAAGTCCTCCGCCTCGCGATGGACGGTCCAATCGAAATAAACGATAATTTTTTATATGAAAATCTTGGCCGTTGGAAAGCCAAGTTTCCTGCAAAAGAATAATGTCGGGAGAAAGTTCTGAACAAAAATATATTAAATCGGTAGCTGCTGAAATAATCGAACGGCAGTTCCACTGTAATACCTTTAAATAACCTATGATGAATTAATGCCTGCTTTAGAGACCGCTTGCTCTAGAATACTGTCTTTTAGAAAATCTTTCTTCGAGATACTGTCTTTACCGTACTTTGTGGTTTTTGATTCAGGGACGGAGCTGGAAGAGTTAGAAGTAGAATCTGACTTGGAAAGACTATCTTTCACAAACTTTTTGTTTTTTGAGTGCGGCACAGAGACCGACGAGTTATCGTTAGGTGACCTTGTGCGTTTGAGAGTCGGGAGGTCCATTTCTACATCCTGGTTGTTTTCCAACACTGATCCAGACAAGCAGCCGTTGTCCGTCTCCTGAGTAGAAGTTGATGGCCTCGCATTGTTTGCGTCTTCTACAGTAACTGATAAGGGATCCCTTAGCTGTTGAGCATTCGATGGTAGAGTCTGTGAAAGAATCTGTGAGCTAGCATGAGCACTCGTTAAAGGACTTAACAGCTGAATCATTTGTGAAGTCAGCACTTGAGCTAGCGTCTCTGACAAGTTTAATGTTAATTGTTCCATTGCTTTTGACAACGCTTTCTCGACCGCTGTCGCAATAGAATCGGAAAGGGCTGAGTCTGCAACCATTTGCTGACGGGCTGTCACTCCTGCATATCCCCTAGGTCTCCCCTGAACCTCAACAACAGCATCACGGCGTGAACAGCGTCTCCTTTCAATGACATCTATAATTTGCAATTCCTGTGATCTTGCAGGGCAGTTCGAGTAGTTAGCGGGGTGACCACCACCACACAGACAACATTTCTCTTCTGATGACGAACAATCACTAAAATTGTGGTTGTCTCCACAAGTACGGCAGCGGGGTACAGATCTGCAGCCCCTAACGCTGTGACCAAATCGCCAACACTTGTTGCATTGTAGAATGCGTGGAGCCAGAGCTTCTACCTTGTAAATTAGGGGCCAGACCTTAATTTCTGTTGGCCGCATCGTCCCAGCACATGTAATTATAACCGACTCTGTTGGTACCTTTTTATTGTCAATTACTCGACTACACCGGTAAACGGATACGACTCCAGCCACCGAGAACATGTCTAAAATCTCGTCCGGGGTTAAAGTGACGTCTACCCCTCGCACAATGCCTCTAGAGCATGCGAGATGTGCCGGTACGAAACAGCTCACCGGATGTGAAGCGAAGGTGGTACAACTGAGTAGTTCTTTCACACAGGTCTGGTCTGGTGAGCAGCATAGTATACCCCCTTTGCTTTACGTGTGGACCAGATGGTCCATGCAAGATGACTTCGTTTCTTCGTCTTCGCTGCCGTCTTGCTTGTCCCACCTGCACTACACCTCAGTGGATGCAATACCAACTATAATTACCTAATATAATACAAACTCAGTAATTTTACTTTAATGTGAGGTTTAGTGCCTCGAAACTAGGCACCGTATATCAGAGATGCCGTACAGTCCCTGTTATCTGTAACATTGTATAAGACACCTGTACCTAAGATTATGTTTGAGTATATGGGACACTTTTTCGCACATATTAAACATGATTTAGGGGAACAATGCTTCGTATAATGGTACGCGTAAATGCAACACTCTTCTATATAACAATAATTACTCTTATTTTACAAAAACGCAGTCCTGCATGTCATGCTGTGTGGAGCAGTGCACCGCATAGACAGCAGTTCCAAATGCAAAACACAATGCTAAAATACAAGGACCCTCGCTCCATATATTTTGTCATTTTATGTGAAACGCCGTTCACTACGAGCGAATTGAACAAAAGGTTGCCAAAATTGCGCACTCATGGCACAGAAGTGAACAGAGTATACGGCGTTCCGGATTCATTCTTTGATATATAGTCAAAATTAAGAAGAGCTACATGGGTAGCAAAATGCTTTAACGTGCACTCGAAGCACCGTTACACGACGGTTCTTGCATTCCGCCGGCATCAAAATACGGCCGACGGAGCTGCGTATTGAATCGCCTTCCTCGTCCTCAGCGCAAGAACGCCATAGTCGCCAGTGCTGGTGTCCTGAGAAGGAGTGGCCTTCTCAGGACACCGCACTGGTGTCCCGTCATTCTCAAAGTGTGCGACAAGATACATAGATACACCACGCAATTTTCTGCTTAAACGCATAAAACGTTGGTTTGTTTAAAACCTGAGTGGAAAAATATTGCATTTTTACCGCAACCTTCACGGTGCATACCTGTGCATACATAATAAGATTATTCAGCGATAAACGCAACACCAAAGAAACAGAACAGCCGTAGCGAAATGTTTCTTTGGACGGTTGCAAACTGTCGCATTTGTTCGGACGCTCACAAACTGCTTTTAAACCCACCCGCAAAAATTTGATTTTCGTCCTTCTGAGAGGTAAACCATACGTCGTGTTCTCACCTAAAGTCAGTCCGGGAATGAATTGTTTTTTTATTCACGGCACATCAAATGCCCGATATAATGGGCTTAACATAAGAAATGGGCAGTGGGTACATATTGTTACAAAGTGCAAATTTATTACAAAACATGTAGTGAAAATTAGTCATACATCGGTTGCGCATACCCGCTTTTTTGTGTGTGTGCACCATGCAGAATTGTTAAGAATCGCCTACGGCAAATAACATAATTCTAGTCATGGAGCTGGATTACTCAGGGGCGGACATTACTTGTACGAGAAATAACAAAAGCACTAATTACCTTTTTCATTAAAAACTTTACGCCACGGCAATTTACGAATTGTAGCCGGCGAGCTCGCAAGGTGTATCCATTTGGAAGCAGTTTTCAGGCTCACACCAGTTTCGAGATGTTTATTCTCAAAGTGTGCGACAAAATACATAGATATACCACGCAATTTTCTGCTTCAACGCATAAAACGTTGGTTTGTTTAAAACCTGAGTGGAAAAATATCGCATTTTTACCGCAACCTTCACGGCGCATACCTCGAGACCCACGCGATCCTTAGTTTCTTCAATAGATGTGCTTTGTAAGCTCACCGCTAACAATTCTTAAATTGCATTATGGACCTTAAAGTAATTAGCTAAAAGTTTAATCATATAATACAGTATTGTCCCCTGGTTCAAGTAATTGAGCTGAAGGACTACAATTGCGCTAGTTGCCATAGCCGATTTTAAAAATTATGTATGATCTAAAGAATCACCTAGTATATATATATATATATATATATATATATATATATATATATATATATATATATATATATATATTGTGCGCACAAAAGGTGGACAATGAAAATTAAGCACCGACATATGGAGCTCGCATCAAGAGAACAAAAGCAACGATAAGTAACAGGGTTTTAAGTATTGTCCAGTACAAGAATACACAAAAATAATACTAATCATATAATTTTGTTAGAAATGCCCAAGATCAGCAAAAAATATTGCCCGGACAAATTAAACACAGAAAGAGCAGCGATTAGATGGCCTCCCGACACTGAGAAACGTTTGTGCGTACGATGACGTTGACGGGAAGAATATTCCCGTTGCAGCAGTTTGCAAAAAATGAAATGATATATAGTGATCGTGGTGCCATTCTTACGGAAATGAATGTTCCGCACACGAAATTTAACTGCAGTGGCACATGACAGGCTTATAATTACAGCACAGGTAATATATTGGAGATAAATGCGGCATTAGATGCATATTCTTATTTCGCTTTTGAAACTTGCGCAGAATTTCTAGTGTTGACGACCCTTGGGCATTCCTTAACAAAAAAATATCATTTATTTACGAAGCCGTATAATCTCATCCTCGATAATGGCAAAACAATCTAGTCTGAGCAGGCCTCGAGAATGCAGACAAGAACTGCATACGATGACCCAACGGAAAACAGCTTATAACGAACTGTTAAAATGAATTCACCCGCAGCAATCCTTGAGAAAACCTGGAAAGATAACTAGTGAAGTAAAACGTGCAACCTAGGTTGCAAGTTTTACTTACGCGCGGAATTTTAAGCTTACGGGCGGAATCAATCTATCTTTTTTGTCACGAAAGGGCGAAGGAGGGAAATGCATGTCACTAGTGCATTTCCTTCCTTTGTCCTTCGTGTTTGCGCTGAATTTATCGTTACCATGAATGCAACATTCCAACTAGCCCAATCGGCAATCTTGTCAGCTCTTTCTATCGTTTCTTTCCAGAATGCGACACAATTCAAAAGTGCCTTGGAAAATTGTGAAAAAAGAATAGAAAGCCGCGCTGTATCCATCCGGACCATAGTTATTTATTTAAGTTCAATTCAGATTTATTAAACACCTGCAAGATGCTTGCAGAACGGACAAAAACCCTGAGAAGACTGATTCGCGCACCAGATCATGGCATACAGCGGTATAAACTCCGCATATATACAGGAGCAAATCAAAGTGCGGGAAATGCAACAAAACTACAGAAAACTACAAAATAATGGAAAGAAGAGCTGAATATACGCATAAAGAAAATCCATAACGTGCATTGCGAAAAAGCCATTAGATCAGGAACCAAACAAACAGAGAAACACAGTCAGTAATTGAACGAAAGGTAATTAAACAACGGAGAGTTTCACATACACGCTTCGTCTCTCATTCGAGGAGGTCAATTCAACGTCTATGCCATTTTCGGCAAATTCATTTAGCAAGGTCGCTAATGTGTACAATGCATTTGGTTACTCTAGCTCGTACGGCATTCGTCAACTTTCCATGTTTCGGAATTGCGCGTTTGGTACGCAGGGGCTTTTTTTTTTTTTTTTTTGTTCGTCCTAGCCACTGATTTCAGAAGGTAAGTTTTCTTATTTGTTTCCAATGTAAGTTTTGCTGTAGTCTGAAATTGTATATACATTGTACATTAGCAATATTAAGTTTATGGAACATGTCACCTATGTGACTAAGGTAAGCAGGTTTAAGGGCCAGGCGTATGGCATTGTTCTGAAGCGAAAGAAGTTTCTTCATATTTGTTTTGTTATTCTACGAACTAGTGTGTCATACGTTACCATGGATTAAAATACAGGATTGCACGAAATATTATTAGCCGAAAGAGGCAAAGTGAGGCACTGTCGACACAGGAGGCGAATTACATTGAACCGTTTTTTATACAGGCAATTAATGTGAGCATCCCAGGATAAATTATTGGAGAAAATTATGCCAAGCGTTTTAAAACTTTCTACAGCTCTTGTTCCTGAGCCGTATGGTACCAGTCGAGATAAGCTCGCTGAATTTGTTTCATGGGTGAAACAAAACGACCTTTGTTTTAGTAATGTTTAGTTTAACGGATTATTTTTGGGCCACAAGCGAATACGACGAAGTGTTACATTATCGCGAAAAGATAGGCACGCGACATCCGAGCCGGCAGAAAATGTGATAGTATCGTCAGAGTATATTATGTTCGCCGCATGATCAATCTTAAGAAGACCGTTAATTTAAAGAACAAACACAAAAGAACCCAAAATACTTCCTTGTGCAACACCTACATAACCGGCTTGCCTGAAGAAGATTGAGCATTAATTATGACAAACTACGTCAAAGCGTTGCCTCGAATTCCATAGTGCTGCCATTTTTTTAAGAAGTCTGTTGTGATTAATATGATCGAATTCTTTTGTGAAATTCAGAAAGATACGAAGGGATGAAGTTGGGAATTTTGGATTTTTCATGCGCTATATTTTTTTGGCGTGAGCAGGGCGAACTCTGTAGATTTACAGTTTCTGAAACCCGGCGGGGTGGCTTAGACGCTATGGTGTAGCGCTGCTGCGCACGAGGTCGCGGGATCGAATCCCGGCAGCGGCGGCCGCATTTCGACGAGCGCGAAATGCAAGAACACCCGTGCCTCGTGCGTTGGGGGCACGTTGAAGATCCCCTGGTGGGCCAAGTTAATATGGAGCCCCCACTACGGCGTGCCTCTTAGTGAAATCGTGGTGTTGGCATGCAAAACCCCGGAATATTTTCTGAAGCTGTATTGCGAGTCAGACAGTATGTTGTTGTTGACCAGTAAATAAATTTAAAGCGTAAAAGTTATATCTTCGAATCCTTCTGAAAATACTGGTAGAATGGAGATTGGACGGTAGTTCGCAGGGTCGTTCTTATCATCCTTTTGTAAATTGCTGTAATTCTTGCGCATTGCACTTTACGATCAGATACCACAGATGTAAAACAATAATAAATATATGAGTTAAGCAATGTGCGAGCAAGTCTATAACAAATTTCATCGGTTTCATCTTCAGATCCATGCTATCTGTGCTGTGCTGTTACTTAAACTAGTGTAGGTTGTAATAATTCTCAGTAAGATACTACCGTCATAAACACTATACGCTCGCAGCGCGGCTCCATGTGGACACGCGGTCGCCTCTAGACGATTATGAGATATTATAATGAAATAAATGATTAAATAAATTTGCTAGTTCACCACCAGAGATATCCACGTTGTATTTCATTATCTTAGTAATGGGCCATTACGCCACCGTCGTCAAACAGTCGCCACGCGTACGTTGTCACACTGCCATACTGTTTGCCGTTATAGCCGCTCAATCGGTGTCATTCCAGCTTCGTGATATGACTCTATTCATGCTGTCATCGTCACGCGTTCTACTCCGATCCAGTGGTCAAAGTTATCCAATAGCTTTGAGCACCAAATATGCGTTCAGGGTGGTGAGGTACTCGTGATTGTTGCGTCATTGTCATTCCAGTTTCTTCATTCAACTTCCGTCATGCTATCGCTCCCACGCCATTGTCGTCATGTTGTCATCACGCTGTCGTTTTGTCATTGTCATCGCTCATGTAATGCAATCCCATTGTATTCATGCCATCGTCGTCATGCCACCTTCGTCGTCCTCGTCCCGTTGACGCCAATTTCTTCATTGTATTGGGACCATACTGTCGTCATTCAATCCTGATTAGGCCACCCTTGTCATGCTGTTATAGTAATACAGTCGCTATCACACCTCCGTTGTCAGGCTTTCGTCATAATGCTGTCGTAGTTGTGCCATGAACGTCACTTCCGATTCGTCATCCGAATCTCGTAATGCCATCGTCGTGTTGCAGGTTTTGTGGTATAGTCATTGTCCCGCATTTGCAATCATACACTCGCCGTCATCCCATTGTCTTCATGTCATTCTCATAATAACGTGGCATCGTCGTCATACAGTCGTCGTCATGCATTCGTTTTCATAGCGTCGTCGGAATGCCGTCGCAGTCTTTGCAAAATCATCGAAACTTCTGCATTCTACTCTCGTCATGGCGTAATAGTCATACAGTTGTCATGCCATCGTCAAGACGAGGTCATTTCACCGTCGTCATCACTTCAGTATTTTCCTCCCACTATATTTACGCCGTCGTCGTCATACCACATTCCTCGATACATGAACATCATTCCTTGTTTGTCATTCAATCGTGATCATGCCGTCGTTGTCATGCAATGGTCGTCATTTTGTCGTCACACAGACGCAATCATGCTTTCGTTGTCAGATCCTTGTCATTGTGTCGTCCTGGTCATGCCATCGTCGTCATTCGCGCTTCTCAGTCCAGATGTTGTCATACCATCGTCGTTTACCTTTGTTGTCATACAGTCTTCAACTCAGTGTCCCCTTGTCGTCGTCGTCGTTATACCATCGTCCCAATTTAACAATCGGCATCTCATTCTTGCCATGCTGTCGTCACATACGCCTTTGTCGTTCGATCGATATCATTCTCTCCGTCATAGATCATCTCTGCGTCGGCGTCATACAGCCGCCGTCATTTCGCCATGATAGTTGGAGAGCTTGGCAAGTGCTGTAGCAAAGTGAGATTATGTTGGAATATGTAGCATGTAACGGAAGTAACAAAAGTCTTATTATTACCACTACACGTGTTAAATAAACGTGACTTCTGTAATATTGGCAGTCGTTACATTGCTCCACTGATATTCGCATTACCGCCGAGTCATCAGAAGATTACTTCTACCATATTTCTTTTTTATCTAGCCTTTTATGCCGACCCGGTTCTCCAAGTTGTCTACCAGCTTAGGTCATTAGGCATGGCTGGAGGTCGCGATGCCATCATTGTTGTTCCACTGTCATCTCACCTTCTTCATGACTCATCATGCCATCGTCGTCACGCCTTCTGCGCCGACCCAGTGGGCCTAGTTCTCTAATAGCTTGGCCCACTAAGAATGTGCTCGAAGTGGTGATGCGATCGTCGTCATTCCAGCTTCGTTAATCACATCTCACCATGCCATTGTAAGGCGACGGTCATCATACAGGCTTCGGGGTGCAGTTGGCGATACGCCATTGTCTTCATACACTCATCGTCATCCAATTGTCCACATACCGTACTCATGCAATCATCGCCACAAAGTCATCGTCATGGACTTTTCATACCCAGGTCGTGATGTGGTCGCCGTTGTTCCATCGTCATTAATATAACTTTGTTCTCCGACCCTTGTCATACCATCGTCGTCATGCCACCGTTGTCACGTTGTGGCTTTACCATTGTCACCACTTCAGTAACGTCATTCCATTACCGTCGTATGATCATCGTCATACCACCTTCATCATTCCTGCGACTTCAGTCCTTCTTCATTACATCCCAATTATGCAGTCATCATTCAATCGTGATTAGGCTGCCGTGGTTACGTCATTGTGGTGTTTGCGTCATCGTCAGACAGTCGCCGTCATGCATCCGTTGTCATATCATCATCCTCATGCCTTCGTGGGTGCTGCATCGTCGTCATTTCAGCTTCACCGTCCGACTCTCGTCATTCTATCGTCATATAGACCTCGTAATAAAGTTGTCGTCATACGATTGTCGTCATACACTCCTCGTCTTCACACAGTCGTTGTCATACATGCGTTGTCGTCATTCCACCGTCATAATTGTATCTTCGATCGACATCCGACTATCGCCATGCATCGCCATGACGACGACGCCATGGTCATTGTCACACCATAAACACGTCGTCGTAATGCTGTCGTTTTACGATCATCTCTTCAATAACCTCATCGCATCGTCGTCATTCCGTCGTCGCCATATGGCCTTCTTCGATCCGTGGACGCCATTCCTTCTTCGTCCTTCTATCCTAATTATGCTGTTGTCATTAAATTGTGATTATGCCCTTACTGTCATGAATGCGTCGTCGTCAGACAGTCGCTATCCTGCACCTGTTGTCATACCGTCGTCGCTATGATGTAGCTGTAGTGCTATTGTCGTCATTGCATCTTCGTCATCCGACCCGCCGTGGTTGCTCACTGGCTATGATGTTGGGCTGCTGAGCACGAGGTTGAGGGATGGAATCCCGGCCACGGCAGCCGCATTTCGATGGGGGCGAAATGTGAAAACACCCGTGTACTTAGATTTAGGTGCACGTTAAAGAACCCCAGGTGGTCTAAATTTCCGGAGTCCCCCACTACGGCGTGCCTCATAATCAGAAAGTGGTTTTGGCACGTAAAACCCCATAATTTATTTTTTTTTCTTCGTCATCCGGTCCTCATCATGCCTTCGTCGTCTCACAATCAACATCAATCCAGTCGTCCTGATGTCGGCGTGATCATGCTGTCATCGTTATACCCCTATTATTATTTAGGAATAGTCAGTTCATTGTCGTTATGTCATTTTCGTCGTACCATTTTTCTCCTTCCATTGACGTCATTCTTTATTCCACATTCCATAGTCGTCTGTGCGCCGGCGTCATGCAGTTGTCGTCATACCGCCACGCTCACGGGCGACCTAGGCAACCGAGTGCCATATAAACATACGAGGATACCAAATTGTGTCACACATACCCAAACCAACGGAAGTCTCAGAACAAGAACTGCATGTGTTCAATGAACTGAAAAAATTTAAAATTAAATTATGGGCTTTTACGTGCCAAAACCACTTTCTGATTATGAGGCACGCCGTAGTGGAGGGCTCCGTAAATTTTGACCACCCGGGATTCTTTAACGTGCACCTAAATCTAAGTACACGGGTGTTTTCTCATTTCGCCCCCATCGAAATTCGGCCGCTGTGGCCGGGATTCGATCCCGCGACCTGGTGCTCAGCATGTTCATTAAACTTGACTTCATAAACACAGTGTGTCCCTGCATTCCTCGATTGTTAATCCTATTTTCGTAGAAAGTCATTGAGAGATGAGTTCTACCGCTTTTTCTAATAATTTTCATTTTACGTTGCGGTAACCTTAGTTCCTACCTTAGCCAGTGACCTTCTGGAGGCCCCGTGGCAGAAATGAATAATAAATAAATAAATAAATAAATAAATAGTGTTGGGCTGCTGAGCACGAGGTTGCGGGATCGAATCCCGGCCACGGCGGTCGCATATCGATGGGGGCGAAATGCGAAAACACCCGTGTACTTAGTTTTAGGTGCACGTTAAAGAACCCCAGGTGGTCAAAATTTCCGGAGTCCCCCACCACGGCATGCCTCATAATTAGAAAGTGGTTTTGGCACGTAAAACCCCATAATTTTATTTTTAAATAAATAAATAAATTCATATATTCATATAAATAAAAGGCCCCGACACGGGGCATTACATAGCGGGTGAGCAGGTAGATAAACGGAAGGTAAGGTTGGGTTGGCCGTTGCTTGAAAGATGGTCTTCAGTGGCACCTTAGAATTCAGTAATGTCGGTGACAACAGCGATCTCAGATGGAAGGGTATCCGTTCTCGAATGAGTAAAATTCGAAAATTAAAATGACCATTTTCCCACAGTGGAATAGTTGCCATCAGACGCGGTGATGAGGCCACTTCCGAAAGATCTTTTTTTTTTTTACTTTAAATGTTATCCATGCTTTCCCGTGACACAATCTGATACGCACAAAATATATTCAGTTGGTTGGTAGCTATACGATGTTTTTTTTTTTCCTTTTCTTCTACTTGCTTCTTATCTCGTGATAAGATACACGAGTTTTATTCCATATAGCAAGCTGTAGCAGTGAAAGTTTCTTTCCGTCTTTTATTTTCATATACGCCCTTAGTAAACAGATTATGTCACCACGTAAAGCCTGCAAATCTTGTTTACTTTTCAGTTTCTATGCTGATCGATCTGATTAACAGTCTGTTGCCGGGGAACTTGTGTGCGTTTTAAACGTGTGCGCTCTAAATGACTACCCCTGTACGATCCTCATGTCGTGTCAGGTTTACCTGCTGTATTATTCTCCCTGTAAACCTCACCGCTGTACTGACAATAGACGCATGGTGCAGGTACATAATAAATACGTAATAAAAATTATGCAGTCAATTTACCTTGAAGCAGTGCTTTTTGCAGTTCTCGTATTGAATTTCATTGCATTCGGGGGTTTCACGTGCCAAAACCACGATTTGATTATGAAGCACACAGTAGTGGGAGACTCCGGATTAATTCTGATCGCCAGGGAATCTTTAACGTGCCCGCAATCCCGGGACACGGGTGTTTTCGCATTTCGCCCCCATCGAAATGCGGCCGTCGCGGCCGGGATTTCATCCCGTGACCTGGTGCTTCACTGCGCAACACCATAGCCTCTAAGCCGTTGCGGCATGTTTCTCAGTTCTCACTGTCCACAGTTGTCGAGCTCAGCCGCGATGGAGCACCTCTAACGTTGTGCTGTGCATGTTTTCCTATGGTATATATTTAGGCTCTTATTCCTTCCAGAATAGAACATATATTTTTGACGAAAACACTAACTTTTAAGCGCAGGAAAGTATGGCCGAAGCTCATTCTTTTCGTTTATTTTTGTTCGTTTTATTTTTTTTCGCGCTTCCTTTTTGTTTTTTTCATAATTCGTCCCTTTTTTCTTGGAGGAAAAGCGTTAGACACTCACCAGGTTGCCTGCCAAATATTTTTTACTAGAATGTGATTACTTTTTTTTTACTGGCGATATAAATAAAACGTTTATGTGCTCATATGCCACTGACTAATCGCTTATCCTATGAAAATAAACTCTTACACAATTTACATGTATGCCTTGATTGCTTTTAGAGACAAATGTTGCACGAAAGCGCGGGTGTCGTAACGAACTAATTATTCTTCTGTTTCAAACACTCATTGACAACCGATGGATAGTTTGCTGTACATTCAAACAGAAGTTTTTGAAATGCATAGTGGTACAAAAATAAAGCTGAAGCGGCTTCGCCACCCACCTCTTATTTTGCGTCTGTTCTCGTTCGCTTTGTACAAGCTCGTTTCGTGGCCATTTTTCTATTAAATAATCATATCGCGAGAAAATTGGCCACAGAAACGCGGGCTACCCCAGTCATCAAACATGAGAGTCTGTGACTAAGCGACGTAAGGGAAAAAGGACCCTTTAAAAATAGAGATGTGCGCATGTTGCCAACTTCCCAATAACAAATCGAATTCAGCCCTATTCAAATCGGTCGTGGAAATGAATAGCCGCTATTAAATTAGTTTCTCGAATCGGATACTCCCATTTAGAAACCCGAAAATCTTTTTAATAGTTATCGAATACTTTGACGATATTCGCCTCACACGATCTAAAATTATATTGAAGCGAAAATGCGGCATATTTAGCCCCATTCATAGTGGACACAACAGTAAACAGCACAATAAGTCGCTAAGTCACCCAGGCTTTTCTGGCTGAGCACGATAACGACATGTAAAGAATACAGCATTCGAATCTGTGCGATGGTTTTTTCTTACTTTCCTTTTTTATTTACCATAATCTTGAATCTGCTCTTCCTTCAGAGAGAAAGAGAGAGAGGAAAGCTGTTTACTTATCTCGCCGAACTTCTCTGCCGGCGTTTCTATTGTCATTGACGTGCTACCTGCCATAAGAATCGAGAGACCGATCAGAAGGCTTATCATAGCGTGCGAAAAAGGCAAAGTAAAGAAATGTACAAGCCGCTCACTTCATTGCATTCGTTTTCTTTAGATTAGTGCAACGCGCGCGATGAGCCCTGCATACTGACACAATATCTGAATTACGCAACTCGAGTTACAGCTTCAACGACATAAATAGCCAACCGACTTACCTCGCGAATGCCCAGAATATCGCCGATCTCTACGTTAATGCAGTCCGCTGAAAAATAACAATAAAGAACGACTGTAACACTCTTTGCGGCCATAGTTCACTTCAAACAGCATAGTTCACTTCACGTTCGCCTCCAATAAGGTAGAAATTTAGCTATACCTTACGTATGTTTTTTTTTTTTTTTTAGTTTCTGCAATGTTGCGTCCCGCGTTACTTCCCAGGAATGGAACCATCTTTCGCTAAGTGCTGTATCCACACGGATAACAAAATATTTCATATACCTTTGCCAACATAAAGAGGGTCTTTATGCTATTATCACATATCACTGTACATGATCTATTCTGTTGCTTAGTAGCCGCTTCTTTTTATAGCCATCTGGCTCTGAAGATCATGAAAACTAATTATTTATTTAGAAATACTCGTACAGCGTGGTCTAGGGGCCGTGCAAGCCATACGTTACACGGCAGCTACTGGTAACTGAAGCACATCTAAGCACAACAATGATTTGACGGCCACAATGCCAATTACACATTTCTTTTTCAACAACGCTTTTTCCCAAACCACCTGCTGCAAATAGGGCCCGTTCAGGTGCAGTATTTGACGAGGCGGATATTACCTGAGAGCCCGACTAACTGGAACGCTCCAGGTGGCTCAAGAAAAAAAACTTCGGCTAATTAAGTTTTTCATTGTTTTACCCATGAGCCACTTGCAATCACAATCGTCTCCTGAAAGGGAGATGCACGCTAATGCCATCGAATGTTGTTTACTAATGCCTCCTTCAATATTGGCTACAATCCATATCGCTCCTCCACCCATTGTTCAGTTAACTTTTCCCGGTCTCTTCGTCGTGGCAACTGACCAAGTGTATCATACCAGACATTTTTCCTGTCCAGACATCCATGCGACAAAATGGCACCGGCCATCACGGTATCACCGCTACACGGAGCATAGCGCACGGCTGGCTAAAGTGCAGGGAATTTATTACTTTATCTGCTTTAACGCTGTTGAAGTGGTTGCGATTTTGCACAGAACATTCGTGACCTTTAGTGATCTCCCTTCGCCATCGCGTTTGAGAAGCTTATGCCATTCTACATAATTACTTCAAACAGCCACATGAAACGATCATGTCTAACATGATCGGTCAGCTACGTGGGGTAACACTTTGTTTCGCGGCAGGGTGGCGACGGCATTCTGGTTTCTTGTAAACAGCATAATTGCAGGAGGTTGTTCCAGCATTGCCAAGAGGATAAAACAGCGCAATACAAAGGACAAAAAGCAAGGCGAAACGACGCGAGCCCTAACTTGAAACTAAAGAATTGCTCGCGAAACCTTCGTTGTCAAACACTTACATGTGCGTGCAAAAGGCACGCATACGTATATATTTTCCTCGGATATGTTTCTTTTTCTGTTACTACGAAATAAATAGCCACTACTGACGATGTATCTACAGGTTACATTAAATAGCACGCTTGGACCGACGTGTGAATGATAGAATCGTGCAGACTGCGACTAAGCCAAGGGTACCTTTATTTTTTTTTATTAACCAAAGAACATCTGCCACACAGCCAGTCACAGTTAAGCCATGCGTCAACTTCAAAGGTTCCTGCCGCCTCCCAAGATTCTTTTTCAGTCATAACCGTGGAAGCTGCGCTTACAGACTCCTCCCTCCCTAGCTGTCGCATTTCCGTTGCTTCCAGTAGTTCCCGTTGCGGAGTGTCATTAGAACTGTGTGCAACACACGTGTGGTGAAATCGGAGACGGTAGCTGCAAGCATGGCAGTGTGACCGCAAACATGCTCTACGAGTTTTGGTCAAAGTATTATTAGCCTCTCGCTCAGACATTGGCCTTGTACGGCTGACATATGCATGGCTGCAGGTAATAGGGATGCAGTAAATTAAGCTAGATTCTGAGGTTGTGAGGTTGGACGTGGCAAAAGCACGATCTGATCATAATACGCGTAGTAGTGGGAGACTGATAATTAATTATGACCACCTGGGGTTCTTTCACAGGTACTCGACGCACGCTACATGGGCGTTTTTACATTTCGTCCGCATCTAAATGCGGCAACCACGGTCGGGATTTGATCCTGCGACCTCGTGCTTAGCAGCGCAGCGCCAAAGACACTAAGTTACCATGGCGGGCCAGGGTTGCCGTAAATCACGACAGTGCCACGTGCCACTGACTGAATAGGGCAAATGAGTTCTGCGGAAGCCCGCAAGGTGGAAGAAGGTTCAGTCAAGAAAAGAACCAACTGTAGATTTCTTTCTAGCCACACGCTACATTTGGTAACACAACAGTTTTTGCTCTCGCGCACTTTTCTTCACTTTGCGGTTTTCCGCAGAATTCACTTGCCATATTCAGCATCCATGCCATTCGAGTTGTCGATTAACTCCACCTCGCTCGGCGATCCACTCGCCTCCCGGTTATCTCAGCTGGTAAAGCAGCAACCGCGGAAAATACGCTGGTCCCTGTTTCAATCGAAAAATCAGGACAAATTTTTCTTGAACTATTAGTCTTTCTTTCCGAGAAACCTGTGTGGATCTCCTGAGTAGCGACATGCTAAAGTCGGGTGATTGAGAAGTCTTTCTTTCGTGGCACAAACTGTACCAGTAGGGAAGACGCCGTAGGGAAAGCAACACAAACGGTTGTCGTGAAAAGGGGATACTCCCGGCGAAACACGACAATTGTGTGTCATCAGTATCGCCGCACAAATGACGGCAGTGAAGAATTTCAGTTTTATTCTTAACTATAATGACTTCATCGCATAGGAAAAAAGTACTGCGGCATAACTCTTGGTTATACCTGGTGCCTTTTTTTAGAACATACAATTCTTTCCCAAAATTGCCTGTGGCTGATGCACAATTCTAATAATTTAACTGGGTTGCTAGTAGAGGCGGAGATTACTTACACAAGGTCATAAAATGCATAATTTAGATATAATCAAAATTCACTCATCACGTATTTAACTAAATAACTCACGGCACATATCGCAATTTAAGAAATGTAACTGATGAGCTGGCAAGGTATGTACAGTTGGAACGAATTATAGGAATGGCGCCGGTTTCGAGCTATGAGCCCGCAAACCTTCGGTAAAAAATACGCTGTCGTTGCACAAGCTTTTCTACAAAAATATCCGTTTATGTAGTTAAAACACCAATGTAACTGGACATTCAATGTGCTTCGTTCAACAATTTGGGATTTATTATCTCCAAAAGTGGTCTCATCCTGAGAGTTCATTCCAATAAGTGGATATGCTTTGAGAATAGACCTGCTAAAGTTCGTAAACTGCAATAGGCATGTCATAATGTAATTACTTAAAACCTAATTAGTTATATATTGGTCATTTTCATTGCGCATTTTGACTTCTCGGGCAAGTGATGTCCGTTCATTTTCGGTAATATCAAACTCAAGGATTAAAATTGCGGTATCTGTTACAGGCAGTTTTTTAAAGAAGTGTACATAGGCTTAAATAAATGCACCCGGTATAGATATTCCAAACCGATGTTTCTGGCATAAATAAATTAGAATATTTACAAAGACAATAATACACCTATTGAATAAATAAGACAGTAACGCAGTCGCCTCTACACATCAATCTTCTAGTTTGCAGCCATGCGCCTTCCGAACGGCCGTCCTTTTCATTCCTATCAATGAGGCCAGCAGTCTGTAACCTAAACAGCGCAATTTCTCCACGCCGAGATAAGAGCTCGATCCTTCTTTTTCACTCACTTGCCGGAGGTGCAGCTCCCCACGTCACGGATGCCACGCAGAGAAGACCAGCCAGAACGCAGGTGGAGGTCATCGTCGACATCTCGCTCGGTGGACACCGAAGGAAGGCACGGTTATTTGTCCCTAGTGTCTCTTTATACCCGAAATGCCTCGCGGTGCGCGTCACGACGTTGTGACATCCGCGCACTTTTTACGATCCCGCGCACATCCGGGACACCACAGAGTCTCTGGTCACCCGCAGCTGCACTGTGTACAACGCAGTGACACCGCTGTCGCTTGCCGCTGTCAGTGACGAGCTGCCTCAGTCAATGTGTCTTTTCCGCAATTTGTCTATCTCATTGTGACGCAGAGAAAGGACGGAACCTGCCCTGCTTTCCTTTAATTTGACAGCTTGTTCTCCGATGTGAACCGGGGGCTGCATCTCGTATTTGTACGCATGTGCGTGTTTTCGTTCAATCAATTCTAGCACGCCTCAAGCACTGTGAAGCTAAAGAACCAAATCAAAGCACTCAGGGATACCTGAATGCACCTGCTGTCGTTTCTCCAACGCAGTGCACTATAAACTGACCACACCGATAACTATGATATCCTGTGCTAACAACTGATCTCTTCTGAACAGCCTGTTCTGTGAAATGTGACATCAAAGAGAACATTTTCCGGCCTCTCCAAACAGTGGTCACCTCTTCAATACTAGCTTCCAAAGCAGTGTATTCCCCAAAATACATTTGTGTGCCTACAGAGGAATAGCACATACGAACAGAAGAACAGCATTACAGCCCCTTTCCGCCCTTAATGTTCTATTTTTTCTCCAAGTGTTTCCTTTTCGACTACTGTTGGAAAAGTCAGAAACTTCCCCAAAATATTGTTTCCAATGGTACCGTCCAAAAGGTGAGAGAACCGCAGAGCTGGTTTTTCCAGGCTTCCTTTTATTTCTTCTTTCCTTCCTTTCGATCTTCCTTCCTTTCTTTCTTTCTGTTTTTTTTTTTTTGCACTTGCGCAAATTGGGCTCCTTGAAGAATCTTTGTTCTTCAATGCTATAGTTTTCCATGCTTCACCAGCCTCGGCATTTTACTTTGCTTTTTTGTACAAGTGCATACCTGTCATCTAGCGCTACATATATAGCGAGTATATGAGAGAAATTAAGGTCATTCTTACGAACAGTACACTAGTTGCTATGCTTACTGTGAATTTGTTTTATGCAATTCTGAGAAGAATCCCTCTCACAACTTTAACTTTTTGAGCTCGTCCTGAAAGCGCATTTCGCTTGATTTATGTATCTTTTTTTATGTACGCTGATATACTTGAAAACTCAACCCAAAGATAAGTAGGCGTTCTTTTATTTTTGTATTTTTTTGCGCGCGCACTAATCATATTGCATCGAAATACATTATAAAGTGTGCGACTCCAAGCTAATAAAGCCTCGAGGAGCAATCAATTACTTAGTTGAGATTACAATTTACATAGAAAACCCTCGTTTAATTTTTTATGCTAGAACTCCCTTTTTAATAAATGGTACTGGAGATATGTTGTCGCCATTAATTGGCACCGGCTACCCCTTTTCACATAGAGCTCTCAAAAAAAGGAACTAACTTGTACGCATTACAACTAAAATTGAAGTCCAAATCACAATAACACAAAGTCCAGTCACATAAGTGCACTAGTACCATACAAACTGAAAGTCAACTCAGCAACACAGCAACACATAGTCCAGTCACATAAGTGCACTAAAGTAAACCCAAGGTCCGGTCGCATAACTACACTAAAATCATGGACATAGAAAGGACGGATTATATTCAAATGAAGAAGATACATGAATCCCGGCACTGAATTTGCCAAAGTCCGGTAAAAAAAAAAGAAGTCCCACAAAGCAAGCTTATCACAGATAAAGACTCTACTCAATAGTAGATGAGAATATTGTTCGCCTACAGAAATTTTTGGAGGGCGAGTAACGCTTGTCTTTTCAATGGATATCTTGACCAAGGACCTACGCTCTCCTTAAGGCTGAAGGGCCTGCGGCGTAATGCCACTAAATTATGTGCTAAACGTTGTCTGTATGTGTGATGTCGGGGACATTCTAACAGAAGATGCTTATATCTTCATCCATGTGGCCACAAGTGCAACTCTTGATTTTTTTGTAGAGAGTGTTCTGTGTACGTGGTACTGATCCGGAGACGAAGAATGAGCGTTTCAAAGGCTTCGTTTGTATCACGGTATTTTAAATTCATGCGAAGGGTCAATGTGAAATAAATCTGAAGATTTCGAGTTCTGATCAAACCATGTCGCTTCGCAATCATGGGCTCAGATTTGTCTCAGTATGTGGCGCCATTCGCCTTGTGTTTGAGAGAGACCATATGTGGCATCATTAACATGCGTTTGTCCAGCTGCCTTGTCTGCTGCAACATTCCCAGGGATATTGCAGTGGTCATGTGCCCATTGAAACATTAGTGTGCGATTCTGTTCACTTGCATTTGTGAGTTCCTTTAGTGGTTCGTAAGCTAACGCCATGTTTTTTTTTTTCGATTTACTGACGTCACTATAAAGTGACGACAAAGCTGTCTGCGAGTCACAAAGGATGATTCATTGTTTCCCTTTTTGCGTTGCATTTATGTATCGTGAGAAAGATAGTATTGAAAAAAGCTTTGCTGTAGTTGATGTCGTGCAAGACAATTTATACGACAATGTTCGGTCGCATTCTAGAATGGCAAAAACAGCTGTAGAAGAATTTGTTTGACAAGAACCGTCCGTATGCGCTTGAATATATCCAGGGCATCGAAAGCATATATTGTATAACGCTCGTTGTTGGGCTGCTAGCATAAACATATCTCGTTTGCGAATAATTCCTTCAAACGGAAGTTCAATTTTCGGAGCGACGAGATGCCATGGAAGGTAGGAGATATCCGAGTTCCGAAATTCGTGACGTGGTGGAAGCCTTTTTGCTCCTAAATCATCATATTGATGCTCGCCATGTGTCTTTCAGTAAGTGCAGTTACAAGTGGATGTTTTTTCTGCTGCACTGGAACGCGAAAGAAGCATCGACAGGTTTCAACCATCCTCATAATAGGAAATCGACAGTCACGTGCCTCCGCAATTACAAAAGAACTTGAGGTTGCGCAAGGAACGCCTATGCATACTCTAAGGCTCCTAGCTGTTAATCGTTGAAGTCGCTCTTCATGTGAAGGAGAGATTTCATGCAGGGTAGGCGAAGAATGCGCTGTATTTTGCCTTATAAGTGCATTATTTACTTTTAGAAATGATCAAACTGACCCTACCCATGCAGTGCCTGCTACGCAGCGAAAAACATTTATCATTGAGTTTATTTGTTCTCCGAAGGTTTTAATGTGAGGATTCCAAGAAAGTTGTCTGTCTAGTATAACTCCCAGAAAGTTGTGTTACTTTACTACGTCTAAAGATTGTCCCTCAAGGCACAGCTTAAACTCCTTTAGATATACTCTGGCCAAAGGCAGCATAGCCATCTTACTGTCATCATCAGCCTAGTTAAGCCCACTGCAGGGCAAAGGCCTCTCCCATACTTCTCCTACTACCCCGGTCATGTACAAATTGTGGCCATGTCGTCCCTGCAAACTTCTTAATCTCATCGGCCCCCCTAACTTTCTGCCGCCCCCTGCTACACTTCCCTTCCCTGGGAATCCAGTCCGTAACTCTTAATTACCATCGATTATCTTCCCTCCTCATTACATATACTGCCCATGCCCATTTATTTTTCTTGATTTCAACTAAGATGTCATTAACTCATGTTTGTTCCCTCACCCAATCTGCCCTTTCCTTAACCCTTAACGTTACACCCATCATTCTTCTTTCCATAGCTTGTTGCGTCGTCCTCAATTTAAATAGAACCCTTTTCGTAAGCCTCCAGGTTTCTGCCCCGTACGTGAGTACGGGGCAGAAACCTGGAGAAATCTTACTGTGACCAATCACAATCCTCTTTCATTCAAGAATCTGTGCACAGTGTTTAGGCATTGCTGCAAGGTTAACTGAACAAGGCTGGCACATGAACTATAAGTCCAAATACAATCATCATTTGCATATATAGAGTAATGTACTGAAGATAGAAGTCTCCGTTGTAAATCCGCCATCACACAAATAAAGCTAAACAGGCTGAAGACACTGTCTTGTGTGAGAGAGAGAGACAATATTTAATGACAGAAAGGTGGAGACGTTGGCCTGAGTGCCTGTAGCCTGCTACTCCACGCTAGGGAAGGGGTTTGGGGCAATTACAGAGATAGGATTCGAAGAGGAAGGAGGGCGGTGTTATGGTGAATATGATGAGGGCTGTACAGCATGCTGTTTGTGCAACTCGTACGTGTACGCTTCAGAGCACAGCACAGTCCTCTTCGAGCATAGAGGTTGAAGTTACTCCAGCGTAGCTAAGAGGTTGTCTATACATTCACGATTTTTGCCGCTGTTAGCGCCACTGGCGCATGTAAACCAGACAGTAGCAGCTGCAGGGCGTCGATTATCTGTCGCCGCATTGCTTTGATGGCCGAGCCAGATGGTGATACCTGACCGCACAGTCCTTGCTCGCGCTGACAGTCTAAGGCCTGCCTACGCGGCGGCAAGCGTGGCCGTACATTCCATTCCAGGCTTGCATGGCTGGCTTGAAGCAATCGCTTGGACAGACCTATCGATGCTAATTCAACTACCTTCTGCTGGACCTGCGGGATTGGAGCCCGGGATCTCTCGTTTGGACCTACAGCTTGTCCACGCCAACGACGCGTTCGTCTCCTCCGGTGTTGCACTGACGCTGCCGCCCCTTCTGGGACGTACTTGTCTTGCTCATTTGGTTCAATATTGTTACGTGTGGAAAGACACAGAATAAAGAAGCCATATACAGGTTATTTACACTGGAGCCAGATCGCCAGGCCGACACTCGCTCGCGGCAAAAAGGGCACCGACCCACTTCGTCGTCGTTCTCGCGGCGGCTCGTACCTTCAGCATCACTCGATGATATCGTAATACTACTCCCCGGCCGCAAAAGCGCCGTCACGGTGCTGTTAAATATTCAAGGCGCGTGGAGAGTTGTAGGGTTTGAGTCGGGCGACGTGGACAATGTCACTGGCTGTCACAGTGGAGGACGTAGTGGGCGTGGCTAGAGCGATTTCGTAGGTGACATCGGTTACTTGGCGAAGCACGCGATAGGGGCCTGTGTAGCAGGAAAGCAGCTTTTCACTATTTCGGCTCCGCTTCCTGGTTTTCAACATATGGTGCCGTGACCAGGATATCAGATCTACAGTTGAAGA
Organism: Dermacentor andersoni; assembly: GCF_023375885.2. Taxonomy (NCBI): domain Eukaryota; kingdom Metazoa; phylum Arthropoda; class Arachnida; order Ixodida; family Ixodidae; genus Dermacentor; species Dermacentor andersoni. The sequence goes on along the minus strand of NC_092817.1, from coordinate 182,261,370 downwards.
CCCCTGACGATGAAGCGAGCTACCTGAAGAGGACGACCGACCGACGCGATCAACGCGACGACGCTGCGACAGAATCGAAGAACGATCCACGTCATCACGAGGCCTACCATTCCCGACGTGACGACATGGAAAGACTACGACGGAAGCGTGCTACCGAGCGAGAGGCGGTCACCAGGATCATCAACGATATGACAACTCTTATGCAGACGGAACCAACGCCACATGGTGAGCTGACCGACCATCTTAACCTATTGAAGATAAAGGAAACTATGCTTACGGACCTTGATAACCAAGTAGAAGAGCATGTTACGGATAGTAACCTTGAGGATGAGCTTCAAAGCGTCGGACAGTATCAAGAATCTATCGTCCTCGCGAGATCCCGCGCTGAACGCATTTTATCCGATCAGCAAACGACTACGCACGAATCTCACGATGACTTTCGTCAAGCACGCGCACACGTTAAGCTACCGAAGCTCGATGTGCCGAAGTTTCATGGTGACCCCATTAAATGGCCAGAATTTTGGGATCAATTTGGGTCGGAAGCGGAGCGGATAGGAATAGGGATAGGGATAGGAGCGAATAGGAAGCGGAGCCGAAAGAGTGTCGGCCTGGCGATCTGGCTCCAGTGTAAATAACCTGTATATAGCTTCTTTATTCTGTGTCTTTCCACACGTAACATTCTGGTGGAGGTCGGCGATCCCCGTCCTCACCACGGAACTCCGGAGTGGTCGGTACATCGAGCTTGTCACCATGCCTCCCGGTGACGAGACCGCCTCTGCAACGGCTTCGGCTTGTCCGACTGCTCCAATTATCACGGTTGCTCAACATCGCGACCCTGGTGTGTTCTCTGGCCTGGAGGGAGAGGACGTTGACGATTGGATCAAGCTCTACGAACACGCCAGTGCTAATAACAGGTGGGACCCAACGATCATGCTCGCCAATGTCATCTTTTATCTCGGCGGCACCCCACGCGTGTGGCACCAAACGCATGACGACGAGATAAACAGCTGGGACAGTTTCAAAGAAAAGCTCAGGGAACTGTTCGGCGACCCCATTGGGCGCAAGGCTGCCGCGAGAAAGGCTCTTGCGTCTCGTGTTCAGACATCTACAGAGCCTTACGTTTCATACATCCTCGACGTCTTGGCTCTCTGCCGTAAAGCTGACGATACTATGTCTGAGGCCGATAAAGTGTCGCATGTGCTCAAAGGCATCGCCGACGATGCTTTCAATTTGCTTGTTTTCGGCCACGTCTCGACTATCGACGCCATCATCAAAGAATGCCGTCGCCTTGAACAAGCTAAGAGCCGCCGTATCACACATCACATCACGCGGCTCCCCAACACTGCCGCTACGTCGACATGTGAGGGTCGACCGCGTCAGACCACCCCCTGTGATGATGTCACTCGTATTGTTCGCCGCGAGCTCGAGGCCGCCTATTTGCCAGCTTTCTCCGCGACGCCTCCCGATCCACCAGCAACCACGATTGCGCTGATTCAGGCAGTCGTCAGAAAGGAATTTGAGAACATGGGTCTCAACTCCGTGTGTCCATCGTCTACACCAACGGTTCCCCAGTTCTCTAGCAGCCCTCCTCGTCCCCAGCAGCATTTCTCTCCCACACCGCGCCGCAACCCGTCCGAACGGCGTACCCCTGGTGACAGGCCGATCTGCTTTCACTGCTGTTGCATCGGCCACGTCGCTCGTCACTGCCGCAACCGATGGCCACCACCTCCTCGGACATACACCGCCGCTCATTCCCGCCCCTTTGGACCTTCTGTTCTCTATGCCACCCGCCATGACCCCATTGCTGCCGATGCTCCTGCCCCGAACCTTCGCTACAGCCGCTCGCCCTCACCTCGACGCCATCAGTCTCGTTCGCCCCAACCCCGTCGCTTCTCTCCGTCGCCTATCGCCTCCCGAATCCAGCCGGAAAACTAGGCACTGCAGCTTCTGGAGGTGAAGCTGCCTTGTCCACTCTGCCCTCAAATCCTCTGCTGACGTTGCACACGAACCAAAACCTTCTTGACGTTGACGTTGATGGCTATCCTGTCACGGCACTCATCGATACAGGTGCACATCTTTCTATTATGAGTGCTGCCTTCCGACGACGACTGAACAAGCTCCTCCCCCCAGCGTCGGCACGCGTCGTCCGCGTTGCGGATGGCGGTACTGTGTCTATCATCGGCATGTGTACGGCACGTGTCAGCATCGCCGGCCGCCACACTCCTGTCCTCTTCACCGTGATTGCTCATTGCCCCCACGACCTCATTCTCGGCCTCGATTTTCTCTCCGCGCATTCTGCTCTTATTGACTGCTCTGCCAGTACCCTTCGCCTTGAGTTGCCGATTCTCACAGAACCTTCTGACTCACCCCAGTGCCGCCTACGCCGCACCGGCTTTATTCGCCTGCCGCCAAAATCAATAGCCTATATTGAACTCTTATCTTTCCCACCAGTCCCTGATGGCGAGTACCTCGTCACTCCTCTGCCCGACATTCCGCTACAGAATGACGTTACCGTGCCTCACAGTATACTTACCATTACGGCGAACCGCACTTTCATGCCCATCTTTAACTTTGGATTGGCAAAGCAAATTCTACCGCAAGGTATTTGCCTTGCCAACGTTGATTGTCTCGGCGACCATCACGTGGCACCATTATCAACCGATGCTTCTTGCGACCTTAGGGGGCCCATCATGCCAGCCTCGGCCGCCGACCCCAAGATACAGGAAATGATTGCGACGAACCTGTCTTCTGCGCAGGCTGAAGACCTTTACCAAGTGTTATCGTCCTACAGAGATATTTTCGACTTCGACGATCGCCCTTTAGGCCAGACGCTCACGGTCAAGCATCGGATTCTTACTGGCGATGCTACTCCTATTCACCGACGACCATATCGAGTTTCTGCGTCTGAACACTGCGTAATTCAAACTGAAGTCAACAAAATGCTAGACAAAAACATCATTGAGCCGTCTTCCAGTCCCTGGGCGTCACCTGTAGTGTTGGTTAAGAAGAAGGATGGCACGTGGCGCTTCTGTGTAGACTACCGCCATCTGAACAACATTACTAAGAAGGACGTCTACCCGCTCCCACGTATAGACGACGCCCTTGACTGCCTCCACGGTTCCAGCTATTTCTCTTCCATTGATCTTCGTTCTGCATACTGGAAGATTGCTGTTGACGACATGGACAAAGAAAAAACCGCGTTCATCACACCTGATGGCCTATACCAATTTAAAGTAATGCCGTTTGGATTATGCAACGCCCCTGCCACCTTTGAGCGTATGATGGACTCCTTGCTCCGTGGTTTCAAATGGTCCACCTGTCTATGCTATCTCGACGACGTCATCGTCTTCTCGCCCACGTTCGACACTCACCTTGAGCGTCTAACAGCTATACTTGACGTTTTTCGAAAGGCGAACCTGCAACTTAACTCGTCCAAATGTCGTTTCGGCCGCCGCCAAATTACTGTCCTGGGCCACCTCGTTGACGCTTCCGGAGTACAGCCTGATCCCGACAAAACTCGCGCTGTCCGAGACTTTCCGGTTCCGAAGACAGACGCAGACGTTCGAAGTTTTGTCGGGCTATGCTCGTACTTTCGTCGTTTTATTCAAGATTTTGCGGCAATTGCTAGACCCCTGACTAATCTATTGAAGAAAGGCGTACAATTCTTGTGGGGCCCTGAAGAAGCCGCCGCCTTCTCTCGTCTCGTCACTCTTCTCTCCTCACCACCCATTCTCGCCCACTTCGACCCTGATGCCCTTACAGAATTGCGTACAGATGCCAGCGGTCATGGCGTAGGTGCCGTCTTAGCCCAGCGTCAGTGTGGCCAGGATCGTGTTATTGCTTATGCATGCCGCCTCCTCACACCATCGGAGCGCAACTATTCCATTACGGAACGAGAATGCCTTGCTGTAGTCTGGGGGGTTGCGAAGTTCCGTCCCTACCTTTACGGTCGCCCTTTTTCCGTAGTCACTGACCATCATGCTCTCTGCTGGCTCTCATCGCTAAAGGATCCTACAGGCCGGCTTGGTCGATGGGCTTTGCGGCTACAAGAATTTTCATATACCGTGGTCTACAAGTCTGGCCGCTTGCACCAAGACGCTGACAGCTTGTCGCGTTACCCTGTTGACGACCCTGACTCCTCCAATATTACCAGTGCTGCTTGTGTATTCTCTGTCGCAGCTGCTTCATTTCGCCGACGAGCAACGTCGTGACGCCTACATCAGAGCACTCATCGACCGTTTTGAACACTCTCCGGCCGACGCCACTTTACGCCTCTTCGTCCTCCGCGACGGTACTCTGTACCGTCGTAACCTTCATCCGGACGGCTCTGAGTTCCTACTTGTCATACCCCGCACCTCCACCAGAATGTTACGTGTGGAAAGACACAGAATAAAGAAGCTATATACAGGTTATTTACACTGGAGCCAGATCGCCAGGCCGACACTCGCTCGCGGCAAAAAGGGCACCGACCCACTTCGTCGTCGTTCTCGCGGCGGCTCGTACCTTCAGCATCAGTCGATGATATCGTAATAATATTTTGGGCTCCTTTTTCTGCTTAGGACAATCCTTGGAATTGGCCCTCGTGGTGTCCACCGCAGTTCGAGCACTTCACTTCTTTTATAGTGCACGAAGATACGTCATGGCTGCCGGCACAGCGGAGGCATGCCATCTGGCCTGTAGAGACAGCGCTGACATAGTCTAGCTTTAGGCACTTGTGACATTGCAGTAGTCGGCGCACAAAACGACGCACCAGGTGTCTCACGTACTTTCACGTACTCTCAAATACTTTCAATATTTGCAGTTGCTAGCTTCCTATCCATGAAGATAGCAGTTAGTGAGTGTGAACCAATTAGCTGTGGTTACCATGCTTGAGGTGGAGGATGCCTGCTGGGTCGCATTTTGAACTAGAAAGTTCGGGCTCCTGAAAACCATCTGCAAACGCCTGTTTTTGTCACTGCCGTGGTGAGGTGATCTCGCAAGCCATTTTTGAAAGCAATTTTACGTTTCCATCGGTTATCCGCTTACTCGCAGGTGAAAGCCGCATGGAATAGATACCTGTGTTATGACACCATACTTCAACTGGATGAAGCACAAATGAGGCAATACTTTGACAATAAATGTATCCTGGTGGTCACACATTTCAGTTGTCAGGCCCCTTGCCGCCTTGTCGAAATTTTCATTTGGCATCCACCGGCTGCAGACTTTCTGCGCACAAAAATGATAAACGTGTGCACTTTTGTTAAAAATAAAAGAGCACACAATCTGATTGCCAGAAGGTGGAAGGCTCCTATCCAATGTTTTTATGATCCTTTGAACGTTTTGTTAAATAGCATCGTAGAATACACTGTCATGTACGTTAAAAACACTTTTCTGAGTCGTGCTACTTATTCATCAATACAAAGCATCACCAGTCACTTATGACTTGTCCTGAGCTGATTGTTTATTTAGTTGAGCGGTATAGACGAAGATGCCAGATGATTATGTAGTATCCTGCGAACTCCCGTACTGTTTAAAAGTAGTCCTAACCACTATGAATACTAAAAATTTCATTGATTACACCAATGACGCTACGATATATCCGTAGATTAGTGTAGGACAAGCCGCTTGCCAAAAGGTGAAAGCTCAAATATAAAGACTTTTGGACGAGAACCGACAGCTAATCGAGAAAAGCAGTCGAAGTAGTAACTTATCTAAATCAATGTTGCAGTTCATTGCTCAATACAGCCAAAGTGTTTATGGCTGCTCTACACATCCGCTTGGAACATTCCAGACATAAATGAATGAAGCATTGGCCTCTGCTGCCGTGGAACGATGTATCCGGTCAGCTGCAACAGGGGTACATTCATTTCACAGTTTACTAGAGATAATTTCCATGCAGAAAACATTTCAAGTAAAACTCTGATGGTTGAAATAATTTACTCCACTGACAATGATAATAACATTCACATTCCAGAATAAAAAAAATCGACAGGTTAACAGCGGTGATACCTTGCAGTCAACGATTTCATCAATTAACTTTATTAGAAGTAACTACAAAACTTTCATTGCCATGTACATTGCCCTGTGTAATGCCGTCATCGAGCATGCAAGCATCCCTGTAGCATCACGTTTCGGTTCCGATAATATAGAGAGGATGCATCCCCTTTCTATTACATGGTTTACGAGGGGTACAACGCACATTACTTCCTGCAAACTTTCAAAAAGCCCACAAGTACTGGAAACACCTTTGTTTCAGGTTTGGTTAGCTTGATTTAAAATACCACATGGTAAGCCACGATAATAACAGATAAAATTATGTCAAATATTAGTAATCTTATCGATAAAATATATGCTTCGGCACTTTCATGCCTATGCAGGGCATTAAAAATAAAGGGGTGGAAAGATGTTGCGCTGCGTGGCAACGTACTCGCAAGGAACCGGAAGATACTTCGTAAACACTTACACACAAAAAAAGCTCGTATGTACAAAATATTACAGGCATCAGTCACCCTCTACAGTTTCAAAGAACCAAGAAGATGACTTTCAACAGGAGCATTTTTATTTCAGGGTGCTAGTAACGCGAAATTGCTCCGTCAAACATGTGTTTATATATTCCTCCTTTTAACTAGCGCTTCCTGGTACAATCCATGTGCTTCGTTGCGCCATTATAAAGACTTAATCCCAATATGAAGGACAGGAAACAAGTGCGCTTACCTCTGTAACAGTTAGGTTCGACTCCTTCCGAGCTGACCGAGCAATGAAGTTGGGAGCAGGCCTGCCCCCGGGGGTCAGACGGACACGGTATGCGGCGCTTGCATAATTTTATATTTGTGCCTATCACCGAGCAAACGCCGTGAATAATTCGCTGCAGCGTTTACAGCTGCGTAGAGCACCAGTGAAAAGAAAAACACGAGTAAGCGGTTCGTTTCGAAGCTATGCCTAGCGTGAATATTTCACGAATGCACAGCGCCGACAAGCTTGCAGTCGATCAGGCCGCAACACAGGTACAGGAGCTTCTAGGTCGCAGCGGAAGCGAAGATGAGTACGTCATCCGTGTACCACGCTGCAGCATTTCAAAGAAAGAAACAGGCCAACAAGAATGCACACAAAACGTCTGAGTGCTGGCGTGTCACTACCAGTTTAGCTTAGTAGAACTTGCTGTTAGGCTAATTGGTAACTCCTCATATTTAAGTAATTAGGCGCAATGTTGCAGTACTTATTACGCACACCCACCCACACACGTATACACTCAAACGCACCCCTCGCTACACACGCACAACGCTCACTGTCAACTTATTATCGAAACACCGAAACTGGGATCTCCTTCCTAGCCTATTGTTCGGATCTTAAACGCCACTTCAATCTTTCGTTTTTCTTACACCAACTTCCGAAGCACTTTATCTAAACATGATGCACTGAGCAACCTAATTCAGATAACTGAGTAGAACTTATTAGTTCTAACCGAACATGGCCAAACCTGAGAATTAACTACTCTGATAATTCAGAGGTGGCACTGCCCAAAGTCATTTTAGAGCAATTTTTGTAGCAATTAAAACTGCGCTTTGGAGCAGCTTGAAGCAGACAAAATTGCATTTTGGAGCACCTAGCTTGGAGGGATTAAATTGCATTATGGAGCAATTTGGAGCAGATAAAATTTCACTTTGAAGCAGTTTGGAGTAGGACAATGTGAATTTTGGTAGAATAATGGAATATGGTAGTGCACTTTGAAACCACGGTGAAACAAAATGAAGCAATACAAAGCGCTTACTAGAAGTGCGCTATGTACCTAGAGTGGGTCGAGCAATGGCACGGCGCATGCATTGCTCTAAGACCGAAAATCGCGGTGGCACTGTGACAGAACTATATATTTCCGTGCCGACGCTCACGATGGTAGCGGAAACGTTTCTCGAATTACACGGCCCAATCGACGCGGTAACAATATCTGCGTCACCATAGGTCACCGCACGCCTAGAGAGCCACGAGAAACCCTGGGCTGATATTGTCACGCGGAGTGACGTATGAAGAACACAGTAGCAATACTGTGAAAGACGAAACTAACTTTTATTGGGCGAACCTGTGCCCCCAAAAACAGGCTACGCTTAAAGAACGGCGACAACGGCGAACACAGTCGGCGATCGTCAAAATCTGATCAGCGGGTCAAGCAGGTCGGTTTTTATAGATCAGTCGTCGAATGTTCCAGAGTAACCGCTGGGACACGCGTGCCTTCCATAAAGTTCTACATTATTCGCGTCACGCACACATGCAATCAGATTACACAAGGTTCGGTCACAGACAGCGGATGGAAGCATCGATAACATTCCAGAAACTTCTGATACATGCATGCGCGTCCTGCGGTGTGCGATAACATCTGCTAGGTGGTGAAACATGTCGCCCAATAAAGACAAACAAGTACACGTGTCAATATAATGTAATCTAATCTTTTTTATTGTGATAGCAATTAAATGGACACTCTAGACGCATTTCTGGCGTCGGCGTCGACGTGCTTTTCCGTGTAATGTCCAAGGGTGATAACATCGGCGCCGCGTGCCGTATGCTGTATGTGCGAGTGAAAGTGTGCGAGAGTGAGCGGACGATAGCGGCTCAATCTCGCGGGAGCAGAGGAAGAACGCTGGGACGAAGCGCGCCGTCTTTCGCCGTGCGCAAGGCACCGAGGGGGGGAGGGGGGGGGGGGCAAACCTGTGTGCACTCCAGGGACTACAAGCTCAAGCCCTAAGGACGTGTCTCGGTCTTCCGAGCTGTGCGTCTACAGCGGCAACGATTGTCATAGCTCGAGATCACCCAATATCAACATACTTGGCAACCGACGCTTTCAGGGCGCATATTCGGCACGTTGCCCGATTACCTTCTCGCCATCTTGTCACTCTACCCACAGAAAGGCCACACACAACTTTCAGTCGTATAATTGATGCCAATAGTACCTCATTGCCATCGAACTACATGCCTGCAGCAAGACCACCCTCACCTTTGTGGTGCCTGCACAGACCTGAAATACGCCTCACCATCCCAGGAATCATGAAGAAAGCCAACATGCTGTCGTCTGCCCTTAAGTAGGCCACATTAAAACTTTTACATGAGGTGCACAGTGGCCGCGTACACGTTTACATCGATGGCTCAGTCACATCTGCAAGTACAGCTGCCGCTGTCGTGGTACCAAGACGATCCGTCAAAATACAGCTAGAACCATCACATGTATCATCAACGACAGCTGCTGAACTGGTAGCCCTGCGTGCGGCTCTTCATTTCATTCAGGAGGAATCACCTCACGCATGGTCAGTCTTCTGTGATTCCAAGGCAGCCCTACAGAGTGTACTCTCAGCACTGCGCCATGGATCACATGAGCAGCTCGTCTCAGAGATCAGAGAAGTCCACCATCGGCTAGTTGACGAAGGACACGATATAATATATCAGTGGTTGCCTAGTCACTGTGGCATACATGTCAATGATTGAGCAGACGCAGCTTCCCGATCCGCCCTGACGGCGTCAACTGCGTTGCCATTCCTCTTTCGAGAGCCGACGCAGCGAAAGAACTTTCCGCACTTGCGCCTGACCTGACATTAGCCCAATGGAATTCATCCGATTTCACAAGTGCACGCCTTCATACCCTGGACCCTAAGTTACAGCTCCCTATTCCATCCGAGCTTCCACGATGTGACTGCACCCTTCTAATCCGTCTATGGCTTGGAGTAGCATTTACAAATGCCTACTCTTTCCTTATCAGAATGGCCAGCAGCTCACTTTGTGACTTCTGCGGATGCAATGAAACAATCGAGCATCTTCTTTGCAGTGCTCTCGTTTTAACCCACAAAGAGCGGTCCTCTCAGCCACCCTAGACAAACTGGACAAGCGCCCAATGTCACAAAACAAGATCCTTGGAAGCTGGGCTACGCGAACATCAGCGCCATCTGTTATGAAGGCGCTACTGCGATACTTGAAAAACACGGGACTTTCTGACAAATTGTGACTGTGCAATGTGGGACGTAGGACTGTACGGTGACACTGCGTAAGACAAGGAACGCCTTTGCGGGCTGCGTGACAGTGCCCACAGAAACAGTTCGTGTGTACGTGCGTGCGTGTGTTTAGGTTTTTGTTTTATTTATTTTTATCCTTCTCTCTCTTACCTATTGCATCCCCTTGACCCTCTCCCAGTACAGGGTAGCCAACCGGAGATAATCTCGGGTTAACATCCCTGTCTCTCCTTTACCTTTCTCTCTCTCTCTCTCTCTCTCTCTCTCTCTCTCTAGCCAGTAGGTTGGGGGCTCTGTTCTGGGCTGTGGCGGAGTCATTCTGATCGGGTAGTGCAAGAACGTCCGTTTACCTAGATTTGAGTTCACGTGGAAGAATATCAGTTGGTTAAATCTATTCCTAGAAGTCGCAACCACCCCCGCGCTGCGTTTTCGCAGGAGCATACTTTGCGCATCAAGATAGCAACTTCGGTACTAGAACCTCGCCTAGATATCTTGGCCTCCTTCGCCCGTTTTTGTGGCAGGGAGTGGTAGGTGGTAGGACTTCCGCTCCGATACAAAGGCGCCGAGGGAAAGTCGTATGCTCTCGCGCAACCAAGTTGTGGGGAGGAGCGCGGTTGTTGCCCAAGGGCTCTCTTGCGTGTGAAAGTTTACGCACTGCAAGGAGAGCCTCCTCTTCTGCTGCCGCTTACATTCGCATCATGGCGCGTCGACAGGAATGCGTGGGCGTTCCCTGAGATAGTGCAATACCGGGCCGACCCGCGCGCGGGAGGTGAAGCACTCTAGGCACTCTGCCAATTTCCAAAAATAGATGTATTATCTTGAGTCCAACGAGAGCTATATATATATATATATATATATATATATATATATAAACGGGGGGTGCGCGTGTGTGTACGCGCTCGTGCGTGCGCGCGCGTGTGTGTGTGCGAGCGTGTGTGTGCGTGTGTATGCCTGTGTGTGTGTGTGTGTGTGCGTGTGTGCGTGGGTGTGCGCGCGTTCGTGCGCGTGCGTGTGTGCGTGCGCGCGTGTTTGCGTGCGTGTGCGTGTGTGTGGGCGTGTGCACGGGCGCGTGCGTGTGTGTGGGCACGTGTGTGTGTGGACGCGTGCGTGTGTGTGTGTGCGCGTGCGTGTGTGTGTGTGCGCGTGCGTGTGTGTGTGTGCGCGTGCGTGTGTGTGTGTGTGCGTGCGTGCGTGTGCGTGTGCGTGTGCGCGCGTGTGAAAGTGCACATAATCTAGCAAGTTGGCCTTCATGCACTTTATTTTAAATTCTGTTTGATGAATAATGAGAGGGGGGAAAAGTGTGGCGACGGCGCCTGTGCACGTTGCCTGGCTTTTTGCGGTTATAACGTCACGAGCGTTGGAGCTGCCGGCCCAGCTGCAGTAGCGGTTTCTGCACATGCATAGCAGATGTGATGACCAAGGCGGAGCTTGTGTCGGCGTAGTGTGTTGTGCAGCCCCTGTATGCAGCCTAAACAGCCTCGCTGGTAATCCGTCCCCATATGAATGTGGCGGCCCCACAATTTTTTTTCTCGACACCTCTTCCAAACATGCTCCAGAATAACCCCAAACTGTTCTGGAAAGCATTGAATCCTAATTAAGCGTAATCACTTGCCCTAACATATATTTCAGTATACGTCTGTTCGCAGAAAATTGTATGGTTTGTCGTCCCAACCTCAGCGACACTGATTCACAATCTTTTCAGTAGGACCTCGATAATATTACTACTCGATGCAACCAATGACTGCATCGAGCAGCCATTGGTCACCAAACACTATTAAATTTTTATTACTTCCTTTTACCCGCAGAAAGAATTTCCGTCCTGCAAAATATGTCCCCAGCAATGCTGAAATATCCTCGAAACTTTTTCAGGTAATCTTTGTTGGCCCTGTCACACAACAAATATAAATATCGAAGCAAATCGCACTCTAGGACACTTTTGACGGTAGTTGCCTCTTGCTTGTCCCTCCATGAAATTATTAGCATATCCGCCTCTGCTTGGGACCTATACCTATATAATCTTTCTAATGTCCTCGAAATGCTGCAACATCGCGCAGCTTGATATACTTACTCTGATTATACCTGTCCCAGCAGCGTCATACAAATAATATAGGAAGCACATCTGGCTAACCTATGCGTGAGGCGTCTTATATCTAGGCTGTGCTATTACCACAAGTTTTATCGTTCCTCTTTTAGCAACTCAGTAATAATGCGAGCTCACCATTCCTCGTACCGTGCAAACCATAGCAAAGCAGTCTACCTCCCACCGGCGCCGACAGCTGCTCCCCTGCGTATTTTTCGTGAAGATCGCAAGGGACTGGAATGCTCTTCCTAAAGACGCTGTGCTCCACTGCGACTCACAAGGTTTCAAGATTGCCATGAAATCAATATCTAGAAATAACTTCAAATACCATGTAAAACCCCGTGACTCGAGTATTTGATATATTATTAAATAAGTCAATTAATTTGGATCTCCCGTTTCTTACCGACGTCACTTCTAGTGAGTTCACCCGTCTGTCTCCACGGCTTGCCACAAATGTCCTCTTGAGGCCTCGTCCTCCCCTTCATGATGGCGAGTACGTGGTATCGCCGCTCACTGACGTGGTTCCGTCACGCAATATTGCGCTCCCGAACACCATAATCCAAATACTCGAAAATTGAACTTGCTTTCCCATCCTCAATTTTGACTTTCCAACACATGTGCCTCCCCACGGCATTGTCTTGTCGCATATCACGCCTATAGAAGAATTCCAGATTTCTTCCTTGACCCTTGAAGCAGCCCTGCCCAGCACCTGCAGGCCCCTGCCTTCCTCTTTTTCGCCTGCTGTCGACATTTGTAACATGATTGCTTCAGATCTCCGGTGTGAGCAAACAGAAGCCCTTCGTCACCCTTCTCTCTTCTTACAGATATATTTTTATTTCAACAACCATACTCTCGGACATCTGTGGTCACCCATTTCATCAACACTGGTGATGCCAGCCCCATTCGCAGGCGACCTCATTACGTATCCGCGGCGGCGCGGGGCATTGTGCAGAAAGTGGTGAACCGGATGATGGGCAAGGATATTATTCAGCCTTCGAATAATCCGTAGAAATACCCGGTTGTCTTAGTAAAGGAAAATGAGAACTCTTGGCACTTCTGCGTCTACTACCACCACCTTAACAGGACAACAAAAGAAGGTGTCGCCTGGTGCTGACCACTGCCTCGCATAGGTGACGGCCTTGATTGTATTCACGGATCACAATATTCTTCGTCCATTGACCTCCATTCGGGTTATTCGCGGATTGGTGTAGATGAGATGGACTGTGAGAAAACAATTTTGCTAACACCAGAAGGTTTTCAGCAATCCAAAATCGTGCCATTTGTTTCATGCACGGCCCAAGGTACGTTCCAGCGCATGATGCACTCTTTTCTGCGCTACTTGAACTAATCAACATATCTTTGTTATCTTTACGATACGATGTCATTGTGTTCTCGCCGAACTTTGAAGTCACCATCCACGCTTCCCTACCTTTCACAGTGTCTTTCACAGTGTTAGCCTTCAGCTGAACTATTGCAAATGTCGTTTTGGCCCCCGCAAAGCTACTGTGCTCGGACAAATCATAAACGCTGAAGGAGTACAAACTGATCCGGAGAAAGTTCGCGCAGATGCGCAGTTTTCTGTTCTATGTTCAGCAAAAGATGTCTGAAGTATTATAGGATTATGCTCATGTTTATGTCGCTTTGTCAGAACATTTGCTGGTATCACTCGTCCGCCCACCGACCTTCTCAATAAGCATCCCTTTTTTCTTAAAGACCACAGCAATTCAAAGCCTACTCTACCCTTAATGAGCAGCTTACGACTTCGCTGATTCTGTCTCTATGCGACCCCTCGGCTCCCAATTAGGTCCGCAGAGACACGAGTGGTCATGGCATCGGCGCCATTCTCGCCCAGCGCCAACGCGGTCGAAACTGCGTCATCGCTTACGCTAACCGCGTTCTTTCTGTGCCTGAACGAAATTACTCCATCACTAAGTCTGAATACCTTGCGCTCGTAAGGGCGCTTGCGAAATTTCGACCGTTCTTGTTCTGTGGCAGTTTCTACATGGTAACTGATCCCCAAGTCCTCTGTTCGCTCTCCCCCTTACGGGACCCAGCAGGACGCGTCACTCGTTGGGCATTGTGTCTGCAAGAATACACCTTCTCCATCATGTATAAATCAAGACGCCTCTATCAATGCTCTGACTGCCGGTCATCCTGTGGATTCACGGACGTCGCAAATGCTGACTCGGATATTTACAGTCTGTCTATCTCTGGCTGGCTTCATATCGGTGACGAATAACGCTGCGATCCTGTCATTCGCAACCTGATGGACCGCCTAAGCTCAGCGCCCATTGACCCTCCCCTGTGTATGTTCACCGTGCGCGATGGGATATTACATCATACCAGCGTCCATTCTGATGCTCCCGAGCTCCTGTTAGACGCTCCAAGGCACATCCGACTCACCGTGATCCAGTAGCTACGTATGGTAAGGTACACAGGTCATGGTAAGTTTGATACTACTAAAAGGGGTGACGTACTTGACAAGTTTGGGAGACACTGGACTACGCGATGTGTACTACCACGTGCCATTTTTGTCAACATTGGCAGAGCAACGGATAAGAAACCTCTTTATTGCAAGCCGCGTTGCATAATGAGCTCTCTCATGGCAGCGATAGGAACATTACTTCACTGATTCACTGGTTTGTGATATGCCATCATAATGTCAGTATCAGCCCGATCTGGCCGATATTTATATTACTATTCATATATATTGTTCATATCACATACTGTGCAAGCTGGGCACTGACGCTGGTTTCTGAATACACGCTGAGTATACACACCATAATCAGTGACTAGGTTCAATTGAGCAAGTGCAAGACATGCATAAAGTAGTTTTTTGAAATATACAACCCAATCTAGCTGAAGCAGTTACTTAGTTATTCCTACAAGATGTGCATAGGGGGTCATCTAAATAGTTATATATTTACACATAGTCTAGTTTTCTCGCCAATGGTTGGCAGTGTTCCAGGAAAGACTAAATATGCACAAGAAATCAAAATTATACGTGTTAGAGGAAGCCATTAGAAAAGTGTGAAAACTGTTGATACTGCAAAGGAAAGTGTGAAACTTGCAAGATTTGCTTCTATTTTATGTTACCTAGTTATGCCGCCTTTCGGGGTTCATCCTTTTTAGCGACAAGTGTGGGGCTTTTGCGCACAGCATGATTATTGAGTGGAAAAGTGTCGAAAGGGTACTTATTTTCTAAAATAAGCATATTATCGACTATCCGGCACTTTTATTCTTTTTGTCCCCCCAACGTACAGGTAACATGTCTTTCTACCCAAGTAACGGTACTTCAGTATCGCTAAGCGAACAATGTAATTCAACGGACGCCCTAGACAAGCGACAACACCGGTGATGCAGATATTACGCAGCCATTGCTAATGAAAACGCCGCCACAGAGGTACCTTTGCGCCGAGACCACTTCACCTCTTTCATTAGTGATCGCATTTTTCCTGATCTACCTATTAAGCATGTCAGTATAGAATGCGAAATAAGGCATCTAAATTAAAAGTCGGACATTGCCACCCACCTTTATTGAAATACCATACGAGTGCTTGACCTTATCCTGCCATGCGCCTATAACTGTTCTGAATGTAAAGACAAAAGGACTATGCATCGTTGAATTAGAAAATGTTAGAGCGAAACAGGGCACATGTTCTTTACATAGTTGCGCAGCTGCTACGTAGCAGCGTGCTTTCACCGTGCATTTAAGCTCTTGTACGTCACTTTCTTTACGAAAGTAGACACTGTCAGTCAACAGTCACACAGCGTTGCTTCTGTATAAAAGAGAATCGTACACCATTGTGCTTCCTTGGCCTTTATTTGTGACGGACAGTGAAAGCACTCCTACGTGCCGGTTGCGACGTCAAACGTTCCGGGGAGCGTGAGTCGCCCTCCCCAAGGATAGCCACTGGTACAATACATTTCTCATTTTGCCACTGTTCTCTGCTTTACGGTATTTACGATGTTTCCGCAAGGAACTGCCTCAGAATTTCCGTTCATGCTTTGGTTCGTCCCTGTCGCGTGGTCTCGTTCATTTTACATACGCAAATTTCTAATTTCATATCCAAATGTAATTAAGTTTGGTTTTATATTCGGATTGCTTTCGACTAATGATTCCTTAAAATCATGGGACATTGTGTAGGCAAACATTTCTTTTTTCAATGCCATCATAGTAAACTCCAGACCCATAAGTTCATCTCCGAGCTTCTACTAGGCTACTTCCGGCTGTGCTCCTCTCGTTCGGTTCCCCTTTGGCGGAGAGAGAGAGAAGAATACAGGGAGGCAGGGATGTTAACCAGTCAATAGTCTGGTTGGCTACCCTACACTGGGGGATGGGAGAAGGGGAAGAGAAAGAAGGGAGAGAGACGGTGAGACGGAGAGAAGGAATTGCGCGGAGGCGCCGGTTGTCGCGCTTGGGCTCTTTGGCGTCTGAAGGTTTGCGCTCTGCAAGGAGGGCCCTCTTCTCCCGCCGCCCTCCCCCATTGGCAACTATGGTAGGCGGCTCCGGCAGGATAGCAGCAAGCAGCATGGCGTAAGCGATCCACGCGAGCGCTCGCGCAGTTAGAGACTCTTTCGCTCGTTTCAAAGCGAACAGCTTGTATTTATTTATTTTTTTTTTTTTTTTTTGCTCTTCCGCCTATTTTAGTGGTGGGAGGCTGGTGGTCGGAGAGATTAAGACAGTTACGTCTTCGACGATGCGCTGCGGCGCATTAGAGACACTATTAGGGATAATTTGGTACAAAGGACCGTCTAGTTCCGGTTCAGACAAATCCAGCAACAACAGAGAAGCCTGAGATTCAAACTTGGCATAAAACCTTTACTCAAGAAAGCAAAAAAAAAAAATATCTCGCAACGCGGCCGCAGGACCCGATGAAATTGCGATACAGTTAATCGAAAAACTAGGACCAAATAGCAAGACACTGCTGACTAATGCCACAGAACAAATGATTAAAACGAATTCTCGTTGGATCGCGTGAAAGCAAGATTAACCTCGTCTACAGAGGCAAAGGTGATAACAACAGGACAAGCTCTTACAGGCAAGCTACAGTAACGTTGGTTGATTTACAGAATGACAATGCAAGCCAAAACATTAGAACAGTCGAAGTTGGTCGAGAAAAAATCGTGTGCTGGGGGGAACTACTTCGTTCAGACTAGGCAGGCGCATAGAGGACAGGTTTGTACCAACTGAGTGCATAGATATTTCAGCATATTAGAATAGACCTTTAGGGATGGCATTTCTAAATATTGAGGAAGCCTACGGAAACGTAGACAGAATTGTTATGGGATGTTATTAAGCACAGAGGCAAAGGTGACGATTTGGTGAAGCTGCTGAGGGAGATATATAAAGACAGTGGAGTACAAATTGTACGGGAAGGTAGCAAATGCAGTGAAGTGGCGGAAATTCACCAAGGTATGAAGCAAGGATGTCGTCTATCTCCGTTGTTGCTCACGCTTTATATTACGCATCGAAGTCATACGCGCGTACGAAGACGACTGGGAAACAGTGAATTAGCTTTTGCTTTATCGTACACTAGTAACGAGAAATGGTGGAACAAAATGCCCCAAGACTGATATATGCGCACGACACAGCGCTACTAGCGGTCAATGCAAGAGATCTACAGACACTTGCGAATATGTGCGGCCACGCAGCGACAAATCTAGGCTTAGGTTTCGCACAGAGAAATAGGGAATTATCATCATTAAGAAACAGACGAGTATTTACGTTGTGTCATTTCAAGAGCCAGTCATACCCATAGTAAGGAGATATAAACACATCGGCGTATACACGAGCGAAAGAAAGACTTGCTCAAGCACCCACCAAGATAACCCAAAAGGGAAGCGGAATGCAGCAACAATGAAACACGGAACACTTTGGGGCCGCAACAGATGTGAGATGGTACGTGGAATCAGAAAAGGAGTAATGCTGCAAGCACTAACGTTCGCAAATTCTATTCTGTGATTAAAATCGGCTGAAAGTTAACCACGGTTAGCCACGGTTAGCCAGTGAACCATAGGTAGTTCAAGAACCGAAGGGGCACAGTTACGAAATTTGCATGTTTAATGGTATAACGTTTCGGCGGTGGCACGGCCTTCGTGGGAATAAACCAGATATGTCTACACACACACACACAAATATATATATATATATATATATATATATATATATATGCGGTTTGCCCCCCCCCCCCTCCTCTAGAAATAGTTGGTACGCCACTGTACTTGTCCAACATAATCGTTCAGTGTCGGCACATTATTGCAAAAGCGATATGAACAGACTCATGGCAAAAATGTGCATGTCATTGAGTGCGCTCATTGAATGACGGACAACAGTTCTTCATAGGTCACTACCGCAGCAGCACGCAGACTGGTTGGTTACCACACGACAGGTTTCATTAATCTGCTAACAGCAGCAAGAGCGATTCCACACCTAGGTGCGCTAGCACCTGCAGAAATGGGGGGGGGGGGGAACCTTTAGAGTATGTACGTATTTGACAACGATCATTACTGTTACAAGAGGTTTGAGAAATGAGGGAACATTAGGAAATCACGAAATGTAAAACTTCAAACTGCACATACAACTATAGCTACACATGCTGGTTGAGGCAAGGCGAATGACTGGTTAGGAACGAGCAGCAGCATTGTGTCACGTGTCTTCCGTTACATGTGCTTTTTAGATGTGTACATAAGGCGAATGCCAACAAGAAAATTAAACTAGTTGCGAGTTGACGTTTCACCTTGATGGTGTTTCTTAATGTTCCTAGCCAATCCTTCATTTTGTCACTAGCAGCACGTGTAGCCAGTCGTCAAAATAACTAGCCCTTGCAGAAGCATTATTAACAAACAACAATTATATATATATATATATATATATATATATATATATATATATATATATATATATATATATATATATATATATATATATATATATATATATATATATATATATATATATATATATATATATATATATATATATATCAGAAGAAAGCGATTCTGGGTCCGGGTATAGGTATATTCACAGTGAAGTAGACGCGCGTATGCAGCGGTTTATTGACGTGTCGGCCGGGGTCCGGCCTTCATCCGGCCTTCATCATCGTGAAGGCCGAACCACGGCCGAAATGTCAATAAACCGCTTCATACGCGCGTCTACTTCACTGTGTGTGTATATACATATATATTCGAAGAAGTTGCCATATGGCAGGCAAGGGCACCTAAACGAAAGTGTGCAGGCCCTCCTCACGCTAAAATTGTAGCACTATAGAGCCTGATATATACAATCCAATATGTACACTTCGGAGTTTGATCAGTCCGGCTAGAAATTCTTCGAACGTTTTCTCGTCTCGTCCTCCTTCCTGGGATGAGGCACAGCAACCACTGCCTGTGTCTCTTCACAAAATGTATTGCTCTTCAATACGAAAAACAGTCGAACCGGCACACAACGCACGCCACGGTCGCCACTACTAACAGCCATTGGACCACCTCCCAGATAGCATGGAACCTGGAACCCTCTAAAAGATCTGTGCCCTCGTCTGAGAGGGAAGACGCGGGCAGCGCAAAGTGGGTGGTAGATACGTACCTGTACGCTCATGCCCAGCTTGACAGTAGCGGCCGCGCTCTGGGTACTGTCGCCCCTACCAGCACTAGCATTTCTCGCAGCAGCTTGGCTTCCTGTGAACAACTGTCACTAGTAATACACACTATAAAGTGAGAGCTCACGAAAATAGCCAAGCTATACGCAGTTGATCAGCTCAACGGCATATTCCTGCCGCTAAGCACGAGCAAATGGTCTTGCGACGACCCGGGCTCCGATAACAACGACTTGTGACAAATATTTTGCCTGCAGCAAAACAGAAGGATCAAGCACAACTTCGAGAAACTGCGCAGAACGACCTTTATTGGAAAAGGTGAGAGTCACGGCAGAGCACGTCACTATGACCGAAGGCCAGTGATCGTTACGAAGGTTGATTGCGCCGGGAACAAAATTAGTGAAAGTAGCATTTCCGTATTTCCATAGAATCTGGTGTTAATATACCTGCGCCAATACCACGAACACAAAAGGCTTCTGCAGAATCAAACCAAGCTTCATTACCAAGTCCTGGTCACCGAGAAAATTCACATAGAAATCGCCGAGATTGATGTCAATGTCGACAGGCATGCCTAACGTGCACAAAAGGGACACATAGGACTCAACCTTTCCACGAAGCTCTTTCTCCGCTGAAGCAACACCTACCCAAAAAGTGTTACCGCCGTATTGCCTCTCGACATCATAAAATTGATATCACACATGCAACGCTGTAAGAGTGGCAAGAGGTGGGCAGGCGACCATGTTCGAATAACGTTTAGTTTAAAAAATACATATGTAAAACAGCACGCTCTGTCATTTCGTTTGAATTATACATTGATATTAGCCATATACAATATACACATATCTCTCCATATCTGAAGAGCATCACGTTTTATGGAAGCACCAGTTTACCCCAGGAGCGAGTTAGTGGATGAGCTAAAGACCCATTTGGTCATCCTCCGAAATACTTTGTACTTCCCGAGATGCCTTTTGTTTGAGCGAAGGGGAGAAGTGAAGCAACAACAAAGCATTACTCAAAAGGCACATCACAAATTAAGCTTTAACATTAAGCTTTAACAGCCACAAGAAAAATTAGCGGAACAATACTCTAATGCACTACATAGACATTTCATGTATGGTTCTCAAGGAACTTAAACAGGAACTACAGGCCAAATGAAATTTCCTGTGCAGCTAACTTAAAACAAAAACATTGCGAGAACTTCTGCAACAGCTGCATTTTTTTTTTCCTTCTTGGGAGTTGTGACGAAACAGGTATATGAAAAACAATAACGCTTTCCAAGACTTCTGCATTTCTTTTTTTTCCTATGGCTGCACTCACGAAAATTTTCTTGCGCCTCCAGGCTGCTCATATTCCTGAAGAATTGCTTTTCCTGTCTCTTTTGCAGTGCGTTTCGCAATCCGTTTTAACCCTAAACCACGGACTGCGGTTGTGGCCATCGTGACATTGGTGACGGAGTTCATAGCATTGTCCACCACTTGTGCAGCGTCTGCTCCGTACCTGAGGAGAAACCGGTGCACAGCATTTAGACCCTAGAAATGGCAAGTGAAAGTAATAACTAATCTAAATAAAGTAAACATCGCGCAAGCTAATGCTCTGAAGTAGAACAACGAACCATCGAGACAGTTCCGGAAAGAAACAAATAAAAATCACTATGCTTGCATGAAACCCGAACCTTGTCTTGGTTAAGTTTATCACGTGCACTACGTTATTGTCCCGAGCTAATATTTTAGCAAATTGGGACGTGTTCATAGCTGGGGGCTTCATCAGTGAATGATGCAACCTTGTAGGCACAACATATGTTCACTTCTGTTTCCTGAGCAATTCTACATTTATCTTGATACAAGGCAGTTATATTGTAGCACTAAATAGCAGACTGCAGGTTCAATAATAAGACTGTATTGCACTGTACATAAATTTACATACATGAATAAACATGCCAGCTTTTTGCAATTCTCCCAACTTTCAGAACAGTGATCACCGTTGAACGCCGTTGCTAATTCCAGGGCCTGGGCCTTGAAAATGATGGTTATCTGCTCATTGATTAGATGGCTAATTTTCTCATCAATAGGAACTCATAACTACGTCATATAAAGCAACTGTCACACTCTTACACAAATAGATATTTCTAATAGTGAAGATGATGTGCTGTGTATTGTACATGTTAGAGTAGGAAGGGCTTGTGATGCAAATTTAACATTTAAGTAACGTTGAAGAATTCACCCTTACTTGTGGCCAATAACCTCAACTGTCTCATTGGCAAGGCTGGTAGCCAAGATCTTGGCTGCATTTTCCAAGCCAACATACACAGTGGACAAACCTGGACACGAGTAACAACAACGAAAGATGGAACGCAATTACACTCTGAACTCCCCTCATTTGCAAGCAATTGATTGACATGGCAAGTGATTTATTGGGGAGGTTTAATGTCCCAAAGCTTCATGCTTTAACACGTACACACCTGTATTTAGGTACACAAGTGTTTTCTCATCTACACCCATCGGAATGCAGCAACGAGTGGAACCCGCGGCCTTGTGTTGAGCAGCTCAGCACCACAGACACTGAGTCGCCGCAGTGGGTGCTTGAATTATGAGCTTAAGCAATCGATCGCCTGGCACAAGGTCGCGGTTTCGATGCCTGGCCATGGCAGTAGCAATGTTGATGGCGATGAAATGCAAGAATATTCGTGTACTTCAAGTCAGGCGCACGTTGCAGATTCCCATGGGCTCAAAATTATTCCAAAACCCTCCACTTCACTGCCTCTCATAGCCACAGGGCTACTTAGGGACATTAAATGTTATGAACCAATCACTCAACCAATCAATCATAGGGGGTCTACCAACTTGACATTTCCAAATTCCCCGAGTTTTCCAGGTTTTCCCTGAGTGACACAGAACTTCGTTTTATGTCAAGACGGGCTGCCACCATGTCGCCCGATGCTGTCACTGACTAGTAAACATCTCAAAAAACTAAAAAAACGACTTAATCAAATTTGAATAGCAAGGAGCAGTGTTTATTTTATTCAAAA
The DNA here is from genome assembly GCF_023375885.2 of Dermacentor andersoni. Taxonomy (NCBI): domain Eukaryota; kingdom Metazoa; phylum Arthropoda; class Arachnida; order Ixodida; family Ixodidae; genus Dermacentor; species Dermacentor andersoni. Next base: position 182,238,705 of record NC_092817.1, on the reverse strand, counting down.
AGAACAGAAGGGCTAGAAAATGTGCAAGGAGTATCTTCGAAAAAACGATAAAAGCCATTACAAATCGAGTTGAACATTCTCATACGAATGAAAAGATGCGTACAAATTCAAATAGTTTCGAATATCGTATATTTCTATCAACTGATAGCAAGCTCAGTGGTATGAGACCCGAACGTTGTCACAAGTGAGATTCTTTCTCAACAGCTGGTAAGTCAACCTCAACTGCCCCGACGTACTCTAGGCTCCCGCACAACGCCTCAGCTTTGAGTATATTGCTTTAAAGGGTTTATTTTGGTTTGTATGAGGGACACCTGTATCTCGGCGTCAGCAAGCACTGTTTTTCAGCTCAAGCTCACTCAAAGAAGCGGCGGCACGCTTCCTTTCCCGTTCATTCCTCAACGGGTAGGCCCCTTCTGTTCTCACCATCCTTCCGCCGCGAGTTCGCCCCACAGACAATTTAAGGCATCCTCTTGGTAAGTTGCGCAGTAAAGTGCGATTTTTCGGACTCCCTGGGAACCACAAAATGCGCAAAAATCGAGCAGTACGAAAAAAAAAATGAATGTATAATTTTCACTGCCCTAAAAGGCTCAAATCGCCACAGGCATATCCGAAAAAGTTCTGAAGGCCTGCCAGTACACTTATTAGGCATATCGGTGCTCGTTCTGTGACAGCAGAGGGCGGGTGCACGCGTGTATAATTAAGGTATACATATTGTGTGCCGTGACGACTGCTCCTTCCTACGCTTGTTATGCTTCACCATAATACTTTAACATAAGCTTGGCCATGTAAAATTGCTGTATTAGGACGAATATGACTTTTGGAAACCGTTACTTCGCAACACGCCGTGCTTTCCGAGCTTCGAAGCCAATCGCGAGGACTACAAAGGCGGAGTCGGTGTCATTGCTGACAGCGGCGAGTTCTTTTAATGAAAAACATGGCGCCCAACCGCAAGAAGCTTAAAAGTGAAAGTAGAAGCAGCTAGGACTAGCGTTGCCGTGCTGGTAGCAACGGCTGCCAGCGGATCTGCGAGCGAGAGCGCCGGATCGAAGCGGGGAGGTTATCAAAATGGCGGCGATGGTGGCCTTAATTAACGCCGTTTCGGACTTGATATCACGGCAGAACGTCCGGAAAATCCGATGGCGAAGGGTTCTTGCGTTCCGAATTTCAGACCTTCCTATACATTGACTCTATGGGGTACGTGGTGGTGCCACGAAGCCGTCCGAATTATCCAACGTCCGGAAACTGTACACTGGCAACTCCTCCAGCTGACGACACGGCGTCAAAGACGACTTGCTACGAATCCTCTGTCACTCGAGCCAGCATTACTGCGACTTTCGTTCCCTCTCAATAAAATTACAGCTAATTTTCCCTGATAGAAGCACGAATTCCCCGAGTTTTGTCCGAGTATTACCAGTCTATTCAAAATCTCTGAGGACTCTCGGTTGGTAGACACACTGCAATCAGCTTAATAAGCAAACATAAACCCCATTGAATCATTTACCCATGGCACCATCGATTAGCTTTGCTGCTACTTTCACACAAACCTGCAAAATTTTGCTACTACGTTATTAGCACGGGTAAGGCACATTCACTGCAGACTGTGGGCAACTCCTGCCAATTTGATGCCAGGCTAATAATTTGTACTTTTGATTGATTCAGCTGTGGCCAAACATCACAATCATTGCCCACACTTTTGTAAGGAGGAAAAATTTGAACATCGAGTGCACAGGGCTGGGTTAACGTTCTCTGAAACTTGCCTTGTATACCTCCCCTGGCAATGGTGATTGCGCTCTGCACTTTGTCCATGCTTGTAGAAGGCACTTCTGGTGTGCCAGCCACGCAGGTGTCACGGGGCACATTCGTGGCCACCATCTGTGCCACTGTCACCGCCAGCTCACCCACCTTGTCGGCTGCAGTAAAGCCAAACGCGCTTGGTTTTTCAGTTTACATGAACTTGAAAACAACAGGTACATAGAAACACTCCTGCATAATGTTACCAGAAGAATTTCCGGAACTTCTTTGTGGCCGAATATTGCAAACAGTTTTAATTATTACAATAGTATCAGCAGTTCATGCGTTATAGGATTCTGTTCATTACAGTCAATATTTTCATGCTTTTGTGCTCCACATAAGCATGGCCAACGAAACAGTCTATATAAATTTTGTCATGGTCTCACAACATAAGTCAGGTGTGCTTCTATTACCCACCATGCAATGCGCAAGTAAAGGAAGTAGCAGAGGAACCTATGGCAAAGCATTTCTGCAGCGTCACGTGCACACAAGGGAGCAAGAGATGCCGCCTGAGGCTCAGACTCTCTCACAAGTGCCAGTACTACGTCGAAGCTCTGAACACAACTCACTAGAGCACACCGGGTCTAATTGTTTACTTGAAGTGGAGAAACAACAAAACCGCCCAACATCCCGGCACTCGAAAACATGGCCATCATCACTGCAACCACCTAACTCTGCACTGCCATTTTTGAAACCCAGGGAAGCAAGACTTCCACTGTGTTTGCACCCAACTGCGCTCACAATAAAACAGTTTTCTGGTTAGCTGGTGCCATCTAGTAGCAGGAAATGCTGTTGACGAAACAATATACTGTATGAATTAGTTCTAAAAAATGTCATTAATTATGTGTATTATAGTAAGGTGCAAGCTTCTTTCTTCAACTTGTTGCTCGATATTTTTATTAATGCATTAGAAGATATTTAATCCAATATTCACAGGCAATTATGCGTCTCAGTGAAGAGTTCGTTCCCCCCCCCTCATGCTGTCCTTACCATCGTTGTCCGTTTCATCTCCTAAACGTTTAATTTGTTGAAGCATTTCATCTGCTAAACTCATGTCCACAACTCGAATACACACAGCCGCCCAACACGCTAATGAAATGGCGCGAGCGCTGCATCCTCGCGCATTAATAATAATGCGCCTGTTGGGAGCTCGGTTTAGCGCAGACAATCGGGAACACACGTTTTGACAGCTTGAGGATGGGAAGTCGACTGCGTTTTATTCAAAGGTAAAAGCAGGCTTGCCGAGTGGCAGTGGTTCTGCCCAAGTCGAGCAGCCACTTCGGTTCCAGCAGGGGGAAATTACCCTGTAAAGTAATCACGTGGACCGTCCCGTTTGTTGACGCGTGGTGCGGTGAGAAAAGACTCGAAGGCGGTAATGGGACGGGTTGCCACGGGCGCACATATAATTCACACTATTCTCTTACACATAAACAAGTAATATTCTCCAGCACAGATTATCTTCTAGCGTATCAAGTCTTGCGACGCGGCATACTACGGAATTCAGTCACTCGCCCAACGACGCGCAAAGTCCGGGCGTCGCACCAGTCAATTTAATCCAGGTGCCACACATTTCATCCCAGTGCCCAATAATTTAAGCTAGGCGCCACGTATTTGAACCCTAATGCCAGTCAATTTCATGCGAAGTAAACATGCATTTTCGGGTGTGTTTTAGGGAGTTCAAAATAAACTGTTGAATCTTCCACCGACCAAAAATAACTCAACAGACTTCTTGAAGGGCGTTGTCATGTGACACCAAAAATGCTTTCCCGCGCGATACATCATCGAAATAGTTCACTCGGACATTATAATATTGCCATGAACAGGTAATGCAAAACGCAGCTATTTGATAGCTTTGCTGACATGCACTGAAGCGAAGGTGAATCCAGCAACAAACCGTTGCTTTCTAAAACTGATAAAAACAGGCTGAAAATAGCGTCACGTGACATCTGATCATATTGTTTTTACAAGCCCCGTTTAAATGTTTATTAAATGAACTAGTTTCGAACAATCTCTGCGATTAGAACCACGTAGCGCAACTAAGATCACGTGGAAGAGGCTGTCACGGAATCTCACATAACATTCGCCCGCAAATGCCTGATTCCCAACCATACTTACATGGGTATCTCATTACACACACACACACACACACACACACACACACACACACACACACACACACACACACACACACACACACACACACACACACACACACACACACACACACACACACACACACACACACACACACACACACACACACACACACACACACACACACACACACACACACACACACACACACACACACACACACACACACACACACACACACACACACACACACACACACACACACACACACACACACACACACACACACACACACACACACACACACACACACACACACACACACACACACACACACACACACACACACACACACACACACACACACACACACACACACACACACACACACACACACACACACACACACACACACACACACACACACACACACACACACACACACACACACACACACACACACACACACACACACACACACACACACACACACACACACACACACACACACACACACACACACACACACACACACACACACACACACACACACACACACACACACACACACACACACACACACACACACACACACACACACACACACACACACACACACACACACACACACACACACACACACACACACACACACACACACACACACACACACACACACACACACACACACACACACATTGCTTGCTCTTGAGGAAGCCATGTAACCACGAAGAGTTGTTCACTGAAGTGACGGCCTTGTGTGAGAATTTCCAAGATCTCACCAAGAATCTCGCGTCTCTCGTTTGTGTAATGTTCCTTCGTTTAACTGCCGTATACTTTGTTATCACTAATACTGCTTCGCCTTCCCGGCGAAACTGCAGCCTCGCTCTGTCTTTTTTCTTATTCTGTGAGTGCGAGTCTAAGCACTGCTGTTGATTCTGATTTCGAGTGAACCCGGCTTGGCCTCATTTCGGTTACTGAGTGAATTATGCAGGGTGCCCCAACTATCATGTACCAAGACAAAAAAAGAGCAGTTACGTTACTCGAAGAAAACCTAGTGCGTATTTTTTCGAGTACAGTGGAGTAGCCGCCAGTAATTCTTTCGTTCCTGAAGTTTAATTCGACAATTTCAATTAATTATCCAATTCGACAAGTACTGTCCTAATTATCAAAGTGTCACTGAGGCATTTGTAGGAAACCCCAGGCACCCCCAAATGACATCTAACTGCTGTGTTTTCAGCGACGTACTAAATGCGTACAATTTTTTCCGACTGGCAAACAATCACCAAATATGAAAAATACCACGTGACTGCGCTCCCGCCCACATCATAAAGCAGCGCTCTCAAATAAGTTGATTGAAAGCAACTGCTTGCCTGTCACAAACCCGAAGAGACAGCGCATCACCATGGTAATGGTACTGAAGGAGCCACAGCAGCAGGTTTTGCGGCTTTGCAGCTGTTCCTTACCCTCTACGTCACACTCATTATCCGTCTCCGAAGACAGATTGACCCCATTGATAAAAGCCCCTTGATTGCCCTCTCGGGGTCATCAAGGGGTTTTTGTTATCAATCCTCGATAACGTGGCTGAAGCACTGCTATGACCACGCACGAAACGCGAAAAGCAATCCAATAGGCATAGCATGTTTCAAGATCCCGGCTTTACTCGCACCGCATCGACAGAGTGCGCGCGGTTATATTTCGCACCAGAAACTTCCTTCGGACCAAAGCCAAATTAAAGTGACGGTTTTAGTTTTCATGAAAGTGTATACGTGCTGCCAAAACAGCTTCGTGTCAAAAAATAAAAGCGAAATAAACATCCCGGGAAGTGACCAACGTGTAGAGGAAAGTCAAAACCGATGCGTTCAAGGAAGTAAATATAACACTTCTAAATGAGCCGAATTGGCAATCAGGATGTCTCCACAAAAAAGATAACAAGATTTCAATGTGTCCTTATCATCTATGAATTCGTAAACTTCGTTGAACACCAGCTACTGCCCAGAAGACGTGTTCGAATACGTCTCCTTTTGCAGCTACGTATTACTGTGTCCGTTTCATCCCATCTTCAGTGGTTTTCTTGATGACCAACGCCGGAATTCTATGGCACATCCGTTATCCTTGCCTTGAACTAACCTGACGTCCGTCTCGATCATGTAAGCACAATCTTTCACATAACCCCAAAAAAGAAATCGAGTGGAGAAAGGTCAGGTGACTTAGCCGGCCAATTTACAAGCCAGTTCCTTCCAATCTGTTCCGCATGAAAAGTCACATCCAGCCAGTTTCGTGCTCGGCTGATGCTGTATGCTGGTGCCCCATGTTGCTGAAGCCACAGTCAATGAACAGACGCGGCGGCCACGATCTTCGGCGTCGACTCTGGGATAAAGAGGCGCCTGCTGGGGCAGCACCGTTTCTGCGAGAAACCTCTCACCTTGGTGCGGTCAGTGCGACCTGTGCGAAAGTGAGTGCGTAAACCCTCCCGCTCAAATGCGGGTCGGCTACGATGTCTTTGGACGCTCCGTTTGGTCGAACGGCCGTTTTCCCTCACCTAAGGATCTAGAGAGGACGGAGTGTTTATAAGGAGCCGTGGCGCTGCTGCTGAGTGTGCATTCCTCTTTCAGTCATGTTAGACTGATGAACTGTAACGTTCTCATGTAGATACTGTAAATAAATCCCATATTCCTCGTTCTCGATGAAAACAAGTCTATCTTCAACAACGTCCTCAGCGTGGATAAGTTGGACGACGGCATGGGCCAGCTACCATCTATTTCATGCCCGACCCCAACCATTACAGGCTGAAGTAATCTCATGTGTGGCCGAAATGGAAAATAAACCTGACATGAGTAACTATTTAAAATGAAAAAACGTAATCAGGAAAGAAACAATTTATGATAAGTCAAAGGGAAGCTCATTCCTTTTTGAAGGGAGATCAGGATGCCTTAGAACATGCACCTTACTATAAATCGAGGTATAAGAAGGACGAAGCATGTGCTTGCTGTTGTAAAGCTTGGGAAATGATGGAGCGTGTTTTATTAGAATGTGAAGATGTCTGCCAAGAGGTCGATATAGGGACTACTGGCCCCCTTGAAGCTCTTTGGTTCAGCAAGAGCAGGGGGAAAAAGTAAGCATATAAGCTACAGAGATTAGTAAGAGGCGATTGGAATATTGGTGGAAGAAAATTAGAGAAATGACAAAAACGGAGACGTACAAACAGAAAGTTCACAATAATCATCATCAGCCTAGCTACGCCCACTGCAGGGCAAAGGCCACTCCCATACTTCTCCAACTACCCCGGTCATATGCTAATTGTGGCCATGTTGTCCCTGCTAATTACTTAATCTCGTCCGCCCACCTAACTTTCTGCCGCCCCCTGCTACGCTTCCCTTCACTTGGAATCCAGTCCGTAACCCGTATTGACCATCGGTTATCTTCCCTCATCATTACATGCCCTACCCATGCCCATTTCTTTCTCTTGATTTCAACTAAGATGTCATTAGCTCGCCTTTGTTCCCTCATCCAATCTGCTTTCTTATCCCCCTAAACGTTACACCCATCCTTCTTTCCATAGCTCGTTGCGTCGTCCTCAATTTAAGTAGAACCCTTTTCGTAAGCCACCAGGTTTCTGCCCCGTAGGTGAGTACTGGTAAGACAAAGCTGTTATGCACTTTTCTCTTGAGGGATAATGGCAACCTGCTGTTCATGATCGGGTCACGATAGAGGGTCAGAAAATTTGGTTAGGGGAATTCATCGTGGGTTCTTTTTTTTTTTCATGCCTAGGTAGAACATTAGGCAGGATAATAGCAAGAGCTTGGTGGCGCAACCCACCGCCCCGTTCCAAAGGGGACGCTCATAACACCCATCTACATCCATCCATCCATCCATCCATCCATCCATCCATGCAATTTCGTGAGAAGAATTAAAAATATAACTCCTGCTTTAATGACGAAAACTGCCCCCTTCAGTCAATACGAGACAATTGTTCCATTAGCGGTGCTATCTCGATTCATGTTCTGAACGGCTGTCTAGCTGACCCTTTCAAGCATCCTACGGAGGTCAGGAACCACTTACCGACGCATTCTGTGACAGTGCGCACGGACCCCGTGACGGTGCGCAAGAGCTCGAGTCCTTGCTTCACACTGGGGTCCACTATCACGGGCTGCTCTTCTGGCTTGAGGTACTGCTTGAGCCATGCTGCGCCCATTTTGAGAACCTCACCGGTCACCACGGCACCCTTGATCAAGCCATCGGACAGAGCCTCTGAACCTGGAGAAAGGGAACAAGAGGGCAACAGATGTGCAGAAGTAAGAATAAGTCATGGTGTTTGCTAATGTGTTGAAAGAGCCCAGAATGCATGCTTGGGCTTTCTGGTACTGTAGTGCTAAAACACCGCCAATGAGTGCAAAAACACAGGCACAAAGAAAGAGCTGGACACCACAGTGTTCAGCGTGATCTAGATCTTCGCTAGAATTTCTAGATGTAGAGTGCTTTTAAAGTATGGGGGATAGTAGAGCAGAGTGCAGGTAGTAAGGGCCAGTCATGACGAGGATGCCACTAAAAGCTACCTTGAACTAAACAATGCCCTGAAAGGTACAGCAACCATGCAGCACGTATTTCCAAAGAGGCAAAATGCAAGTAGGACCTCAAGGGAAAGAGGGGACACATCGGAGGTCTTGCTGAGACTACTTGCCTGAGTTCATAATCCCTCCTAGTCTTTTTCCTTCCGCAACGCTCATTACCATAAACGAAGGCTAGTCACAAATAGCATTTGCGTTTGAAACCGAAGGTTTACAGGCAATTCATAGGGCTGTGGTACGATCCCATGGTAACAGGCAGTGCAATATTCACGACTGTACAGGATCAACAAAAGCTTATTGTTAAGTTAAACTAATTTTAATGCAAGAAGCACTTGCACACACACACACACACACAGACAAACATATAGTACTTGCAGTGAAAATATTTGTTAAAACACAAATTTCCTGAAGTTGAGTTTTCCAGGTATCAGAGGCAGGTGTCAGGAACAGTTCTGGTGAATAACACTTTGTCATTAAGCGTTCATGAACAGAATCACACAAGAAACACAATGCAGCATCAATAGCGCTGATGAAGTACAGATCGTGGCAAGAGCACTGCTTCAACATGAAGTGCACATGCTACTAGCAGCCACTGTCACATGGTGCCATGTGTATGCGTGTATCATTATCACGGCTTACAAAAGGTAAGCTAAATTGTGTTTGCTTACATACGGTGCAGTGATTACCCAAGACCAAGGCCACCATAACATTGTTCACAATAACAAGGCAAAATGTCGCTGAGACTATGCACATTCATTTCATGATCACTAAGGCGCTTTAAGCTGACTTCCACTTGGTGTTTTCATGTTCCGACTGGCCAATGATGTCTCCATATCTGTAAGCACCAATGGAAAGCACCCAGTGAAATTTCTTTGCCGACATGAAAAGCAAAATGGTATTCATCCGCTCAAAGGTTCATGTTTTTGCCGCTCGCTGGCAATATTTCCATATAAAAGAAATAGTGAAAATGATGCATTTGATGTTAGGCTATCTTTTGCTTGTCAGAATCCGAGCAATCGCGGATATCCGTCGGACATCCTATGGATATATGTTTCGAATATGTAAGGGCCATCCGACGGACGTCCGCGAATCTCCAACAGACGCCTAATCCGTTTATTATGATGGCCAGCGTGGAGGAAGATTTGGAGTGCTTTTAGGCCGATTCTGCCGTTAATGTAGTTTCGGCGTGCTTCCTTGGAGTGTGTTAGAATTATAATAGATCTATTTGTGCGGTAGCTCTCCACACCATCTTTTGGGTACCGGGGCACACTGAGATTGAGGGCAACCAAAGGGTTGATAGGATCTCTCGCGAGCACACAAACCGAGCGGACCTAAACAGAGATCCTGAGGATTTCACGACAGTGATCCCAATGTACTCTACATACTAAATTATCATAGACGGACGAAGATCAGATACCTCCCGCCCCACAATACAGTCACTCAACAACAGGCAGTTTACTGGCGAAAGCTGCAGACAGGAACTTTTCCAAATTTGCATATACTATGCAAAATGTTCCCTAGTCATACAGGGACACATGCCCGTGGTGTGGTGCAATACCCACACTTTATCACATCACATGGGAGTGCAATACGAATAAGGCATTCCACAAAACAGAAAATCCGAGCGTGGAGTAGTGCGAGAGCATGCTCTCCAGCGGCGACCCTAGCCTCCAACGGAGGCTGGTGGATGATGCCCGACGAGCAGCCACGCTCAGTGGTGCCCTGGAATAGGGGCGCCAACCATTAAGGCCTGAGACCGTCATCAACCAGTAAAAGATGAAGACATCCGGCCTGACTGCTGCTGCTGATGATGATGTGTGGTGTTTTATGGCGCAAGGGCCAGGTTTGGCCAAAGAGCGCCATGACAAGTGGTGATGTTGACGATGTATTATGGAGATGTCACTTGGCTGTAAACTGGCCTAAAAATTGTCGCTGTAAAGTGCGTAAAATCTACGTGCTATAAAATTATGGCGATGACTAATGACGAATACTATGAACATTAATATCCATCGTAGAAGAATGGTGCAAAATAGAAAAATATAGGATGGTAAAATTATTTGGAGCACTGCTGCCTCGCCAAAGCCCTTGAAACACAAGGGCCTAGAGGCATGTGCTATACGAAAAAGCTATCACAGCGGCATCCTCTGAAGAGAGGACCCGCTACGAACATGTGGGGCTAACAACATGCAAGACAACATCTTTCAGAAAACTTAGGACTGCGTTGGTGTCAAATAAAGGTTTTGGGCCGAGTAACATAACAGGATGAAGGGGGATGTGCTGCCAGTATGCTAAGGGAAAATGTTTCTTTCATATTCGGCTTCCCGACACTCCAGGAGGACGTGGAGGACGGTCAGCCTCTCCCCGCATTTACTGCAGGTTGGAGGATCATTTTCAGTGAGTAAATAGTTACGCGTGCCAAATGTCTGTCCTATTCTGAGGCGACAGAATAGGACAACTGTTCGCCGTGATTTTGTTACGGAGGGCCAAGAACCTAACTGTGGCTTTATCACGTGCAGTTATTTATTTTTGCGTCCCATATACGTTGCCAGTGGTTTCGCAGTTTCCTTCTTAAGAAAGGCTTCAGGTCTGTGACAGGGACCGAAGCAGCAGGATTAACTGCATGCAATGAAATTGATGTGGCCATCTGGTCCACTAGAACGTTACCCTGGATGCCCCTATGGCCAGGCACCCAGCATATAATCACATGCTGGTTAGATACATATGCTTTACATAAGACAGAATAGAGTTCAATTATGACAGGATTTTTGTGCTTACAGAACGATATCAAAGCCTTCACAACACTTAGGGAGTCCGTAAAAATAACTGATTTTTTGAGTTTTGATTTCCTTATATGCTTCACGGTCGACAATATTGCGTAGGCCTCAGCCGTAAAGATACTAGTTTCCGGATGCAGTACGTCGGATTCCGAGAACGATGGACCGACGACTGCATAGGACACCCCGTCGTGTGACTTCGATGCATCTGTGTAGAACTCTGTGCAGGAGTGGTTGTGCTGGAGTTCCCGGAAATGCATTTGGATTTCAATGTCTGAAGCGTGTTTTGTAACTTGCATGAAGGATTTATCGCATTGTATCAGCTGCCACTCCAAAAGAGGTAGCAGCTTGGCTGGATGCATTAGGCGAAGCTCGAGGAGTGGGACATGCATTTCATGGCTAAGCTCCCTCACACGCAGCCAAAAAGGCTGTCTTACGGAGGGACGATTAGGAAAGAGTGTAGCATATGTATTCTCGTTAACGGTATTAAAACACGGATGTTGAGGATTAGAGTGGACTTTCAGAAAATATGTTTGGCTGATGTATGTTCTCTGCAGATGAAGTGACCACTCATTTGATTCTACATATAAACTTTGTATGGGACTCTTTCTGAAAGCGCCAGTGGCCAGTCGGGTTCCTAGATGGTGGACCGGATCTAGCATCTTTAGCGCGCTCGGGGCTGCATAATGATAGATCACGGCACCATAGTCTAGTCGTGATCGAATGAGACTCTTACAGATATTCATTAGACACTTCCTGTCACTACCCCACGTAGTCTGGGATAGAAGTTTCATTAGGTTCATTGTTTTCAGACATTTTTCTTTAAGGTGTTTAATGTGGGGGACGAAAGTGAGTCTATAGTAAAATATGACGCCTAGAAATTTGTGTTCTTTGTTTACGGGTATCTGTTGACCACATAGTTCTAAGCAAGGACCTGGGATCAGACCTCTCTTTCTTGTAAAAAGAACACAAGAACTTTTGTTAGGATTGATCTTAAATCCATTTTTGTCTGCCCACATTGACACTTTGTTCAGGCCATGCTGTACCTGTCTCTCGCATACTGCAAGGTTACAAGATTTGAAAGCTATTTGAATGTGGTCCACGTAGACAGAGTAAAAGATGGTTGGCGGTAATGAAGCACGAAGCGTGTTCATCTTCACAATAAAGAGCGTGCAGCTGAGCACGCCTCCTAGGGGTACACCCGTTTCTTGCGTAAAAGGACGTGAAAGTACATCGCCGACTTTTACCCGGAAGGTACGAGTGGACAGATAGCTTTCTATTAGGTTAAGCATATTACCATGGATGCCCATTTCTAACAAGTCTCTTAAGATACCGTAACGCCACGTTGTATCGTACGCCTTTTCCATATCGAGAAATATCGATAAGAAGAACTGTTTATGTATAAATGCATCCCCGAGATTTCCTTCAACACGTACGAGATGATCGGTTGTGGAGCGCCCTTCTCGGAAGCCGCACTGATAGGGATCAAGCATTTTGCTCTGTTCAAGGAAATGAATGGTTCGCCGATTTATCATTTTTTCGAACACCTTACAAATCCAACTTGTGAGGGCTATCGGGCGGTAACTTGCCACTGAGGAAGGGTCTTTGCCTTGTTTCAAAGCAGGGACCACAATGGCTTCTTTCCATGCGATCGGAAGGTACCCTGCGTCCCAGATAGTGTTGAAAAGTCTGAGTAGTGTAACTTGCGTATCATTGTGTAAGTTTTTAAGCATTTCATACATGATTCGATCAGATCCTGGTGCGGAGCTCTTGCATGCGCTCAAGACAGCTCTCAATTCGGCAATACTAAAAGGACGGTTGTAAGGCTCATTCTGTCGACATTTTCTGATGAGTGGCTTGCATTCTTCTGTTTGTTTATATTTCAGGAAGGATTGCGAATAATTTGTTGAACTTGACACGTTCTCAAAATTTTCTCCAAGTGAGTCTGCCTGGTCTTGCAGTGTATCACCCTGTGTGTTTACCAGAGGGAGTCAATATGTTTGCCGCCCTCTAATCCTATTAACCCTGTTCTAGGATTTGGCCTTATCTGTGTAGGAGTTGATACCGGATAAAAACTTCTGCCAACTCTCTCTTCTGGCCTGTCGGCGGGTTCGCCTGCCTTGGGATTTTACTTTATTAAAATTGGTAAGATTCTCCGCAGTGGGGGAGGCGCGTAGCAACCCCCACGCTTTGCTTTGTTTCTTACGAGCGATCCTACAATCGTCGTTCCACCACGGGACACGCCGCTTGCATGCCAATCCATTTACTTGTGATACACATTTAGTTGCGGCATCTATTATGAAAGCTGTAAAATATTCCACAGCAGCATCAATTCCTAACGAGGACATGTCATCCCGTGAAATACTACTGAGAGTTCGGAATTTCTCCCAGTCAGCTTTGTCAATCTTCCACTTAGGAGCCTGTGGTAGATATTCGTTTTCTTTAGGTGTTCTTATCAGTATTGGGAAGTGGTCGCTCCCGTAAGGATTGCTCGCAACTTCCCATTCGAGTTCGGCCAGTATAGACGGGGAAACTATACTGAGATCTATTGAAGAAAAGGTTTTGTTGGCAAGACAGTAATATGTGGGTTCTTTCTTATTCATAATGCACGCACCAGAAGAGAAAAGGAATTGTTCAACAAGTCGTCCTCGCGCATCTATATGAGGGTCGCCCCACAGGTAGTTGTGTGCATTGAAATCGCCAAGAACAATATAAGGTTCTGGCAATGCATCTATGAAGGACTGAAATTCATGTTTAGCTAAATTGTAATGTGGGGGTATGCAGAGCGAGCACACAGTGATAAGTTTGTTTAGAGAACAGCACGAACCGCCACTGCTTCAAGGGGCGTTTGTAGCTGTAAACGCTGACAGGAAATACTTTTATGAATAAAAATGGCAACACCGCTTATGATACGACAGCATCATCGCGATCTTTGCGGAACTTTACATATCGTCGGAGAAAGTTTGTGTGTTGTGGTTTTAAATGAGTTTCCTGTAGACACAGCACTTTTGGATTGTGTTTTTGGATAAGCTCTTGCACGTCATCAAGGTTCCTAAGAAGGCCTCTAACGTTCCATTGAATAATTTGTGTATCCATATTGAAAGTAAATAAGTGCTGTGTGTATGGAAACGGAGGTGATGCCTTGGGTTACAGAGCTCTTTCGAGGCCCTGTAACGGGGGTTCTGCCCTTTCTGGAGCGTTCGAGGGAGCCTCGCCGCTCCTTAGGCGCTTGGCGCCCCTTGAGGATAGGTGTAGTGTCCATTGCCTCTTGTGAGGCGCCGCACACGTGCTCTTGCGAGCGAGAAGTTACCAGGGAGAGTCCCGCCTTCGAGGGCAAGACCCCTGCGCCCACCAGCCCGGAGGTCGATGGGGCTCCCTGGGGGATTTGGCTGCGCCGGCCGTTGCCAGCGCTGGAAGGGACCTGGGAGGTTGAGGCAGCCTCGGCTGCGCCCACCTTCGGGGTCGATGGTCCCTTCTCCTCGGTTGACGGAGCAGCGCTAGCTGCAACCGCCGCGGGGGCAGGTAGCGTGACTGCCGACTCACGGCTTGTGGGTCGGACAGCCGCCGGAGGCCGTTGTGACGCTGCCCCCTGACGCGCCACTTCGGCAAAGCTTTTCTTTGGCAGGTATGCTACCCTCCTGCGTGCCTCCTTGAAACTTATGTTTTCCTTGACTTTGATTGTAACAATTTCCTTTTCTTTTTTCCAGGATGGGCACGACTGCGAGTACGCGGCGTGCTCCCCATCACAATTTACTCAGTCGAGAGCGTTTCCACAAGCTTCAGTGGTGTGTTCGTGGTCACTGCATTTCGCACATGCTTGGCGGCCCCGGCAGCTCTGCGAACTGTGGCCGAAGCGCTGGCATTTGAAACATCGGAGTGGATTGGGCACGTAAGGCCTAACACGGAGCTTTGTGTACCCGGCCTCAATTGACTCGGGTAGGACACTTGAATTGAAGGTGGGTATTATGTGTTTGGTCGCAATCTCTTTACCATCCCGCCTCATCTTTATTCTTTTCACATTGACAACATTTTGCTCAACAAAGCCCTCCATGAGCTCTCCGTCTGTCAGCTGAAGCAAATCATCGTCTAAGACAACGCCGCGGGTAGTGTTCATAGTGCGGTGCGGAGTCACTGTCATTTGAACGTCCCCAAATGACACGAGACTGGGTAACTTTTCAAATCGTTTCAGATTATGGAGCTCCGAGAGGAGATCTCCACTTGCCATCCTTGTTGCCCTGTAACGTTGACCAAGAGCCTCAGTTAAAGACCTTGAAGCTAGAAATGGGGAGATTGTGCGTAATTGTGTGTCTGACTTTTCCGAGTGAATCACATGAAATCGTGGGAAGTTGGGTCTTTGTCGTCCACAAAACTGAAATACATCTTCGGTGCGCCCTCTTTTCTGAGGGCGATCTGGGAGGGGAGGGAAGGAACTAGCCATAGAATAATGTAATTTTCGGCAATAACGCCAGCCACCCACCGTGAAGCCCTACATGGGGACGTTACAGGGACTGTAAAAACAGGTCCTGCAAACGCCAGCTGTACGTTATCACTATAACCAAATATGAGATAACCTATAGGTTGGTTATTCACAGAAGGTTAACCCTTGCTGCCTGGAAAAATTGGAAGTAAACAGAAGCTAGGAGAAGATAGGAAAGATGAAAAGTGAGAGAAAGACGAAGGCTAGAGGGAAAGAGAGACAGGAAAAGGCAACTACCGATTTCCCCCGGGTGGGTCAGTCCGGGGGTGCCGTCTATGTGAAGCAGAGGCCAAAGGGGTGTGTTGCCTCCGCCGAGGGGCCTTAAAGGTCCAAACACCCAGCATCAGCTCAACCCCCAGGATCCCCCTTTCCACAGACACGGCTAAGCCGCGCACGGCTACACGCGGGAGGGTCCAACCCTCGTGTGCTCGGGTCCGTGGTGTCGCAACACACCAAACGCCTGCTGACGTAGACGCCCCTGCGGGGGGCCTGACTGCTGAATTACTCTTTCTAGAGCAATAAAGTTTACTCCCTCCTCCTCCTCCTCCAACAGACGCCTACCGGACATCCGATGGATATCCAGAAAAAGAAACAAATTTGTTCATCCATGGGATATCCGAAATGGGATTCTATGGCGGACGTATACCGTCCGAAATGCGTATGTACGTACGTGCTATGTACGTACGTATGTACGTACGTGCTATGTACGTACGTATGTACGTACGTGCTATGTACGTACGTGCTATGTACGTACGTGCTATGTACGTATGTACGTATCTATGTACGTAGATATGTACGTAGATATGTACGTAGATATGTACGTAGATATGTACGTAGATATGTACGTAGATATGTGTGTACTTATGTATGTTGTTAAGTTTCGCCTACGACGGGCGGTATAGCCGGCGCGGATGCGACGGACACCGGGGCTTCGTTCAAAGCGGCGGACATTTTGGCCCGTTCAGCGCTGCCGCAACGCCTCCCCGCCAAGCGCGTCCAGGCATGTTTCAATGCCACGTGTCTTCGTGTGTGCGTGTGTGTGTGTGCATGTTGGTGCCCACGCTTGTCAAAGCGCGGCAGCCGGGGAGAGGAGCTCCCCCCAACTGTGAAGCGAGGAGGTCTGACCGGCGCCGGCCCGGCGGATGCGTCACTACTCGTCTCAACGTGCCCGAGCGGCGCCGTCACATGCGCCCCATCCAGAGCCGTTTCTTCTTGCCCTCAACTCCGAGAGTATATAAGCAGCTGCCCCCGGACGCCAAGAGAGGCTCCGATTTCTTCCGTCGAGTAACGTGCTCGACCGTCTCTCCACTTCGGTCGACCTGACCGGCCGCTCTTTTGCGATGCTAGAATAAACAAGTTGTTCTGTTAGCAGTCGACTCATCCTTTGCCAGCACCTTCGGATGCTTCCAGTTGTGCCCCAGGCCGCCAGGCCAACGCTACCCTTGGGGTTTGCGACCCATTTGCAACAATGTACGTATCTATGTACGTATGTATGTATATATCTATGTACGTATCTATGTATGTATGTACGTATACATGTATGTATGTACGTATACATGTATGTATGTACGTATACATGTATGTATGTACGTATACATGTATGTATGTACGTATACATGTATGTATGTACGTATACATGTATGTATGTACGTAGACATGTATGTATTTACTTATGTAAGTATCTATCTATCTATCTATCTATGTGTGTGTGTGTACGTGTGTATGCATGTATGTGTGTGTGCGTGCGTGGGCACACATACACATCTTGAAACAGCGATAGTGGAATGCATTTAAGCACCCAGTCGATGCTATAACCACCAGTCTGGTGTTTCAATGCATTGCACTGCCGCCGCACTCCTGCAAATAAAAAATTGGCTCGCACCAGCTTCAAAAATACAATAAATCGTCTGCTGCCGCCTCATGTCATAAAGTCTGCAAAGCACACATGAATATTGTTCATAGAAACAAATATGCCTGCCGATAAATAGAAAACTTGCAGATCTATATATCATGACTGAAGTAAGAAAAGCACGAAGACGCGAAAAACAAAAACAAACGTTTATCAGCGTGTTAAACAGAGTCTAAGAAATCTGGGAAAAAGAATGCAACTAAATGAGATTTGATGTGATTATTATACTTGTTCTACTTTTTCGTACTGTCAAACCTTACGAGCATTCATTATAGGCACATGCTTTACAATAAAGAAAAAGCTCACAAGCAAGAATGAACGTATGGGGGCATCAAGGCTTGCCTAATATAGTAAGGTATGAGAACGGGCTAGACAAAGGACCGCAAGAAAGGTGGGACGAAGACGAAAACTGTCTTCATCCCACTTTCTTTGCCATCCTTCGTCTCGTTTTGTGCTGATTATTACTTGATATATACATAAACAACACAGAATAATGTAAGATACATTCAAACAATTATGTACAACATGTCAGAAATAGACTGCATTTTCAAAGATATTGACACGTGGTAGTGACGATAAAGAACACAGTACTAATACTGTGAAAGACGAAACTAACTGTTATTGAGAGAACCTGTACCCACAAAAACAGGCTACACTTAATGTACAACGATAGCGGCTAGCACAGTCGGCAATCGTCGAAATCTCACCAGCGGGTCAAGCGCATCGGCTTTTGCACACCAGTCATCGAAGGTTCCAGAGTGACTGCTTGGGCCCCCGTGTCTTCCAGACAGTTCTACACCATTCGTGTAGCGCGATGAAATCAGATTACACAAGGTTCGGTGACTACAGACAGCGCATAGAATCATCGATAACTTTCGAGAAACTTCGGATACATGCAGGCGCGTCCTGCGCTGTGCGATATTTTTTAGGCGGCGAAACGGGGTCACCCGATAAACTACACGTGTCAATACCCCCCTCTTAAGAAGCACCTTCCCGATGCTACAAACATAAGAGCGAAACACAAGGCCACTTATTAAAAAGTAACAAAACAACAAAGAAACAAAGCCCAATGTAACAGTCCATAAAAAGAAGGCCCAGAGTTCAGCTATGGAAAGTCCCAAAGTTCGTTAGCGCTGGTAGAACGGCTGAAGTCGCGCAAGATACTGTTTCAAGTAGTGAGCGGCGTCGCTGTGACAGCGAAACGCTGTCTGGTACGACCTCATATTCGAGTGCGCCAATGCGTCGGATGATCTTGTAGGGTCCGGAATAGCGGCGTAAAAGCTTCTCGCTAAGTCCTCGCTTGGGGTCCAAACCCAAACACGGTCACCGGGCTGGTACTCGACGTAGCGTCTTCGAAGGTTGTAGTGTCGGCGGTCGGTCCCGTGCTGGTTCTTGATCCGCAGGCGGGCGAGCTGTCGGGCGTCTTCGGCGCGCTGGATATAGGTGGCAATGTCAAGATTCTCTTCGTCGGTTACGTGCGGCAGCATGGCGTCGAGCGTTGTCGTCGGGTTAATGCCATAAACCCGCTTGAACGGCGTGATCTGTGTTGTTTCTTGCACCGCCGTGTTGTAAGCGAAGGTTACGTGCGAAAGGACGGCATCCCACGTCTTGTGTTCGACGTCGACGTACATTGCTAGCATGTCGCCGAGGATCTTATTCAGGCGCTCCGTAAGACCATTCGTCTGCTGGTGGTAGGCAGTTGTCTCACTGTAGCTTGTCTGGCTGTATTGCAGAATGGCTTGGGTGAGCTGCGATGTAAAGGCCGTTCCTCTTTCTGTGACGAGGATTGCTGGGGCGCCATGCTGCAGCAGGATGTTCTCGGCGAAGAATTTCGCCGCTTCGGCAGCACTACCTTTCGGCACAGCTTTCGTTTCAGCGAAGCGGGTCAGGTAATCCATCGCCATGGCGATCCACTTATTTCTGGTCGTGGACGTCGGGATGGACTTGGGGCCCTTTCTGATGTGCTGAAATGGTCGGCAAGGAGGCTCGATCGGCTGTAGTAATCCCGCTGGCCTTGTCAGTGGTGTCTTGTGTCACTGACAGTCCCGGCATGTCTTGACGTAACGGGCGACGTCCGTGGTCAGGTGGACGATAGCGTCCCGGAGAATGCGAGGTGCCCAGCGGTTCGGATCGTCATGTAGGGCGTGCAGTACTACTGGACGCAGGGTTGAGGGAACAAGAAGGTACTTGGCGCAGACTGGCGAGATTCTTTACGAGTACGTTATTTTGAAGCGATAACAAAGACAATCCACGCTCAAATGCCCTAGGGACAGCGTCAGTGTCCTCTTCCAAATACTCGCCGATGCCTTTTAGGTCCGGGTCTGCTCGTTGTTGTTCAGCGAAGTCTTCCGTGCTTATTATTCCAAGGAAGGTGTCTTTCTCGTCATCTCGCGGCGGCGGGTCAATGGAGGCGCGTGATAGGCAGTCGGCCTCTGAGTGTTTTTGTCCGGACTTGTAGGTTACAGTGATGTCATATTCTTGCAGTCTAAGGCTCCACCATGCCAGCCGTCCTGAAGGGTCTTAAGTTCACTAGCCAACACAACGCGCGATGGTCGTTGACGACTTTGAACGGCCTGCCTATATAGGTAGCGGCGGAATTTCGCTCTAGCCCGAATTATGGCGAGGCATTCCTTTTCGCTCGTAGAATAATTGCCTTCCGCTTTTGACAGTGAACGGCTAGCGTAAGCTATCACCCGTTCAAGTCTATCTTTCCTCTAGGCTAGGATGGCACCGATGCCTAGGTTACTGGCGTCAGTGTGTATTTCGGTATCGGCGTCCTCGTCGAAGTTCGCAAGTACTGAAGATGTCTACATGCGCCATTTCACTTCTTGAAATGCGTCGGCCTGCGGTGTTTCCCACTTGAACTCGACATCACATTTACTTAAATTTCAGCGGCTCAGCGATGCGTGAAAATGCCTTGAAAAAACGCCTGTAGTAGGCACATGTGCCAAGGAATCGACGCACTGCATTCTTGTCGATGGGCTACGTAAACTTTGTGATGGCAGCTGTCTTCTGTGCGTCAGGGCGGATTCCAAATTTACTGATGACGTGGCCTAGGAACACGAGCTCATCGTAAGCGAAGCGGCACTTATCCGGCTTCAGAGTGAGCCCCGATGACTTGATGGCCTCTAGTACGGTCGCAAACCGCCTCAGGTGATCGTCGAAATTACCGGCGAAGACGACGATGTCATCCAAGTAAACAAGACAGGTCTGCTACTTCAATCCCACTTCAATGTCCATCACGCGCTGGAACTTTGCATGCTCCGAGCAGTCCAAATGGCATTACCTTGAACTCTTAGAGGCCGTCTGGCGTGATGAAGGCAGTCTTCTCGTGATCTTTCTCGTCGACTTCTACTTGCCAGTAGCCAAACTTGATGTCCATCGACGAGAAGTATTCATTGTTGCAGAGAAGTATTCATTGTTGCAGAGTCGATACAATGCGTCGTCTATCCGTGGGAGGGGGAATACGTACTTCTTCGTGATCTTGTTGAGTCGATGATAATCGACACAGAAACGTAGGGTTCAGTCTTTTTTCTTCACCAAGACTACAGGAGATACCCACGGGCTTTTCGACGGCTGGATGATGTCGCGCAGCATTTCGTCGACTTGATGCCTAATAGCTTCAGGTTCTCGCGTCGAAACTCGGTAAGGGCTCTGGCGGAGTGGTGGAGCGCACTCTTAGGTTATTAAGCGATGTTTTGCGACTGGTGTTTGTCGAATCCCCCATGTCCTCAGAAAGCAGTCTTTCTATCGTAGGAGCAGATTTCTGAGGTGTTGCTGCTTAATCATGGGGCGACTTGCATTTATGTCTAAGTATGGTTCGGGAACTATGGCCGTCGGGGTAGATGAGGCCAGGGTCCGTGAGGACAAACGCATTGCTGGTTTCCACAATTTCCTTGATGTACGCGATCGTCGTGCCCTTGTTGATGTGCTTGAATTCCTGGCTGAAGTTGGTTAGCATTACTTCCGCTTTCCCTCCTTGGAGTCGAGCGATCCCTCTTGCGACGCAAATTTCACGGTCGAACAGTAGACGTTGGTCGCCCGCGATGACACACACAAATAATTATGCTGGAGCGAGGCGGGATGCTCACTTGATCTTCGAGCACACTCAAGGCGTAGTGACTACGACAGCTCTCCGGCGGTATCGCTTTATCTTCCGACAGCGTTATTGACTTCGACTTCAAGTCGATGATTGCGCCGTGTTGGTTCAGGAAGTCCATACCAAGAATGACGTCTTGTGAACACTGTTGGAGGGTAACGAAGGTGGCAGGGTAGGTCCGGTCATGAACTGTAATTCTTGCGGTGCAGATTCTCGTCGGCGTTATTAGGTGTCCTCAAACTTGGCGGCAAGGCTCCACTCATGACGGAGTGGTCGGCTCCTGTGTTTACTAATGCGGTGACTGCGTGGTAGTCGAGCAACACGTCGAGGTCGTTGGCTCTTTGTTTTGCTTTGCAATGAAGTGTTGGCGTCGGAGCACGGCTGCGTCACGTAGACGCGTGGCTGGTACGTCGCTTCGTGAGGTCCTTGGTCGGTGCATTTTTTGCTTCCAGGCTTCGTCGGGATGGCAGCATGTCGTTATGTCGTCTAGATAGTATCTTCGGCGTCTTCGTCGTCGGCGGAGGATCTTCGTCATTTAGACGAACCGCCACCGCATCTCCATCGGTTTCTGGTTTTAGTTTTCCGGATATGGGCTGACGGACCGGCCACGGGCTGGGCCAGTGTACAGTCGGTGCTGCGGCGACAGGTAGCAGCATGGTGATGGTGAGCGAGATGGTCGTCGAGGGCTCCACTGAGTGGTGGCCAGGGAATCGGCGATGTCACGTGGGTGCTCACCCTGCTGAGGGCGCGGCTCGTTGACAGCGAACCCTCGTAGTCCCATCTCGCGGTAAAGGCATCGGCGGTAGATGTGGCCTGCTTCCCCGCAATGGTAGCAGAGGGGCGTTGGTCGGGTGCGCGCCAAATGTCAGCCTTCCTCGCGTAGCTGCGATGGGCGACGGGTGGGTGTGCTGGAGGCGGCGGCGTTGAACGACGGAATCGCGGCTTTACATGGCCTTGGCGCGGTCGCGGAGGGGTACCTTGACGGCGGGCGACGGCGGCGTAGGTCATCGCTTACGGCTGGGCCTGCCACGATTGTGGTTGCACCTCAGGAACTCCAAGCGATCGCAGAACCTCTTTCACGATTTCGGTGACTGACGCCACTTGAGGCTGCGACCTTGGGTACAGCTTCTGCGGCTCTTCCTGTACGACTGCTCCGATAGTCTAGCGCAGATCGTCAGTGGCCAGTGATTGAACTCCGGCGTAGTTTGTAGAGTTTGTGCGGCGGTTGAATTGCCGGTGCCACATTTCGAGCGTCTTCTCGATGCTGGTGGCCTCGCGAAGAAACTCGTCGACGGTCTTCGGTGGGCTTCGTATCATTCCGGCGAGAAGTTCGTTCACACGACGCATGAGTAGGCGGACTTTCTTCTCTTCAAACATTTCCGGGTCAGCGTGGCGGAATAGACAACTCACGTCCTCCGTGAAGATTGCGGTGGTCTCATTAGGCAGCTGCACTCTGGTTTCTAGTAGTGCTGGGGCTCGTTCCCGGCGTACGACGCTTGTGAATGTCTGCAGGAAGCCGCTTCGGAACAGGTCCCACGTCGTTAAGGTGGCTTCTCGGTTCTCAAACCAAGTCCTGGTGGCGTCTTCCAATGCGAAAAAGACATGTAGCAGTTTGTCGGCGCTGTTCCAACTGTTACATGACGCGACCATCACATGTGTCTGAAGCCAGCTTTCCGGGTCCTCGAATGTTGAATCGCGGAACGTGGGAGGCTCCCTGGGCTGCTGCAGTGCGATGGGGCTGTTGGGGCTGCCATTGGGGTTGACTTGGTGACGATTTTCTGGTCGTCTAACGCAAAAGTCCGTGCCCCGGGGGCAGTCCTTGCAGCCTGCAGCTACCTCGCTGGTTCTTGGAGACGTTGGTGTTGTCTTCCGCGTTCGGTCTTGGGTCACGGCTTTGTGAGGGCGTCAGGTGCATGAATGCAAAGCACCACCACCAGATGTCATGTGCTAGCGGCGGTAAAGAACACAGTAGCAATACTGTGAAAGACTAAACTAACTTTTATTGGGCGAACCTGTGCCCATAAAAACAGGCTACACTTAAAGTACAACAATAGTGGCGAACACAGTAGGCGATCGTCGAAATATGATCAGCGGGTCAGGCGCGTCGGCTTTTGTACATCAGTCATCGAAGGTTCCAGAGTGATCGCTGGTGCCCGCGTGTCTTCCAGAAAGGCCTACACCATTCGCGTCACGCGATGAAATCAGATTACACAAGGTTTGGTAACAACAGACAGCGGATAGAACCATCGATAACTTTCGAGAAACTTCTGACACATGCAGGCGCGTCCTGCGCTGTGCGATAACATTTGTTAGACGGCCAAACGTGGTCAACCGATAAAGATAAGCTACGCGTGTCAAGATGAAAAATAACATGTAATAGGATGGATAGGTGGACTAGTTCGTAATGCATTATCAGAAAACTTAGAGCGCAAGAAAGACACTGGATGCAGAAAAGGAAAGTGTGGTGTGTGTTCCTTTTCTCGCTCCAGTGTTTTTGTTGAGCTCTAAGTTTTCTAATAACATAAAATGAGACGCACCTGCAAACCAGTTGTGATGGAACGATTTATAGACATTTTTACCGCGTTCCTACTTTCTTTTGTCCGTGTCTCTGTCATTTTACTTCCTATTTTCTTCCCTATATCCTTCTTTTCTCATTCCCTACTCCCGAAAGACTAGGCAGGCGTTGTGCCCCTCTTGGTGGCAGTTGTCAGCTTGCTCCCTCCCTGTTAGAAGCATTTTTTTCACTACGAAGCTTAGTAAGAAATAAATTAAGTGCATGACACTTGAATCAGTGAACCTTTAGAGCTTTGGCTACAAGAATGATATATCGAGACGGCCATTACACATATTCATAATTAGATGCGGAAATTTCTACCACCAATGAATTTTAATAAAAGCACCACAGAATGAGTTAGCTTTACATCTTTAAGCATAAATAATTTCAATTCAATGCTATAAGGATGTTTAGTACCCGCTGCGCTAGTGAGTGTTAGCATCGCACTGCTACTGAGCCTGAGTCGTGGGTCGCGTCGTGTTACAGTCATCGGCATTAAGTTCCGAGGTAGCCCCTCTACAGCGGCAAACGTCGCAAGGTACGTAAACGTTCACGCAGACAGGACGGCAATACATGTTAACGCGTTTGGACTGCGTACATGCGCCACTGCACCGTTCTGTACTTGCGAGTTCTCGTCCTGTTGACTGCTGGCTGCCGGCGCGAGATCCTAAGTCCCTAGATATGGTCTTTGTTTGCAGTGACGCTTGTTTAGCGTAGCTTAAGAGTAGCGCAAAGTAGGATACGGACCCGAAGGACAAGACGGGCAGTTGAATTAAGATAAGCTTGAATGATGAACCAACTAGCCCAACAGCATGTATACAGTCAATACATTGGGTTAAAAGAAGCTAAGATCAGGCAAGAAAAGTTTGTTGCATACTGCGGATCGTGCCAAATTGAGGTTCCATTATACTGAGCTTGAACTGTATCTCATGTTAGAAGAATGGCTAAAAGCACTTTTTCATTATTAAAAAAAGAATAATTTTTAGGAAAACACGTTTAGAGCAGGTATAACAAGTAGGCAATCAAAACTAAGGTAGGCAGAGGCACACACCTGCTACCATGCTCTCAGACACCTGCTGGCTGAAGGAGGCAGACCGAAGGAACCGGCTCATCATGGAATCTGGGAGGACGCTTGGGTCAGTCAGGGCCTCAATCTTCATAGCAGTCAGCTCTTCCATGAGAGACTCAAAAAGCGAGATCGTCTCGTATGGCAAGTCAGGAGGAAGCAGGACTCCCATAAAAGCCCCTGTGCAGTAGCCAATGGACGCAACCAATTTTACATGCACTCTACTCCTTGTATAGTCAGTTGCAACAAAAATGCAATTCAGAGTCAAGTTGTAGTGTAAATAATTATAATTTATCAACGATAGAGGTACGCAGCTTCAACCAATGAAGATACTTGGACTTTCACATAAATGTTGGCTACATTTACTACAGACTCATATTGATGCGAAGTCTCTGTCAACAAATATCAATGTGACTCACACCGATATAGTTTATCACATGAGTGGGTTTTCAAGTACAAAGACTTGAACATGAGCAGAGGAAGTTGCCAATGAAAACATATGTGCACAAAGCACCTGTAAAGCTTTCCTACGCGTATAAGAGTGGATGCAACTAGAAATGAACTTAATCAAAGCAGCTATCTAATAGCTAGAGAAATTTTCAAACGAAACCTCTTATAAAGTGTCTTTCGGGCGCCTTTTATGATTCAATGCCCGGATGTTACATCCCAATTATCCAACACTCGGTCAAGTCAAAACTGGCCAAAAACGTATAAGCTTATCCAGCCGTATGAATACCTGAAGAAGGATTTATAAAAGTACATGGCGAGACTAGAAAGCTTATGAAATTTGGTTCAGTTCACAGAAATTATACTATATTTCATTTTCTGCAATTGCAAATGAACAGTAGTGGGAGTAACAGTTAAATAATATCCTTTCAATATGTATTTTTGGCAGAACGAGATTGAGATACAACGTATCAACATCCTTCTTATTTATAAGAGCACTATCGTGTAGGTGCACAGCAAGAAGTCCCATGGTATTTCCTTTGTCAAAGCAACTGCAATTTGTGGCTGCAACAGTCTGCGGCCAAAAGCAGCTTGTTTACAACAATAAAAAACTGAAGACTACTAGAAAATCTGGTACACCAGTCAGCATCTCTCTCTGTCAACAAAGGCTGAATGCAGAGCTAGTTGCACCGTACTGGAAGGATTCTTTAATGCTGCAAGCATGTAACTTCACAATGAAGATAGGATGTGCATGAACAGACAAAAAGTATTTTAACAGGTTTCATTTTTACGATGTAACAATAAATATAAACCTTTGGGGTAAAGAAAAAAAATTGTGGGGAAACAGAAGACACACACACAAAAGAAATACAAGACAAGGTAAACTGCACTAGAAACAGTTACCACAGAGCACACCCTGAATGTCTAAGCGCATAACTTGTGCTAACGTTTCATTCGCAGATGACCACAGGGAGCCATGTGAAACTTTAATCAAATCAATCTTCCTCCAGCTCTGCTCAACCAAAAGAACGCTGACACATTTTCCTAGTGGTCTCCATTCTCAAGTTACATCTTTGCAGCACTAAAAAATTCTTCACCTGTCCCGGTGATGCAGCTGCCCTGAGTAGTACTAGAAAACCATGCAAGGTTGGCTAGAAATTTCTTACCAGATTCTTTCAAAGGTGCATCAATGTTGGGAAAAAGATAGGCTCCATAGCCTGACCTCAGGACCCGGAACTGCTTCGGAACCAAAGGGTAAATCCATGTGCCCACTTGTAGCCGCGGAAATGGGGCTTTATCAGCATATATGGCATCCTGTCTGCCCAGCAAGCGGTACACATGGAGATCTGTGGACTCAGGTGGTTCCTCAACTCCTCCTCCGCCGGAGACATAGAAAATCTGGAGAGGACATGAATTGGGAACAAAGCTAAAATAAAAATAAAATTTCACTTTGGCTAAACTGGTTATAAGGATTAGTATATACTATTGAAGCAAACCTAGCAAGCCTGCAGGATTGGCAATGGCCTAGTTTTCTTGACTTGCGAGGCCCAAGCATGACAGTATATTTACTACAAATACGAGTCTCCTCAGGACCAAGAGAGGAGTGGCCAAAAAAAAGCGCACAAGTGATGATTATCCCAAACAATTTGCATAACAAAATACAGCACAAAAACATTAAGAACTAGTATCCTGCATTGCAAGATGCTACTAGCAAAACACCAAAGAAAGCTCTTGAAGGCTTATGTTTCCCCACCAAAACATTATCTAGCTCCAGTCCGGTCTCGCACTGTTTCTAAGATATGTGGATATGAATTAAATATGTCTAGATTGTTCGCTTTTTCACATATTTACTATGTACAGTTCATGTAACCCATAAATTTTGATTATCTTAAAAGGGACTGCCGGCGAACTCGTTGGTGTGCGCTCATGGCAGAAAAACAGCGCTAAAAACATGGACAGAAGGAACAACACAGGACAAACGCGGACTGCCAAAGATTGCTTTATTGTGCGAGCCCAAATATATAGCTTCAAGAGGAAGGGGGAAATGGGGAGTGTCAACATACCAGTCGTGCATGGGTCTGAAGATGAAAACTAACATAAACATAATGATTAGTCAAGTAGATAGTGCCTGCATTTCTTGTCGGTGAGGACGAGTGAAGGGAAGCTGACACATAACGGGCTTTTGCGCATCATCGTGAATGTTTTAAAAATTTCACGTGCTCGATTGATTCGATATCGGTGCAGAACCTCAATGTCTTGAAGTACTGGCTCGCACCCCAAGAATGGGAGCAATCTCGCTATCCACTGCACTAATTGGGGGCGCAAGCCGGTACTTGCAGACATTGAAGTTCTACGCCGATATCGATACAATTTTTTTAAATCACGATGGTGTGCAAAGGCCCGTTATGCGTCAGCTCCCCTTCATTCGTCCTCACCAACAAGCAAGACAGGTACTATCTACTTGACTAATCATTACGTTTGTTAGTTTTTACCTTCAGCCCAATGCGCGACTGGTATGTTGGTATCCCCCCTTGTTTCCGTTCCCCACCAGCCTCCCTTTTCAAGCTAGATATTTGTGTACGCACAATAAAGCAATCGTTGGCAGTAAGCGCTCACCCTGTGTTTTTCCTTCTGTCTGTGCTTTTAGCGCTATTTTTCCATCATGTCTCATCACCTATTATCAATACTGATTATTAAGTGTCAAACGTTATTTGCAGGTCCCCTTTATTTCATAAACGGGAAACTGCAGATACGGAATAAGCCAATCAATAACAATAAATAAAGAAAACGTGCCACTTAACTGTTCTAGTTTTGTTATGACCACCTCGGCATGTGAGCCGATGCATCAAGGCACATTGTGGAAAAGGGACATTGTGTGTTGTTACCTCATAATTGAACAAAGGGTACTTATGAGGCGATTGAATGTACCCTAAATCTTGAATCCGCTTTCATGACGATGTCATCGATAAATGTACAACTGAAATTAAATTCAATGTTTCCATTCAGTTGTATGGGGGGAATTACGCAAGTTCATTTTTCCTTTAAAGATTTACAAATTTGGCTACGTTTATGCAATATCATCATAGTAGTCCTGTTAGGCGACATCAGCAGAACTGATAGTTGGGCGAGTTGGTACGAATTCATAGTAAATATTTAGCGCGCACACTTGACAAGGAAAGAGTGAAGGGGGACACACGAGCGCTTACATCATACATCAGCTATTAAAATGGATACCAAAGTAAAATATGCCAAGGTAAGCAATTTACTACTCCAAAATGTCATTACTATGAGACATGAATATGGGACTGGGGCTTGCACCTTACATATTTCAAAGTTCTTGCCTGCGATGCTTGCACACTGCCTGTCAATTATAATAGAAAAAAGAAGAAAAACTTCGGTTCAATGAAAAATATGAATTTACTGAAGGGTGGCTAAGTTTCACCTACCGCTTCCAATTGTTGACCAAGTTTTTATTGTGATAGCAATTATATGTGCACTCTAGGCAAAGTTTTCCCATCAGCGTTTCCATGATATTTTGTATATATTTAGATCTAGTGTGCCGCACGTTTATTCGTACCCTGTATGCAAGGTAGATGCTAAAATATTCAACCGCAGTAATTTCTCATAAAACGTATTGTTCTATTGACTGAATTATTCCCGAGAAGATTTTTAGAATGCCAGTACAACAACAAAAGTAGCGACACATTTTATTCACAGCGCGTGAACATTAGGGCTCACAATCTAAAAGTTACATGTCCGCACTGGAACCTGTCTTTACAGGCAGCTTAGTGGCGCCTGTGCGATACAATTACAAGCCCGACACGGTGTGCTAAAGTTTTGAAGGGTGCAAGAAATCTTGGCACACGCCGCGTATAGTTGGAACAATATCCGAGAGGTTCAAGCGCTGTACCAAACCTTGGTATTGCTATTCTTGAGCTAAAAATTGTCTTTTTTTAGGAATTCGATGTTCGAAAATGCCTATTTGTCCAATTCAGACAAACCTTTAACACAATCTGGTACTGCATCACCCGCTGTTCAAACACTGAGTCCCTGGTAGACGCCACGCTGATACTCAGTGAACAATATGCAATAGGTTGTATATGTAATTCGAGCACATATGGTTCGATCTGGGAAACACAAGCCCATCCTCGTTCCACTTTTCATCGTGTCCTGGTCGACGCCTTGCAGATAGAAAGCGTCACAGGCTTCGGTTCGTTGGGCATTTCGTTGAAAGGAAGCTTTAGCTTGCGCTCAACCCCAATCCCAAGCAAAACTGGCCCAGTGCCGACCATAGGGCGATGGTCAGCAGGTTGCTGGGGGCCGATCATGTTGACATGAACAGCCTATATATATATATATGGTGCTCCACGTAAAATAATTTGAAGAAAGGCGAATGTTGCCCTGCTCACGTCAGTTTTTTGGGATGCTTATTTGGAGGCTAAATAACAGACTGCTTGTGCGAGATTATTTAGTGTTTGTCGCGAAAAATGACGGATTTGTCAGATCATGTTTGCAAGTACAATGCTTAAAGGGTTATTTAGACGCAACGAAGCATCTGGTCCAATGTTCAGCACCCAAACAATAAAAATTAAAGCCCCTTTCGTAAAGAACGATGGTTGAATGCGAAGCTTTCCCCCAATGCAAACTGAACCGAAGCCGAAGTCCAAAGTCAACGACCACGCAACGAACACAAAAAAATGCAGAGTTATCCGATGCTATGCACATGTTGAGCCGTTCATTACACGCACACACATTTTCACGGCCGACTGTACACCTGCACAGTATTGCCTTGTGATCGCTGTGGTAGACGGTCAGAGGTTCTGACATTGTAACATGACGCAGTCTGCTTGCAAACGTGAGAACAGTGCGGGAACGGTGTTGCGTTGTGGGTCCTGTAGCGTCTTCAGTTTCAACGAGTAGCGATCTAGCATGAAACTCAATCCATTTGCCGTGCTCTTTCGCCACATTGATGTTAAAGTCAGCGCACACGAGGATCGGCGTACTATGTGGCTTCGAGGTCTTCATTTCTGCCTGGAACGTTTCCGCGTCACTTCGAGACGTGTTCGGTCTGATGTACATGCAAGTTGACGATCACAATACCAGTAGGCATCTCTACTGCACAAGCGTCTCCAACATGGCTTCTGCATGCCGTTGACGATACACGGGATCGGACTTATACGGGCACGATCGCGCTCGCGCTTACGTTCTCGTACGGCAGCCTCTTTGTCTGCCGTGCAATGCAGATATATACAGTTCGTTTGGATAGCGTGGCGTTCAACCACCTCTCATTAAGAAAGGGGCTTTGATTTTTTTTCCAGATCCTAAGACGAGCCCGTGTTCACGCGGACTTGCTGTCTCCGATAAGCAGGGAAGCTCAGTTGATCGCGACAGGGATGGTGTCATGCCTAGCAGAGGTAGCTTGCGCTTCCAGTGAACTTTGTGCGCATGCGCTACTCTTGCTGAGCTAGTCGCTTCGCGCCGTTATCAGGCACTGACCGGCCGGCCAATCGACGCTAGCGGGGTACTGCCGTTGACTGTGAATGTCAACTGTAGTGTTCCACATGGATGTGTAAGTTGGCTTTCCTGCAGTGCGATTTCGGTGCTCATCGACGAATCAGTGAGACGTAGAAAGCTTCGTAGAAGGATTGACATTTGGGCGAGTTGGTACTGGTTGACCATATTGAAGGGGAAGCGCTAAATGACAAATGACTTCGCTTTAATAGTTATATGCATTAAATTATGGGGTTTAACATGCCAAAACCACTTTATGATTATGAGGCACGCCGTAGTGGAGGACTCCGGAAATTTCGCCCACCTGGGGTTCTTTAACGTGCACCTAAATCTTAGTACACGGGTGTTTTCGCATTTCGCCCCCATCGAAAAT
This sequence comes from Dermacentor andersoni, assembly GCF_023375885.2. Lineage (NCBI taxonomy): Eukaryota > Metazoa > Arthropoda > Arachnida > Ixodida > Ixodidae > Dermacentor > Dermacentor andersoni. Next base: position 182,207,042 of record NC_092817.1, on the reverse strand, counting down.
GCGGCCGCCGCGGCCGGGATTTAATCCCGCGACCTGATGCTCAGCAGCCGAACACCATAGCCACTAAGCAACCACAGCGGGTTAGTTATATACCTCCCACTTCAATGACTTACATAGTGCTTTATTTCAGATGCCAGGACGGAAATAGTCAAGTGATCAAGCAGTCAAGTGACCTGGCTGCACAGTTATCTGGTGAATGGGCTCATGCAACTGAGGGAAGGACATTTCCAAGTGCTTATACAAGACTGTCATTGATTAATTCATATTTTATGTTTGACTCAACCACTAATCTACTAAGTTTTCCTGTTTCTGTTCTACTTGTTATCTCGAAGAAGAAGAAACTTTATTAATGAATGGTCCGGCAGTTTTTTGTTGAGGTGGCCTCAGGTGGCGGCTCGAAGTCCTTGGACTGGGGCGGCATCTTCGGCCTGCCGGACGGCCCAGAGCTGGCCTGGCAGCTCTGAACTTTTGAGAGCCGCCTCTCAGTGGCGGCGACGCCGACGGAGAAGGTCCCCGGCAGCTCCCGCAGCCGCGGCGGCGTCGGGAGGAAGCGAGCTCGAGGCTTCCCGTACTGTGGCAACGGCCACGATTACGGACGCGTCGCGAACTGAGGCGGTCTCATTACCGTGGAAGCCGGCACATTCCCAGAGCATGTGTCGCAGCGTCGCTCTCTGTCCGCAAGCCTTACAGGCATCTGTGTGATATAAATCCGGGTAACTATATTTTTAATTCCTGTTACAGATACCAGCATTCCGCTTCTCCATCTGGGTTACTTTCATAACTAGTTCTGCAGAAGTTGGTACTTGGCATGATTTTTTCAATTATCTTTTAGTTAATAGCTCTAGTGACAATGTTGCATTGGTGAAAATGGCCTATTTAGCTAAACCAGTTCCGTAAATAGTACCAGTTTCAAGATATGCGTCAAAGTATGCAGTAAAAAGGCTTTGGTGTCATAGCTACTCCATCGTGGTTGCTTAGTGGCTATGGCAAGGTCGATCCAAAAGGTCGCGACGCTTCGGGCGAAAAACGGTTCAGAACAAATTGTCACCAACAACAGCAAGGGCGGTTATTGGGAGCAGCGATTGAAGTGTGACTATGTTTGGAGGGCGCAAACATTGAGGAAGAAAAAAGCGGTTTCTAATTACAGCGAGACGCACTTAAGATTCGTTCATTGAAAATAAAACACCTATCAATTTTATATACGCGTGACGAGTAAAGAAAAGACAACTCTACTATATTTTATTATTATCAATAAATGCCGTTTTTCAGCGCCCATCGCGAGAGGGGGCGTTGACGCCGCTATGCCGCTATCACATGCAATACAATGCAGCTCATGAACGGTGCAGAAAGGCGCGCTCGTAATGTTGACCTGTTACAATACACCCCCCCCCCCCCCCCCGCCCCCTGGCACGTCGTGCTGCATTGCTTGTCGACGTTTGAATTTGGTGACGCGGGTAGCTTCATCGTTTCTTAACCTGTTCATTAAAAGGTAGTGAGTTACGACCGCCAGGTAATTGTTTACTTTAGTTCTCTTCGTGGGACTGCGCTGACCGACAGGCTTGGCGTCCGGACAATAGGGCCGGCACTCTACACCGAAGGCTTTCGTCGGCCTCCAAATAATGTGTGCTGTGCAGGGGTACGATTTCGGAAACCCGTACGGGGCTGATTTTTTCCAGCATCGCTTTTCGCGCTGAAAGCTCGACACGCCCATCAAGTCGAATGGCGGGTCATTTGAATATACAGCTGTAACGCCAGGCCGCCAAAACAAATTTCGCGCCTTTGGGAACAAAATGACGTCACTTTTGCTTTTAACGAATATGGCGTCACGTTTTTTTTTTTCTTTTTTTTGAACTGTTCCCTCCACATACAGATGGCGCTAAGCCCCATGAACCGCCGAAGAACGGCAATGTATTGAACGTATCGGTTTCTAAGGAAGCTTAGCTACCAGGTATATTTACCTCGGCTATGGTGTTAGGCTGCTAAGCACGACGTCCCGGGATAGAGTCCCGGCCACGGCGGCTGCATTTCGATGGGGGCGATTTAGGGGCACGTTGAAGAACCCCAGGTGGTCCAAATTATTCCAGAGTTCCCCCACTACGACGTGCCTCAATCAGATCGGGGTTTTGGCACGCAAAACCCCATAATTATTTTTCATAGCTATTTTCTTGCTGCAATGCGAATATATGCAATGCGCGATGGAAATAATTAGGACACCAACAGATTTCGTTGACTGACTTCCTATATCTCGAAATTGGCTCCGGTTACAAAATTGGCTCCAACTTAATGGGTCCTGCATGTCTACGGGCTCTAATTGCGCCATAAGATGTGCCCTAAAGTTATTAATGAAAAAGATAATTAGCTCGATCTTTTCGACAAAATGCTCCTGCACTCGCGACTTATCCAGAATGTAATGTCCACCATGCAGTTAAGGTAAGCCAGTTGAAGAAGCTGAATATCCCTGTATCTGCGACTAGGGGCCTTTAAAGAAAATCTACATAAGAAGAAGCTTAAAGCGAAAAGAAAACTGCGATAACCAAGACGCAGGACCAGAAGGAAGCACACACACACGCGCCTCAGAGAACACGTCTACACGCTGCGGTCGGGCACTGGGAGTAACCTGGCTTCGCACGCGAAAGATTGCAGCTGCTGCATGCCGTCGTTTCAACGTACTAGCATCGTCGACAGGGGGAAGTCAAAGCACGAGAGCGAACTGCTTGAAGCGCTTTATTTCGAAAAGAACGAGCGAACTTGCATAAGCGACCCATCTGTGCTTATCACAGAGAAAGAGTGGCGATTTTTATCGAGTTTTCTTTGAGATCTTCAACGTGTCTGAATGGTCTCTTCTGCATGTGCGTTTGCGCAGGAAAAGCGCCGTTTAAACAGGTTCGATGTTTCAGTAAATCAGTTCCAAGTCCGGCGGCTGTGTGTGTGTGTGCGTGCGTGTGCGTGCGCGTGTGCGTGCGTGTGCCTCGTTCTGGTCCTGCGTCTTAGACTTCGGTGTTCTTTTTTTTTTTTCTCTTTTAACATGGACCAACTGGTCCAGCAATTCACGCTTATAAGAAGCAGCACCCGGTATACGTGTCTGAAAGAAATAAAACTAAGTATGAATACCGGCAAGGGAATGCTGGCTGCGGAGAAGCCGTGCTGTTGCCGTCGTGGGGAAGTCGCCGGCCCATGTGTCGGCCGAACGCGGCCACGATGACATAACCAGCGGTGACGACGTCGGCCCGGTGCCGTCTGCCGACCGCCTGCCCGTGGTCGGCAAACGGGCCGGCCATTTGCAAAGACCAAGCGCAGCCCGATCCAGATGTGGCCGAGATCGGGCCGTCGGCTATTTAAGTGGCCATGGGCATCGGCCCTATCTTGCGCCGAGCTCTCTTTTTTTTGCTTGAGATGCCGCTTATTAAGATACGTATAAAACGAAGAAACGGTTTTCTGAGATAACCACTGGGCCGACTTTAAAGGCATTTGTTGCATTTCACAGACGAAGCTTAAGTCCAGTGACTATTGGAACCGGAATTTCGATATAAGACCTGAATTATTTCAACGGAATTTTCGCAAAATGGTAAGTTTGAAAAAAAATAGAAGCACGAAGTTTACAAATTTGTAGCTCTGCAACAACAACAGATATCGCACTTCTGTAAACTGCATCCGTTAGAGAATCAAGCGAACAAATCTGATGAATGAATTATTATATTAAGTGAATTTGTTGCATTGTTTACTAGGGTATCGCAAAAGCTGCGCTCACATTTTAGTAGTCTATTCAATAGCCATGTATAACATATCAATTTCGTCCGCTTCAGATGTACTATGATATGCAATTTAAGGAAATGTGATATCCTTTCTTATTGCCGAGTTACAGAGCTGTAAGCTTAGTAATTTCGTTTTCTGAAAATTTGTGATTTTCAACATTTTCTAATTAAAATTGCTGACCTAAATAAAAGATCTACTGCCAAGAGTCACTATATTTTAATTTTTTCTTTTAAATGCGAGAAGCCTAATCAAATTTGATGCAGTGGTTGCCGAGTAAAATTGTTTATCCTTCCCTATGTATTCAGATACGAGTCCCCGGGGCCGGAGCGAAAGCTTCCTCTTAATTCGTAGTTGCAATCAAAGCCACGGCCTTCATTTCAAACGCCCGTTTCGAGCCGAAACCCAGTGAGAGCGATGTTCGAACAGGTCACTCGTTCTTGTCGCTCGGTCGCTCCGTTCTGGAAAGCTAGAATTTGTCGCTCGTTGTCCGGAAGTGCTATGAGTGACTAGCCAATAGCGCGAAGCCGGAACTGGGTGTACATCAGCCAAGTACTATCGACTGCCGCACGGAAGCAGCAAACGACTAAATTTTGATGCGAGCAAGAATAAGAACCTATTGCAAGACCTTCAGAAACTTTTTTTATGCTGCTCTTTACAGTAAAGCCCATCAACCTAAATCATTACAGCACGTGTCGCGCCAGTTGCGGCGCGTGTTTGCTTCCCTCATGCCGGCAACATCCGGAAGACGTCGCTCAAAAAGTCGTCGCCCGCATGCACGGGGTGCGACTTGTAAGCGACGAGCGAACGCGACAGCCATCTCCGTCGCGTCGCTCGTCGCGCGCAATATAGCTTGCACGGGGTTTACACCACATCCTACCTGAACACCAGACTCGATGCAGAAGAGCTCCTCCCTTCGCGGTGGGCGGGCAGCGGCCGCACTCGCCGCCTCGTTGCAGGTCGACGGCTTGTCGGCGTACAGCGGTGCGCCGCCAAGCTCGGCGCCGTCCTTGGTGAGCCGCACCTCCCGCTGCATAGTGCGCGCCTGCTGCCACTCCGGACCACGGAGAAAGAACAACCAACAAGAAGGTACACGGTGAAAACTGGCAGCAGGAAATACGTCACGCTAGTATTAAAGCTTCCGTTAGCTGCCGCGAGCATCGGTAAAAAGAGTTCGAAGTTAACAGACATTGTCTTTGCTTTTAATTTTATTCTTTCCCGCTTAAACTAAATAGCTCTGCGTATAAATGAAGTTATACTTCGCGACTTATCTTATTTTTTTGCGTTACCTGCCAATAAGCTACCGGCACGCGAGACGCGCCAGATGCATGCGCCAGGTGCCAGACTGGCCAGACACGCCACCGAAGCGGGCGTGGCCGGCTGCTCATGTTACGTTCGCCTGTTGTCCGCTCGGCGAACCGTCTCTCTCTTTATTTCTTTTTTTTTATGTATAGCCTGGTTTGGGCTCCCACCGTATTCTTGTGTTCCTTCTGCACTTCAAGACGGCACCGCTGCATTACTGGGCTACGGAAACCTGAGAAACTTCGTCTGACAGCCTGCGATGCATTTCAAGCGATTTTGGCTTTGACTGCACGGAACCGAGACTTGTGACGCAGTTTGCGAAAAACAGCTCGGCCGTCCTGGAGCAGTTAATTTGAGTAAATGACTCGTACTGGGAGATGTTCTAGACGTTTTCCGCGAGCCCCAACATTATTATAATAATAATTATTATTATTATTTGTTTTGAACACATATACACAGTTAACAGGAAAGGGAAAGCGAGAAGCAGTCTGGCAACTGCCACCGGAAGGGGCACCACGCCTGCGTACTCTTCTGAACGGAGGCGACAGCAACACGGAAATTGAAAATAGGAAGGAGGGTAGGAAAGAGGAAAGGAAGAGCAACAGGACAAATCTAAAGACTAAAGTAGAACACAGTACAGATCACACACAGTAGGGCCGGTCACTGAAAGTCACGCTACTACAGAATGTTGAATGTTCACGGTACAGACGTGAACCTAAGTTAGTTAACTCTAGAAAGGTAAGTAGGGCGCGATTGGCCTGATCACATTTAGACGCACAATCACTGGGGTATAAACATTCCTCGAGTGTCGCACACCGCAGGTCAAGGAGAAGATAGTCTCTCACTAGGGACATGCGCTGCGCACTGATAGCGGGACACTCAAATATAAGGTGCTGAAGTTTCTCGCAGCAGCCACAAGACGTACACAATGGAATTGCCACACGCCCTTGTCTGTATAAACGTTTGTGCACGTTCACGCAACCAACCCTCAGCTTGAGTAGCTGCGCTCTAGCGTGCCGAGGCAAGCCTCGACCGCGAGGAGGAGGAGGAGAAACATTTATTAAAAAAAGAAAGGACAAGCAGGTGTCTTTCTGCTTGTGCGGGAGGCGCCCTTAGTCCAGGGCTCCTGCGGCTCGTGTTGACTCCCGGGCCCGCCGCACCAGTTGCTGCTGGTTACGAGGGTCCGAACTAGTCAGTACGGCCTCCCACTGCTCGGGTGTGTGGTTGGGTATTTGAGGGGCCGCCTTCACGTTGGGGCACGCCCATGTGGTGTTATATAGAGAGGCGTAATCATTACAAAGGGGACATTTGTATGAGTATAGTGTAGGGTGTATTGCGTGTAGTCTGCTTAACTGGGGGTATGTATTGGTTTGTAGTTGTCGTCATGTTACGGCGTCTTCACGTGAGAGGGTCTTGTGTGGAGGTGGGTATTGTCGTCTGTTCAATCTGTGGTGTTGTAGTATGACGTTGTATTGTAAAGGTACGGGCTCCATGGATGCAGCCGTGTCCCTCTCTTGTGGCGCCCGGGAGGCATGAGCTCGGGCTACAGCGCGCGCACGCTGATTTCCACGGAGGGACTCGTGTCCTGGAGTCCACACTATTTCAACGTCCGGGAATTGGGAGGCTTGTTTGAGGAGTCAGTGGGCGATTGAAGATATTCTGCCTCGCGCGTAGCTACGGCAAGCTGCCTGGGAGTCAGTAATAATTGTGATGTACTCGTTGGCCAGACTAGAGGTGATGGCCAAGGCGATGGCTGTCTCCTCCGCTACGAGGGCGCTGGCAGTGCGGACCGTCATCGGGATCACCTCTTGTAGGTTATAGTCGACAACGCTGGCCGTCATGGCTGCTTTTTGGGGGTACTGCGCGGCATCTGTGTATAGTGTGGTGGGGAGACTGCCATATTTTCTCTGTAGAGTTTTTGCGCGAGCTTGGCGACGATCAGCATGATGTTCCGGGTGCATGCTTCTGGGGATAGGGGCTACCTCGATGTGCTCCCGGAAGTTGGGGGCCAGATGAATTGCTTGTTCGTGGCCTTTGCCGTGTGTGGGGTAGCCTAGGCGCGAACACGGGGAGGGAACGTTCCATTTGCGACGCGCTGGTCTGGATGCTGCTTGAGTAGGTGGCGACGAATCAGCACACGAGCGTCATCAAGTTTGCACAAAATTTCTGGGCAGTTACAGTTGTTATGAGCGCCAGTTGAAGCGAGCCGATCAGCCTCTTCATTTCCGGCGATTCCTACGTGTGAAGGTATCCATTGAGCAACGAGAGATACCCCACGTGATGTAATTTTGCTCACAGAGCCAGTAACGCTGCGCACAATTGGACAATCAATCTCACTGCGTTGTAACCTGCTAAGGGCAGCGCGGGATTCCGTAAAGATGGCAACCTTCTATGTAGTTAACTCCTCTTGCATGTATTTCAGTGCAACATTAATCGCTGCTAGCTCCGCAATTGTTGACGAAGTTGGATGAAGTATTTGAAAGATACGCCGTACATGAGTTGAAGGGCCGAAAAAAGCTGCAGAGGCGCCTTGACCGTCGTTGTGTACAGATGCACCTGTGAATACTTGAAGATAATCTGGAAACTTTTCGAACATGTGAGACTGAGCCATTGGAATATTGCCGAAACAGGCGTATCAGACTTTTTGTGGATGTCCGGGATTGTGAGGTAAATGGGGAATACGTGTTTCGTGATATCGTTTGGAGGCGGAGACGTATCTGAAGCAGCATGTTCAGAAATGGTAGTGATATTCATAAATAATGCCGCCATTTTTCCCATGCGAGATAACGGACGGTGAATGAGACGATCAAGGAGCGATTGACCATTTGATGCGCGGTGCAGACGCTCAATATGATACAGAGCTCTCTAGTCTGCTTGCAGCATCAGGGGTAACTTATGTGCTTCAGTGAGTAATGCAATGGATTGCGCCTCACGAGGTAATCCAAGCATTAGTCGAAGGGCAACACGATGATCTCGCTCCAGTTGGGCCATCAAACTAGGTGGTATATTCAAAACTGGTAATGCGTAAATTACGCTTGAGAGTACAGATGACTGGTACACCTGGAGAGCCGTTGTTTGGTCGCAGCCAGCACCTCTAACAGTCAAGGCGGCCACGTACTTAAGGAGGGAGTGCGATTTGCGTCGTACAGATTTAACAGCAGGACGCCAAGAGATGCGATCATCCACAATTAACACCAAATAACGGTGTTGTCGCACCCAGTTTATAGGCGTTTCGCCAAGATACAGTCGGCTCATTGTTCGACGAGCGCGTTGTTTAGGGTGATATGCTATTGCAGCCGAATTAGCAGGTGATATGAGCAGGCCAACCTCACCCAAGTACTCCGAAGTAGCGTTGAGAGCTCCTTGCAAGCTTGCACGAAGCAGCGGACCAAGGTGCCAAGGGCCGCTTATCCACAGAGCAATGTCATCTGCGTAGACAGCTATGCTCACAGGGAAGTCAGTGCCCCGAGGCAAACGACTTGGAAGCGCGGCGAGTACGGCGTTAAAAGCGGCGATAATACGCTACCCTGTGGGACACCGCACTTCACAATTCGGTATTCACTAGTTACTCCTCCGACACACACTTTCACCCGGTGCTGTGATAGAAAATTATGCACAAAGTGGAGCAGACGACCCGAAATTCCCGCGGTTGCAAGAGCGAAAATAATCGCCTTATGCGGAACTGAATCGAAAGCTTGCTGTATGTCTAGGAAGAGAATAAAGGCAGAATGCTTGTTTCCTTTAGCAAATTCGAGCGCTGAGACCAGGTATGATATGCTGTCCAGAGCTGAACGGCGTCGATGAAAGCCACTCATGACATCAGGGAAAAAATTCAGCGCCTTTAGCCTGACATCTAAGCGAAACAAGACCATTCGCTTCATTAACTTGATGACATTTGAAGTTAGGGATATTGGCCGGTAGGACTTGAGGTGCCTTGTAGGACGCCCGGGCTTTAAAATTGGTATTACCACGGACGATTTCCATTCAGCAGGGATTGCACTGGTTATCCATACTTCATTATACTTGTCCAATACGCGGTCATGAAAACTGTTATCAACGTTCCGCAATGCTTGATAAGACACACTATCTTCGCCTGGAGCAGTGAGGCGTTTGGAGAGGCTCAGCGCTTGTAGCAGCTCCTCAAGAGTGAAATCTGCCTTGTCCATCTGGCAGGCTGGACCGTAGGAAGTGGTTATGGTGCTGTGACTTGTCAAAGAAGAAGGTCGCTAAATGTGGTGTCACTGGATGCAGGAGAGACGAAAATGTCTGCAAATGCCTCCGCTATTACTTTTGGTGACTGGCCAGTCGCTATGCTCAATGCAGCCGTAGGATTCTTGCAGATTTCAGGAGTGCGGAGAGCCTTCAGTATGTGCCATACATTTCCAAAACCACTTCCAGTATGCAACGAACTACACAAAGGTTCCAAGCTCTTGCGACGAAGCTGTTTTGTATGCCGCCATATGGCTGCATCAATGCGATTATATATAGTCCAGTCGGTGCGTCGTTTAGAGCGCTGTGCCCGTCTATAAGCGCGCCATCGACCTGCGCGGAGCCGCAAAAGCTTTAGATCGGGGTTTGGTTTGCCGATACTCCACCGTCGTTGTACTGTAGCTTTTCATAAGCACTCACTCATAAGTTTAAATAGGCTGTCTTGAGATGGTGCCTCTGAGATCAGCTGTTGGAACTTGTCCCAGTTAGTCATTGTATAAACGACATCCTGGCGACCCGCAGTATGTGTTGGTGTTAACCAAATGGGTAGGTGATCTGAGACCCACGGGTCGGGTTCACATGACCAGGCTAAGCACACATCTCTCGTTGATATCGCAAGGTCTATAGTGGAATGCTCCTTTCCTCTACCTATAAATGTAGGTGAACCGTCATTCAGTATTTGCAGATCGTTCTTGTTAATGATCTCGTTAATCTCTGCCCCATGATTGTCTTGGGGACGGCTACACCATCGTGGATGGTGGGCATTAAAACATAACACAGACGATGCACCACACCGACACACTAAGCACTCAAGTAGCGAGGTATCGGAAGAACGCGTATGCCTGTTGTATATGCTTGCCACCATCGTACACACACATCTGAGGCTCACAGTAACAGCTGCACACTCAAGCTCATCGTCACAGGCGCCGTCTGTGTCAATAACCGCGAAGTCCAAGTCAGCACGAACGTACACTGATGCTTTTGAAGCATTGCGCGTGTGCGCCGCGTCCACAAACTGGAAAGAGCCACAAGCTGGTTCCGTGCATCGAGTGCTACTATTGTTGGAATCGCACCGCTGGCACGAGTTGTTGTAGTCTCGGTGCTGACGCCCGTTATTGCCAATGGGTCGCAAGCCCCAAGGGTAGCGTTGGCCTGGCGGCCTGGGGCACTGGAAGCATCCGAAGGTCCCGGCAAAGCATGAGAAGACTGGTAACAGAACAACTTGTTTATTCTAACATAGCAAAAGAGCGGCCGGTCAGGTCGACCGAAGTGGAGAGACGGGAGAGCACGTAACTCAACAGTACAAATCGGAGCCTCCCCCTGGCGTCCGGGGGCAGCTGCTCTTATACTCTCGGCGTCGCGGTCCAAAAGGGAAGGTCACGGGATGAAGGTCACGGGATGAAGGTCACGGGACGGCGGAGCATGAGCCCACGACGGCGCGCACGGTCGAGCCGAGAGACCTGCTGAACCGAGTGTAGTGACGCATCGCCAACCCTCACTTGGGGAGCTCCGCTCCCCGGCTGCCGCGCTTTGACAAGCGTGGGCACACACACACACACGCACACACGAAGACACGTGGCACTGAAACACGCCTGGACACGCTTGGCGGGTAGGCGTTGCGGCGGCGTTGAACGGGCCAAAATGTCCGCCGCTTTGAACAAAGCCCCGGCGTCCGTTGCATCCGCGCCGGCATTACCGCGCGTTGTAGGCGAAACGTAACAGACCGCCCCGCCGGGGGAAGGAGATCCCGATGGTCAGGGGACTGCATCCGCTGTCCGGAGGGATGTCGCTCGATGATGCTCATAACCGAAGTCGGGCGTCCTTTGGCGTTTCTTGAGCGCAGCGCACAGAGAAGGCCTCGTTCTCACGTTCAGGTGCACACAGGACACTGCAAAGTGACTTCGGGAGAGTTGACATTTTTGTTCTCGTTTCCGGCAAGCGTTAGAACCACGCCTGAAAGTCAACCGCTCACTCAGCAAGCACGGCACAAACCTCACTAAGCCCTGCCAGGCTCTTTCCCCTTTTATACTGCTGCCTAGTTCCTTACAGTAGTTTAGCAGCACTCAGAACGCGTCCACAAATCGGAAAATTGCACTAGAAAGCACATCATCACTTTGAAACACTATACAAAAGCAATAGGTTAAAAAAAATCCTGCCTCAGGAAGAAAAACATCAGTAACAAGCAATTTTGAGGCTGATTCCCACGTTAGGGCTTCGACTTAAGCCATCGGCGTTACCGTTGAGACTCCCCTTTTTGTAACGCACCTCAAAGGAATATTGTTGCAAAGCGAGGCTCCAGCGCAGGAGGCGGCCATTTTTGGGAGAGATGGTCTGCAGCCATTGGAGAGGGCAGTGATCCGTTTCAATGATAAACCTCGAGCCGGCTAGGTAACATGACAATTTCTGAACGGCCCACACGATACACGCACACTCTTTCTCGGTGGCGCTATACGCCTGCTCACGACTCGTCAGCTTACGACTAGCATACAGGACGGGGTGTTCTACTCCTCCATTTTCCCGTTGGCACAGTACAACGCCCATGCCTCGCTCACTAGCATCACACTGAACAACGAACCCTTTTGTGTAGTCGGGCGATCGTAGCACAGGCTGGCTTGTTAGGGCGCTCTTTAGGGCGCTAAAAGCTCTTTCCTTCGTCTCATCCCAGACGACTGTTTGCGGCTCTGTCTTTCTTAGAGCATCCGTCAAGGGAGCCGCGATATCAGAGTACCTGGGGATGTACCTCTGATAGTAGCCGGCGACACCTAAGAACGACCGAATATCGGTCTTCGTGCGCGGTTGCGGGAAGTCTCGCACAGCGGCCACCTTTATTTCAGAGGGGCGGCGACGACCCCGACCAATCACGTGTCCGAGGTAGACAACCTCGGCCTGTGCTAACTGGCACTTGGGAGCCTTGACTGTCAAGCCCGCATCGCGCAGGCGGGTTAGCACTGCCCGCAAGTGCGCCATATGCTCAGGCCAGGATGCGGAGAATATCGCTACGTCGTCTAGATACGGTAAAGCGAATTCTTGCTGTCCCCGCAACACTTTATCCATGAGGCTTGAAAAGCAGTATGGCGCGTTCTTCAAACCAAAACTCAAAACTTTAGGACGGAATGTCCCCATTGGTGAAATGAACGCCGCATACCTACTAGCCTCTTCTGTAAGTGGAACCTGCCAATAACCCCTGACAAGATCTAGGGTGGAAATAAACTGAGCGCTACTCACTCTCTCAAGGCGCTCCTCGATGTTAGGGATCGGATAAATTTGATCCTTAGTGATGGAATTAAGCCTGCGGTAGTTGACGCAAGGACGAGGTTCCTTGCCCGGTACCTCAACTAAAATCAAAGGGGAGGTATAATCACTCTCACCCGCTTCAATAACACCGAGCTGTAGCATTTTCTTTACCTCAGCCTCCATAATATCGCTCTGGCGGGGTGACACCCGGTACGCCTTGGATCGTACTGGCTCTGGGGAGGTAAGTTCTATGTCATGAGTAAGGACAGAAGTCCTACCAGGCCTCTCAGAGAACAGACCTTGAAACTCTTGTAAGAGCTGGTGTAGTTCGGTTTTCTGCTCAGGCGACAGCGATGCTTTACTTATTAAGTCACTAATGACTTGATCGGTGTCTTTCCTGTTCGTCACTGAGCCTAGTCCCGGAAGCTCGACCGGAAGCTCTTCTAACTTTCCCGCATCGGGAATTTCCTCTCCAGTATCTGGTGCCCTTAACGCTACAGGCTCAATTTTATCCCGTTCGGGCGTGCTCCGAATACCAGCTTGCTGCGCCTCTGACCCTTTTTCATCGTTCAACAACGTCGGTCCCGCATCTACCGCCTTTGCAGCGAGCTCCCGAACCTTCGATCTGGTTAAGGCCTGAACGCTAGCCTCACCAAACAAAAGCCCCTTCTCGCGCAGGAGGTGATCGGACCTGTTCGAAAATAGGTACGGGTACTGGGGGGGGCAGCATAGATGACACTGCGGCCTCCGTCTCAAGTGCTCCGAAAGGTCCTTCAATAAGCACTTTTGCTACCGGCAGACACACGCTATGAGCTTCCACTGCTTGCTTGATCCATGCGCACTCGCCCGTGAACATATCGGGTTCTACGTAAGAGGGGTGAACTACATCCATTGTAGCTGCGGAATCGCGAAGCACTCGGCACTCTTTCCCGTTCACGAGGAGGTCTCGCATGTAAGGCTCGAGAAGCTTCATGTTCTCGTCAGTGCTGCATATAGACAAAAACACGACTTGTGTTTTTGTTTCTGGACACTGCGCCGAAAAGTGACCCGGCTTCTGGCACGTATAACAAACGCGCGCTTGCCTCGTCTCGAACCGCTTTCTGCGTTCGGCTTCGGTTGCCGCCGTCTCCTTACGTTCGGTCGGACTGCTTTCACTCGCATCCGCACTACGTGTATCCCCCTTTGCTCTCATGGGTGTGAACTTCGGCCTCTCAAACTTGGAGCCAAATTCACCCTTTTGACCGTCCTTAGCTCCACGAGCCCGACGCGTCACAAACTCCTCGGCTAGCTCAGCGGCTCTAGCCACCGTACTAACGTCTGGCCTATCCAAGACCCAGTACCGCACGTTCTCAGGTAACCGACTATAAAACTGTTCTAGCCCGAAACACTGCAGAACTTTCTCATGGTCACCAAACGCTTTCTCTTCTTTGAGCCACTCCTGCATGTTTGACATAAGCCTGTACGCAAACTCTGTATATGACTCACTTTTGCCTTTCTCATTTTCCCGAAACTTCCGACGGAACGCCTCCGCTGACAGCCGGTACTTTTTTAGCAGACTCGATTTCACTTTGTCGAAATCCTCTGCCTCCTCTCTCTCCAAGCGAGCGACTACGTCGGCCGCCTCGCCGGGTAGCAAAGTGAGCAAGCGCTGTGGCCACGTTTCCCGAGAGAACCCCTGCTTCTCGCACGTTCGCTCAAAGTTAACCAGGAACAAACCAATGTCCTCTCCAAGCTTAAACGGCCGCATCAGGTCAGTCATTTTGAACAATACTCGTTCTCCTGCACCGTGTGCCTGACTTCCATTACGAGCGCGTTCCATCTCTAACTCGAGACGCTTCATTTCCAAAGCGTGTTGACGGTCGCGCTCTTCTTTTCTTTCTCTTTTTGTTCTTTTAGTTCGCGCTCCTGTTTCTCTTTTTGCTCTTTAAGTTCACGCTCCCTCTCCTCAATGGTCTCAAGGCATTCCGACAGCTCGTCATCCTCAGCTTCTAACTCAAGAATAGCCCTTAGCAGTTCTGGTTTTCTGAGTTTGTCTGAGACATCCAGACCCAACTCTCTTGCAAGCTCCAGCAATATCGGTTTGCGCAACGACTTCAAATCCATGGCTGCTCTGAATGCTGCTTTCTCTACTGCCTACTATTGTCTTGCCGCAAACTAACCCGGTAGCAACGACAACCACAATTACCAGCTCTGTTTCTAACGCTAACAAAAGCCTGGCAAAACTCAGAAGAAGAAAGTCCCGCACTCACCAAACCTTGCAGCCAAGACTTCAGCGCAGTCGTTCCGCTGCAGGCAACCAGTCATCACACAGGGCTCGTTGCACTGCTCCCGGATGGTCGTTGTGCTGCTCAGCCTACATTCAACCGCATCTCTTCGCTGCTGGCCTCCGTTGTCGCGATCCCACCGCTGGCAACCAGATGTTGTAATCGCACCGCTGGCACGAGTTGTTGTAGTCTCGGTGCTGACGCCCGTTATTGCCAATGGGTCGCAAGCCCCAAGGGTAGCGTTGGCCTGGCGGCCTGGGGCACTGGAAGCATCCGAAGGTCCCGGCAAAGCATGAGAAGACTGGTAACAGAACAACTTGTTTATTCTAACATAGCAAAAGAGCGGCCGGTCAGGTCGACCGAAGTGGAGAGACGGGAGAGCACGTAACTCAACAGTACAAATCGGAGCCTCCCCCTGGCGTCCGGGGGCAGCTGCTCTTATACTCTCGGCGTCGCGGTCCAAAAGGGAAGGTCACGGGATGAAGGTCACGGGATGAAGGTCACGGGACGGCGGAGCATGAGCCCACGACGGCGCGCACGGTCGAGCCGAGAGACCTGCTGAACCGAGTGTAGTGACGCATCGCCAACCCTCACTTGGGGAGCTCCGCTCCCCGGCTGCCGCGCTTTGACAAGCGTGGGCACACACACACACACGCACACACGAAGACACGTGGCACTGAAACACGCCTGGACACGCTTGGCGGGTAGGCGTTGCGGCGGCGTTGAACGGGCCAAAATGTCCGCCGCTTTGAACAAAGCCCCGGCGTCCGTTGCATCCGCGCCGGCATTACCGCGCGTTGTAGGCGAAACGTAACACTATGAACACCCACGAATCCTGGCAATCGATATTCGTCCTTCCTTTCGTCAGTTTCCTGAAGCGCTATAACGTCTGGTGGAGTCTTCATAGCGATGAGTCGAAGGACTAGATCAGCGTGCCGCGGTCGCATCGATCTGGCATTCCATTGCAGCATAAAGGGGCGAGGCTGCCGACAACTTTTAGAATTGTTTCCGGTAAAATGTCTAGTGAAGGCCGTTGAGAACAGGAACGAGGGCTTCCAAAAGTTGCTCTGCTGCTGATGCTGCTGGTGTCTGGCGACCGGCGATTGGAGATCTGACGACGTTGACAAGCATCTTCAGAAGATTGACAAGTTGCACATCGTCGTTGGCTGATACCGGTTTAGGTACTGTGTTTGCAGTGCTTTCCACTGTGGTCGAAGTCTCTGTAGATACTTGTTCCAAAGGTTTCGATGGACGCGCTGGCCACGATGTGTCTGAGAGGCAGAAGGTGCGCCCCCCTACTTTCCGATGTGTTGTGTCTTTGTCACTCTTTAAACGCGCTGCTTTTCCAGTCGCTGGGGCAGCACTACGGCGACGGGAGCTTCCATCTCCTGCTGCCTTCTTTTTGGCTTTCTGTTTTAGTGCCTTTAGTTCATTCTTCAATGAGGGACATCCTTTATTCGTTGCCAAATGGTCAGCATTACAGCTAGGGCACCGATATGCATGCCTGACTTTCACAGGAATCTACATGGTGATTCCCACCGCATTTGGTACAGACCAGATCTCTGGTGCAAAAGCCCTGAACATGACCAATCTTAAAACACTTATGACATTGCAAAGGCCGTGGTACGAAAGGTCGAACAGGATAGCGCACAAGTCCAGCCTTTATATGACTAGGCAGCTTTCCAGAGGCGAAAAGTATCTTGACAGACTTTGATGAGCCCAGCCTTCGAACGCTAATTATTTTGCATGGTGACGTGCAAACGATCATGTTCTTAAAAACGTCGTCTTTGAGATCCAAGTCCACAACAGATACGACACCAGCTGATATATGTGTACCCTGTGGTATGTAGGGACGCGTGTGGACCCCACAGATTTCAGACAAACCAAGTAGAGTTTGCACCATCTTGTCATCAGTTGAGTCAACAGCCATGACATTTTTCCAGGGGTTCACGCGAACCTGTTGGATTAGTCCAGGGGCAAGTTTGAAGACGAAATCATTAAGTTTCTGTCGAGAGATAGCATTCAGGCTTACCATCGCGTCGACGGGCATGAAAGCTACTGTTGTAGTCTTGATGGTGCTGTATAGGATAGTCCCTTCAATTGAGGACAATGCCGGAGACGTCCGTCTTGGACGGTGGTGCTTGACAGGTATGAAAGCATCCGAATCTTCCGATCTTGAGTCATAAAGCTCGGAATAAGTAGCGTCGGATCCTACTGCCGAACTGAGCCGCTTCCGAGCCGCGGGCGGTCTATGCTGACCGCCAGACGCGTCCAAAACCATACCTTCCATGGCAAGCTCCGCGGGGAGGATCTCCCAGCAAAGTAGGAGACTTCAGGGGTCAGCACAAACGTCGTTGCCTGTTACTGATGCACGAAAATAATATAAATAGAGAAAAACTGCAGCACCAGAAGAAAAAAATTGTAACTTATGTCGGTAGTTTTGAGGGACGCTTGCTATGTGACGCAGTAGGCGAAAAGCAGCTCGCGGCCGTGAGACGCAGTTAGTTTCGCGTGTACTGAATCTTACTGGGTCAAGTTCTTGACGATTTCTCTGATGCCAAACATTATTGTAATGTCGTTACTTTTTCGTATACTTTTGAGGCAAGCCCGCCGCGTCTGGCGTTGTGAGGCAGTTAGCGAAAAGCAGTTCGGCCGTGTTGACAAAGTTAGTTCGGCGTGTACCGAATCTCAGTGGGACAAGTTTGCGACGCTTTTTGTGGCCTCGCAACAACATATACCTTCTTTAGGTACTCACGCTTTTCGAAAACGCGACGAGCGATTGGCAGCAGTGATAACACGGAAGTGCGTTGCTAATTGCTCCGGCAGAACGCGCAAATGATAACGCTGAGGAGCTGAAAAACTAGCAACTTCTAAATCGAAAATTCTGCCTTCTGAACGACTGAAGACGGGCTTTGCACCCTCGCATTTGTCTTGCGCGCGAGTAGGAGGCATTCTCCGAGCGTCCAGCATGGTCTGGCTGAGAGCCTGTGGTGTGGCCACCTCTGTGTACGTAGTTAACCATCGGGTCGGCTGAGGACAAGTTGTTTTGGAAACGCGCAGTCGCCCGTGTAATTGTGGTGCTCTTAAAGTGCAGGAAATAAGGCCCGGGAATGGGGGAATACTTGGAAATAGGAGATGTTTTCGTGGTATGTACGGTATTCTTTGGGATGAGTCGGGTATTTTCTAAACCATGGTAGTAAAAGCGAATTGCTTTTGCTTTCAATGCCGCCCTTTCACCACTTTGGCGCGTTTCGCCTCTACTCGCAGTGTTCGTAAAGGTCTAAACACTAAAAGTACACATGCTTGTAGTTTATTTTTCAGCTGACGCCGTCCGGTGGAGCTTCCTACGGGAACTACTGCTGCTCACCTGGTGCCGCAACGTTGAACGAACGCAGAGCCCGGAACAGGCATTTGTGTAGAGCCAAATGAACGTTTACGCGTTTGACAAGGCGACTTCCGTCCACTTTATGAAATTGTGAGTGACACAGATACGATGGAGGCGTCTAACGATCGTTCACAATGATTTTTACTAAATAATAAAACGAAAACGAAAGTAAATCGAAAACCGCGCCTCCGTTCGCTATTTATTTCGCCAACCTGCGACAGCGCGTCTGACGCACGAGAAGTGGTTTGTCGCGAGGAAGGTTGGCGCTATCTTCTGCAGCACTCGCGGGAGCGCGGTTCCGCGCCAAAGCTGCGCGTCTCCTCCTCATCTCCTTCCAGCCCGCCTTCAACTCCTCCACGGTCTCGCAGAAGATCCCCCTCCCTGCATACACTGTGGCGACCGGCCGAACACCAATTACATCTTGTGGATATGCCACCTGCGCCCTCCTAGACTTCCTTATCCCACCTCTTTATCCCTACCACCAAACTTCGGGTGGCTGACTACATATCAGGAACAGGAATACCTCGCAGCGTACATCTCAACCGCCATCAAGCACGCTGACAGAGACGGCCTGGACTGAGGCGACCTGCTCGGTAATCCACTCAGCGACACTAAAGTTTTCTCACTGTCTCTCTCCTCTTCCTCATCCATCGCAACCTGCGATCGAGCACGAGACGTTCATTTGAGGGATCGCCAGTCGTTGGTGCGCAGGCTCCAGTAAGAGCGGGCGCAAGAGAGAAATTCTGGGGGCGTTTGCTCCTTGAATATATGACCCTGCCTAGGTACTACGAAGGAAGTTTCTTAGCGCGTGTTGTAGGCGTGTGTCCCTGGGCGTGCCGGCATTGCGGAGTGGAGTCAAAGTAGGTGAAGCAGCGGGCTAAGTCGTGGCGGATCGTAGCTTTCTCGCGCGTTACGGCGATGTACCTTGTAAATAACATGACAGATGTTTCTGTGGGAGCAGTAACGACCGTAGTGGTATATTGAAAATCTAGCAACCTTAGCAACCGTGGTTGAACGCAAATGGCTGAAAGGCCGCCGTTGACGATGACTGATCCAGTACCAGTGCCGCAGGCGCGAGAAATCCTGTCCGACGTACCTTCAGAGGCAAAGTTCTGACGGGTGTTGCAGAAGTTGCGGGGCGCGGCAGTGTTGAACTTAGCGTCACAAGTGGGCGGCTGGACGTAATTATATTTATTCAATCGTGTTTTTCACTAATTGCAACAACGTGTCATTCTTTCGCATTATTGGCGGCGCCTCCAGGAAACCAAAGCGGCAACAGGGACACCAAAGCTAGAACCCGGACTGGTCCGTGGGTTGGGGGCTCGCCGAGGCCTGCGCGTGCCAGGGGTGTATAAGATCGGCTGTCCCCTATCGCGGACAGCCAATTTTTTATGCGGACACCCCGGGACACGCTTCGACCTCCGCGGCCCCAGCCCACGTGCCACCCTGCTTCCAGCTTTGATCCCCCCGCTAGCCCTTGGGGTGCCCTGGAGATCCTGCGCAGCCTGCTTTACTATAATCCCAGGTGCTCTACTGAGGCCTCCGTTTGCCGGTTACATGTGCCCTCCTAGAGCACTACTTGTAAAAAATCCAATCTATCGTCGCGACGAAAAAAGCAACCCGCGATTTATACAACACCAGTCAGAACCTTGCCCCTTCAGACACAGCGATCACCAACATAAAACAACATAAAAGGGGGTTAACCGGTGGATAACCTTCTGATCTTTCCGTACATTGCTAAGACTGCCAAGATTGGAACCTGCACGCCTGAGTTAGATGAATGCGCGATATTGTACAGGCATAGGAACGAAAATACGTGTCTCATGGTCGAGGCATGGCATACCAATAATGGTGGAAGTGCGTGCGTGAGTCAGCCTTGATTACCTTACATAAGAAAGATATCAAATGCCTTAAGAGTTACCTCTCACGTAGATCAGCACGTGCACCCGGTTTACACGTGGTGCTACCTTTCCAGAGCATGCGCAGATGAGTTTTGTGTCTTCCTTCTTTTTTAGCCTCAGTGCTTCCTTCAGTTGAATGCCGGCGTTCCTGTTGTCCACCCCTCTTGTGTCTGTGTCTGCATGCCTCACCCCTTCTTTGCATTATGGATGAAATAATTTCACGGCTTTCAGTCTAGTCGATCTTCATGGTGCATTTCAGGTACAACAACGACAGAAACGCAATATTTGACCCGTAAAAAGCTCGGGTAATTGTCATCGCCATGTTATGAACATGCGTTGAAGAACCGAGCAATTTATTTCTTCTGTTCGATGTTCGTACATCGAGATCGAGAAAAAATCGGCAGAGACCCTTCAGGCTGTTTACGTGTGGGAATGCGAAAGCATTATAGTCTCATTGGCGATTATCTTTTCTTTTTTCTTTTTTTTCTGCGCCTATCTTGTCCGCGAAAGCTCTCGCCTGCGTATTCTATAAGAGCAATCTTTAGCTCGGGCCCTACTCCGACGCGGCCTATTCAAACAAATGTAAAAAGCAAATACTTTTTTTCCTGAAATAACCCCTGAACTGTATTTAATGAAATTTATTGCATTTGAGAGAGAAAGTTAAATTCTAGTGACTGTTGGAAGCGGAATTTCGATTTAGGGCCTGAATTTTGTTAAAAAGATTTGCAAAAACTCGCAAGTTCGAAAAAATAGAAGCACGAAGTTTACTAATTAATAGCTCTGTGTCAAAACAGATATCGCACTTCTGTAAACGGCATCTGTTAGATCTATGAAAGCGGGTAAATTTGATATGTCATTTTATATCTTCCGTGAATTTCTTACGTTGTGTACAAGAGTTCTACAAAAGCTGTATTTCCATACTGCTAAATTTTTTTTAGATTCATATGTAAGGCATAAATTTTGTCCGCTTTAGATGTACTATTAGATGCAATAATCAGAATTGTGATATCATTTTTCATTGCTGAGTTACAGAGTTGTAAACTTCATAGTTTTGTTTTATGAAAATTTTCGCTTTTTACCAACTTTTAATAAAAAAAATGACGAGCTAAATCGGAAATTCACAACCAACAGTCACTAGATTGTAAGTTTTTCTTTATTTTAATGCAACAAACCTTGCCAAATTTGGTGCAGTTGCCAAGAAAAACGAATTCTCCTTTTACATGTATTTAGATAGGAGCACCCGAGCTAAAGCTGAAGCTAAAACGCGCCAACCGTTCAAACGCGCTCGCTTGCCCGTGAAGAGTTCGTAACTCGAAGGAATGCTCAGCGGCATTCAGTTGGACATCAATGCTTTGTATTTCGCGCACTCATGACGTGGCGCCACCTGCTGTCGAGTGGCTACGCAGTCACGTGCCCAACAGAGGGCGCACTCACCTTTAGTCAACCAGAACCGTGGAGCCGCCGAGGGGTCGGGGTCGATACCGCCGGGACCAGAAGTTCCCTCACATTACTTTCAAAAGCATTACTTTAATTTGTTTGCATGAACCTTCCTGAGAAATTTCACGTCAATTCGGGTATTCTTTATGGGGTTTTGCTCTTTGCCGTCGGCCATTTTCTCGTGCCATCATTCGGTCACGCCGCCGGCTACAACGCCGGATTTTCATGTAATGGGGCATATAACGCTTTCGCATTAAAAATGAGAAATCATGTAGACTGGGCGCTTTTTCGTTCCAGGAAACCTGGATAATTCCTGTTTTTCTCTTGAATCATGCTGCATTTGGCAACCTTACAATCTGAAAATAGATGTAGCATTTCAGCTGTCATCATCCGTGATGTAAATGTATTAATAAGATACACGTCTTTAAAGAAGGCTGTTTTATATTTTCTCAGCTAATTGAAACCGTTCTTGATTTCGCAATAACAAATAATCGCAGCAAAACTGACGCAATATTTATGGATTTCAGCAAAGCATTCGACAATATTTTCCACAAAGAATTACTTTACAAATTAAGTGAAGTACTCACAGTATACAAGTCATAACGTTCTTGTCAGCCTACCTAAGGTACCAGTAGCAATGCGGTAATTACAAAGACCACTCTTTAGAACGACTTTCAGTAGACTGGCGTTCCACAGGGGATCCGTGCTTGGGCTGCTTTTATTTCCGTGTTCATTCTTGGCAAAGTAACAAATATTTCGGTTAAAATGAAATTGTACGTGGATGAATGTGTTATTTACGCGATCAAAAGTGCTTCCGACCGACACAAGCTGAATCAGGACCTCCAGAGAATTACTGAATAGCCTCAATTTCAACAAACGAAAATCAATTTTCAAAATACTGTTTTTGTGACTCTTACTCTAAAACGAGAACCTTTCAAATTTTGCAATTCTGGAAATAATCTGCTCATTGCTGAAACAACTCACTTGAAGCACTTTGTTCGAAGCACATTGACAACGTTACAGCTAACTCAAACCGGATACTGTTCTGTCTCCAAAGAACTTTAAATTGATCAACCCCTTCTCTTCGGTTGCTAGTCTATAAAAATGTTGTCTCACCACTAGTATACTATGCTTCTACTATCCGGGACCCTTTTACTAAAACTCACATTAACAAAACAACGAAAATCCAAGAAAGGCTGTCCCCTTTACATAAAGCAGTGTTGGACGATCTTCAATAACAACTCTTTTGAACAAGGCAAACTTACCTACTTTGTCCTAAAGAAATCGTTGTTCCTCTCATTTTACCAATTAATTAATGAGCACTAAAACGGAGATACTTGAAAAGTAATCTCCTCGTTATTTGCATATGCCACCAGACAAATCAATATTTGAACTCTATCTCCCTCTCGCACATGCGCTCATTGCTTCACGTACTCCTCCTTTTCTAGAGTTTTTAACAAGTGGAACAGTCTTGCCACTTGCTTGTTCACCAGCCTGCTTTTTTTTTTCAAGTTTGCATTGAAGTCGCCCATGACTGCAGTATACTGAGTTTGCACTTTTCGCATCACTATTTCAACATCTTCATAAAACTGTTCCATTTCTTCATCATCGTGACTGGAGGTTGGAGCGTAGGTTTGTGCTACCTTTATTCTGCACGTTCTATTCAGCTTTATACCTTTGTTCAGCAGCAAAGTTCTTCACCGAATGTTGGCTGTTTTGTTTCGAAACTATAGCCGTTACATCGTGTTTTTTTTTTCTTTTGTATGCTGTGATTTGTTTCCGTATTTCATACTTGCCAACATTTATGATGTAGTAAAATGACGGATTTCTATACCTTGTTTTACGATTGTCGTATAGTTTAACGTGTGATTTTTATTTGCGTCTTTTAATAGAGTTACACTGATCTCAAAAGGATGCCCCTAACGGAGTGTCCTTTTTATTGTCAATGGAATTTTTTTTTAATCACCCATGACATATAGTAATATTCTACTTCTTGAGCTAGTAGAATCCGAGAAGCAGTCATTACTTCGGCAAAAAGTGAAAATGAATATTTGACTTATGAACAAATTTTGTCTAAGTTATAAAGTAATTACTTTAAACCGCATATTACAATTTACGAATTGCAGCCGGTGACGTTTAAAGTCGTACCTACTTAGAACAAATTCTGAGCTTGACAACAATTCCGAGATATGCGTTCCCAAAGTTTACGATGAAAAGCATTGGTGTACCAGTTACTTTTGAGCTTCAATGCATAAAAAGGAATTTTTTTAAAAAGTGAGTGGAACAATGGTTCACTTTTACCGCAAGTTTGATTTGCGCTTATCTCATTACTGACGATAGTTTCAAAATGTGCCTAAAGTGGATGTGCCTTCAATCACGGGCTTCAATTCGTGTATTGCAGTATGTGCGCAAAAATAATTTGTTAAAAATTTCATTAGTGAATTTGTTTGGGCAGTTAATTATGTGTATTGATTTCCATTGTAAGTTTTGAATACCTCTTCGAGTATTCCAACTCAAAAAGTACAGTTATACTAAAAGCCACAAGCGATTTTTAGAATTCTGGTAACCTTAAACAAAACACGAGGTATAGTAGTAGAGCGATCTTGAGAGCCCTACGTTTTGGACCTGCTAGGCTATTTTGACCTACCGACAGCAGCGCCAGCTCTAAAATGGCAAGTTATATTTTGTCCGCCTTCCCATGGATATCTCACAATGAACACTACCCCGTTTTTTCGATGCAAATTATATTTAGATGCGAATATAGAGAAACGTGCCTACAGTAAAAAAACAGGTAATTTATTTTTATTCAAATGTGTGCGCCCTGACAAATGAAACAAGTTTTCGTATTCTCGCAATGTATTACTTGGCTTCGGGGGTAGTATTTCTTAAATTTCAAAGGGACTGACAGCCAATTTTCATGCTACCTATTTTTTTAATGCAATGAAAAGCTTACGGACAGAGTGTCTAATCACGAAGCGGTAACGCGGGAAACGCCCTGGAACATTTTTTATCAGAATTTTTCGATCTGGAGTGAGGATGTAGTCGTTCACTGGAAGCATGCGGGAAACAGGGATGGGTGAGCGCGAAGGCTTTCTTTCCTATTGTCGTCCCGAGTTATTTCTATGCCTACCCAACAAGAAATTTGTCCGTTCGTCTCATAAGCCTAATACAATGTTTCATACCCCCGTAAACAATGGCTCATACCCCCGCAGGAGGGTTTCTAAGGTCGGACCGCGAGCGTTTCGCGCAGGCATATGTAGCTGCGATGCCCCAGAAGGCTTTCCTGTTGTCATCATGAGTTATTTCTATGCCTACCCAACAAGAAATTTGTCCGTTCGTCCGCTAAGATGAATACAATACGGCTCATGCCGCCATAAACAATGGCTCATACCCCCCAGGAGGGTTTCTGTGGTCGGACCGCGAGCGTTTCGCGTAGGCATATGTAGATGTGATACCCCGGAAGGCTTTCCTATTGTCGTCCCGAGTTATTTCTATGCCTACCCAACAAGAAATTTGTCCCTTCGTCACATAAGCCGAATACAATATGGCTCATACCCCCATAAGCAATGGCGATAACCCCGCAGGAGGGTTTCTGTGGTGGACTGCGAGTGTATCGCGTAGGCATATGTAGCTGTGATACCCCGGAAGGCTTTCCTATTATCGTCACGAGTTATTTCTATGCCTACCCAACAAAATATTTGTCCGTTCGCCACGTAAGACGAATACAATATGGCTCATACCCCCATAAACAATAGCTCATACCTCCGCAGGAGGGTTTCTGTGGTCGGACCACGAGCGTTTCGCGTAGGTATATGCAGCGGTGTAACCCCAGAAGGCTTTCCTGGTGTCGTCACGTGTTATTTCTATGTCTACCCAACAAGAAATTTGTCCGTTCGTCACGTAAGACGAATACAACATGGGTTATACCCCATAAACAATTTCTAATACCCCCGCAGGAGGGTTTCAGTGGTCGGAGCACTAGCGTTTCGCCTAAGCCGTTTCGCCTTAAGACCACAAACCCCTTTTCCAGTGTTCCTACCATTCATGGAGCGGCCATGGCCTCCCAGGAGTGCGCGAGCAAATCTCAAAGGCTATCAAGCGGCGCGCCCGGTTTCTTGCAACACCTCTAGATGGAGCTCGCCTCCGCCGCATTGCAGCCCACGTATGCAAGAGGCCACGTTTCTAGCAGAACGCTCGCCTTCGTGCACAGCGTCCACCGCCAGCGTTTCCCGGAAAACATTACGGTTACGTAAGCTGCAGGCAGTTGCCGGGAAGCTTGAGAAGCAGTCAGGCATCTTTGAATGCTATCGCGTTCCACTCTTAAAGGCAAAGTGTAAGCGTCCTCCAACTTTTTTTCGTTGCTCCATGCTCGGATCAGTTGAAGTGAGTGTGGCGGAAGTCACGTGACTTTTTTCGCAAAGCAGCACTGGGACTGGTGTGCCAGATATCAACATTGACATAACAACCCGGCTCCTGAAGCTCTCGTTGTTGCTATCGGCCTCTCAAAAGTGAGATAAAACTTTTCGGCACGTGTCTTTCTCGCAGCACATTCTGATCACGAGACAAGGTGACTTTGGGGTGTGGTGTTTAAGCTTTAAAGCTGTGTTTTGGGTCTGTGAGTGTGAGGGGCAGCCAGCAACAGACACTTAAGCAACCACGACGCGGGTCTTCGTCGTCTTCTTCAACGTGCCACGGAAAAACTCAGGAGTGCGGCTACTGCACTAAAGCTGTTAAGCCCACACCACACGTACGATTGCGGACGCGCGCAAGCTCACGTCTACGCGCCTTGTGCCTGCCGCGCTTCGCGAGGAATTGTGGTTGGCATCGCGCTCACTTGGATGCCTCATTGACGCCTTGGCAGACGCCACTTCGTATTTTGTTACTGACAGTTAAGCCCAGACCACACGTACGCTTGCGGACGCGCAAGCTCGCGTCTAGGCGCCTTGCGAGGAATGGTGGTTTGCACCTACAAAAACGCGCTTCCGTGCGCGCAACAGCACGCGTTCACTGGGCTCACTCAAGAGGTGTGCACCATGTCGGTTTCGACTGGCGGCGGCGTGGCGGTCGTTTCTAGTCGGCGGCGGTGGCGCACGGCCATTTTTTTGTTGGCGGCGGCGTGGAAATCGAAACCACAAACTTAAAAAGCCGTTTCCCTACATTCTTCTTTATAAAATGGTTAAAAATTCTCGCCTTTTCATACTAAGGGTTGAGAGAAGCGAACACAGAAGTGATGAAGGGAAGGGAAATACCAAACGTTTTATGAGTTTTCTGCTTTTCAGCTGGCATATATATATTTTTTTTTTAATTGGGCACATATCTAAAAGCGTCTATGTTGAGTTTGTATATTCCTTTCGCCACGAATATGCAGAGCCTTGGTGTTGCGTTGTAGCCGCAATTATTTTCTTTTTTGCTATGTCTCGGTTTATACGAGATATTTTTCTATTGAGCAAGTGAATGCGTCTAAAATTGCCAAGCCACCACCGACGCCCGTGACAGTCTCTACTCCCTTAAACAAACGTACACCCATTGGGTCGTACCTTGCCACACAACGATAATCGTCATCTGTCTTGCTTGCGCTTCCTTTCTTGAAAACGCTGCGCTCGCTTCATTCCTGTCGAGTATGTTCTGTCGTGCTGATAACGCGCATGGCACTCGTGACTTGGAAGTACCAGGCTCACAGCGTTAAAGAAAGGAAGTGCGAGCAAGACAGATGAAGATTATCGTTGTGTGGCAAGATACGACCCAATGGGTGTACGTTTGTTTAAGAGTGTAGATATGTTAACCTTGCTTCCACTTGTTCTGAATGAGATTGTGTTTACACAATGTGATTTAGGTAAGAAAAAAACAGACTTCTATGACCAACTTTTGCTGGGTTCAGCGCATGAGCTGTCAATCAATCAGCATATGTTATTACGCACCTTCTCGACTGGACTACAAGTGAAATCACTTGTTCTGAATATTAATCATCTTTTGCTTATGTAACTTTACTGATAACGTCCTTTTTACCTGAAGAAAAAAGAAGAATCAGCATACTTTTCTTGTGCAGCAGGTGAACATTTTTTTTTTTTTTTCAGCTGAGACATGCTAGGATGCGGTATAAAACGAATCTCCTCAATTTGTTAACTCATCATCACCAGGTTGAATGAGCGAACTGTGGATTAATAGAAAGTCAGGCATTGCTCGAATGCACAATTAGTTCCGAAAAAAAGAATGTTATTTTTTTAACCTGCACGTCGAAACTGTTTTATATTTCAGTGCAGCTATCGCTGTCAGTGCATTCATTTTTTATATGAATGCTTCGAAGAAACGGCACCATGCAGTAGACAGGTAAAGATATCTTTTTACATGTATAAATGTAGAAAAACTCCTTTATGCAACGGCCGGAATAATGCCAAATCTCTGTGAATTCCTAAGCCCCGTTGAACACCAGCTGCTGCCTAGAGGACGTGTTCGAATAGGGCTCCTTCTGCAGCTACGCAGTCCCGTGTCCGCTTTATCACATCTTCAGTGCCTTTCTTGATGACCGACTCGGGAATCGTACGGCAGGCATCCGTAATCCTCGCCATGAGCTAATCTGACGTCCGTCTTGATAATCTGAGCACGACCTTTCACATAACCCCAAATAAGAAATCGAGTGGAGAGAGGTCAGGTGACCTAGCCGGCCAATTTACAGGCCCGTGCCTTCCAATATATATTGCGCACGAAACGTCGCATCCAGCCAGTTTCGGGCTCGGTAGCTGCTGTGTGCTGGTGCTCCGTCTTGCTGATTCCACAGAAGTTGAGAACGGGACAGCGGTACTTCGCTAAGAAACTCATCACCCACTCCTTCAAAGATTTAGTCCACGTAACGCTGCGCAGTCAGACTATGATCGAAAAATATGAGACCGATTATTGCACCGGCGTAAATTCCGCACAACTCATTGAACGACCACTGGTATTGGTGACGATTGCGTTTGACCCAGTGTGGATAAGAGTGACTTCAATAATATGCATTATGGAAATTTACCTACACACACACACACACACACACACATATATATATATATATATATATATATATATATATATATATATATATATATATATATATTGTAACGGACAGTTAAGGGAATTCGGATAAAACTATTTATTGTGGGCGAACTTGTGCCCTGGCGGTAAATAAAAAGCACTGCCGCGTTCTAAACGGAAGATCAGGAAGGCCTTCTTCTCTCTCGAGCGTCACTTCACCTCGTCTTCTTCTTGTAGACGCCGACAACGGCCACCTGCGATGCTAGTGCGTGCGGCGAAAACACGTGCCATTATTTCGCCGTCTTTTTCTCCAATGCGCCGTTGTCGTCTTGAGGGGGCGCACGAACCTGCGCGCGTTGTTTAAATGTTTCTGCCTTGTATCATTATCCCCCCCCTCCAAAACGCATCGTCCCGATGCGTAAAGCGACGAAATCGTTCACAAGCAGTTGTCCATACTAAAGTGGTATATGGCACAGAATAGATGTTTGGTCGAATATTCACTGCCTGTCATAATATGGCTTCAGTCTGACCACATACATGTACAGTTTCTGTGCGACGCCGGCATCGTGATGAGCTCACTTGTCCTTCTGGCGTAACTTCGTAGTTCAGGGGACTGATGCGGTAAGTACTCGGTAAGGGCCGAAATAACGGCGCAAAAGCTTTTCGGACAGGCCGCGCGTCCGCACGGGGGTCCACACCCATACTCTGTCGCCTGGTGCATACTCGACTTCCCTTCGCCGCAGGTTGTAACGGTCCGCGTCGATGCGCTGCCTTTGTTGAATGCGATGTCGCGCCAGCTGACGTGCTTCTTCGGCCCTCTGTGTAAAGTCACTGATGTCAGGGTTCTGTTCTGTACTGTCGCTGACAGGCAGCATTGCATCCAAGGGTGTGGTAACTGTTCGACCAAAAACAAGTTGGAATGGCGTTACTTGAGTGGTCTCTTGAAATGCGGTATTGTAGGCGAATGTCGCATAGGGTAGGATCTTGTTCCATGTACGGTGCTCTAAGTCTACGTAAATTGACAACATATCGGTCAGCGTCCTGTTCAATCGCTCAGTTAAACCGTTTGTTTGAGGGTGATAGGCAGTTGTTTTCCTGTGGCTGGTATGAGTCAATTTCATGATGGATTGCGTCAAATCTGCTGTGAAAAGTTCCTCGGTCCGTGATAATAATTGCAGGGGCACCGTGTCGTAATACTATCTTGGTGACAAAGAATTCAGCCACTTCAACAGCCGTTGCACTTATTAGAGAGGATGTCTCGGCATATCGGGTTAGGTAATCGGTGGCTACAACAATCCATCGTTTCCCTGATGACGATGTCGGGAAGGGACCAAGCAAGTCCATTCCTACTTGTTCGAACGGGGCTCCTGGGGGTTCTATTGGTTGAAGGAGGCCTGCGGGTTTTAATGGAGGCGTTTTGCGTCTTTGGCAATCCCGACATGTTCGTACATAATGCTGTACTGAATTCAATAGCTTTGGCCAGTAGTACTTAGCATGAATTCGGGGGAACGTTCTGCTCACTCCGAGGTGTCCTGCTGATGGGTCATCGTGACAGGCTTCTAAGATTTCCGATCGCAAAGCTGAAGGAACGACGAGTAGAAATTTTTCTGTGCTGTGCTCAAAATTTATTTTGTACAGGACGCCATTTCTCATCACATACGATGACAATCCCCGGCAGAAAACTCGCGGAACATGGACGGGGTGTCCCTCGAGGTGCCTGATGAGTAGGAGCAACTCGGCGTCAGACTGTTGGTGTTCGGCCATCTCAGATGTGGTCACGGCTCCAAGAAACGGAAAGTCGTGTCCATCTTTCTCAGGAGCAGATTCGTATGGCGCACGTGATAAACAATCAGCGTCACTGTGCTTGCGACCTGACTTGTACACGACCGTTATGTCGTATTCCTGCAGCCTTAGACTCAATCTAGCAAGTAGTCCAGAAGGATCTTTCAGGTTTGCAAGCCAGCACAATGAGTGATGGTCACTGATTGCTCGGAATGGTCTACCGTATAAGTATGGTCGGAATTTTCCTATGGCCCATATTACTGCGAGGCATTCTTTTTCGGTGGCTGAATAGTTGGTTTCAGCCCTCGAAAGAGTGCGGCTAGCGTATGCAATCACTCTTTCCTCTCCGTTTTGCCATTGAACGAGGACGGCACCGAGCCCTAAATTGCTGGCGTCTGTGTGGATGTCTGTTTCCGCTTCATCATCAAAGTGCGCAAGGACCGGGTGGTTTTGAAGTCGCCGTCGCAGCTCATTGAATGCATCTTCTTGTTCACTGGGCCATACGAAAGGCATATCTTCTTTCGTTAATCGCGTTAACGGCTCGGCAATCTTCGAAAAATTTTTGACGAAACGCCTGTAATAGGCACAAAGTCCTAGGAATCGCCGAACGGCCTTTTTTTCGGTTGGTCTAGGAAACTTTTCTACTGCTGCGGTCTTCTCAGGGTCAGGACGGATGCCTTCGGAGCTAATCACATGGCCGAGGAAAAGGAGCTCATGGAAGCCGAGGTGACATTTTTGTGGCTTTATCGTCAGCCCTGCTGAGCTTTGAGCACAGTCCTTAGTCGTTCCACATGCTGAGCAAAGGCGGTAGAAAAAATCACGACATCGTCAAGATAAACCAGACAGGACTGCCACTTTAACCCTGAGAGCACAGTGTCCATCATCCGCTGAAAGGTGGCAGGTGCGGAACAGAGGCCGAACGGAAGTACTTTGAATTCGTATAGTCCGTCTGGTGTCACGAATGCTGTCTTCTCACGATCCCGTTCGTCCACGTCTATTTGCCAGTATCCGCTTTTGAGGTCAAGAGAGGAAAAGAATTGCGCATCCCGTAGTCTATCGAGGGCGTCATCGATCCTCGGAAGTGGATAGACATCCCGCTTTGTGACGACGTTTAGCTTCCGATAATCAACGCAGAAGCGCAAGGTCTGATCCTTTTTCTTTACCAGCACCACAGGCGAAGCCCACGGGCTGGTCGATGGCTGAATTACATCGTCTCTAAGCATTTCTTCGACTTGTTTGCTGATGGTCTCTCTCTCCTTCGGTGACACTCGGTAGGGATGCTGGCAAATAGGTCTCACAGCTTCGTCGACAATGATACGGTGTTTGGCGATGGATGTTCTCTGGACTTTCGATGTCGTTGAGAAACACGAGGCGAATTCTCGTACAAGGCTCTCTATTTGCTGCTTCTGGCTCGTGCTGCTTCGATGTTGACTGATGCGAGTATGGAGTCTACGTTGTCGGACTCCAGTAGTGCAGCATCGGAAGAGCTCAAATCCGTAATCTGTTCATAATCGTTAAGGCGGGCCATGACGGTTCCCTTCGCAACATGCTGGACTTCATTTCCAAAATTAGTCAGGAAGACATTTGAACACCCGTCACGCAGCCGAACAAGGCCCCTTGCCACACAGATCCCTTTTTCGAGTAAGAGTCCAGTGTTACTGTCTGCTATTCCTTCATAGTCGCTGAATACGCTGCTTCTTACGGCGACAGCTATGCTGGATCTTGGGGGTATCGTGACGTCGTCGTCTATAATCTGAAGAGCATCAAATTGTTCTTCACACTCGAACGTCGCGATGGCGTGCTTCGTTGAGAACGACACACAGGATTCCTGCAAGTTGATAACTGCACCGTTCGCCTGCAAAAAGTCCATTCCAATAATTAAATTCCTTGAGCACTCTGATAGGACAATGAAACTGGCGACGTATGTAAAGCCGCGTATTCCGATTCTTGAAGTGCACCTGCCCACCGGGTTGATAAGGTGTCCACCGGCGGTTCGAATTTGGGGTCCTCTCCAAGGAGTCAGCACTTTTTTCAGTCTTCTGGCAAGTACTTTGCTCATAACGGAATAGTCTGCGCCTGTGTCTACTAAAGCAGTAATTTCGCAGCCGTCTATAAACACGCGTAAATCGGAAGCTACGTCACTCTTTTCGCAACTGTTCTCGTGTCCGTCGTTATATTTCAGAATCAGCGCTGGAGGCTCCGTTCTTGCGTCGACAGCGGCCTCACCTCCACAGGTCGCCGGTATTAGTTTTCCCGACGTGGGCTTTGGGGGCGTCGCCTTGGGGAGCTGGTGGATGGACGCGGGCTTGGTGATCGGTACCTCAGTGGCACTGTTGACCGAGGTTGGTGTTGCTGTGAAGTCTGC
This sequence comes from Dermacentor andersoni, assembly GCF_023375885.2. Classification (NCBI taxonomy): domain Eukaryota; kingdom Metazoa; phylum Arthropoda; class Arachnida; order Ixodida; family Ixodidae; genus Dermacentor; species Dermacentor andersoni. Next base: position 182,174,405 of record NC_092817.1, on the reverse strand, counting down.
GGGCTTTGGCGCGTTGACAAATACTCCTGGATCTCGAAAGGGCGTTCACCGTTTCTTGGGCAAGGAGCGTTTACGGAAAACCCCCGAAGTCCTGCTCTGCGGTATTCGCACATCCTGTAGAGATGACCAGCTTCGCCGCAGTGGTAGCACAGCGGGATTCTATCAGGAATGCGCCATATGTCAGCCTTCCGGAATCTCGTCTCCGGCGGAGACGGCAAGAACCGAGGTTCGGGAACATGCGCAGTTGCGGCGACGAAAGTACGTCCTGGAGATCCTCTGAGTACCTCGGCGTACGATACCGTCGGCCGTACCGGTGACGACGCTTGCGGCTGTGCTGGCGGGTGCTGTTCGCGGACTGCTTGTCTCACTTCTTCGTGAACCACTTCTGCTAACGAAGAGACCGCTGTGGGGCCGTTGTTCAGCTGTTGCCTCTGGAGCTTTTCTCGAACCACAGATCTTATGAGTTCTCGTAAGACCTCGACGCTGTTCCCGAACATTGCTGACATTGCATCCATAGAAGTGACGTTCATATCGCGGTTGTAGAGTCTCGCACGCTGTTGAAGAGTCCTTTCCATAGTTGTCGCCTCGGAGCGGAATTCGGCGACGGTGCGTGGAGGGCTGCAAACCAAACCAACAAAAAGCTCCTGCTTCACACCGCGCATCAGGTGCCGAAGCTTCTTGTCCTCGCTCATGCTCGGGTCGGCCCGGCGGAATAAACGGGACATACCTTCGAGATACATTGCCACGCTTTCGTTGTTTCGCTGGCTTCTTGCTTGCAAAGCGGCTTCAGCTCTTTCCCGGCGGTCTGTGCTCGGATACGTGGCCAACAGCTCCCGTCGGAAGTCATCCCACGACCGGAGGACAGCTTCGTGGTTTTCAAATCACGTTCGCGCACAGTCTTGCAACGCGAAGTAAACGTTGCGGAGCTTCCGATTTTCGTCCCATCCATTGTAGTCAGCGACGCGCTCGAAGCCCTCCAACCAGTCCTCGGCGTCTTCGAAGGTGTCGCCGTGAAAAGGCTCGGGCGTTCGCGGCTGATCAACAACGATGCGTGTTGAGGCTGTCTGGGATGTCATTTCGGTGTTGTTTGCTGCTGCTATTATGGTCTGCTCCGGCAAAAGAGGAAACTCGGGCGGCTCACCACGTAGGCGACGGCTCGTGCGCTGGTGGACAGGCGTAAGCTCGTTGGGTCTGAGACGGCGTGGTTCCGGGCTGCTTTCTCCAACTCGAATTGGGCTGGAAATCATTACCCAGCGCCTCCACCAGAATTGTAACGAACAATTAAGGGAATTCGGATAAAACTATTTATTGTGGGCGAACTTGTGCCCTGGCGGTAAATAAAAAGCACTGCCGCGTTCTAAACGGAAGATCAGGAAGGCCCTCTTCTTCTCTCTCGAGCGTCGCTTCACCTCGTCTTCTTCTTGCAGACGCCGACAACGGCCACCAGCGATGCTAGTGCGTGCGGCGAAAACACGTGCCATTATTTCGTCGTCCTTTCCTCTAATACGCCGTTGTCGTCTTGAGGGGGCGCACGAACCTGCGCGCGTTGTTTAAATGTTTCTGCCTTGTATCAATATATATATATATATATATATATATATATATATATATATATATATATATATATTTGCGACCTTCCTCTTGTTGCCATTTGCAGATCTCGAGGCAAGAATTATGTTTACCTTCTGCTCGTTAAAGAAAGACATGGCGACTGAGCCAAGAAACAAAACGCACCTTTAGACATTTGCACTGACGTTGTCAATTCGCTTTGGTAATGATAGGTTCTGTGGCAAAAAAAAAAGAAAATACCATCCGTGCACTTTCTCTACGCTAAGACAAGAGCTATCACAGCCTGTTTCCAACTAACACCAAACGCGACGTGTTAATTCGGCCGGGGCGCGGCAAATAAGACGCTATATTTAGATCACGGTGCTTTTCTTTATTTCCTTTATTTCGACCTGGATAACTCAGAGGGAGCCCGTTCGAAGGCGCTGCTTTATGACGTGGATGGGAGAGCAGTCACGTGGTAGTCTTCATATTTCGCAGTGTTTATTTAATAATCGTAAAAGATTAGTACGCAATTATTACGTCGCTGAAAATACCGCAGTTAGATGTCCCTTGGTTGTGCCTACTAATGCCTCATTGACACTTTGATATTTAGGGTAGTACGTCTCGAGCTAGATAATTAATTACAATGACCTAATTAAATCTCAATAACGAAAAAATTATACTGGCAGCCACTCCACTGTACTGTAAACAATGTGCACTAGATTTTCTTCGAGTAACGCATTCCTCTTTTTTAAATATTGGTGATTGATAGTTAATGGGGACACCCTGTATATACTTAAGACCTCTGCATGCAATTGACGATGTTTCCATCCCTAATAAATGTTGTGAATTCTTAGAAGCGTTTTTTTCGTGAGTCGTTAGTATGGATTACTGCAAAGAGAAGCAATACTGAGACACATATCATTCACGTGTATTTCACACGACATTGATAAAAGACTCTGCCGAAGGGGTCACTGAAATCTATAGCTTTTTTTCATAGTCAAAAAAGCACGCAAATCAATTTGAAGCGTGAACATACGACATATTCATTCTCTAGGCATAGGCTATCCATACCTTTAGAAATAATTTTTAATTGGCTACCCTCTTCTCTTTAAAAAATATAATGAAATTAGTCCTGTGTACATATATATTGTCGCAGCACTGCGCGACTGAGGCAGAGAAAGAAGTACAGTGTGCGCGCGTGATCTCGGGGTACTCTGCGCCGGCTGAGCCTGGCCTGTAGCTTCCATCTCGGACCTCGTTTCACCCTGTAAATAAACATCATTCGTAACATCTTTGGTGGAGGTGCTGGGTAAATCTTGGACGATCCTGGACGACCCAGCTCTACCAACTGTCCGACGGAGTAGGCACTTGGCCGGTTTACGACCACAAGCAGCGGACATGGCCGATTCCGGAGAAGGCAGTGACGACCCCACCTGTGGCGGACCAGACAGCAATCACGCAGGTCAGGCTGGCTACTGGACACCAATGCGAGAGCCAGCCACCTTTTCGGGGAAGGCGAACGAAGACGTCGACGACTGGCTTAAACACTACAACAGAGTGAGTCGCCACAACCACTGGAGCACTACGAAGCAGCTCGATAACGTGGTTTTTTTCTCGCTGGAACCGCGCTTCTCTGGTTTGAAAACCACGAGAGCGTTGTGACAAGCTGGGCCAATTTTGTAGAAGAATTCACCAAGTGCTTCGGGGACCCGATCTCTAAGAAAAAGAAGGCTGAGCAGACGCTTTCCCGACGAGCTCAATTACCTGGCGAAACGTGTACAACGTACATAGAGGCTGTTCTGAAATTATGCGGAATCGTCGGCGCTACCATGACAGACGAAGACAAAGTAGGACATCTGCTTAAAGGAATCGCTGAAGATGTTTATAATTTTCTTATAACGAAGGAAGATCGTAGTACTCCGTCCGATCTGAGGAAACACTGCCGGGCGTTTGAAGCGCTGAAAATGAGAAGGATTGGGCCAAAGTTTGGACGCTTGGACAACGTTACAACTATTGCAAGTGTGTCCGTCCCAACCCACGACGACATCTCCTCGGTGATTCGGCAAGTGGTTAAAGAAGAGCTTGAACGCCTTAAAGTTGTTGACGACGCTCATGTGTGCCATCAGTGTGCATTTGATCATCGCTCTGGTGTGCCACCGGCCACCTGGGCACCTCAGAGTTACCGAGAACCTCGCAGGACCTATGCTGATCGTACGGAGAGCAGCAACTTGCCACCGCAACCGACAAGTCGGGGACGCCGACAAGATGCACCACGACGATTTATTTCGCGGGCTCTTCCCTCCTACAACCAGCCTGAGAGTACGTTTCCACCCATAACCCCCATGTCACCGGTGTCACCCGCGACAAGCCGCGACTCCCGCATTTGCTACAGCTGCGGTGTGGCTGGACACATTGCTAGGTATTGCCACAGCCGCCAGCAGCGTGCTCCACGGTTTAATTCTTACACACCCCGCGTGCCCGCTGACGAGCCCTGGCCGTATCCCAGTTCCTTCCAGCGGCTGCAGCAGGGACGCGCGAACCGCAGTGATTCCTCCGTTTCCGAGCGAAGCCTCACACCACCACCGACACGACAACGACGCTCTCCATCACCTCGTCGTCGCTCGTTATCACCGCCGCCGCTGGGAAACTAGCTGGTGCGACCAACTGGGGTGAGGCCGCAATATGTTCATCTTCATCAAGACCCCCTTGTGTAAAATTGTTTAAAAACAAAGTGTGCCTTTTAGTTGACAATGTGAGTGCTTTTGCTTTAGTTGACACCGGGGCGGCAGTTTCTGTGATGAGCCTGTCCTGCAAAAATCGTCTTGGACAAAAAGTTATGTTTTCTTGGGATCGGAACGCTACCTTTCGTGGAGTTGGTGGGGAAATCTTACGCCCACTTGGGGTCTGTTCTGTTTCAGTTACGATAGGGGACCAGACATTTCGAAGTGAATTTACTGTGCTTGAACGTACAACGCATGACATTATTTTAGGAATTGATTTCTTGCGTGAGTGGGGGGCAACTTTGGATTGTTGAAGTGACGCGATTTCTCTTCGCCGCGACGCACGAACTTCAATGACAGGTAACACCAGTGATGCCGCCGACGGTCTCTCCGTGTCGCAAGATGTGTGTTTGCCCCCTCAGACTGCAATGTTTGTACCTGTGAATACTTCTCGCCCTAGTACAGGTTCTTGTTGTGGTTTAGCCGAGCCCGACTATAACGATGCGCTCAAGAAAAATGCGATAGTCCCTCGCTCCCTCGTTGTCACCACTGATGGTTGTACTCGTTTGTGGACAGTGAACGTTTCAACCCAATCCATAACATTGCCGCTAGGACTTAAACTGGCAAGTTTTGATGAACAAGCCATTGTCAGCGTCGGAACGGTCGAAATGTCAACTGCCGAAAACAAATTCAACCCCAATTCCAACCATGATAGTTCTGCTGACTTTAAGCGCATGATTAACAAGTCGCTGTCTTCTAGTGAGCAGTGTCTGCTGGAAGCTGTGCTCGCTCGCTACGCCACAGTGTTTGATTTTGCTCAAGGCCAACGAGCGTCCCATACACCACCGGCGTCTCGTATGCAACACCGCATCCATACAGGGCAAGCAACGCCAATTCGTCAGAAGCCCTACCGCGTTTCACCTTCAGAGAGAAAAGTCATCGCCGAGCAGGTCGAAGAAATGTTACAGAAAGGAGTGATCCAGGAATCATGTAGCCCTTGGGCTGCTCCTGTGATCCTAGTGAAGAAAAAACACAACTCATGGAGATTCTGTGTGGACTATCGCCGCCTAAACACCGTCACAAAGAAAGACGTGTATCCCCTATCACGAATAGATGACGCCGTCGACTGCCTCCACTCCGCGTCGTATTTCTCTTCTGTTGATTTACTGTCAGGGTATTGGCAAATCCCCATGCACCGCTCAGACAAGGAGAAGACAGCCTTCGCGACACCTGACGGTCTCTTTGAGTTCAACGTTATGCCCTTTGGCTTATGCAACGCTCCAGCGACATTCGAGCGATTTATGGATACCGTGCTCCGCGGACTCAAATCGGAAATTTGCATGTGCTATTTAGACGACGTCATTATCTACGGCCGGACATTTCACGAGCACAATCAGCGCCTGTCGATCGTTCTTGAGTGTATCCAGCAAGCTGGCCTTATTTTAAACTCGAAGAAATGTCATTTCGGTGAGCGTCAAGCCCTGGTACTAGGCTTTCTGGTCGACAAAGAGGGCATACGACCAGACCCTGAAAAGATAGCAGCGGTTCGCGACTTCCAACAGCCACAAACGGTGAAAGAACTGCGAAGCTTTTTGGGCCTTTGCTCATATTTCCGGCGCTTGTTTCCGGCGCTTTATCAAGAATTTCGCACAGCTTGCCTCTCCCCTCACTTCTCTCCTTCACAAAAACATTCCATACTTGTGGACTGATGACTGCGAGTCGGCGTTTCAACAGCTGAAATTTTTGTTGACTTCTGGACCGGTACTGCGGCATTTTGATCCGGAGGCGTCAACTGAGCTGCACACTGACGCCAGCGGTGCGGGTGTTGGCGCTGTGCTTGCTCAGCTCTGCAATGACCGTGAGCATGTCATTGCCTAAGCTAGTCGGACACTTACAAAAGCGGAGACAAACTACACCGTTACTGAACTCGAGTGCCTAGCAGTCGTATTCGCCATTCAGAAGTTCCGTCCGTATGTACATCCGTATCTGCATGGCCGCGAATTCACGATAGTGACTGACCATCATTCACTCTGTTGGCTGGTTGGGCTGCGTGACCCGTCTGGTCGGTTGGCCCGCTGGGCTTTGCGCCTTCAAGAGTACAGCTTTTCCGTTAACTACAAGAGCGAGCGCTGTCACACGGATGCTGATTGCCTATCCCGTCTCCCTTCGCCTCACACTAAAGGTGAGGATGATGACTTCGATGACTACCTAGTTTCCATCTCTTCCGACTTTCCAGACCTGCGTACCTTCGAGAGCGAGCAACGTTGCGACCCTACCTTGAAATCCCTACGGGCAGCTGCACGTGAGCCAGCAGGAACAACACCGTTTACTTTTCGTAATGCTTTGCTCTACAAGAAAAATTACTCGGCTGATGGTCCCCCATTGCTTCTAGTTGTGCCCGAAAACCTGCGCCCTGCTGTCCTTCGTTCCATGCATGACGATATCACGTCCGGGCACCTTGGCTTTACACGCACACTACACCGACTTAGACAGAGATTTTTCTGGCCCAAGCTCTGGAAAACAACGAAACAGTATGTCGCCAGCTGTACTGTTTGCCAGCGCCAGAAGCAAACGACGACGGCCCCAGCAGGCTATTTAACACCAGTTAGGCCACCGACGCTACCCTTTGAAAAAGTCGGCATCAACTTGCTTGGCCCGCTCCCAAAGACGTCAGCTGGCTACCGCTGGATTATAGTATGCGTAGATTATCTTACTCGCTACACGGAAACGGCAGCACTTCCATCTGCCACTGCAGCAGATGCCTCTTCATTTTTGTTGCATCATGTCATACTCCGTCACGGCGCTCCCCCGGTTGTCATCAGTGACCGTGGACGGCAATTCACCGCCGACGTCGTTGAAGAACTTTTACGCCTTTGTGGTTCTGCATATCGGCATTCCACTCCTTACCACCCGCAAACCAATGGCCTCACGGAGCGGACGAATCGAACGCTTACCAACATGTTATCAATGTATGTCGCTGCTGACCACAAGAATTGGGACGCCGTCTTACCTTTTGTAACGTACGCGTACAATAGTGCCAAGCACGAAGTTACTGGATATGCGCCGTTCTTTTTGCTGTACGCACGCGCTCCCCAGAGCTTTCTGGACACTATTCTACCTTTATCGTGCCAAGAAGATCCTTCCATCGCCCAAACTCTGTGTCGTGCTGAGGAAGCACGTCGACTGGCGCATCTCAGGACGTTGTCCTCACAAGGCAACAGCAAGATTCGCAATGATGCGCGGCATATCCCCGTCAGCTTTACTCCCGGTGATTATGTTTGCTGTTCGCAAAAAGGGATTGTACCGCAAGTTTCTCGCCACTTACACCGGACCATTCGTTATACTCAGCCGCTTGAGTGATGTCAACTATGTCGTCGCCAAAGTGACGGCAAGTAATCGGCGTTCACGTGCGACGCAAGTTGTTCACGTGGCCAGACTCAAGCAGTACAATCACAGGTCCCTTTAACTCGCTCAGCGAGCTTCGTCTGCCCCAGGGGAAAATGTCGCAGCACTGGGCGACTGAGGCAGAGAAAGAAGTAGAGTGTGCGCGCGTAATCTCGGGGTACTCTGCGCCTGCTGGGCCTGGCCTGTAGCTTCCATCTCGGACCTCGTTTCACCCTGTAAATAAACATCATTCGTAACAATATATATATATATATTCCGTATGAGCATTGTGTTTACGGTGTAAATTTAAAACAATGTTGAAGTGAGAAAATACAGCGGAGGCAGCCGCCGCTAGTGCTTCTAATGCGCTTGTCTTCCTATTGTCAGAATTTGCAGAAATAAAGCGGGAGTATGAATTAAAAGCCGTGTACGTCCATGCCAACAGTGATGCAGTAACCTATTAGCCCCAATAAAATTTTAAGTGAGAAGGTCGGGGCAAGTCGAAGGAAACCTCAAATGATGTGGGTGACAAAGCTCTGGTAACGACATTTTAGGTGTGTGCTTGGTTGAAGTGGGGGGGGGGGGAGGAGGCTCAGCCACCCTGCCCCTTGCTGAAACTCCGGAGGGGGTCGCATACATGCAATCAGATTACACAAGGTTCGGTCACAGATAGCGGATGGAACCATCGATAACATTCCAGAAACTCCCTATAAATTCAGGCGCGTCCCGCGCTGTGCGATAACATTTATTAGGCGGTGAAACGTGGTATAGCCCGATATAGATAAAGTGCATGTGTCATTACCCCCATCTTAAAGAAATGCATCGTCCCGATACTACAAATATAAGAGAAAAAAATTGAAATTATGGGGTTTTACGTGCCAAAACCACTTTCTGATTATGAGGCACGCCGTAGTGGAGGACTCCGGAAATTTCGACCACCTGGGGTTCTTTAACGTGCACCTAAATCTAAGTACACGGGTGTTTTCGCAGTTCGCCCCCATCAAATATAAGAGAGCGAAACACACAAGGACACTTATTAAACAAAAGTAACAAAACAACGAAAAGAAACAAAGTCCAAAGGCCAGTTACGCGAAGTCCTAAAGTTCATTAGCGCTGGTAGTACGGCTTGAGTCGCACAACGTGGACTATTTTAGGTAGTGAGCAGCGGCGCTGTGATAATGAAATTCCGTCTGGCGCGACCTCATAGCCTGGTTATTGATCCACAGGCGCGCGAGCTGTCGGGCTTCTTCGGTGCGCTAGATAGGTGGTGACGTCAAGATTCTCTTCGTCGGTGACGTGCGGCAGCATGGCATCAAGAGTCGTCGTCGGGTTCCTGCTGTAAACCAGCTTGAACGGGGTGATCTGTGTTGTTTCTTGCACCGCCGTGTTGTATCAACACCGCCGTATTGTTGTGGCATACCACGTCTTGTTCTCGACGTCGACGTACATTGCTAGCATGTCGGCGACGGTCTTGTTTAAACTCTCCGTGAGACCATTCGTCTGCGGGTGGTAGGCAGTCGTCCTCCTAGCTGTGGCTTGTATGGCTGTATTGCAGAATGGCTTGGGTTATCTCTGCTGTGAAGGCCGTTCTCCTGTCGGTGATGAGGACTTCTGGGGCACCATGTCGCAGCAGGATGCTCTCGACGGAAAATTTAGCCCCTTCGGCTGCGCTACCTTTCAGCAGAGCTTTAGTTTCAGCGAAGCGGGTGAGGCAGTTCGTCGCCACGATGATCCACTTATTTCCGGATGTTGACGTCGGAAACGGTCCCAACAAGTCCATCCCGATCTGCTGAAAAGGTCGGCAAGGAGGCTTGATCGGCTGTAGTAATCCCGCTGGCCTTGTCGGTGGTGTCTTGCGTCGTTGACAGTCTCGGCATGTCTTGACGTAACGGGCGACGTCGGCGGTTAGGCGCGGCCAGTAATACCTTTCTTGTATCATCGATAGCGTCCGGGAGAAACCGAGGTGCCCAGCGGTGGAATCGTCATGTAGGGCGTGATAGGCAGTCGGCGTCAGAGTGTTTCCTTCCGGACTTGTATATTACCGTGACGTCATATTCTTGCAGTCTGAGGCTCCACCGCGCCAGCCGTCCTGAAAGGTCCTTTAAATTATCTAGCCAACACAACGCACGATGGTCGCTGACGACTTTGAATGGCCTGCCATAGAGGTAAGGGCGGAATTTTGATGTATGGCGAGGCATTCCTTCTCACGGTCGTAGAATAATTGCCTTCCGCTTTCGACAGCGACCGGCTAGCGTAAGCTATCACCCGTTCAAGTCCGTCTTTCCTCTGGACTAGGACGGCACCGAGGCCTATAGGCTACTGGCGTCAGTGTGGATTTCGGTATCGGCCTCTTCGTCGAAGTGCGCAAGTACCGGCGGCGACTGCATACGTCGTTTGAGTCCTTCAAATGCGTCGGCCTGCCGCGTTTCCCACTTGAACTCGACATCACATTTGGTTAGATGTGTCAGCGGCTCAGCGATGCGTGAGAAGTCCTTGACAAAGCGCCTGTAGTAGGCACACATGCCAAGGAATCTACGCACTGCCTTCTTGTCGATGGGCTGCAGGAACTTTGCGACGGCAGCTGTCTTCTGCGCGTCGAGGCGGGCACCAGACTTGCTGATGACGTGGCCTAGGAACAGAAGCTCATCGTAAGCGAAGCGGCACTTTTCTGGCTTCAGAGTGAGTCTTGATGACTTGATGGCCTCCAGTAATGTCGCAAGCCGCCTAAGGTGACCGTCGAAATTTCCGGCGAAGGCGACGCGTCATCCAAGTAAACGAGGCAGGTCTAGCTACCATTTCAATCCTGCTAAAGCCGTGTCCATCGCGCGCTCGAAAGTTGCAGCCGCCAAACACAGTCCAAATGGCATAGCCTTGAACTCGTAGAGACCGTCTGGCATGATGAAGGCGGTCTTTTCGCGATCTCTTTCGTCGAATTCTATTTGCCAATAGCCAGACTTGAGGTCCATCGACGAGAAGTATTTATTGTTGCAGAGTCGATACAATGCGTCGTCTATCCGTGGAAGGGGGTATACGTTTTTCTTCGTGACCTTGTTCAGTCGACGATAATCGACGCAGAAGCGTCGGTTTCCGTCCTTTTTCTTCACCAAGACTACAGGAGATGCCCACGGGCTTTTCGACGGCTGGATGATGTCGTCGCGCAGCATTTCGTCGACTTGTTGCCTAATAGCTTCATGTTCTCGCGTCGAAACTCGGTAAGCACTCTGGCGGAGTGGTCGAGCGCACCCTTCAGTTATTATGCGATGCTTTGCGAACGTCGAAAAGCACCCTTTGGATCGTCGGAGAAGAGTTCTGAGCTGTTGTTGCTTGCTCATGGGGAGACTTGGATTGATGTCGAAGTCTGGTTCGGGAATTATGGCCGTCAATGTAGATGCGGCAGAATCCTAGAGGACAAATATATTGCTGGTTTCCATAATTTCATCGATGTACCCAATCGTCGTGTCCTTGTTGATGTGCTTGAACTCCTGGCTGAAGTTGGTTAACATCACTTCCGCTTTCCCTCCCTGGAGTCGAGTGATCCCTCTTGCGACGCAAATTTCACGGTCGAGCAGTAGACGTTCGTCACCCTCGATGACACCTTCTACGTCAGCGGGTGTTTCGGTGCCGACGGAAATAATAATACTGGTGCGCGGCGGGATGCTCACTTGATCTACAAGCACACTCAAGGCGTCGTGACTACGAGAGCTCTCCGACGTTAACGCTTTAGCTTCCGACAGCGTTATCGATTTCGACTTCAGGTCGATGACTGCGCCGTGTTGGTTCAGGAAGTCCATGCCGAGAATGACGTCTCGTGAACACTGTTGGAAGATAACGAAGGTGGCTGGGTAACTCCGGTCATGAACGGCAATTCTTGCCGTGCCGATTCAGTCGGCGTAATGAGGTGTCCTCCAGCCGTCCGAATTTGAGGGCCTTCCTATGCAGCCTTAACTTTCTTTAACTGGGCAGGCGATGTGTCCACTCATGACGGAGTAATCGGCCCCTGTGTCCGCTGAGGCGGTGACTGCGTGGCCGTCAAGAAGCACGTCGAGGTTCTTTGTCTTGCGTTACAGTTAGGTCTTGGATCACGGCTTCGTCGCGTTGACCTGTGGCTGGTACGTGGCGTCGTCAGGTCGTCTTTTGTCGGCGTACTCTTTGCTTCCAGACTTCGTCGGGACGGCGGCGTGTCGTTGTTATGTCGTCGAGATCGTCTTTTTGTCAGTTCGACGAACAACCGCACCTCCATCGGTTGCAGCCTTTAGTTTTCCGGATATGGGCTGACGGACCGGCCACGGGCTGGGTCAGTGTATGGACGGCGCTGCGGCGACAGGTAGCGGCCTGGTGACGGCGAACGGTATGGTCATCGCGGGCTCCACTAAGTGGCGGCGAGGTAATCGGCGATATCGCGAGGTCGTTCCCAAGCTGTGGTCGCGGCGCGTTAACAGCGAACCCTCGTAGTCCCGTCTCCCGATATGGTCATCGTCGGTAGACGTGACCCGCTTCTCCGCAGTGGTAACAGAGCGGGCGGTGGTTAGGAGCGCGCCAGACGTCTGTCTTGCTTGGAATGCTGCCTGGGGCGATGCGTTGGCGTGCTGGCGACGACGGTGGTGGACGACGGAACTGAAGCGTCACTGGGCCCTGTAGCGGGCGCGGAGGGGGAACGTGACGGCAGTCTACAGCGGCGTACGTCATCGCTTGCGGCTGACTCTGCGGTTATTCAGGGGCTACTCCGAGTGATTGTTGGAGCTCCTCGCGTACGACGTCGGCAATCGAAGCCACTTGAGTCTGCGACGAAGGGAACAGCGTCTGAAGCTCCTCCCGCACGACCGCTCTGATAGTCTCGCGCAGGTCGTCGGTGGCCAGTGATTGAACTCCGGCGTAGTTTGTTGAGCTCGTGCGGCGGGTGAATTGCCGGTTCCGCATTTCTGCATTTACAGTGTCTTCTCGATGCTGGTGGCCTCCCGAAGAAACTCGTCGATGGTCTTCGGTGGGCTTCGTATCATTCCGCCGAAGAGCTCTTCCTTCAGACCACGCATGAGCGGGCGGACTTTCTTCTCCTCGGGCATTTCCGGGTCGGTGTGGCGGAACAGACAGCTCATTTCTACCCTAAAGATGGCAACGTTCTCATTAGGTAGCTGCACTAGGCTGTCTAGCAGAGCTTGGGCTCGTTCTCTGCGTACGACGCTTGAGAATGTCTGCAGGAAGCTTCTTCGGAATAGGTCCAACGTCGTTAAGGCGGCTTCTCTATTCTCGAACCACGTCCTGGCGGCGTCTTCCAATGCGAAAAGGACATGTCGCAGCTTTTCGTCGGAGTCCCAGTTGTTAAAAGTCCATGTTCGTTCGTACGTCTCCAGCCAGGTTTCTGGGTCTTCAGACAATGATCCATGGAAGATTGGTGGTTCCCGAGAAAGTTGAATGGGGGTCGCTGGGGCAGCCATTGGGGTTGCTGACTTGTACTTGATCCCTCTGGTCTTCTCGGGAAGAGGTCCGTATTCCAGTAGCAGGCCTTGCTGCCTACGGCTAGCTCGCTGGTCCTTGGCGACGTTGGTATTGTCCTCAGGCTTCAGGCTTATTGGGGCTTTGCGGGGGCGTCCGGTACATGAACGCACTAGCACCTCCACCAGATGTCTAGTAGTAGTGACGGTGAGGTTAACAGCAATACTGGGAATGACGAAACTAGCGTTTTATTGGGCTAACTTGTGCCCTAAAAAAAACACGCTATACTCAAAGAACGGCGACAGCGGCGAACAGTCGGCGATCGTCGAAAATCTGATCAGCGAGTCAAGCGCGTCAGCTTTTATACATCATTCGTCGAACGTTCCAGAGTAATCGCTGGGACCCGCGTGTCTTCCACAAAGTTCTACATTATTCGCGTCGCGCATACATGCAATCAGATTACACAAGGTTCGGTCACAGACAGCTGATGGAACCATCGATAACATTCCAGAAACTTCATATACATGCAGGCGCGTCCTGTGCTTTGCGATATTTGTTAGGCGGTGAAGTGAAACGTGTCGCCCGATAAAGATAAAGAAGTACACGTGTCAATAGCAAGAGATTGGTGGCGCAACCCACCTCCCCGTTCGAAAGGGGGCGCTCATAACATCTATCCACTCGTACATCCATCCGCCGATGAACCGCCATGTCTTGAACGTATGGGTTTCTATGGAAGCTTCGCTATCGGGTATATTTACCTTGCGGCAGGCACTAGGCGCGCGTACATGAGCTTGCGCGCGTCCGCCACCGTACGCGCGTTCTCGGATGCAAAACTCACCGAGAGCGCGCCGCGTTTCAACGCGTAGGAGCCGTGCCGCACTGTCTGCGCATGCGTGGGCGCGCGGAGGCGAGCTTGAGCGCGTCCGCAAGCATACGTGTGGTGTGGGCTAGAGTGTACTAGCATAGGTACTAGTGTGGGCTTTATAGATGTTTAATAGACTTGTTCTGGCATGCGTCAGCAGCACACATTTGCGGCCGCTCGTAGCAATGCAATTTCAAAGCTCGCGCCTGCAAGGCGCAAAACGCGATGGCACACCAACATGGCCGCACTTCCGGCTTCAAAAACGTGTGTCAGGCATGGAGAAAGGAATGTCAGGGCCGGTCAGGGCTTCTCACTATTTTGTTTCTTTCCTCCTTGATATAATGGAGGAAAGTTTAATACCGAACTTAAAGGCCACGCTTTTGCTGGTCGAATGCGATGAAAGCGATTTTGGGAAGTGAAAACGGTGAAAACAAGTCATATCATCATCATCAAAGCGTCCTGTGGTTGATTGTTCAATTTTTTAGGAACAATTGCCAATAAATTAATCTCTTATTCTAAACATTCATTGCTGAATACTACGTGTTCTTATTAAATCTTTAAAGACAGGTTGATGATCCTTTTTGTACTATTTGCTGAGGCGGAGACCTAAGTGGACTCCACGCAGTGACACGCGGCAAATGTGTTTGCCGCACTACTTTCAGCGCACGACTGTGCGACTGTGCTTCGAGTGTCGTTAGCGTGATGCGTCGCGATCAGCGGCCGTGAAGAAAAGAAAAAATCATCGTGGATTGTCGCGGAGACCTACCGCGCTGCTGCCAGAATGACCCAGTACCTCCCACCGAATCTCTTGGCGCTCTTCGCTCCTCGAGACCCCATCCCGTACTTGCCGCCGACGGACAAACTGCCCCATGAAAAAACCCAGGGGACGTATACCGGCGTATCGAAGTACTTGAATTTATTCGAGGTGAGAGCCTACAGTGTCCTCGGGCGGCGCATGCTGTCGTTTTCGTGTTTCGATGCATCTACTGTTTCACTGTCGTCATGTTCGGCGTTCGAAATGCTAATTTCGCGATCTACCTATCGCATTCTGCGCCGTAGGTGCGCGGCTGCTAAGCCTACCGTTGCAGTGTGCATTCTGGTTTTCTGCTGCTTGAGTTCATTTTTATGGAAACCTAGGAAAGTTCCCCTGCTGCTTGTGGAGCAGCGGTAGTGGTAGAACCGTTAGCGATGCTGGCGCTTCGCAGAGTGCGTCTCGGTGGTCAAAGTTCCGCTGAGATGTGTACTGCATGCCTGGGCGGCATGGCCCCGGCGACTATTTGGGTCCCGCATTGATCGTGCTGCGTTTGTGTTCCAGGACCCGAAAGACACACCACCTCCGACGCGCGTTGAGACCCGAGAAGAACGCATCGAGCGAAAGGTAAGCGTTGTGTGGCACGCAGCGAGTGACCGGTACGCTCGACCTCCCTGCTTACAAGTTTCAGTATTTAGCTCCCGACGACGCGTCAATGTTTGCCGGACTGGATGCGAAGGTGTAACGAGTGTTGTTGCTTTTCAGAGGAGAGAGAAGGCTGAGCAAGTGGCCTACAAACTAGAGCAGGACATCGCGCTCTGTGAGTATCTTCGCTTTCATCTCCTGCAGAAGTGGTTGTGTGCGTGCCGTTTTCACAAGCGATTATTAAGTGTTCAGCGGTTACTAAGTGATGAGGTATCAGCGGCCAGTCGTGCTTTCTGAGGACAGGAAACCAGTGAAAGTTTTCCGATTGCTATATATGCACTGCTTGCTTCATGGCACTGTAGTTGTGTGACCATTGTTTGAGCAGTGAATGCTAGGTCATAAATAAACAGCACACAGAGGCATTGTGCACTTCTGATTATGCATTTGGGCTTGCATCAAGTGTTCCTTTATTTTGCCTCGACCCCCCTACTGTAATTCCCACCAGGGCGATATGTAGGCATTTGAATAAATAACTTCCATGTGAATGTACCAGCAAGGTCAATGCTTGGTACTGCTGATGCAGAATTGAGTACACTGTACAGGGGGCTCTCTCTCTCTCTCTCTCTCTCTCTCTCTCTCTCTATATATATATATATATATATATATATATATATATATATATATATATACACACACACACACACATTTTGAAATTTTCTACACACTTGTATTGTTCAGGGTGAATTCAAGCAGGCCTTTGAAAATAGAATGGTTTTTCTCATTGGATTTTTCTGTTTGCAAAGCTGCCAACTCATGAATTTTTTGCAAAGCTTATGAATTCGGGCTTATTTGACAATCTTATTGTACTTGTACTGTAATTCTACAACGAATTTTCTTCTTGAAAAACTTGTAAATGTGTTGGAACAAGGCAAGATTGCACAGTGTGCACACAAAAAAGAAAATCGTGATATTACCTGTTGCCCACTTGTGGCAGCACAAGTTGTCATATGACACAGCTGTACACTCAAAAGCTTTATGACAGGAAACGCGGAAGGGTGTGCCACACAGTACGGGCAGAGCGCTCTAGCGAAAGGCGTACAAACTACCAAGCGTGCGCCAGCCTTTCGCTAGAGCACTTGGCCTCTACTGTCTGGCACGCCCTTTCGTGTTTACTGTCATAAAGCTTTCGACTACTTGGTTTACAAAAGGTGTTCTTCAACAAGTTAGGGACGCGGGCCAAATTCGCAACATCAAAATAGTGAGTGAAAGTAGGGAGGTCAACTGGACAAGCATCTGGTTTGCTACCCTACACTGGGAAAGGGAGATAGAAAGAGGGAACACTGGAAGCAACGTGGTAGGATGCACAGGAAGACTATAAACGGCCACTCAGACCGGTGCACTTCAAGAACTGGGCTAGTGCGTGACTATCTTTTTGCCCCAGCAACTGACATGGCCGTGGTCAGGGTATCTTTAAATCTAAGTCTGCAGCTTTATCTGGCGCCTCTCCCATGTTTCGCTATGGAGTATGCCATAAGCCTTGGTGTAAATGAGGTCGGCTGGAGTCGCACATTGCAGCTAGACGAAGTGTGCTAAAAATAGAGACTTATTTCACAAAATGTCTGTTGAATTGCTGTTGAGCTTTTGTCGAATGTGTTCAGCATGCTTTGTTGCAAGTGGTACAGAGTTGCCCTTTAGAGGTCCGAAGCACTTAGTTATAAGTACATTGCTGCATTGCTTATAAGTAAGCTGCAGATGGTCAAATTTAGCTATTCTCTCACTTGCCGTCAAAATTATTTCGTTTACGTGCTTTTCTTCAGTGTTGCCTTCATAGACATTCACATACTTTTGTTCTAGAAGGATTTGAAGATGTCATTGATAGTCATTTACAATGACATCACGACATCAACTGCAACATATTCATCAGCCGCCAAATCCACTGCTGTGTTACAAACAGTGTACGAGTTGAGCGATTCCTCAAGCAGCAGCAGGATTAGCACTCACAGACATTGGCACACTCGTCAAGTGTGTCACTAGCACTGACGTTAGCGCAGAGCGCAGCTAGATGGCATCTGTGGGGGGGCAGTGTGGCATCACTTCATGGGGTTTGTTTACAGTAACTCCTCGTTAATTTGGATTTCACAAGACCGAAAATAAATGTCCAAATTAATTAAAGGTCGAATTATCAAGGGTATCAAGAAAACAACAAAGGCTTACTATGTCAACACACTTTCATTTACTGAATGAATGAGCCAATCGTGTTTATATTTTGCAGAAGATCAGTGTGGAAACCACAGTTCTCGTCATCTCGTGGCTGATTAGCACTCGCATCGGCAAATGCCTCACGACTTCCTTCACAGCGCAGCCGCGACGCACGTCTTCATCTGAGACAGATTTTTTTTTACTACCGCACGCACATCCCGATTATCTTTCTCACCAGTGAGCTGCTCAGCGTCTATTACGATGTAGCCAGTCAAAACAAAGCTGCAGATGCAACCACGGCCACTTTCGATGCAATCATGGGATGGTGACCTTGCGGTTCTGAAGGCGCACACTGACGCACGTACCAAGTGGTGAAATGAAACTGCCGTTTGCCACAAACACCTGCAACGCGATCATCTATGGCAGATACGCAGTCATGAAGGCATGCGGGGCTATGCGCGGTGGTAAACGCAAGGATAAAAGCTTGAGAGGCACAAATAGGCACAAAGCATTCTGACATTGCTGTCATTCGCGTACGATTTCCACTGGTGACTATGGTGATGCAGTCTTTGCTGCTTTGTTTCAGTGGACGCTAATGCCATGTTTGCTCTTTTACGTCGCACATTTGCGGCATTCGACATGCTCCAAGAGTTGACCAAATTAACCGATGTGCAGCCGAATGCATCCAAATTAACAAGAGCTTCATTGCATTAAAAAATGTGTACGCCTGCCGGGAGCAAAGGGCGAGTCCGGATTATCTGAATTAATGAGGCTCAAATGACTGAGGTTTTACTGTAAAAGAAAAAATTTGCTGTCGGGGCGCCTAAACCGTTGCTCACAGTTTACATGAAGGATTGGAATTCATCCGGAGCATAATTAATCCTTCATTATAGAGATGATCTCATTGTAGAGGCATTCAAATAACCTCAAATCAGTAAATCCACTCGTCATATCACATTTGTAGTTGGAGAGAAGTGTTCAACTGTTTCTTTGATGACTCCTTTCTTTGTTTTACAGGGGACCCTTACAACAACAGTTCAGGCACCTTAGACCCCTTCAAGACTCTCTTCGTGGCCCGGATTGTGAGTGTTTATTTGAGATATTTTTGGTTGTGTAGAGTCTGTTGTTTCTATTTGAGACGGGGTTTGACTGGTCAGGAAATTTGAATGGTATTGACACATTGTTTACCACTGGCGTTAGTTGTTGCAGCTACCATGCTGGTTTATTTGCCGTTTCATGCATATTGTAAGGCAGGCGTAGAATTGGGATTTCAATGGCAGCATACTTAATGGTTCCACATTTAGAATAAAAAGAAGAGAAGTCGGAACTCATGGTCAGTCAGAGCTCATGTTCTTCTGATCACTGAGGCTTGTTCTGCTGGGCCGCCCGATGGAAACGACACACCGCCGTGTTTGTGCGGCGAAAAGTGGAAAGCACTAAGTGTTAATCGACACATACGCAATAAGCTGGTACGGTTTATGCGGATACAGAACACATTATGTTCAATGGCCGCTGAGTCGGGGATTTGACTTCACTGCTTTTAAAACGAAACTACTGTTTAAGTGGGTACGGTTTAACGAGGTTTTACTGTATTATGTACTAGAGACAATATCTAACAATATTATCTGACATAATGTCTAAAGTGGACAGATATTATGCATTACATTACAGCTTACATACGGTTAGCACCTTTGCCGAGTAATCCAAAAACGTGGTGATACACCGATAAGAACTTGCATGATTGAGATTTATTCAAAGGTTTTCTATAACATATGGGACAATTTTAATGTCTTCGGGCAACCAATTCATTTGTAAGGCACATTGAACAACACAACTATACATGACACTCTAGAGGACAACAAAGTTATTCATGCTTGCAGAACTAAGGAATTGGGAATGATTTCATTTGCCACAATTCACTTGTTTGCTATGTGTGAATGCCCGACAGACCGCTTGCAGTGCAGCTTTTAATGTGCTGATTTAGGGAGAAACGGAAAATGCCGTGCTGTGTGTAGGGGTGAAACTGGCAGCTGGCAGCATGCAGAAAAAGAGAAAAAAATATTGGAACCAGTCAGCTGCTACCCTAAGCGCTCGTAAGATTGTTAACATTTTTTGCACGAGCTCTGCAAAAGTCCTACTCACAGATTGCCGTGTTTCATAGCTGTGTACAATGTAAATCTGTTCACTTTAGATGATGTAGTAAATGCAGGTTGCAGAATTATAATATTGTTCTTTTAATAGCTACGTAAAAAGGAAAAAGGCACCTTAAAGATAAACGTTCTTCCTACAGTTGCTAGACCTTAGTTCGCTTTTTTTTTTTAATGCAACAAATTGACGACGGCCTGACTCTCGTTTGCACAATTGTCCATGTGACACCACGTGCATTACGCCTGTTTCAACGATTTGGAATGGCCATCTACGTCATTCCATCATAAGAACAACGGCCGCCCAAGCGTTCCTGTTGACCTGGCGGGAACGCTGCACCATGCACTATCACGACACAGTGTTGTGAAAGCTCGTGGTTACTACGCCCTTATCAGAAGATCACGGTTCAACAGCATTTTGTATGCACATTGTCAATTGCTGATAACTGTTTGTGGTGAAGTTCTGACGACTTTCGAACATTGCATTTTTTTGCCCGAAGTGACATAGGTGACATAATTTTTCAGCTCTGGCATGCAGTCATAATGCCGAGACCTTTGCATAATGGCGGAATGCTGCAGCAGTTTCCGAAGTTTATGCGCCTGGCCAACTAGAACGCTTTGCTCTTTTGTGCAGAATAGTGATGTCCCGCTGGTAGTAAAATACAGTCGCCGAGTGATTTTTCAGACTCCAAAAATTCGGACATGCTCAATTATTCGGTCTGCTTCGTGGCACCGCCATTCTCCCCATAGACCATAATGTATAACAACTGCCCAAAGTTCGGACACCTTGCAACCTCTCGTGTGATTTTTCGGACGCTCTTTGATCCAACTCGATCGAGAGCACCATGCACCGACTCTGACCGGTGCATGGTTTGACTTGCTGAACACAATTTTTGTTTTGAACGGAGCTTCCTTGCTGTCCACGAAGTGGTGCTACTGCAAATCCCCACTCATCATCATTGTTTCTGCCTGGTTCGATAGAGTGGCTACAGCAGTTCCGGTCTCAGCTTAGTAAGCCATGTCAAGACAGTCCAGCAGCTGATTTGTTTCTTTCTTCATGCACGACGCTGCGAGTAGGCCACATTTTTTGTTTGTGCGACTGGTGATGGCGTGGTGGTGTTTGCTTTGTGTGCTGTGTCGAGGTTGCGGTGATCCAACACGGCATACGGAAACATCGCGTCAAGTGTCTAATGGCGCTGACAGTGTCCGCGCAGACTGCGCGGGGGAATGCCGGCAAGCGGGTGCCAGAAAGCCTAGGATTGGTCGCCTTCCGATGTGCTCCCTACTGACGCCAAAAATGTTCTGCCGAGACCTGCGCAGTGGTTGCATTGCAATTCCGGACGCCGTCTCATTTGATAGTTTCACAGGTGCTGACACTGCTGTACTGACATGCGCGGAACTTAACGAGGGCGATATAATTCGTCAGGTTTCTGCTGGACCGCCGGACGATGACTCCAAGTCGGAAGATGACGCATCATGTGCTACGTTGCCGTCGCATGCGGAGCGTGTACAAACAGCGACTGTGTTTTCAGCCGCCTATAGTGACCATACGACCGTCTCCGAGATTCAGGCTTATCTGATTGTGCGTAAACGGAACAGCGTGCAATGGCGCATTCACGACTTCTTCAAGCCAACTGCCGAGACCGAATAAGTACGTTGAAATGAAGGATTTCTTTTTTTTTTTTTTTTTTCATCTGCTTTTCGGACACCTGTTTATTCAGACATTTCCGGTGCCCCGTGAGGTCCGAATGAACGGTCGGCGACTGTATGTCACAAGCTCTCAAATAAAAATGGTGGCTGCACCTGCATTTTTGAAATGTACAATGCCACATTTCGCTCTTTAGATACATGTTTCTAGCGCAAGTTTGCAACTGATTGCAGGAGCGCACAGAAAACAAAAATGACACTGAAATTGGGGTTGTTGGACCTAAGTCTTCCCGAACTGTAACTGCTGACGCCAGCTTTAAGGCAGTTGGTTTATGGGCATCTTTAAGGGCGAGTCCATATACAGTAAAACCTAATTAAACCGTACTCGCTTGAACAGTAGTATCTTCATAGAGAAAGAAATTATACAAGAGCGGACACTCATATACAGCTCAGCGGCCGAATTGACTGCAGCACATCAAGCCGCTGGCCTTAATACCTGAACCACAATTCCGGTTTCGGTTTTGAACGCTAGCTGGTACGCTTCATGGCGGCTGCGCTGATTGCTGCATTTCTTTTCTTCTTCTTTTTGCTTCTACAGCTCAACCGCACACGCTTTTCATGCTAAATCATTTTATTATTAAGTAAAAATTATTGCGAATGGTCTTTACAAGCCTGCATTGAATATGTGCCACGTGCAATTTCATAAAGACACCAGACGCCTTGTGAAATTAGGAAATGGTTATTTTATTCTATATAAATGCTCGTTGTGGGCTTTTTTTGTGCATTCATCCAAAATAGCGGCACCAGATAAGCAGCAGTACTTCCTGTACAAAGCTCCACCGGACGACGTCAGCTGCAAAAGTAAATTACAAGCATGTGTCATTTTGGTATTAACACAAACGAATAATGCGTGAGAGACGAAAGTGGTGAATGGGTGGCATTACTAACAAAAGCAGTTTGCTTTTGTTTGTACCCACCTCATCCTAAGCAATACCGTACATACCACATATGTACCAGCCTGAAGCATTTTCAAAACTGAACAGAACTGAAATTTAGAGCATCAAACGCACAAACCAACGCTGCAACTCCATACCTCATCATCGTATAACGCCGCTACATCGGTGATGAAATTGTTCTTCGACGGTTGCTTTCGTCGGGGCTCCTGGTTTGCCGTGAGGATCGAGTGCATGGTTTTCGCTGACCAACGAGCTTCTGAATTCAAGCAGCAAAAGTAGTTTTGTGCGAGACGTGCAGAGACACTGCTTCCATCGTTAACTGCCTGCTACCAAATGGCGCCTGAATGGAACTGCCCACTCTCCGTCGTCTGCTGCCGCACTCTCCTAGACGAGATCGCACTGGGCGCCGCCAGCCGAAGGTACCATCTGTTGTTGCCGAAGTGTCGCCTAACGACAGTGATAATGACATGGAAAGTGACATCATGGGCGATTCAGGCCCAACAGTGGCATAAGCTGCACGTTACGTCAGCCTCATGAATGCAATCGTCATGACAAGAACAGCACCCAGCAATGAAAAAGGCGCCCTGCAACTTCTGCAGCGCTATTGCGCCCATGCACGTAGAATATGCAACGGCAACAAGGAATCTGCCATGCGAGTGTTTGCCGAGAAGAGGGGGCTGGCTGAAAAGCTGGCTCGCGGCTTCAGTAAGTTTGAGGCCGCTGTCGTCGCTGCTAGGCCACCGCGGCATGAAACGTAATTAAGACTTTTGTCATGCAAAGGGAATAAATACTGCATGTTTTTGCCCTTTCATCGCACTCTCTCTGAGTTCTGTTTTTGCAGGCAAGTGGATCATGTCATGCTATTTCGGTTAAGCAGTACTACCCTTTAGTATGTACCTTTTCTGAGCTCTGGCCAACTACAGTTAACGAGATTTCACTATATAACGAATTACGGATATAATTACCATTTTTCACAGAACTATTGAGTTCGTTATAAACGGGTTCAACTATAGTCAGATTGCTCATCAGACATGTCAGTTGGGCAAATGCAATGTGAATGAAGGATCCAAGCAGATATTGTTTTGCATTAGCATAAGTTCAGCAGTCTTGGTTGCAATCCTCTTTGGTTCATGTCGTGTACGGCCCGTAATCATGAATTGGCAATAAGTCAACCAATTTTCTGTTTCTTTGTGTACATATCTTGGGAAGCAATATACAGTGCTTCCTTTAATTAGTATCGTTTCTCAGTTCTGTTCAAGGGTAGTAGGTCATGCTGCCTGTAGTTTCACGCATGCATGTGTGTTGCTGGTGAGCAGGTTGAATATCTGTGTTTTTGTCCTTGTGCATTTCAGAACTACGACACTTCAGAGTCAAAGCTGCGCCGAGAGTTTGAGGTGTTTGGCCCAATCAAAAAGGTAACTGGTTGCCATGGTTTCATCTCTTGGTGTGGTTGCATGTGCCATGTAAGTTTATTGGGAGGTTTCCCGTGCATCCATTGGGACCAAGCCACAGGCACCGAATAGTACTTTTGCGTGGCTGGAAATATGTAAAGTGTTTAACAACAGCCGTTTTCCATTATTAAAGGGCAACTTTCACAATATCTTCTATCATGTCAGAAAGGTGGTTCCATTTCTTCTGGGGTTCTTGTGATGGCGAGATAAAAAAAATGAAATTAATCATTGGCGGAACCCCCTCCACCCCACACAACACACACGCACAGTAATCAGTGATAGACCAAGCTCTCTTTGATGTTTACAGAAATGTTAAAGCAAATGTTATGCTAAGGCAACACTAATGATGCAAATGCAGTGGAGTGTTTATGCAAATGTAATCATACAAATGTAACACAGGATGCAGATGTGTTTGTGTAGTGGCAGCATCCGTATCACCATGACATGGACGTGCATTAAATTTGTTAGGTAGGTCGCATGTGCCTGGTTTGTTGGGCGCTGCAAATCACTTCCATGATTCACCAGGCACAGTGTGTTCGTAATCGGTGGTGCAACTTCATCTGAGCAACTGAGCAATTTCTCGCACGGTTCCACAGGTGTGTCACAACCTCAGGCAATAGATTGAATGAAATTGGGCTTCTCTTCTTGTTGATGATGCTGTTGACTTGCCATAGTGGTGAGAAGCGGTGCATGCATCAGAACATATGAGACATAACGAGAAACTTCATCCCTCGTACTTTGGCACCTATGATCATTGCATTCCTCACTGCCAATGGCCACCACCCGTTGTCACTCTGCTACCCGCTTTCTGCTCCCATGCTTCACAGGGTAACACTGGTGTTCCACTCAATTCCTTCAGGCTGCCACACTGAATGCATGCATTTTGCTCGCTTGACTTCTTCCTTTACACTTGACGGCTTTCGTTGCCCTCTTCTTCACTTCCCTGTAGCTCAACCTTCCTCGCTCAGCGCACACTCTGGTCCCATGGTGTTCACTTCTTTGCACTCCACTGCTTTCACTGGTGACTACATTAAAACCTAATTCATACATCTGGAAAAAGAAAATGCAAGAAAAAGTAGAACTGGGAAAACAAACAATCCTATGTCCTAAAAGATTTGGCATCTATACTCAATCTCACGAGTAACTTCAAGCACTGCCTAAGGTGTGAGGCATACACAAGCAATGTCCTTGAGCAGCAAAATATAGTTCCGGGTATAACAGTCTTAATTAATGCCGGGATTAGATTTATTTATTTTTGCTTGGTACATAACACATTATACTCATAAGGGACATATGTGTTGGGACCTTTGTGCATGCACACCATATACCACAATTTACATTGGCTTACCGGTCAGGGTGTGCAAATATTTGAAAACTTCAAATATTATCAAATATTATATTTTTATTCGTGTTTTATGCGTGAAATAGATATTCAAAAATGTTTGAATATTCGGTTGGATGCGAATATTCGAATCAACTTGAATATATTGCTGGCTGTGTGGGAGCAAACACGGTTCTTAGTATTTGTTTCTGTATAAGAATAGTGGGCTGATTTTGTGCTGAATTTTGCGACGATTTCGTGCTGCTAGCAAAATGTTGCCTGTAAAGCACACGTAGCCACTAAGCGTGGAAGCATCTGCTTGACGCACCGTCGTCGTTGCTTCATTTGCATTTTTTCCGTCGCTCTTTCTGCATTTTATTGACTGCAGGTCGGTGGGGAATCAAATACATCAATGTTTCTGCCCCCGAGTATCAAAACTAGCTGCAGCAGAGTGAAACGGCTGTCAAAGCTCCATGCAGCTGCAGTAGGGTCTCTGACACAACAAGCGTCCGGCCGGCGTGCGGGTCGTTCATTCAGCTGAAGGCAACGGTGGTGCCACCAACTTCTCAATTAAAAAAGAAGGCTAAGTGGGCTGCCCGCATTGGACCCACTTCCCCTATCTAGTACACTCAAGTCTAATCTCACACTCATGGCAAAACATCAAGTATATTTTGTCCTGATTATTGAGATCAGCTGTTTGTTTTGACTCTGCTAGGACTACAGGAGCATCTCCGAGCAGCAAATGTGATTCACTGCATCGTTGATTTACCACCCCGCTAAAGTATGGTACTTGATGACGGTGGCAAGTAAACACTAAATAGTCGCCGAGCAGACAATGCAGCATGGGTGAACATTTGTAGGGCATTCGCCCTTGCTAATCACTGAAGAGGCTGTGAAAGAACTGCTGAGAAAGCATATAGATGTAGCAAAGTGTCCTGTCACATTCGTGTAAACTCAGTGTACAGTTACAAACCCAAAACGTTTGTTGCATCAATCCACGAAACGTGGAGCATGTATCGACAGGATTGCCAGCAGACTCTATAGATACGACGCGACACGGACAAGCAAATCTAGAGGGGCACCTGGCCATCCTATTGGCTAAGCAGTCCCGCAGCTTCCATAGTGCTGCAAGAAACTTTTGAGATAGAGTGTATGTGATGCGCACAGAGCCTGAGATGTGCGTTGTCATTTTGTGCAGCTTTAGCAAGCTTACCTTTTGCACTCCTCAATTTCAGCCTGGGTCAGCAGCTTCTTCCACTCGGTGAGAGTCGTGCATTGCAGTCCACGCATAACGATACCACATACAGTTGAATATCGTTCGTTCAAACATGCTTAATTTGAACTTTCAGTTTATTCGAACTCCGTCAAAGTTACGTGTATTCCAACGAGCGAAAATGCCCGTTAATTCGAATGCACAAGCATTTGTGACGGTTAATATTGCGCTTTCACAATGCTCTCAGCAGCGCGCCAAATCACGTGGCAGCTCCTCCAACCAGCACTCCTCTGACCCCACCATAGAGGAAAAGCTTAGGAGAGATCCCTCAACGCTGTGTGTGAAGAAAAAAAGAAATGTGGCAGAAATTTGTGTGCAGGCGTGTGCAGGCGCGCATCACCGATTGCTTCTGTTGGTGACAGACGTCCTGTACAGTCAATGACTGATTTTCTGGACCCCCAATTTTTCGGACGTGCCCTATAATTCGGGCGCCTTTGCAGCACCACCATGTGCCCCGTAGAGTGAATGTATAAGAACGTCTGAAATTTCGGATGCAGAAAACCTTCGTCATCCTATTTTCCATGCTTTTTGCCATGACCACAGGTCCGAAACAGTATTAATTGAAGCCACCACTACCGGCCTTTTGGTTATCGAGCCGGCGCTCTTGCATGCAGATCCTCTGTCACTGCAGCAACGCTAGGCCTAGCTACTTCGATATTCGCCACCAAGCTTCATGCTGGTCGGTGCCATGTTTTTCATTGAAACAATTCACCGCTGTTAGCAATTATGCCCACTCCACCTTAGTAAACCTCACCCCTCAGCGAGGTAGCAGGCGTCAGCCTGCTTCCGGTAAATGACAGGACCCCTTAGTGTGCTGGTGTGCTTAGGGAAGGGTGCACAGGTCGGGTCAGAACCCCATATGCATTGAGAAGTACTCAATGTACATGATGGATTACACTCATTTTGGTGGCAGCCTCAGTTCCATCACTGCCTCTCTCTTTTTTAGGCAACTGATCTCGTACAGCACAAGTCATAGCTTTTGGGGGTGGTCATTGACAGAAATCTCTCCTGGACCCCTCACGTGAATTATGTGAGAAAACGCCTGACGGGAATTCGTCATATGTTTAAGTTCCTAGCAGGAAAGACCTAGGGAGTGCCAATATAATCTATGCTGCAACTGTACGGGGTCCTCTGTTTGTGGTACAGCCTGCCGGTCGGTCATCTCCTAGCACCTGCAGAACTAACTTGAATACCATCCAAGCCCAAGCCCTCAAGATGTGTCTTGGTCTACCGCAGAGGGCATCAACGATGACTGAAGTTATTGCAGTCGCTCAAGATTACACTATTAGAACGCACATTAACATTGAAATAATGCGTGTGCACATAAGACACTTCGCCTGGACCCCTACCCGCTACCTTGCAAGTCTCCCAGTAGAAAGGCCCTACACAACATTCAGTACAACTCTCTTCGCGCACCATGCCTCTCTCAGGTAAGGTTACGCACCTATGGCAAGACCTGTGATCCCTCTATGGTGTGTGAGCCGCACTCAGGTAGCCCTAACAATCCCAGGACTTCAGAAAAAGTCGGACTTGCCAGCATCAGCACTCAAGCGACTTACTTTACTCCTCTTGTACGAGAAATACAGTGACTGCACACACGTCTATGCTGATCACTCAACTGCATCAACCACTTCCGGTGGTGCGGTAGTTTTACCAACAATGGGAATAACCCAACGATTCAAGACTTCCCATATCACTATGTCTACAGCTGCAGAGCTCATGGCTCTCCGCGATGAGCTTCATGTGATAGATGCTGAAAGTCCTCAAAAATGGGTAGTCTACTGCGATCCAAGGCCAGCATTGCATTGTGTGCAGTCATTTCTCCGGCATGGAACTCACGATCAGTTCACGTGCAGAATCGTGGAACTTTTCCATCTCTTGAGAGAAAAAGGCCATGATATCTCTCTTCAATGGATACCAGGATATTGCAGTATTATTGGAAATGATGATGCAGATAAGGCAGCTTGAATGTCAAAGAAGACCGCTGCGTCCCCATTCCTTTCTCAAGGACCGAAGCTGCGGGGCAACTTCGCATCCTAGCACGCAAGCTTAAGAGTTGAATACCACACATACAAGGCGTACAAGACTGTACAGACTAAACCCTTCAGTGCGACTCAGACCTCTGACCGGACTGCACTGCCACATCTGTGTCAATTGTGGCTGGGAGTTGCCTTCACGAAAGGTTATTCCGCACTATTTGGAATGGCTGATAGTCTTGCATGTGATGATTGCACATGCAAGGAGAACCCACCAGGCTTCCTATCAAAATTTCAGTGCAAGTCACTCAACTGGGAATCCCAAAATTTTGCCCCAAAATTTCGTGCCGCCAAAGTGAGCATTCACGTTCCTCTTGAGTTCGACCAAACCGACCGTCGTGCTGCACAAGAGTAAAGGTTTACGCAGAACTGAACCGAAGGCTCTCAAACACCAATACCCGAACATAACTTAAGCAGCCTAACTTCACGAACAGCCTGTTCTTATCCTATCGCAGTGGTGTACTTATCGCACGTACTGGTGCCACTGAACAGTCTGGTCAACTCCACAGGTACGTAATTACCATCACGCTAGCTTTGTGGTCCCTATTCCGAACACATGCTTGTGTCGCACGCAAACGTTTCATCACACTTACTCACGTGTCTTTCTCTAGTCCAATCAGGACACGTAACTTAACCGAGCAACTGAACGTGCGTAACTCACTCACACCGCAGAACCCTTAAAAAAATGCGTCTGCCATCAACTAGTTCTAGGCACGCTCACTAAAGAAGACAGAATACGGCTGCCCTCAACACACACGAGCAACCCAGTCATAAACCTGCTTCCTTCCGTCCACAAAGGACACGCGCTAAAGGAACTAAGAATGCTTTTCAGTGCAAATTACGCACTTACTGAAAACCTACACGCTTAACCTTAGAAAATTAAAAAAACACATAAAAAAGAAGGTTAACTAATACACACGCGCGTTACCATAGGCCTCTCACCGATAACCTTGACACTCAGGTTACTCACACACACAAAAAAGAACCTATCTATTCATTAATGAACATCTTGCGAGACTACAGGTTTACATAAAACACCTCTTTCAAACATCGGAGCTTTTTAAACTAAAACCACCAGCTCATACCTTACGTTTTGAAAGAAACTCAATATCAAATCGCGAAAATTTTCAAATGTTCAAAAATAAAACAAAACACATGTTCCTTCTACGGAAGCTCTCTTGGCCTCCCGTTTCAAACGTTTATAATTGACTCATGCTTTTGAGCCGTACCCGAGGTGGTCGCGGTTCGAAAGCTACTCTGGCTACCGAGGAACAACAAAAGGGCTGACTCACTGTCAGCTCCTCCAAGACGTTACAGTCTCCTGCCAATTTGCGTCCTGGCGCCCCTCTTTCTTCACGAACTCGACTGACCGCGTCGCGATTCCCTACCACCTGGTCTCGTCTTGCCACCTTGCGCTTCTTTGTACTACACGCTGAACTTCGAAAAGAACGACGGATCGACAAGGACCATAACTGCCCTGTGCCCTTTGTCCGCGTACGTGCAGAACATGTTTCTCGGTCTCCTTTTGACAGGTGGCTTGAACGTGTTGGGTGCGTCAACATCGTCAATGACGACCGCACCTTTCTTTTCCTCGCGCCCTGGCTTTTCACGCCTGTCGCTGACTTTGGCTGCGCTACATTAGCCACCGCATTCCAATCTTTAGCGCGCTTCTTTCTACGGCGCTTTTTCCTCGAACTCTCTGTCATGTCGCCTTCTCGCGCCTCGTGCTGGCCGGTACACATTTTGCCGGCCCGGATCGGTCTCTTACCCGCACAGTCTGAATGATCTTTAACTAAATCATCCCTCTCGTGGCTAACTAGACTGGCGGAGAGCTGCACCGATCCCTGAACAATGCAGTTGTTTTCTCTTGAGCTACGCAGCTCGCAATCCTGAGAGCTGCCCTCAATTGCATCGTCCAGCTGGCACTTCACTTCGGCACGCATATCTGACTCGACATGGGTGCTCGTGTCTGTCGGGTCAACAGTACCCTGTACCTCGCTAACGACCTCGATACCATGAGATGTGACGCACACGCGCGGTAACTGTGCCAATTTGTTCGCAGCTGGCCTAGCTGTCTCTACAGTCCTCTGTTGGCACAGCACCTCGTCGCTCTCACTCTGGCCTTTAACGGCCTCTGTTGCCACTAAGGCATCGTTAGCTGCTAGCACTTTGAGTTCACCTATGAACGTGCTGCTACTCTCACAGGTACTAACTACTACTTTCCTTGGCTTTCGAGCAAAATCTGCTATCTACTTCCCACTTTCGCTGCGTCCAGCCTACAGATTTCTCAAGCCGCTGTGGACTTCGTGCTTTTAACTGCTGCAAATCTTTTATCTCTTTGTTCACTGCTGCCGTTTCTTTTTCAAGCTCCTGCCGTTTTTGCTCACGCTCTTGGCATTTTCGCTCGCACTCTTGGCATTCTTGCTTAATTGATTCCTGTTCCTGTCTTTTTCTTAGAATTCGGTTACCTAGGTTTTCGATCAGTTTCAAATCATTGCCACTTTGCAGAATAGTCTTACAAATCTCTGATTCCGTCAAGTCCTCGTCTACGTGTACCTCGAGCTCTTCACACAACCACAACAGGTCAGCTCCCATCAAACACATTAGGACCATAGTCGCTACTTTTAAGCTTTGGCTCTGCTGTCACACAATACTTGCTGCGATACTCAAGCAAATCAGAATACAAGTAAATGATCCCAGCGAATCAAATCAACAAACACAGAGAAATTGAAGCCTGGTAAATCTTACAGCCAAAACCAAACGCTTACCCACTGAAGTAGCACCATATCACCAGTCCTCCTCCGCCGTATCCAGACGGTTGCAAGAGGTGGTCAATCCCAAGTCGCCTCTAACTTGATCAGGATACCGGTCGGTCACCATGTGCCAAATTCCGTGAGCAGCTGTTGCTGTCTTTGAGTCATAGGCCGACCTACGAGCCGTAGGCCGATCTATGAGCTGTAGGCCGATCTAGGAGCCGTAGGCCGATTCCACCGCTGTCAACCAGTTGTAGGATTTGGCGGACGATCTCGCCGCTGCCACCATTTGTAAGATTTGGAGTCGGGCTTGAAGGACGATCGGAGGAACTTGGGGCGACAGGACTAGGCGAGCAGGGTTTATTTACATTATTTACAGTTTAAACAAGACATACATTGACAGTCCAGTGTGACTCCCAAATGGAGCCCGCAACACAAAGCATACAGCAAATGAGCACACAGCTCATGAGTACATTTCGAGCACGACACTAGCAGTCGACAACAGCCGCTTATAACCACTCTGTTCGACGTCATTGTTCGGCGTCATCGTAGAAAGTCCGCGTGGTCGCCTTTGAGAGAAGGGGGTAAGGGTTTTACATACACACATGCCGCACAGGTTTCACTGCTCTCTCCGAGGGCAGACTACCTTTGCAGCGCAGTTGTCGTGATATCCATTGTCCTGCGTCCCCGCAGTCGGGTGGTGACGCCCGACCCCAGCCGGCGCCTCTAAATTCCAGAGTGGACCTTGCACAGCGGCCTCCGCCGCTGCACATTGTCTGGTGTCTCGAAAAGCGCATGGGGAGGTTCCGCCAATTACCTCCCCTCGAGAACTCCCCTGAGCTGACCCCTCGCCGCGTACCTGCCAGTTATCCGCAGTTCTCTGAAGTGCGCCACCACCCCGGTTGGATCGAAACACGTGCAGCGCGCTGAAATAACATGCACGTTGCCACCTTGGCAGGCCATTCCTAACAACGCATGCACTCGCCGTCTCCTAGTATGAGCACCAACACACCTAATAACAGACCGTTTTTTTGTAAATACGTGTAAATAAATCTTCTGGAACTTCCCACTCATGTGTTAGCTCAGTGCACATCTGCCAACGTATGTAAGTCCTCTATTCAGTTAGCTTCCTTTAATTCGAACTTGTTTTAATTCGAACAAATCGTCGGGCCCCTTCGAGTTCGAATTATCGAGATTCGACAGTATAACCATATATTGGTTGTAATGATGAGTCGACTTAAAGAGTACAGTCGAATCCCACTATATCAAAGCCGTTTACATCAAATTATCCTGTGTCTCAAACAATTTATTAACACAGTATATTGGCAATGAGTACCTGAAGCAAAAATTATGCCTGCATCAAACGAAAATAGCAGCGACTCCTGATATATAGAACGTCAAGCTTCGCCAAAGTGCCTCCAGAAGTTGGCGTTCCCTCTTGGTAGCGGAGAAACCCGTCGACACATCTCAAGAGTGGTTTAGCCCGGTGGCAGGGCTCCGTCCACCCGCTCTCCCTACCGTTACCGCACTGTGTCAGGCGAGCCGTCGACACCCCCCTCCCCCCCTTTCCAAAATATTATCCTGGCCTGCCTGCAGCGCTTGCTCAGACAGCCAATCAGAGGCTCTTGTGCCCTCGTCGTGCAAGTGCGAGTTATCTTGCTGCTTTTCTTGTTTATTGTGTTTGTCAAGGGCTGCAGAAGATAGCACCAACTTTCCCTTTCTCACAATGAACCACTTCTCTCATTGTGTTCACGCCTTGTGGACCTTTTCCCACAGGGTTGCCGTGATGGCTAGAAAGCGGGAGAATTTGCCTTTCATCGTGAAGCTCGGAATCGTAAATCGAGTTTTTCTGTCCCTGCCATGTTGGCTGGAAATGCAGCCGATATTCTATCTTTTGCCTGTTTTCTGCCTGTGCAGATTTAAAAGTTAGTTTGGTTCGGCAACATCCTAAAAAAGAAAGAAAGTGCCGATTCGTTCATCTTAAATATGTCTTCTAGAGAATACTCTTGCAAGATATGTTGCAACTTGCTGCTGGCCCAGTCCTCCGCGCTGTTTTTGTTTCTGCTGCACCTTCGTCAGAAAAATCCTTTGTGGTTAAGTTGTACCGCGTCTTAAATCTAGCGAACCTGCCACTGCTGCAAACAAAACTGTCGTGGCCCGAAGCACTACGCTCATTCGGTGAGAATGCACCAAAGCCTCCTTGACGTCTGGGTAACTTGAACCTTTTAAATGACAATGCATGAGGTTGGACGGTGCAGACGGTGCACCATTCAGCACCTTCTCTCGCTGTCCAAATGCTGCAAACAGTAGTCAGTGGCAGGCCTTTCTCCCATGCCAACGCAGACTTTTTTGCTCCACGTTGGATGGCATTGATGATCTCCAGTTTTTCTTTGATGGCCGTCACGCGATGCTTGCCTGTTCGACATTGTGGGGTCCTGTCACAGTCACACAGCGTCCGCAAATTACTGTCGCGAAGTTAGCTCACGTGCAATGTGGCCGGCGAACAAAACAACTGCACACATGTGCGCACTCCACGGTTTCCACGATGCTCTCGCGGGCAACAGGATCTCTCTAGGTTGCTCCGGGGCGGCTCAGAGGCTAGGCCAGGCACATACCCAAGGAGGGGCCTCCCAAATTGAGCGGCCCCATTCCAAATTAAGCGGTATAACCCACCCCCCTCCTCCCCGCCCACGCCACCACTCCTCAGTCATATTCCTAAAGTGCCGCCAAATCAGTCTTGAGACTTTACAGCTATTCGATGGTCAGCACTGGACTGCTGTTACAATATTATTATGGCCGAGGCGTCGAAGCGATCGCTGATCGGGTCGAGAAAAAGGTCACTGAACTGAGGGCGTGAAACTGAAACAGCTTGATATTCTCCCAGCTAATAGATGGCGGAATGTTTTCACCTTTCTCGTTATTTCTATGCTTGTTTCGAAATCTCAAGGTGCTGCTGCTGCAAAAGGCCCCACTGATATCTTTTCAACGATCTACGTTTCACAGCCATCCCCCAAAAATTCAGAATTTCAATCAAACCCTGCAATAACCGTTCAATTTATAAGAAATATGAATGTCACCCGTTACCTCGTCTGGTTTCTTTTTCCTTAATCGTAGAGCACTTTTCGTGCGAAATTGGCAATGGGAGAAACGAATAGCAAGATCTTGAAAAATTAAGTGATCTTCTAAGGGAGAGAGCCAAGGAAACAGCCAAACAGGAAGGAAAAGCAACAATTAACAAATTTAACCATTGTTTGTGAAAATATTTATGCATGAAAATTCTTTTATTTAGAAAGGAAGTAGACAAAATGCCGCCAGAAGTGAAGAATGGTTCCCTGTATTTTGAATGACGCTTCTACAGTTATCATTCAAGCCGCCTGACATAGCCACTTCTCTACTATGCTTATGTGGATGTTTTTCTAACCTTCTGCGAGTGCGCAGTACGTGGAGAACTGCAGCGTCCAGCGCTCTATGCGGTTGTACGGGACTGGCGCCCAAGCTTCATTACGCAACTTCCCAAGTAACGATACAAGTTGGTTTTGGCACCTAACTTGATTGAGCAGTAAACAAGGGATACAAAAGAACTGTGATTGTTCTGCAAATTTATCTTTCTCGATAACTCTTCCAGAGCTAATTAGAAAAATACTACCAGAAATCTTCATTTTACGCTTTCATTTGTTTACTTGTTCTTGGCTGTTTCCTTCCTGAGTTTCTTTCCTGCACGAGCCAATTTGATGTGGTTCCTGGTTTGCCATATTAAGGATACGTCTATATCACAGGCGTTCTTGTGAAATGCACCTTACTTCATTTCTCTTTTTTGGGTTTACGCACCTTTATAGCGAACGGTGGGAATTAATGTTTCTGCTAGTAAAAATGCAACCCCCCTCATTTACATAGAAAAGTTACCTTGGAGGTTGCCTCCCCCACCCCTCTGAAAAAAGATCCTGGGTACGTGCCTGGGCTAGGCTCTTCAATGGCCAAGGAGATCTGTGCCTACCTGGCACGCTCCGTGCAGAATCGGTTGGTCGTAGGAGCGCAACTGCAACTGAGGAGTATTATGGACATTCAAAAACGAGTGAATAGTATGCATTAACGGGCAGGTACACAATGTACCGCTAAGTCTTCAGCGAGTTCTAAACACATAAGCGAGAAGCGAACCATGCCTGCGCTCCCTTTCTACATTTTTACAATCTCCCTCTCTCTCTCAATGAGTGCGGAAATGCGCCGCGGAATCAGGAGTAACCACGCCAACAAAGTGCAAAGCTGTGTCGCTTGAGACAAAGCCGCAAATTTTGCAAGACTCAAACAAAGTACGAGCTCGCACAGTTGATCTGATCGACGATTCTGAAAACTGGGAGCGCCACGATCATGAAGGCTAGAATCAGGGGCTACGCCGACCAACGGAAAATACAGGCTTTGGGCACCAGGGTGTAACCCCCCATGTGTGAAAACAACACGGTAGAAGCCACTGACATTGCAAAACTCTGAGAACACGTCGCCACTAGCGATAAAATAGGTGGTGCTTTGATGGAGGAGTTTCTGAGTGCAGATAGTGCTGCCTCGATCTGCGAATAGATCTCCAACGGGGAAATAGTTGTCACAACAGATACTGGTGTTGTGTGACGGAGGCGACTACAGCAGCAGCAGTGACGATGAGACTGGCAGTCTTTGACACCGACCCCGATGTCTACCCAGAGTGCCCTGTTGTCAGTCGAGTCGCTCATTGATTTCATGCATGCTAAATTATAGCTGCCAGTGTTCATGTGGAAGCTGGACGCCATGCACGCCATGGTTGGGAACTTGAAACTTCTGCGAGAGCAAGTGCAGATTTCGGACTATTTCAGTGCGCCTAACGCTTGACATGTTGTTTAGAGGTATAAATAAACCTTTTATTTTTTACAGCCTACTTTCACAACATCAATTTTTTATCGCATTAAGGAAATTTGGTTTCGGAACAACAAAGGCGTGTTCGACAGCTTTTTTTTTATATACAGCAGTTGAGATATAGTGATGATCTGTTTTAACGATCACAGATTTTTCATTCTTCTTGGTATCATTATAAGTGTACTGCACTCTAGTACGAGATTCCAATGCGCTTTGAGCTGGCAGGGCCCGAGCACCCTAAGACGTGCTTCGTTGTTTTACTACAGGGATGGGAAACCAAAAAGAAATCAAGCTGGCCTACGAAGCTGGTATATTTGTCGGCAATAACATGATACAACCTGCGAGAGGATTTGCTAGTACCAGAAGAGGAAACTGAGTGCATGCCTGCATTTTCACGCGGCATGGGAAGGCGCCTACTGCTCTCTATCACAGGTGCCTGGTGAGCTTGCGTCTCATCCCCTAGCCCAGCTGTGGCTGTGCATGGCTGTCTGTGCAGCTCTGCACATGTGCAGCTAACCTGCAATGGGTGCTGGGCGAGCTGACATAGCTGGTCGCTTCACGTTGGCTGTCTTGCTACAAGTCTAGTCTTAGGGGTTGCACATAATCTCAAGTGTAGGACACGCACAGGGCCCCGCACCAGGTTACATAGCATATTTCGGTTATTTGCTGGAAGTTGTTACGTGGCCTCTAGGGAGCGCCCTGCCTCAAAAATTTGTCAAATCGGTTCATTAATAGCCGATATAGTAATATTTCAGTGCTGCGAACACACGATTTCAGGAGGCGAGTGCCACTGCCAAGAGAGACACTTTCTCCACTTGCCCCGTCTAGCCCCCACCAGCGAAATTCCTTCCCTCCGTTCTCCCATACCGAAGCTCGAGGATCACATGATGCATACGTCATGTCCCCGCCTTCTCTCTCTCTCTCTCTTGCTATTTTGTGGGGAGGCGCATTTCCGCTGACAGCGTCGCATGCGAGCTGTCGCGATTGTCTCGTTTCGCACAGCACACGATTTTGCACACTGTGCACGAGAACGCCTGACTTGCGGTATAAGTCAGTGCTACACGAATACTGAGGCAGACACACTCTGATCACGGAGCATGATCGCGCTCTAGAACACAGTAGAAAATGGTATAGTTTCAGCATCTGCACACACGAGTGCATGACATGGGAACGAGCAGACGAAATGGACGTAATGTCCCACGCTGGCGGTGCAAAGTAAAACAAAAACTTGAAAACATTCGGTTTGAGTGTTTTATTATTTCTCTAAGCATTAATTTGTCTATTGAACCAACAGATTATACAAATAACAGATGTTGTTTTGAACAATTCTCAAAGTCGCGTGTCACTACGAGCGACGTCACCACACAAACACATGTACGTAGGCACACTAGCGCGATATGCGTCGACTCTCCTGCTATGAGAGCGGCGTCTATGATGAGAAGAGTTAACGGCGTTTGGCGTTCGGTTTGAAATTTGAGCTCTTTCCGCGGTGCGTAGTGATGCAACACTTAGCAGGCACGATTTCAATGCGCATTGTATGCACTGTGCTTCTCAGCTCAAGATGGCCAGACCTGGTGAGGGGCCTTTTAAAGCAAGAGGCAGCCTGAAGCTATAACGATAAACACGAGCATGCTGCCGCTTGCACTACAGTAGTACATGGCCCGCATTCACACTCAACGGTGTTCTCGCAGATTGTCATCGTGCACAACAAGATAACCGGCAAGCCCCGGGGCTACGCCTTCGTCGAGTATGAACACGAGCGGGACATGCACTGTGAGTACCGCCACGCCATGCAGCTGTTTCTGATTCCTATTTGTTTAGTCTGCTGTTGCTGATGGTAGTGTGCAAGAATGGTGCTGCTTGCTAGCAGCTTTCTTTTTATTATTATTATTATTATTATGATTATTATTTATTTATCTCACTTCTTTAGATAGGAACTGCACAGTCTGCGTACTCTCTCACCAACCCTGTGTGGTGCAGTGAAGGCTAGGGCTTGCGTCGTCCAATAGGTAACGAAGGCTGTGTTCCGAGCAGGAAAGAGAGCTTGCCTATTGTGTGCCGCTGATCCTTCCATGAAGCTTCCATTTTGTCAGCATCGCGTAGAGGGCGATGAGAGGCAGACAATGGGGATGCCCCTCTGGTTCTTCATTCCGGTTAGTTGACATGCCCCGTAGCTCTCGCTACATTGCAGAAAGTTGGTGAGACAATGTATAATGACATGCATAAAGGTAAAGTAGAATTTCTGTTTACACGACAGGGTTCTTGAAGCTTTCTTTCTTTTTTTTTCTCTCATGCTATTTTTTATTGCCTGATGCCTCTACAAGTGGATTTGATAATGGTATTTTGAGAGTGGTGCCTTGGTTCTGTGAACCATACCGCCTTTGAAACTTGTGTGCCAGAGTAGAGCGGGACAGTTGTTTCCATTGTATCTGTGTGCCAAGTGCTTTCTTTGGGTTCTTGTGGTGCAACGAAACGTCCCCCCTTCATCTTTATGGTAAGAAGGGGGCGAGAGAGAGCTGTCAAGACCCAGCTCCGAGGATGTGTGTGACTCGCCGGCGGACATCGGAGGACACTTCTGCTGCTACCGCGGTCGGTCAGGCTGGAGCCATCACTTGAGGTCTTGTGCACGGTCCGAACACGACCAGTGTGCACTTTTCTTTCTCTGCTTTCCACCTACGTTTTGCTTCTATTTTACTTGTATGGGACCCATTGGATTTATTGTGAGGGGCAGCAAAGGTCACATGGGAGTTCAGGAACTGGGATTTCTGCGCACTTATGCATTTATATTGCCATCAGCAGAAAAAAGAAAATGTCTCGGCGAGCTGTCAGTGCAGCACTAGCATTTTGTGCCCTTCTTTAATCCAGTGTAAGGTTATCATAGTTGGTTGCTAGCCAGACATAGGGAAGGCACAATGCACAAGGGTGTTGTGCCCTTCCTCTATCTAGTGTTTCATTTCACAATGTGTCCCACATTGTCTTTTTTTTTTTTTTTCTGCACTCTTGTCTTTGCCTTGAACCACCTTGCTTGCCGTCAAAGTACAGTTGAGCCTTGCAACAATGAAAAACAATGAAGTGAAAAACTTCGCTTTCGTGAGAATGTCGTTGCAATATGAGTCAGCACAGATAGGTAATGCATCGCAGAACTAAACTTTATGTCAAACTACCCCTAGCCTACTTTGGCAAGCTTGCTCGGGGATATAGAACCGCATTGCCGACAGTGTAAGGCGCACTGCGTGCGTCAATCAGCAGTGGCAGCTCTGCCGTGGAGCAGTATTCTCGCTCAATTGCTTTCCGAGACACAATCACTTTTGCGAGATTTTGCGTAACTCGGCACTGGATGCAGAGCAACAGCACTCCACGTACGCTGCAGCATTTCTCTAGTGCCCACTGTCGTCCGTAGGTACATACGCCTCCGGTGCCGAGCATGAAAGGGATCGTATCCCGTATACCCGAAGACAGTTGTTCGAGATTACGGCCCCTTCACGCAAATCTGCATCCAGTGCCCAATCCCCACGCAGTGCCTTTCGGATGGCACCGAAACCAGCATTCCTGAAGCAAGGGATGCATATTCCCGAACAGTTGCTTAATCACAGCCTGATGCGTGACACTCCATGCTGTGACTGCCATCTGAAGTGCCTTAGACAATTTCATCTCGGTGTGACGTGGATTTCCTTAGTTTTGCTGCATTTTTCTCACCAAGGCACACATTGCGCACTGCACTAGGTTGCAAAAACCGTCGTCACATGTCGGTAGCAACATGCGTACCGATTCAAACAAGGGATCAACAAACAAGATGGCGGTCACGACGTGTTTCCAGCATACGCAATCACTTCCAGTGCTTAGTTGTTTCTGTAAACAAAAATGGCGGCACCCACACAAGTGTAATGCGGTGCTATTTTACACAATTTTAGGGCAAAGCAATCACATTTGAGCACATTTTGGAGCCTGTTAGCCTTGCGTAAGTAGGTATATAATATGCGGAGTTATGTTCCAGCAAATTTCGTTGATGCAGGATTGTAGTACAGTAACATTTCATTGTCGAGAGGTACGAAATGCATCGAATCATATGAGCGTTCACCAGGGATACGAAAATATTTCGTCACGGGAATTTCGTTGTAGCAGGATTTCGAGTGTATTTACAGTTTTGCAATCCTGGTGCTGCAACATTCAGTGGTGGGAAACTTGTGCCAATTGTACCATTTTCATACTCCGAAAGTGGAAACACGGCCAAAGTTTCGCCTCGCTGCGCCAGGACATCTTTGGCAGGATTGGCTTTGGCAAGCATCAGTGAAACGTCGCTGGCACAGTGCATTTGTCTTGGAGCGTGTGTTAAAGTAACTTCCTTATTCTTGCTGCCGGTGCATCAAACAGCTACATGTAATTAAAGGGGCCTTCAAACACTTTTCTAGCCACCGTCTTTCCGTTGCAGGTCGCGTAGACTGACGGTTGGAGTTGCTTTTAGTGAAGGTCAAAGCGCCAATATTGAAATATTTCATATTTTATTCATACAAACAATTCACTACATCACTGCCGACCACATCATTGCCCAGTGGCGCTCAGCAGAAGCAACATTGACGTCCCAAGTCGCTCCTCCGTGATTCGCTAAAAACAAAATTGCAGGTAACCACTGCACTTCAGCAAAAATGTGAGAAGTTAATGTTTAATTTTATTTTTGTTTGCTGTACATTTTATATTAATGCAAGCAGACAGTCATAAAAAAAAATTGCTACAACAACAAAACACTGTAGGGACGCTGGCTGTTCTTTCACCTCTGGTATGGGGGGTGTACTGCTGGCCTCTGATCACAAAAGCCTCTCTTCTCGCTTTTGTATGCTCTTGAGCAGCGTCCTTGCCTCACTTCCTTGTTTCGCACTTAATGCAGGTTTCTCACCTCTGTGCATCGTTGCTGCCGCACCGTTTTTGTTGTTTACAGCACTGCACTGAAATACCATATTTTCCCGCATATAACCCGCACCCCAAATTACAACAGCCCGAAAATAAAAGAAAAATATGCTCGTACAACCCACGGAATTGGCATGCAACAATGCTAAAATCCTTGCAGAAAAAGTCCGTTCGCAGATGCGCAACTCATCCACATGTCTTCTTCCCATTCTGTATGAGGATTAGCTGGAATTACTGTGCATTCAAATGTTTGTGCACATCCACTGTAGTCTGAGCTTATGAAGCCATTATCGTGAAAGATGCAAAGTTAGGTTTCTCGTGGTATATTGAGAGTAGATTGCTGTGTGTAACTTCATTGCAAGCATGCATAAAACAGTACAGTGTATTGTGTACTGCTGTGTTTTTCGTAGCAGGGAAACCCACTAATGTGACCTTTGCTTCCCCACCTACACTTTGTGTTGGCATTTCGTGCTACATTGTCACGTGAGGCTAGTAGGTTTGCTGTTTGGTTCAGTGGTTCAGCTTGCCGCAGTGCCACCAATAGCTGCACCGAGCCTCTCTGTTTTGTGTCGCGTGCTGCTTGTTTGAAAGCGCTTAAATGGCATGGTGGGCATTCTGTTGGGTTGGGCACCCCTGCAGACAAAAGGAAAAGCTAGATTGAAGTTATTCTCCTAGTTTGGGCCATAAGTGCTGCACACACACACACATGCACTGTGTCAACGATCTATGAATAACTAACAAACAAGGCTTTTTTTTTCTTCTTTTGCTTATGGTACAATACAATTTTGCAAGTAGGGCACTGCCATGAGTTCATTGCTACGATGAGAGCCAGCTTTTAACAGCGACTATAAACATAGTGATGTCAAATAACTAAAACAGTCAGCCTGTGGTATTAACATGTTCCATCAGGGAGGGATTGCGTCAACAGCAGATAAACTGTTTTGTAGCTGTTTAATGAAAACACCTGTAGCCTGTATCACTTAGCCATCATGAACGCTTTGAAAGTGCATGTTACAGTGTCACCGTTGCTGTGGCCATAGAAATGTCCCATGAAACCCTTCGTCATTCTCTACTCTGCATGCAGAAAGGCCTGTCTTGTGGATTTGTTTTCCGCATTAGAAAAGGCAAGGTCATGTGCCTGTGACAATGTGGACATGCAGTTGCTCAGGATGATTTTCCCTTCTCACATTTCATGAAGAAAAAGGCGAAAAAATTGCAAATAAATGTGAGCAGTAACGATGGTCGTGCAAGGTCAGCTTGTCAACACTAGTTTTCTAGCCATGGCCTGGAATATATGCAAGGCCATTGCGCGAAGCCCGCTGTTATATTACATGAACACTTCTGCACATGTCCAGAAGCTTTTATTCTACTCTGGACGCTGGCCAAGCCTGGGCCATCGGACCGTCCTTCATGTTGGGTTTGGAATAACGTAAAGAGGTTACCGACCTTTGACTGCATTCATTTCGTGTTCGTCTGAGCCAAATGAGCTTGCGTCCTGTCAGCTTAATAGCACAGCTGAGTTAATTCATTAGCTGAAATTAATTGGGCCAAGCTAGTCCTGCCACCACCCCACAGGGTGATGCACAGCATGTTTAGGCACTGAGAAATTGCGTGCAGCTATTGCGTAGGTGCTGTGGCAAGCTGTTCCACGCCTTGCTGCGGTTTGCGGGATTGAGGCTGAGGCTGTGCCAGTGTGGTGACTTGGCGTCTTGTGTCTTGTCTCACCACAGACTTGGCGATGCCTGATGGGCGCCTACTCTCACTACTATGTCGTGCTCGGGGGTCTGCTATAGTGTCTCGCTAAACGGAGCTCGCTTTGGTTTGTATCTGTGGTAAGGCGTGTATGGGTAAGGCCCTTTGCTGTCTCCCTCACCCTCGGAGAAAGACTCAGCTTAAGTGTAATCTTACACGTGCAAACTGTAGAAGCCACAGTCAGCGCAGCCTGTCCCTTATCCTATCCTTGCTAGCATTCAGGATATCTTTTGCACTTTAAATATCAGTTCCATGCAAGCACTGCCACCATTAAGTGTGGCGAGAATTTGCTGCTTTCTGCTTTTTAAAATTCCTCCTGCAGCTAGTATCACGTGATAAGCTTCGAACAAGCATAAATATGTACATAGTGGCAATCCCTCTGTTATAATAGCCATAAGAATTTATAGCTAATTTCAACTGGCTGTACATAAATGTTTAGGAACTGTTGTGTTATATTCAGCACAACGAAGTTTCTGCATCTGTTAAATAATGAGCTGCAGTACACTGTGATTAGGTGATTCAGCATCGTCCATCTACAGGTACACCGTGCAGGTACACCGCAGTAATCCATGCTTTGTTCCAGTAGCATAACACATAGCTGTGTCTTTATACATCTTAGCTATTGAACCCAAATAGGATTTCCTAGCGAAGCTGCTTATGTCACTGTTTCCCAAGCACTCGGCTGCTTGAGGTGCTCACGTGGCTCCCTGGATTTTGAAAGGTGTGAAATTTAACTGTTTAGGTTAGATCAGGTTTCCTTTGCTGGGCTGTTGGTAGGTCAGCTCCACTCTTCCCTGCTACATTTCTTGTCTTTGCCTGCAGAATTGTGGTGGATTCTGCATACTCATCCATAATTGATCGAATTTGATCTAAGCCTCTACATTAAGATGCATGCCTCGTTAACTCCAGCCATGAATTCAAACAGCTGCCTCGTACCATTGATGGCACCTTTTGATGTCTTTGCTGCATACTTCATGACTAGGGCACACAATGACGGGGAATGTGGGTCTCGGCTTGGATCAGCACTGGGACTGAAGCGGTGTTTTCGGAAAGGAAGTGGGGGAAGCGTGTAATATTAAGTTATACGGTTTTCCAGTATGTAACTGAAGCAGCCAGCACTTC
The DNA here is from genome assembly GCF_023375885.2 of Dermacentor andersoni. NCBI lineage: Eukaryota > Metazoa > Arthropoda > Arachnida > Ixodida > Ixodidae > Dermacentor > Dermacentor andersoni. The sequence continues at coordinate 182,130,625 of NC_092817.1, read as the reverse complement.
AGATGCTGCATTGCACATTGGCTACATGTAAATCCTGTAAGCTGCACAATCATGCCTCCGTTAGATGAAACATTCAAACTTTTTTCATTGTTATACGTGCCACTTATGTGCAATGTTTCTAGTACCTTCCAGTAACTGTGGAGGAAATGTGTAAAGCTGCATTGTTGTAAAAATGTACCAACGGAAATTTCTGTGGATGGAATAAACTGAACTTGTGCATGAGACGAGAATGTACAGCAGATATTGTGAGCAAATGTACCCTGTAAAAGCATTTGCTTTATCCTCCAATGGACTAATGTAAGCAAAATTCAACAAGGATCTGCTATAGAAGGTGGAAGATGCTGTCGGCAACATGAGAATAAAAAATGTCTGCACCAAGGCAACGGGTATCCGTTTTCAATCATGTTGCAGTGATATGTGGAAGTAGGTGCTTTGTGACTACCAGGTAAATAGATGGGTGGTGGTGTTCTGGCGTGAAGAACCAGTCCATACATAAATTGTTAAGATTTTTTTAGAGTCTGCGGCACTATTTTTTGTACTGTCTCCATAAGTGTTCTTTAACTGGGCCTTTTTAATAGCACTGTTACTTGACTAATTAGCCAACTTTCTCAAGGTGTTGTTTGAAACCCACTGCTTGGTACAAGGGAGAGAACCTTGGGACGGGAAAAGGCAACTGTTTAAGCTGACAGGGATCTTTGCCATCGGACGTCGTCATGGTGACATTGTTGAGTTGCATGGTTTCATCTTTCAAAGTGTGTGCCACTGGCTTATGACATGTGGCTGCAAGACTTCAAGAGGTTCTGAGGATGAAGTTTGGCTTACATTTGAGCTTAGCAGCTTTTTTTTGTCAATTGCTTAGAATCTTTATTGTGTTGTACATGTTATAGATAAGTAACGGTTTATAGACATCTGGTTTTGTTGCTAGGGGTGGTGTGCTATAGCAAAAGGCCACATAGATGTAGATAACTGGATACTGAATACTTGTTCTTGTGCCATACACCATGTAAAATCTGTGTAGTGCATGCATTTACACTGACAGTTTGGATGTACCTGTACACATACACCTGTCATGGTTTCACTCGGGTACAATGGTTACAGTGCATATTGTGTGGTGGTATAATGCTGGTGAGTGCACACATGCGCTGTAGCATGCATTGAGTTACGCGCAATGATTTGCAAGCAGCACATGTGTGTTGCTGCGTTGCTGCAAGAGGAATGCATCAAGACTGGACAGGGTGCAAGGTGTAGAGATATATTGATAAGCCGGCCATTGTGGTTGTAAGGTTGTGGACACATGGACAAGGTTGGATGGAAAAGCTGGGCGTTCTTGGTGAAAACATTGATTAACCTACCCAGCTGTAAACACGGTCAGCAGGCTCTGAAGAAACACAGCAGCAAAAAGATTACAGTGGCCAAACTAAGTTGCTAGTGTCCACATTGCTTTGTGCTGTCGGTAAAATTTTGCGTTTTGTCCCGTTGATTACTCCATATCTGGCTCTGCATTGTAAGCTTGTCACGGAGCTGTATTTTGTAAGGTTTGTATTTTGCTGGCAATTCTGTTTGCTTCTAATCATCAGCCCCAGCCAGTGGCTGACCTGGAGTTTGACCAAGGCGTGGCTCCATTGAGAGCCAGTGTCAAAGGGCAAGACGTATAGAATATGAAAAGTGTCTGGCCAGGACGTGTACAAGATTCTGTTGGTGTTTATGCTCTTTAAGGTGTTCACTGGTTCACATTCACTGGAAAAAAAATTTTCGTTCTTTTGGTGTAATTTTCATCTGTATTGCGTAAGGTTTCCTTGTTCTGTGGCATGGTACTTTCCTCTGAGGAAGAGGAATGGACATCTTGGCATCTGCTAGCATTCCACATTGAGAAGCAGCAAACTGCACAGCACTATATGAAAGAAATGCATGCAATATTGGTGACAACAAAATTACGCAGGTGTGTTCGTAATGGGAGTATTGCATTTTACAACTTCTCATCGTCCAAGAAGTACAATATACTTGAAATTGTGCTTTGACATTGTTTGCTATGTATAAAACAAATATTCATGCCTGGGAATGTGGCGGGTAAGTTTACGGTTTGTGGAATTAGTTCTACTAGGAGACAGTCCAAGTCAGACATTTCTGGGTCATGTTCTATGGTCATTAGACTTCTCTAAACTAATATAAAACAAGTCATATTCATGTCTGCAGTGCTGTTTACATGTTTTTGACAGAAGTGCCATCTGCAATGCCTTAGTGAGAGGAAGCGCAATGAAAAAAGAAAATGAAAGAAAAAAAGTACCATATGCCCTACAACCCCAGTATCCAATAATCCCATATGAACATGCAGGGATCCTACAAATAAAGTTCCTATGCGTTCTTATGGGATCATTGGACATAGGAGTCATGCAGCGTTTGACTTTTCTGAATGGGGTTCTTTTTTATCGCAAACTTTAAAAGTGTAAAATTGTGTAATGTGTCGTTGAGATTTAATGGCATGAAGCGTATCCACTGTTGCTTTTTGTTACCATGCATGGCTTCTCTTTCTGTTTGCTTCTCATTTTCGTTTGCCATTTTCTTGACATGTCTCAGCAGTGCTATCAAAAGCACATGGTTACTGTGAGATAGTCAAGGGCACGAATGTTGTGAATTCTGATGTTGCTTAGTGTTGCCATCTTTGTAACGGACTTTTGGTGAGATTAATGCTCCCCCAGGATACCTTTTGGCACAAATGATGAATACAAGACTGACGGTGTCAAATGTTATAGACTTAGAGCATTGATTGCTTTGGCAGCTCCAAGCAAAGAGCACAGCATGTCTCTACAGCTTTGTAAAGACTGAGCATGAGGGTTTCAGTTTTCAACACAAACGGTATGAAAGGGACAGTTAAGCAGGACGTGGCATGTGATGCAGTCTACTGGTTGTGTTCAGTTGAGCAGCTTTTGTGTCTTACTTTGGATGGAAAGAAAGGTGAGGCTATTGAAGGATGCAATTTGGTAAGGCTTTTCCTGTGATTGGTGCTCTGGGATGGGGGTGGGACGCTAGGGTGTGGGGAACATGAAATTGTCACTAACCGGAGTGGCGGTAAGTTCCAAGTGAGCTTCCGGTAAGTACTCCGGTAAGTGAACTTCACTGGGGAACATGCTCGAGCAAGGCAATGGTGGCCATCAGACTTGTACAAAAATGATAGCTGTCCTCTTGAAAGCTTGCCAAAAGCTGTGCCACCAGTTCTTGTTGTTCCAAGATGGCACTGATTATTGTATTGAACTTTTTCTCTTGGCTGTGAGTTTATGGCTGGAGTTGGTTCAGCTCATCTCTGCCTAATGGCAGGTATAGGCGTAGGGGGAGGGCTTGGCCGAATGATTGAGATGCCTACTTGTAGCTAGATAGGCGACGATGTATATGCCACTTTTGGCTGCTGTGCAGTGGTGGCCTCATTTGCTTGCTCGAGTGTGGGTGGCCCTTTCTGGACACTATGGTTTGGCATATGTTGAGTGGGTGTGATGGTGACGTTTTATCAGCGGCCTACAAGCATGCTGACGGGAAGAAGATTGACGGGCGCCGGGTGTTGGTCGACGTGGAGCGGGGACGAACAGTCAAGGGCTGGCTGCCACGGCGTCTGGGTGAGTGTGGCATTATTTTGGGGTCTCCAGTTACAGGGCTGGGCACAGCTTCGCTTGTGCATGCTGAGATTCAACATGGACGCTGCAACAAAATGTTATGATTGTCCTGAATTTGCACCTTAAAACACTTCGATGCATTTGCACATTGCTCAATATATAGCCCAATATATGCGTGGCCACTGCATGTTTAATATAGAACTGGGTTTAATGTTTCCTGATAGCTGCACACAGACAGTCCTTATGAGTTCTACATGTAAGAATTGTTTTCTGTCTAGTAACCCAGCATACTACAGTTGATATCGAATATATCAAACTCGAAGGAGATCACAAAATGGTTTGATATATTGATAACACGAAATATGAAGCTCATACTTAAAGCGTTTGCATATATTATAGTCTCCAGAGACTGTGAAAAGTGGTAATTTACTGATTTGTTTCTCTACTCCTGCGTTGACACACAACTGACGTGTAATGGTCTTTCATAAACTAATTTCAATGCTAACCCTAAAAGCCTGGGTTCAGCCACTAGACCGCAGTGTGCCTTGCACGTATCGCAAAGTGCTGGTTGCAAATTTTTATTTCGTATAGAGTAGTAATAGACTCGGCACAAAAGCAAACCAGCCCGTTTGGATGTGCACTATGCCGCCATCAGTGCACTTATACTGCAAATTGTGCACGAATGTTCCCTCCATTACAATGCGCCATTTAAGGCCGGTCATATACTTCAGCAAAGAGTCAGCCAGGCAGACGCTGTTAGATTTGAAAGTAGCTTTCACACTTTCTTTCACACTTTCACACAGCATGTTCATTTTATATAAATGCTGGTTTCATTTTGGGAACACTGTCCTCACTATTTTGTTCGGCCTACATTCGAGGTAAGTTTTTAAAATTTTTTCTGGCTTTGGGCACTCATGAATTGGCTTAGAATAGGGGTTGGCCTAGATTCGAGTAAATATGGTAGCATAAGAATGCCGTTTAGTCGGCATGAATATCTCCGATGATGCTAGAAGTGATGGTTTTTCATTAGAAGGGCACTTCAAGGAGCACAGTGCAGCGCATCGTTCAATGTATCGAATGTGACGAAAGGGAGTTTGGTACAGAACCTTTTCGCAGAGCAGTTCGCTCTCTAGTAGAGGAACGAGATGGCACTTTTGGCAGCACACCGTGCATTGCCTCAGTGAACGGGCACGAATACTATACCATTACCGCTTCTGCCATGCTACGGTTTGAGCAGCTGTTGGAAATTCAACTGGGTATTCGCTAACGCACGCTGCTCCATTCATGCTGCAAGAATGTTGGATGGTAGAGAGAAAAATTGTGCTGTAGCTGGCTGCAAAAATAGGGACTGGAATTCAAGGAATGGAATGAATCGGAGTGACAAAGCTCACGGACCGCTGCTACATAAGGACTGCTTGTGTTGTGGCCCTTCACGATGCATGATTTCTTCGAGGAAGAAAAAATTCACTCATGCGCAAACATTCTTATTACTAACCTCAAAAACAAAGGACTTTATCCCCGGAACATCAGCAAGAGTTAGTACCACTCTTACACAGTGACAAAGCTAGGGAGTACCACTGCTTTCTGTCATAATAAGTTTCTTGCAAGTTATCTGCATGCATCCATCTCAGCTTAAACACAAGCTCACGGCCACTCTATCACCAACATATCAAGAATATGTTAACGGGCACGCACTTGAATCAATGTGCTGAAGCATGGATGACGGTGATTTCACCGACAGAATATGAATGTTCGAAGCTGAACGTTTCATGACAGTCCACAGAGTGAGTGACCAGCGATAATACGTCTTTGCTTCAAGTTGTTACAGAGTATCGGACATAACGTTCCAAGCCTTGTGCACAGCTAGAACAAATCTATCGCAACTGAGCCCACCCGCAAGCAATTAGACAGAAAAATAATCAGTTTGTGGCCACCCCAAGAGACTGAGTAAGAAACATGACAAGCCACTGCTTTAGAATGCCTTTAAAATAAAGGACGAAAAGCAACACACTGATAATGATTTAATTCAGAAGCAAAAACTTTGTACTGCTTTGAATACACTTCAAGCGTCGCTTTTAGTACAAGGACTATACATGCTTCTCATGCCATTTGGACAAGATGTAATGGGCTTTGAAACCACTTATACGCCTTCTGAAACTGTGTTATCGACTCAGTCACCGCCTGCAATATCTGCCAAAACAGTAGTTTGCCGAGCCCCACTGGTGTCATGCACACACATTGTAAAAAACAAAGGCAACAGGCAGCCTAGGCAAACAAGGGATGCGTCACCGCTTGATCAAACATGGCGGTGCCAACGGGATCTCCGCAAAAAAGGGCTATAAGCGTAGTACAGAGCTATACTTTTCCATGGAACTTCCAAGGGGATGTTAAAGCGGTTCAATATAAGCAATAATTCTATATGACCAGGTGCTATATGTCTAGGATCGACTGTGTATGGCCATTGTGCAACAGTACCTGCATCATGTCAGCACACCTCCACTGTGAAATCGACTACTACTTCATGCTGCCTTATACAATCAAGCCAACTTGTGATGGCCGCACTTAACCCAAACACCTGTTTATTGCAAACAAAACTTGCATGAATGTCGAAATGTGAATTATTGCATTGCCACCTCATTGCATGTACACAGTCGCAGACAAATTTTTCGGACTTCATAAATGCACCGTCAGGTTTCCGTAGAGCTAATACATTTCTTGCGACCGATCTTACGGACGAATTTAGGCCCCAAGGTTTGATTTTCTAGACTAAAACGCTTGTTCCAAGCCACGTTACCCAATCTTGGGGGCTGCCATGTAGGACAACTTCCCACTGGCCTAGCCAGGCTTGGCTTTCAGTGGCCCTCTCTATAGCTTCCAAGATTGGGAGGCGCCCGTCTTCAATAGAGAGCGTGCAACATCCTCTAGTCTCAGAGGCCATGCCCGCTCTGGCTTGACGGTCCAAGCGCTCCAGGGAGCGTCACTTTTTCTTGTTTTTCTTTTTTTCAGTCATAATCACTTAATGCGGGATCCCTTTTTTTTTCCTTCTTTTTCTCTTTTTTTTTCTTTTTTTCCTTTTTTTTCCTTTTTACACAGTGTGTCTACAGAGCAGGTGTCTCTTGGAGATATCGCATCTTTGTGTATATATGGCTTCACATTTCTGTGATCGACACCACCTTGTGTGCCTTCGCAAGAGCCAAATGGTGCAAACAAACATGGATCATTTCTTCAATCTCCATGGCAATCTCCATTACGCACAACGATCTCCGGCAACTTTGATCGCCAGTACGGTGACGCTTTTGTCAGACTGTGTATCGAAACGGCATCACCCTTGCACAAATCCATGCAAATCTGATCACCTCCAAGCGAAGTATGAGGTAGGGCATTATTACAGTTTTTTTAAGCCGCTCTAAGTCTAATAGACTTTTTTTTTTGTGAACAAGTTTTTTGGATTGCTGGGGTGTGTCCATAAAGTAATAAGACTGCCTGTGGCGCGATGCTGCAGTCGCCAGTAGTGCGAGGTGGGATTTGTGGTGGGGTGCTAACTAACGCACCGGGCGGCAGTCGCATCTGAGCTTTGACACAATAAGGATCTGAAGTAGTGCAAATTCGAGTTTTTTGTCATGGCAGAAAACGTCAAAAATGGAGCATTCGCGGGAGCAGCGGTACACAATTAAATTTTGCTTTCACCTGAATAAAACCACTTCTGAGACGCTTGCCCTGGTTAAGGAGGCTTACAAAGACGACGCTCTGTCAAGGGCCCAAGTTTTCCGGTGGTTCAGTGAGTTCAAGAACAGACGGGAAGACCGTTGAAGACATGGAGCAATCTGGACGCACTTCAACGAGTGGTTCGGACTAAAATGTGGCAAAAGTAAAACGTCTCCTGGACTTCGACTGTAGTTTGAGTATTAGATTAGTCGCTGAAAACCTCAACATATGCAAAACAGTTAACAAAATTATTTCTGAAAATTTTAACATGCAGAAGGTTTGTTTGAAATTGGTGTGAAAACTGTTGAGTAATGAACAAAAACAATGAAGGGTTGATGTTTCGTGTAAGATGTTGGTGCAGTTAGAAAGTGAATGGGACTTTTTAGATGGCATAATAACAGGCGGAGAATCATGGGTGTTCCAGTATGACTCCGAATCCAAGTGCCAAAGTTTGAAGTGGCACACCGTGAACTCCCTGTGCCCCAAGAAATCGAGAATGGCAAAGTCCAAGGTAAAGACAATGTTCATTGTCTTTTTGACTTGTGTAGAGTGGAGGAATTTGTACCTCCAGGACAGTCTGTCAATGCCGTGTTCTACAAAGAAGTCCTTGAGAGGCCTTCACCAAGCCGTCAAACGCAAACAACCGGAGATCACTGGAAGCTCGACCACGACAACGCTCCATCCCAGATCACCTTCATTGTGACTGTCTGCCTGGCCTGGATAGGGGTTGCAACCTTGCCACAGCCACCGTATAGGCCTGATGTGAGCCTGAAAGGTCACCATTTAGATGACGTTCCCACCATCCAGTGGGCTGTCACCGAGTCTCTGAAAGGATATGGCAGCTGAGTTCTTCACACATGCGTTGACCTTAAAAAAAAAAGTGCAGGATATAACAAATTTCTCATAGTGTCAAAAACTGGACTGGTGAAAAAGTACAGCTTGTCTGAGTTGAGCATCTCCACAATCCTGAATGGTGAGGTTGACATATTTGCAAACTCCAGTGCTGGCTCAACAAAGAGAGAGCACCTGTGGAAGGGAACTTGTGCAGATGTTGAGGACACATTTCTGAAATGATTTGTCAATGCACATTCCGATCATTGGGCCACTGACGCTTGCTAAAGCTTTTGCCTTTTCTACTTGATTGCCCTCATTTTTTGTCCAGGCAATGGCTGACTTCATTGTTTCATGTTGTCATGACAATAAATTTAAATTGATTGTTAGCAAAGCAGCACCGGCAGGAGAGTGATGTCACATGGCTGTCACAATCTGCCCGGGTTCGTGAAAAAGGGAGGGCTCGAGGCACCCTCCGCAAGACGGACGCTCCGCAGCATGGTGGTGATGAATGATGACTGACCGCCGAGCAGCTGTGCTCTTCGGTGTTTATTGGTGCGGTGACCAATGTTGCCCACCAAGTCTGGCAGGCCAACAAAGATTATGCCCGAGGGGCCATGACATGTTTGTTACAAAATGGCATTTTAAGAACAGAGCCACCATCTCCAGTTACTCGGATAAACGTGTGTACAATTCAGATGAAACCACTTAACAAAAGACGAAACTGCTGGTTAAATTGCATTTATAATATTATTCCAGACGAAATATGCCATGAAAGGCAACCAGTGTACGGGTGGCAAGCACAGTCATATAAGCGAGCCTATTTTCTGTGTATAAACATGAATGGCAATGATCGTTGCATTCCTCTTGTCATTTGCAAGTCAAAGAAGCTACGGTGCTTTTGTAGTTATGCACCATGCACCACAGGCACAATGGGAAATCGTGAATGACTTGCAACTTGTTCGCAGAATGGCTGAATGAGTTTGATCATGAGAAGGTGCAGCAAGCATTCTGCTAGTGCTGTATAATTGTTCAGCTCAGCATGTGTGGACATTTTTTTATTTTTCTGAGCACTATTTATTATGAACAGCGGAATGTGACAAATGGGTGCTAAATGATGCTCATGTTTAAAATGTGTGGTCCTAACTTTAACCTGTACAAACAACATGCCGATCCCCCTCGAGTTTATCTAGTTTCATAATCGCCCTACATGGCGCTTTAAATAGATTATGCGTTGAAGAGTTCCACATGTGCTTCTTTATAAACAATGTAGTAAAGCTTATAAACAGTACATAATGCTTTAGATTTTTTTTTTTGACAGTTAATTGGCCCAAATGACATTGGCTTGGAAGGTTTACACCAGTGTTCAAAGCCATCGGCCATACCATGCTGAATATGCCGGTTCTCGTCCTACACCAGTGTTCAAAGTGTGTTTATTTAAGAGAAGCATGAATTTCGAGGCAGAGCTGCATGCTCCTTGGACAGTGGTTTTGGGATGGTTCCTGTCATCTTGCCCCAATGGAATCGCCATCTGCCTGTGCTGCTGTTGCACATGCTCATAGGTGTATTAATGGAATGACAGATAAAATCAAGAGGGGTGTTGCTTATAACTGTATAAAAGAGAAAACATGCAAAACACATGCATAAAAGGTCAATTCTGGAAGTGTGTGGTACTGAGCATATGAGTGCATAAACAGGGGGATGTGATACAGCACAAGGAAAGTAAATGTGGGGTGAACCATTACCAAAATATGCAAGAGACAATATTGCAAAAAGGCTGGTGATAAGTGCACGCTTTAAATGTGGTTTGGCTTGTAAACAAAGGACCCATGATCGTGTGTGCGCATGATTTTTTTTATTGGTTTATTGTACTCATAAGCACTAATCAACAGCAGTGAGTGGTGAAGGAAGTTGTTGCAAAAGGATCATGTGAAAATTTAAAAAGATCTTTTTGAAAATGTGAGAACTGGCAGGTAACGTTATTAAACCACGAGAGTAGGAAGCCGGATGTGTAACTTTGCATCGTTGAAAACGTTGCTGCAGAAAACGGAATGATACCAAGAAAAGGCGATAGAAGCAGAGGCCTCGTGCCATTTTCACAGTACTGTTTTCCACGGTGTAAATTTAATTCACTTGCTTGTGTATTGGTTGTGGGGCTATGCACAATCAGTGTAAAGCAAGAATGCCTGTTGCACTGAAACCCATTATCGCATAATCCTGAAAGCCTGTGAAGGCTAGGCACACCTTAAGGTAAGTGCACGGAATAATTTATGTATTGCCAGAAATACCTGTGGTTTGGCTGTCAGTGCAGATTGTGGAAAACTCCTGGAGCTTTCGGAGGGGGGGGTTGCACTTGTGAGCAAAGGTTTCAACTGTCTGCTTCAAAAAAGGCTCAACAGTTTTGTGCACTCGAGGTGGTATTTATTAAGCTGTTAAAGCCACGTCACATGTCGACGTGCACACAAATAACACCGCATGTGATTTTATGTTTTAATAAAACGTCGTACCTTGCAGGAGGTGGCTTGGGTGGCACACGTCGTGGTGGCCCTGACGTAAACACCAAGCACTCTGGCCGTGAGGACTCTCGCATGGATGAACGGTACATGTAAGTGCCTTTCTCCCTTGTGGCTACCTTGCCAAAGGATTTCTCGCCGCAGCGGGCGGGAGTTGCCATATTTTTACTCGGTTCTAACGCATCCTTGATTATAACGCGCACCCCGAGTTTCATATTTCAAGAAGTAATGCCATGCCCTTGAATATTAAACACTTATTACCAGATTTTTGTTTTAAAAGGAAGACCAACAGCAATTCGTTCTCACTTGTAATTGAAATAAAAGATCAAGCTGCAGTGGGGTGGGCGTTACTCATAGTCGCTGTCAGAGGTATCATCTCATCGCTATCAATGTCATGGGTTGCATTTCTTCAATGCATTGCAGGCAATGACGGCCTAACAAACTTTAGTAGGGCACACAGACAATGACTGCTGCCGTAGGGTGTGTTCTGGGGTGATATCTGGGATAGACCATAGCTTCCCCCAAAGTAAGGCTTCCGCAACATTGGCCTGGCAAGTTTTGCTCCCTCTTTGGTAGCCTTCAACCACTTCGACTTTGCAGCCATTCAGAGCAGCAAAATGTCGACACAGCGTCGGACATGCAGCACGATGCCATATGATGGGGGCTTCTAGCATTAGGTGCAGTCTCCACTACATGTACCTGTGCTTTTGATCCCATAATAATTGGTCGAGTTTCTTGCAAGGTGCTGTTCATTAATAGTGGCCAACAAGGTGCCATCCAGGAAGACTAAACTGGGAACCTGTGAAGTAGTTTTTACTGCTACAACATAGAAGCCTCAACTTTATGAAATTTACTATTTAACGCAGTCTTTTCTGCAAGTACAACTTTATTGTACTGTAGACTTTCATTGATTCGACTCCAGTTAATTAAATCTTTTGATTAATTTGATCCAAAGCAAAGGTCCCGGCCCACACATTCCCATGAGCCCAAGTGTTCATTATTTTGACCCTAAAATTGGCATTCGCCAGACAATTCAAACTTGACCAGCCTGTACACACGTGCCTGACCCATATGGTGACTAATAATGGCCCCATTAATGGCAGTGTCTGTCCCAGCAGAGCTCAGGGTACAGGTAATGTGTGGAACATTTGTCATCCCTCATCAAAAACACCTATTTCTTGCCCGCTCTAGGAAGACTTTCAAGCAATAATGGTAGCTCACAATGTCTGATTACAGTATTTACCTGATTTTAAATAGTGCCTTTTGTTTTCCAAGGAAATTTGCCTGAAAGTCGCCTGTGCGGTGCAGTTGAATGTGAAACCAAAACCACCTTTGCGGCATTGGTATGCTTGATCACGTTGTGGTGCCAAACCGGCCTCCAGGGCCATAGAGTGTCCGCTGCACGAGACGTGCCCAAAGTAGATGGCAGTTCGGTCGGCACACAACCGACGGGCCGATCAACGACCACGAAGCTGCGAGCTTCCGCCACTGATGGCACAGGCATTGACTGCAGCTTCTATTCCAGGCAAAACAATTTCCGCTAGATAAAGTGATGTGTAAATTGTACATTTCGTGAAAAACAATATCCACTGTCAAACAGTAAACACGAACGAGAGTTCTGGTACTTGTCCAATTCACCTGCAGTGGACAGCTATCGACAGCACATGACCGGCTCGGCGGTGCTCGCATCGCACTTGACGGCTCTGCTACTATCAGCGTATTTTCTATTTTGGGGTGCGTTTATTGCGAGGAGCAACAACAACGGTAACGAAACATTGCGGCTTGTGAGCGTCATAGATTCGTTCCTAAGTGCCATCAGCTTTAGCTTTGAATTGACCTAGAGGAGGCCTAGCAGCGATATCAGCGGTGCCAGAGTGGCGGTGCCAGAGTGATCGGCGATGTCGCTATACAGTTGTCTCACAAACGGGTCCCAGTCCTATTCTCTTTATGGCAGGGAAATCTCGCCGTTCGCGAGCAAAACTGCTGTCGAACAGCAGCCCTCGAATGGCAAGTGGCATGCGGCGAGTTGACATGCCCCTAACGTGATGGACCTTAATATGGCTGTGTTGTGGCAAAGCTGACTTTAGGAAGCCAGCCTCCATTTAAAAAATAAGGTGCTCATTACATGTACACTTTAAGTCATTTCTGTGTTAGTTTTCTACACCAGACGCATAGGAAGTTGGTGCGCATTTGATTAGGAGGCATGTTAAATGCCAAGTAACAATTGGCAGAGTTCTTTTTTTTTTTTTCCCTCCCGTTGTTTTGGCAAATTAGACCCGCAGGATAATTCGGTCAGTTTAATCAGTCCAGTCAGAGTCAGATTAACAGAAGTCGACTGTATTGAGGTCTGGCTGTAATTCTAGAATTTAAAAAGTGTGTTGTTTCCTTTCGGAAAATTTTGAAGTTTCAAGGTCAATGTACAGATGTATGACCACTGGTCTGTTTTTATGTCCTGTACTACCAGCAGCTTGTGATGTCTTTTACATATATGTGTAATTTGCAGGGATCGAGACGGTCGAGATCGTGAGGATCGGATGGTACGTGGTGGTGGTGGTGGTGGCGGCGGCGGAGGCGGAGGCGCTGGTGAACGTGACCGGGAACGTGAACGCAGACGCAGCCGCAGTCGAGACCGGGAGCGCAGGCATCGAAGCAGGTGAGCTGATGCTTCCTGGTACCCGGGACTTTTGCACCGGCATGGGTCCCTTTGGGAAGGAAAACTGCAGCACTAAAGGCAAACTGGCTTTGCAGAGGTGTTAAGTAGCTGCCTGACAGACAGTTCAGCAAAAGTGGGCAGGAAAAAAGCAGCTACCTCACAGCACACGAACACAATAACTGATACCTCCTAATGCATCTGTGGCCTTACAGTAGGGCGTTTTCACATACAGTCGACTCCCGATAATTCGAAGCCACTTAATTGGAATTTTCGGTTAATTAGAAGTGAAGTGCTGGTCCCGTCAGTTTTGCATGTAATCCTATGGAAGGAATCGCTTGATATTTCGAAGTCCTCATTTAGTAATATTGTTTAATTAGAAGTTAATTTTCAGCCGAGATCCTCGAGGTGATCGTCATTCTTTGGTAGAATGTGCAATTTTTTCAAGTGCTGCAACAGCTCCGTGTTCCGCGTTGGTGTCTTCGCCACCGCAGCCGTCCGCAACGCCGCCCTTGTTGGAGCGGCGCGATTATTAATTGCTACGGCTGCCGTAGCCTCTGCAATCAGCTCCGGCGGTGAAGCGGCTGCCACGCGGATGCCATAGGTGCACGCAGCGCTGCATACTGGCAGTGGCGAGATTGTGCGAGATTAGGCTTGCAGCGTGCGGCGCGCGCAGCGTATGTCGAGGCGTGTGCTGTGGCGTGTGTTGGTTGAGGGCCTTCGTGCGTGTAGCTCGTTGGCTAGGTTGTTCCGCGGGTGATCCAACGCTTCGGAATTGACTGTACAGTCAAACCCGGCTATATCGAACTCGCAAAAAAACGCCTATCAGTTCGATATAGAGCATAATTCGATATAAGCCTGCTAAATAATTGGATGTCATAAAAGCACATACCATTTATAAAATCACTTTATTGACGAAACTAGCTTAGTTTCGCATAAATTAGTCCTGCATTTTCTTCTGTTTGGGCAATTTCGCTGCCTGCGACGCACGCACTTCCCCACGTTGTCTAAGGAGTCGGAGCAGCTGAGGCCGCAACCTTCCGCATTCGTGCACAAGCACCGGACTAATGCGAGTGCACCAGTCACTTCGGAGGATGTGGGCAAAGGACCGTAGTTGCTTTCCTCAACGTGCCTACTTTCATTTGTGCTCGGTATGATGTCGGCGATGTAGTCTTCGTTTCCGGGCTCTACCATCGTCGCGACACCATAATCTGCACTCACAAACTCGTCCACCATTGATTCGAATGTCCCGGAAATTTCGACAGCTCGCTCCAAACTTCGGCAACACCGGCAACGGCTTCGTCGCATTCATCGGAATTTACAGTCATCACCGAGCACGCGGAAACCGGCACGTATGAAGAACGCCTCGTACACGGCCGTGCACGCGTCAGGCGCCATCGGCACCGGGTTGCGAGTCTGGCCACTTTAGCCCTAATCGTGCTGAGAGTGCTCCTCGGAATCTTGCACGCTGCGGGGACATCGCGTTCGACGCGATTTATGATTTCGATCTTCACGACAAAAGGCGAATTCTGCCGCTTCATCTCGGCAACACTGCGGGAGAAGGCCCACAAGGCGCAAACACGATAAACCAGAGAAGCAGCCAGACAACTCGCACTTTCGCCATCTTGCACGAAGAGCGCACAAGAGCCTCTGATTGGCTGTCTGAGCAAGCGCTGTAGGCGGGCCAGGATCATTTTTTGCTGGGGAGTGTCGATAGATACCGTATTTACTCGCATAATGATCGCACTTTCTTTGTCAGAAAAATTGACGCAAATTCAGGGGTACGATCATTACGCGGGTTAAATTTCCTGCGGGAACAAAAAAAATTTTTTTTCGCCTCGCGTTTGCTGCGGGATGCGAGATTGCGGGTGCGGGACACGAAAACAAAAATGGCGGCCGGCGGAGCAAGCCGAACGCGCCAAACGCGATTTTTTTTTCTTCTCGTGAGTACATTACGTGTATTGAAACAGTTTTTTCCGTATCAGTGATGAATAATATCGTTAATATCGGCAAGTTTGCTGCAGTAACGTAGCCATGTTCACTTGGAGGGGACAGAAACAGGTGGGCGCGCTTAACTGCCAGTGACATAGAAATGCATGGCCGACGTGCTGCGGAAACTGCGGCATCTGTCTTCACTACTATCCTAATACGGCACGTTTCCGCTAAGGGTGGGCGAATATCTTAGCTGTGTTACAAGCGTCGGCGTATGAATAGGGTACACTTTTAACGTATCAGAGTAAACGTGGCTACTATCATTGCCGCGCGCGATTTGTTGCGTGCTCACGAGTGCAAAAGCAGATGAAAAGAATCGAAATGCGCCTTTATTGTTTTTGTTGACATCAACCATTATAAAGCCAACCCATAATAAAGGCGATTTTGGTTGTACCTCATTTTGTCATGGTAGTGCGGAAAGTGATGAAAGTAATGAAATGAGGCATCTACTTAAGAATGTTTGGTGCGTGCAGGCCGCTTGGCTTGTCTTGAAGAGTCGTTCGCATAGCATTCGACAGATGGTAAGGGCGATAATTATTAGCTAGACTTAGCACACGACATATCGCTGCGGCAAGTTCGGGGTGCGATCATTACGCGGGAAATAAAAAAAATCGAATTTTGACGACAAAGTTTAGGGGTGCGATCATTACACGAGTGCGATCATTATGCGAGTAAATACGGTAATGATCTAAAGAAAGGAAGGACGCTTGATTCTGCAACCCGTGAGGGAGCACGGCGAAGCGTCGTCAGGGGAGAGGGAGTGGGAAGTGAAAGATGATACAGAAAGAGTGAGGATAATAGACTTCACCATGCACGACAGGGGGAGTGTCGACGGCTCGCCCGAACAGCCCAAGGCAGCGCGGTCACGGTAGGGAGAGCGGTTGGATGCAGCCGCGCCGCCAGGTTTCCCCGCTACCGCGAGGGAAAGCCAACTTCTGGGGGCACTTTTCCGCCGCTTGACGTTCGATGTATCGGGAGTCACTGCAATATTTGTTCGATGTAAGCGTAATTTTTGCTATATATACTCATTGTAACTATACCATGACCAGAAATTGTTCGATATATAGAATAATTCGATGTAAACGGGTTCGATATAGTCGGGTTCGACTGTACATAGTCGCACAGTTGATAGCCATTGCAAACCATGGCTCTTATCGCACGCTCAACCTGGCAACGAAAGTTGAGGTTTTGAAGGAAGTTGAGAAGGGAGGTGCCGCTAAACAAGACATAGCGCGGAAGTACGGGATCAAGCCGAACACGCTTTCAAACTACATCAAGAACAAGCGCACAATAATGGATGCATTTGAGAACAACGAGTTCAAGACGTCTCGGAAGCGAATGCGCACCAGCACTTACCCAGAGTTGGAGAAGGCTCTGCTGGTTTGGATTAGGGAGGCCCGGAGCAACAAACTTCCTCTCAGCGGAGACATCGTTGCGATGAAAGCCCGAACGCTTGCAACAATGTTGGGGATCGATGACTTCGTTTTGTCAGATGGATGGCTGACACGCTTTAAAGATTGCCATGACCTGGTCTTTAAGAGCGTGTGTGGTGAAAAAGCGTCCGTTAACCAGGAAACATGTGCCACATGGAAGGACGGAAAGCTGCGGGAATATCTCGGCGAATACAGACCGGAAGACATCTTCAATGCAGATGAGACTGCGCTCTTCTATCGGCTTCTACCAGAGAATATTCTGACATTCAAGGACAACGACTGTGCTGGGGGCAAACGCAGCAAGGAGAGGGTGTCGGTGCTGATCGCGGCAAACATGACTGGCGCGGAACGATGTCGCTTACTTGTGATTGGGAAAGCCGCCAACCGAGGTGTTTTAAAGGCATAAAGACGCTGCCTGTGGACTATGAGTTGAACAAGAAAGCATGGATGACGGCCGAAATCTTCAAGAGCTGGATAACGAAATTGGACCGCAAGTTTGCTTCTTCGAACCGCAAGGTGTTGTTCCTTGTGGATCACTGCAGTGCTCATTTGAATGTGCCAGCCTTAAGTGCAATAAGCCTCGCATTTGTGCCTGCAAACACAACAGCTGTTTTGCAGGCAATGGACCAAGGCATCATCAAGAATGTTAAGGTCCTGTACACGCGGCACCTCCTTGAGCGCATGATCTTGTGCATGAATAATTCCGCAAAATACGAGGTGAGCCTGCTCAGTGCCATTCACATGTTAGCGCGAGCATGGGATCGTGTGAAGCAAGAAACAATCGCAAACTGCTTCAGGGCTTGCAGTTTTGTGACAGCTTCTTCGGAGGATGCCTCTGCAATTTCATCGGAGGAAGCGTCAACAAGCGAGCTTGACAGCACTGATTTTGGTGATGCTCTCGGGGACGTCAATTTTGAAGATTACGTCGCCGTAGACAAGGTGGTCAAAACGTGCGGTGCACTAGCGGATAAAGAGATGCAGGAGATTATTCGGCCCCAGGAAAGCGACTATGACGTTGAAGACGAGCCGCCACCTAAGGCTGCTGATGCAGCTGCGGGCCTTGCTCTCGCAGAGCGCTTCCTTGCCGCTGAAGGTAACGCGGAAGAAGCGTTCCGCCACATCTACAGCCTGCAGAACTTGCTTTCAGCAGCGCGATTTGGCAAGAAGAAACAGAGCAAGATGACCGACAATTTTTCTTATGTTGAATTCCAATGGCAGAGTGGGAGTGTGAGCTGTGTGTTCCAATGGCAGATTGGGACCAGCCGCTGATCCCAGATTGCTCCGTGGAGCAAAAATATTTGCTCCGCCGAAATCGGCAGATTTGACCAGAAGTACTCGTGACGTACAGTCGAACCTCGATATATCGAACAGCGCGGTGATCGCAAAATAGTTCGATATAGCCGGAATTCGATATATAAAATAACGTAGAAAACGTGCCAAAAACTAGCGCAAATCAATCAATGAACCAATCGTGGCGCAATAGATACTCACATGAAGCTTCAAACAAAGTATTTATTTTGTTCGCTGAAAGTACTGAAGCAGCGTAGCCTGCTTCATATTGGCAACCGCGTGCTTGACCACGGCGTCCTCAACATAGTCCAAACGGTCCACAAGGGACAGTCCAGTGCCTTCTATAGCACCGCAGTAGCGGGGTACAACGGCCAAAGCAGCTACAGCCTCAGTTGCAGTCGGGAGCGGGGCAACATCAGCGCTTGCTGGATCAGCCTCGGCAGCGTCTTCGTTTGGCCGCTCAGCAGTCACTTCTGGCGCGATATCCACGTCTGTTAACTCCGCCACTGTTCTGGTGCTGTCGTCACCGCCAACGAAGTCCGCAATGCACCTGATGTGTGGCTCAGCACCGACAAAGCACTCCAACTGGCTCCCCGGCCGCCTCAATCACGCGCGCACGGCGGGGGCAAGCCTCGCCGTGCGCACGTGATCGAGGCGGCCGTGCTGGCTCCAAGCCGCCGCGTGTTTACGCCGCTAAGTTCAAATGGCGCCCTCGGCGCAACTGATGTGGGCAGCTGTCGTACGCAGCAGTCTGGTAAGCCGATCGCGCCGCCGCTATCTTCGAGAGTGTTGCGGGAAAGCTCGCCTCCTGTCAACAGAGCGCACTTGGTCTGGGGCGGCGGAGTTCGATATATCCATTTTACATCCGGCCCCGTTCGAAATAAAGAATTAAAAATGCATGCGATTTTCCATGTGATATAGAAATTGTTCGATATACGCAATAATTCGATATATCCGTGTTCGATATATCGAGGTTTGACTGTATTTCCTTCACCCGCCTCTGCTTCCTGTCACGGTCGCCTGTTTCCGGTCGCGGGCAGCTATGGACGACATGGGAAACGTGGACGCCGCTTCGCGCCATGCGATTTTGTTCACGCTCCTAGACAGCTCCGCTCAGACAGTACAATTTCCAAGTCGAGTGATGATTCTTCTGACATGGACAGTGAAATGGGGTGGTGGGTTGCGCTTCCAAGCGCTTGTTCCTCTCTCTATCCTAGCACCCTCTCACTTGATTTTCGTGTACTAAGTGCCCCCGCGGGAGCGCACGCATTCCCTTCGCAGATATGGTGTGCGCACATGAGAGCGATCTCAGTCGGAGCGACGCACTCCGTTCGTGATCCGGCCGAGCACTCCCAATCTACCATTGGAATTCAACATTAGGGAAAACACTCGATTTCGCTACATATAAAGTGCTGTTTTTGTGCTTTGTGCTTAATTAGAAGTTCGTTTAATTCGAAGTTTTTTGCGGTCCCCGTGAACTTCGTGTTTACGGGAGTCGACTGTATAATAGTAAACAATCCAACGCCTATTTTATAACATCGAGTAGTCGCGCTAAGGTGTGCAGTTAAATAACCAGCTGGTCATTAACCCTTTCGCTGTCGGCTTGGTTTCAGGGAACGAGCATAACAGGGAATGAACATAGCAATTTATTTTTGATTATGATTGGTATACAAATAACATAGTCAATGCAATATGCACATTTCAGTATTCTGCAGCTGTTGTTAGTAAACATCATCATCATCATCAGCCTGACTATAAAATCCGTTCAACATCCGAATCTGACGATGCGGAACCCTCTTCCTCTCATGCTACTTTGTCCGAGTCCGAATCCGAGCTCAGCTCGTATTCTGAATCGGAATTCAGCCACCGCTCCCATGAGCAGACGAAGGTCCCGTGCGCCGAGCCATCCGAAAGTAACCGCGCGCAGGGAGGATGCGCTTTCAGTCGCCCGCACAACGGAGAGAAATGTGACGTTGCGTGATCAAGAAGACAGAGGCAGATGGAAAAAGGCTAAACAAAGTTCGAAGGGCTTTACGTTTACTGCTGCAAGTCGGAAGCGAGGGTGCGGCGAGAGAGCAAAAGCAGCAATCGAGTCACCCTTCTTGGAGAGGCAACGGCACGTGCGCCTGAACTTGACGCGCCGTAGCAGGCACACCAACAGAAGAAAAATAAAAACCTTCAAACCAGCGGAGATTACAGAACAACCCTTGAACCCATAACCACACGTGCGCGACGCATGATCCAGCGAACGCGGAGCCACCGCGCCACCGAGCAAGGAGAAAGTGGGGAGTGGCAGTCGCACCGTACTCTTCAATACATGGACTAACACATGTCTGAGCGAATATACGAACTTGTAGAAAGAGTCAACAGATGGCATGGCCAATGCAGGAGCACCTGCTTTGCGCTCAGGCGCCAAATTTTGAACACACGATAGAGAACGTACCGGTACGTCAGTGACACCGTGGGGGGGAAGCGCGATGACGTACCGGTACGTCGGTGACAGCGAAAGGGTTAAGTTAGGAGAACGGACAAGAATGCCTGCACCCATTCTGCAGATTATTTCCAGAAATCAGTCAATTTCACTTGTTTCTGCTTTAGCCTGAGCAGCAGTAGAATGCGTTGCTCACAGTCTGCGAGGAGCTGCGATGCAATGACGACTTTGTGAGCACCAAAAAAAATGGCGGGTAGGACCAAACGTGTCCATCACTCGAATGCGGTTGGCAGACCATGCACAATGTCGTCGCCAGACAAATAGGCAGCAGCGCTAAAAATCCTAACAACTTTGTCTCATCGTCGTTGAGCTTGAAATTTGCTTCTCCTTATTGTGTGCTGCTGAAGTAAATGCTAACTAAAACATGCACTAAGACATTTGCTTTTTCTCTTTCTTCAAAGTGGTTGAAAACAATTCCGGTTCTTTCGGAGGAGCCTGCATTAGAGCACGGGCAACGCAAACCAGCATTCGTAAACTTTGTTCCGGAGCACAGTAGCAGAGTGTACACGTCGAGCTCTACCCAGTGTGCGCATGTGGTTGTTTGTGTGACAATCTACGGAAAACCAGCTCCATTTCTTCAGAATGCGGTGGCTGCTGCCGCATGGCTTCCAACATCCCATCTACACAGACCGTCTTTCCGCGTGTTTCATCATGGCAGCTGTGCACTGAGCTGTTTTGGTGCTCGTGCCATTTCTGGCTGTGCTAGCGATGCACAAATGCTGCGCATCCAGTCAAATCTCATCATTACGAGATTGCATTGGACACAAACGTCAACGTTTGGAGAGTCAACGCTGAAAAGACTGGCGCTGCAGTCGGGGAACGTGGCGTGGGGAATATGTGGGCACAATGTCAGAATAACAAGAGCAGGCTGAGAACGCAAGCTTTGTCTACACTGTGGTTCGCAACTCACCTATGATAAATAATGAGACCCAAAAGAAATCTGAAAAAAGGTTGAAATGTTGCGAAGGTCTGTCTGATGTTCCTCTGGGGGACTGCATGGCTAAAGTGTTGTCGAACAGCATTGGAAGCATTCGTGCAACGATGTTTTTGTCTGTCAGGTGCTTATAGAGTTAAACCTAAATATAGTGAAGTCGGTAGAATTGGCAATTTGCTTCGTTACATCGAAATTTCATTCTGCTGAAATTTGACCTTTTATGTAAATAAGTACAGTCGCCGATCGATTTTCCTTACATGGAAAAGGGCCATGGAATTTTGCAAATTACCGGGCAGTCAAAAAAAGCAAATTTGAATTATAAAACAATTCATTTTGGTAAGTTTTGGAGTCGGCGACAAATGATACAGTTTCATGCGACGTACATCAACGGTATCTTCTCAGCAGTACGAATTAAGCGTAGCCAGCTACATTTTTGCGTGCATCATACCTCCCAACTCTTCCGAATTTTCCATAAAATGTATGAATTTCGAGCAGTCCTACGATTTTACGAATCATGCTTGAAATTTTCCGGAAAACATTTTATTTGCGAAAGAAAAAAAACATGAAAACGTAGTAAAACTACACCCTGGTACCTTGCGCCGCCACGAGAGGTCATTACGTATGCATGGTATCATCATCAGCAGCTGCAAGGTTGTAGTGACTTCTGTCGTCTACTAGTGGGGTCACGAATCCATATCCAAAGCTCCATAGTACCGATATCGTCTCTAGCGCCTCCAAAAGCCTGTTGCCATGCTGTTGCCTTTGTTCACACAGGCACATGGGTTTCGACTTCAGTCAGCTTCAGTCACTGCAGTGTTGGCCTCGCCTTTTGGGTGACTAGCTGCTGCGTCGGATGCAGTGTGACTCTGGCCTGTGGCGGCTTCACAGTGCAATGGCAGGCTCGAAGCCCCGACAGTACTGCCAAGTGTTCTTGAAGTCGTACACGGCAGAGTTTCCGTGCTTCGTCCTGTCGAAGCAAGAGGAGAAGTTCGGATTCTGTGCCACGTGCGCCTGTGATGTGAACATCTCGCATGGCGGCAAGTGTGACATCAAGGTCCACATCTCTTCGAAAAAGCATCGGGGATACGTGCGAGCCGCGGACAGCCAGCCAAGCCCTGCAAGTTGTGTACGCAACAACAACGAGCTCGGTGTGATTCATGCAGAATGCCTCTTCACAGCGTTATTAGTTGATCACAACATCCCGCGGAATGTCAGCGATCATGCCGGACCGCTTTTCCGTAAGTTGTTCCCCAAGTGCGAAGAAACGAAACGCTATGCCTGTGGACGAACAATGATGGCTTCAATTCTTCGAGAAATGGCCGCTAAGGTGGAGACTCCTTTGCTGGATGCCCTAAAACAGCAAGTGTTTTCGATCGCTATGGATGGCAGTAACAATAAGGATACCCAACTTTACCCTAGTGTTGCGCCATATTTCGTTAAAGAGACGAGTAGGGACAAAAGCCGCCTTCTTTGCCTCGGGACAACCCAAGAGGAAGCGACGGGTCACAAGATTGCAAATCTGGTTCTGGACGAGATGAAGTCTCGGAGTTTGCGTGTTGGAAACCTGCTGGCTATATGTTCGGACAATGCCAATGTCATGATCGGCAATAAAAACTGCTTCTACTGTATTGAGAGAGGCTCATCCAGGTTTGATAGGGGTTGGTTGCCCGTGCCATCTCATCGACTTGGCCTCCCAAAAAGGAGCTTCATGTCTGCCTATAAAGGTTGATGAGGCTTTGGTTGACATTTTTTTTTTTTTACCTAGAGAAAAGCTTGAAATGGAAAGATCGACTTAGCACTTTCTTGTCCGCGGGAAAATAAGCAGTTTTCGAGTGGTCTAGTAAACAATTTTTTTGCTGCTACACCAAATGCTTGATATTAAAATGTATAGTATCAATTCGTAGAAGAAGGAATGTGCTTTCTGATGATATTATTTGCAAGCTAACATTTATTAACGATTCTTTGAAAAAAGTTACTTAATAAAAAAATTTGTTACAAGAACAAGAAAGCTCCGTAAAAACATCGATGCTGCTTTGCACCAAGACAACATAAAAAAAAAAAATTCAAAATATACATTTTGAAGTAAAAGGCTGTACAGTCGCCGACTGTTTATTCGGACCTCACGGGGACTGCGGAAGTGTCCGAATAAACAAGTGTCCGAAAAAGCAAGTTAAGAAAAAAAAAGAAAGAAATCCTTTATTTCCATGCACTTATTTGGGCTCGGCAGTAGGCTTGAAGAAATTGTGAATACGCCGTTGCACGCTGTTCCGTTTACGCACAATCAGATGAGCCTGAATCTCGGAGAGGGTCGTACGGTCACTATAGGCAGCTGAAAGCACAGTCAATGCTTGTACACACTCCGCATACGACGGCAGCGTACGACATGGTGCGTCACCTTCCAACTCGGATTCATCGTCCGGCAGTGCAGCAGAAACCTGTCGAATGATCTCGCCGTCGTCGAGTTCTGTGCATGTCAGTACAGCAGTGTCAGCACCTGTGAAACGTTCAAATGAGACTGTGTCCGGAATCGCAATGCAACTGCTGCACAGGTCTCGGCAGAACATTTTCGGCGTCAGTAGGGAGCACATCGGAAGGTGACAAATCCTAGGCCTCCCAGCACCCGCTTGCTGGCATGCCCCAGCGCAGTCTGCGCGGGCACTGTCGACGCCATTAGACACTTGACGCAATGTTTTTCCGTATGCCGCGTTGGATCACCGCAATCTCGGCACAGCACACAAAGCAAACACCACCACGCCGTCACGCCAACACCAGTTGCACAAACGAAAAACGTAGCCTATTTGCAGCGTCGTGCACGAAGAAACAAACATATCAGCTGCTGGATTGTCTTGACATGGCTTACTAAGCTGAGATCGGAACTGCTGTAGCAACTCTATCAAACCAGGCAGAAACGATGATGATGAGCGGGATTTGCAGTAGCGCCACTTCGTGAGGCAGCAAGGAGGCTCCGTTCAAAACAAAAATGGCGTTCAGCAAGTTGAACCATGCACCGGTCAGAGTCTGTGCATGGTGCTCTCGATCGAGTTGGCTCAAGGAGTGTCCGAAAAATCAGACGAGAGGGTGCGAGGTGTCCGAACTTTTGGCAGTTGTTATACCGTATTTACACGATTGTAAGTCGACCCCTTTTTTTAAATTTGAAAGTCTGAAGTTGGGGGGTCGACTTACAATCGAAACCGAAACATGGCCCCGCCAAAAAAAGCGATACCAACGGGAGCTACAACGTAGTTACAATTTTATGTTTGCTCTATGGCCCTACCCGTATCTTTTCGCTATCCTGCGTGTTTGTTCGCTTTTCGGAAGGGTTTTTGAACATTTTTGAGAGTCTTACAGTGCATGCAACACTCATGGGGGGGTGTCAATAGTTGATGGAAGCGCCGCTGTTCCAATTTGCGGCGGCACCCTCAGAACGGCGGCGCTTGCGGGGAGTATCGGTAGCTCATGGAAGAGCAGACACTGCTCGCGGGTTTCTCTTTCTCTGTTTAAAGCACGACCGGCTTTATTACGAGTCAGTCGTGGTTTAAAGGCATTGGTATTGGTTTGACGCGTTCCACTTGACTGCCGGCTACGTGCTACTTCTATGCTTCCCCAGTCGTCATGAGTGCTCCAGGCCCACTAATCGTTCGGCACTCGTTCACAGCAGCGTTCAAGAGGGCTGCCATCCTTTACGCCGAAGAAACAAATCGCTGCGCAGCGGGCCGCAATTTCGATGTTTCTAAACGGGTGGTGCGAGAGTGGCGACTGCAGCGAAGCGAAATGTGTGACGGCAAGTGAGAAATTTCCCACGTGCCGAACTCTGGACGCTTTCCGGAGCTGTAGGCTAAGCTTGCGGCGTACGTCGCTGAAATGCGTGATCGGTGCGACGTGGTCATGAAACAAGCCCGGACCTTCGCCTTAATTTTAAGGTTCTGCTCCACCGTGAGTACAACGAGTGGCTGGCGGCAGAAGACTGCGAAATTACGCCAACCGGACCTGTAAAAAGAGCCTCCCTGACGGCTGCGTGTGGCTGGGTGCATTTGGCGTGGGCTGCTGTTCTGCAAGATGTCCTGGTGCGGTCGTTTGCCAAATTTGAAATTTCGCTGGACCACGACGCGCTGTGGGACCGCAGCAACGTTGACGATGGCAGCACTAGTGAAGACTAGTAGTCCAGTGACCATGTCAGCTACTAATAAATTTTCGTTATCGAATGCGCCCTCGGGTATGCTCTCTGATTTTTTTTTTTTTTTTCCGGTCAAGCGATATGGGGGGGTCGACTTACATTCGAGTCGACTTACAATCGTGTAAATACGGTACATTATGGTCTATGGGGAGAATGGCGGTGCCGCGAAGCAGACCGAATAATCGAGCGTGTCCGAATTTTTGGAGCCCGAAAAATCAGTCAGCGACTCTGTACCTAGTGCCTAATGATGGCCTTTGGTGCTGGTTTGTCAAACTTTCTTTCAACATATCAGTTGTGACATGTTTTTTGTTTTCTCAAAACCACAATTTTAATGATGATGCCGAATTGTAGGTGCATTATCTCTGCTTCTGCTATCTCTGTAATTCATTTCTCTTTTTCCAGAAGGACAAAGCTATGTAGAGTGCAAATATACGAAATATAACGTCATTGTACTTCTTCGAAAATATTCTTTTTCTTTTTTTTTTTTAGCAGTTAGATGGATTTCTTTCACTGAAGTTTGCTATGTTCTCATTTGATATAAAATTGGTTTAGAACACCATATTTGCTTATTTGCACTCTTTGTTAGTTTCACATCATTTTCGTATGTCGATATTTATTATGCCATGTGTAGTTTGGTAGATAGCTCACCTCCAAGCAAATTATGCAATAAAGCTGAATTTCTTAAATTTCTGGAAAGATTTCTAGCCTACAAGAAAACTAGATGTATATCTAAAACTAGCACATTGAAATACATAAACTCGGCAAGTTTTCAGGCGCAGGGTCCCCCTTAAAGCATGAAAATTAATTGTGTGAGCTTTATTATAGAATTTGTAAAAATATATATGCTTATGCTATTTTATCGATGTATTGAACAATTAACCACATATAAAGTTGCAAATTCTTTTTGTAACTGGAACTTTATTTTCACCTGAAAAATTATTTGCTTGTTCTTTCTCAAAACGAGGCACTCTAGGGAATCCAAATCTGTAAAAATTTTAGAAATTCGACTCCAAAGAGATGCGATGCTGAAAGAGTTAGAAACGATCTTGTAAAACATACGCTCAACTACTGTCGTATTATTTATTTATCTTATTTAAGGAAATGCTGCCAGTCTGAATGCCAGAGTTTAGGCAGGGGTGAGCAATACATTCTGAGTGGGGACTTTCTCTGCAACCTTGCACGATCGGAAAAGCAGGTACCATGATTGTAATTCTATAATTTAATCATCTTTCACATGTTTCACGACAAAGTTATGCAAGAGTAATCATGCACAGTAAAAGGGACCTGAGGACAAGGATTTGTACAACTTCATGAAAACTCTCGAATTTGAAAAAAAAAAGTTTCAGGGGGCCCTTAAATTTTTTTCAGGATATATATGTGCTCCTTGAATTACTTGAAAAGTGACTTTGAAGGCGACGTTTCAACATTCAAAGTAACAAACTCCGTGTGGAGGCTATGCCATGAACACTGTTTATTGGGAAACAATCCTAGGTATTTTCTTTCGAGAGCGTCACTGAATGGATTGCAGTGTGGTGTGTCGGCAGCCACCAACATATTAAAATCACCAGCGCCACCGTGGAGCTAGACAAAGCCAGATCAAGGGACCAAGCCGTGCCACCGCTTGGTTGTCTTGCTGGTTGTTTCACACCGCAGCCCATCATGGCTTCATTTTCTTTAGCCCTAAAGATAGTCCAGCTGAGGAGATTTTTCTGTCTTTCAGTGTATGTGTATGACTAAGATTTCTTTCCCCCTCAAATTTTGGCCTTCAGTGCCCTCGAAATGCTTGAATTTTCAGTCAGATCCTCCGTACGAACCTTGAGACATTGTCTCTCTAACTTTGGTTTAGTTGTGTGTGTCGTAGTGGGTGACCTAGTAGGCGGGCCCTAGTTCTGTGAACTTTGTTTTTTTGCTTGGGTTGCGTGAATATCAGTATTGTCAAACACAAATCAAATGGTTAGCTTCGAATATTGACTAAGAAGCGCATGCATAAACAGTTGCGCTAGTAAGCTGTTATACTAAAAGATTGTGTATTTGGCTTATGTGTACTTGGAAAATTGAGCAATTTCCACTAGCAGGCTGTTCTTGCCAATGTGTGACTTAATATGCAGCTTGAAATGCCTATAAACCGAAAGGCAATTCACCCTCTGCCAGCCAACGCATCAGCTGTCAAGCAATAAGCAGATTGGGAGTGGCACTTGCATCCTTTGCTGTCCACAAGCCCTCGCGCCCCTCACTATTGAAAGGCTTGCTTTCCCGCAAAGCTTAATCGTCCAGTGGCTAAACATCCTTTACAGGAAAAATTTCGCCAGCAGCACGTAATTATCACAAAATTTACGAAAGCCAACTCATATTCTTGGATAGAAAAAAACAAACCCTAAGAACCGTGTGTGCTCCTGCACAGCCAGAAATAAATTTGTTTATAATCCAATCGAATATTCAAAAATTTTCAAATACCCAGTTTTTGAATCAAATACAAATATTGAAAATGCAACAATAGTATTCGAAGTTTCGGAATAGTTGCACAGCCCTCGTTTTCCTCGTTAGAAGCCCACTGAACGCGCATACCTGTTGCAAGTGTGAATCAAAGGAACAACTTTATAGTGGGATATACATGCAGGGAAAGCCATTTTATTATGGGGAGAGACTCATTTTTTAAATTTTGTTTTGATTTATCCATCAATTTTAATGCTTTCTGCTGACTTAAAATATGTAATCACTACTCCTGTACCGAAGTTACTTTGTTCCTGAGAAAACTATGGTTCACCCTCCATCGTTTAAGGATGCAATAGGAAAAAACTGTTTTATTAAAAGTGGTATTTAAGATATGGTAAATAGAGCCTTAAAGTAACTAAATTAACTAAAGGTTGAAATATTGGAAGCACTTTCTTTATTTCGCCATTCTTAGTCATATTACAGCAAAATGAACTCAACACTTCAAAAAGCACCTGCCATGCAGTTATAATTTTAACTATTAATTACAAAGGCTTGTGCTCAAAAATCTGCTCCCGTTATTGAATTCTCGATACATTTAGATCTCCATTGCAAAACGAATTATTGTTGTAGCTGCCCTAGGTGCTGACATATATAGGCCTCAGAATTGAACAGTCATAAATTTACTTTTGAGAAAAGTGCAAGAAAAAGAGATAGCACACATTTTATTTTAAAAATGACAAATAGATTGTGCATATCTTGCAATGCAGGTGCTAATATCCACCAGGAATATAATCTGACTGCTGCTTAGCATTGTAGTGGCGCTTCTTTAGTGCCTGCTAGACAAGCTCGGTTGAAGCACACTTGCGAATAGACTCTGCCGCTTCGTGCCTGTCTTTCTCAGTTATCCGCCTGATGCTTAGGAGGCTGGGGTTCAGATTGAGCTCCTCCAGGATATCCGACGAGGTTCTCAAATTGCCACAGTTGAACTTCATCACTGCCTCAGCAACTGCAGCTTCAACTGTAAACAGTGAAGCATGCCCAAATATATGAATGGAGGTTTTCATTACTGTTTTAAGTTTTACCTTGTTGGTACCTTTCTGGAAGCTTTCTTTTCTACACGTGCTCATGTGTTCCTTCGCTGCTGCTGCATTTTGGCGGCACCAAGCTGAGCCTGCTGGGCATAGGCGTGATTTGACACATTGTCATTTGACGTTGCATGAAGTCGCCAGTAAGCCTTCCCCTTCTTCCGAGGGTTTCAGAGCCACCTCCCTTGTGCCTTGCAATCAGATTGCATAATGCAGTGCTCGTGCTCTTCTGTACATGGTTTAGACAATCCTCTCTTTTGGATTTTGATGAAGCCATATACATCTGCTTCTTGCAAAGCAAGGAAGGTGTGGCTGTCACCATCTGAAAGAATGGTCTTGTATCTGAGGCCAGTCTTTCTCAGAGACCTGCTAAAAAGGAGCACAACTGCTTCCACCTCCATTTTGCCAGCTTTCTTTGTAGTGTGTTTCTGGCATGTGTGGCTGTCCCACCAAGTTTGATATGCCGGATCGTTTTGCTTTCGCCCTCGTTCACACATGGGACAAGATTGCTCAACTTCACGTAGCCCATTGAAGCCCATGTAGAGTTCTATCACCACACCCGCACCTATCTGGGACAAGTGCCCACACTTCATCCGCAAGCCATCAAATGAAACAGCAATGTTGTCAGCATTGTTTCCCAAACCGACCTCGCGCACCCTGGTACCTTTTTTTGGCTGCGCGAGTTGCTGCAGGAGCCAACTTTCATTTCACATATCCTTGCCACGTTTTCTTGTGGAGACCATGATGGGATATGTTCATAGTCGAAAAATTTTCATTCAGAGCCGCTTGACGATTTCCAGTGGACTACATGGCTCGAGCGGCGAGGATGTTCACGGCAAACAGATTCACTTTTTGATTGCCATCCACCCGTGGAGTGCTCCATCCTTCCGCGATGTCCCCGCTGTTCGCACAGCTTACACGCAGTTTCACGGCAAGGCTGTACTCTTTTTCACTCTTGTATGTGTTGATGTTGCCACCGCCATAATATTAGCATTTGAGAATGCCGAGCACTTCACTCATACATTGAAGATCGGCAATGATAAAACTCACCTTGCCGCTCGGCTGGGTCGGAGTAGCACTAGCCGGATTCACGCTGAATAGGAAGGAAGCCATGGGTGCCGCCATGTTTGAAAACGCTGTTTCTTAATGTGCGTAAACATTACGTATGTTAAACTCGCCAAATAAAGTATGTTAACATAGCGTACGTAGACCACAGAAACCAAATCAGATTCTGAGCATGCGCAGTGAGGACAACACTATTTCTTTACATATGTGATGCGTTTACATTTGGTCGTCATCGCTCTTCTAAAGCTATTAGCTGCTGTGGCGGAGTGAATGCAACAATCAGCTAGCTTTGATTTGTACCACCAATGTGAAAATCGTCGACACGACATGAAACCATGCGTTTCGTCGCCGGCTCTCACATTCAACAAAATATTTTTTCTCATTTAAATTTGATTTCTGCAATTGCCCGATAATTCGGAAACTTTTGTGCGTAAGAAACAATTATGTGCAGCTGTACCTGCATAAGAGATCGAATTCCAATACAATGAAATTTCAATTAACAAATCAAATTGCTGGTTTTACCCACTTCGTTATATCATGGTTTAACTGTATATGTTAAATGCGACTAATAGTTGCTTCGCAATGAATTTGCTTGACAGATTAGGTTAAGCAACTAAAAAAAATATTTAGAAAGGTCCATGCTGGCTGAAGTGCTGTACTAGCTTCACATGCAGGCACTACTGCCAGAAATTCCCTCTTATTATTTTCAGTACAGAATGCCAGTG
This sequence comes from Dermacentor andersoni, assembly GCF_023375885.2. Classification (NCBI taxonomy): domain Eukaryota; kingdom Metazoa; phylum Arthropoda; class Arachnida; order Ixodida; family Ixodidae; genus Dermacentor; species Dermacentor andersoni. The sequence continues at coordinate 182,099,702 of NC_092817.1, read as the reverse complement.
AATTGTAGTTTAGAACTGAAAGTTGTCACTGAGTCTAGATATTGTGTTGTCTGCAATTAAGGTGAGCTGTGCTAAAAGATGGGACATAAATGGCCATTTGCTTCAATGGAAGACAAATTAGGTTGCATTCCATTCGAAGCAGACTTTGCCACTTCTCGCTTTTGGCATCATTAGTGACATTTTGCATTGCTTCTCATTTTCTGTGCAGCAAGGATGATCGTGAACAGCGTCGCGAGCGGCGGCGAGATAGGCCTGACCGGGAACGGCCTGATCGAGAGCGGCCCGATCGGGAACGGCCCGATAGAGAGCGTCCTGATCGAGAACGACCTGATCGAGAGCGGCCAGAGAGGCCGGAGCGGGACCGTTCAGAGCGAGATCGGGGCGACCGGGATCGTGACCGCCGGGACCGTGGCGACCGTGCTGACCGTGCCGATGACGGCGGTGGTGGCGACGTGCCTGGGGAGCGCGAGAAGCGTCGCCGGAGCAGAAGCCGGGAGCGAAAACGCAAGCGGAGCCGCAGCCGCAGCCGTGAGCACAGACGCCGGCGAGAGCGCAATGGCGCCGATCGAGGCATTGATGGCATCAAGCAGGAACCGTCTGGCGGCGGCGATCAGCAGCAGCAGGACGGCTTTGCAGAAGACAGCAGGTCGGCTGGTGGACCAGGAGGCAACTACGAGTCCGCCAACGCCGAGGGCTACAACAGCGGCCCCGACGGAGGGAGTGGCTACAACAGCGAGAGCCAGTCATCGTTCAAGATGGAAAGGACCGAAGAGTACAACTAGGCTGCGGCCTGCCAGTGGCACGGACAGGTTTTGTCTTGTCTTGGGATGCACTACCAAGGTCTCCGTCGGAGACGGGCTTCTGGAAGGGAGCGTGTGTGTTGCCTGCCTGCTTGCTCCTTCTCAAGATTTCCTTTTCTTTGTATACCATGAACTCTGTTCCCTTCCTTGACAGACATCATTTTACAGCTATCATCCATCATTGCAAGCATGCTTTTGTATTATTTTTCTTTTTGCCGTGTGACTTCCTGCTGCCCAAGTGCATTTCACAAGAGCTGTTTGCACCAGCACGTTTTCACATTGAACAGACTAGCTGACCACTTACGATGAAATTGCATCATTAATGCTGTTCAATATTTGTTTGAGGAGAAAGTGAGCTGTTGGATAAAAAGGGGTAGATTCCTAATCACATTCGTCATAGTCATCTCGCAAGAAGCGTTGGTAAGTAGGAAGCCTCTCTGGAGGTAAGTGTCGTTGCAGGAGGTTTGCGACCTGAGCTCGTAGAACTGAATTTATTCTTGGGGGAGCATGCTGGGCTGTGGTTTCTTGCACACCATGGTCTTGTGACTGGTAATTGAGAAGCCCAAATAAATTGACGATACGTCTTCCAAGCTGTGTTGTCTTTATTTTTCCTAAAGTTTTCTCTGTGTTGTAAATAAGAGTTTATGCCAGTCTTGTGTGGCTCTAAAACTTTTCTTCCTAGAATTGTCAGTGCCAAGTATTTTGCGGCAGTGCTCTTCATCACTAAAGCAAAGTCTACAAAGCCGACAGTGCCAGTGGAAGGGCTGCGACTCTGCATGGGAAGAATGGTGCAGTGCAGGTGCTACTATGTTCAACCGTGGCCTCCGAGATTGCATGCACTCACAGGTTTTGCTCCAGCTGTCCCGTTCGGCATGCTCCCCAACAACAAACAAACAAAAACAGAAGAGGAAAGAATGTAGAAAATATATATATAAATGCGGCAAGTAGTCTGGCAGCATTCGACAGTGCTTTTGGTTGCTCAGAAAGGGGCTGAAGCGACACAGCCTTCACGTGCGACGGTGTGAACACTGGTAAACAGTGTTCTTGTCTGTACTGTTGTACAGACAAGAACAGTGTTTACCATGGCCATTGCAGCCGCAGACTATGGACCCCACCCTCAACCGGTAACCAGTAGAAGCTATAATATACCCAGTAGTACTCTAGAGTAAGCAGTAAAACATTGTGCTTACAATTAAAAAAACTAAATAAAACGCACTAACATCAGTGACATAAATCTAAAGTTGCACACAATCTTCGCAGATTCAACTGTAGCTGGCATCTACACAAGGCGAAGGGCTCTACAAATGTTGGTGTACAAGAGCTTTTATGTGTGTATACTTTTTCTTTTTCTAAATAAAGTCATGCCGGTTAACTTCACCAGCATATGATGCCACAAGAGAGAAACATGTCTCTAAATTCACACCACCTACTGCTGGGAATGGTGGCATATTTGGGTTATCACCTGTTAAAAGCCTGCAGTACGCTTCCAATTGCGCAATGCATGCAGGTGAATATGCTTACTGCAATAGAGTTGGTGGTTACAGCTGCAAATTAAGCTTTCGACAACCCGTGAGGCGATATGCTAGTACCAGAATAGGGAACTGAGTGCACAATGGTGTGTTCACGTGACGTCGGTGGCCTAGTACTGCAGGAAAGCTGCTGCGCCGGGTGGCCACTGTTCTTCATTGCGCACACCTTGCACCTTTTCTAGTCGACAGGCGATCTAGCGGCTGTAAAACGTATCGTGATCACAGTTTGGCGATGTACTAAACGTTGGTGCCAAAAGGTCATGTTTTTTCGGCAACATTGTCATCGTAAGCCTATTTTATGTCCACTGCAGACTGCAGGATGAAGGCCTCTTCCCGCGATCTCCAATTAACCCTGTCCTGCACGAACCGATTCCAACTAGCACCCAATGGCAACTTATCAGTTGGCAAAACAAAACAGCACAGCTGTATTGGGTCTTTTTTTTTTTTTTCTATTCCAAGTGTTGGTGCCGGGAAATAATACGAAACAGTATTGTATTATTGAGTTCAGGGTGCGCTTCATTTCACTAATTCGTTTCATTGGTTCAACCGTGGCCTCTGATATTTGCCCGTGCGGCAGGTTTTGCTCTGGCCGTCTCATTTGCACAAAGAGAGCATGGCCAGTTCTTCCTCCGCACCCAAGGGCTTTTTATGCATCGAGGAGGCTTTCACACACTCCGGTACTGTTGCTACAGCTTTTATGAAGTGAGAAAAATTTGATTTTGCACTGCTGCTAAGCAGGAGGTCGCGGAATCAAATCCCGGCCACGGCGGTCGCATTTGCAAACACACCCGTGTACTTAAATTTAGGGGCGCTTAAAGAACCCCGAGTGGTCAAAATTAATCTGGAGTCTCCCACTACATCATGCCTCGTAATCAGATTGTGGTTTTGGCACGTAAAACCCCAAAATTAGGATTTTGCACTGCTATATGATGCCTTACTTATTCAGAAATGATGGCTGGAGGTGTACGAGGGGGCAAAGCTGGGTATAGGCTGATGCCTATTCTCAGGTGCTTAAATTTTTTGTGCACACATAAACTGCAACAATCATGTAGGTAGGTAGAAGGGGAATACGTGTTCAAGAGTTTGTCACGAGACAAATAGACAGTATGGACAGCCGCCAACTAGCCCCTTTCATAGACCTTTTGTATCTAGTGTTGGCTTTGTTAGTGAACAAACTTGTAGGACAAAGTGTGCAAGTTCAAAGGTAAATAAATATTCCAGGTGAAGTGTCGCTGAAAGTGCAAACACTGAATTTTTGAGCTAAGGTGCAGAGACCTTTAATAAAGCTTTTAGTGCTGTGTGCTGCAGTTTGCAGACTGGATGGAGAGGCACATTGTGCACGAAGCATGCAATGGTAAATTATGCAATTATATATTTACTCGTTTATCAGTGTAATACACATGCCACTCAAGCAGGCACATCACAGTTATGAACGGTATGATCGAGATGTTAGTTACACCAAACATTAAAAATATCCGTGTCAGCATGCGGCATTGTTGTTTATTTTTACCCACCATGATTGCTCAGTGGCTATGGTGTTGGGCTGCTGAGCGCGAGGTCGCGGGATCGAATCTCAGCTACAACGGCCGCATTTTAATAGGGGCGAAAACACCCGTGTACATAGCTTTAGGCACACGTTAAAGAACCCCAGATGGCAAAAATTTCCGAAGTCCTCCACTACGGCGTGGCTCATAATCGGAAAGCGGTTTTGGCACGTAAAACCCCCTACTTTTTTAATATCTTTATTTACTTTTAAGAAAACTTGTAATTGTTACAGCAATTATATGGAGACTTGAGGCACATTTCTGCCGTCGACGTCGCCGTGAGATTCCGTATTAAGTCAAAGGGCCATAACATCGTCACCGTATGCTGTATGTGTGAGTGAGAGCGTGCGAGACTGAGCCGGCGATCGCGGCACGCAACGGCGGAAAGCGGGGAGGAAGCTTGCTGCCTTCCGTCGCGCACAAGGTGTCGGGGGTAGGGGGCGGGCGCGTTCTACTCCGAGTGGCCGGTCAAGGAGCAAAAGCCCCCAGATTTTCTCTCTCGCGCCCGCTCTTAAGGCGCGCTCACACTAGCGGGAGACTTCCCGCAGCGGCACAGCGTCAACGTCGATGCTGCGTCGCAGCTGCTCGGAATGACGATCACACTGCGCGCGTTTTCTCGCTGCGGTTGTCTTGGAATGTAGAGAGAGGAGGCATTGAGGGAGGACCCTAACGAGCAGAGAGGGAAGGGGATAGTCATGTGACACCAGATTTCCCACGTGGTCGTCTTGACCGTCTGCTAGCTCTCCTCGCGTCGCCCTTTTTGTCACGAGGATGGGCTGGTGGCAAAGCAACCGCCGAGTGTCCCGCAGCACGCGCGCAGCCTCTGCCTCCGCCGACGGGGTCACTGAACTGGGACCGACGTCACGGTTCGCGGTCGGCCCCCATTGGCTGTTCTCGTCAGCGGCGCGGGAAAAATAGGTACCCGACCCATCGCTCTGCGGGACGGCACAGCAGCCTGTCTGCGGGAGAAAAACCGGTTTGTGCGGGAGGCGGCTCGCGGAAAACGTTCTGCGTTGCCCGTTTTCCCGCCACTGTGAACGCGCCTTTACTCGCGCCTGCGCAGAAACGTCGAGCTCCGTCAAAAGTGGCACGCCCCGTTGTAGCTGCTAGCGGATGAAAATACGCGGCCGGGCCGCTGTTCAGGGCGTAGTTCGCGTTGATGCGAGCGGTTGCACGAAGGTTTATCCGCTCGCTGCTGCTGCCGCGCTTCCTCGCTGAAGCGTTTTGACAGCAAGTTTCCGCGTTCATCGAGTGAGATGTGTTCATGTTGGTTTGTGCGCGCATGACACCATGCTTATTCATTTAGTTATAGTCGCGGACAACTTTTTGTGGCTGTGAAGGGAAAGCTACTAGCTGACGCAAAGCGCGCACAAGTGAGAGCGCTTCTGAAAAGAGTCCCGCGTTTCAATGCACGGTAGTTTAGGCTGGAGAGAAGAAAACAAGCACTTTATTAAGCACACCACTTTATTTTGCGGCGCGTTTCCCTCCCACGTTTGGAGAAACGCGAAACCGTCGCACGCGGAGGCTGCGTCGATTCAGCGTCTGTTCCGAGCAACCAAAAGCACTGTCAAACGCTGCCGGACTACTTGCCGCATTTCTTTTTCTCATTCTTTCATTTTCTTTGGGGGGGGGGGGGGGGGGCGGGTCGGGGGGAGCATGCCGGCTGAAGCAAAACCTGCGAGCGCGTGCAATCTCGGAGGCCACGGTTCAGCATAATAGCACGTGCACTGCACCATTCTTTCCATGCAGTGCACGCTTTGTGCATGACAAGTTCACAGATCTGTAAAAAATAGTTCCGCGCATTCCATCAGATAGGTATGCTCGCGCATGCGGGCCTGTGCCATTTCTGCACGAGCAAGAAGGGCACTGAAGTGACGAGCTAGTTCACAAAGTGCAGAGCAAAACGAATGGGCCGTATCTCTCGGGTTCTAGACATGTTACATTATCTAGGCATAGCAAGCAAGTCGGCTTGTCCTTTTTTTTTTTAGGTTTCGCAAGCGGCATTAGTGAGCGACTGCATGTAGAGCTCATTGCAAAAAATCTAGGCTAGTTGGCCATCGCAACGGCCCGCAGGCTTTGACGCATCTCGAGTAATTCGGCCGCTTCATGAATATTGCACTGTCGACTATACCTCGTGTTAAGTTCAGCAGCCAGTTAGGCCACAATAAACAACTGTATCAGTATTGTGTAAGCAGGGGTTGGCAGCCGAAAAGTGCATGCTTGAATTATCACCAGATATCATAAGGCAAACAATTCCGACACTAACTCAGTTTCACGTTCACCTGCATTTGTAAAGGCGCCTGTATAGTCCGACGTAGCGTGAGCGCGCGCACACACACACTACGTACGTCACATTGGCGAGAACAACGCACTGGCGCAGCCAACGTAACAGGACGCGCACCAATGCGCCTGACGCCGATGGCTCTCGCTCCATCTGTGCGTTGATCGCGCCGACCCGAGTTAAGCGGCTACCCCCCTCACACCACCACTCCTCACATATTCCTAAAGTGCTGACAAATCAATCTATTCGGCGGTCAACATTTTGCTACCTTTTACAGCGAAAGCTGTATATGACTAACCTTCCGTAGTTTTTTCGGTGTCCATCAACAGAAAAAATCATCATGTGGGCCGATCCTGGTGATAGTGCAGAAAGGATCCAAGCTCAATGGCACTAACCCGAGTGGGCTCGGGAACCTGCAATGCACCCTTCGAAATCTTCAGGATGGGAAGCTGATGGAGTCTATGGTACGGGATAGATTGTGCACCCATCTAGAAACCCAACACGTGTTGCAGACACCATGTACGGCGTCCGCCCACACCGGTCCGTGCAGGATGTCTTATTGCTACAACTTCATACGAGATTCTCGAGCCAGTCGAACACCCTAGTGATGGTAAGGTAGTCCTTGCGCTAGACCTAAAGGGTGCCTTCGGTAATGTCACGCACTAAGTCATCCTAACCCACTTATCCATGGTAGACTGTGGATTCAACACCTTCAACTACATTAAACAATTCCTCACACACCGCCAAACCTTTATCCGGATACAAGACACGGAACATGGCCCATACCAGCTCGGTACGCGAGGTACCCCACAAGGAGCGGTACTCTCACCACTCCTTTTCCATCTGGCCATGATGAAGCTCCCTGCCCTACTGGGTGAGGTCCCAGGCGTGCAGCATGCTCTGTACGCCGGTAGCATCACATTGTGGGCTACTCACGGATCGGTTGGAGCAATCAAGGCCAACCTGCAGCATGCGGCGGCTATTGTGGACGAATATGCCCATCGATGCGGCCTGGAATGCTCCCCGACCAAATTGGAATTCGTGCACTTACGACCCAACCCGAAGTGCACCACTAAACTCAACCTATCCCTATGTACAGGCCCCATCCCGGAATGCGACGAGATACGAGTTTTGGGCCTTTGCATACGTAGGAACCGCAAAATTGATACCACTCTTCAAAAGCTCCGTAAGGTGGGGGACCAAGTGGGTTGTATGATCCGCAGGGTGTCCAATAAAAAGGGGGGCTTGCGATGCAAAGACGCTTTGCAACTAGTGAATGCATTCGTAACCAGCTGAATACTCTACTCGGCGCCCCACCTCCACCTACGCAAATGTGATGAAAACGCCCTTGAGGTGATTTTACGCAATATCTATAAGAGAGCACTTGATCTCCCCATTGTTACTTCCAACAAACGTCTCCTCGAACTGGGGATGACTAATAGTTTTCGGGAACTACCGAGGCTCATCTTAACAATCAATTCTTGCGGTTGAGCAAAACACCAGCGGGAAGCCACCTCTTGTCCCGCTAGCACATCTAGTATATAACCCACACGGAACCCAGTCTCCCTGCCAGATGCTTGGCATCTCACCTTACAGGTAAACCCTCTCCCTAATAATGTGACACGAGATACTCACAAGGGCCGCCGCCAAGCGCGCGCTACAAGGATCACCAGAACATATGGAGATCGCCCAGGAGTATTCTGTATGGACGCTGCCAGCCCTCACTACGGGGGTTGCTTTACGGCGGCAGTCGTCTATCAAAACACACACGTTAATGGCCTTACCTTCTGGGCCCCCAATATTACTCACTCGGAAAAGGTGGCTATCGCGCTTGCTGCTGCAGATCCAGCGTCTCGAGTCATCATTACTAATTCGAGGGGTGCTTGCCGCAATATAGAACAAGGCCAAATCGCACATCGTGCCTTCCAAATACTTAAGAAATGCGAGAACCAGGGATTCCGACCCCGGCGCTCCATTATTTGGGCCCCAGCTCATCAGGGAATAGAGGGGAACGAAGTAGCCGACGCTACAGCCCGCACACTTGATCTCCGGGCGTCGCCTCTATCACCCTTCAACGAGGCGCCTGAATTCAATCCGGCAATCACCTTTAAAGAAATCACACAGCTATATCAGCTTAATCATGGCCGATACTTCCCCCCTTGCAAAGGCCTCATAAAGACGGAGAAGCGCTGGCTTCTCCGTCTCTACACGAATACAGTACTGTGCCCGGTGGTGCTGAAACACTTCAACCCGGCATTTTTGGGCGAGTGCCCGCACTGTGGGGAGGTGCGCAGGTGTTTGTGGACACATAGCACATGCTGTGGGCATGCCCCTCCAACCCTGCTTTCCCCCAAACCCCCACCCTACCCGAGAGGACTGGGAGGCTGCCCGGCTCAGCTGCTCAACCCTCCAGGACCAACGCGCCCTGTTGGTCCGAGCCAGAGCCGCTGCATAAGCCATGGGGGTGCCAAACTAGGGCCCCCCCCCTAGACTTTGTAAGGGCTGGGCCCTTGGGGCTCAGCTCACACCTCTCCTGTAAATAGCAGAAATAAAGTTTGTCACCACCACCTACGTATGGGGAGTGCTTAACGCCGGCTTCACCTCCGCCGAAGGTCGGCCGGGCGTTGCACTACCGTCGGGGTCGGCCCACGTATGGGAAGTGCTTAACGCCTGCTTCACCTCTGCCACGGGGTGGCCCGGCAGTGCCCTATCTTCGGGCCGACCCGCGGCGGAGATGAAGCAGTTTGCTTTTTGTTTGAGAGCTTTGACTGTTGTCAGCTCTCACTGCCATTCCATCTTCATAGGGTGGAATGGTTATCAATTTTTTCACTCTTTTTAGATGGCGGCAGTTATCGGCATCTCCTGGGTTGTAAAGGCCAGTTTTCTCATCAATTCGGTGCCTGCGCGATTAACTCAAGATCAGTTCAGTGGTCACCATCTATTCAACGGTCACGCGCATTGCTGTTGCTACGTTAGTTCAACCTTCTTTGTTTAGATTGATCCAAGGAACAGGAAAGGGATTTGGTTAGTAGTCAGCGGGTCTGTATGCTTATGGAACGAGTTGCGGCCGGAGAAAATGCCAGTTGCGTTTAACTTTCCTTTTTGATTCATTATTTCCTCCAGTGATAGCTCTAGGAAATAATGATCCTCAGAACTATATGCCCGCGATATGGATTAGACAAGGTGCAAAATAAAATAATGAGAAACAGCCTCCATCATCAGACCCTGCAATAACCGTTAAACCCATAAGCAATATGACTGTCACCCATTACTTCGTCTGGCTTTTCCCAAATTGTACAGCATTTTTCGTGCAAAATCGGTAACTGGAAACAAGTCGCAAGGAGTTGAGAAATTAAGCGATCTACTAAGGGAAAGAACCAAGACAACAGCCAAACGGGAAGGAAAAGCGAAAACTAACAAATTCAACTGTTGTTTGTAAAGATATTTATGGATCACCATCTTTTTACTTAATAAGGAAGTGGAGAAAATGCAGCCGGAAGTGGAGAATAATTACGTGCGTTTTGAACGACACTTCTACAGTTATCAGCCGAGCCACCTGACATAGCCACTTGTCTGCTGTGCTAATGTAGGTATCTTATGTAGGCCTAGTACGTCTAGAACTTCAGTGTCCTGCGCTCCACGCGGTTGTACGAGACTGGTGACCACGTAGCGTTACGCAACTTCCCAAATAACAACACGAGCCGGTTTTGGCACCTAAATTGGTAGAGTAGAAACGAGGGATGCAAAAGAACTGCGATTGTTCCTCAAATATATACATATATTTCTCTATAATTCATCCAGAGCTAATTAAAAGAAACACTACTAGAAATCTTTGTTTTACACTTTCGCTTGTTTACTTGTTTTTGGCAGTGTTCTTCCTGCGCTTCTGTCATGTGCAAGTCAATTTGATGTGGTTCCTTGTTGGCCAAAGTAAAGGAGAGGTGCATCTCACAGGCATACCTGTGAGGTACACCTTATTTAAATGCTCTTTTGCCAGTTTACACGTCTTTATGGTGAGTGGTGGGCATTATTCACATTTGTACTAGTAAAGGTACCTCCCACCCCGCCCCATCATTTGCATAGAAAAGTTACCTTGGGTTGCCCCCCCCCCCCCTAAAAAAGAACCCTGGGTATGTATGTGCCCGCTCAGTGCCTTTTCACTCTGTGAAGGATGACCAGCAAAGCTGTGTATGTGGGCCTCTGGATGCTGAACTGCACCTCTGCCGCGGGTTGGCCTGGCATTGTACTATCTTCGGGATAGGCCCAGGTATGGGGAGTTGTGTCCACCCCAACATGATTTTGGGGGAACTAGCCCTTAACAGCTTTGCTGTAAAATAAAATTTAAGACTTGTTGCATACACATTGAAACATGCGTGATCGAACTTGTTTGAATGTGTGTTGCATTTTAGTAAAACGAGCCAAGTAGTAGACGATTACACATTTGCCCTATGTGCCAATGCGTCATGCAGTGCGTTATACAAATGCTTTAAATCTGCCATATATTTTCAAGTGGCTGGATAGGTGCTTTTCAAGTATGCCAAACAGAGTACGCAGCCGGTGTTCTCGTATCTGACGTTCCTGTAATGATAAGATTTATTTTGCTCATGTTCTCGCATGGAGTCCACTTTCTGTACACTTGACAGAACTTGGAAGGATTCGAAATTCTGAAAATTTGAAAAAATCTGGTGGACCCAAGTTTTCACAAACAGTATCACTGCAGTGGCGGCTCATTTGCAATAGTGTTGAGCCACCGAGGGAACACAACAGGTTCTACTGACATAGGGACGAGGGGAAAGAACTTCGTCCCTTACAACACAGGCGTAGCAAGCACTTGCAGTCACCCCATCCAGGTTTTTGGTTCCAAGAGCACACAGCATCTAGTGGAAATTGCCAGTCAGACAAGCAAGGCGGGAAATGCCACCCTTCCCCAGGCCGGTCTATGCAATGTACATGCTAGCTCAAGTCATGCAATGCTACTGCATTGCGCGGAACTCTTCCTTTCCATTCTGTCATTGGCGGCCTGGGTGAAGGCAGTAGGAAATTCTTTTGGTTTTGTATAAAGGGCAGAAAGGCCAAAATACTAACCTTTATGAATCGTCAAGAACTGGAGAGACTTAAACCTGGGCCCAGAACCTCCTTGTGGTGCAACATTTGGGTAGTGTCCCAAAAGTCATGCACATTTATCACCTTAATGTACTTATGTATGAAAGGGTCTTTTCCCGCCTCACACAGGTTCTCACAAAACACAAGTGGCCTGTGGTATCCTGGCCTCTTTGTACAAAAGAACTAGTTAAGTAGACTTTTGTGGGTTTTGTCCCTGAACACAGCAGATGGCGACTCTCTATAGACAAGGACAGAGTGGATGAAGACTGGGGGGACAGAAGAGGATGTGGAGAGCAAGGAGGGTGGTGGCAAGGTCAAGTTCATAGCTGAACAGTAGTTTGTGCAATGCACACACGCCTCACACTATATGCATCTGTGAGCAGGGGTCATAGAACCACACAGAACATGCACAAGTCTGCTGGAAGTGTTGCAACAGCGATAGGAAGCCACAGCAACACAGCAGCTAATAAAGGCAGCAGGAACAAGGGGTTCAATTTTTTTCTACGCCTTTATTGTTCTAGCTTCAAAAACTGCTCAGCAACAGCACCCCTCCCCCCGCAGAACTCTGCAACAATAAGTTCCCCGTGTTCACCCCATTGAATTAGCAGCAGGCATGTGGAATGTGTGTGCTTCGATTAAGTTAAGTGCCAATCGGTGAAGGAGGCTAATGACAATTCTTGCAGAGTCTACTTCCACAAAGACATGCCACAAGGCAGAAGAACAGTGGAGGCTATAAAAATTCAACAAAGACCCAACTCAACGAGAAAAAAAAAATGCCAGGAGGCACAAACAAACTGCATCAACAAGTAGTCTGTGGGGGAGGCAGGCATTGAAGCCTCAGCAAAGCTTGTGTTACCACTTTGTTTGCTCTCAGGAGTCCAACTTTGCCTTTTTTTTTATGCGCATAGTGCGAGGTCCCTAGAAGATGAAGGCCTTGATTTCGTCGTACAGGACCAGCACAAGTGCGCCTCCGGTGCCTCGGATGACATTGGAGAAGGCTCCCTTGAAGAAAGCAGCGCCTCCTTCCGTCTTGTAGATCTTGCCCCAGCAGTGAATGGTGTTCTTGTACATTAGGTCGCCCTTTGCCCGGCCACTTTGCATCATCATCCTCCTCCGGACAGTGTCGAATGGATATGACATGATGCCTGCCACTGTGGTCACAGTCTGTGCAATGAGCCACGAAATGACGATGGGAGTGTTCTTAGGGTCTGGAAGCATGCCCTTGGCGGTGTCGAAGAAGCCAAAGTAGGCCGCCCGATAGATGATGATGCCCTGGACAGACACGTTGAAGCCACGGTACAGACCTGCAAGGCCATCGGACTTAAAGATCTTGGCGAGGCAGTTGCCAAGCCCACTGAATTCCCTCTGTCCAGCACCCTTGCCAATGTCGGCAGCCAGGCGGGTTCGGGCAAAGTCCAGCGGGTAGACGAAGCACAGGGATGTGGCACCGGCCGCACCTCCGGAGGCCAGGTTGCCGGCGAAGTAACGCCAGAACTGGGTCTTCTTGTCGACACCCCCGAGGAAGATCTGCTTGTACTTGTCCTTGAAGGCGAAGTTGAGTGCCTGGGTGGGGAAGTATCTGATCACGTTTGCCATGTTGCCACGCCAGAAGCTGAGGAAGCCCTGCTCTTTGGGGATGCGGACAAAGCAGTCGATCATGCCTGAAAAAAAAAAAAAAAAAAGAAAATGTTTGCAACATCAGTTTACTGTTCACAGACCTCAGCAAGGCCAGAAGCACAAATTCAAAACCAGCACACTCGACACGAGATTACCACAGAAACAAGATAGCACTGCACAAGTTGTTTTGGCAGCCATCGCTTGTTTAATGCCCCTTTGTGTTTAAATGCAAGCATTAAGAGGCACACAATGCGGCCATATAGAATCTAGCACTGGTTTCATGTACACCTAAAAGAAGTGACCAAATATGCAAGATATTTGGGTACCCTTTTCTTAATTAGCATTGCAAACACAAGTTACCTACATTGTACAAGAAAGTACTTGTGCAAACAGGCACTACTGTCTACAACAGCTGCAAGGATGGCAGTTCATAGAGAATGGGAAAAATCGCTAGTACAGGGTTTTGCTTAAGTTTTTCCTGTCTTCTAATGGCCTTGCAAATCCAATAAGATCTTTGAACAAAATATTGCATTAAGAAAAGTTTGCAACTATGCATGCATGCAGCCTTATTGCACTCAGTATTTAGAAAAGTAGGATCACTTCGAAATTTGCTACAATGAAGACAGTGTAATTAAACCAAAAGAATGTCCGAAGCCACAAGCATGAAGACCAGAAAAATTCACGTACTGGCCGTTCTATGGTAGCTGAACGATCTGGAGTTTCCTATTATATTGTGAAGGGAACTGTTGCAAACACTGCAAGCTTTCTTCCCCCCCCCCCCCCCCATTTTTTGCAATTGCAGGCAACTTTCGCATATGCATGCAAGTTGACTTGAGTACAGCAATGTCAGAAGAACAGTTGGCTGCGACAGCCGATACAGCAAAATCAGTTGTATGAACATCAGTTTAACAAATATTTCAGAACATGCTTGCAGAAAATCCCCTGCGGTTTTCCTATGCATTCGATGCAAAAATATTTGTTAGACGAGTTTATGCATATCAAATACTTAAGTTGAATGAACTTGAGGCTCCTGGTGGACAGTGACACCAGCTACAATCAGAAAATGCTAGCATAAACGTGGCCTTTCCCCTGTGCGGTGAAAGAGCAAGAGGAACAGCGCGACGAGGTGATCGACCCGGGGATGTGGACTCTGGGATGGGTCACCCACTGGATGTTGACAGCAACATTTTGTTTGACGACTATGTGCAGCGACCGTGAGCTCGTCACCTGTGCTGCATTAGATCTGGAAACTGTTTCCAAAGAAGAGTGCGACAAGGAAGATGCAATGGTAGAGGCAAATACTGTCTCTTGCCAAGGCTGTAGGATGCCTTGTAAAGTTGCGAGACTCGGCAACAAGCTGTACCAGGAGTGCACAATAACACCATCCGGACAGCTGTGTCACTTGTTGCACTTTAAGAGCATCAGTGCAAATAGCAATTATATTTTCCTAAATGAGAGGCAGCAACATTAACTGTTACAGACCTCGTATAGACTGATGCAGCTAATAACTCCACAAATATTTCACTTGACTCGTCTACTGTGCCCTATGCTGTTGCATATTATAGTGAATATTTAGTTTAGTGAACTTTCAGATAAGTAAACCATTTCCTGGGCTCCCCTGAAATTCGCTCAAGTGAGAGTTCACTGTAATTAAAATGCGTGCGAACTATGCGATCAACTCCCACGCCAGTCCACACACAACTGCAGTCGATACTATCAGACTGCACCGCACGGTCAAGCAACTGATGCCTGGAATTTGTAACTATGCGAAGAGTTCGGCAACAACGCACGCTCAAGAAAACGGTGGGTGCAGAAACTGCACCTAGGAAACTACACGACGGTTTGCCGAGAAAGCTACAAGCAGCTTACGTCAAATACAAAGAGTAGCAGCGTTGCAAAACGGTTAAATTGCCCGGCGCGTACAGATACAGCAGTGCAAAATAGAAGCAAACTGCTAAAACGTAACGAGCGGCTTCTGTCACCATTACGGGCTACATGCAAGTAAAGCACGCTAAGGCCGATGAGATCTATATCCGTCAACGCGGACATCGCTGTTCAGAAAAAAATACATAACCCGTAGCCACAAAGCTCATGACACTGCTTGAACAGCCCAAGGTCAAAGGCCAGACATAGCGGCACTTAGCGAGTGGGATTTATATTAGACTAATTTGGCTACGCTCTACATCACAGAACGGAATACTGGCGCGCCAGTCAAGCCTACGTAGTCACGAGGAAAAAGGCTGCATAACGAGATACAAGGGGTCTCTGCGTCGACCACGCTATAGCACAAAAAAAATAAAAGGCAGCAAGACACCTAAAACGCTTACAAAATACTGTAGATTTGTAAGCGTCGCCACTAAAGCTTCTTAGAAAAATGAATTCGCTGCCAGTAAAGTTTATAGCGAGGTGGATCTATACCGGTCACCGGCAAAGGTCATTCATTCGTTCAACCGGCGACACCACTGTCACTTTCAATGTCGACATAAGAAGAAACACGCCAAGTACAGTGGGCACTTTACATCACAAATGGTCAACGATAAGTAACCGCCGCAGTTAATACATGCAAGCTGCATTGCCGGCCTACAGACAGAAAGAAAAATGCCTAGGCCAATGTGGCTTGCGCGTGCGATTCAAGATGGCGGCCGCGCCGGGTTTCCCCCCTCCCCCACCCCTTCATTTTGTAGGTCAGTGCTACGGTGTCGGGCGTTCGGAAATTCACCGGTTCCGGCTCACCTTTGTATCGCTGGGCTTCGGTGATTTGTTGGGAGGCATGTTGCACCTGCAGCAGAAGCTTGACCCGCTCGATGGGCGCGACGGCCGTCTTGGAGATGGCCGCGGCGACGCCACCGGCGACGAAATCCTTTGCGAATGAAACGGGATCGAAAGACATGCTTACTGCTAAGTCCTTAGGCCTGCTTGCTAGGGTGGCACCGGAGCAGAGGAGCCGGCGGAGGAGGGCTTGCCACTTTTATCGGACGTGCTCTTTTGGTCCGGAACTGTGATTTTCAAATAAAGCAAAACATTTGCGTCTCTGTAAATTAGGAATTTAAAAATGTTTATATTTTTTTTATAATAGCTAGAATATTTATTCATTGCAAAAAAAAAATCTTACTCATAACTGACCAATCAGGCGGGCAAACCGCCGGTCTCTGTGGATCTCACGTGCGTCACCAAGCCGAGCGTGCGGTGACGTCAGGGATACAAGTGTATTTGGTCGCGTATGAGTGTACAGGCGTTTTCATAGTCAGTCGTCCAATTCTTCCTTTTTCGTCGCCTTTTCGGGTTCCTGCGAAGAGACAAGAATCAAGTGGAACATTGAACAATCAACTGGGCAATCAAACCATCTCATCAAATGCCTCCGCAGTCTATGTACTGACGTTTCTTTGGTTACTGCGCGTCAACGGACGCGCATAAGGCGCGAAATTCGTACGTTGTTACTGGGTTGGGGGCGCCAGTGTGCGTACTGTGCGACAACGTGTCTACAAAGGTACGAGACGCGCACCGATTCATAGTCTCCCCCTGTGAGCTAAGGTGTGGTTAAAGAAAAATAGCTGGGCTAACTCGGGGAAGAATGTTTCGCATTATTACTCGCGAGCCCAACACGGTCAAAGCACACATGCGAATGTTGGCCGGGGTTTTTTATGAGCGGATACATCGCAACAAATACAATACTAAAAATGCGGCCGCTGGAGAATAATTTGATCTGTGGAACTTGTTAGTTTTATTTTCTTCCTGTTTATTGCCCTCCACTTGGGTTTTATTGTCGTGCTGGTCGCATCCAGTTTAGCCAATCTCGCGGCATTCATTTTTCAGCGTCGCTAAAATTTTTGCAAGTGAACTTTGATTTATGTATTAATTTTTCTTTATCCACCTGATCCTTGGCCAGTCCCCCAAAACAGATATGAGCCATGGCCTGAAAGGGTAACGTCATATCTCAAGTGGCAGATACGAAAGAAATAACGTTAGGCTGCTTGCGAAACGTGGAAGCAGCCGCAGGTGCTGTGACGTAGCATCCGCTCTATTTTTTTTTATCGTTATTGTTGACCGATTGGTTTTAACCTCCATAAGTACGTGTGGCTTACCGACAGGGGACGCCGCAGTAGTGGAGTACTCGGCATTGTCGCCATCGGGTGTCCTTCCACACAAAATCGCGGTGACCTCACGTTTTTGCATTCCACATCGGAATGCGGCCGGTGATCGAATGCGCGACCTCTTGCTAAGCAGCACAACGTCGTAGAAATTATTATTATTATTATTACTGCTGCTGTTGTTGTTGTTGAGTATTTACAAACGTGAATCAAACGCTCATGAAGTGGACATAAGCGGTAAATGTGATTTGATCCGGAAGTGGCAGCCGAAGGATTGCAAATATTTCCCTGTCTGGCAGAGGCTTCATATAATTAAACAGTAAGGGGGTTTGTGGGATTGCTTTTAGCACGTCCAATCAAAAGCTATCCGTCCTATAGCAGAACAGTGCGAATTACGTTTCATCACCATCATCCGCCTATTCTATGTCCACTGCAGGACGAAGGCCTCCCCCTGCGATGTGCAATCACCCCTGTCCTGCGCCAACCGATTCCAGCTAGCGCCTGCAAAATTCCTAATTTCATCTCCCCACCCATAGTCTTCTGCCGTCCTCGACTGGGCTTCCCTTCTCTTGGCACCAATTATGCAACCCTAATGGTCCACCGGTTATCTAACCTACGCATTACATGACCTGTCCAGCTCCTTTTTTTTTCTCTCTAGTCAAATAGAATATCTGTTATCCCCGTTTGCTCTCTCATCCAAACCGCTCTCTTCCTTTCTCTTAACGTTACGTCTAACATTCTTCGTTCCATCGCTCTTTGCGCGGTCCTTAACTTGCTCTCGAGCTTATTTGTCTGTCTCCAGGTTTCTGCCCCATATGTCAGCACCGGTAGCATGCATTGATTGTACACCGTTCTTTTCAATGATAGTAGTAAGCTTCTAGTCAGGGTCTAGGTCTGCCATATGCACTCCAACCCATTTTTATTCTGTAAATTTCCTTCTCATGATCAGGATCCCCTGTGAGTAATTAACCTAAGTAAACGTATTCCTTCACCGACTCTAGAGGCTGACTGGCAATCCTGAACTCTTGTTCCCTTGCCAGGCTGTTGATCATTATCTTTGTCTTCTGCATACTAATCTTCAACCCCGCTCTAGCACTCTCTCTGTTAAGGTCCTCAATCATGTGTTGTAACTCGTCCCCAGTGTTGCTGAACACGACAATGTCATCCTTAAACCGAAGGTTGTCGAGATATCGGCCGTTGATCCTCACTACTAAGCCTTCCCAATTTAATAGCTTGAGTACTTCTTCCAAGCATGCAATGAATAGCATTGGAGAGATTGTGTCTCCTTGCCTTACCCCTTTCTTTATAGGTATGTTTCTATTTTTCTTGTGGAGAATTAAGGTAGCTGTGGAATCTCTAGATGTTTTCTAAGATATTCACGTAAGCCTCCCGTACTCCTTGATTTCGTAATGCCTCTATGACTGCTGGCATCTCTACTGAATCAAATAGCCTTTTCGTGATCTATGAAAGCTACATAGAGAGGCTGATTGTACTCTGCCGATTTCTTGTACAGTATCCATTGTACAGTATCCCTTCCCGAAGCCAGCCTGTTGTCTTGGTTCACTTAAGTGTAGCCCTTAATTAATTGGAAATTATCTTAGTGAATATTTTATAGAATACTGGAAATAAGCTAATTGGGCTATAATTTTTCAATTCTTTAACGTCTACCTTTTTGTGGATTAGTATAATGTTGGCATTCTTCCAGTTCTCTGGGACCCTTGAAATCGTGAGACATTTCGTATAAAGGGCCGCAAGCTTTTCAAGCATGGCATCTCCTCTATCTTTGATCAAATCGACTGGTATTCCATCTTCTCCTGCCACCTTTCCTCGTTTCATGTCTTCTAAGGCCCTTCTCACTCCATCGCAAGTTATAGAAGGAGCCTCTGTAACCTGTTCACTGCTACTTTCAGTGTAGGTATCCTGGCTGTTCTGGGTATTGTACAAGTCAGTATAGAATTCTTCCGCTGCTTTTGCTATATCTTCGAAACTGATGATGACATTACCCTGCATATCTTTCAGTGCATGCATCTTGGCTTGTCCTATGCCAAGTTTTTTTTTTTCGCTGATTTCATGCTGCGTCTATTTATTACTGCTTCCTCTGTCTTTCTTTGATTATAATTTCGAATATCCTTTATTTTCTTCTGGTTGATAAGTTTTGACGATTCCGCGAATTCTATCTGATCTCCTGGACTGTTTCATTCTTTGTCGTTTCTTTATTAGGTCCTTTGTTACTTGGGAAATCATGAAGAAAGCTAACATGCCGTCGTTTGCCCTGAAGCAGGCCACATTATGACTTTTACATGAGGTGCACAGTGGCCGCGTACACGTTTACATCGATGGCTCAGTCACATCTGCAAGTTCATCTGCCGCTGTGGTGACACCAACAAGATCCGTCAAAATACAGCCAAAAACGTCGCAGGTATCATCAATGACAGTTTCTGAAGTGGTAGCCCTGCGTGCGGCTCTTCGTTTCATTCAGGAGGAACCACCCCATGCATGGTCAGTCTGCTGTGATTCCAAGGCAGCCCTACAGAGTGTATTCTCAGCACTGCGCCATGGATCACATGAGCAGCTCGTTGCAGAGATCAGAGAAGTCCACCATCGCATTGTTGGCGAAGGACAGGATATAATATACCAGTGGTTGCCTAGTCACTGTGGCATACATGGCAATGATAGAGCAGACGCAGCTGCTCGATCTGCCCATGACGGCGTCAACTGCGTTGCCATTCCTCCTTCGAGAGCCGGCGCCGCGAAAAAACTTTCCGCACTGGTGCGTGACCTGACATTCGCTCAATGGAATTAATCTGTGTTCACGAATGCACGCCTTGATACCCTGGACCCTAATTTACAGCTCCGTAATGCGCCCGAGCTTCCACGACCCTTCACCCTTCTAGTCCGTGTATGACTTGGAGTAGCATATTCAAATGCGTGCTCCTTTCTTATCGGAATGGCCAACAGCCAACAACTCGCAAGGAGCAGTCCTCTCAGTCACTCTAGACAAACTGGACGAGCGCCCAATGACAGAAAACAACACCCTTAGAAACTGCTTAGAAACTGGCCTACGCGAACATGAGCGCGATCCGCTATGAAGGCGCTGCTGCTGTGCCCAAAGGACACGGGACTTTCCGACAAATTGTGACTGCACACTGTGCGACGTAGGATTGTACGGTGACATGCGTAGCACTAGGAACGCCTTTGCAGGCTGCGTGACAGTGGCCACAGAAACAGTTCGTGTATATCGTGCGTGCGCGCGCGCGCGCGCGTGTGTTCCTTTGTTTTCTTTTTTTAAATCCTTTTCTCTCTCACCTATCGCATCCCTTTGCCCATCTCCTAGTACAGGGTAGCCAATCGGAGATAATCTCTGGTTAACCTCCCTGTCTTTCCTTTGCCTTTCTCTCTCTCTCTCTTGCCTACTGGTTGCCTTGGTGCCTTACCTCCCACTTCACTTGCTGCTTCTGAAGCTAGCCCAGTTACGGTTTCATTCATTACCTCTATGTCATCTTTTTACTATATGGTATTTGGGAGATGTCGTCGCCTTTAATTGGTGCCGGCTACTCCTTTCTACATATGGATTTAAAAAGGGATAAATCATAATAAAAATAATGAAATCACAACACAAACTCCAGTCACAAAAGTATACTAATGGCACGTTATAACTGAAAGCCAACTCAATCTGTCCGTTGTAAGGCTGCATATTTGTTTGCAAGTACCAGCCTGAATTGGTCTGCTTTTACCCTTACTGCGTCTAGGTTGGTCTGTTTCTTCTTGACCAGTTTTACTCCTCTCTTCATATTGAGCAGAATCCTAGACTTCACTAACCTATGATCGCTGCACTTTACCCTACCTAACACTTCTACATATTGCACTATGCTGGAATGTCCAGAAAGTATGAGATCTATTTCATTTCTTGTTTCACCATTAGAGCTTTTCGAGGTTCACTTTCCGTTGGTACACTTCCTGAAGAAGGGGTTCATTATTCGCAGCTTATTCCTTTCCGCGAACACATGCCAACATCTCTCCTCCAATGTTCCTAGAATCGATACCGTAGTTGTCGAATCATTGTTCACCAGCCTGCTTTTCCCCTACTTCTGCATTAAAGTCGCCCATGACTACAGTATGCTGAATTTTCAATTTTCTCATCGCTAATTCACTGATCTATTTCAGCATCATCGTGACTAGAGGTTGGAGCGTAGGCTTGTACTACTTTTATTCTATACCTCTTATTAAGTTTTATTACGACTACTGCTACCCGCTGATTAATGCTGCAGCATTCGTCAATGTTACCCGCTATATCCTTATGTATTATGAATCCTACCCCGTATTGCTTCTTATCTAGGAGTCTTCTATAGCAGAGCGTGGCCGTTAGTCAGCACTGTATAAGCCTCGCCAGTTGTTCTAACCTCACTAAGGCCAATGATATCCTAAACAATGCCTGATAGTTCTTCAAAGAGTCCTGCTAAGCTAGCTTCACTCGAGAGGGTTCGTTCGCGTACTAAACGTTGTCAGGGTCAGTTTCCATTCGCGTCCTGTCCGGGTCCAGAGATCCTTGGCACCCTCTACTGCGTTACAGGGGCCCTATAACGTAAAACTAGTCCAATGTGTTTTTATTCCAATCTTATGACGTCGAATTTACGTAAGTACCGACCCGCAGCGTTGTTTGAAAAGCCCTATCAAACGCGTTCCTCGGTTATGGGAGGTCACTTTTTTTTTGCTTTGCTTTGAAAGCAAATAGCATTGCCTACATTGCCCAGATTTCCTTATCGAATTGGCTGACAAGAGGCGAGGAGCACGCTCAGATGGAGAGGGATTCGATGGGGCCGAGCCAGCACAGTGAAAGTATAGATAACCGGCTGAAGAGGGTGGCGTTGCGACTGAGGGTTCGAAGACGTGGGATCCTCTTTCCTCGTGGAGGGGTAAGTAAACGTGAGGCTGGGTCCGATATTCAGGACGTTAGACAAACACGTATATATTTACATAAGTACAAGAAAATGCAAAGTAAAACAGAAAGGTTGATGATGAAGTGGTAGTCGCCGATCACTCCCGCCGTCAGTTGCTCCTTTAATGCCTTGCGTGATCATTGTTCAGCCACTCCCCCCCCCCCCCCCCCCCCTCCGGTGGACATCAGGTCCCACCAATCCGGAGGTAGGTTGCCCTTTCCCTAAAAGAGGAACTTGGTCGGAAACGAACGCACATTCTGGGCTCAAACAGGGAAAGGAGGGGAACGTACGCTGACTCCGATCGTATTCTGACAGGTGATGGCCGTGTCATCGCACGGACCGCGTCTCTGGCTTGGGCATGCCAGCTTGGGCATGCTTGTGCTGTTGACAGGTGACAGCCGTATCATTGTTCGTTGCTCAAACCTCTCCTGAACGAGGTATTCCCGCGCTAGTCATAAAGCATTAGTGTCGAGAACTATTTTGACGAGGCCGTCGTGCGAGCCGTGACCGAGGGCTGTCGCCTGGTGAACGGCCGATGACAACAGTGGTTCCAGCGTTTGTGATTGATTGCGATTGCGGTGGCTGGTCGAAATTTGCGGTGGCGTGCAACGGAACGTAAAAAATGTCGCCGGAATGGATACTCAGCAAAGAAGAGTTGGCAAAGTGATGTCGCATACGTGCCGAAAGGCCTCGACAACGTTATAGTGCGACGGGAAAATGTTTATTATACGCAAATAAATTCATGCTCCGCGGCCGCTCCCAGTAGTTAGTGCCAGAGAAGTCGGTGGGCAGCCATTTTTATTCCTTTGGGAATGGGGCAGCCTCCGGCTATTCAGAAAGAAATTCATTTTTGTTTGGCATATTATTGCATCTTCAACGCGTACACGTCACTTTGACGCTATGAGTTTTCGCAGTTTTGTGAGGTCGCGTAACAGACAGGCGAAGTGGGCGCGGCCCGAAAACGTTTGATCAATGGCAAGATATTGTGGCGAAAAAGGCGTCGAATGAAAAATACTTATTTTTATTTCGTTCGATCTAATCATTCATAATCAGTGTACACACGTCATATCAGGTGGGGCGTTTTCGCGGTTTCCGTTACTTCGCGTGAGAGATAGGCGAGGCGAGGCGGGGTGGCCCGGAAATTTTTTGACCAATCATCGAGCGCTGGTTGCAGACTTGGAATGGAAAAGTTTGGAATTGCTTTACGTTATAGCGCCCCAGGTCTGACTACGGCCTTGGTCAAAGGCTCCGTAGCTGCTGGGGACTGAAGGTCATTGGTTGACCGATGAGTCATTTGGGAGGTAGTGGACGTATGTTGTACCAGGGAGGCCAATTCTTGTTCTGGTGAGGGAGTGTCTTGTTGAAGCTTAGTGGGCCTTCCTTATTTGGTTGTACCTGGACCCACGCGGTGCGCTCGCGTCTTCCCATTCGGTCCGCAAGGGCTGCAATGCATCTGACATTCGAACCCTTGTAACCTCACAATGAGATGCGTTGTGTAGCGAGAGGGCAGCGTGGATGTATTGGTGTTTGTGTTGTGTGGCAGGCGGTTCTTAAAGGGTTTTGGCATAACATTCTAGTCGCGCATGCGCAGTCGGTGGCAGGCGGTGAACTGTAAAACAGTACGTACTGCTATTTTTTTCCGAATTTCATACGCAAACAAGCTCACACTTTAACTTGCAAACAGTAGAAAGCTGAGCAAGCTGGATGGGAATTCGTGGTTATGAGAAGGCAGACCCCAAAAACATGATCGCAATAGTAACGAGATGATGTTTGTGAATTAAACTCTTCTTGTAACCGTCTCCTCGACAGGACCGCCTGTTCATGTCATGAAAGTGCGAGAAGAAGCCGCTTTCAGGTCGGATTCGCTTTCGTGTGAAAGTGCCAAGAATTAGTTTTCGAAGTTCGCGTATCAGCTGGTCGTGACGTCACCGACTTTCACGACGTCTGCACGGGCCTAGTTAATTTCAATGCGATAGCATTGATTGTATTAACACTCGGAGCGAATTTTTGCCGTCGCCCTGAGGTTCCGTGTATATATTTAGGTGCATGTATGTTGCATGGCACGTGATATGAGATGCCGTATATTGCGGGTTATATATATTGCCACACCATTCTATCACGGAAGTTGCTCATACCAGGTATTACACTCTTGACAATAATATTCCTCAGACTCCTGAGAGTGGCAGCCCACAAACAAATTCCACGAAACGGAACACAGACAGCGCGTGTCTTTTATCTTAAACCTTCTCAGACTTAAATATTAAATGTGTGAAACAATAACAGAGCTCAAACCTGAAGGTGATGTAATTTTATTGGCGCAGATGTGCACAGCCTCTAGGATCGGCCCAGGAAAGATGTTTGAAACACCCGATACGGAAAAGTGGCGGTAAGGTCGCTAAGAAAGGCGTTGCCTTTAGTTAATAAACATAAATGAAGTTGTCCGATGGCAGTATTCAAACAGAGGACCCTTGCACAAAAGCCCGTTTCTACTTGGCTTACGTTTAATTCATTTCATACTGCCACTACAGCTAGCTTTACACTTCGTGTAATATCTTAACGTGTTGCTATCCCATTCATTGCCTTGCCCTTGTGGCGAAACTGATTTTTATTTTATCAGTAAGGGCGGACCACATTGTAATCTAAAAGAGCCAAGGGCTGAAGTTGTTAAGCTTCGAGAATGTTTACTGAGCCAAAATGACCAAAATAAAATAAAATAAAAAAAAACTTTGAAATCTGTGACGTCCCGCTGACGTAACGTCGCTGTGATGTAGGCGTGAAATGCATAAAAGTTATCTTTGATATTCATTTCCTCTTAAAGATCGACCTCTCACCGTAAATTAGGAAAATGGAGCTCCGAAGAGAGATTTTATTAGTCTTAACTGATTTTGCTTTCTCTGTAAAGGGCAACTTCGGCTCAACGGAACTGAATGAAATTTGCAGAGGGCATTAATTCTTCTGCAAGCTTCCTTCATTTCTTGAAAATATCAGGCTTGAGAGTTGCGCATATTTACAATTGGATTTCGTTAATTCCCTCGAAACACCTTTCTTGCCAGCTCCTCAGCTACTGGCCACATTGCGTTATGACACGAGAGGAGGTATACGCAGACCATGCTGGGAATGAATGGCAGGCGACAGGGCCGAGGAGTGAGCTAGTGTTTGGCGTGAGAGGTTGCTGTCGCGAAAAGTTGCGTACCATGTGGATGGGCAAGAGATGTTGCGGTGCTGGCTGCTCGCACTTCAGCTCTCACCATCCGCACACACAGTTTGAGCCGATGTCGAGTGCGTTTAAGCCGAGTTTAAGCTTATTGCAGTCGCCAACACACACACACACACACGCGCACGCACGCACACACACACACACACACACGCACACACACACACACACACACACACACACACGCGCACGCTCGAAAGCTAGAAGCGACGAAACTATAGAAGCCGTTCTCGGAGATGGCCAGTCGCACTCGCCGGAACTTCCCTAAATTAAATCTGACTACTCACATGAGTGTGTTCTTACGTTATTGTTATGCTGACTCATTATGTAGCTTCTGAGGGGCAGTTTGCCTCGTATCCTAATTGGGCAGCAAGCGGAGACCCCTTCGATGCAGCAGCGTAAACTGCCTACGGTGTCAATACTGGCATCGGCATTTCCGCGAGAAAACTAATCTGTGTTTACTTTACGGAACACACTAATTGCGTGCACGAAGAGAATACGAAGATTGATAAGTAGGCAGCATAACAACGCTCCTGTACTACGGTCTCCCGCTCGCTGTTTTCGAAAGTGTGCGGTCGTGCATGTCAGCTCGACTTAGAGTGATGCAGCGGTGCTTACGTGCGCAAAATCTGCGTTATATTTTGTTGTGTTGTGACATTGATTGATATCAGTGATGAGCGGCTGACATTATATCTCAAGCGAACGACGAGTGGTCGCTGTACCTGCCGACGTAAACAAGTGCACCGTTCGCTGCTTTGGACTGTCAGCGGCATTCTTGCGGAATACAAATGCGGAAGGCCGTGCTCCGCATCTTATATAGCCAGTATGCGAAACGCTTCCCCGAGAAGAGGCGAAACATTTAAAACAGCAAGCAGCACGTATAAAATCAGTGGCTACCTTTGGTCGTCATGTTGCAGAGCGATGTGTTGCGCATGGGCGCTGGCTTTCGTGGTGGCAGGTCGAATGCGAACGGCGATTCGTGGCTATTGAATACACCCGTGGGAGCCGCAGCTGTCACTGTCTGACAGATCCGAAGAGCTCGCGCAGCTGACACTGTCAAGTGTAGGTCCGGCGCGGTCACGAATCAGCTGAGCGTCTGCTCTTGGCCGGTTTCGTTTGCCCCGCGGGCGGGACCGGCATGCCTTGCGCGCCTTCCCCGCTAAGTACCTCTTGTGACGTCACACGAAGAGGTCCGCTCGGCTGCTCGGTCAAGTTTCTGTTTCGTTTTTGCGCTTTTTTGCTTATTTAAAATTGTTTTCGAATTTGCGGAGCAATTCGACTATCAGACGCGTGACAGGGGGTCTCGGGAGCCTAAATATTCCTTTACCTTGACATGGTAAATGACACCGCCGGAGTTACCCTTTAAGGACTTGAACGGGTAACCAGTGCCCGGAACGGGTAACCAGCGACCGTCGCCGAATTTTCCTTGTTCTCCGCAAACGCCTTCCGAAAAAATGTGTTCCTACTCTATTGTTGGCGATATTGTGCCTTCTGTAGTTGGATATTTGTGCGCATATGTGTTGTGTCTTTCTTTTCTACCAATAAAACCTTTTCCTCCTTGAAATTCTTAGTTTTCTTTTTTTCCTCGTCGCTCTGTACTTCACACCCAGAAAGAAGGGATACAGAGGGGCATGTTCTATATTTTTTTATCCCTACCATATAAAGCCGACAGGTAGTGAAGATAAGGAAAGCTTAGGGGTAACTAAGCCGTCGTTGAAATTGTAGTATAGAAAATAATGACAAAAGGAGATAATGAAAGTGCACGAAAAGATAACTTGTCGCCGATGGGAGACGAACACACGACCCACGCGGTACGCGTGCGTTGTACAACCAATTGTGCTGCGGCGACGGCCATGATTGCGTTCACTATCTTGGCTACACATACCTTTCTCATTAAAGGTATGTCGGGAATGTTTTATCTTGTATATGCTGATTTCGCTAATGTAGAAGTATATATAAGTGTGTGTATTGCGCGTTCAACAAGATGGCGGAGCTCAACTTTCTGTTGCAAGTCGTGCACACTCCTTTCCAATGTACCAGCCATCGATATATTCGCGCAAAAATACAGAAGAATGAATAAAGATCAAAGAAAACACACTTGGCTAAATCGTATTCCTGTGATTTGTGGAAAATAGCGATTCGTTCTGTTTGGTGGCCAATAGCATGATTCTGTGTGCTTGCACATTCAACATGGCTTCAATTGCGGCTAGTTG
Organism: Dermacentor andersoni; assembly: GCF_023375885.2. NCBI lineage: Eukaryota > Metazoa > Arthropoda > Arachnida > Ixodida > Ixodidae > Dermacentor > Dermacentor andersoni. The sequence goes on along the minus strand of NC_092817.1, from coordinate 182,072,376 downwards.
GTGCAACTTCGTTTGTCCTTCGGTCGTTTGTGTGCAAACGAGCGCAGTAAATCGCAAGTTGCGAGCATTCTTTACTGGGCTAACCAGAGTGGTCTGCCATTTAAGCCAAATGCATGGCTTTGTCAGACCCGCATTTGCGTATACAGCAAACTTCCGTTAATAAAATATTGCCTACAAGACGAGCACTGTCGTGTGGTCGCGATGACATTTGTATGGTCTTCGCAGATTATAAAACGACGTTCAATTCGGTAGGTACCAGCAGTCACGGAGGCATAGCATAGCCAAGGAATTGGGGAAGCACACCGGACCATCTTGGGGAATGCCCACAGAGATTACATAGCTACTGTAATTCTTCACAAGGAATGTGCTAAGATACCAGTGAACAAGGGCGTCAGGCGAGGAACGTCTTCAATGATCGCTGTTCTTTTCTTGTTCCACGTATTTCCCGCATCCGCCCCCTCTATGGTGCACCAGGGACTAGCTGCACGTACGACATGGTTCTCTCTGGTGAGAACTGCTGGTCACAGACCGGGTCACGCGAATCCTAGCCTGCAGAAGCATGAAACCGGCGAAGCCCCGTTCGTACATGAACGTTTCGAATGTGAAACACATGGGCAGCAGGCATGGACGAATCATGACCGTGTTGTTGATGCCAGCAGAGCTCCGCCTAAGGCGTCTTCGCCAACGAAAAACGAAAAAAAAAAAGAATGCGTGAATGGTGGGCTCGGAGTTTGGGTTCTTATTCGTTAGACCAGCGGTTACAGCGCTCTAGAAATGTAGCGAAAACGCGAATTCCCCCCCCCCCCAAGAAAAAAAAAAATATATATATAGCGCTGCGCAACAAAATACATTTGTCCGCATACCGAATCTACGAAACACATGGATTGGTCAACTTTCTCACAATTAAATTGGGGAATTAGCAATATCTCTGGCACAGTGTTTATTTCGGGCACGTATAGGATCTTACTGTTGTAGCGGGTGGCAGAGTGACGGAGACGATCCAAGAGCACGTACCGCACTGTTTTATTTCAGCGACAGCGAACTAGATATATAGGCTGCTTGCCTATGACGTAACATAAAAACAACGAATCATGTTTGACACGTGTGGCACAGCACTTCATATCACTTACCAAAATCATTTTCGCTCGACGTAAATCAAGCAAGAGTAATTAAATGCAAGTATTCCGGCAGAACCCTTCTCACGCGAATGTTGACGTTCATATTAATGCGATGAGCATTGAAGCGACGTAGCGATCGAGCCACCCTACTGTCAATGCAGACACACCATGTATATAGGCTGCATGCGCGCCTCACACACGATATGTGCCACGATGTGTGTTGCTCTTTAATGAACTTCTTGGACGCCTACTATAGGGTCACTTGGCATGTGCCACGGTATGTTCCGCTCTTTAATGAACGTCTTTGACGTCAACTTGGGTCACTTGGCATATGGCGCGACGTATGCGCCGTTCTTATAAATGACAAAAAAACAAACAATTAGTTTATCCGGTGTTTGGTGGAAGCGTACCCGGATCATATATATTATTGCGGATGGAAGAAGCACGACAGCAAACGTATTCTCAGTATTTACAGTAATTGACAGTAATTGACAAAGACAAGTCTACAGCAGGCTAGTCGCTGTAGCGCTGTCTTCTGCAATCCCAAGCTCGTGGTCAGCTTCCTCAGCGTTGTGCAGAGCAGTGTAACATATTTCGGCCCTGCGTGGCAACGCCGTCCCGGTGCTTCTTAGGCAGAAAACGACTGGTAGTGTTTTAGGCGGCTGATATGAACGACGTCGATGGAAAGTCTAGACGGCGCGAATAGTAGGCGTGACGGTAAGAGACCTTGTAGGTTACGTCAGTCACCTGACGGAGGACCCGGTAATTACCGGAGTAGCGAACGAGAGGCCGACACGGCAGGCGAGATGTAGGTAGGTGGGCGACCATAGAAGGACAAGATCCCCGGGAACATAGTCGTCGTCACGGCGACGACTGTAATAAGTGCTTTTCTACTTGTTCTGAGAAGCACGAAGGCGACGGTGAGCAACTTGGCGTGCTTCTCCGGCTCGGGCAATGGCATTATGGGAGCACGCAGACACGTACCCTTGAGGCAGGACTGGATCTAGGCCATACAACAAATAAAACGGCGAGTATAACCTGCAGTGTCCTGACGTGATGAATTGCACGCGAATGTGACAAAAGGGAGAGCAGTATCTTAGTCATGATGGTCATCAGAAACATGCATGGAGAGCATGTACGTTATCGTTAGATCAAGCCGCTCCGTAAGACCCTTCTTCTGCGGATGGTATGCAATAGTAAGTTTGTGTTTGGTAGAACAGGAGCGGAGCAAGTCGTCCACAAGTGTAGAGAGAAAGGAGCGGCCCCGGTCAGCAAAAAGTTGATGAGGAGCGCTGTGATGAACAATAATGTTGTGCAGCAGGAAGACGGCTACATCTGTTGGAGAGGGGCCTGGAAATGCTCTGGTGATCGCGAATCGAGTTGTATAATCAGCTGCGATGGCAATCCACTTGTTTCCCGAGTCAGATGGGGAGAAAGTCCCAGGAGATTTACACCAACACGATAGAATGTTTCGAACGTCAAGAGGCTGGAGTCGACCAGCAGGGAGCACAGACGGCTTCTTCCGGCGCTGACACAGCTCACAAGAAGAGACGTAGCGGCGGACAGATCGGTACAGACCCGTCCAAAAGAATCATCGCCGGACACGGTCGTACGTACGAGGTAGATTTCCCTAGGTGACTGAATATTCACGATAACATGGAACAGCATAGGGCACTGCATGCAGACATCGAGTCAAAAGTGTGAAATGCGATTTATGGAGTTATGTACATCAATATATACGAAGTGCGTAACAGTTATGTTGCTGCCTATCTCACTTTGAATATATATATATATATATATATATATATAAGACATGTATTTGCGCTGGTGCTCTTAAAGGGCAAAAACTAAAAAACTAACAAAGATGTCCAGGGATTCAATGTTCTTGTGCATTTCCTCTGGCGCAGCTTGTTGCTGAGACACGGGAAGTCTCGCAACTTTCCAAGGAATCCTACAGCCTCGGCTAGAATTACAGGATTAGAATCTGCCTCTGACATTGCGCCTTCCTCGTCGCACTCTTATTCTGCGGGACAAACACTGGAAACAATTTCCAGATCCGATAGTTCGGCACAGGTAACGAGCTCACTGTCGCACTGCACATAGCCGCCGCTGGAGGGGCGATTTTGGGGGCGGCGGGCATCGGCTACGCCGGCGCTGTAGAGAGCAAAACTTCGTTGAACTCACTTCAAAAATGAGCCCGGGTCCACTGATCAAGTTCGTTCAAATGAAATATTCGCCACTCAGAAATTCGTTCCACTGAGAGATTTTTTTTTTGCATAGAATGCATAGGAAAACCGCCGGAATTTTCTAAATGTTCCTTATTCTCAAATATTCGTTATAGCGACGTTCGTACAACTGAGAGCGCTCCCCGCCCCACGCCACCACTCCTCACACACATTCCTAAAGCGTCGCCAAATCAACTTTGAGACTTCGCAGCTATTTGGCGGTTAATGTTGTGCTGCGTTGTTCACTCCTTTGGATGGCGGTAGCTATCGGCATCTCCTGGGCTGCAAAGGCCAGTTTTCTTATCGATTCGGTGTCCGCGCAGTTAACTCGAGAGATGCGTTCAGTTGTCGCCATCTATTCAATGGTCACGCGCGTCGCTGTTGCTTCGTTAGTTCAACTTTCTTTGTTTATACTGATTCTGGGTACGTGCATGGATTAAGGAGATGTATACTAAAACGCTAGGATAAGAAAACGTAGATAGCATGCCTAATTAAATCGAGCCGGCTACGTGACTATTTGTCACCACCCCGTTTCAAAGGGGATGCAAATAAATTATCGCCATTATCACCCTTGGCAGCGGCAGTGGCAGTGTGTTAGCCTCTCTACAATCAGAATCAGAATTTATTGTTAGAGGTTGGGTCACGTTACAAGTATTTAGTACCCAGAACGAGGTCCCATATCGGGACCTCCTGTGCAAGAACAGTTATGATAGTTAACATCTCAATGCAATAGTAGCATATTGGCGGCGAGCTCGTCCACTGGAAAAGCTAGCACCACCGTCGGTGTGACGTGGCATGAGGGATCACGTGGACACAGCGGCCGCGTCGGCTGCTTCGGAAGCGCCGAAGCGAGCTGAAAACGAAAGTTTAAAGTCCCACCTGCGCCGCTGTTCTTATTAAGTGGTGAGGCTTTACCGCCTTGGGTGTCTGCTTGACAACATTTGAAAGTACTATAATAGGTAGTGGCTGCCTTTGGATGCGTGCAGCATGGTAGGCTACTTATTGCTCGGTGCCGCAATGCCGTACGCACGCAACGGAGCCCGATGTCAGCCTTATTCACACGTAGCTACAGGGCAAGGAGCTGCGTGAAGCTTGGCTGGCGAAACTTAGAACCGGCAGACAGCCATCAGCTACAACTCGGGTATGCAGCAAGTACAGTCGCGAGGAACATTTCTGCTACGGCGCCGCGACTGCGCGATGTTTGGTAAGTAGCAGAAAACGCGCACTGAGATGCTCGCCCGCGCCCGCTGCCCGGCTAATATCATGACGGTTTGGTCTATGAACTTGTTGATGCTAGATACTGGCAAGTTCACTGGAACGGAAAGGGAGCGGTAAGACGCACATTAAAGAAAGGCCCGGTATATGGTCATGTTTATGTTATGAATTAATGCACTGGATTACGAAAATGAAGCAGAGGGAAATCGCATGCTGAGAAGACCGATAAACATACAGTGCGATGCAACTTGAGAAACAATATTGACATCTCCAAGAATTTAGAAGACAAAAAAAGATTGAATCGTCGCGACGGCACATCACAGTCGCCGTAGCTAGGCGTCGAAGTCTGTATAACGGAATTATTTTTGAACAGCTCTGATAGCTTCCACGCAACAATGGTTGCTAGTGTACTGTCAAATGCTCATATGCTGCGGCCTAAAGCTCAGGGCATGGTGCGAGAACGCGCTCACAGCGAAAGCAAAACATTGTGCGCGGACATGCATGCAGGCACGCAGTCGGTCGCTACGAACCCATGCGATCGCTGGACTGAGGCCCCATTTGGTTATACAGACAGCCCACTATAGAACATATTTCACATAGTTTACTCTCAGCGTTTGCCTACCTTTCACGCCACAAGCCGGTTCGGGAGACTCCATCGCGGCGACCGCGCGCAGTGGCGTTCACTGTACGTATTAGCGTCTGTAAACGATTCGCGTAGATAGCGTCTGTAAACGATTCTGTGCTTTCATTTTGCCCAAGATTATTATATCGACAGTCAAAAACTTCCTTCGTTTTGAAAGTACCTAAATAAAGGTCCGGAATGGGTGCCGCGTGGGGTTTTTTATTGAGCGCCGTAAGCGAAACCTATGAGGAGCGCGCCGCGTGATCCCTCATATACTACGCAAGTGAGGCGCTGCCGACAGATGGCGACTCCGTAACTCCTCGCCGCCAATACTAAGGTAGTATACAATGCCCGAATAAAGCCTTCCACGTCACTTTATGCGGCTATTCGATAAACACAAACTCGTGTTTCGACTCTATGCACTCGCACAAAACCTGGCTGTATACGTAGATTACAGCTCGTTGGATCTACAGAATCTTTTTTTGCTACCCATCCAGCCAGCACATTGCGTTTATTTTCCACCTATATTATAGACCTTTCCAACGAGAGCTTCCTGGGTGTCGCCATAATGCCCTTTGGACTGTTGTAATTACGCTTGAGCCTCCTGCACAAGCAGCGCAGAAGCTGCAACGCATGCCTTCAGCCCCGCGCAACAGCCCAAAAAGAGGTACTCTCTCAACCCGATGGAAACGTCTATACGCTTCAGTTTTACTGCGATATGACTTTCTCGTATACGGCCACTCGAGGCACGTTCGCGCAGCCGCCATGCTGTTACGGCATTCGAAGTCGCATGCTGGGCACGCGTGCTCGGAGGGTCCACAGACGCGGGCGAAACGCGCCGTGCGTTTGGCTGAAAGAACGACGCAGGCAAGTGGACGCACCATCACCGCGGCAGCAGGGCGACGTTCTGCCATCCGCTGTTCGCACGACAGTCGTGCGCGCGCACACACGCACACACCACCAGCCATCTTGCCGATCACACGTGTGCACACCACACCACGGTGAGAGAACGAACGGGGAACGCGAGCTTACGATATTTTTCATAACGCGCTCACAAACGCCGATGGTTTTTCATCCCAAAAGGAGGTCTGAACGTATCCATTTATTTCGCAACCTCTTTTGTCTCGTCTCGCGAGCGATATCGAGGTTACGACCAACCCGCAACGCAGCGTTGTGAGACGCCGTGGGTGGCGCTGTCTCTGCATGCTGAGTAGCAGGGGTTGGCTCCTATATGTCGTCCACCGCGTGTTGTCGAAGCACCACCGGCCGAGGAACTCAAGCCCTTGCTATCGCTGTCAGCGCTTTCGTCATTTGGGCAAAAATGCGAAATATTCTTTTGTTTCTTTTTACAGTGCTAATTGTGCTGCCCAACTCTTGGCCAGCGCCATAGAATGGGTACACGTGCCGTTACCCGCGGGTCCACCAATGAAAACATCGGCGGCACGCCTCCATCTCACGTCGTGGAGTTCGCGATCGCCGAGGATTCAACACGGGCGACTTGTTACGCTTTTGGCGAGTGCTGGATGTTGCGATAGCGGCTGGCAATCGTGCTGAACTCGCAACTCTGGATAGTCAACATTGTCTCCACAACACCTCTACAGTATACACGTCTTGAAAGTATATTGTAGCTTCAGCATCGCCCTGCAATGTGTGGGTCTTTGCAGTGGCAGTGACTGCGCTTCGAGTCGTGCTCTTGGCAGCGGTGCGTTTGGACATGTGGAAGTGAGATTGCAAACTGAATGCCCTTGACTCCTCGTGCTGGCTTCGCCAAGTTTCCTAGCCGTGTTTCTCGACTGTTTCCTTTATTTTAGTGCGATTGTTTAACATTATCTGCCTGCTTCAGGCGTTTTCAGCATCTATCTATCTATCTATCTATCTATCTATCTATCTATCTATCTATCTATCTATCTATCTATCTATCTATCTATCTATCTATCTATCTATCTATCTATCTATCTATCTATCTATCTATCTATCTATCTATCTATCTATCTATCTATCTAAAGCAAGCAAATATCCTTTTTCTGTAAGCGTGTTCTTGTCCTGCGGTGAAATCTGTACGGCGCAAATTACGGCGCCTCCTCAAATATGTGGCCGCTTTGACTGCTAGGGGTGCCGGCTACGACCAAACGGCAGTACTGCAGGTGTATCAATTATCTGTACTCTCTGGCGTGATGTATGCGTTGCCTGTCCTGAATCTGCCGCCCAGTTTGATGGCCCAACTGAAACGTGGCCCTCGGATGCCTGGATTGACTCGCGAGGCACAGTCAGTTCCATCACTTATACTGAAGCGCATAAGTTGCTCCCGAGGCTGTGAGCAGACCACACAGCTCTACATGGCATCGAGCGTCTGCGCCGCGCATATAAACAGGGTGGCCAAGCAATTCTCAATCGGCTGATCCCATTCTCTCGCATGGGCACAATGGCGGCATTGTTTAAAGCCATTGCTAGCACTCCAGAAGGTGCTACTGCAGTTACAGCTCTGGAAGGATTCAGCAAATGTCTACTCCCCGTTTGTATTTCAATTTCCGAGATGCACACAATGCCTCAACTGCCTGCTTTCCCGGTATCCTGGCACACGCTTATTCGAAAGGTTCGGAGATTGTATTCATAGGTGTACTTACCGGAGGGTGGTGCAGGGGGTGGGGGGGACGAAGTAAGCCATTTGCATGCCACTTTTGAAAGTGGGCACCTTTGGCTGCACGCTGGAAAGTCCAGCAGAACTACAGCTGAGGATAAATTTCGTTTCTCGATAGAGTGACCACGTAAGTAATACTTTACTATGTATCCCTTGCGTGGACAGCAGGGATATTTTCGGCCTGCTCGAGACGCGCTGTAGCGGAGGACGCGTGGAATTCGCTATACACGATCGCGTTGCACGGGCCTGGCTGGCGCTGGGCAGTTCCCACTCTAGCAAATGTCAGCTTGCGCAATTTGCATCATGCCCAGTTTTTTGGGATCGTTATCCGTACTTGAAACCACGATCACCTCGCTATATTTAAAGTGCGGCTGAGGGGGAGGTCCGTATAAAATATTATAATGAGACGCGCCCAACGATTGGCGTGCGTGCCTTGCGGCATGAAATCGTTGGATTATCAAATGCAGCCACTATTTTATCTCCGCCCACAGATAGCCTGCACAGTGTTGCAGTCTCAGTATCTTATCGCCGTCAAAATTTTAATCAAGCTTCGTACAGGTATAACTGCCGCATTTCATTGTGTAATCACGACTTATGGTGAATGTGTTGGTGAAAATGACTTTGGTCGAGCAGGCAGAGCCATTTCGATACTAATAGAACACCAACTTGAATTTTCTCTGAAGCCATGTGTCACTTATCGCTTTGTCAATTTCGTTTTCGGGCTGTTTCTAAATAAGAACTGCACTGTTGTTCCCCGGCAGGAACCCGCCGTGGATGCTCAGTGGCTATGGTGTTGGGCTGCTGAGCACGAGGTTGCGGGATCGAATCCCGGCCGCAGCGGCCGCATTTCCATGGGGGCGAAATGCAAAAACACCCGTGTACTTAGATTTAGGTGCACGTTAAAGAACCCCAGCTGGTCGAAATTTCCGGAGTCCTCCACTACGGCGTCATTCATAATCAGAAAGTGGTTTTGTCCCGTAAGACCCCATAATTTATTATTTCCCGGCAGGAGCGAAAACGGCACATATTTCATAATTTCAAGAAATTAGGGCGACCTTTTGGTGACGTGTACCGATACCTTCAACTGTGTAGGTTGCTTATGTGCTTTGAGAACAGGAGTGGCGCCTGGCACTCTTAAACACCGAGAACCAGTGGGCCTATACTTATCCAATGAGGAAGGCCCACTAAGCTTCAACAAAGACACTCACCCACCAGAATAGGAATTGGCCTCCCTGGTGCAGTATTCGGCCGCTACCTCCCTCATGATTCCTACAATTAACCCATGGCCCTTAGACCCCGGCAGCTGCGGTGCACCTGCCCAAGGCGGCGGTCAGACCGGTAACGCAGCAGAGGGTGCTAAGAATCTCTGGACCCGGACTGGCTGCCAGTGGAAACTGACCCTTGCAACGTTTAACACCCGAACTCTCTCGAGTGAAGCTAGCCTAGCAGGACTCTTTGAGGAACTATCAGGCATTGTTTGGTTAGAAAAACTGGTGAGGCTTATACAGTGCTGACTAATGGCCATGTCCTCTGCTATAGACGACCACCAGATAAGAAGCAGTTTGGAGTAGGATTCATAATCCGTAAGGACATAGCGGGCAACATTGACGAATCCTACAGCATTAACGAGAGGATAGTAGTAGTCGTAATCAAACAGAATAAGAAGTATAGGTTAAGGGTGGTATGATGATGATCATGATGACGACGACGATGATGCGTCATGATGATGATGAAGTAGATCAGTTTTATGAAGACGTGGAATAAGCCATGAGAAAAGTGAAAACTCGGTATACTGTAGTAATGGGCGACTTCAATGCAAAAATGGGGGAAAGGCAGGCTGGTAACCATGCAATTGGCAACTACGTTATCGATTCTAGAAACACTAGAGGAGAGGGGTTGATTAAAATCGCGAAAGGGAATAAGCTACGAATAATGAACGCTCTCAGAAAGCGTAGCAACAGAAACTGGAGCTGGAAAACCTCTAATGGTGAAACAAGAAATTAAGTAGATTTCATACTTTCTGCCGATACCAGCATAGTGAAGGATTTAGAAGTGTTAAGTAGGGTAAAGTGCAGAGATCACAGGTTGGTGAGTTCTGGGATTTGCCTCAATATGAAGATAGAAAGAGTAAAACTTGCTAGAAAGAAACAGGCCAACCTAGACGCAGTAAGGATAGAAGTGCTCCAATTCAGGCTGGTACTTGCAAACAAATATGAAGCCTTAGAACAGCGAGATGTAGATGACATAGAGGCAATCAATGAAACCGTAACTAGGCTGGTTTTAGAGGCAGCAATTGAAGTGGGAGGCAAAGCACCAAGGCAACCAGTAGGTAAGCTCTCTCAAGCAACGAAGGCCCTATTAAAGAAACGACAAAGAATGAAACAGTCCAAGTCAAGAGATCAGATAGAATTCGCGAAATCGTCAAAACTTATCAACAAGGAGAAAATAAAGGATATTCGAAATTATAATCTAAGAAAGACTGAGGAAGCAGTAATAAATAGACGCAGCATGAAATCAGCGAAAAAAACCTTGGCATAGGACAAGCCAAGATTTATGCACTGAAAGGCATGCAGGGTAATATCACCAGCAGTTTCGAAGATATAGTAAAAGCAGCGGAAGAATTCTATACTGACTTGTACAATACTCAGAACAACCAGTATACTTACATTGAAAGTAGTAATGAGCTGTTTACAGAGGCTCCTTCTATAACTTGCGATGAAGTGAAAAGGGCCTTAGAAGACATGAAACGAGAAAAGGCGGCAGGAGAAGATGGAATATACCAGTCGATTGAATCAAAGATGGAGGAGATGTCATGCTTGAAAAGCTTGCGGCCCTTTATACGAAATTTCTCGCGATTTCAAGGGTCCCAGAAAACTGGAAGAATGCCAACATTTTACTAATCCACAAAAAGGAAGACGTTAAAGAATTGAAAAATTATAGGCCCATTAGCTTACTTCCAGTATTGTATAAAATATTCACAGCGATAATTTCCAATAGATTAAGGGCAACAGTTGACTTTAGTCAACCAAGGGAACAGGCCGGCTTCAGGAAGGGATACTGTACAATGGATTACATCCATGTAATCAATCAGGTAATCGAGAAAACGGCAGAGTACAATCAGCCTCTCTATATGACTTTCATAGATTACGAAAAGTCATTTGATTCAGTAGAGATACCAGCAGTCATAGAGGCATTACATAATCAAGGAGTACAGAACGCTTACGTAAATATCTTGGAAAGTATCTGCAGAGATTCCACAGCCACCTTAATTCTACACAAGAAAAGTAAGAAGATACCTATAAAGAAAGGGGTCAGACAAGGAGACACAACCTCTGCAATGCTATTCAGTGCGTGCTTGGAAGAAGTATTCAAGCTATTAAATTGGGACGGCTTAGGAGTAAGGATCAACGGCGAATACCTCATCAACCTTCAGTTTGCCAATGACATTGTTCTATTCACCAACACTGCATGCGGACGAGTTACAACAAATGATTGAGGACCTTAACAGGGAGAGTGTAAAAGTGGGGTTGAAGATTAATATGCAGAAGAAAAAGATAATGATAAATAACCGGGCAAGGGAACAGAAGTTCAAGATCGAAGTCAACCCCTAGAGTCTGTGAAGGAGTACGTTTACGTAGGTCAACTAATTACAGGGAACCCTGACAATGAGAAGGAAATTCACAGAAGAATAACAATAGGTTGGACCGCATAGGGCAGACATGGTGAGCTCCTGACTGGGAGCTTACCGTTATCATTGAAAAGGAAGGTATACAATCAGTGCATTTTTCCGGTGCTGACATATGGCGCAGAGACTTGGAGACTGACAAAGAAGCTTGAGAACAAGTTAAGGACCGCTCAGAGAGCGATGGAACGAAGAATTCTAGGCATAACTTTAAAAGACAGAAAGAGAGCGGTTTGGACCAGAGAGCAACCGGGTATAGACGATATTCTAATAGACATTAGTACAAAAAAAAAAAAAAATAGCGCTGGTTAGGTCATGTAATGCGCTGATTAGACAACCGTTGGACCATTGGGGTGACAGAATGGGTACTAAGAGAAGCGCAGTGCAGTAGAGGACGGCAGAAGACTAGGTGGTGCGACGAAATTAGGAAATTTGGGGGTGTTAGTCGTAATCGGTTGGCGCAGTACAGGGGTACTTGGAGATCACAGGGAGAGGCCTTTGTCCTGCAGTGGACATAGATAGGCTTATGATGATGATGAGCTTGAGATATTATGTAGTTGCAAGAAATAAATACAAATTCAAATAATTTCTCAGGCTCCGATGGCTTACCATGTGTGATTGATAAATGTGACTGTGCCTGTTAAATATAAAAATAACTGACAGACGCATGTTCAGGTTCTTTCATTTGTTGTAATAGTAATTTGAAACACACAGACAAACACACACATGTATATATATATATATATATATATATATATATATATATATATATATATATATATATATATATATATATATATATATACATATATATATATATATATATATATATATATATATATATACATATATATATATATATAGAGAGAGAGAGAGAGAGAGAGAGGTCAGATCATTTACGGTTTGCCCCCTCCCACTCAAGAAATAGTGGGTAGGCCACTGCTTGTAACAATTTTTTTTTTTTTTTACGGACGCATCTGTACACAGCGATGGCCGAGGAGGTGCCCTTTGCAGCTTTCTTCTGCCCTTCAATTGACATCTAACGGGGGTTTCGCTTGCGGCATCCAGCCTCATCAACAACTGCGGAGCTTGCGGCGATTGATGTTGCTTTGAACTACGTACATGCAAGAGGGGGCACATTGAAGGTTGTCATCCTTACGGACCCTTAGCCGACTACACAGAAGTGACGCGGATCGCCTAGTTCTGCGTAGCATCATTCAGTTTGCCAGCATAATTGCAGACAGTGCGTCGATTGCTTCTTGTGGTTGCTGCGAGACACTAGAGCACCTTCTCTTAGGGCGTAACTGCTTTCCCTTGCGCAGCGAATGTCGCTACTAAGGGACTGTGGTCTACTTGGCCAGCAGTGTACGACCCTTGACTATGGCCTGTGTCCTCCGAGTGGTTGTGCCTCTCGACGCGCGATCAGGCTCGTCGCACCCTGCTTGCTTTTCTACAACAAGCGGGCGTCGCTTCCAGTCTGTCAGAGACCTCGCAGGGGACGAGTGACTTGTTGTTGCCAATGTTCCTTTTATTATTTATTCTTTTGTAGTTAGTGCGACCAGCATGTTTCCTTTTTCCTGCTCCTACTCCTGCCCTCCGTTCCTTGTCGTTTAGGCCTTGTTTCCTGTCAGTCATCTCACTCTTTTCCTAAGCCCCTCTCTGTGATATAATGAACGAGAAGAAAGGCAAACGAGGGGCCCTATTTTTGTTAGTCATATCGCAAGAAGCCTACAAAGAATGACCCCGACGACAGCATAGGGGAAATTATCTGCGGTTATTAATTGATTAAAGAAGTGATACATAAATGGAAGCGGATAAAAATACCACTAGCCGCAGGTAGGATACCAACCCACGTCTTGGCGTTACGCCTGCGACGCTACCTCGGCGCCGTTTTCCCACCCACGGGGCCGCCGTACACGTAGCTCCTTTGGTAAGAGCATCGCACGCGCAATGCGTGCCGGCACATGTAAGCGGCACATGTGATTGCGTGAAAAGCGCGGTTGTTGAATCCAATATTTACTCGCTACAGGCTTCCTATCATGGTGCGTCGTGGGATGCGGAGGTTATGCGCAAGAGGCTGATATCTATAGCTCCACGATGTTCGCAGGATTTTCGGATATTACAGTTATTATGTCCCGGCGATGACGTGTTATTGTTTGCCGGCTGTATTATTCCCATATTTGTTTCCTTCAAATTGATAGCGCGGGTATATACAAAACACCGACATTTAGCCTCATTCCTTACATATGGATCGCTGTATATTTTTGTCTTCTATGGACGCACAGGCAAGATCGTTCATATGCAATGTGTTGCTGTGAATTGTACTGCAAGCCAGGTAGGTTTTCGGTGACTGCAATGCTAGCTGCTGACGTAGATGCGCGAACGATGCAATTGTACAGTATTGTGGAACTTCTTCATGCTGCATTGATCCCATCGAGACAAGTGGTATGCAGAATCGGAGATGGAGAAGTTTGGCATACTATAACATTGATTACGATACTGGCATTGTTATAAAAGACAAGCATCATTTGCGCGTATTGCGCTGACTAAATGAAAGGCACGTCCGTCTTTGGAATAAAGTGGTCCGAATTTAAGTCCAACAAAAGTCGGAAAAGCTTTTTGTAGGCGCAACTAAATTAACTATCCTTAAGCGCTCACATTAGCATAACCGGAAAGAAACAACCACTGACTTTGGCACTGTGGTGCGGGCTGGCCGGGCCGAAGCAGTCGACATCTTGGACCGGGAGGAATGGCATTGCCACCAATGGCGGCGACAGCCGCCGCTCACAGACGACATCGGGGCACAAGCAGACGACGCCAACAGCCGAATACTTTGTGAACGATACAAAAGCGCGTTGCACTGCAGCGACTATAAGATGTGTCACTTGAGCATCGTCAAGATCACTCTGACCACGGGAGCAGCACGGGAGGAGCGCCGTCTCTGTCGTTATGCGGTCGCACGCGCGCGCGTCTCGACCTTTTCTGGTTTGCGGTGAACGAACGTCCCCTGGGACGAATCCTCGGCGCAGACTCCATCCACTCGTCCGCCGCAAGGAATCAGAAAAGGAGAAACAAAAATGCCCGCACGGGAGCTCGAAGAGGAGGGCAGCTGGCCGATGAGAAAGGGAAGGGAGCTCGGGCCTCGTTTATATATATAGCGGCGCGAACGCGTCGAGGAGGGCACCGCGGTTATAAGAGGCTCGCCTCCTGGACGGGGTTTCCTTTGCGACGGGCCAGGGGCTTGCGGAGCGGACGGGACTTGCAAGGTACGCACCACGTCGGGCCACCGCATAGGATTTTGCGATTGAATGGATCGGCAATTGATCGTGTTCCGTGAAAAGTTATCCGCAAGACGTAGCGACCGCTTTTGCCTACGGGGACCAATTCGAGGACGCCGAAAGCCTGCGGCCTATGGGGATGGTTAACCTTCGTGGCTTCAACGAGCGCGCTGTGTAGTCGTAGGGAGGACACGGGTTGACGGCGAGAGGTAATATCTGTGTACGCATGTAACGCTGCTGCGTGTGGCCGCGACGCGCACGCTCGTTATGCTCTACTCCATTACCTGTGCCGATAGATGAACAGATGGTATAGTCGGCACTGGCTGGTCCCATTGAGACGCGTGCGCCTGATGAGCCGCTGGAGGTCACCGTGCCGTGGCGTGCGTAGGGCCGTAGCAGTCAGTCAGGATTCTGTCTCCTCCTCTCTCGCGTCATCGCACGCGTTTAATTCGCAAACTCTCGACGCCTGTGTTTCTGTTCTTGAACTCGCAATCGGTACTTTCAATCTAGACGTTGTCTTTCGCACGACGAATGGATCGCTGTGACCTACAAGAATAAGGCGTCTCTGTAACGACGGTCAGGCTCTTCGTCTTTACTCTTTGTTTATGTAGGCATTTTTTTTATGAAGCACAGTTCCCTCGTTCGGTTGTACAGCAACGTCCAAATGAATAGCAACCTGTGGCACGAAACTCCGCGACGTCTTAGCAATATGTAAGCGCGCACAGTTCGAAGCTGCCGGATAGCCGACCGCCGACCCTCACCGTATCTCTCTTCTTGTCGTTGGTGGCGCCCGTGAAGGACACGTTCTTCAGCACTGCCGAGGAGACCACAGCACCGAGGATGGGCGACAAGAAGGACACGCAGGTGATTTCCTTCCTGAAGGACTTCGTCGCCGGAGGCGTGGCGGCGGCCATCTCCAAGACCAGCGTGGCGCCCATCGAACGCGTCAAGCTGCTGCTGCAGGTGCAACACGTCTCCAAGCAGCTTACCCCCGACAAACAGTACAAGGGTGAGTAAAGGCAGCTCGCTCGATCGGACGGGTGACCGCTCTCTGCGTGAGATATCGCGAGGAACCGTGCGTTGCAAGATGTGTTCGGCGCGAGCGATCGAGCAAGACGTGGCTTTGTGACCTTGAACGCGGAGTGTTGTCGAGCCGACTGCGCAGCCGCTGCGCTGCAGCGCATTTTGTTTGAATATTTATTTTTTGGCGTAAGGGCATCTTGCCTAGCTGTGCATGTGCTTTTGTTCAGGCACTGATAGTTTTGTGCGCATAGAAACGTACATCACTACCCTTGGCGACGTTGATGAGTAAAAATCGGATTAATATATACCCAGACAAACGAAAGCCGCTGAAAGCTCCGGAGTGACAATAAATTATGTGCAAGGCAGCACCTAGCATAGGTAGGCGATGATAAATCTTCGAATAGCGCGCGTATGATGCGAGATACCCAGTCCGTGCGTACAATGGACGGCGGGACAATCGCAAAGATTCGGCTGACGACTAGCAGCAGAAACTGCGTAACAACAAGAGGTATATATGATTCGCGAAGAAGACGGTAGCCGAAAGTCGTCAACATGCTGATTCCGTAGCACTGCGAGTCTTTCTTTTAAATATGTCTTTTACGTGTCATTTTGTGGACATACATGTGTCAGCCGACCCAGCAGACTCATTTTCTTACTCTTTTTTGTCATGCGTTTCACTGTCAGACGTACATTGCCAGAATGCCCTGCCGATGTAAAGCTAAGCGTTGAAATCACCTTATGGAAGTGCCGAATAAGCGTTTAGCCTAGTGCCACTTATGCGATACAATCCATTAGCTGTTTCGGAAAACACACTGGTCTCTCCATCAATCACATTGTCCACTGTCCGTGCATTTTGCTGCTACTGGCATCGGTAGCATTAAACCGTTCACAAAGAACGAACCGCCATGAAGAGGTACTTGTGCCGTTCTCACTCAGGCGAAGCATCGATTGCGATAGCGAATTAGTAAACATCTATACGAAGTAAGGATAGTAGCTTTATCGGCCGTATAAGCTTGGAAACAATCGCCTACTAACTGAACTAACAAGCATGGCGCCAGCGCGCACAAGCAAGCATGAACACATCACACTCGATGAGCGCGGGCACTCGCTGTCAAAACGCTGGTGCGAGCAAGCGCGGCAGCAGCAGTGAGCGAAGTGACCTTCGTGCGGTCTATCGCTTCAGGCATATCGCTTCAACGCAAGAGCGGCGAAAACACAGCGCGCACAAAGGTACGAGCCGTCCGCAGATCCCTTTCAATATACGGCGCGCGCTATCGCGCGCGGCCGTGCAAAGAAAGCACTTGTATGGTGGACTCGAAGCCGCACTCTCCCTTCCCCCTCACTCTCTTCTGCGCTGCCCGCCCGCTTTCCTTCATATATGGTGCGCGAGATTGAGCCGCGATCGTCAGTTCCCCTTACCCTCCGTCGTGAAATGCGCAGTTGCTGCCGGAGCACAACGCCGCCCCTCCCTGCCTCTTATCCGCTCACGGCGTTTCGCGCGACGGAAGACGGCGAGTTAGCTCACCGCTTTCTTGTTTCGCGCGCGCCAGATTGAGTCGCGATCGTGGGCTTCACTGTGTGCTTTCATTCGCACATACAGCACGCGACGCGTGGCCACGGTGTTATCGCCCTTGGACTTTATATGGAACATCACGGCGACGGCGACGGGGAAAATGCACATGCAGTGCCCATATAATTGCTATAGCAATAAAAGTAGCATATAAATACATGCCGCTCCAAAATAAGAAATCAACATCAAGTCGGCAACTCATCTGCAAGTCGTCGCGAACTACAGTTGTGGATAAGACGAGTTTCAACAGCTGAACTAAAAAAGAAACAAAGGACTTAGGAAGACAGACAAGGATGCTCATACGTTCTTAGCTATGAAGGAACTAGCTCAGTTAAACCGGTTATACAGCGACGTCCTTGTCAGTCTTCCTTAGTCCTTTTTTTAAAGCATGAAATGCTTTAGCTCCCGTTGTCGGCAACCTTCAAGTGACCTTGAGCCAAAAGCCATAGCGGTTATCCGAGCACTCAATCGAAAACATCCGGGCAAGTTACGAGAACAAAACGAGATCATCCGGGCAACCAGACAAAACTTAAGAAAATGTGGTCTCTGGCCCCCAACCCTCTTACAGGACCGCATTCATATGCTAGTTACTGCCCAAACGAGTTACAAAAAATATTGCTTTCGAGTTCTACCTAATGTTTGTTCACAATATCAACTCAAGCTGTAACTTCTCGTACGCTGAAGTTTTATTTGTCATTTCCGACAGCAACGTTCAAAAAGCCAGATACAGGACACCATCCACTTCATTGTCATCTTTTAGCCCTGACACAGGCTTCCCTGTGCTCTTTTGAACGCCAGTGGTCCGTGAGTTCTGCGGCGCGGGTTTTGTGTCGCCTCAAGAGATGGCGCCACGTTGCGTGGCACCTCCTTCAGGCACTTTTCTTCGTCTAGCAGGACAGTACGCTCTGTCTCCCTGGCGTCTTTCGCTGCCTGTCATGCCGCTTTCAGCTGGTTTTCTTCTCCTAGCTGGGTGGCGTCCACATGAACCAATGCACAGTACGGCGTGGTGCGGTGTGGTGCGGTGTGGTGCGGTGTCTTGGGCTGTGCCATTGCGAACATGCACTACACCCGTTTTAATATTGTGGCTAGTATCATCTACAACCAATCTGCTTTGCCGGTTGCCATATCATGTTTGCGCTATTCTCGGTTACGGGAGGGCAAGCAATTTTTTTAACTTCCAGTTCAGCCGTTCAAAACTCTCCTTAGCTATGAACCAACTAGATCAGTTAAATACTATTCTGCACTCGTAAAGCACGTGGCCTTGGACTTCCATGCATCACATTTTCAAAGAGACTTCAGAAGCGCATTGATGAGGGCACCGTGTGTTTGTTACTGTCATAAGTAACGCAACTAGCGTTGTCTGTACCCGTAGGCGTGGCGCTGTTCGCCCATTCAAATCTAACACCAGTAAATGACCTAAATGGCGAGGACGGCAGCGTCCGGTAGCATAAACACATTTTACGCGTAAGCTACCATATATAAACATGAGCAAAGCGACAACAAGGTAAAAGCGGGAGCGAACGTTTCGACATGTGGACTTGCCGAAACGTTGACTCTCGCTTTTCCCTTGTTCACGCTTTGCTCATCGTCTTGAATTTCCATGTCCCGCCTTCCCCGTGTTTTTCCTACATATACGCATGTACGCATCTACTATACCTACATAAATTCAAACTCAAACAAGTAAAAAAGAAATGGAAATGCGTCCTATAACATTTCCAGGTTTACCTGCGTTTTATAATGGTTGCCTTATTGCAGGCTCCAAAACGTAAGTTCGGGAATATACACCACACTTTGAAACCGGCGATGTGCTTGCACGCCGCACTCCCTTGTAATTGCGCGTAACCGGTATTCTGACCTGCTTTGATCTTTTATTTATGTTAGTGTTTTCATTTATGCTGATTATATACGCTGCACGCCGCTAGCTATACCATCACCCTTACACCGTGAGCCAACACATATACCACTCGGCTCTTTCGCGTTTGTGTGTAGAGAGCGCGACTGCGAAGCGTTCGCATATATACAGCCGCCGTCGGCTCCAGTCACGCGTGCATTCACGTTTTCCGGAACGCCGCTGTCGGCACGTGCTGTGAACAGAGGCCGATGTCACGGTCTTCGTCCCCGCACCCGTTCCCCCTTCCGTCGATGAGTGCACTCCCCACGGACAGTATGCTCGAGACTGTGGAACTGTAGCAAACCCAACGAACAAGGTCGCCATAATGCAACGCTATTCCAATCTTTTTTTTTTTTTAATTTCTGCCACTTGCCCTCTACGATTGCGGATCAAATATTTTTGGGACCATCCCAACTTTGCGTGTCGGGCACGCAGCGACACGAAAACCGCCGAAACTATCAATCGGATATGACGTGTATACCCATTGATTGTGCAGTATTAGACCGACCTATGGAAAAAATAATTATTTCCAATTCTACGCCTTTTTTGTCGTCTCCCTCTGCTATTGGTAAAAATCTTTCGGTTTGCGCCCACTTCGCCTGTCTGTCACGCGACGTCAGAAAATCGCGGAAGCTCACCCAGTCAAAAGTGACGTGTATGCGTTAAAGATGCATTAATATGCTCAACAAACAGATTTCCTTCTTCTGAATCACCGTAGGTTGACCCGTTCTAATAGGAATAAATTAAGGACGCTCACCAATCACTCGGGCACTGGCTACTCGGAGCTACCCGAGACAGTGACAGTCTCTGCGCATAATAAACATTTTTGCGTGGCAGTTGACGTTGTCGAGCCCTTTTGGGCGCGTGTACGACATTGTTCTGCCAACTATTATTCGCCGGGGATCCGTTTTAGCGTCATTTTTTAAGTCCCCGTTGGGCAATCCGCCGCGATTCTCGACCAGCCACCACAAGCTAAGCAAGGGGAAGCGGACCAATCGCAGATTCCGGCACTTTCCTCTTAATCCGGTTGTCTATTTTTACTGCACTATGTCGGACCCACCTAAACCTTCTCCACTTCTGCGCGCTCCTCTGCTCTTGTTAGACAATTAGATAAGAACCGGTGAAAGTAGGCAGCGCTATTTGCTTTCAAAGAAAACAAAAGTGACCTCCCATGAAAAAGGAGAGCGTTTGGTTCGGCTGTTCCAATAACCCTGCGGGTCACTGCCTGATTCTTGAGTTGGAGATTATGTTAATTTGATCTCAGGAGACTGAAATAAAATCTGAATTTAGTAGCTTTGTATTATAGGGCCCCATGCCTCTTCAATTAGCTTTGATTCTGCGTTCTTAATTTACAGAGATTTGCAATCAGCCGTTTAACAATAAAATGACAGCAACGAAAATTATCGAAGGAGTACTAGCACATAATTTTATCATTCGATATACAGACATGTCACTTGATTCTCATGTAAATGCGCATATCTTTGACGAGTATTAGGCCTTGTGGCGAAGGAAGCTTAAAGGGCTATATGAGGGTGTTTGTCTGCTACCACCCTCTCAACCCAGCTTCGCAGCAGATTTACTAAATGACACTCGAAGCCATCGACGAGCGAGCGAGCGTTTCGAAAAATCTACTATCGTTGGTTTCTACTTTCACCAGTATGATGTCGTTCACCTTCAGTACAGTGCTTTTCATTACTATTATCTGTGTTCCAAGCGGTGGTGGTGCCAGTAGACTGCTGCCCCTCTTAATTCATAGATGTGCTCCAAATGGTACAAAAGCTTGAAGCAAAGAATAGAGAAAACAGTATAGTCGCAGCAGCTCAGTAGACGCACGCACAATATAACCACACAAAAACGAATGTTCCTTAGTAGCTTATGAAACTCAAATGTTCACGTGGAAGCACAGATGACGTTGTGCGGTGGTGGCAAGCAGGACACTGTGTTGATCGTGCTGTAGTTTGATTTTATAGGCTTGCGCGGTCGCCTCACTTTGATACGGTGCATGTCGTGGCAAATGCACCAAGTGAGCTGTCTCGCACCCTAGACGATCGGCTGTTCGTAAGAAGGCTCCGCATATGCCTCGGGCATCTGCCAGAGCGTTTATTTCTGAGTCTCGCCAGTCGCCTTTTCAGAGGCTAAGATTTGTCGAAACATGTCGCTACTATTTTCCCGTGGGAACTCAACATGCCAATCATCGTCTTTGTCAAGCCATTCAAAATCGCGAAACGGGGCCCGCTTGTCTGAGGTAATGGTACAGTGCCGAAACCTTCTGCCTACTCATGGACACTGGCCCACAAACGCTTCGCATGCTCCATGGCTGCTCCCAATCCCAAAAATTGTCACTTCCAGTCCAGGTCTAACTCGTAAAGTCCGTTACCTGTATTTCTTTCATTTCCCTTTGGTGTCCCTAACTGAACATACGAGACCTGCAGGCTTGGGAGATGAGAGGACGACAGTTAGGCGAGGGTCAAGTAAATCGCGTGTTTCTTGCAAGGCGAGAGACGGGAGCAGCCGCAGATACAGCAATGAGCTGTGGCACTGTTGCGGCCGTTGCTGAATCCGCAGCTCTTTGAAGTCAGTGGTTACAGCGGCTGCGCGCTGCGATCTCAAAGCGCGTTCATTCTTTGATCTCTATTACCACGTATATTGGATAAAAAAAACTATATTTGCTTTACGGCAGGAAATTCGAAGACCTCACCCATGTATGTTTGTAGCGTGTGCGCGCTTGCATCCTACGGTTCCCACAGCGCGTCCTATGCTCGAAGGTAGCGTCGTCGCGTGTCGGCGCCTGTCTTATCGCCGGCCGCGCTGCCGCCGTGTCTACTTTTGGGGAACTCTGCATGCGCGTAGTCACCGTGTTTGCGAGTGAACTTCGCATTCTTCTGCAGCCCGAAACGTGCTCATTTCGGATCGTACCAATGGTTATGTCATCTAGTGTATGTTAAAACGACGATGGCATTTGTACACCGGCGAAGAAATAAATCGTTATGAACTTGGGCGGTCATAAATCTAGTCTAACGTTGCAGTTTTTACGTAGCGAAAACGGCTACGAAAGTGGGGCAGTCCCGGAGATAGGCGCTTCTAAGCGCCAGCTGTAGCGACAGCACCAGGAAGTGGCACGCGGCGCACGCGCCAAGCATTTCAGAGCTTACTGGGTTTCGAATGAGAGGAGTATGCGCGCGCTCGTGGCATATTGGTTAGAGGACCGGGCTTGACGGCCGACGTTAGATTCCACCCCATCGGTCACACATTATTTTCTTTTAATTAAAGCGAGGCGAAAGAAGAACCTACCTGCCGCAAAGTGACAGGAATGAGGTTGGAACGCATCGCAATAAATGTTTGGAATGTCTTCATATGCGAGTCCTAATTATTGTATACCGGACTCAAGTGCTACACACACAAAAAAAAACAACAACTAGAAAAATCAACACAAATTACCCAATAAATTGTTTATTGATAACACTCAACGGTAATGTTGTTGTGCAAGGGTAAAGTGAACTCAATTGCGCTTGAAAATTTGTTGAAGTCCGTTGTTCCAACAATTGGCCAACAATATATCAATGGTTAATCAACAGTTATTTTTGTACGGGAAGTGGGACATGCTGGTGACTGCAATTAAACAGTTAACTTTGCCACACCTCTACACTACATGCAGGGATAGTATGCAGGTCTACACATACGGTTCGTGTAAGGACGGAAGCTCTACATCGGCGTGTCACTTTACAACGTCTACGACAGCAGAGCCTCTATGCTATAGCCCCGGTACGCTTCATATGTTCACACTCAGGATCTTTTCGATGGGTAACTCCGGGCGATGCGCAAGCTTCGCTGTTTTGCATGGAGGGAACAAGCTTGGAGAAAGTAAAGGGTGCGTTGATATATGAAAGACAACAGGCTTACCTATTCTCCCTTACATATCGCATTCCAGCGGATACCGAGTCATTGCGAAATCACAGGGAACGTCACTGCAGACGACGAGGCGCGCGAAGCTCGCCACTAGCGGCTAGTGACGCGCGTTGTCTTTTAAGCAAGCTCTGTGGTCGAATCTTCAGGAAAACTTGGTCCACAAATGGTGCGGAAATCCTCAGACTATACGCGATAGGCCCTAGCTAGCAATTCAACATACCCACGAAAGCCAGCCACCCAGTAGAAACAACCGTCCATAGACTTCAGTTCACACTTCAGTTCGCACAGCCTACACTAAGTGCTTCTTGTACAAGATAGGACAAAACGACAGCATTGTGTGCTCTTGTGAGGAGGCCGAAGAAAGACATAGCACACCTCCTATTACACTGCAAAAATTATGATACTCGCCGTAACAGGCTTTATTTGCGAATACACATGCTCGGGACAGGAGACCACTATCAATAAACAAAATCGCGCCTACACGACCGTCAGAAGACTTGCAATACAGTGCATCACGCGTATTAGTAGAGTTTCTTGAAGAACCGGGATGTCTAAAAGTTATTAAATTTTATTATTGTAGCTTTGATCACCAAGCTGTATTTCTATATGGGATTCATTTTTTAACGTTTTCATATATACGTGTTTCGCGTATTGGCTCATGCTATAATGTTCCAGTGGTTCTTCTGTGTGTGTGTTTGGCTGCGCTCTGTTTTCCACCAACGAGGACCGCCATGCATACGTCGTCATGAACGCTCGAATGCTTGGGAACTGATCAAAAAAATTGTTTTTTGTTGTCTACATGTAAACTTTAGAATTGTTGTTTCTGTAGTCTTTCTGTATTCTTTGTCTGACGTTATCTTTTTTTTTAGCTCACCTATAAATTAAGAGGAGTAGCCGGCGCCGTCTAACACGCATCTAGAGTTAACAAAAGATGAAGCGGTCTGCTCCTGAAGAGTCAGAGAAGACGATGAAAAGTGATCAGGGAAAATGTGAAGAAAAGTCAGGTGTAGAAATATTTTCCCCGATTCTTGATTGGACAGTCTCTCTTCGGCTGCCAGATTTTATGCCGATCTTTTTAGCCGAATTCATGGCAGTGGTGTTTGCATTACGCAAATTAGCACCATCAATCACGTCAGCCGTGATAATCACTGATTCATTATCATTGTGCTCACCTTTACTGCTTCTCGTGATTCTCGCGTAATGAGGCGGAATTGGTACCTGGGTAGTTAAGAAGCGTGTGTTTGATTTGGGTGCCTGGCCATAAAAAAAGACTAATTACAAATGAAATTGTAGATTCTCTAGCCAAGGCATCGATAAGTGACCCGATTCTCCCTTAATGCCCTTTGGCTGCTCATGTTACTGCAGCTAGATTTCTCAGGAGTGTCATTATGCAGGCAGTATCACGCTCCGCAATTATCAACTCTGTGGATTGCTGACATCTTACGTACCCTTGGCACAGAGCTTTTTTGCCAAACATGAAAAATTGAAGTGTCCATCACAGGCTGCGATGACGTATACCTACGTTGAACTTATATCTACACAGGTCTGGTCTGGTGCCCTCAATTCTGTGGCGAAGCGGGGACATTAGACCATGTCTTGTTGTCTTGCGCGAGTTTTTCTCTTATAAGAAAACTACTACGGGAAATCCCGCTTCGCAATATTGGCCTAAATATTGGCCTCCATTATTGGGTTCAGTCACAGAAATGTTTGCTTGGCAATCCAAAATTACCTAATCGAAACCAATCGATTACCATCTTATACTGACCGTCGTCCCCCCTCACCATAGCTTTCTTTTATTTATTTATTTATTTATTTATTTATTTATTTATTATCTATTCTTAGGTTTTTTTATGCGCTCTTTTCTTCTGATTGCTTTTTCAGACACACAAAAGTTTTACTTTTTAAGCTCCAACGTTCAAATTGTTAACTTCCTTGTTTTTTATAACCTAATTTAACCACCCGATTCACGGCCAATCCCCCACTGTGGGTATGCGCCACAGCCACTCAGAAGAAGAAGAAGGAGAACAACAACAAGAGGAGATTGTCTTGAATTCTTAAACATTTTATTTTTGTTCATTTCCTCCAGTTAGCTTTACCAATTTTAGTATTTAATAAAGATTGCCTAATTTCACCCAAACCTTGGCCAATCCCCCACAGTGGGTGTGCGCCATCGCATAAGAAATACCATACCATACCATACCATACCATACCATACCATACCATACCATACCACAACAAGAGGATCCTTGAGATCCAATAATAAATTTTTTAAGGCAAAGCACACATTCCTGTGTGAGTGCTCAAGCACAGATGCTCCGAAAGACAGCAGTACCGTGTTCAATGGCAGGCCGAGCTGTCGCACTGTAATTTCTAATGTCATTTTCTTCATGGAGGAGAAACGCCGGCATTCCAGTAAGTAGTGATCAATCGTCTCTAATGCGTTGCAAAAATGGCACAATGGGGATATTGGCAGACCAGATCGGTGCATGTAAAAATTTAGAGATGGGACTCGACAACGTAGTCTCGTTAATGTGACTTCCGTTTGTCTTGTTTTGCGAAATTTCCTGCTTCAAGGGAATTGTAAGTTGTGCAGTTCCAAGGATGATTTAAGCTTTGATTGTGATGTTAAAAGGATGTATCTTCTGAACCTGACGGACGTGATAAAACCCATCGCTGGAAGAAGGGGAAGCACCGGGCCGCTGATAGAAGCCTTGGCCAAGCTGTCTGCCACCTCATTCATAAATATGTCTTTGTGCCCAGGTACCCATATTAATCGTAAACTTCGCAAATGACTTGGAGCCAGTGAGTATAAAGTTTTTAATATGTGTGACTCGCCGGGAGCAGCAAGTGAGGTGCACAGCGACAAAGAACATGTGACTATTACCGCGGTTGTCCTGGAAGATTGTAGCTTTCGTAAAGCTAGGACAACAGCTTGGAATTCCGCTGGATATATTGGAGTGAAGTCGGGAAGCTCAATAGAAAAAGACCAGTCCAATGATGATGAAAAAATTTCAACTCCTGCCTTTTCCTCGCTCTGTGAAGCATCCGTTGCTTGATACTGAATCAAACCGATTTCATTGGTGACCGTATTATTCTTTTCATTCCTCCTCTATTGCCTCATTTATATTATAGATAATTTTTTCTCTTCATAGAATGACAGTCTACTGAACCGTTTTGATTTTTCCTCGCTTAAATTTATGTAACACAATTATAGATTTTTAACTTCATTTCTTGAACACATAAGCAAAGTCTGCCCGACTCTTGGACAATCCCCGTGAGTGGGTATGCGCCAAACTCATCAAGGACATCATCATCATCATCATCATCATCATCATCATCATCATCATCCTTGAGAGTAGGAGATTAAATGGCGGACGACACCCATCTCTCTGCAGATATGTTTTAGTGAATCACTTTAGGAATACTACATTTTGGCGCAGCCGTCGAAGTGAACATGTGGGCGACATTCTTCGCTGATCCAATGTCACGACCGGGCATATCGTTTAGCCGTTACAAAGTGCAAGATGAGCCAGCGAAGGACCTTGCCAAAGATGTTACAATGGCCAACCTCGTCGAAGCGGTGCTGGAAGGAGCTTCAATGAATCGCGAAGAACTTCTGCAGACGCGATCCGTTAAAGTGAACCTGCAGCTGCAGGAGCTTGTAGACTTGCTCCTGGAGCCTTCGCACCCACAAACTGTAAAGCAGGAAACATCAACAGATGTGAGCCTTCTTTCGAATGTCATTGAGCAACAGCAACGAAAGTTGACGGATAACTGTGAACTTATGACGACTCTGCTCAGATTGCATGACCTCGAATGGTACATTGTGGAACCGGCTGTATTCGAGGAAAGCTCCACGGGTCCCAACTACTGGCTTTGGTTTTACGAATATGCATCTGAGAAAAATGGGTGGCTGTCTGACGATGAGAAGATTCGGAACATGCGTCGCTACTTTGGTGTCATCGCTCGAAAGTGGTATGACATGCAGCTTTTGGATAAGTTACCGGCTTGTTGAAACGATTGGAAAGGAAATTTTTTGGTAGCTTTCCGTCACAACGCTGTTGAAAGTTGGGGCGCGGCTCTACGCTTTACATACCAATGTGGTTCTTTACTAGAGTACTTACTCGAAAAATGTTGTTTGTTGTGTGAAGCGGAACCTAAGCTCCTATGACTGGCAGTTATAGCTTTAATTTCACAAGGGATATGTGTAGATGTGCGAAACCAAGTTCATTTAAGCGCACAATTGACATTTCAACACATCCTGCAGTGCATACAATTCTTGTTACCAACAACGGAATTGGCGCAGGAACTATAGCTAGCGGCCTGCGAGCAGAGCATGTTCCTAATTCAGGTGAGATGAACGCAAAAGATGGGTTGAATGCCTATCAACAAGCGGTTCCTCTACCCAGCCCATCATATAGCCTAAAAAAAAGTTTATTCCACCTTACCGTGTCGAGGGGAGCAGTCAATGTGTCACACTGAAGGATCTCACTTTACCTAATTGTTGCCGCGAAAACAAGTCCGTGTCGACGGCAAGCCCCAAATGATAGACTTCCGTGATACTGTGTGCGTAGTGTCCACCTGTTTGCTTCACGTCCCTGTCAGGGTCGATGACATTGAAATGAAAGCCCTCGTCGACAGTGGAGCCTCTGTGTCCGTAATGAACAACAGTCTGGTGGGCGTCCGCCGCCTGTATACTGGCAGGACCGTGCGGGTCCAGGAATACGATGGGGCTGTGAGCTCACGTAATGTGTGGGCATGTGTAGTTCTTGAATTTTAAGGTCACAGAATTAAGACAGGCGCATTAGTGTTGCCGTATGTAGCTTATGACTTTCTGTTGTCCCACCCTGAAATGAAAAAGTTAAAGATGGGACGATAAGGTCCTGATTCAGACACCTTAATAAGTAAGAACGAGCTAGAGGCACCTGGACACCTGAAAAAAAAATGTGTTGTGAGGATGACATAAAAACAATGCCCAGAGCTTTTCTGCATAGGAACTATTCTCAAGCAATGAAATCTCACGCGGTTCCTTTCGACCTTGCAGGCAAAGCAGTGGTTAGAAAAACTCCATATGCTATGTCACGAGAAAAGAAGATATGGCTTAAAGCAGAGCTACAAGCAATGAAGGAGGCTGGCATCATTCGACTGTCGGTGTCACCGCTTGCATCGCCTATAACTATTTCTCCAAAAGAAGATGGAGCTTTCCGTCTTTGCACAGTTTTCCGAGCTCTTAATCAAGAAACTGAGCTCATACCTTGCCCAATACCGAGGTTTGGTGACATAATTCACGAGATCATTGGTAGCCGTTGGTTTTCAAGATTAAGCCTTTGAGAGGGCTTCTGGAAAATTCCATTGACTGAGGAAACGACAAAAATACACTGCGTTCATTACACCGTTCGACTTACATGAGCGTAACCGACTACCTTTTGGGTGGAAGAACTCCCCAGCGTTGTTTCAGAAGATCATGAATCAAAGAAGAAATCGGTTGAAAGAATTTCGAGCCCTATGAGCCCTATGACATACATTCACTGCGTGTTTTCCTACGTCTAGCCGGACACATTAGGTCAGTCATCAAAGACTGAGCCATTAAATCAATATGTCTAACACGCTTGACGCAGAAAGGTATGCCATACCAGTTGGATGACGAGTGTGAAATTGCGGGCTGTGAACTTGTGAAAATAATATCGTCGGACCTTTTACTTTCCTCCTTACCGTTTGTGCTCAATACATACGCGCCCTACTATGCGACTGGCGCCGGTCTGTGCCAGAAATCGTTGGAGTCGAACCACCAAAAGTATTATGTAGTCGAGTGCTACAGCTACACACTGAAGCCAGTTGAAATCAACAACTCTACAACAGAAAAGGAAACGCTGGCTTTCTTGAAAGCTGTACGGTATTTTTGAACTTACCTTGAAGGCGCAAAATTCACTCAAAATTCAATCACCAGGCGCTTACTGACCTTTTTGTCATGACACAATTAAAAGGGCGCATCGCTAGATGGGTAAATTATCTCAAACAGCTTCATTTCGTCATTTCTCATTGCCCCGGCCTTCTCCTCACCGACGCTGATGCACTGTCCAGGTTACTGATACCCAGCACATTTCACTAATCTCAAGAAATTAATCGCGTGACGCTCTGGGAGGTTACCGAAGAAATGAAGTTTATCGATGGCAAATACCGTGTTCCAGCCACAATGGTTCCCAAGATACTGCATCTCTACCATGACACCCCAGAATCAGGGGGACATGATGGTTTCTGGCGCACATACAACGAACTGCTCAAAAGATTTACGTGGCCAGGTGTGAAAGATGATACCAGAACCTACATTCGAGCGTGCTATCTGTGCCAGACGAATAATGTAAAGTTCAGGCAGCCCACAGGCATAATGGTAACCACAGAGCATTAAAGTGTACCGTTTGAAGTCGTTCGTTTGGATTTCGCGGAGCTCAGAAAGAAAGAGGAA
Source organism: Dermacentor andersoni (assembly GCF_023375885.2). NCBI lineage: Eukaryota > Metazoa > Arthropoda > Arachnida > Ixodida > Ixodidae > Dermacentor > Dermacentor andersoni. The sequence continues at coordinate 182,042,745 of NC_092817.1, read as the reverse complement.
GGCGTCAGGAAAACGCAAGCTTCCTTGCTGGCTATTTTATGAATGTACAAGGATGGTTATGATCAGGGCAGGAAAGGAAGACGCCAGCTACGTCATCGCTCTTCTGAAGGCTGGGTGTTTTCGAGACGCAAAGACATTGGCGTGCGATGATGTACCTGCTTTTCGGAGCAAAAAACTTGCAAAGCGGGTGGGAGATGAAGGAATGACAAGTTTTTTTGCACCATATCACCCAGCTGCTCATGGCCTTGCCGAACGTGCTATATGAGACACAAAACAGTACATAAAAATGTACCCGAACTTTCCAGGCGATTGCAAGAGCTGCGTCGGAGCCGCTGTGAGACATCACAACCGTTCTCGCACGAGTGGCCTTGGATGTAGCCCTCTTTTCGCTGCCTTAGGGACTGTGCCCATACTTCCAGCCGATTGCGAACTGGGCTTTCTTGATAACCTAAAGCTATCTTAGAGGAAGAAAAGTGCGGAACAACAAGAGGCATATGCAAATCGAGTGAAGAACTTTGACAGGAGAAGCAGCAGTGACATACCGTACATACAACCTGACGATCACGTTCGAGTACGGCAAGGCAGTGGCATTTCCAATGACAATCAAGACTACCTCGCAGCGTGGTATCCTGAAGACCATGTGGTACTTGGGAGTCTCCGAACAAACAACGTCTGAATCAGTAATGTATTCAGATATCACACCAGGAGATGTGAACAATGAAGTCCGGGGGAGGGAAGCGGTCTGCTCCTGAAGAGTCAGGGAAGGCGATGAAGAGTGATCATGGAGAAGAAGAGGATTCTTGAGAGTAGGGGAAGAAATGCAAACTACACCCGTCTCTCTGCAGATATATCTCAGTGAATCACTTTAGGTATGCTACAAAAGAGCGTTAATAAAGAGGTAATAGAATTAACAAAGGAAAAAGTGAAGCCCGCGACGTATGAGCTGCATGACGCCCCGTCCGGCAACCGCTGCTTACGCCATGGTCAGGGACTGAGACGTAGACACTTGCGAACGTAGGAAACAGCCGGTTTTGTAAAGCCTATATCGAAACTATGTGGTTTTCTATCTACATAATTTCCTGACACAAACCAAGAAGACGATTTGTGTTGAATCTGTGGATATATAACTGTCGTTTGCGACGCGCAGTGTCTCCCCTACCTTCTTTTCCTCTACGGTGGATCCGATCCGTCAGTGATGGTTTTTCGGTTAATGTGCTTACACGGCCGGGTCGGTATTACAAGAGCACTGTGCTGTAATTCCCCTTCCGCAGCGTTTTCAAGACGAAGGCGCGTTGATCGCGGGGCTTCAGTACCTCCTATTAGGTTCGAAAGGAGATTGAGCGAGGAACAAGAGCGCGTAGTTGGTGGCGCAGAATACAAATCGACGAGTGCGAGTCTTTCGATACATTCATGATTTCAACGGTCTTGGCTTCGAAGGCAGCAGAGCGTACACTTGCTGTATTCGCTACATAACCTTCTTCCAGCGCGTGCGCCCACTACCCTGAACTCCGCTTACTAAACACGATGTGAAAACTTTGTCGGTAGACCGCACGGGAATGGGCGGCGAAATGCCTCGAGTCACGAAGGACAATTGAATAATGCCGCTGAAGCGTGCTTGCGAGTGCTTTGAATTCGCTGACTTGAGCGGCTCACTGAAGACGAAGGTCCCAAAGGGAGAAAACCACGCAATGGTGTGCTCTCGGAAATAAACTCTGTTTGACAGTGAGCATCCGTTTAAAAATTTGCAAGTGAAAGTCACGTGACAGAATACTTATCACGCAAAACCACGGAGTCAAGGCAGTTTGACGGGTAGTTCAAAAAGAAATCCGACCGCTTCTACTGTCAAACAAACTTTTAGTTGCAAGTGTAGCCGGGTATCGTATGCACTACGTCTTTCCCCATGTTCGACCTGCTGCTCAAGTCAAAGATTCTGTATCATATCATACCATATCCTTCTGTATAAATTCTGAATCTGTATCAAGTAGCCGGAATGTAATTCCAGTCATAGACTGCCCGCTGTCAAGCCCCCACTTCGCTAGAACGCGTGCCACAGCGAGTGGAAGTTCGTTGTAACCGTTCGCGGTCTTTCGGGCCTCTCTGCACCTCCACAGTGCGATCCGCACACTCGGAGATGAGGCTACGCATGCCACTAAGTGGGTCAAGGCAGCAGTGCACCGCGGCGGGTTTAGCCTCGGCGATGATGCTATATACGCGCTCCGTTGCGTCGCTCTCCGCGGAGGTCGCGCCCGCTACGGAATGTGCGCATTATCACGCGTACGCGTTGCCTCGCTATTTAAGGGTGACCGCCTTTCGCCGAACTGTCACCGCTGCCGATTTGCCGCGCATACTGTATTCGAAATCCCTCGAATGTCGTCGCTGACTCCGAATGAGTTTTGTGTAATCAGAGTGCGCACACGACGCAAGAAAGTGTCCCATATTTTCGAATGTGCGCGGAAAAAAACCAACGAGTGTACTCTGGATGTATGTATCGGTGATGCACGCACAAATATAGCAGACGGACTCGATCCCCGCGATCGATGGTATTCCATGACCGACAACCGTGTTCGCCGCTATTGTTGTGCGTTGTGAGTTGCGTCTTTGTCGATTTACATTCACATATATAACCCGCAGTTTAGACAGTGTCAGCTATTTCGCCGTCACTGCAACGGGGCAACGCTTCACGATGACCTTCTCGTAAGGCATCAAACGCGGGACCTCCCCACGACTCTCGCAGAGCTATGGGGTGCTGGTTTAGAGCTCGCACTGAGACAATATGTCGGGCCTCTTCTCTCGAATGTGGCACCTTTTGTGTAACAAACTGCGGCAACACAACGTCATCGAATCGCCATGCATTCGCATGCGTACTGCCCAGTACTTTCTCATGAGACCGACAAGAAAACCGCGATCCCATAAACGTTTGACAGTGCCATACCTATGGGCACCGCCATATTTGGTCACGTCGCAGAGTCCGCCATAAAGTGCATTCTGATCGGCGTCTGCTCGCACGTTTACGATGACCACGGCGGCTGCAGACATGGCTCAGACAGCCGTTGTTTTAGCCGGTATTCGGCGAGCACTGAGTGGGCAGACGACGCAGATCTTTCGTTAAGGCTACAGATGGAGTGAAAGTATATAGAAGATTTTGTGTGTCCAATTTGTGTATACGTTACAATCCTCTTGCTTGCAAGCTTCCCGGCTGAAGGCGACGAACGTAGCAGCCTGATGGTTGCTTTCATCCTTTGTGTCGTAGTCTTGCAGCGGCAGATTATTTTGCGAGGGGGTTACAGCCACGCGCCTATTGTCGCCGTTAACTCTATGTGCAACAACTTCGTTCGGGAACAGGCGCGCGGGCGACCACGGTGGTTGGTTCCGGTCGCGTCATTCTTGTCGCCAGCGCTGAAACTTAATTTGAGAATGTTTTTTTTTTCTGATTACTCGCAGCGCGGATTAAAGTATATTCGCGTATGCGTCGGCAGAAATCATTGCGTTTCTGCACTTTTATTCGCGGCGCAGACAGCATACCGCGGTGTCAGCCTATTCTCCGTTTGACTTCGCTGTTATGGAAAGTGTAGTTATAAATAAAAACGCGGAGTATGTTTTTCTAGCCTAGAATATACTCAGAAAGCGCTATCACGTTTCACTTCCATTTTTCGGACGATCGATTCGAGCCTAAGAATCGTACTGGCGTGCCCTTGGAGCGTGCATTTATTTCATAAAATTTTGTTCACCAATAAAAAAAGAAACAAACAAAACTTTCAGTTCACAATACCTACTCCGTGACTAACGTCCGAGAGCATTTGTTTTGCGAATCGCCTACCAGTCGCGAACGCTTCATCACGCCTACAAATCGCTGCACCATCTTTTCTTCCATTATTTAGTACCTGCATCCGTACAAGCTCGACATTTCCGTAGAGTTAAGTGTCGGAAATTTCGGAACACCGGCGGCGAATGCCTTGAAGAAAAAATAGTGGCCATAAGTATGGTTTCCTGTCAAACCAAATAATGTTTAAGTTCTTATACATTAATTGGAGAATGTGGGCTGATTTTTCAAAACGCATTCTGTAGTCGCCCACCCTTCAGTTTGTGACATTCCGAATGACAAAAAAAAAAAAAAATCACTTAAGCGCTGATAAAAGTCACGTTGGCATCCGCTGTGTAGTAAGCAGCCAGCAACATGAAATGAAATCGCGTAATCGCGGCTTTATTCGCGACTTGTCACAGAATACGAGTTACGCGCATTGCATTTGGCCTCTTAATTTCGGTAAAATGTACATGTTGCATGCTGTTGGTTTATTCTGAAGCAACGTGAGCGAAGTTCAAGCACGTGCATTGTTTCTTTTATTGACTTTTCGCGCAAACCCGCCACGGTTGTTCAGTGGCTACGGTGGTGGGCTGCTAAGCACGAGGTGGCGGGATCGAATCCCGGCCACGGCGGCCGTATCTCGATGGAGGCGAAACGCGAAAACACCCGTGTGTTTAGATATAGGTGCACGTTAACGAACCCCAGGTGGTTCAAGTTATTCCACAGTCCCCCACTACGGCGAGCCTCATAAGCAAATCGTGATTCTGATACGTAAAGCACCAGAATTTAATTAATTGATTATTCACGCAAGCTCAGAATGCGTCTCTCGTATAGTGGCATTGGCTGAAGTGCTTTCGGTGGCCTCGATAAAAGTATATTTGCTGTGAAAAACCATCACATATATTCTTGGTTATTTTTCCTAAGTGGTTTCAAAGCCGCTTACGAAATGAACGCATGAATTGTCTGCACTGCTTGAAATTTTCCGCACACCGTGCTCCGCCGCACCGCGGATGGCCCACGCGGCGCGGCCAGGGAGAGCGAGCCGCCCGAGACCAGCAGTGACCGCACAGCTCGCGTCAGCATGGAAAACATTCTAATACAAGCAGACGACACTTGCCGTGTGCCGGAAGTGCTTGAGCGTAGCGTTAGATTGTCGCACTGCATTCCCTTTAGGTTACACCTTAAAGAAACAAATTTACCGACATTTCAACTGTTACGAAGAACATTTGTTCACGGTAGAGTTGGCAAAGTTATGCGTGACGCAACCTGGGTAGCCAATCGGATATCTCGCCCGACTGACGTCAATCGGGCTAACGAGGGGGCGGCTGACAACTCGGAGGAGCGGCGCCGGTGGAATCGGTAGCGATGCACATTTTTAAAACCTTGTAATAAATTACGCGCTTTACGCGTGAGCCCTTAAATGCGCCATTGAATGGTCAGAAGGACCTGTCCTATAACGACTCGGTACGTTTGTACAATATCGTCCCGGGGTCCCTCTAAAACGAATCGTACTAAGCGATCCCCGGCATCTCTCGGCGGAACGTTGCGGGTACGCCTCGCCGAGCGTGCGGAGAGCAACAACAGCTGGACACGCGACTGCGATTAGCTCGGACGAGCGCAGCTAAGCAGCCGACCGACGCCGCACTCGAGTGGCTCAGACTTCGTCGGAAAGTTGTGCGTGCACCGTGTTGTTGCTTTGGATGCTGTCGACTGCGCGAAGAGATCTGCTGTGACTCCACGGGAGCTGCAGCTCTTTGGCTGATACGCTTTGTTCAACTATATATATGCGTGCGTGCGGAAAAAAAAAAAACGTGCCCCACCGTACACCTGCAGCTGTAGCGACGAAACTAGCTGGTGGACACTGGAAGAGCTTTTAGGTATAGCTTATCCGTGTACACGAGCGTATCCGTTTAGTCGTTATTACCACATCCTCTTGTGCGTTCCGAAACAGGAAGCGAGTTCATTCTCGCGAATACACTCCGTCTCGCGAAAGATTTACGCGTCAAATTTTCTGCGCGCACGCGGAAGAAATATAGGTAGACTATTCCTAGAAAAATTTACTGACTGGCGCATACGTATACACACACGCACAGACACACACCGAAGCACACGTATAGGTATAGGCATACAGTAGGCGCCATTTGCCCCGTGCGCGCGCTCCTGTGTAACGCCCAGTCTAAAAGCACTAACGGATTGCCGTCAGTGCTTTGCGACCGTTGCCAGTTCTGCACGAACGTTTAAACGACCCCGAAAGAGATATTTGGAGCAGCTACATAGGTTCTGCACGTATAGTTTCGCGGCTCTGTTTTGCCGGGCTAAAGCGAATTGTAAAAAGTAAAATTGTAGCTTTGAGATAGCTGCCCCTGCGTAAAACTTAGGCAGAGGACTCAACAAGCACATAAACGCCGAGCTTCCGGTATGTTTTAGTCGCACTGCAGCACGCTCGAGCGGTCCGAATACCCCTCGCACGCTACCCCTTGTAAAATGGTCGCGTTAAAAACGCAGTCGCGATAATCGTGTTCGCCGTCTCGTCCTTGGCGCTCACCGAGCGAGAGTGCGCGCGTGAACTGGAACCGTGCCTCGACGGTCAGGGTGAAATAGGGGGGGGGGGGGGGGGGGTCGCGGTCGCGTCAAGCTGCGCCTGCGACGTCTTTGCAAGTAGAACTCCGGGCTCGCGCGCGCGCTCGGCGCTCCGCAGACCCCGCGGCGCCCCTTCTAATCTCGGAACGGCCCCGGCCGCTCCTCCTTTGCTCCTCCGCGACGCGCGAATGAGCGAGGGGGGTTTGCACCGCTGCATGGACGGCTGCGGCCAGGAATGGCTTTATTTGCATGCAACTAGAGCGATCCACGCATCGAGAAAGTGGAAAAACACTCGCGCAATCGGTTGTGTACGCACTCACATGCGCGGCATCGGGGCGAGCTCTCGAACTTTGCTCGTGCTGTTGGTGAGAGAGTGTGTGCCTGCATTCCACCGAGTTGTATCGGTAACATTGAAACGACGATGCGTTGGTCCCATTAGGGCCATTTTTTTGCGCACGAAATAGGGATATACATAGTTTGAGTGAGAGACGATAGAAATAAGAAAGGCAGTGAGGCTGAAAAGAAAATGAGAACCTGAGATTCCGAAGTTCGAACGGAATGGGTACATTGGTTGAAAGAGACAATCAAACCGGTAAATTGGCCATTTAGAATAAACTAGACTTGGCCAATACATTTAAGCGGTTCTTTCAGTATCCACCTATAGGTGCGTACCTCTGCCGCGGTAATTATAAACAGCACTGTATTCTACACATTCTCCACTTCTGAGTGGCGCGAGCCAATGGGGCCCTGAACTAAGGGCTCCACCCTGCGAGGAAGTCGCCCAAACTCCTGATAAATAAATGTTTTCTCTCTCTCTCTCTCTCTCTCTCTCTCTCTCTCTGAAGAAGCGGAGACCTCTCTGCGTTAAAAGAACGAAGTTCTTCGTGCTCGCTTCCTCTTCCTAGTGGGGCCGTTTGTTTGTCAAAGGGTGTGCGCGAGCACCGCAGTGTACGGAAACGATCGCCCTACCGGTGGATCCCGAGACTGCAATGCAACGCGCAAGCATGCCGCACTCGCCGATGGACGGGGGCCCCTGCTCTCGCCTCAAGCTCCTGCGTTCGGCTTGGAGACGGACACGTTCCGCCGTTGCCAAAGCATCGGATATGCCTCGCTACGCGAGTCTGTTCACGCCATTCGTGGACCCCGTGCGTCGGACGCAAGGGCGCGATAGCCCAGCAAGCGTGAAACTTACGCAACAAACTGCGCACTTGTAGGCCTTATAAGTCCTGATGAGCACCGGTTTGCGTTTGATGGATTATACCTACTATGGGTGAGCTCCTTTAGAAAGGTAAGAATGATATATATGTATGTATATATATATATATATATATATATATATATATATATATATATATATATATATATATGAACGAGAAGAAAGGGGGTTAACCGAGGGGCCCGATTTTTATTAGTCATATCATAAGGAGCCAACAAACACTGACACCAAGGACAACATAGAGGAAATTACTTGTGCTTAATATATGAAATAAAGAAACGATAAATTATTGGAAATTAAAGTGGATGAAAAAACAACTTGCCGCAGGTGGGAACCGAACCCACAATCCCGCCGTTCCCACCTGCGGCAAGTTGCTTTTTCATCCACTTTAATTTCCAATAATTTATCGTTTCTTTATTTGATATATTAAGCACAAGTAATTTCCTCTATGTTGTCCTAGGTTTCAGTGTTTGTTGGCTTCTTATGATATGACTATGAATATATATATATATATATATATATATATATATATATATATATATATATATATATATATATATATATATATATATATTTATACGGATCAGATATGCACACGATCACAGCCGTTCGCAGCAGAGGATAACAGTTAACAGTCGTCAGTGTTAAACTCGCTCGAACAGATGTGTTATCCGCGAGAACTGCGGCAGTGCATAAGCCCTCTGCTGTGACGGCTTCTGTCACTCCGCACGTGAGAACTGGGCAGCGAGGTGACGGCGTCGTGAGAAGAGGCTCAAGAGTGCGTGGCTGGCCGCCAGTCCTGCAGGGATGCCGCCCTCGTCGTTTGAAATCCCAGTGGCACAATACAAAAAATGGGGAAATATGGGTGAATAACCACTTCATGTTTTTTTCCCTCGTGTGTTCGACTGAGCCGATAGTGCTAAAAAAAAGAAAATTCCATCTGATGGTACATGTATACGTAAATAAATAAACATACATACATACATACATACATACATACATACATACATACATACATACATACATACATACATACATACATACATACATACATACATACACGCACTTCTAAACTTCCTATCCCTTCTCTACCAGCCGGCCACACACACAAAAGTGTGTGTGGCCGGCTTCACACACACTTTTTTCCGCTTTGACACTCCAAATGATACATCGCATTACAAAAATCTCTTAGAATTGCTCTGGCGCAGGCAAGAATAGAATCCGCATGATTTATATTCAGACAGTCTTGTCAGACACGTGCCACGCACGAACTTCGCGGCGCCGCCACCAGATGGCGCAGCGTGTCCAGGGGGAAGGGCGAGAGAGGAGCCCCGCTGCAGCACGCGCATCACACGTGACGTGTTTTCGCGGAATGTTGCTTCTGTGCTCCACGGTCATCCCGAAATACTTCTTGTCGGATTTTTTGCTTTGTGTGAATACGGGACCCAGTTGTTCGTCTTGGCCGTGTCTATGCTTGAGCATCTGTTTTTCAAGCACCGCTAACTCCGGCATTTTCCCTTCAGCTAGTTAAAACAACACCGTCGCAGGTTTTTTACGTTATTGCTTGGCCATTGCGACGTTGGCTCCAGCTTCCAGTCGCTGTCAACTGCTTGACACCGTGTTCCGTTCAGAGACTCCTTCAAAGAGGTGGCGGGAGGGGGGCAAGTTGAGGGATAAGGTGGAGGAGCAGCAGGGGGAGGGGTTTCTTTGTCTGCTATGTTCTTCGGCGTCTGCTGGGCTCTTGTCGTCTTGCCGCTACTCGCATCGGGCCCCGGGAAGACGCCCGTAGAGAACAAAGGCAACGACAACGTTAGAAAGAGAAAACAATCGAAGACAGGACCGTCAGTCACCTTCTCACCGAAGTTCACGGACGGCTCCTCGCACCTGTTGGAGGGCGAAAACGCGCGTGCTGCTCGCACAGCGAAGGAAACCTGACGCACGAATCTTATTATGCGGTTGTTGACTCGGAAGCATCTGAAGAGCCGTACGCTCGTGCGCTTTTGTTTTCTCTGTAGGGCTCTCTGCCCGTTGCGTCCGTGCATCTTTCTTTGGTGGCTGTTAGGCACAGCGACATCGGAGCTGTGGCTAGCACAAAGCGGGTTAATACGCATGCGCCGACCGAGTGACGAAACTCGACTGGACTCGGTGGCGTAAATCCAAGACGAGCGACACGGAACGAGGGAGTCGAGCTTCGCTCGCCCTGTGTGCGTTGTGCACCTTCGCGTTATCGCGGTGCCACACGGGATGGCTGTATGTCGTGTGCTTACGTTACGCGTAGTGCAGAAAGTGCGACTTCCCTACGAAATGCAGAATTGGCGGGGAGGTTGACTGCAGGTGTAGCGCCTCATTTCCTATCCTCCAATGGGGTGAGGGAAAAACAAGAATTGTGGTTTCGAGTCCGAACAGCCGTGCGGTGCCAGATTCGTTCCACCACTGCTCGGCACGTGTTTCTACAAGTAGTAGATGAAAATAAAGCGCATAAATAACTGATTGATTAAATGAAAGAGAAAAGTGACAAGCAAGGATGAATAATAGGTATGTAGTCAAGGCATTATACTTATTATCGACCAGTGTGCGAGCTAACGCGGAAGCAGATTCCTCGAGCAGCATCGATCGATTGATCGACCAATCAATCAATCGATCGATCGATCAATCAATCAATCAATCAATCAATCAATCAATCAATCAATCAATCAATCAATCAATCAATCAATCAATCAATCAATCAATCAATCAATCAATGTTTATTTTACTGCTTAGAAGGGTTGGGGCAGTACTAAAAGCCATGCTTTGGCTAAGTCCCGACTCTGTTACATGGCAACACTGCAGCATGTATACCGCGCATAAATTTTACAACGATCGTGTAGTATAAGAGCAACCTGCAGCACACAAGTAATATGCACGATGCTAATCGATCGAATCCACGAACACATCTGTAAACGACCGAACCTCTAAACCGCCACGCTACCACTGCCGCAAAGGATGCCGGTAGTAGTAACTGTCAGCAGGCTGAAGGGGTATCCATGGTTAGAAGCATGTTGTGTTTGTATCATGGCGAACCCGTCTTGGCCCTCAAGATGAAGCGGCAGGCTGGTGAGAACATAAAGATTCTGCGATAGGAATGGGTGGTCGATAAAAATACGTAATGGCCATGGGGGAGGAAAGTAAACCAGTAGAAAGCATTAGAGTTTAGTAAGCGTTACGTCAGGCAGCCAGCACGGGAAAGCGGACTCTCGGTGAAGCTATTCCCTTCGTTTTTTTTCCCTCTAAAGTGTCGGCCCACTACGTGACGTATGAGACTCGGCGTATTGGCCGAGAATGTTTTGTTTCCAGTAGTTTTTTTTAATGAATGTGGAGCGCTTTTTCGACTACTCTGGCCGTGTTCTAAAACACGCCATAGACGGAAAAGGAAACGGGTAAGCTGACAGCAGCCATCTTAACTCTCGTTCCAATTCTGACGAACCCGTGAAAAACGACAGCTTCGCGATGACAGCATCAAAGTAAAAAATGATGCAGCCTACTTTGGCTGTACAAGTAAGCTGGCGGCTATACATGAAGCTTGAAAATTCGACAAGAAAGTTATATATGCACTAGAAAACGTACTCACACTTTGTTAAATATATATATATATATATATATATATATATATATATATATATACATACGAAACCTACTTCTTACGATTGCCTGCTGACGGCTATCTACCGGCATCCTTTGAAAACAGAAATAGCTCACTGAGACTTGTCATGCAAATAGGAGGAGGCTATTTTTCACCCAAGGGTTGACGAATTAAGCGGTGCTCGATTAAACCACTGATCAGAAAAAGGAACGGCCAACCCTTCAACTCGTGACGTGATAACACATTCGCACGTTTACGTAAATCACAGAAAGGCGTAGTTTGTACGCGGGTCGGCGCGAAGTGCTTTTGGCCTAATTCAGCGCTGGCCGGCGAATCCGTCTCGGCGATGCCGCGTAATCCTCGATATACGATACAATACATATGTAATGCCATCGGGCCTTTGAGGTGAGATAAATGAAATAGGCGACTGGGCGAAAGCTTTCCTCGGTGCGTTACGGATCGCGCCGTGTCGTGTAAAGACATGCGCCGCAGCGTTGTCACTCGGTGACCTCGACGTACAGTCAACAGCAAAAGTTTACGGGATGTGGTTTCCCCTTGAAATGCGCATTCCTGCACTGTTAAGGCATGCCACTTCGTATTTAATGAATCACTGTGTAGGTGCTGAAGGCTACTACATGCTGCAATATTTAATTCGAGGCTGTGTGACTACGCTTCGCGAGAATTCAGCTTCTTGGCAGATCCTGCGTCCCGTAAACTTTTGCGGTCGACTGTACGTGCCTGCAAGGGTATTTCGCAGCAGAGACTATTGTTGGCGAAACGACGGTCGACGCTGGACGCGGGACGCCGATCCCGTAACGCTGTCGCGTGAATATGCAAATGCCGCGTAGCTGGACAGAAGCAAGCTGATGTTCTTTGCCGTCGCTTGGAGGTACTAAGGGTATCGTTTGCGTTCTGCCTAATTACATAATTAGTGTTAATTAATTAGTCACCTTCTCTAATATTATAATTCGTTGAAAAGTGTCAACGAGAAAATTGCCGCGCGACTGGTCGCTCGAGGAGACACTTGGCGTGTATTCGCGGGCTTCTTTCACGCTGGAAAAACCACTTTTATGTAGCACGTATTGAGCAACAGGAAGCAGTACCGGGAGTTTTTCATGTTGTTCTACAATTTTCTCGTTGGCACTTTTCATCGAATTGTAACATTTGAGAAGTTGATTAATTAAGTAGTACTAATTATGTAGTTAGGGGGAATGCAAAAATAATCTGAGTGTCTCCAAGCTGCGGCAAACATTACCTTCGTTCGGTCCAGATGCGTGGCATTTGCACATTTCTAAATCCTGGCGCATGACAGTTGGGACAGCCAGCATATAAACCACCGCCTTTTGGAGCTGAACACACGTCTTGCGCACCACGTGCGCGATGCTCTACCGACTGAGCTGCGGCGACAGCCGTTCCCCCATCCACTTTCTTGGGTATTTATTTATGTGTGACAAGACCTGGGCTGGTGTCATAGGTCAGAATGGCTCAGGCCCCCGTCCATATGGGCGGGGCCCGAGCCGTTTTGACCTATCACGAAGGGCAAACACCAGATTTGTAGTAAAAGTAGATCGGAATAGTTTTCTGGGAGATCTGACCGTGGGGAAGGAGGTCGTTTTTTTTTTTTTCGTCCACGACAGAGCAGCCCGGCCACGCACACGTTTCGGCGTCGGCAATCCGACGAGTCGCTACACTGCTTCAATGTGCCAGGCGCGTCAACCTTCATCGGTAGATGGCTTCTGCCGGAATTTTCACAACGCAAGGTTACACCGCAAGGGCAGTCAACAAAAGTATAAATTAAACGAGATAATTGAGAAAGGAATGGCCAGGGATGAAACCGTTGACTTGGTGCTGAGTACCGGAGAAATTGTTCTCATGTGGATATACTTCGGTTCGCTCGAGGAAACTTGCTTCAGATCTTAGTTGCCTGGCAGCACTCAGTAGTGGGAGGCGCGTATTGGTCCGTCCTTGAATACCTCGCAAAGCGTGTCACCAACATCCGCACTGTCACGCGACCGAAGCTTTTGTACACGTGTTCGCAGATGGCGAAGCCGAGTTAGTTGCTGCCTGCGACGAACATCGATCGATGTCACAAAAGACCGCGGGAAAATTCCTATCTCCGCGTGAGGTCACACGGCCAGCGCGGGCAATGTCTACAGGTTTGCAAGTGTCCGGCACCTCGCATCCTTATCGCGGGGGGCGCAGCGCGGTGCATATCGGCTTTGCATGCCGGCCTCCCTCGCAGACGTCATCGAAGGAAATGGGGCATGACATCAGCCGCGACAGATAGAGTTGCAACTTGCGCAACACGCGTGCGACACTTGAGGGTGAGCGAGATACGAAATATCCGTCACCGAATGGGTTCTATGGATGCGGCAGCCTCAGCTCGGGACCAACCCCGGTTCGAGCACGCGTAAAAAGCAGCGATGTTCTACGAGACAACCGCGCTGCACCGATCTGAAGGATTTTTTTTATCAATTGGACAGAGAAAGTTAAATTCTATATAGCCAACAGAATACTCATTAGGATCTATACTGTTTTACAAAAATGCCGTGAATATATGTTTAAAAAAAAAACAGAATTGCGAAGTTTATGAATCTGCAACTAAGCACTAAAAAAGAGACATCCCATATCTGTAAACTGCATCTGTTAGACCATGTCAAACACACAAATTATATATATTAATTTACGGTTCACGTGAACTTATTACAGTGTTTCCAAATGTTTCGCAAAGGTCCCACTAAAAATAACGGTATGTATGACAGATCTGTAAACGATACACATTACCGCTTTAAGGTGTAGTATTTAGTGCAGTTTATAGAATTGCGGTATCGCTTCCTAATGCCGCGTTGCAAAGCTGTAAACTTGACACTTGAGCTCGCTGAAATTCTACAATTTTCAATAATACCTTTATATAATAATGGAAACTCGTCAAAATCACTACAGAGGTTACTGAGAAACGATTTTCTCTTTCTTATATAATTTAAGTACGGGGTTCCGTGCTAAATGTGTGCGTTCATTATGCAACGGGCAGAGATTGATTTCTTTAACTTTTTCTTTCTTCTATTTCTTTTTTTTTTTTGCGAACGCGGAAAATGGGGAAAGCTACATATCATCTCGTAACGAAGTCCACCCGTGAACAACGATGATAACCAACTTAACCATCTACGACGCACACCGCAGCTCTCGCGTGCGGGGCGCCAGTATCTGCGTCTCTTGCGTTCCTTTGCGTATACCGCGTCAAAGCCACAAAGCACAGTGCACGCTGCATTTCACGTGCATTCCACACCCCGAGTGGCGCAAGCGGACGGCAAAGGAACGAGACACGCTGGGAGAAAAGACTTAAGAAGCCTTCGAGAAACACGTGTGTATATCCGAAGAAAGAAAGAAGCGCACAGCGGAGGTAATAACAGGAAATCGTGAAGCTCGCGACTTATGCAGACACAGACGCCGGGTTGTTGTTGGCCTTAGCTACCGGTCCTTCTGATTTTATACCCCCTTCATGCCCCCCGGCGGCTGCGGTTCGGTGGCTGCGCCGTTCTGTTGCTGAGCGTGAAGTCGCGGGTTCGACTCGCGGCCGCATTCCGATGCAAGCGGAATGCAGTCGGCTGCCGTGAGCAGGTTTTAGCCCCAGTCGACCAAGCTATTTCGCACGGCATCCCTCATATACGTCGTGTGTGTCTCTGGTTAGATTAAATATTAAGGCGAAAGCCTTAGATCTCTATGCTTCAAGGTCGCGTTGTGAGGTGCAGAAAATATCACGTGACCCAAGGAAGGCCAGAAGCGAACCAAAGCATGTCCAACCGTGTATAAGAGATAATTAATGATTGGGAAAGTTAATTCACGATTGATCAGTGCTTGGATTAAGGTGAATTATGGTGGATTAGCGTGGATTATTATGTGTTATGGCGGATTAAGATGCATTAAGGAAGATTAAGGTGGATCATGCAGGATTAAGGTGCGTTAACGTGGATGGAGGAGTATTAAGGTTACTTATACAGTAGGCTTTACAAGGCTCTCGCCTTCGCGTCTCTAAGGCGATAGCTAAGGAGACATGGGAATTTTTTACTCGTGTCTACATGCGCTCGTTAAATTTCACGGTCCACAGTATCGCAGTTGCTTTTTGATTGGCAAATGCCTGGCACAGCGTTGTGAAGCCTCACGTTTTCGACCGAAGACGAGATTGAAACCAGCGCCAGTAAGTTGCGTGCGCGTCTTCGTTCTCAGAATCGCATACCGTCGGCGCGTGTGGCGGGAAGACGCATTGCACGAAATACGCGGGAAGCCGGCCTCGTCGGCTGCTTGTTTGGCGAGCTTTGCTGTTTGTATACGTCGTGTCGCAAAAAAACCAGGCGAGTGCTTCGGCAGTGTCTGGTATGCACGGCGCGGCAACGGTGAAACATTGTTGCAACGAGCTGGGCAGACGCAAGAGACTCGTCTTGGCTCAGAAGGTGTATTGCGGGCCATGCTGGCGATCACAAAGCTTCCAAGGCGTCCGACGAGGACCGCGTAGAGGTGTATACAGGCCTACCTGGAATCCATGAATCAAGATGTGGGAATCAGCATGCTTTGCGCCGTTGCATGTCGACTAAGGTTTGAAAGCTCGGTGTTCAACAACAACAACAACAACGACGATGACACATTACCGCGTGCTAACGCTATAGCACATGCACTTGCACTTGAAGGAAGAAAGGATAACAATCAAATCGTGAAAGAAAATACTTAACATCGGCAAACGCAAGTCATGTACGTCCACGCGTCCCCGTATTGCTCAGGAGCAGCCGACTAGCCTTTGGGCAGTTCCCACAAATTCACGCTGCATTTGCCATTGATGCAAAAGGTAGCCAGTGCCATCGAGACACACTTGCGTATTTTACCGCGGCTCTCGAACAGAACGGTGAAAGCTTTTGTGGCTTTTTGAACATGGCTGCCAAGCCATGCACGATTCGTGCAGCACTTCTGACACAGCGTTTCTTGTATACGAACGAGAAGGTAAAGGGGATTCGAGGGGCTCGATTGTCGTCAGTCACGACCATTACCTTCCCATATGCTTTCACTGGCTTCATTATATGTTACTTCGTAAAATTTCCTCATATGCTGCTTAGGAGGTCTCGCACCAATAAACGCTCATCTTTCAAGGAGAGAAAATCAACTATGTTCGTAGTAACGAAGGTACCAGAGCAATGTTCTCAGATGAACGAGATATCTTGACATCTGTGAAATCACACATGAAGCAACGCAGTCCTTTTTATGAGAGAATCGATGGTAGCAACGAAGCTGTATTAACGCCTGATGGCTTACTGACTAGCGAGGATAAAGAAAAGGAGTCGGATCAGGTAGCGAGAAGTACCCGCTGCTAGACCTACGCGCACCCTGCAGAAAACGCCCTATTTCGCTGCAAAGGCACATAGCTTTCGCCGGAAGCTGTCGGCCTCTGCGAATGTAAACCTTGTGCACTTGCAGCCCGGTGCTCAGACCGATACGTGCCCGGAACCGAGGGTTTTACCGGACAGGTGCCCAAAAGTTGGGGCGGCCGGCATATACGAGTTCCCCGTACCACGATCGCGTTTTCTCTCCTCGCCTTTTAGCTTGGCTCAGGCCAATTATCTCTTCTTTTTTTTTTTTTCTATCCCCGAGCGAGGCGCCTCTATCTCTGCCCGCGCAATCACAGCTCGCGCTATCTGCCGGTGTCGTTGACATCGAAGGAGCCCCAATAACGCCGCGACGGCCTCCTCGGGCCCGCTTCTTGCTTGCCCGATAAGCGGCCTGCTCCGGCGCAGACGCCCCGAGAGACGGCGGCCTGGCCCGCAGACCCGGCACATTCAGTGGGCGTGCCTCGCTCTCATCGGTGTCGCAGGGTGCTTGTTCTCTTGCATACACGGGTACTCCTGTTTCGCGCCCTTATCTCATCGCTACCGAGCTCCCTCTCGAAACGTAAGCTCGTGTGTCGTTACGGTCGGGACTTCGATATTTGCGTCATACTACTCCGCCGCCATCTCGGTGGCGGTGGTGATGTAGCAGGTGGGGTTAGCCTGGCACACATAGCCGGCAATTGCTTCGCCTGAGCCTCCTGTGAGTTGTGGTCAGGGGTGTGTCTCGCAGGACGGCAACGAGCAGTCGTGGCACTAGCTCTCTTCCAGATTGCCGCGGGCCCTCCGGGAACAATGACGTCTTCGAAGCCGTTCTTTTGCAGGCTGTCGAACGTCGCTTTTCTTTCAGTGTCGAACTGCGGGCATAGCCAAACGAAATGTTCGATGTCGCCGATATCACCGCAGAAGGCGTAGAGCAGGGAAGTGAATCGTCCAGTTTTGAATGACAAAGCCGGGGTGTACGCGGAGTCGGTTTGGACGCGGTATAATAGCGTCGCTTCTTCGAGAGGAAGTCCATGGGTTACGTCGGCTTGGTGCGCAGTCTTGTGGATCACCCTAAAGTGATTGCGCATTGCATCCTTGTAGTTCTGAAAGATGTTTGGCGCTCTCAGTTTAGGGACGCGTGTCAGCGGCATCATTCAGCGCTGCCATCTGTTCATGAAACGGAGATAGCAGTAATAGCATTATAGCTGCCATTTAATTGCTATTTGTTTTGGCGTACGCCGCTTTTTTTGCTAAAGATCGCTTTTCGGGGAGCGGTTAATTCATTCGCAGTTAATTTCGTGCGACAAGCTTTGACAGCGCGCAAACCGGTCGAGCCCGTATACGTCCATCCATATACCGACCCTCTGGTTGCGCCTTCGTGCTAGCGTTTTCGTTGGGCCACCTCCTCAGGTTCAACCACTCCCAATGCCGAAAAAAATGGCAGAACATTGTCCCAGAACTTGGGACGTGCTCGCGTGACAATGTGCCTTTACGAGCCAGACGGGCTAACCAATGAGATCTGTCGCCAGACGTGTACACATTACATAAGAACGTAACCGATTACAATTACAATTACTTAATTCAAAAAATATAGTTGATTGCAGTTACCAATTACTGCTCCACGAAAATTGAAGGAATTATCAAAAGTTATCGATTACTTATACATTTATTTCCTCCCATCTTCTACACCATCGCATAGTAAACAGAACGAGCTAGCCTGGCATACTCACTAAATGATCTGCAATCCTTCATAATTTGCTTATGTGCACTAACAATTGCTTTAAAAAAAAAAATTCGCCGTCGCGGGATCGAATCCTGGCCACGGTGGCCACATTTAGATGGAGGCCAAATGCGAAAACACTCGTGTACTTAGATTAGGTGCACGTTAAAGAACCTCAGGTGATCCAAATTTCCGGAGTTCCCCACTACGCCGTGCCTCATAATCAGAGCGTGGCTTTGGCACGTAAAATACGATAATTTAAGTTTAAAAATTTCGTCGGTCATCGTCCTTCTAGCTTTTGTTGCGAAGACATCAGCAGCGACACGAAAAACTCGTTCGAGAAAAAAAAAAATGTGAGGGAAGGACGGGGAGGCTAGCCAGTTTATTCGATGTGCGCGCGGGGGGTTAGGCCGGTATTGTAGCGCGTACACAAATCGTGTGCGCAAGGTTGTCGTTACTCGACATCTAGGTCTTCTATGAAGCGCAGCGATTCATTGCTGCTGGGACTTGGGGAAGACGCCCCCCGATGGGGCCAATCAAAAGCTGAAAAAGCTACAGGAATTCTGAGAATCGTCTACTATAATGCGTAAGCACTGTTTGGCTCGGCGGTGACATAGTTTTTGTTTAATTTAGCTTACTTGCTTTTCCTATGGCTTATGCGCGTCCACACATGGCCTTTCCGGTGGCGATAAATGGGTAGGCTTCAGTAGACAATCGTATACCAATTGAGTCGCAACACCGGGCATGAGCGGGGCACGGGAAGCTCCACGCATGTAACACGTGATGCAACCACAGTGCCACAGATAATTACCTCCCGAAGCATGCTAAATGCGTTCTTGTATAACAACCGGCGTTAATTGGCTCTTCATATTTCCTTTTTCTAGCGCCTCCGCAACGCCACTTGTGCACAATTACACGTGAGGACTGGAACGGTTGCCGGTCTTGCGAGGGCAAATGAGGTGACAGCGGATGCGCCTTCCGATGACGATCAGCTCTTGAACCCGCGCTGGGGACGCGGCCTCATCACTGGGCAATAGAGAGCTTTAGAATAGGGGCCCCAATATTTTGGGGCCCCAAAGAGCTTTGCGGGTGTTAGCGTTGGGGCACGCAGGAGTGAAGAGATTTAGAATAGGGCTTTGCGTTTGCGGATCGCGTCTTGCGCTGACAGCGCCACTACGGCGTCTAAGCTATTAGAAATAATTAAATAAAATATACCATTTTATGATAGGAATAGTAATTTTGACTTGCGTGTATTCGCGTTTAATTACAATTTAGAGGTTATTCTTCAAACAGCAAACAATTAGTTGCGCTTAGTTTTGAGCAACAAACCCAACTTTACGTGCTTTCACCAGTCAAGCTTAGCCGTGTTAGGCCTACGAGCCGTAGAATCCACACTCGAATTCGGAATCAGCGGCGTCTAATGAATCAATCTTCATAACACACGCTAGTTGAGAGAAAGCGATAACCCCAGTCACTTCTAGCTTGCGAACTTCACGCGTTACCGCGAATCAAACCCAGTTTGGTGCTAGGTTAGAGCTGTCGCTTCGATGGGTGCCGCCATGTTTGTTGACGCAAAGCTTTTGGGACCGCTATTTGGGATCCCGCTAAATCGGTGAAATATAGCGTTCCCAACGCAAAACCCAAACGCAGTTTGCGCCTCGCGCATGCGCAGTGGCTTCGACGCTATTTCTTTGGGGCCCCAAAACGTTTGGGGCCCCTATTCTAAAACTCTCTAATGTCCCGCGAACGTTGAACCGTTACCACACTCCTCGTTATATATCCTCTCGAAGATCTTATCGCGCACCGCAAACTCAACCGTCCGCACTTACACGTGTTACGTACAGCGAATGCTACGAATAACCGTTCGGAACAGCACGTACTGAACAACAATCAATCGCGTAAATTATTTAAAAACACTGCAGTCGAAGCGCTAAAACACACGAATGACAGCACAGAAAAAAAAAAAGAGTCGGGGCTTTCCTTCGCAATGGCAACATGCACAGCAGATTCGCTCACAAATGCCGACATAGTAATTACGCCAAACTATGTTATTACATATTTGTGCCGATACATCAATTGAATCATTATCGTTCCCGTTCTTGATGATGATAATGACGATGGCCTATCGGCATCCCCTTTGAAGCGGGGTGGTGAGAAATAGTCACCTAGCCTGCTTGATTTGAAAGCACGTATAGCAAGTATATGCTATACATGATTTTCATTCTATCATTTTTAGTAAACATCTCCTTAATCTTTTTTTTTTTATTCCTCTAAACTTCTCTATCTACTTTGTACCACTATACTTACGCCTTAACTAATCCGGTCATATCAATCTCTTCCGTGCTTTTTTTTTTTTTACCAATACTCGAAACGTATCTTGCTTATCTCGACTGATTACCGGCTTGTATGGAATCCCAAATGATGACCACCTAGGATTTTTTTAACGTGCACCCAATGAATGGTGCAAGGCTGTTTTTTGCACACGGCATACATCGGGATGGCGAGTGAGCCGAAGTGAGTTCACAACGTCGTCACGTCCCACTCCCACGAGACCATATTCTGGGTCTCGACGTCACAATGCAGTAGAAACGAAACCAAAACTGGCTGTAGAAAAAATAATAAATTATTTCCGGTGCTCCGATGTCGTGCAGTACTCTGGCTGGGATTTAGAGCTCCAGGACTCTCATTCAACGCAAAACACGAAGAGTCGAAAATACCGTGTCCGTACGCCTTTAAGCTGTATTGGTACAGAAATATAGAATACTGGGGATGCGGGCATGCGTTCGTGATCGGTAGCGCAAGAGAGAGAGGACTCACACGCAGAGAAGGGAGGCATCACGGGCGCTTAGTGACAGGTGAAGTTTTTATTCGCGGAAAAAGCTTATCTGCGCGTATACAATTAAACAAACAAAAGCATGCGGTTCTAGGTGGCTGTTGTGCACGAACGGATGAAAAAAAAAAAAAAAATGGGCTATCGACTCCAGCGTTCTTGAAGACCTGATGACCACACCACGTGACCTCACATCTTGCAGCAATGTCCAACGAAGATAGCTGTTTGTTATCAGAATAAAAAAAAAGCAAAAATGAAAAGACAGCACACAATGCGTTCGAAAGCAGACCAAAAATGTTATACGCTTCCCCACTCCTTTTTGCCCATCCGCGCAGGCACGAACACATGGGGAAAACACTCGCACACAGGCTGGACAAGAATAATCACGTAATCATAGCTTCACTAATTACGACACGGGAGCTGCGGTTCAGGCGCGAAAAGAAAGTTTGACCTTTCTCTTCCTTGCCGATAAGCAATTTTCTGCACGGAGAAATGCAGGGACAGTTTTGTAACATTATCTTTTTTTTTAAGCGTTCGTTAAAAATTTCCAGGCGATCAAAATTCATCAGATGCATGTCCACTACATACGACGTCCCTCTGATACGTTGAACCCAGTCAGTCAGGCAAATGTATAGAACACTAGCGCGGGTAAGCAGTTCTATAAAGCGACGGATTGAGCATGCAGGCTGCAGCTACCCCTTTATCGAGGGTACAAAAAACATTGACGCATATCTCTACTCCAGAAGTTTTAAGAAAACGGCAAGACTATCGGCGCGACCTGCGACTGGCCTAATCAGCAAGCGAGCTGGAGGTGAAAGCACATCGTACGCGATCGGGGTTGCAAGAGCGATCCGGTTTTCCTCACTCGCGCCAATCGCTGCAGTGGGGCAATCACTCCCACAGGCCACACCTCTCGCTAAACGCTTTGACCGTTCACCGAATGGGTTACGGAGTAATTGCGAGGTGATACGATAATGCTGTCACCTGCGTGCTATTGTCTCGGCCATAAGTGGTGTTGGAAAGTTCGATGGGGACGAACATTTATTTTAATTGCTCATCTTTCCGACGAACACAGCGCAGAGATTTACCTTTTGGCACCGAGCTGCGTTCACGAACCCCCCCCCTGTAAACGAAAAAGAAGAAAGAAATCTTCAGCGATGCGTCCGGCTCATTAGTGCAGAATGTGACAGCGGACGTCAATTATTTGCGATGTAACACAACGTTGTCCTCGTCCGTCACACCTGCGAAACATATGTGCGGTGTGCATGGCGCACATAACCGCGCACGAATCGCCAAGTTCTAAAATTGCGAGCTAGCGCCGTGATAAGCATGTCCGGCTCTCAGCCCGTATACGTTGATGCCAGGGCAGGAGTTCGATGGCGGTCACGTCTTGCTTTCCTTCATCGTATACATCTCGAGGAAGAGGAGGCGGCCCAGTGAAGCCGACACGACGATTTAACGGAAAAGAACGGACACAGTAAAGCCTTGTCTTTTTGTTTTTTGTTAGCTCTAAACTGGCGTAGTAAAACCAGAGCTTGCGAAGGAGATCGTTGCGGTTGATGGCAAGCTTATCCGTGACAGAGAAATTCGAGAAGATTCCGGCGCTGACGTTGTCTGCGCGGGAGAACGTGAGCTGCCTTGCCTGCAGAAAGGCAGCTATATACGCGCTCGATGTTTCTCATCCGTTAGAGGCTGTCAATTTCTTTATTATTATTCTTTTTTTACATGCGCACTTAACGTTTTATAGTCTACGCACCCCCGGCGACAGAATTCCGAACGAGGATTGAATGAAATAACGGCCGCGTGAAGTGTACGGTGAGTGTGCCCAGGCGGAATCGCAATAATCATACATAATGCCGTGTACGGACCAAAAGGGACACGGACAACCTGGGAGCAGTGAAAACAACACGGGCGCTGCCTTTGAGCTAAAGCCTTATTGAAAGCATGCAATGGTATCATTTTGGTTCTTTCTTTCCTTCTTTCTTGCTTTCTTTCTTTCTATTATACACGTATAACTGTCACAAGTTTTCAATACTTAGTTGAAAGACAGGGATCGTGTTGTTACGTGTTTTCTGCGATGCACATTATAAGTCGTGCGGATGCTTTGCACACGACTTCTCGACTACCGGGGCCAGTCCCATGTATCCGGACGTTGAACCCCCTCCAAACAACACTCTATAGCGCACACGCACGATTGTTCTGGATTCCACTGTTCCATTGAACGCGAATATTGCCCTCTCTAAAGCACGTATGCGTGATCGCGAAGGTTAGGCATTGGGAAATAAGCGCCTTCGGATCGCCACGTCAACGCGTTCCGAGCTCTCACAGCGAGCAGCTGCGTTGGCTTACGGGCTAAGGTGTCGCGCGTGCTGGCCCGGGCTCGATGAGAACCTGCATTTCGGTGAAATCTCAGCGCACGTATGTCAGCGCGCTCAGATTATGTTTCGCATTAGAGAGCTCCGAAATGCACAGTTTTATTTTAAAGCAAAAGCTTGGCATTGGTTCTTCATTGCGCAGCTATAAGCTCGATGTATTTCACTGGGTGCAAAATGCAGGAACGCCCGCGCACTTAGATTTATAGGCGCTGCGTTAAAGAACCGCGGGTGATGGAAATGAATCCGCAGCCTACGGCGTGCCTGGTATTCTGGTACGCAAAACCCCGTTTTTTTTTTCTTGCGTGGACAGCTGTGCGTGGCCGAGTGAACTGAGCCAATCCCGGACACAGCACATACAAAAAGTGACGGCTTAGTGGGCGGGCCCTTACACCAGTGCAGGCTATGTCTCTTCGCGAGCGGTCTTAACGTGCTTTGTAACGCAGGAAAATCGCTAAGACGGCGCACCGTCACGGTGTACCCACACGACTCTGAGTATTAACCAAGAGAACTAAACAGCAAGTGTTTCCAGCAGTAGCATATCTCGGCAGGTCTACCAGGAAGCTTACGCATGGTAATGGCCCTCCGATGGTTTCTGCCGACACACACATATATATATATATATATATCGCGGTGCCTTACAGCAAACACGGCAAGCGAATACGTCGTCGCTCCCATCGCACAACTGCGGCTTGGGGGTGTAGTCGTGAAGAAAAAAAAGAGAAGAAAAGGAGGAAGCCAATCAGTAGCAATTCCAGCGGTAACAGCTGCGATCATACGACAGCGGCAAAGGCCACCACGAGCTGTTTGTTCGGCGATGCCAGCGCGCGCATAAAAAAATGCCTCGCGCGCACAGACCAGCTGCGCTATCTGCGCCGGCGTTGCAGCGTCGCGAGCCGGCACGTGCAGAACACGTGACGCCCGAGGCGGTTTTTTTTTGTTGTTGTTGTTTCGGTCACGCACTTTCGCGAGTGCTCGCAATCGCGCTGCGAAGGCCGTGACGTGGACGCCCCGTGACGTCACGCGGTGACGACCTCGTGGTCTTCCCGCTCTCTCGACAAACAGCGGCCGCGCGTCGTCGTGTTCGTAGGGAGAGGGGGGGGGGGGGGGGGTCGACTGCCGCCGGTCGCGCGCATACTTCGTTTTCTGTACCTGCACTTTACAGTCGGCCAGCATAAAGCTTACGGAACACGGATTCCGCGACAGATACGAATTTCCGCTAGTTTATTACACCACTTTGTAGATCGCAAATTGTTTATACCACGCACTGAAAGTTTCGGAATCGAGATCGTGTGCCCAAGCTTCGCGGTAATTCAGCTTTATTTTTTTTTCGGAACTCACGCGTTCCATAACCTTTTGTGGTCGACTGTAAGGGAATTCTCGGTGATCGCTGAAGGGTGGCGTCGTTGAATCTGTCCAGTTCGTTAGCTAAGATTAAAAGCCATCGCAGCTGAACGGTGCAGATCACTTCCGATGTAGGCAAATGGCTGAACGTCGAATACTCTATCCCTGGAGGCGGCTGCAAATAGTATTCAATTCAAACTGGCAACGGCAAGTTCAACGACGGCAATGCCGACTTCGCTTTGAAACTGCACCTACAACGCAGGTATAGCAGCTTTTTCTTTTTTCAATCTGTTATTAAGCTCCGTTTTCTATTCGAGGTTGTGATGAAGCCGTACAACTAACTTATAGTCTAAACTAAGAAATCGAAGGTTGAGGACGCCGCTGCGTTTTCAGAATTTAGGCCAAGTTGTGAATACATCGGGAGAAACGCTGGGAGCACCCAAATAGAAATCTAGGGAAACCTAATAAAGATGTGTTGGGGTAAGCGACGCTAAAAGATTAACGAGGACGTGCGCGTACCAAGGAGAGAAATAACTGTTGAAGGTGGAGAGGTACAATGCCCCGAGAGATTCCTTGCCGAGACGTGACTGCTGCTTCTATTTCCTTCTGGGCTTTATCAGATGCCGGGAGGAAGGCGCTATATTTATCACCTTTTGTGGGCCTGTTATGTTATGTAAATGAATCCACCGCATGCAACAGAGAACGGTGCGACAGAGAACTATACACATAGAAGTAGGGAATGCTGGGCGAGCTGCTATTTCATATTGACAATTAACAGCGCGATAAACAAGGGACGCCAAGGAAACACGACACGGCCGCAGACTAACAACTGGAGTTAATTGTCAGAAATACGAGTATACGTATATTGCATAGCACACACACACACACGCATAAAAGAGCTTAATCATTTGCGGCATGCAAGTTATCAATCTCTAACCTATGCAGCGCAGCAGACGGCCTCGCAACTGTTCACTCGCTGTAAGGACTGATTTCCTGTCATCTGTTCGTTCGCGCAACAATGTAATGTTGGGTACAGACGTAGGCGACACATCTGATGCCTAGATTTCTAAGATTACTCGAGTAATCAGTCAGTGAAGATATTCCAGAGCACGCGGACGTCGACGGACGCATCTTGGAGCAAGGCAGTCGTTGGCACGGAAGAGATGTTCTTGAAGAGATGTGCTTGAAGAGCCTTTCACTCATTAGGTCTAGGTTCGCGATGAACTCCAAGCTTCGGGGCCCAACTTTCTGCCACCGGCACGCGAAAGGAACACGCTAGAGCTCGTTCGCTCCGTGGTGGTGAGAGAGTTACACTCTCGAAACTGTTGGCAAACGACTACATCTCCATTGTGCCATCATTTCTTCAAATAACAATTGGTCCATTGATCTCTTAGATTTTCCTCATAAATAAATAAATAAATAAATAAATAAATAAATAAATGCAAACGCTCCTTTCTCCGTAGAAGGCTCCGGACGTCAAACTTCACTGTAAAAACGAATTTCAGATTCAGCTCGGTGTGAGGGTACTCCATGGAGGTGGTGCCGACCTTGAGCACGAAGCTGTTTTAATCGAAAGGTTTCCGCGTAGCAAAGGAGACGATGCCTCGTGAGTCAGCAGCGAGGACGTTCACGAAACCTCAGAAAGACGCTCACAGAACGAAGCCCCCTTGGATTGCTACAATAAAACAAAGAGCGAAATGAGCCAGACTGGAGAGATCAGCGAAGGACGGCTCACTGCCTTGCCGCGTCGATGAACTCCCTCGTTCGATGTCGCAATCTACTCATGTGCGGTCGGTCACCACCTCACGATAACTTGCATTCCAGTCACGGCATTGGGACTGTTTCCCTGCGACTTCGCGACACGATGCGAAGAGGCCCCGGGCCCCTAGCACGATCGAGGACGCAGTCTCAATATCGAGCTGTAATGGAGTCAGCCTTGGCTCGCGACGTGCGCCGTCTACTTTGCTTCCGCCTGTGAAACGAACGCGGCCGCCACAGAAAATTCTAAAAATCTAGAGAAGCCGACAGGCGGCCTTTCTACGCCGCTACACAGACGACACACCCTCACCGCTGCTGCCGAACGCCGGGAGACGGCCGGAAGGGACCCCCATTGATTGCCGGCGCTCCCTTCTGACGTCATTGCCCCGTCCCTGCGCGCGATTGGCGAGCGGCGTGCGCAACTTTCGCTGACGTCACTTCAACGCACTTTGTGACGCGAGGCTGTCGTCTGCTAGCGCCGCGCCAGCGGCAGCCAGCGGTCATCTGCCAGTGGGCCTCTTCGATTTTCGGAGTTCTGGCAGCCCGCTGGGAGCCAGACGGCAGCCAGCTAGTTCCGGTTCTGACAGGAAGTCACGTGGGCTGGGATCCCAAGACAACCCGAACCTGCCCGAAGTTTGCAAAATCGAACGACGGTACAGCTGGCCAAATGTAAACATGCTACCAGCATGGCAGCGCCCGTCGAGGCCGACGCGCGCTCGGCGTAGTCAGCCCATTTATGCGTTGCCAGTTTGAAAATATGTAGTTGCATTCAGGAATACGATCACTTTCGCGCGATTTCGCGCGACTCGGCGCAGGACGCGTACTCGGCCAGCCTCGCCTTGCGCAGCGCAACAGATGGCCTCCGACGAGGCAGATGACAAGACGCGAAATCGTATTGTATACTCGAAAGCGATAGCTGGATGATCCCTGGTCGCAGCGATCACGTCGACCACTGGCGACATTGATGAGTTGGCGTTGTGTCATCACAAGACATGAAAAAGCAGGTTATCGGGTACGTCTCATACGCATAAAATTTCGCGCCGACCTTCTTGAGCTTCGATTTCAGAAAGTTTGTTGTGGCTGATGGTGCTTCTCATTTAAGGAGCTGTGGACGCGGCTGGCACGTGAAAATGCACGTCGCCTGTGACCAGCGAAAAGTTTCACACGAAAAACAACATTGGCCGCAATCATGAGAGCAATAAGCCAATGTACCGAGTGCAATCAGTGTATTCTTAGATCAACGGCCTGCAGTTCGAACACATATCGGTTTCGAGCTGCCACCTAAGCATACGACGGAGAGACGGAGCGAACACGGGCTAACTGCAAAGCCTACGCTAAGTGCAGAGAAAGGAGAGATATACATACGCGAAATATGTGAAAAGGAACGCCACCAGAGAAAGACGAACCCAAAATGTACCGCAATGTGTGAATGAGCGTCTACAACTTGCGTGGGACACGATGCAGATAACATGCACGCATGAGAGCGCGGCGCGCTGTTCACCGCCGCGACGAAGCAATCAGGGGACACACACACACACACACACACGAGCTCCAAACGGTTCACCACGGCTCGTATCACGCCGCTTCGCGATGCGGAACGGAGCGTTAGCACCTAAAAAGATAACGCTAGAAGTAAGGAAATCCGAAGATGACCGTAGACAGTTGGCTGAGCGAGGTAAATTTAAGTCCTCAAGCGCCCGCGTTGCAATCCGTGAAGTCCCCGTAAAGATGGCGGCGAGCGCCCATCGCCTCTTTTAGTCGTCTGCTAGCCAGAGAACTTCCAGAGAGCAGCCAGACCAAAATCGTCCTGGCAGGTTCTGGCAGCCCGCGGGTAGCCAGAACCGTCCAGCGCGAGCAAAACGAACGCCCAGCGGAAGTGCGTAGCGCGGTGGGCGGAGCAACCCGAGAAAAACGAAGACGCTCTGGCTGGCTCTGGCAGCCCGCGGGTAGCCAGAAGTGGAAAATCGAAGAAGCCCAGTGCGCCGTCGCGGCGGCTGATTCCGTCTTCGAGAACTCTCCCTCTCAATCACGCTAGTAGCGGCAGCGAGGAAAACCACCGGGGAGTCGAGGGCGCGCGCGCTGTGTTCTGTGCGCGGCTGTTATTCCCGGGGAAGGTGACCCGGGCCGACCGACACGGCTCTGTTCTGGGGCATCGGGTCGGGCCACACTCTCCGGGCGAGCGCAGAGGGCCGCTGCTTTAAATATAGACGCCGCGGCTTTTCTTTAGTGACTCGAGGTTCTTATATGTTGACCGTGAGGAACCATTGGCTGTGGGTGCGGGCCTATATATATATATATATATATATATATATATATATATATATATATATATATATATATATATATATATATATACGGAGACGGATAAGAGAGGGAGAAAGAGAGAGAGAGAAAGAGAGATAAAGGGGTGGGGGGAAAGAAGTTTCAGTTGTAACAACCGTTTGACGGCACATCAATGACAGTTATTTACGTCAACAATAAGTGCATTTGCCTAGGTCAAGAGTAGCAGTTGCGTATAAAGATGCTTAAATAGAGTGGTGCGAACGTAGACATCGGCTGGGGGCGTGTATTACGGGCCGAACTCTACGCGTTTCTCGCCTATAATGGGTACAGCAAGCCAGGAGCCGAGTTCGCGAGGTCTCTTGTTCGTTTACCATTAGCCGGCCGTCTTTGCTAGGAATGTGCCCAATATCACGCTCGACCGGCCTCTGCCCTAACAAATAGTTCAGGAGCAAAAACACTTGTCTTGCAGCGAAGCTGTTAGCAATTGGTTGACATTTTTTTCTCGTCCGCGTCCGTCAGGAAAAAAACGTAGGCCGACCTCGGCGGAAGGGCAGGGCCAGGAGCAGTGTCTCGAACACCTGTAAGGCAGATGTCTTCAAGCAGTCAGCAAAGTGCACCGAACAGTGCATACATTCTTTCGAATCGCGCATACAACATACAGGACAGTATACGTTTCAATTAAAAAAAAACAAGCATAAGAACCCCATAATTGATGAGAAGGCGCTCCTGATAGCAAGCTGCCGCGCGGACCGCAGCTTGTGACGTGGGGAGACACGTCGTAGCCTTTTTTATTTTTATTTATTTACAAATACCGCTGTCTTCATACGAGACATAGCAGGGGTGGATCGATACAAAACTAAGAAGGTACAAGAACACGCTTGCAGAAATATATATATATATATATATATATATATATATATATATATATATATATATATATAGAGAGAGAGAGAGAGAGAGAGAGAGAGCATAGCAACTGATTTCAATGCTGTTGCAGGACCGCTATGCGCAGCGACGTGCTGTCAAGATTGCCATTACTACCATTACCCTAAAGCAATAGAGCATTGCCTTGCCTCCCCCCCCTCGCCATGGCGAGTCAATTTTTTCTGATATGGAGTTTAATTCTGCGGAAATAAACGAGTGGGATAAACTTTTATGAGAAGGAATACTTATCATTGACCCACCCGGGATTAATTTTCTTCGACAGCGAAGCTTTGCCTTTGACAAACACCCGAATGTTTTGTTTGTTTTTCTTCGCAGCGTCGTGCAACTTTCGTGTTTACGACAATTATTCATTACCATGGCTCGGTAAAACGAATATATATATATATATATATATATATATATATATATATATATATATATATATATGTCTGCCCCTATTCGCGAAGGTTCATCATTTCACACTAAATCGGAGGAAACAAATTACGACGGCGTGGCAGCGGAATGAAAGTATATTAAGGCCAGTTTTGCCAGGGATGCCAGTCGGTCAATGCATACAAGAAAATTCTTGGCACTTTGTTGGTGTACCAATGAAATGAAAAATAAATCGCCTTGCCAACTTTTCTTCAACGAGTCAGTCGACCTCATTTTCGCACAATCGATAAAAAAAAATGGACGCTGCATATAGGTGGCACCCACTTTTTTTTTTCGCCATATTCGAGACAAGCATTAATGGGAAACGTCGAAACAGTTACACGACGAAAACCAGTCAGAACGAGAGACTATTCGAAGCAGCCCACTGACTGGAACCGATTTTGTGAAGTTCCTCGTACAATGGTATTTTGTTATTGGTCGGTGGTGGAACTGCGGTGTGCCGGTATACATTGTTCACCACGTGAGAAGGTTTTGCTTCGATAAAGGCGGAAACAAACCACTCGATCAAATTTTGGGAACTGTAAATCTCATAACCTCGAATACACTAGCTATACGGTTAGTTTTTTTCCCCATGCTGTCTCTCGGCTGTTAGGGAAGAGCTGATCCCGCGTACACCGCAGCGTGAATTGGGTCGTTTCTCGTCTCCGCCACTGGCCATCTCTGGTTTCTTTCTGCGCTGTTATGCGGCCATAAACGTAGCAATCTTGGAGGACGTTTAAATGTAGCGAATCAATAAGAATATTCTACTTATACCGCGTATCGAAAGAAAAAGAAAAGAAAAAAAAAACCGCGCAATGAACCCAGGTGGGAAGAGTGGCCGACACGACACCTTGTACTCTCAAACGGAGTTCTTTTATTGGAACAGATACTACACGTCAGCGAAAGACAGCCGAAGTTCAGCGTAAGTACATTCAGGGAACGCAGCGAGCGTTTCTCGTAAAAAAAAAAAAAAGCCAACTCCTTACCACTCGGCGAGGGTTTGGTATAACCCAGCTAACGCGTGTCGCGCTCTCTCTTTTGGTGTGGAATGCCTCGATTTTGTCGCGCAATGTCGCGACAATGTCGCGCAACAAAACCATCGTGGTATGCACCTCGAGTTCACGGCCCCATGCGCGTGCGGCGGTGTGCTGCCAAATGAGGATGAGCGGAAATGCCGTTTGACGAAAACACTTGCATTCGCCATATCTCTCTTTTGCAAGCGCGTTCATTCGCACGTGTACGTTAAACTATTGCGTGTCGTGACGTGGGAACACGGATCCCACGCGATGATTCCCCACTGCCAATCATCATCATCATAATCATCATCAGCCATCATCAGCAGCAGCAGCATGTTTTATGTCCACTGCAGGACGAAGGCCTCTCCCTGCGATCTCCAATTACCCCTGTCCTGAGCCAACCGATTCCAACTAGCACCCGCAAATTTCCTAATTTCGTCGCACCACCTAGCCTTCTGCCGTCCTCTACTGCGCTTCCCTTCTCTTGGTACCCATTCTGTCACCCTAATGGTCCAACGGTTATTTACAAAAAAAAAAAGTCAGGCAATTTGCATTCACACCTATAGGAACTGGACATCAGATGCATCCACATTGCTCAGTTCTCACGGTATTTTATCGGTTTAAACCCTAAAATTGTACGAATTACGTTCAAGTATTCACTTGGGATACTTGTACATAGATTTGTAAGCTGAAAAGCGCCCGTTCCCTAAATGAATTAACAGCCGGTTTCCTCACTTCAGGTCTACCCCATTCGCTTCTAACGACACCTGTTTATTACCGATAGCTACACGTAACTGGGGCACGTTACGGCCATATTTATTGAGCTCCAAATCATTGCAATCTGATCCTAAAGTAGCATCTGACTTTTACAGATTTAAGCCAAACGTCCGTATTTTTTTTCTTATTTTTTTGGCACTGGATGTAATCATTCTACTGGCATCGTTCCCGACAACAATTGTTCAGTGCTACCAAACAAAAAAAACTATCTCGTCTTAGCTGCGGGCTCAAGTAATGCGCTGTTGTTTGTAATCGCGAATAGCGGCCGTGATTTTGCGTTCTCTAGACAATACTGATGAGAAGTTCGCTTTACAGTCTCTCGGCTCCTACTGTATGCATATTCCACAAACCCGCCTAGGATTATGCTTTCTCAGGCGCGCGCTAATGCATCGATCCACATGCCCAATGTCCGGTACACAGTTGCGGTCTTACATGGCACAAATCATGCTCATCCCCGTGGTCACTACTCTTCCTGCCCTTAGCGCGCTGTGTTATTGCACTTGTGCGAACATCCCGGCAGCTAGAAGTAAATAAAAAAAGAGGAACGTCATAATGAAGCACGCGGGAGAAAGCTCTTAATGAAATTCAGATAATTCTATCGGCTTGTATGTAGCCAGGTATACGTGCTACTCTGCATGAAGATGTGGATTTGGGTCACAGAGGACCATGTGCGGACCTGTGCAGTTGTCGCATATTCGTTTTTCTTTTCCCCGGCGTTTCAGTATTCAAAGCAAATGTCACTGAGGCGTATTGAGCGCGGACGAAAGAACGCACAGAAAATCAGAGATAACAGAGCGATATTCGAGACAAATCACTTGGGATCGACTTCATTATGCTTTTCACTTATATAAGAACCTTTCGTCACTGATCGGTCGCGAAAGTGAGATGTACCTGTAGGTTGTTCACCCGAATTTATCACCACGTAATTTTTCGATGTAATGCGCACATGTGCTTCTTTTCTGTAAATATGTAGTCCTTTGTACTTTTCGTCAATCTACATTTTATTGCATGTTTTCCGAATCGAATCGAATACCAATATTCGAGAAAAAAAAATACAATCTTCGAAACATCGAATCGAATACTGAATACTTCCTAATTTCAAACAAAACGAAATATAAATATCCCGGGAAATTCATATAGTGAAAAAAAAAATACGATGGAAGGTTTATTTACATTATTCGAGAACATAAATGCAGTTCACAGCTTGACGTCCGGGGAACTGAGGAGCTTGCAAATGAGAAACAACTGAAATGCACGTGATCGTGGCCGGTGCACCATGCCATGTGAGTAATAAAACATACACACTACACGTCGCTATAAATGCCCATATATGGGGTGTTGCGTTCCCTTAAAGAGTGAAGTGTAATATTACAACAGTGCAAAGCAGTTTAAAGGGACGCAAAAGTGGCGAAGTAGTCAACAAAAAAAATATTTTCGTTTTAAACTGTGAAACAGCGCCAAGAAACAGGCACTGAAGAAGGAATAAGCAACGACACGGCACTGACTCTTAACAAATTTTATTAAGAGGAAGCTTCAGCTCGGGTGCTCCCATCTAAATACATGTAAGCGGAGAATTCGCTTTTCTCGGCAACCACTGCGCCAAATTTGGTGAGGTTTGTTGCATTTAAAAGAAAAACTTAAAATCTAGTGAACGTTGGTTTCCAATTTTTGATTTAGGGCGGCAATTTTTTATTAAAAGTTGGCAGAAATGGAGAACTTTCAGAAAACGATACTATCAAGTTTACAACTCTGTAACTCGGCAATAAAAAAATGATATCACAATTACGTGAATTTCATCTCATAATACATCCAAACCCGACGAAATTGATATGTCACACATGAATCCAGCAAAATTTATTAATATGGAAATACAGCTTTTGCAGAACCATTGTACACAACGTAACGAATTCACGTAAGATATAAATTGAGATATCGGCTTTGTCCGCTTTGAATTATCTAATGGACGCCGTTTACAGAACCACGGTATCTGTTCTTGATGTAGTTATTAATTTGTAAACATTGTGCTTCCATTTTTTTCGAACTTGGCAATATTAGAACATTTCTTTTACAAAATTCAGGCCCTAAATCGAAATTCCGCTTCAACAGTCACTAGAATTTATTTTTATCTCTCAAATGAAACAAATTTCATTAAAATCGGTCTAAGGGTTACCTCAGAAAAGATTTTCTGCGTTTTACATGTATTTGAATAGGCCGCGTCGAAGTTGGGCCCGAGCTAAACCTTCCTCTTAAGGAAAATCACGCACATATAAAGGAATTACAGGTCCGTAAAAACGAAAGCAAACAAACTGGGCATGCGCGGGACACAATGTGAACTCCAATCATACATTGAAAGGTAGACAGAGTCGAGACTGATGGAAGTAGTGAAATTCTTCCTCGTGAAGAATCATTTTCGCGTGGGGAACAAAGTCGCGTGATCACGTGGGCCCGAGAGCATGGTTAAAGCTGAGGGGCACACAGACACACACACACATAAAAAAACCCATTAGTATCACTTTCATTGCTTCGCCCATTGGGCCAAATGTGCGATTAGTGATATCTCCTTCTTTTTTTCTTCGAGTTATGAGCGAGCTTTCACGCGATAAACCATTCACGTGGAAATCAGCGCAACGTCCGTTGCCCTCTTGTTATTCCTACCAATTTCAGCGCTGTTTGCTCCGAGAACATGCACCATCCATAGGTTAACCACTCAGCTTGTTGCAGGATGACGGAGATCGCAGATCTGAGGAAAACAACAGATCTAAATTAGTGACACGCCGTCGCCTTCTCGCGTGTTTACCTGGGAAGTTGAAAATAATGCCGCTTGCATGTAGACCTTGCGAGCGATAAGCTGACCTCTCGTTGTTACTTATATAACATTCTTCTTTTTCAACATCGCTGCTGAAGGTTTGACCATTTGTTTCTCCTTTCCCTCTGTTGGTGCTGTAAGCCAACGAGTAACAGAGACGTGCATGACACTAAGCTCTTTAATTCTGTCCCCCACCTCTGCCAGCAGCATAACTGAAGTTCACACAAGCGAAACATCATTTTCAAAGACCAATAAATATCCTCCCGTACTGCGTGACCCTTGCACTAACCCTTCGGCAGTGGACGGAGGACACAAAGAAGGAATGAACACCGGCGTTGTCCTTTCCGTCCTGCGTCCGCGGCTGCGTTGTGTTTAAAATGAATTACCAGGTAGCCGGGTGCCACGCATTTCTTCGGCAGAAGCAGGATCCTTTGATAGCTCATTGTGCACTGCTATTAAGTATGTAAGAGTACTTTAGCAGAT
Organism: Dermacentor andersoni; assembly: GCF_023375885.2. Taxonomy (NCBI): domain Eukaryota; kingdom Metazoa; phylum Arthropoda; class Arachnida; order Ixodida; family Ixodidae; genus Dermacentor; species Dermacentor andersoni. The sequence goes on along the minus strand of NC_092817.1, from coordinate 182,007,432 downwards.
CTACGTAAACTTATAGCAGACGTACTCCAAGCGTCAGCCGAGAGCGAAGCTGTTGATGCCAGGATTTCCAAATGCATTCCAACGTTTCTCGCTAATTTCCTAATCAATCACCGGTTTTGAAATTTTTCCATACGGTGTTTAAGGCTTCTGTTAGTATCTACACTTCGTTTACACGCTACTTGCAAATATCAACTGCCTACGTGTAGCTCCTTCGAACATCGCTCCCGCACACACCTATTGCCGATTGTATCCCGGGTAGGTGTCCCGGATCGTATCTCGAGTTGCGCTGTGATCCCGGGCAGAATTGGCCGACAATAAAACCCACATCTCGTTCTTTCTCTTTTCTCCTCGACAATGCGCAGGCATGATCGACTGCTTCGTCCGCATCCCCAAAGAGCAGGGCTTCCTCAGCTTCTGGCGCGGCAACTTGGCCAACGTGATCAGATACTTCCCCACCCAGGCGCTCAACTTCGCCTTCAAGGACAAGTACAAGCAGATCTTCCTCGGGGGCGTCGACAAGCGGACCCAGTTCTGGCGCTACTTCGCCGGCAACCTGGCCTCCGGAGGTGCGGCCGGAGCCACGTCGCTGTGCTTCGTGTACCCGCTGGACTTTGCCCGGACCCGGCTGGCTGCCGACACAGGCAAGGGTGCCGCACAGCGGGAGTTCAGTGGGCTGGGCAACTGCCTCGCCAAGATCTACAAGTCCGACGGCCTTATGGGGCTGTACCGAGGCTTCGGCGTTTCCGTCCAGGTCAGTATGGCCTCTGTGTGTAGTTGTGATTGTGTGCCCAGCGATTGTGTGCCCAGCTGTTGCGCACTCAGCCGGCACCAGTCAGCGAGGCACTTTTTACAGAAGCGGGACACGGTCATTGGAAAAGCCGTTGGCTATTTTCGGCAACTGTCTTATCACGGACTCGCTCACTGAAACCACGAGGCAACCATGAACCCCTGACACGTATTTTTTTTCAAGTTGCGGAAACTCCAACGCAGGCTCCTCGAATGTAAACGGAGGATACCTTGGAAGTGCGATAGGTTGAGAAATACTGATACTTTAATTCGGTAATATGGTTGGTCTCAAAGCGCCCTACCTGGCGTTACCGGCATTGTTTTGACGTCAACGCTTAAGTCTTGACACACGTCATTCGCTGACGTCGTGTAGGAATGAGCGAGATATCGGGACGTTGCTCATAAAAAAATTAACGAGAGTGCTGCACGCGTTTTGTTTGGTTACGTTCGCATGAGGCAGCCGCAACAATCGTAGTAACGGAAAGAGCCAGACATCGTTGACGTCCTGAAGCACACACGGTCCTCCTGGGTATTGAAAGCGAAACTATAGTACAACGAAGCAAGTATCACAGAACCGACTGAAGAAATGCCACGCATAAATTTTGATTTCAAGCTTTCTATAACCACGAAAATGGGTTTGTTTAATAAACTTGGTTGTGATAAGAAGGTAAGTTATTTTCGTAAAATCGAGTTCTCGACTTGTTTCTCGCTTTCAATATTTCATTATTCTCTGCGACAGGTCTCCCGTCTCGGTTTCTAATACCGCGGTGTCACACGGCCGCTTGCGATCGCGGTCGATGCTAATCCGGATCTAATTTCTCGATCTCGATCGACAATGATCTCTGCTACAAGGTCGAATGGTTCGGATCGAGTTTGGGTGAGCTCAAGTGCGCCAAGGGTCGTAGTGGATCCAAAGCACTTATCGAATTGGTCTAACATGTGGGGAAAATTACAATATAAAACATTTCTTTTTTCAAGAACATGTATGTTTCTTTCGTCATTGCGGTTAATGTTACTATTGGTTGCCGATCGTCTGCAACTGTCCGAACTACACATGGTGGTCAGCCTACGCGATCGCGATCAACAGGCTCGATCGCGATGCCCGGATCACTAACAGACGTAACAGAATATTTCTTCCCGAAAGCAAGCTGTCGCTGCTGTAGATTGCCTGCGCGAAAGAGATTTCTCCTCTGCACTGCCATATACGCCCAGAGAAAAAAGGAAGAAAACAGACGTTCCATTTCTCTCTCTCTCTCTCTTTTGGCAATCCGCCACGCAGGGCATCATCATCTACCGGGCGGCCTACTTCGGCTTCTTCGACACGGCCAAGGGCATGCTTCCGGACCCCAAGAACACGCCGATCTTCATCTCGTGGATGATCGCCCAGACCGTGACCACCGTGGCGGGCATCATCTCCTACCCGTTCGACACCGTCCGGAGGCGGATGATGATGCAGAGCGGGCGCGCCGTGGAGGAGCGCCAGTACAAGGGCACCGTTCACTGCTGGGGCAAGATCTACAAGACGGAAGGCGGCGCCGCTTTCTTCAAGGGGGCCTTCTCCAACGTCATCCGAGGCACCGGAGGCGCGCTCGTGCTCGTCCTGTACGACGAGATCAAGTCGTTCATCTTCTAGGGGCTCCCGGGAAGAAGAGGGAGAGAGTAGTCTTACGAACGGGATCGGGGGATGGCGAGGCGAGGGGTAAGCCGCGTCGAGGAACGCCCGAGGCGTCTTCTAGCCCGTCGCGCCGATGGCTCCGCGATTCAGAAAAAAAAAACAAAAAACAAAATAAAGCCAGAGGCCTGCGCAGCACACGCAACACAGTCAAGCTGCAGCAGCGGCTCCATAGGAGCCGTGGATTGTAGGCTTAAACATTTGATTCTGGCTTCAGTCATTCGAACCTTTGGGCGTATACCAATGATGGCTCTGAAAAGACGGTTTATTGCTAGCTATCTGTACAATAGAATGGAATCGGTCGTTCGGGAGAGTTGTCGGCCATCATTTGTAGTTTACCGACCCCACGCGACCAAGAGAAGCGAGCCAGAATTCGTCTTTCTTTATTTAGCTTTCTTTTTTTTTTTCGGCTGTAGCCACGAGAGGTTTGTATTTTACAGCGATCCGCGGGAATGGGACGACAAAATTTCGTCGCGATACGTAAAGCAAGCGCGCTGGAACTCGCGGCGTTTCGGTTAGAAGACGCGTACGGGCCCGTAGGCCGAACCGCATTCCTCTCGGCGTGAGGCGTCAGCGCGACCTCTGCGCGATCCCGAAAGCCCGCCTCGTTTCCCGCTCGGGGAGACCGCGGGCACCGCGAGGCTGACAGCGGACGCCTCGCGCCGATGCGACCGGGGATCGGTGTTATGTGTATAGGCATCCTTTTGTACTCGTCTCAGTTCGTTCGTGCCACCGACCGCATTGAATTTGCCCTTGCGCCCGAAGGGTTGCAACGTCGCCGCATGACGAACGCCTCAACGACCACGCGAGCCTAACGCTTTCACGCGCTCTTTTCGACGATGTATAGCGTTATTGTACAGCGACACCGATGCAGAGTTTCTCCTGTTTATCTTCACTCTGACTGCTTTCTGAACTGCGTGACATTGTAGAGGAGGATTTTTTTTAGAGCCAGTACTTCTAGTCAGCTTCTATATAACCATTTGTAAAGATCCAAGGAAGTGCTCAAATCACACCGATATGTAGCGGGACGTCGCGTGCCCGCTCCATAAGGTTATAGCGAGGTGTACGGCGACGAATAGAAGAGGGGTTCGTGATGCGACCACAGTTGCGAACCCTCAGGGACTCGAAACGCTCGCACGTCGGCGTTGCCGGTATGCGGGCAGCCACGGCCCGTCGCAATGCGGTGGTTCCGGTACGGGGCCCAACTAGCTCGCGGCTTGAGGCCGTCTTCGCACAAGTGTGCACGCGCGGGCGTGCCTTGTCGTATACCGCATAGAGAAAGAGAGAACGAGTGACGCTTAGAAACACGGCAAGTCCTTGCAAGCCCGAGCCGTCACACCGACAGTCGATGCAACAGAGCAATAAAGAAAACAACGCTGTTGCGTTTGATTGTAAAAAAAAAAAAAACACACGTTTGGTGGTGGTGCTTTTTTTCCCTCTCTCGCCTACCGGGCGCGCATGCCAGCGACTGGTCATCGAACTCAATAAATCTGCCAACGAGAGAACGGCCACGTTCATCCTGGAATCATTCGTTTACTAGGAGAAAAAACGCGAGGAGGAGGGATGCATGAGGAGGGTCAATTCCTCCAGCAAGGTCTCTCGATTCACAAGACCAAGTGGCTTTAAAAACAACTTGAGAAAACAGCATTACGCTATGCTCACCAGCAATTTCCTACCAAGGACATGCAGCACCCTAATGCAAGAGTAAGCAGAATGGTTCACGGTAGTGAGAGAAAAAGAAAAGAAAGAAGGGAAACATTTTTTAGTCATCTTTGTTGTTTGCTTAGTCGCTAACTGTCAAAGCAAGTAACCGCGATATGATACCTCACTTTCTTTATTACGCCACAATTAGCCGTTTTATATCCATTAACGATATACCACTACAGAGCGCACGCGCGTCATAACATTGGCGGCCCTAAGGCAAGCTCATACGGTGACCCACCACAGTGATCACGTGGCATCACGCGCCATTCGAGCGGTGTAATTTCGGGCTGCACCAATGAGCACACTGTGGTGCCGCCGTCGGCTGAGACGCCGCTTCTCGCGTGGACCAATCGCAGCTTGGCTCTTTCCCACATGACATTACGCTTGAGATAAGACTGGATTAAAAGTATTATTCGCTGCCGTGCCTGGTCTGTACAACCATGCTGAATGAACAGGCCGGTTCTCGTCCGATCATCCAAGTTGTGAGCCGCAAATGGCTTGATCAGTCAAGGGGAACATGGAGTGGCCATGACGCTTCAGCTACAAAAAAAAAAAAAAAAGGAAAAAGAAAGTTTGGGTCCTGTACAACGAGAGTTCGCAATGGGACTTACCCGGTGGATCTTGGCATACCAGCTACTATGCTTTTAATAAGCATGGGTGCAGTTTGCGGCTCCTGAACACTGCTGATTAAAAAAAAATGTTAAGTTGAAAAGCCATTCAACTGCCAGTTGAAGTCGATGAAAGAAAAAAAAAGTCTTCGTGAACGAGTTGGGGATGAGATAGGGGCAAAGTCACTGCGCACGGCACGTAGTAGTAGTAGGAAAATATTTTTGATTGCGCTATCTTCGGGATCTGCAAACATGTTTAGACAGTACTACTTTCGCTATAGGCCGACATTTTGACGTACGATGACGTTTTAATCCCTTTCAAATAATTTGTGTGGTTGTACACGCCCAAATGAGGATAAGCTTATTATACGTTGTGGGGGAAAAGCCTCCGTCACGTAATGGTTACAGTATCCGGCTTGTGTGCTAGTAGAGGTCGTCTGTTCGAATCCGGCCGTCAGACAATTTTATTCGTTTCTTTTAAAAAATAAATGTGGCAGCTTTCGCCGTAGGGCTAGCCGTTGACAGCGTTAGCAAGGTTCAGTGTTGTGCTTGGACTGATCGGACGCAAGGTCCCTAGATAACTTGTTTTATCTGGGGACCTTAATCGGACGGCGTTCGAGGCGCACCCTGGTGGCATCGTGGCGCGACGCAGCAACTCCTGCTCAGCAACAGCGCCGGCTGTCAGCTACGAAACGCCTGGCAACACTGGCGCGGTTAAGAGCGCCGCCAGTGTTTCTGCACGCATCGCACACGCACCGGTGGGAAACCATTGGGGTTCGGAAAACGCGCCAAGCGTCTCTGCACGCTGATTTGCATACGCGAAATGCTGAAGAGGAAGCGTTAGCTCGGGTGCTCCTATCTAAACACATGTAAAAGCGGAATTCGTTTTTCTCGTCAACCACTGCAACAAATTTGACGAGGTCTGCTGCATTTAAAAGAACTCTGTAACTCGGCGGTGAAAAACGATATCGCAATTCTGTGAATTGCGTATAACAGTAAATCTAAAGCGGGCAAAACTGATATGTTACACATGAATCTCAAGAAATTTAGTAATATGGAAATACAGATTTTGCCGAACCGTTGTAGAAATCGTAATGAATTCACGGAAGACATAAACTTACATATCGAATTTGTCCGCTATGAATGAACTAATGGATGCCGTTTACAGAACCGCGATATCTGTTCTTGATGCAGAGCCATTATTGTGCTTATATATTTATGTATATTATTTATGTATATTATTTTATGTATTTATGTATTATGTATATTATTATATTTATGTATATTTATATTATGTGCTTCTATATTTCTCGAACTTTCGATTTTTTGAAAATTCTTTTAACAGCATTCAGGCCCTAAATTGTATTTCTGCTACCAACAGTCACTGTCACTAGCATTTAGCATTCTCTCTCAAATGCAACAAATTTCATTAATATCGGCCCAGGGGTTACCTCAGAAAAGCATTTCGGTGTTTTACATGTATTTCAATAGGCCGCGTCGGAGTTGGGGCCGAGCTAAAGCTTCCTCTTAAGGACGTTATGCTACGCTTCTTGAAGCATACCTCTGTAAAGCTTCACAGGGAATTTCAGTATCCCTTATTTTTTTAAATATGTATTATACCTCAAGTTGGGCTATTATTCCCGTATTACATGAGAATTGTTATACTACATACATCTTATCTACTATGCTTTTCCTGGAACATAGCCAGACTGACGTACTGATGAGGTAATGACTTTTTGTGCGTAAACAAACAGGGACGAAGAATAGCAGCAACACAAGGACGAGCGCTTTATGACACGCGCGACACAAGCGCTCGTCCTTGTGTTGCTCCTATTCTTCGTCCGTGTTTGTTTGTGCACAAAAAGTTTTAAGATGAATCTGTTCCAACTAGGCCGACTCGCAGTTATGCTTGAGGTAATGGCGTTGGCCGGAAGGCAATTCATTAAAAATAAGTTATGTGAGCGGAATGAAAAAAATGTATATATATGTGCCCAATCGCACAGTCGCAGTCAAAAGGTTACATGGCCGCGGTTATGCGAACAAGTTTAATCTCAACGCAGCTGGGCTTGCAGCCAGTAAAACTTTGCAAAACGGTTGTTAATTCACAGCACATGCTCTAGATCAGAATACCATGTTGCGTGCCTGTAGGGTGCGGAAGTATTCCTTTTCAGGTGCCGCGGTTCGTAAGCTTTTGACGCCTACTGCATGCGTACCGAAGGCGCTATAGACTGGTCGATAAGGTGACGACAAGCGCCGAACTCTTGATGATGGAATATTCGAGCTTCACGACGCACGACGCAAATCTAGAGATAGAAGTTCAGCATGCCTTTTGTTTAGTAACACTGACGATGGATGAATAGTCAGGGTAAACAAATCTCACCGCGCGATTCTGGACAGACTGGAGGGTAAATACTCGAGGGTAAAAAACTCGACCATAGGCTCTACGGGGTGAACATTTTTAAGTTTTATGGAGTTTTTATAGTTCGCCCGGGGCGGAAAGCACAATTCTTGTCCTTGAGCTGTGTTATTCGAGGCGGCTGACATTACTAGCACGAGAAATCCAAACACGTTTGAACTAATTAACAAAAAAGAAACGCTAATTAGCTGTTTCATTAGTTACTTTTCGTCACATATTGCAATTTACGAATTCTCGCCGTTGACATTGCAAGACGTATCCGCTTGAAATGAATTTCCAGGATTACACCAGTTTGGAGATGATTTCCTGAAGTGTGGGGCAAAATATATGGGCGTGACAGTTACCTTCGTGCTTCAGTAATGAAAGGGCGTTTCTTCTAAATAAGTAAGTGGGAACAACAGCGCATTTTTTACGTCAAGTCTCATGGCCCATATCTCGCAAACTGCTGTCATTCTAGAAATTCGTTCCGAGTGGATACGCCTTGCAAACTCACCGGCTACAATTCGTAAATCGTCATATGTGTCGGAAAGAACTTAATTAGGAAGGTAATTACTGAGTAGTTAAATGCATGTTACGATTTCTTGTGCAAATAATGTCAGCCACGCTGAGTAAGTCAGTTTAAGGATAGAAATATGTCTGCAACAGGCAATTAAAAAAATAACATTCCGTAAAACTTAAAAGAGGGATCACTGCCAATATCGTTGAAGATTCCATACTAATTCCCCATTGCGCATTCCTATTGTAACTTTGGCCTCTCTTCCGCCTACAATTTTTGTAGCAATTAGAAGAGCTAGGCGGCTTTTTCTTGCGATATAGCCTTGGTCATGGCTGATGTGATCAGTAATGCTGTATGTACGAGCAGGCTGACCGGGATTAATACACGAAGTACGCCAAGGTAGTACATAGGTGAAGTCACGGTGGCAACTACAGAGCTCCTTATTGTATACATTAAAGTGTTCCGAGAGTGCCTCCTATAAAAAATATGTTCTAAGTTGTATAATATCAGGACTTGTATCCTTCTGTTAAGCTATTGCAAAAAAAATTCGCTAACAGTTACGATACTCCCCAATGCGAAATTTGAACGCAGCTGTATACGTGTTTTCATTTCGCGATACAGTGGCTGGGGCAGGCAATCTGTCTCGTGCGGCACGCTGCAAACGTAGCGAAGTGTGGCGCGACTGTCCCGCTAATCGTGACGCGTCGGCGCGATTCATCGCAGCCACCGCAGACAGACCCTCCGCTCATGCAGCGCTTTGTTTCCATACAGACGACGCGCGCTACTCTGGCGCCATCTCGTAGCCATCGTCGCCGCCAAACCCGTCGTGTGCGGAGCTACGTTTTTCTACTCACGCTCTCTCTGCTACAACCATCCTTCATCCGCGTTCGCGTTTTCATCCTTTTCCCGTGCAATCATTCGCACGGTTACGAAGGCGCCGAGGGAAGACGCCGACGCTCCCCGCAGGAACGGGCACCTAAGAGCTGTGCTCTAAAAACACTGTGTTGAAGTGCTGTGGTGCGTTAAATCACAGGGTTGTCATGACATCCAAAAGAAAGTGACTGTATAGGTCAATCTTTCTTGGACATAGACGATTTCGCCTGTATACCACCGCCTGACCTTTGCATTTCTAAACCTGCCCCGATGCCGTTAGTTGTGTCAGGGAGTAAAAATTAATACCGTTTATAAAGAAAGCACCACACGTCACAGCTTCGCGACAATGACCAGTACGTTGGCGCGAGTCGTCATCTGTGACAAAGATAAGAGTGGCAGCCCGTCATGGAAAATTAACTTGTCAATCCCCGCTTTTTTCTCAACGACGGGAGTAACTCGTAGAAAGGCAATCCCAACGTCGCCATGATGCTTGCGACCTTTCGGGCGGCCGGACGAGCGCGTTCTTTGTGTATATTTCTGGCGCGTAACTTCGAAAGGCATGAACCCTCACACAGCGAAAGGTTTCCGCGATAACTTCGGTGGCCGCACAGGAAGCGCCGACTGTCAGTCCGCTTTTAGAACACAAGCTCTGAAATGTGAAATATATTTAAAAGAAAAGGGCTCCTCTACGATACCCATGGCGAGAAGTTGATCCACTAATTGTTCCTTATTGTCCCGATTGTCAAGTTGTATCTTGATGATATTTCAGCCGCACATTAAGATTACTTAGAGAAGAACAGGACCTCTGTGAGACACCTTGTAGCGTAGCGCTTTGAAAGTTTCTGGTTCACACGGTAGTAGCATGTAGTGAATTATTTAATATGACCGTTATAGAATTCCAGAAGTAAGCATTTTTAGCCAACCAGACGCTCTTCTGATTAACATCCCTGCTTCTCTTTTTCTTTGCTCTTCTGTCTTCCCAAATTGTTCTACAAACGTGTTCTACCAACAAATACATTATTATAAATTGAAATTGAGGATAAGCTTTATGTCGTCGGCTCCTATCTAAATACATGGGAAATCGGAAATCCTTTTTCTGGGCAACCACGGCACCGAATTTGATTAGGTATGTTGAACTTGAAAGGAAAAATTGAAGTGCAGTGATTTCAGAAAGCGATCTTCTTTTATTTGCGCTGTCACCTTTTTTGTTACAAAAAGTATTAAAAATTTTCAAATTTCAAGACACAAGACTTGAAGGATAAATATCTGAACCTCAGCAACCAAAAACGATATTGAACGGTATTGCAATTCTGTAGAATGCATTTAATATTTAATTTAAAACGAACAAATATGATATATTCCACGCCGCCGTGAAAGATACCACTAACGTGTGGATATGATATTTGCGCAACCTTTCAAACACTGTAAGAAATTCACATAAGCCGTAAATTCATGCATCAATTTTGTCCTTTTAGATGCTTCAATGGACGCAGTGTATAGAAATGCGACATACATTTTTTTATGCTGAGTTACGGATTTGTAAACTCCGTACTTCTGTTCTTTGTTTAGGTTTGCCGATTTTCGGCAGTTCTTGTAAAAAATGCCAGATCAAAGTTTTGTTTGCTGTAATCACTGCGATTTAACTTTCTCCGTCTTAAATGCAACAATTCTCATTCAAATCGGTTGAGTGGTTTTTCTCATAAAACATTTAAGCGTTTTACATGTATTTGAGCAGCTGGTATCGGAGATATAGGCCCGAGCTAAAGCTTGCTCATGATGCATCACACCGGTTCTATTGGAAATCCACTAAACGAAACACTGACTGTACGCAAGCCCGTGACCACAGTGGTGCACAAAAATTTAAAAAAGAACCGCTCAAGAAAAAAAAAGTATTGAACGGAAGCTTCGCGGGAGCCGTCATCTCGGCCAGACATCTTGACCGGAATGCCGGCGAGCTGTCTGGCCAGGTGTCTAGCAAAATTTTCGATTCATTGCCAGTAGAGCAAATAGCTGACCGTCTCCCAGATGGTGCTGATACATAAACGCACTTGTTTCCAAGTGTCGAAGTGAAGCAACATTCTCAGTGTGTGCTTATCTTTATTGTGTTTTCTTTAGTTGTGCGTCATGGCGTAAGTCATTGCGTACGTCATGATGCGAATATGGAATTCTTTAAAGTCGATACGCCACGTGGTGGCGAAAAGAGGAAAATGAACGAGACGTCCCTAATTCCTTGGTATGTAGTATATTGGCTTCTGACTGAATTCTGTCTTACTTACCTTCTTGAGACCCAAGAAAAGCTTCTAATCATCATCGTCTGCCTACTGCAGGAGGAAGGCCTATCCCAGTGATCTCCAATTACCATTGTGTTGGGCCAGCTGACCCCATATTATTCCACCAAATTCTCTCATTTCATCACGTCTTCAGACCGCGACAACGCCTTTCAACGTAAACCTATAACGTAGCACCCGCTATCCGCCCAACGTGTCACATGGCCAGCCAAGCTCCATTTTTTTCCGTTTAATGTCAGCTTCCCCCATGACACTTGCAATTAATACTTTTTGTAGGCAGTTCTTATTATCTATCTGTCTCTCACGAATAAAAAAAAAGCAAAAAGAAAGAACAAGACCAAACGAAAAAGATTGTTTGATCATATGGTGCAAGTGCCCGTGCACAGCCATATCTCCATGCACATAGACAAAGTTGCCGTCTCTAAGGTTAACTTCTTCAAGCTACAAAAAGTTTAAAAAGCTGTTTTGGGTCACCTAAACACAAGGATAGAGATAACTGCATTGCTGTTCGTTGCGTTGATTCTCCATCCTGGTTAGTAGCGCATTGTCGTGGCATTGTAAAGGTACTTCACAGGCATTCTTCGTCGTCAATGATGACATAATGCTTTCACACAAGTTAGCATCCATTTTCCGAAATATTGGCGCCAACAGTAAGGCAATTAAGTTATTCGTATATGATGCTGCATGTATTCGGCTTCAAGTTAGATCTACGTTATTTTTTTCAGTTATCACTGCTGATTAAGATTTGAAAACGATAAACACTGATGCCTACAGGGATGTACATGGGGCCTTTGGAAGTTACAGAACCTTCTGGCTGCTTTCGATGAGCTCGAGATTCGCATTTGCCCTCACTAAGGTCGCCACCTCCAGTCTCTCTTTCGCACTGCCTTACACTTATCGCTCCCCAAACACTGTTTTCGATACACACGCTTGATCATGTCACCACCTCACGCTGGATCCCCTGGTCATCGCCGGCATACCATGTTAACAACGCTTACACTCCCACAACGCCCTGATGGTACATCATCCGGAATAGTATAGCCCAGTGAGTGCCTATCTTAAAATAGGAAAATGGGCTGGGTTATGCCCCGAAGCTATCGCAGTAACCGCTAAACTATCACAGGATACAAAAGATCTGATTAAGAAACGCCAATGTGTGAAAGCCTCTAACGCTACAGCTAGAATAAAACTGGCAGAATTTTCCAAGTTAATCAACAAGCAGCTGACATAAGGAAGTATAGTATGGATAGAATTGAGCATGCTCTCAGGAACGGGGGAACCCTAAAAGCAGTGAAGAAAAAACTGGGAATAGGCAAGAATCAAATGTATGCGTTAAGGGACAAAGCTGGCAATACCATTACTAATATGGATGAGATAGTTCAAGTCGCTGAGGAGTTCTGTAGAGATTTATGCAGTACCAGTGGAACCCACGACGATAATGGAAGGGAGAATAGTCTAGAGGAATTTGACAAGTAACGCCGGAAGAAGTAAAGAACGCCTAGGGAGCTATGCAAAGGGGGAAGGCAGCTGGGGAGGATCAGGTAACAGCAGATTTGTTGAAGGATGGTGGGCAGATTGTTCTAGAAAAACTGGCCGCCCTGTATACGCAATGCCTCATGACCTCGGGCGTACCGGAATCTTGGAAGAACGCTAACATAACCTTAATCCATAAGAAAGGGGACACCAAAGATTTGAAAAATTATAGACCGATCAGCTTACTGTCCGTTGCCTACAAGGTATTTACTAAGGTAATCGCAAATAGAATCAGGAATACCTTAGACTTCTGTCAACCAAAGGATCAAGCAGGACTTTGTAAAGGCTACTAAACAATAGACCATATTCACACTATCAGTCAGGTGACAGAGAAATGTGCGGAATATAACCAACCCTTATATATAGCTTTCATTGATTACAAGAAAGCGTTTGATTCAGTCGAAACCTCAGCAGTCATGGAGGCATTGCGGAATCAGGGTGTAGACAAGCCGTATGTAAAAATACTGAAAGATATCTACAGCAGCTCCACAGCCACTGTAGTCCTCCATAAAGAAAGCAACAAAATCCCAATAAAGAAAAGCGTCAGGCAGGGAGATGCGATCTTTCCAATGCTATTCACAGCGTGTTTGCAGGAGGTATTCAGAGACCTGGATTGGGAAGAATTGGGGATAAGAGTTAATGGAGAATACCTTAGTAACTTGCGATTCGCTGATGATATTGCCTTGCTTAGTAACTCAGGGGACCAATTGCAATGCATGCTCACTGACCTGGAGAGGCAAAGCAGAAGGGTGGGTCTAAAATTTAATCTGCAGAAAGCTAAAGTAATGTTTAACGGTATCGGAAGAGAACAGCAGTTTACGATAGGTAGCGAGGCACTGGAAGTGGTAAGAGAATACATCTATATACTTGGAGCAGGTAGTGACCACGGATCCGGATCATGAGACGGAAATAATCAGAAGAATAAGAATGGGCTGGGGTGCGTTTGGCAGGCATTCTCAGATCATGAACAGCAGGTTGCCATTATCCCTAAAATGAAAAGTGCATAACTGCTGTGTCTTACCAGTACTCACCTACGGTGCAGAAACCTGGAGGCTCGCGAAAATGGTTCTACTTAAACTGAGGATGACGCAAGAGCTATGGAAACAAGAATGATGGGTGTAACGTTGAGGGATAAGAAGAGAGCACATTTGGTGAGGGAACAAACGCGAGTTAATGACATCTTAGTTGAAATAAAAAAAAGATATGGGCATGGGCAGGGCATGTAATGAGGAGGGAAAATAACAGGTGGTCATTAAGGGTTACGGACTCGATTCCAAGATAATGGAAGCGTAGCAGGGGCGGCAAAATGTTAGGTGGATGGAAGAGATTAAGAAGTCTACAAGGACAAATGGCCCTATTTAGCACAGGACTGGGGGAGTTGGAGAAGTATGAGAGAGGCCTTTGCCCTGTAGTGGGCGTAGCCAGGCTGATGATGATGCCCCGAACAAATAACCACGCTTGGTTTTTCAGCGAATAGCTGTCTAAGGAGGTGAGTACCAGCAGGGAGCGTTTCAACTGGCTCCTGTTTGCACACGACATTGCCCTCTTCAGGAGCGCTGAAGATGTGACACATATGCAGCAATCGACCAATCAATTTTTTCGTTCTTTACTGATAAAGCGCTTCGTGGCGCATTGTTATTGGAATCGCAAGGATATACAGTTGATTTCAGCGGATATCAATGCTGTTTGAGCAGAATTTTTGCGAGACACAATGGCACGACCTACTGTATAAGCACAATGGCAACGCTATTCTGGGGCGCTATACCGTAAAACTATTCCAAACTTTTCTATTCTAATTCTGCAGTCAGCCCTCCGCGATTAGTCGAAAACTTTTTTGGACCACCCCTACTTCACCTGTCTGTCACCCGACGTCACGAAAACCACAATACCTCCCCATCTGATATGACGTGTACACACTGATTATGCATGATTTGACAGAAAAAAGAAAAATAGTTATTTCTGATTCGAGGCCTTTTCGCCGTTAGCCCCGGCTATTGGTCAAAAGTTTTCGGGCTGCACCCACTTCACCTGCCTGTCACGCGACGTCACAAAACCGCGAAAACTCAACGCGTCAAAGTGACGTGTACACCGTGTAAAAAAGAAAAGAGGAGAAAAAGAAAGAAAAAGAAGGAAAGAAAAAAAGAAAAAAAAAAGGGAGGAAAAAGGAAAAAAGAAGAAAAAAAAAAAGGAAAAGAAAAAGAAAAGAAAAAAAAGGAAAGAGAAAGAAAAGGAAGAAAAAAAAAGAGGGAAAAGAAAAAAGAAAGAAGAAGGAAAAAAGAAAGGAAAAAGAGGGGAAAAGGAAAAGAAAAGAAGAAAAAAAAGAAAAAAAAAGAAAAAAAAAAAAAAAAAAAGAAGAAAAAAAAAAAAGAAAATAAAGGGAAATACGCAAGTTTGACGTCAGGAGATTGGAATAAAAACATATTGGAATAGTTTTACGTTTTGGGGCCCCTGCACAACTGCCTACATCGCACGGAGAATCGCAAAACGTGGGCTTTTCCGCATAATTATCCTTGTTGCAGAGAAGCCCGCTTTGACGGGATGAGATTTCAGAGACTCTTGCTCGCTATAGCCGCCGAGGCTAGACCCGCCCTCTCCCTCCTCGTCTTCGTTCCACCTTCGCGCCTAGCGCTCGCTTTTTTCAAGCCCAACGCCGTAGACGACAGCCTACAGCGACACCTGAGAGCCGCTGCGGGCCACGCTGTAGCGTTTGCGGAGGAAGACCTGCGAAATTTGCTCTGAGCCGAAGCAGACTTCGCTGTCCCGTCTTGTGCGTCGTAAATATCTCAGGTACACCAAGTTCCTCAAGCAACAGATTGCAATGATAAATGCATTTGCCGCAATACTGGTAACTTGGCGCAAAGGGCACGCGGTAGGATGAATACCCCGAACACGCTGCGTCAGGTGTTTCATTATTCGCAAAGACTAAGTCCTGTTCTTCGCTCTCGCAGGCTGTATATGAGAACTGATGCGCGATCGCTTGACGGTACGATGTAACTGAATCAGTTTCAATGCCGACATATACATAGGTTACTGCCAGAGAACATTTGTTTGGCTGGGACACGATAGAGTTTCGCACATCGCTCTCTTCCCTGTGCACGAGGCGGCGTTCAACTAAAGAGAGCTTGTCTGCTGCACTTGCAACACAGCGTAAGGAGCTGTCGTCTCGCAATATAAACTGGTCCCCCTCCCCCGCTCCCCCGCATATATATATATATATATATATATATATATATATATATATATATATATATATATATATATATATATATATATCAGTGGCGTAGCCAGAAATATCGTTCGGTGGGGGGGGGGGGGGGGGGGGCTGACGTTGGAGCTTGGTCTCCTCACAGAATTTGTCGAGGGATCAAATACATGAATAATAACTGCATTGCAATTGCCAAAGATGCTGCAAACAAATTCTTGAACGCTACGCACTATCAAGACAAGTAAAATATGTATTTTTTCATAAAACAGTATGTTCTTATGTCCTAATAATTGTGCCAAAAATAAGTGATATCAATGCTTCCATGTTGTTTGTCTATTTATTAAGAAAGAAAATATCGCACGAACTTTAGAACTATATTAGTGCGAAACCAGCAAAGCAGTGCATGCCGCTGATATGATAAATGTAAAGGCCGTGAAATGAACGAGTTGAGGACAAATATCTTAATGATACTTTGTCATTCGAAAGCCTTGTTTACATTTTTGTACATATGCAACGGCCAGGGAAGAATCTCAGTGATGCTGTCCTTTATTCCAATGTACTGAGCAGAAGCAGCTGTCACCGGTTGCGTATTGTAATTGCACTGAAATCGTAGTCGCAACAGAGATCACATATAAAAAGCAGCAGTTCTGCAAAATATACATTAGAAATTTGAAGTACAATGGAATACACAAATGCCAAGATAAAGATTATGTAAAGGCAAAAAAAGTGTCTCTGGAAACAAAATTCACTGCATGTATCCACAAAACCTCGCAACAAGATATTTAAGTATACGTATAAGTAACCAATAAATCTACGTATCTAAGCAAAAGTTACTTTATACCAGGTGTTTCAGCTAATTTTAGCCAGAGTTTAAAAATATGCCGATACACTCTAAGACGACGCGCCCCAGTGCATTTTGCGCACTTTTGTACGTAGTGTGTCGCGCTATATTTTGTATTTTGCCTAATTAGATTTTTAGTCAAGATTAATAAACCAACTTCTGAAGTAACGAAGTTAGGAAAAGAATTCCATTTAGAAAATTGCAGAGCGGTTTGCAAAGCGTCCGAATAAACAGTTTCTGTCTTTCTAAATATGTATTAGGTATTAGTGTATTTCATGCCCGCGACATGCCGTTTGCGCGTCGTGATTGCACTGCTCCCCAACGTTCATCGCACAAACAGCCAGAGGCGCGCTACCACTTAAAAGGCGACAGGACAACCACGTACGCGTCGGCTGTGTCGTTTGCGCCAGCGATCTGCTCCCCTCGCAAAAGTTCGTTATAGCGATAAGCAGACGCAGCGGTGGTCGCTTGTGCTGCCGAAAGCAACAGGTCCATAATTTCGCGATAGCTGTAAGCAAATTGAACATCCCTAAATAAAAAAAAAATGTTTTCAGAAGGCTGAAAATGGTGGAATAAGAGTATCATTAATGACCAGACGCAGTCTTTCACTGAATTTACGTTTATTTTTCATGCGCTTTCACAACAAGCGCTTGAAGAGGTCACCTTCTGCAGCGATACAACCCTGGGACCTTCTGAGAACGCTTGCTGTCGCTGCCTTGAGCACCGTCGGTGGAATTCTGTGGCAGACTTCAATTATCTTCTCCTGTAAGAGTTCTGGAGTCATCGTTTCCGCCTTGTATACGTGATCCTTAATATAGCCCCAGAAGAAAAAGTCAAGAGGGTTGAGGTCGGATGACATTGCCGGCCACAGCACAGGCCCGTTTCTCCCTATCCATTGCCCTGGGAAGGTAGCATCAAGGCTTGCTCGTGCTTGACTGCAGCTGTGAGCTGGGTCCCCGTCGTGCTGACACCACATTGCATCAAGCTGGGCTAGTGGCATGTTCCAGCAGAAGTCTTCAACCTGCCCTTTGAGGAACTGACACACCTCTTACCGGTCAGAGTGTTGTTAGAAACACTGGGCCAATACTGTGCTGTCATATATTCCGCATCAAACGTTAAAAGACCACTGATATTGGTGGCGGGATATTCCTAGAAAGTGGGGATTTCACTCACTTCTATAGTGTGCGTTGGGGATATTTACTTGGCAATTTCAGGAAACGTTCAGCTCGTCAGTCCGGATACCTTGGTGAGAAAGTCAGAATCCTGCTCCTCCTGAATCAAAATCCAATTCGCAAAGTCGAGTCTCTTTTGAAGATCCCTTGACTGCAGGCATTGATGCAACTGCAGGTGATAAGGGTGCAGTCCAGCTGTTTTCAAAATCATCCAGGCAGTTGAGTTGGACAGACCGAGCTATGCGCTCACGCTGCGCGTGCTAGCGTGTGGATTAGCTGCCATGAAACACAAAACATTGGAGCGAACCTCATTATTTATGACTCAAGCTCTCTGCCTCTTTCTTGTGAATCTCACGCGTGTCCCGTGACAATTGCCCCTTCCCACGCTTGTTGAGCTTCACCGCAATAATTTGCGCGCGCTTCACCGCGTAATACTGCTGTATTGAGGCGAAGCTGACTTTCAGCAACCAGCATTATGCAACGCGTCGAGCTTTCCGAGCTTCGAAGCCAATCGCGAGGACCACAAAGGCGGAGTCAGTGTCATTGCTGATAGCGGCGAATTCTTTCAATGAAAAACATGGCACAGAACGGCAAGAAGCTTAAGAGCAAACGCAGAAGCAGCTAGGCCTAGCGTTGCTGCGGTGGTGGCTACGGCTGCCAGCGGTTCTGCGTGCGAGAGCGTTCGAGGAGCTACGAGGTAATCAAAACGGTGGCGGTGGTTTTATTAATGCCGTTTCGGACCTGCCATAACGGCAAAAAGTCCGGAAAATCGGATGGCGAAGGGTTCTTGCATCCGAAATTTCAGACGTTATTATACATAGGCTCTATGGGGTACGTGGTGGTGCCGCGAAACCGTCGGAATTATCGGGAGTCCGGAGAGTCGGTAGTTGACTAAACACTGGCAACTCCTCGTACCCGAGCCAGCTTTACCGCGACTTTCTTTCTCTTTCAATAAAATTACAGCTAATTTTCCCTGATAGAAGCACAAATTCCCCAAGTCCTCCCCGAGTTTTTCCAGGCTATTGAAAATCCCTGAGAATTCCCGGTTTTCCCGGTTGGTAGACACCCTGTTGTGCCTTCCTAGCTGCCATTTTTCCTATCACAATAATCCCCCCCCTCCACCAACCTCTCTGATAACAGTCAATGAGGCAGTCATAACCAGCAATAAGGTCTTGTCATCTATATGATGCGAGCACTATCTTCTATTCTCTTGTGGGATTGGGGGTGGGGTGGGAGGATTTATGCCCAGAATCGTGCCAGTAAAAGGCGGATTGTGTTTTCTGGCACTAATTATGTATATTTGTTGCAGTGTTAGTACTTGCTAACCACTAAACATTTTGAGACAATCACATTTCTTTCCTGCTTGACATGTTTTTCTAATAATTTTATTTGCCTCATCTCCCAAAGGCAAGATCAGTCATGTGAGTTTCCATACATAGCATGTTCCAAATGCACCAACACTAATGAATAAAAGACACTAATTACAGAAAAGAATAAAGCAACATATAAAGTTAAACAAACAAAAGTGAGCTTTGGTTAGAGTTGCCTCACTTCACTCTTTCAGAGACTCTGCACAAAATGTGTGTTGGTAGCCTTATCAAGGCACTGCACATATGTATACAATAAAGGCTCAACACACAACCTAAAAGACAAGTGGCTTCACGTAATACTGCAGCAATGTACAGGAAGAGCGCGCCTTTATTGACAGCTGCTGATGACGTGTTCACATGAAAGCAAGCAAAAGGAACCAGGAGGTAAAGGGAGTGTAAGGCAACCCATAAAGAAGGCAGGAATGATGACATCAGGTGACTTGATGGCAAGAGACGCACTCAAGGAGGAATGACGACAGACAGCGAGGGAACAGCCAGGCACCGGTGGCAGTGTGGGGACAGAAACAGGTATCAATGATTTTTAACTCTTGAGCAGACTCTTGGGAGGCTGTGACACAGCAGAATTTTATGGGCTCTTGCTTTTGCGCTCACGATTTCCTTCAGCCGAGCTGTTCTTTGGCTTCTTGCTCGATCGTTGGCTGCTTCGGTCAGGCGATGGGCCCTTGCGGCGGCCGGCTTCTAGGTCGTCTGCAGGCTTCTGGTTAGCTCTGTGCTTTTGCACGGCATCCAAGACTTGCACTGCTCGCGCAGTGCCAAGTTCCGCCGCAGAGCTGACGGCGCGGACTGCTGTTGCAGTGCCAATACCAGCAGCGGAACGCGCTGCCTGTGCTGCTTCTGTGGCTCTGATGGATGCAACGGAGTGGGCAGACCGGGCGACTTGAGCCAGTGCCCTCTCAGCTCCAGCCTTTGCAGATGTTGCAGCTCCGGCAACACCAATGGCTGCTGCAGATGTAGCAGTCTTCGCTGCTTGCACCGCACCTGCACTGAAGCTCGCTGCCGACCATACTGCCGTCACCGCTCGTGCCACGCCGTTGCTCGCTGCAGACCGCAAACCTTCCACCACCATTGCCGCTTGCGACAACCCTTGGCTCGCTGTAGATCGTGCTTCCGTCACCACCATCGCTGCTCGTGCAGCACCAAGGTTTGCCGCTGACCGCACGGCCTGGGCACCGGCGCCTACGGTGGAAGCTGCCGATGTGGCCGCCTCCCTCGCAGCTGTCGCCCCCCTTGATGCGCTGTCAGCTGCAGCGTCACGCACCTGCCGTGCTGCGCCGGCGGCTGCGTCCCGTGCTCGAGAGACCCCCGCGGCCGCCTTGGACACAACTGAGTGGAGTAGGGTGGCGACGTGCCCTAGTGCGGACAGCAGCCACCACGGGGCCCGGAACAAAAGCTCACACAATCGACCCGCCCTTGTCTCCTGAAAGGCGATCCATTAACTGAAACAAAAGGGGGAGGGGGCAGAGAACGACGTTAAGTGTACTAGAATACATACGCTGTGCGCTCCACATTAAAACGACACGGGATGTTTCTGCAAAGTTCCTGCAGGAACAATGCACATGCAACCTGTCAGAAGTGTAGGCAGTGAACCAATTTGCATGAAAATCATATCCACAGGCACAATATAAAGAAACTGGTCAACAGAAGACCCTCCCCTCTTTGAAAGCCCTAGCGACACACATACCAGTCTTCCAGCCGCAGGCTGTACCTTATGGTTAACACACACAAGAAGCACAGATCGCATAATGCGTCATTCTGTATTGATATCTTTCAGCATAACCAGATGTGATAAGTGGGGCAGAATTCTCATTACTAGCAAAAGGCTTAAACGTATGGCTGTCACCCAGTTAAAAATCGGTGCATTGACTGAATCAACTCGGAAGCTTCTATCTAAACAGATGGGAATGACGAAATGTCTTTTTTTCTTGGCAACCTCTGCATGAATTTTGATGCAATCTGCTGCATTTAAAAGAAAATGTTTAACTCTAGTGACTGTAGAAAGCAGATGTTTTGTTTAGGTCATCAATGTATTAAAAGGTATTATTGAACACAACAAAATTTCAACAGGCTCAAGTATCAAGTTTACAATTCTGTAACTCAGCAACAACAGACTATCGCAATTATAAAAACTGAATCTTATAATATATCCAAGGTGGACAAAATTGACGCATTAAACACAGCTCTGAAATATACCACCAGTTCGAGAGCAGGACTTTTGCAATACCCTCATAAACATCTCAACAAAATCACACAATTTGTAAATTCATATATCATATTTGTCTGCTTGTGATGCTCTAACCAATGGAATTTCGAGAAATGCGATATCATTTTGATGCAGTGTTCTGAATGTGTAAACTCCGAGATTCTATTTTTTCTTAAGGTAACCAATTCTCAGCAATTCTTGTAAAAAAATTTCAGGCCCTAAATTTAAATTCTTCTTATCAGTCACTAGAATAGCTGTCAGTTTGGCATGCTGGTAAGTGTTCATGATGGAAAAGTGTGGTGAAAATGGTCACTTAGGAAGAACACAGGACAAAGCGCCACCAACAACAGGAAAAGTTATTTAGGAAATGAGTGCTTATATACAAAATGAATGTATGTCACCACAAAGCCACTATTGTTGAAACCAAAATGCAACAGGAGATATCAAGACACAAGTGCCTTCAATAACAACCAAAGCACGAGTACAACCCCCTTTTTAAATCTAAGACACAAAGGCTTCTGTCATTTTTTATCTAAAAAAGCAACTTTAGAGTTCGAAAGCAGAGTGAATGGCTGGCTGACACAGCCATCACCCTCCTTCTTAATGCAATAAGCTTAATGCAATTGTGCCCCCAAATTTAGATTTGCACGTGCATTCACCACAGTGCACTGCTAAATGTGAGTACGGTGCCCCTTTCAGAGAACTTCGATGTTCAGGCATCAGCCTGTCTGGCCGACGTATTCGTTTCCACATTTGAAAGGAATACTGTATACAACATCTTTTTTGCACTGAACAGATTTTTGGCCATGTTTGATGTCATAGCCACCCTTGGTTGCACTGTTTTCTTTCGTTATGAACCTTTGTACTGCTGGGAATGCAATGATGTGTTTTCCTCCAGTATGCTGAAACCACTGGTAGCCAAGAAGCTTTGGCCCGTGATTAAGCTCCTGGCAAATAGTGACTCTCGTATTGCGGTTTCGGATAAGGAGGATTATTTTGTACTTTTGCTGGAAAAGGTGTTCCTAGAAAAAGCCAAAGCTACCATTAAGAATAATTTTTGGGAAGTTGAGAAGGCTACTGCTGTAAAACGACAGGCTGTTAAATTATTGGCTGATTTAAGCTTGTGCCGTTTATCTTCCTAAGTGAAGAACGAGAAGGGCCTTGTGTTACAGGCATTCTCTATCGTGAAAACCCATAAGCCGGAAATGCCGTTCAGAACTATTGTCTCGGAAAGGGGGTCATGGCCTCACTCGGTCTCTGGTTTTCTGCAGAAAAATTTGGATTTGCTTAACTTTTTTGATCCGTTTACAGTTCCAAATTCCACGGAAGTCGTAAACTATCCCAGAACCAATGATGTAAGAATTTGCAATGCTTTCGGTATTGATGTCACTTACCTTTACTATTCCATTCCTCAGGCTCCCTTACAAAGTGTCAAAGAGTACATCACAGACAACCATGACAAAGTTGCTTTTCGTAATGCTAGTGGGGTGTCTGTTGAAGGATTTCTGAAGTTGCTAGCACTGTATCTCAGTTCCACATTGGTAGGGTGGGAAGAGGGAGCGTACGTCCAGAAAGACGGAATATGTATTGGGTCTCATGTTGCCCAAGTCCTTTGCAATATATCTTTAAGCAAAGTGGGTAGAGCTATTGAAAAAGAATTACATGGCACGGATCTAAAGCTGTTCAGGTTTGTGGAGGATTAGCTCATTTTGGTGAAAGATAATCCTGGTAGTAGCATGCTTGTGAATGCATTGAAGACCTTTACGGAAATCTGGCCTTGAGTTTACCGTTGATCTACCAAAGGAACGTCAAATCCAGTATTTAGATCTGCCAATTAAGTTTTGGCCCAATAAACCATGCTGGATGTACCACCCTAGATCGGTGAAACCTTTGTTGAGCTATGAATAAGCGCATTCAAAGTTAGTAAAAAACGGCACAGGGACATCGTGCATAAAATCGGCCCTGAGGAAATCTTGTGAACATATGGTGGAACAAAGCATTTCAGCCCAGACAGAGCACTGACAAGTGGCAGAGCCCTTTGTGTCTTAGATTTAAAAAGGGGTCGCACATATGCTATGGTTGTGATTGAAGGCACTCGTGTCTTGATATGTCGCGCTGCATTTTGGTTTTCAATGACAGTGGCGTCGCGGTGATGTACATTCATTCTGTATATAACAACTCCTTTCCTAAATAAAATTTCCCGTTGTTGGTACCGCTTTATCTTGCGCTCTTCCGAAGTTACCACTTTCGCAGTGCTTTTCCATCATGAACAGCCACTAAAACTTAACATCCTCCCTCAAATGCAACAACTTTCATTCAAATTGGTGGGTGTCTAACAAAAGCATTTCTCTGTTTTACACGTACTTGGGAAGAGAAATCAGAGTTGACCTGAAATGAAGCTTCCTTTTAAGAGCTAGAAGGTTGGATGGAAGGATGGAGAAAAGTAGTATGCATACTTACAAAATATGAATGCCCTTCTTAAACCTCCCAATAGCTAAACCAACTCATAAAATTAATTTACCTTTTTTCCAGGCAATCAGAACTGTAATGATGTGCATATTGTTCATATTGGGTATCTGCATCACACAATATTGTTGTGTTTGTGGCTGCACACAAGCAGCTTCTGTAGATCTTAGAAAAACTAAGCCCAGAGGAACTCGGACACCAAAGGACAGTAATAATTGAATTGAGACCTGCTGATCTTAGCATATTCAAAACTCAAGTTTCGATAATGAAGCAAAAAAAAGATTTGTTAGCTTACTACTGAACAAAATGAGGGAAAACTTTTTCTTTTCTGAATTTTGTGCTTCAACTTCTGAGCTGGCAAGTCAATTGAAAGTTTTGGCGTAGTGTTACCATCTTACCTTTACTATTACTAACTGCCACGACTGTGCATGCGCACAGTTTATTGGGATCGGTTAACATGGCTGTCTTAACAACAGCACAGTGCCCAGGCAGCATGCTTTGATGCTAGTTTACCCGTCTTACTTGCTCTCTGTCGTGACAGCAAGAAATAAGTAGTAAAACCAGCCATCGCTTAGCCTAATCTCAGGCTGAGGATTAATCAGATCAGTTATTTGTTTTGACACTGCTAGGCTGAGAGAAACGGCACCGAGGTGGTTTTGACCACGAGAAGAGTTTGAACACGAAGATAGCACCACAGCATTGCACAGTATTGATCAACGCTAACTAATGTGGTGCCATCTGCAAAGGGGAAACTGAAAGGGAAATTATTTCTCTAGGCCTAGCAATGCCAGAATCAAAAATGTATCTTAAAAATGACAAGATATTGCGAATACTTCTGTGTTCAGTGTGACATCAGACTAGGCGATGGCTGATTTTACCGATTATATTTTATGCTGTCATGACAGAAAATAAGTAGCAAAGGCAAATCAATGCCAACAGCAATAAGACGGCGACTTGGGCAAGTTGGTTGACGTTCATGTTTGAAATTTGATTGAAGCGCACATAAGGCGGGGACACAAATAGGGAGGTAGACAGGACGGCGCTTGGCCTGGATATCAAGCGTCATTCTGTCTACCTCCCTATTTGGGTCTCCATCTTATCTGCCCTTCAATCAAATTTCAAACATCAATGCCAACAGGTCTGGGCGGCATTGCCATGTTATTATGTAATCATGGTAATACACAGGAGCCGTCCTGGCAGACTTGCTGGAACCCCATATACTACGTGCATTTGTGGCAGCTGGTAACAGTAATCGTAAGACCATAATGCTATGCTAGAACACAATAGTGCATTGCCATGGATCTCAAAGCCCTATTGCTATCTCACATTCTGGCTATTTGATCAAAGGAGAAGCTTTCACAATTTCCTTGGCTGAATCTCTGGTTCCTTTAGAATGCAACCTAGTCCTTTCAGAGTAGACACAGCCAAAATCCATGACATCACGGAAAGTTGGCTTGGGAACTTCAGGGGGCATTGCCACGTACCTTGCCTTTGTATCGTTTTTGACCAACTAAGACTCCTTTCGTGGTAAGTGCAACTGTGAATTGTAGCGTACACCGGGACATGGACAAGCACTGACTAGGCAGCGCTTGTCCTGTTGTGTGCTGTAATTCACAGTAACAGGGAACACCAATTAGCCCAGTCTCAAACCTTGTCTCGTGGCAAGAGCATCCATTTTGCTGTTGTACGAGCATAAGCCTAGTTTACAACATACACACAATGTTAATAGTCTTGTGTTCCATTAGGGAGCAGTCTGCTGCAGAAAAGTGCAGCAAACCTGGTCATTTCCGCAATTTCAACCATGCAGCTGTCGTTTTCAACACTTAATAAGTCAAGGCCTAAAATAATAAGCAAAAGGCTGGTGCAGAAAGTGGGCTGAAACACACTCGCCAGCTTTATGATGTGAACGTAGGCTTTGTTCATTTGTCGAGGGAGCTATAAATCACATGTGCAAGCATGTGAAGCAACATTTGCCACAGGGCATATTTCGCAGGTTTTGTTCAAAGCCCCGCAAAAAAGAACCCCACATCACAGTCACGAGAACAACCCAGTCCTGAGAACTGCTTCATTTGGTGTTTCTGAGCGCACTCTCCACAGATTTTTCAAGCTTATGCCCTATAAAGAATATTTAAATAGTTGCATAGCTGAACTTAGCTAGCTAACTTGTGCATCAAGAAGTATACTGAGTAAATATGATGGTCTCAAATGCTCAAAATGCTTTGGTCCTTTAAAAGCCTTAGTTCAATTTATGTGAAAGACATGGTATACATACATACAGTGTACGGACATACAGATTACATAGCATGTTACAGACAAAGACAGCAGAAAGAAGCAAACGGTATACACATGGCACTTCCGGAAATCATTAGTTTTCTGCTGTCCTCCTTGTTCGTAACACAGCGTGTAATCTGCACTAATGGCACACCAACAGGCTCAAATAGCAACCTTAGTCAAATATGTACAAACATGTGCAGGGTGTTTCAGGTAATTTGTGTGCCGCCTTAAAAAAAGAAGGGTGTATACATGAATGCGACCAACACAGTATTGCTTGCTGTCTTCTACAGCAACTCAGCTTTTTTTTTACTCTAAGCTTAAATTATTATTTACAAAAGCTAACTTAACAAAGTTTTAAGGTATTGGTTTAAATAGAAAAGCTTCACTGAAGAAGTTGTACAGCACATTCAGAAATATCCAAATGAATTTTTCTCATGAAGGTAGATGTGATATTATTTTTTAAAGCCCTAAAGAAAGCATGCAAAATATGAAAAAGTACACTTGTGAAAAAAAAATTTTTTTTATGCATTTGAAATGATGTGACTGGTTGTATTGAGAAGAAGCAACTAAAAATAAAACAAGACATGAAAAGCAAGAAACACTGGCTCACAATGAGACAATAAAGAATAATTATTACATTTGCCGCAATTTCAGTGTGCTGCTTCAACAGCTATGACAATATCTATGTGCAGTGGCTGCCATAATTCCCAGTCAAGGTGGTCTCATGAAACCAGTGTGGCTACACAAAACACTCAAAAGACCACAGTGATGTCAACTTGAAGTCTCGGTTAAGAACCAACTTGCTGCTTTGAACAAGAATCAATACACTGAGTTTCGACAAATTGACCTGATGCATAATTTGGCAAAATGCTGAACCAAAGTTAATGTGAAGACACTGCTGCGTACCTGCCAAAATGTGAACATTAAAATTCGTTAGAAATGTGAGCATGATGCTGAAGAAAACCGCACACATGCTTTAAAAGCTTGCCATAAGTCCGCCTCTTTTGTGGGATACTTACACACTTAATTAAAGGTGTGTAACCTTTAGATGCAACACACAAAAACAACAACAAACTAGTCATAGCAAATATACAGATTAGCAACACAGTCATTTTACAAAACAGTGACATTGGTGCTGCCAACTTCTGTTTCAGGAGCTTGTCTGTAGAAACTTTCTCGAAGCAGATACCTGCCTGGCAACCTTCTAACAAAATGAAACTTTTTCGCAAACAGAATTTTTTTTTTGCATGACTTGACACAACATCCATAAACTCGTACAATCAGGCTAAATTTATAAACGCTAGGAAAAGTTTGGGAGAGTTGGAAAGCATGCTGATGTAGTTGCCAACGCCTGCGCTACAATGGCATTTATACTGTGCGGAAGAATTAAGCGACAGTAGTGTGGACTACTTACCGGTCCTATGAATGGCAGGTTGAGCAGAGTGCCCAAGAAGGGTATCCTACGGAGGAAGTTGATGACAACGGGGAAGAACCCGCTGTGGGGTGAGGAAGAGAGAACGACACTGCTGTCAGACACAAGGATGTACAAGTATTCAACACATCTGCCACGAGAGTTGTGCTAAAATCTCTCCCGTTTGGCTGGTTCCCACCTTAGTACGGCACGTGGCAAGCTTCAATAATTTCTGCCACACTGCAGCTTCAGCTAAGGATTTAATAGCAGCAAGTCCATCCAGTTCTATTTCCCTTTTTCTTATTACACTAGCACTCTATGACCGCTGAGAGTGCATGTGTGAGAGCAAGATGGCACACATTCAGCTCAGTCAATTAGTCTTCACACACATGTGCACGTTTGTACACCAAATTATCTTATAAGTGGAAACACTTCCAAACTACCACCTGCGGTAGAGAGCACAATTCTATCACATCAGCTGGATTACTTGAAGAGGAGGACACTACAAATCACAGTATAATGTGAATATGAAAGATTCACAAGTTAACTTTCTAGTTATTCACTTTACACTGGATGTCCCAGAAGTCCATTCATTCTTCTGGGACATTCAATGTCCCATCCATTCTCCAACAGAGTTATGTCAATTAGCTGATCTAGCACCACTTGAGCTCAGAACTAAATACGACAGATTAAAATTCCTCTACGAAGTTATTCACAATCAAGTAGACATTAAACCAGATGATTATTTTGAGCTTCCTATGAACGCGTCAACAAGGCATCGTCATAGTATGTACATTCCTCCTCCACTCGCCTGCAATGATTGTTTCAAGTTCAGTTTTTTTCCTAGGGCGATAAGAGACTGGAATTTGTTACCCGACTCTCTTGTAACCTCGAAGTCCTTAACTACCTTTTTGGAAAGTCTTAAAAGCACGATTTTTTGTAATAACACAGTGAATTAACCAATATGTATGCATTTACTTTTACAAGTGTGACTCCCATTGGGTCTATGATGATGCGGTGCCAAATTGTGAATGGTTCTTTATTACTTTCCTTTGTATGTTGTAGTTCATACTTTTCAATTTTAAGACAAGCTTTGTGAGCCAAAGCTTGTAGCTCGGTTGCATTCGATGTATCTTTTTGTTGTTTTTATTCTCCATTCCTGTAATAGCCTGATGAGGGCTGACAGTATCAATAAATGAATGAATGAAATGAAATGAATGAATGAAAGTGAAATTGAAGCCAAGCAGTAATAGGCTCACACCATTTCTTGGCTGAAATGCATATTTGAATGTCAGCGAATAACATGCATGCAACACAGAGAAAGAGAACCATGAAACATGGCACTGAAGCACGGAGGTCAGTGCTGCGTTTCGTGGTCCCCTTTTTCTGTGTTGTGTGTGCGCTATGCGGTAACATTCACATACAAGGTCTGTCCCAAAACTTCCTGGAATGATTTTTGTAGTCGGCAACGCCACCTGGCAGGGCGGGGCTGCGGGCGGAGAAGTTAGTGGGGGATCTAAGCTTTGAAACGAGACTGGTCTCAGTTGCCTGCAGGCAGTTCTTGAGGCAGGTCACCCTCTGCACAGACGTATCTACTGCACCCTCGTCAAGAAAAAGAAAGGACCAGTTTTTGGAGCAGCGTTATGCAATCAAGTTTTGTGTGAAACTGGGTAAAAATGGGGCGGAGATGCTCGACACGCTTTGGAAAGCCTACGGTGATGACACGATGAAACAAAGCCAAACTTCCATGTGGCACAAGAGGTTCCGGGAAGGTCAGGAGTGCGTCAATTACGACGACCACTCGGGACGCCCGTTGACATCACAAATAGACAACTCGGTGCAAAAAAAGCATCAAGTTTTGCACAAGGAGCAGCGATTAAGTAATCGGATGATCGCAGAGGAGTGTGGAATACCTAAAAGAATCATTCATTGCATTTTAACGGAAGATCTTCAAATGAGGAAAGTCTGTGCGAAAATTGTGCCAGAAGTCCTGACGAGTAAGATGAAGGGATAGTGTTTGTTGAAGTGCTAGGAATTGCATGAATGCTACAAAACAGACCCAGAATTTTCGGACAGAGTGCTCACAGGGGACGAGACGCAGATTTTTGAGTACGATCCCAAATCAAAGCGTCAGAGCAGTGAGTGGCACACCACAGAGTCTCCTCACCAGAAAAAAGCAAGGATGAGCAAATCGCGAATCAAGGCAATGCTCATTGTGTTTTTCGAAAGAAAAGGTGTGATTCACAGTGAGTTCGTGCCACAGAAAGAAACAGTCAACAATGAATTTTACTAAGAAATTCTCAAACGGTTGTGCCACGGGGTTCGGCACGTCAGAACAGAAATTCGCGACAATTGGATCTTGCACCATGACAACGTGTCAAGCCACACCGCGCTCATTGTCTCCGAGTTGCTGGCCAAAATGAGTGTGGCAACACTGCCTCAGCCACCGTACATCCACAATCTGGCACCACCGGACTTATTTTTGTTTGTTCCCAAGCATTAAATGAACCCTGAAAGAAACTCGGCATGGTACGCTGGAGACGATAAAAGCAGCTGCAGCAAGCTCACTGAAGGAGGTTCCCGTTGGTGGCTTTCAGGGCGCCTTCAATGATTGGGTGAAGCGTTGGAAATGGTGCATGGAAGCAGAGGGAGCATTCTTTAACCCTTTGACGGTCAATAACGTAAATATACGGCGCCGCAAACAATTCCAAAAATGGTCGATGCCGTATATTTACGGCGCCGGCTGTACGTTTAAAAAGCGCGCCAATTTCCTAACCTTTTCTTCTCTGTCATGTGCTGCCACTATGTGGGGATACAGGGTATTTTTCTTGCGTGCCTCCCTCTCTCGGTTTTCGTTGCATGGTTTGTTTTAGCGCTAGTTTGTTCCCACACGTTTATGTACTAGCGCTCGCGCATTGGTGCGCACGCGGGTGGGCGGCCGTTTGGATTTTGTTTCAGCATCGGTTTCGGCTTTTCGCGCTCGAAAAACTGATGGCTATCTCGTTACTAATCGCTCAAAGGGCGACCGCTTGTTTCTCGTTCGTTTAGTGCGCACAGGGGTGCGCATAGGAAGGATGCCGCCGTGCATGCATTTCTGTTTTTCTTTTTTTAAGACTCGCGAAAACTAATTGCCCTAGCTGGTTGGCGATAAGATGAAGATTAGCGGAAGTTTGTCACATGTGTTGCTTTTTTGATGGGCACACAACCAAACAGTTTTCTTGAGTGCACGCACCTACGCAGTTCGATTACACTATGGATGTACGTATTAGTGTAAGAGCAGGAACATTTGAGACTTGCGAAATATTCTCGTGTGTGGATTTTCAAAGCCTTGAACTATGTGCATAAAATGCATCAAATTTTTAATTCTGATAAGTCTATTTCCTATTTTCTTGTTGTTATTCATGAATGAAGAGTGCATATATACCAACACAAACAATTTTTTTCTCACTTTACGGTCACCCTAGAAAAATTACGGTAAATTTTTTTCAAAATAGGTCCCAAAGAAGAATTGAAATCTGCAATAAAAAAAAGAGACCCTGGGAGGTCGCATATGGCGAAAAAAATCGACCCTCAAGTTAAACAGTTCTGAATAAATTTTAAACTGATATTGAATAAATGATTTATATATAAAAAAAAAAATCCGGGAAGTTTTGGGACAGACCCTGTATATTGGGCTTAGCATGAGTCTACTTAGTCATCATACTGTGGCCACATTCTTGGTAGACAAGAACAGTGTTCTTAATGTTAGCAACACCGCCCCAGCCATGCTTGCCTGAAGAGCAGGATGAAGCCATAACTTTCAACGATGATTCCGATTAGGGGAAAACCAAAGATGACGATGGCAATGCCACCAAAAAACGCGAGCGTGCCACGAATCTTGTGCCTCTGGAAGAAGAACCGAAATGTGCGCTCTAGGCCGATGACGAACGCCAGGCCAGTGAGGAACAGGATCTGCGTGTAGCAACGGGAAGAAAGCAAGGCAATTGTTGGTGAAACAGTGGAATTTGCAGACAAATTTGTCAAAGGCGTTAGCTTTGCTATTATAATCTATTTTGCTTAATTTTTAAATATGTTTCAGTGAGACTTGAACTCTTTACAATCTATTTTCATGTGCTGAATTGACCTTTTTTTGGTACATAGCATATTGTTTTAATTTTTTAAAATTCTATAAACCAATGTCTGGATAACTTCAGTTTTGAAGGAGCAATGTAGTATTTGGTTCTACTATATACACAACTATAAAAATAAACACAGCTATAAGCGAAAAATGTTCTGCTTAAGGATCTCTAGCTCTTCTATTGTACTCTGAATGCAATGAAGCAAAGTTTGTTCAAATTCTGGGATTTTACATGCCGAGACTATGATGCAGCTGTGAGGCACGCTGTAGCGGGGGGACTCGGCATTAAATACGACTAGCTGGGGTTCCTTAAAGTGCACCTAGCCCTAATAACATAAGCATTTTTGTATTTTGCCCCCATCGAAAGGTGGCCGCAGCCAGGATGAAACCCACAACCGCCACCTCAGCAGCGCAATGCCATAGCCATTAGGCTGCTGCAGCGGTCTAGCGGCAGGTTGGGGAGACAATGCGCGACATCACTCTTGAACACCTGCCTACAAGTGGTTTTGTAGGTGTGTCATGGAGGCTGTGACTGAGGGAATACCTAACACCACCTCGAGTACAAGGCGACACTACGTCAGGTTACAGACTATGGAAAGTCACTTGCACGCACAATGCACTACTGAAGTACACGTAACGCCTTGTGGGTGTTCTGCGTACGGGCTGATCCCAAACGCAGTGCAGTATC
The DNA here is from genome assembly GCF_023375885.2 of Dermacentor andersoni. Lineage (NCBI taxonomy): Eukaryota > Metazoa > Arthropoda > Arachnida > Ixodida > Ixodidae > Dermacentor > Dermacentor andersoni. Next base: position 181,975,291 of record NC_092817.1, on the reverse strand, counting down.
ACGTAGCCTCACAAAGTGCTAGCCTTCCCAAAAGAAGGACGGGGGACACTGGTGCACTCTCGCTTTCCTACCGAACTCGCTGCTACGTGACATTAGGCACATGCCATGCATCTTGAAGTGCTAACTTTCACAAGCAAAGGACTGGTAAGGCTGTTACTCTGTCGTTGTGTGCATGCGCCTGTGGCCAAATGGGTAGAGTATTAGGCTGCTGCAATGGGGTGCTCGGTTTAAAACCCACCATCAGACATTAATTTTTTTTATTGTGATCGTGATTAAGGCTACACAAGTAGATAAAAAAAAAAAAAAACAGGCATGGATCTTGCTAACAATTTGCATTAAAAATTATCCGCTTGCACAATGAACAGAGAATTTGGAATTGTGTTACATTCATTAGCATGTGTGTGAAATGTGCACATTGATTTCAGGATGCACACTTACAAAGAAAGCCAGCTTTATTTGCATCTGATGTTGTGCCTTTTACGCACAAAATTCTCCTTTTGCTTTTCCACTTAGAGGACCAACCACACAGCAGATTGGTATGAATGAAACACGGGGTACGTAGCATGTCCACAGCCTATGAGGAGTGCTGGTAATGCAATGTGCATTCACTTAGTGCACCGCACATGGCGCCATTACTGATCAAGTTTGTGGATTCTGAACACAGTTGCCAGCCTGTTTGAACAATCAAAGGTACAGCAACCCATATGTGCCCTGGATAGTTGTGCAATTTTCTGCTGGTCACACAAATGAAAAAAAGTTAGTATGACTAAATTTAAATCGGTGATAGATCGACAAAGGCCATAAACTGGTATAGCAAATATGACTTTTTTTTTTGTTTGTTGCTCAATGGCAATTTTTTAAAAGAAGTTCTGGTGAAGGAACTAGGTGAGTGGCAACTGCTTCCAATCCCTGGTGAAGTGGCAAATGAGAGCTACGACATCCCTCCTGCTAAAATTATTTTGACTGCATCGTACACATAGAAAGTTACAAGCTGCATCAAGTGTACACACATAAAACATCCTTGCCAAAAACTTTATGTACCACACAAATGAGCTGTGGAAAGATAGAATGATCCTGTTGAAATGTTGCCTTGTGTGATGAGTTTGTTGCCACTGACATGAGGGGTAAGAATACCTGCCGACATGGTGTCATGCTCAGTCCGAATTAGGCATGTACCTAAATGTCAGTGGCGAGAAGCTTGCAAGTGCATGAAGCTACGACATTAGGTTGCGAAAGAATGAGCACGTCGAGCAGAGGTCCGACAGTCACAAGACTTCTCAGAGACTGTACAACTCTAAGTAGTGTTAAATGTGCTGGCACCCTTGATAATTGTCTTAGCATACAAATAACTTTTAAAGGGAAGCCAACTGAGCATGTACAGATGGCCTTTCAAGTGGCTGCTGCTAGATCATATGAGTATAACGACATAACACCTGTCTATAGTATGTCAGCTAATAGGTGTCTTTCATAGGCTCATAAACCTACAGACCTCTTAATGGCAAGGCACGTGATATTCAATGGATTATTTTTCTTAAATTTCATATGTTGAGCTACCTCATTCTTGGGCCAATGGGTATCTTACCCCCCCCTCCCACACACACACACACACACAAAAGAAAAGGAACTGAACTCAATTTTAGACCCCCCTCCCCCATCCCCCATCCCTCACTTTTCTGTGCATACACCTTTCCTCGCCACTGTTCCCGCGTCAAGCATCATAAATCGCCTTCGTCTACCTGACAATGGTGTGTATTGCATAAACATTCCATGACGTTAAGTTGTGCCCCGTGCATTGCACAGGCATAAACGTTGCGTGAGATTACACGCCGCGTAGGATGAAAATAAATACAATCTCACGCATCGCATTTAGTCGTATAGCATTCAATTCATTGCTTAACGAAAGCTTAGCTTCGCATAAATTCCAACGTGTGCATTAGATCACCTGGCAAGTCAATTCGAACACCCCGTACTTTCGCTTTCCGGGAAGCGATTACTGCTGTTGCTGCCGGCTCACCACGTTCCCAACGTTCGCACACAAGCAGTTTGCTAAAGACTGTTGTTGAGCAAACTTCGAGCTCAATTATGACCTGTCACTCACGTTTCCTAAGGCAAGGAGGCCCTTGTCAAACAGCAACAGGACACCCAGGAACAGGAAGGCAACGCCGAATCCGGCTAGGCCGACGCCGATTTCTGAAACCAAAACACAGCACAAGCGACGTCAGACACAATGGGACAGAAATCCTGGCGCCGGTGCCATAATTCAATAAGAAAATGAAGCTCCATTCATTTCCGAAACCCGTGCAAGATCGCAAGCAGAACGCTTCACACCGGCTGGCAGCTGAACGTGCTGTCACGAGCACAGTGAGCACGGCACAGGCAGTGCGCATCCCGCTGCTTACTCTGGAAGTCTGTGATCTCGAACATTGTCGACGCCTGCCGTTATCGGCTGCAGGTCCCGCGGGCTTGCACTCGGCGATACGGGCGCGAAATTATTCCTCGGGCCGCGGTTCCCATCCACGTCACGAAATCCACGGCACGCACGCGGCCATGTTTGAAACGGCACGAGCGCCGCCTGCGCGTTCTCGCGCGCCGAGACTCTGGGATCGAGGGTAGTCGCTGATGCGTTCGAATTTGAAGCGAAGGCGCTCGTTTTGTTCTTTCAGCGCAGATATGCACGTGTGTGACGTCAAATCGGAACGATTTGACGCGGAGCACAGAGCGCGTTGAAGCGCATTACGAGCTGCCGCGCTCCACGAGACTTGAGCCACTTGCGCGTTGCGCAGCTCGCGCTCATCAGCCGAGCGCTGTACGTACGGCGCCCGTTCTATTTCCCGTTGTTTTGCGGTGCCCTTCGCGAAGCCGGCCAGCGACTGCATGTTGGTGAACATGTTTCCCCTCCTCGTCAGACGGTGGCCTCTTCAGCGTGGTAAGACAGCATCGATTCATGTTTGGCGTTAGTTATAGTTTAGCTTTGCGGCATTAGTTTAGCTTTGCTCTCTCTCTCTCTTTTTTTTTTGTTCCACCGAGGCTAACTTTTTTGGCGGAAGTGATCTACGCGGTGATGTGTGCGTGCGCGTGAAAGTGCCCAACTTGAGAAATGTACGCCAAGCAGTATTCTATAAATGTTTTGTTTCGGAGATTGCAACGCTACGCACGGGATTTAGGTTATAGCAGTATAAATCGGTCATAAAATTTTCACAGAATAAATAATATGCGATCGAATAGGCATGTCGGTGATCCGTACCCAAATAGAACAGCGCAAACAGGTCGAAGGATGAAGATAGGCGAAACAAGACGAAGGGCTGAATTCTAACAATATTTTATTGCAGTGCGCGGTGTGAATATATGTGCAAGCTAGCGCAGCTTTCGCGCACACACGCTAGGCAAACAGACGCAATACACAAGAAATGAAAACAAACAAATTGCATATGTTAATGACAATTATTAAGACATAAGGAAATCACACATTTCCATGCTTTATATAATCTATTGTAGCCCTGACAAACGTACCCGCCTCTGCACATGGCTGATATATACATATATATCCTCTGACAGCTCAAACAAATTAAGTTGCTCAAACTGGCATATTATTAATAGCCTGGCAGTTTCTGCGGCTTATAGTCTTGCATGTTGTTTGCACATTTTTCCTTCTTATGACATTGCACTGGTCACGACGACGACCCGCAACCACCATGAAAACATAAAAGTGCCCAGCTGGGACATTTGTGAAAGTCAGCGCTTTCTTTTGTCTCGATTATCTTCATACATCCTTCTGTTAGCACTTCAAGACCTTTTATGTACATATATATAACTTATATATATATATATATATATATTATATATATATAATATATATATATATATTTATATATATAAAGGTTTTACATAGTACATGCACACTGCAGACCCCAATAGGGTCATATAGCAGTACATGGACGTCATAATAATACAAAAAACATGGATAGATACCTTCGCAAGGTATGGATGGACACATAATAAAATAAAGACAATTGTCAATGCAGGATGGTGCTATTAATTAGCAACAAAAATACAGAAGATAAAGTAATTAAAGAAAAGGTACAGAAGTTATTAAAAGGTACAGTAACAATTACTACAGTGATGAATACAATGAATGAAGTGAGACATCAAAGCAGAAAATACTATTATCAATACATTAGAAAGGTGCAACTGACATCCAAAATACAGCTAGAAGATACAGGAACATTAATCGGTACACAAGGAATGTAAATTGGTACAGCTGTGAGCAAAAGTATACGGACCACAGGGTCTCTGAAAAAACTAAATCTCTTTGCAATTAGCATGCATAAACTGAAATTGACGAGTAGACTGGAAAGTTCACAATGCCAAGTTTGGACTGCAGTCTTCAATTTCAATTTGCATTCACAGGCTGAGGAAAAAAATCGAATTTATTGCACAATCCCTGCTCCGTGTACTTTTGCTCATGGGTGTACTTATTGGGTGTATGCTGTTTGTATAAGGTTCTCTGAGGTGATTCCACTCAGCCATTGTATGCGGAACGAAAGAAAATTTATGAGTATCAGTTCGTGCAAATTAAGGTATTAGTGAGTGAGCCATGCCTTGTGTGTACCTTGAAGATAAAGGGGTTAATTATACAGGGGGTCCAGTGATTACTTGTGGTTAAGAAGCAGGCAAATAAATTAAAGGCCGCACTTTTCGCTCTGGCTGCAAGTGTTTTAATGTTATTAGTTTTCATAAGCTCTCTAGGAGAATCGGTTGCTTTAAATTTAAAGTAAACAATCCTGAATGCTTTTGTTGATTGCATTCTAGTCTGTTAATGTGATATTTAGCATAAGGGTTCTGCACTATAAAAGTGTGCTTCGTGTTTTGGATCAAGGTATGTAAAGTATGTTAGCAGTTCTACATTTGGGGGGGGGGGGGGAGAATTTCTAAGCTTATGTTTTGAGAACAGACAGCTTGCGGAACGGGAAGAAGAAAAGTTATCTATGTGTGGATTCCAGGAGAGATTCTTAATGATTGTTATGCCTAGGTACAGTTGTTGACCTGCTTCAGTGGTAATTCTCCCAGTTTATACTGATACTCTATAGAGCAGGGGTATCCAAACTATGGCCTGGGGCCAACGGCAGTCCTTCCGATAATGGCCAGCCCCAGGTGGGCTGCTTTTCCCCACAGAGCCTCAGTTGAGTCTCTACAATACCTTGCGCTATTGCGCTTCTGCCCAGGAGCTGGCTTCACTGCGGTCACGAAATCATGCCTCGATGACACCTCGTACGGGCTACGCAGACAAATCAGGAGCCTCATTCGAGCATTGCATGAGGAGTGCACAACTCTCCGATTGGTCATTCCAGCCCAGACATAACAAGATTCATTGACACTTTCTCGACTGTGTCCAGGTGCTCTGGGCCCAGAGAGCTCCTACCAGCTACTCGCCTACTGAACTACAGCATGTAAATAGCTGCATGTAATATAAGGTCCTTTTTTCCGTCCGGAGCATGCATGGTATGGTAACCGGGAAGGACATCTTTATAAATAATTAGAAAAGTCTGTCTGCTTACAGCTCATAGTGCAGCAAAGTAAAATCAGACTCGTGAAAAGCATGTCTGCAGTCAAAAAATGACTCGTAGGCGAAATAATAAATGCTGCTGAAGTTGGTGGATTGTCAAGGCCAATGTTTTTTTGCACTGTAAAACTTCTTGGGCAAGTTACTTGATACATTTTAAAGCCATTGGAGCACAAAGAAACATGGACAAAGAAGAGAACAGGACACCAGAGAGGAATTGCTGCCCTATGCATAGAATCCGCTCTCATGAAATCCTGTCCACGTATGATGCAGGCTAGTGTTGAACAGTTGACAAAGCTCATTGCAGCAGGATATATCCGTGCTTGGTCTTGGAAGCTGTCTTGGAGACTCTCCTGAAAAAGGTAAAAGGCCCCAGATGTACATCCAGCATCTCAGCCCCCCCCCCCCCCCCCCCCCCCCCAAAAGAAAAAAAAGAAAGAAAGGGCCAAAGTAGTCACTTACGTGCATGAAATGTTCCACAACATCAAGAAGGTTGCTGGTAGGTACGGTGTGCCAGTGGTACTTTTGGAGCTGCACAAACTAGCAGGCCTATGCATTCTTTGTGAACAAAGAAGGCTTGATTGCCAGAAGCATGCCAGGCTGTTTATCAAATGCGCAACTGGTGTCATTTATATGATACCGCTGTCATGTGGGAAGGCGTGCATAGGTCAAACCGAGAGTAGTGTTAACGACCAAGCACGGGAACACGAACTGTCAATCATTAATAGGGACAGTATGCATCTGCCTGCTCATTGCCTGGCCTGTAAGTGTGAACTACGGTTTAGTGAGCTTAAGATTTTGAGCAGAAGTAAGGGTACTACTGCTCGTGAACTTTTGGAAGGTTATCATCCTAGAGAAAGAGGCACGGATCGTGTCAGCGACACGTCAGTCTGCTTGTTTGGTAGCAAGAGACGCCTTTTTGAATTTTTTTTTTTGCCACGAAGAATGTGTAAGTATGTGCTATACTGTGTATATCTATTCTTTGTTTCCTCTTTCTCTGGGGCGCATCTGAATATATCCCATGATGCAACTCGTCTCCTCAAGGAGTAAGAATTTAGTATGGCAATGATTATTGTTCATAAGTCATATACCGCAAAATATAGCAATTAGGGCTGCATGGCTACGATCACGGAGAACAGAAAAGAAAAGGGGGGGAAAGATTTTCATATGTGTAGTTGCATGACATTTCTAAATCTAATTTTATTAAACTAGGCGTATGCACCGACCTATGCAAGTTGTCCTTTCTGGAAACTCTTAGAACATAAACAACCTGAGCGCTTTCTGTATCGTGTATTGTGTATTCCTGATAATGCTACGCTCACTTGTCTACACTACCACACTACTGAAACATAAACAATATGCACAAAAGTCAACACGGATATATAGAATTATTGGAGTAGTGGTAATGACGTACCATCAACACAAAGGGCCCTTTGCAAGGAATGGCGACATTTCCCAGACCGCCTCAATGTCCTGCAGTTGTCTGCTTGGTGCAGATAGACTGTGAACAAGCAAAAACTGTGTACTATGTAGTGAGAAATGTGAATGAGCTTGTTTGCCTCCACGAATGCTTATTATTATTTCATATTGATATACCCTTGGAGTCTTTGCTAGAAAAGCGAGATTCTAATTCTAAAGTAATTATTTTGCTCATTTTCTGGACATTATGCCTGAAGGTCCATGCAGCTTATTAAAATAAGGCATTATATCAAGAAGGCACATTGAATAATTAGAATAACATTTTTAATCTATGCCCAGTATAGTTACTTAAGTTTACGAATTTATTTTCAGTAATATTTATTTATTTGTTGTCCGACCCTCAACACCACCATTAATCGCCAATCTGGCCGTTTGGTCAAAAACTTTGACGACCCCTGCTTTAAAGGACTCTTTTTGCATGTTATTCTCAGAGAAACAGATTTATGGTGTTAATATCAATTACTAATTTACTGCACTGCTACAGGACCTTGTCTATATTAGAACTCAATTTGTCTTGGTCATGTAGAGATGTAATATTATGAAACAACAAATAGTCATCTGCTGACAAATAAATTTGTGTTTTAGGGGTAACTACACTAACCAGGTCATTATTATGCAAAAAGAAACAGTAGTGGCCCCAGAACACTACTCTGAGGCACACCCACCATGACAGGAAAATCGTTGGAGTAGTTCCCATCAACTGAAACATACTAAACGCTATGCTGAACGCAGTTTTGGACGTAATTTTGGGAGGTAATCTCCAATGCACCAAATTAGTATATCTTGAAGATGAAGATTTTTGAGATTGAGTGGCTGTTTTTCGTGAATAACTTGATAAAATACCGCCCTACTAAAGTCCATGAATACTGCGTCAATCTGCCTATTGTTGTTTAATATCTTAGCAAATGTATGAACGACTACAATTAACTGTGTGATTATGTTATGACCCCTTTTGAAACCGTGATGTAAATTTATTAATGCTGAGTTTCGATCCAAAAATTTTGTAATATGATTACATAATATTTTCCAACAGCTTATGACATATTGAGCTTAAAGAGATGGGGCTGTAGTTTTGGCAACAACTCCGGCAGTTTGCCATTCCATCAGTAGTTTTGCTGACAGCAAGGACCTTTAAAAAAACACAAAAAGAAATTTGGCAATCGTTTTTGCATAGCCTCAAAGAACAATACTGTAAAACGTTGTTATAACAAAGTTGAAAGGGGAGCCAGAACTACTTTGTTATGTCCATTGCTTTGTTATATCCACTATGGCATGTAGTAATGCACTAGAAATCTCTATAGGGATATTGAGGGGAATTTCACTTATTTTATTAGATCTATTATTTCATTCTATCCCCTTCTTTATAATGAGATCTGACTGTATTTCGTAAGTCATCAGGAGTGGGGTATGTTTTCGTGTTGAGATTTAAAAGCAATGAAACGATACCAGGGTAAGAAATGAAGTTAGCTTGCAACGGGTGAAAAGTTATTGTGCTTGGCATTCCACAAGAACTTGAGTCAGAAAACACACCATGGAAAGTAAGCATTAAAATGCTGCGCTATTCTTTTTAAATTGGTGATTATTGTTTCATTAATTGGTAACTCTGTCACATGGTGCCTGTCACCATTCCTAAACTTCCAAAACTTGTACAATTAATTGTGCATCTACAGTTCAAACGCAGTTAGTATACTAGGTATAATGATTTTTTTGTTTTCTTCAGAATAAAGTGGACACGGGCACTCACGACAAAATATAGGTGACACTGCCCTTGCATAGCACACTCAAGCTTATTTTATGCATAATTTGTGAAATGCCTGTCAGGTGCAGTATACACATGGATGGACATTAGTGTTCAGCTGCAAATGTTGGCAAGGGATGCAGAATGGTGAAAACTCAACTTGTCGTGGACATGAGTGTGAGTGAGTGGTGGCAAGCATGAATGGACGCGACCTTGACCGAAAGTGAGTGCTAGTGAGTATGAGTGGTTCTGAGTGAACGAGTGCAAGTCTACATGAGTGCGAGTGAGTACATAGCCTGTGAAAGTATTGGTGAGTCAGTGTCCATATATTCTGCTGACCTGTGTACATCCTGGTACTTCAGATGCTGTGTGGACAGTTGTGCATGCCAAGATAGTGTCTCTAAAGCTAAACAACTAATGAGGATAATTATAGTTAAAACACGCCGCGTGCACCTTGAAACACTTTTGATTGGACATGTGCTGCAAGTTTACATATTATGTGCAATGTGTTTTAGTAAAACAAGCTGGAAAATAGATGGCTTGGTGTTTACTCTCGGTTTCTATATGTCGTCACGTAGCGTGTTCATTTTCATTGTTTTTCACAGTGGTTTGCATCAGGCACGTTATTCAAGGAGCTGGATAGGTGCTTTGCAAGTGTGCTGGACATGAAGTGGTCTATGTGTATCTGATGTTCCTGCAGAAAGTTTTTGCATGGAACCCACATTCTGTAAACATGGCGAAAGTCATTGAAGAACTGAAAATACTTAATCTGTACTGAAGCTCTACCTTTTTCACAATTCTGAAGATTCAAGAAATGTGGTAAAAGTAAATTTTTAATGGGCAAGTTTAATTAGGGCCTGAAAGGGCTATGCATGGCTTAAATTACAGAGCACATGGCATGATTAAATTCCAACTAGACTGACTTTCTTTTCCTTTACATACCAGCCTGTCATCGATTAATGTTCTTAAAAGAAGGAAGGAAAAGAAGAGGGGCCTTACATTAGAAGAGGGGAGTGAAGTTGGATTGACTGAAATGCACCTTGAATAAGCCCCCTACTGTTTGCAGGAGCACAGCTTGTGGAGACACTTCTGTGCTGCCAGTTCCACACCAAAAGTCCTGTGCTTCGTTCCACTGCATATGCCCTCAATGCTGAGGAGGCTAGCCAAGCCACCGACCTTGTGGAGAATCGGCTGAGGTTGTCTACATGCAGCGCCCTCTACCAAGAGTGGCGAAAGGCTCGACGAGAGTACCGAAACGCCCCTACAGACGGCATAGAAGTGGACGTGGACTTTGTTTGCTCGGCGATGAATGCTGACCAGAGCAGCTTTGTTGAGGTGAGTGGAAAATGTAGGTGGCTAGGTTTGTTGGTGACGTCAAGCCCCGTTTCCGTGGGAGAGATGGCGAGCTCGAGATTACACTTCTTGGTGTTGTGGTCTAGGCCAGCTGTCCTTTGTAAAACTGATGAGCACTTGCTGCAGTAATGCCATGTACATTCTGGGGTAATCTGTGGTTGAACAAGTCTCATGATGGATCCAATGTTTCAACAAGGTTCTTGTCTTTGACGGGTCAATGACTACTTTCGGTGGTTGCCCAAAAGCAGTTGTTGTAGTGACAAAAATTAATGCCCTAGTTTTTTGAAACTGAAACTGAAACATTATTTTTCAAGAACATCAGAAAATATGCACGAGGTTAATATGCATATAGGTTAATGTTACCATTTGAAGCATGACACGTATTGCGTATAGGAACAGAAAAAGATCAACAGGAAGAGGCGAGTTTTTATTAGTTATATTATTGATTGAAACAGCAATCTTGTAGTCGCGCAACATCGGAACTGAAAGAATGCATTGCGATTGAAAAATGTTACATATAGGTTGATTGTGGGATTTTGACTCTCCACATTTGCTTTTGCAGTCGTTCTAGAGGTTTTAGATAACTAGTGTATGTGACACCCCATGATTCCAGGCAGTAACTGGATTCATGCCTCTAAGGGAAGCGTTTGCTCCACCTTGAGGCATGTTCGACAACTGTTCATCATTTTAGGCAGTGTTTAAGTGATTCGTCCAATGTATAGTATACACATCATGTACGGTTCTTGCAGCTACTCAACATGCGTTGTCATCAACACCTGGCATACAACCAAGTATACAGTGTCCTAGGTCCGTACCCAGATGTGCTCGTCGCCACTCATGTACATTGCAGTTCATTACAGTTCATTACACATAAGCATGTGTCATAATGTCTGAAAACGATGCTATGATTTTGCTTGTTAGCTGGGATGGCAACACACTGATGATGATATACACAAACCCCGGTATCCCGAAATTTTGTTGCATGCTAGGAAGAGCTTGGGTGGTCATGATCAGGTCTGTAGTCCTTCACTGTGTCTTCTCTGATAGACTAGATGTAGCCTGGGAACATTAACCCCTTAGCTGCTGATGAAAAGTCAACTCATCGTGACAAAGTTTGCACTACCTTGTAATTTTGATGTATAAATAATTAATACACAATTTCTCTTGCTTTTCTTTTTTTTTTCCATCAAGAGCAGGAAAAGCAGTGTAGGCATTCCTGGTATCATTAAAAAAAAAAATCTGTGCCCTTCCACTTCGTGAAAAAGGATGACCAGCATTGCTGTGAACGTGGGCCCCTTAATGGCGAACTGCACCTCTGCTGCGAGTCAGCTTGGTATTGCATTATCTTCGGGATCGGCCCACGTATGGGGAGTGCTTAAAGCCTAATTCACCTCCACCGCGGGTCGGTCCGGCATTTCACTATCTTCAGGATTGGCCCACGTAGGAAAAATTGTTGGTCTATGTCCATGGAGACGAGATCTGCCACAACCTAGCCATAAACAGGTTTGCTGTATAAAAGTACAAAAAGAAACCAGAAAAAAAAAACTGCACTTTTGACAGATTTATCAATATTTAAGGGGTTAATGCCAACCTCTCACTTGCTCATGCCAGAGTAAGATGAGAGAGGAAGGATGTGGAGGTCAACACACATGTTAGGGCAGCAATTAAACCAATAATACTTGTGCTGTTACGCTATTTTGCTACCCCATGCTATCTGTTTTCTACCCTACATTGGGGAAATAGGGGAAGGGTATAGAAATGGGGCAGTGCATAGACAAAGTTATCCTCGGCACAGTGGAGGTCAAGCTGTGCATAAACAACTACAGAAAGGAAAAACAATGCATGGGGACAGTAGTGAAGGCAAAGGCGATCAAACACAAGCGGTAGAAAGTGAAGGGCGTTGGCGCATTGAATCAGTGCAGTAAATATGGTGTGAACAAAGCCCACAAAAAGAAGAGGAAACAAGGCCATAAAGTGATTAACAGTGTGAGGAACTGACTTCTCTTGGCAATTAAAGCTTCCTGACCGACGAAGCGCCATTGTGGTGGATCACATAGTAGATCTTGCTTGAGCACCAACCCCTTCAAGCGCTCTTTAAGGTAACGACCATCATTATGGAGTAAACCTGGCAGTTGCAAACCCCCCTTTGATGGTTGTGGAATCCTGAGGGTGACATGTGGATACATGCACACATGTTGCGCTACTCACTAGCAAGGCAAATCATGCATCAGTGCTCCTTCGGTTGCCTTGCTCAGTATAGTAGTTAACTTCTTGTATTTTTCTTTCTGTTCATGCTGTTTGCTCCTGTTTTCTTCATCATGATGACAAAACAATCTTTTGCTTGTTAGTGAGTGCATGCATTTATGTTTGTTAAAGTGAAGCCTTCTTTGCATCTTCATTTGATTTTCTCACTGTGGCTGCTGCTGCTGCTGTGGCTGTCTTGCACCCCGTGTCATGGGTGGTTCAGAGCGTGTATACTTGGAAGGAGCTAGGTAGAGAGGAAAGGAGACGCGAGAAACTCGTTTAAACATTTCCATCGCGTCGCATGTGCACAATGTCCTCTGGAGCTCCCTGGGCACCGCCACATCTCTTCACAGTTGTAATTACCTGTGATCCCCCGCAGAAGCTTTCCAGAAACTGCAGCACTTAGCTTTCTACTAACATGCCAGCCCAGAGGAAAGCTAGATAGAATGGGAGTGGGGGCATAGAATGGGCAGAATTGACACAGTCGCAAACAGCCTTGGCACTCTTTAAATTCCCAAGGAAGGGAGGGGGGGAGGGGAAGGGAGGAAAAGGTGACGTCAGAAGGCAAGGAAGTGCTGCTACTATAGACACGACAGCAGTTGCGGGGAAACTGGAGAAATTTAAGTTAAAGGTACGGTACGGTACGTTTCTGCTATTTCTGAAAAATAAATGCCATGTAAGTATGTCAAGCAGGCAACTTATGCAGGGTGTGCAGAAGCAGGGCTAGATTAATGAAAGCACCCTGCAGGGTCTAGGCGGAACTACAGGAGCGGTCGCTCGTCAAATCAACTCTTCTATGCCTGCCGTGGCAGCTTTTCGGCTGTGGCATTGCTTGAGGTCGCAGGTTTGATCCCGACCGTGGCAGCTGCATTTCGACGGGGGTGAAATAAAAAATGCTTGTGCACTTAGATTTAGAGACACATTAAAGAACACCACAATGTCAAAATTAATCCAGAGTCTGCCACTACGGCGTGCCTCATAGTCCGATTCTGGTTTTGGCACTATAATTCAATGAAAGTCTAATACTTCTGCCATGATGTGATGTGTCACGTGAAGCAATGACAATGCTCAACCCTCTCAGAGGTTATGAAATATGGTGCACAACAACTCCTCAAGCGAACACGGTGCACACAAGATATTGTTTAACATCAACTCACCACTCTCATGTTGGAGTAGACATTGAAGAAATTAAACATTTGGCGTCAACATCACTGCTTGTTATCATCAACCAAAGCAAACAGCACGGAAAGCTTCGCTTACAGCGATTTCCACAGTGCGTGGGATCAGCATATATTTTTTTCTTTAGTCTTATCGTCAAGTGTGGGGATTGCTTTCTAGATCATAAGCGGTCATGCAGGCTGGTAAGACGAATTATTTTGGACGGATGCCTGTACCCTACCGCTGTTGCCTCACTACGTCACTCTGCCAGCTCGCTGACTCCCACATTGCAACCTTAAAGTGCAAATTTAAACTTCAATTCTCTCAGGACAGCAGAACAACTTGTATCGCATTTTCATGGACTTGTAGTTGCACTAGTCTTCTTGCTGTATAATTTCCTACAAATGGATGTAACAAACCTTTTGTATTTTATACATAATGAAGATTTTTTGACCATTATGCTGAAATCTGAACACAAACAGCAGAGAGCTTCTGGCATGTGTAACAAAGGATGCTTTGATACATTCTACACTGTCTAACTGCAGCCGCAATGAACTACTGTGCCTACACAGTCAAGCTGTTTGTTGCAGATCATATTCTATAACGATCCATTTCGTTTTCCATTCTTGTTCTTCGCCATTGGCTCAGATGAAGCAGTGCTGCTGTATCACTGGGATAGGTTACTCAATGTGACAAATGAAAAGAATAAAAGTTTAACTGAATTGCTGCACAATACGACCTCATCTACTCCCGTGTTCTCAGCGATTGTGTGACTTATCAGTATTTTGTGAATATGCCGGAGGAGACTGCAAATCCCTGATCTTGTGCAGTGCTGGTTACTGGATGTCAAAGTAAAGAAAGGTTCATTTTTGTTGTTCTTTAGAAGCAGTCACTCACGTAGAACAGCAAGCATTGTATGAAATCAGAGGCTTGCAGCATTTTTCCAGTATGTTCACGAAATGCTATGACTTCGCTTTGTTGCAGTGCTATTTCTGTGCGCACACTAATGGTGATGATGCATTAGTGTTGACAGCTGCATTTGAGAAAACAGGCATCTTGCTGATGAAGCCATGGCTGAAGAGAATCTTGAACGGTCCTTTGGCAGTGTACCATGGACTCTCACATTGACTTTGGCTTAACCATAGTTAACTCGCCATGACCATTACGCCACCCACCATTACACCCCCCTTCCCTGTGATGGGTGCGTTCAACAGTTGTCACGAAGGTACATCGGCTTCCACTTCAGCTATGTTACAGCAGTGTTTTACTGTAGTCACATCACACAGCGGAGCAGCTACTGCAACCGATCTTTACACTGGCTAACCTCCCCGTATCTCCGTCACCCCTCCCTCTTGTCTCCTTCATTATTTCTGTAACAAAAAGAAAGTACAGTCGAATTCAAATAATTCGACCCTGACGGGACAGACTAAATTGATCGAATTATCTGGTGGGACGAATTAAATGAAATGCAGAAAAAAATTCCAGAACACACCACTGATTCATTTGACTGTATATAGGCTGATTCTAAGACGCCCCCGAATCAAATGTGCACATCCTTGATGTGCGTACGAAGTACTAAACTAACATAGACATTACATTGGAGCTCCAAACAAAGTAGAAATGTAATGCACACCCGATTATGTTTTCGCAAGGAAAATGTGCAAGGGTCTAACATGTGTTGCATAGTTGCAGCTGGATTCGAGACCCTCGTTATGTAATAAACGAGATGCAAAGGTTGTGGGATCGTTGGCCACCTGCGGCAAGTTGTTTTTTCATCCACTTTCATTTCCATTAATTTATCGTTTCTTTATTTCATTTATTAAGCACAAGTAATTTCCCCTATGTTGTCATTGGTGTCAGTGTTTATTGGCTTTTAATGATATGACTAATAAAAATCGGGCCCCTCTGTTAACTTCTCGTTTATAGTTGTAGCTATGTTCTTAAGGTAAGCTTCACCACATTTAATTTAAAAGCCAGCTTCGCCTCAGTGCATTTGTGTTATGCGGTAAAACATACAAACCTCGTGAAGGCAATTTTAGTTTTCTATCCGATTGCATAGTCAATTTGTGCCCGAATTTTCACGAAAAAGAAAAGGTGCGTTAGAATAGAGAAGATACCATAATCAGACATTTTGAGTTATGGTTATTGCTTGAAAATCTTCCTAAAACATGCCGAAAATTTTGGAGGACATTTAAGCTTTGCCTTTAATAGCGGAACGTGATAGCATTAAAAGATCCCTGACTGCTCCTCACGTTTCCCAGCAACGGGAGCTTATCTAACCACAATGGTTACCGCAAAGCACTGGCTACGAGCGCTATATGCACGAAGGTGAGCTTTCTGATAGAAACAGGGCCTCTTGTTATTATTGTTTTGCACTTTTAATATTTCAGTCTGAGAAGATTGAACATAAAAGGCGTGCACTGACGATGTTTTGTTTCATGACATTTGTTTGTGGGCTGTCGTTTTCAAAATTCTGAGGAATAACTTTGTAAAGAATCAAGGTATGAGCAACTTCAGTGATAGAAGAACTTTAGTGCCATATAGAATATATGTACATGGCAATTTTCGCTCACAGGATGCCCGCTGCCGGCGCCGGACGCGGTCACCGTATTTTCTGCAACATGGGGCCCTTAACACTGTCGCATTAAAATAGGCATTTTTGACGGGAGATGACGTGCGTTCAACGCATTTACTGTCCCCTAAGCTCTGCCGAGACAGACGCTGCCACCAGAAGGGTCGCTATTGGGTTTACGATAGGGGTTGGGCATGTGCGTGGTGACTCTTGGTGCTTGAATTATCCGGTGAGGGCTAATATTAGGATTGAAATAATGAAAGCTTGGTCTCATAGCCATGGGCGCCAGCCAGGAACTGCAGTCAGAATCGAATGAACCGAAATATTGAGTTAACCGGAGTGTAGTTAACGAGCCTGCTGTATTAGCACTCCTTGTCATGTCAGCCATGGCCTTGCAGACGGGGCGGCCCCTGGCAGTTCTGCTGCATGGTGCCCCAGGAAGCTACCGCGACTTCTCCGAGAACCTGACTCCCCGACTCATGGGACGTGGCGTGGATGTCCTGGCTCCAAATTTCCCCGGTCAGTTTCTCTTATGATTTCTGGCCATTTTAAGGACAAGATGTTGTCAATTAAAGAGCTCTCACAAATAATCCTAATGACATTTGTGTCTTTGTTTCACTTTGGTGGCGATGACAAGATGAATTTTTTTTGCAGGTTTTCTTGGTCATATCTTGACAAAAGGTAGCAAGCTTGCTGTGCGCCAAAGGAAAATGATAAATTAGGTTAGGCTAAGCTAGTGGATAGCTTTTATGAAGCTCTTTAAGCACTTGTTCAGTGCACAAGATATTTTACAAGTGGTGAAGACCAAGATTGAAAGCTGTGTTTACTTGTCTGTGTTTATACTTATGTCCAGATTGAGGGTGATTCCATCATTAATGATAGATCATCATTTCATCATTGATGATGGATTTTGAGTTCCTTTTGTGCATCTGTATGCTTTTTCCAGCAGCAAAAGACCAGGGAAGCTGCCGTTTCACATTCTCATTTATTTCCGGATGCAGCATAATTATTTCTTTTTGCATATTAACAGTTGACCAAATGATCATGGCTGGTTGTGGCCAGCATTTGTGCTAATACAGGAAGCTGCTTCAAGAGTCGAAGCGTCAACTTTGGTTGTTGACTGCCATTGTACAGCAAACAGTTGTCAGCGCTGCATTTGATGCTTTACTTGCCCTGTTGTTTCTCAAACCCTCCGAATGCTGCTTTCTTTCTTAGTCAAGGGCAAAACTTTCATCTCTGATGTTCTCCTCTATATCCAGCTGCACCATCTTGCTATGAGCTTTATGGTCTCCGATTTGCCAAATTCCTTTGCACTTTTAGTCTTTGTTCTCCTGTTGATGTCGTCACTGTGTCATAGTTGACGTTGTCATTGTGTTGTCATCTGCCATTGTCTCAGTGCAGCCCACAGCGAACTTTTCACACCAGTTTGTTGTCTGTGACCTCCATCTGTTAAGACTTGTACAGATCTCCCTCAGTTTTCTTGGCATACCTACTACTCTGCCCACTACGAAGCTTACATGAACCCAACGTGAGCATGTCATCATAAGGTGTGCCAAAATATTCTGACCGTGTAATGTGTACAGAAGCTTCCTTTTTTCCCAGTTCAACATTCTGATGGTAACCATCATTAGGCAAGATAACAGAATATGCAAGTAGGGCTTGTTATTTGCGGTTGTTGCCCATGCACTGCCAAATGAATTTGTCAGCTCTTACCCGCACTTTGTAAGTAGGTCAGCTTGAGACGTGCTTTGTAGGTGGCAAGCGGATTGACGCAGGCTGAAGCAGGTGCTCACTAAACCATACGTGCTACTGTTTGCTTGCTTTAGTTCAGCTTTACTTCAGTAAGTAGAGGGAGATTCATGAACAATGTAATGAAGAAGAAGATGCACTTCTGGTTTGTAGCTGAGCTTGTGTTTCAGCCTGGGTTTTGTTAATGAGCTTCATGGCCTCATTAGATCACCTGAAATTTGGTGGAGATGCTAGGAATGTTAGCATCCACATTGGAGTAGCAAATAAGTAGCTTTGAGGAGACCCACACGGATTCGTTAGAAAATAAGTGCTCCTGGTGGAGAGGTGATAATTCCACTGCTTTTCTGCAGCAGTGACTCTCATCTGTGACAGCCAGGCTGTTAGCAGAAGGCAGGGTAATGGCAGAATAAACGACGGCTTGAAGCACTGAATGTGAAACAACCAAAAGAATTTCACAAAGCATTTAGGCTTTGTCTGTGAAGTGCTCATTTGTTTTGTGTTTGTAAAGGCACAGCCAATGTTTTTGTTTGTGCTTGTTGGTGTTGCTGCCTTCTAGCATAGCAACAGCTTCTTTTTGTGGCTGCATTGCCAATGAGCAACTCGGCAAGAAGCTGGAAGCAAAGTTTAGACTTTATTAAAAGCAGTCATTTCTATTAGAAATTATTTGCATCATTTTTGTACAGCAGATTGATCATGACTGTGCTGTTTAAAAAGAAAATATGTATTTGCACAGTATTGAAGAGGCGAAAGAAAAACGTGGATGTGAAAAAAATACCTGATATTGTCATTTTCAGCTGCACTGAACAGGGCTATGACCACTACAGCAGTAAAAGCCTCTGTAGAACTCTTTATCTTTGTGTATTACTCTTTGTGTGCCTAGAATTGTAAAGCTTGTATTGTAGCAAAAATTCAAGCGAAGAGCGGATAAGGTCATGCAGTAATCCTTGGAGCTCTTCTAAGTGGTATATGGTGCCTAAATCATTTTGCTGCTTGATTGTACTGTTTGTTCTCCGAGGCTGAAAGTGCCAACGGGTGGTAACATGTAACTGTATATCCTCATGTAAGGGTTGCACCTTGTTTTGTTAAGACTCAGATATCAGAGATGTTTATTGCACTCGATTAAAGAAAAAGAGAGATTTGCACATGTATGCCAATACGAGCTACCCGTACATCACACAGTGAACCGGTAAGACATAGCTCTCACACCCTTTGGTACTCCTCAGGCCTGGAGAGGACGGTAGTCTGTTTTGTCACATCCATAATTCTACCCAAGACTTTGCAAATGCTCCATTATGTGCAGTGCAATACCTTTGCTATACCTAAGCCTTAAGCTTCACCATATTTGAGCTTTGTACTTGTATACTCTTTGTTATATTCGATGCATGTTCCTGTATGCTGCACTGGCTATAAAGATATGTCTGGCAACGTATCCCCGTTGGGTTGGTGTTCTCACTGATGCCCTGGTCATGCAGCTGCTTTACGGCTCCAATGGAGGTTACGTTACTGGCTCTTCTTTTGTTGACATTTGATACCAACCATGCTGAGCGGCCTTCATCGCCGCTGCATGAAGACCGTTGTGTAATTCCCCTGAAGGGCTTCATTATAAATGTAAACAACCTTGAATCTGCCCTGAAAAACAAGCATGCTCGCCACCATAAGCAGTGACCTGAAAATCTGTTATCTTAGCTAGGTTTGATAGTTACCTCAGTAATTGTTGGCATGTAATGTCGGAGCTGGAGCAGCTAATGTCAGACTCACCGAAGTGCACTGTCTAAGGCCTGTGTTAACAGGTGAAGGAGAAAAAAAGACTTGCTGCATGCACGGAGGTTACTCAATGAAAAAAGAAAACTAAATAAAAGAACATGCATGTCTTCACACAGAATGTGAGAAATGTAATACAGGTAACTGCATACATTTCAGGCAGTGTTAAGGTAGCTTACTGCACAAGCATACACCGAGTGCACGGATTGCTCACAAGGCAATGTGCTTGAACGCACATGCTCCTCAGCAGTGCATGAGGGCAGGTGCCATGTACACAAAGCAGTGCTGCCTCTGACATGTTATGCATCCATATGTATGTGTGTGTGTGTGTGTGTGTGTGGGTGTGTGTGTGCGCGTACATACGCATTTATGTATCATGTCTATTTCATAAGACGAATATTGAATGTGCTGTTTGCTGCTGTGTGCAGCATGGAGTGGTGACATCTATGTCAGGCAGCATGAAGTCACCTTGATTTTCTTTACAAGCATCTGCATTGACCGTAGATTGTCTGTTAGACTGTACCCTTTTAAGTCTACTGTCAAACATTATTGTTGCTATTATTATTATTAAACGATGTGAGATTGAGCTAATTGGTGTTCTGCTCCTGATTTTTGGAGAAACGCATTCATTTGTGTCTCAAATATTTTGCGTCATGTGTTTTTTTCTTGTGTACTGAAAGAGTTGGGAATGCACAACATACATACTTGCACAGGGGAAAAAGTGCAACAAGACTGGCTTGCAGAAGTTGAGGTACGAACTACGAGGCGATTCCAACACTGATGCCATCAAGTTGGCCATCTTTCTTCTCACTGAATACTAACTCTGAAGGCAAAGATGAAGCTAAGAAGGAACCTAACACACCACGCAATATGCCTTTATGCCTTTATGCATCAAGATGGCACTCTTGTGAGTTCTATGAAGTGAAACATGTGAGCACATGGCAGGTAGCCTTGTCCAGTGTTGATAATGAATTATGTGGCAAAAATTGTAAGGATATGGGTAGAGTGGACAGTTAATTTCCTTGCATGCTGACACCCACTTTGTGCAAGTGCTTGTTTATATCAGTTTAGTTAGTGAAAATTGCTTTAAATGGAATCTGCATGCTCATGCCTATATTGCTGTAGTAGGTCATGTGCGAGCTTATGAGCCACTCATCGATGCTACCTCTTGCTCATGCCTTTCCTTGAATACTGGCACGTACAGCATTTCAGGGTAAATAATTTTCTTAAATTCTAGGCAACAAGAGAAAGTGTGAACTGATATAGACACGCGTTATATATAATTCGTTATCATCATCATCATCAGCCTGGTTACGCCCACTGCAGGGCAAAGGCCTCTCCCATACTTCTCCAACTACCCCGGTCATGTACTAACTGTAGCCATGTTGTCCCTGCAAACTTCTTAATCTCATCCACCCACCTAACTTTCTGTCGCCCCCTGCTATGCTTCCCTTCCCTTGGAATCCAGTCCGTAATCCTTAATGACCATCGGTTATCTTCCCTTCTCAATACATGTCCTGCCCATGCCCATTTCTTTTTCTTGATTTCGACTAAGATGTCATTAACTCGTGTTTGTTCCCTCACCCAATCTGCTCTTTTCTTATCCCTTAACGTTACACCTATCATTCTTCTTTCCATAGCTCGTTGCGTCGTCCTCAATTTAAGTAGAACCCTTTTCGCAAGCCTCCAGGTTTCTACCCCGTACGTGAGTACTGGTAAGACACAGCTGTTATACACTTTTCTTTTGAGGGATAATGGCAACCTGCTGTTCATGATCTGAGAATGCCGGCCAAATGCAGCCCAGCCGATTCTTATTCTTCTGATTATTTCAGTCTCATGATCCGGATCCGTGGTCACTACCTGCCCTAAGTAGATGTATTCCCTTACCACTTCCAGCGCCTCGCTACCTATCGTAAACTGCTGTTCTCTTCCGAAACTGTTGAATATTACTTTAGTTTTCTGCAGATTATTTTTAGACCCACTCTTCCGCTTTGCTTCTCCAGGTCAGTAAGCATGCATTGCAGTTGGTCCCCTGAGTTACTAAGCAAGGCAATATCATCAGCGAATCGTAAGTTACTAAGGTATTCTCCATTAACTCTTATCCCCAATTCTTCCCAGTCCAGGTCTCTGAATACCTCCTGTTATCAACATTTCGTTATCAACACTGGACAAAGCTACCTGCCATGTGCTCACATGTTTCATTTCATAGAACTCACAGGAGGGGCATCTTGATTCATAACACATGAAAGCATATTGCCTGGTGTGTTGGGTTCCTTCCTAGCTCCATCTTTGCCTTCACAGTTGGTATTCAGTTAGAAGAAAGCTGGCCAACTTGATGGCATCAGTGTTGGAATCGCCTCGTAGTTCGTACCTCAACTTTGGCAAGCCAGTCTTGTTGCACAGTGTAGCATGTCATTTCTGGCAGCAATCAAGAAAGAAGAGGCCCCAGCAATAGCCACGCTGATCTGGCGCCATGTTTCCAGCTCAAGCCACAGTGTGTCATCATTTATGTGGAACAAGACCTACTTCTTCTAGGCGTTTCCTTTGATAAAGCTCAGTACAGTGTACGCCTGACCACGTTTTTTACAGCCTGTTTTATTGCACCGTTATGGTAGATGTCTCCATCAATGTTAAACGCTTTATGTATAGTGTTAGCTTTATGTAACGAGGCAAACTGCTCTGCTCACGCCCATACCACTGGTTGTGTTGTCCTGCGTAGACATGGCCTTCAGCCTGCGCAACAAGTTCTACTGGCACACGGTTGAAGAGCGGACAGCTTTGCTCAGGGACTTCTTCAAGAAACTCGGGGTTCGCAGGTACGTCTCATGCGAGGCGGCGAGTGTTGGGTGCTCAGTTAGGGCATTTTCAGGACACCTTGTATCGGTGGCACCTTTCCCAGTCTTCATCTCCTCTGGCGATCAAATTAAGCATGCAGATGTTCATAATTGATACTGTTTGTCGCTTTCTTTCCGAAAAGGAGTCGATTAAAACGACAAGCTGCTTATCGCTAAAGGTGCTAGTCACTATGTGTATGGTGTTTGTCGGGCTTCCCAGTGCCTAGCCTCTTGACGGTGCTAAGGTGGACACAGGATGATCTTTGTCAAAGCCAAATATGAATACAGTAAATCAGTTCTGGAGAAGGCCACAAGGTGGAGGAAAGTTCAAGAAAGGAAAAGATTTTCATCCACCTGACTGCAGCACGAAGCCACAAGCGAAACCAATACGGGCTTCTTAGAAAGGAAGCTTTGCAGTTGAAGAAAAATTTATCCTGGTCCGGGATTGCCGGACCAGTCCGGGCCAGACCGGGACCGGACTGGCCTGGTCTGCCGGAGATTGCCGGACCAGTCCGGGACGAGTCGTTATCAAGACGGTTGCTCTTCCATCTGAGCTTACCAGGAGACTAGCAGATTGCAGAGCCAGAGCGAATTAATTGGCAACTCGAAGCATTGGGACATAAATACTGGGGCGCAGTACTGATTTGCCATATTCAGTGTCCCAGTGCTTCAAATTGTTGATTAATTCGCCCTGGTTCTGTGATCTGCTAGTCTCCTGGTAAGCTTGGATAGTAGAGGAACTGCCTTGGTAAAGCATTCGTCCCGGGTTCAAATCCAGGATCAGGATGAGTATTTTTCTCAGAACTGCAAAGCTTTGTTTCTGAAAAATCCATGTGATTTTCTTCTGTATCTTTGGTACAGTTGTGCGGATGACAATTTTTTCCTTCCAGAAATCTAAACTTGAGCTTGACAAGGGAGATGTCTAATGGTTTTCACATTCTGCGGGAGATCGCTAGACCCTTTATTGTGACGTCTATTCTGAAATGTTTCTTCATGTCGTAGTGAGCCTCTCATTCAGTAAATTCATGAGGTGCAAGTATCACCTCAGTATATGTACCACTTTCAAAAAATTTTGAGACCACTTCACAGAGGCTCTCCTCTTTCATTCTTTACAGCAGAGGGCCTGTTAATGTAGATTACCTGGATCTTTTGGAACACAAGAGTGTGGCTACGCTTATAGGCGTTTTGAAACACTATCTACATCATGTTAAGCACTTCCCCTACAATACATTCATACAACCCAAACTTGGATATGGATCCATCTGGAGTATGCATATAAAACATAATGGAATAAAAATTAAATGCTTGGAACCGACCACAACTGTACAATCAAATTTATTAATTTCTCATACTCGTACAACATTAGCATTTCCTCTTTTAAAGCAGTACAACCTAAGTATGGCATCTTGCTGCCATATCAGCAGCTTAATTCTGTGTAATTTTTAACTTGGTCAACTTATTTGTGCTTTGTATATGTTTCCCCCACCTGCAGGCTTGTATGTATTGCACAGGACAAACACTACTAATCCTTCGCCCAACCTCGCATTCGGTCACTTTTCCAGCCTCTTTGTCTTCTTTTTTTTAATGCTACAGACTGGAATGGCCTGCCCCATTATAACGGAGAAAATATCTGGCAGTCGGCGTTTGTAATTTACATAAATATTCATTACCTACCATAAAGAATTGTGACCTTGCCTTTATTTATGCCCTGTGTGTACATTTTCATGTATGTTCTTATTGTGAATTTTTGTGTTTTGCTTATGTGTGTATGTATGTAAATCCCACAACTTAGTCTTTATGGAAATACAAGCAAGGTGGAGATGTCAACCGCATACTGAATAAAAGAATCTTGGTGTGTCCAGGACTTAACTCGGGCTCTGCCAAGTGGGGCACTACGAATATAATACCACAGCTCTTGAAGCACTGCATAGTTTGGCGCAGCTATACTTGTGATGTTGCCTCGAAAATATAGGGTGCGGTGTGTAGCCCCACAGCAAGGGTGTCGGAAGCCCATGGCTGTGATTGCGAGTCACACTGCTCTCCCCTAGGTGTCACTGCAGTGGTGACCGAGGAGAAGAGGGCTAAAGCTGCAATTGTAATGATGGCTTTTATAAATTCAGGGAATGTAAGGGTAGAAGCTTGGGTGGTTGGTCTAACGTGATTGCACAATGACACGGACAGCACTAGGCCACTGCTTTTGTTGCTGCCATCCTGTTCTGTACAAAGTCCAAATGCGAAGAGAATGAGTGGCCTGCGCACTGCATGCTGGTGATGAATGTATCACGTGATGGGCTGTGGGTGCGAAGGTGAGCCCAGTAGATGGTAGCTTGATGTGCCCCGTTTCCTGCATACCCATTGTTAAAGGTTACGTGATCAAGCCTGCAGTGGCCTACAGCCAAGTATGGGACGCATCTATGCGCTCAACAGCTTATTGCATAATGCTCGGCCTTCAACATGCACCATATGTTGAAGGCCATCTGCTGCGGTGGCCTTCAACATTGAGTGAGGGCTTGTGGTCAGCAAGTGAGATCTGTTTATATTTGTCTGTGCACGCATGATGCTATGCTTGCTTAGTTTGTAAACAAATGTTTGCTGAAATACTAGGAGCCATACTTTGTGTAATTGTATAATATTTTGCCATCACTATCAATGATATGCAAAATAGTATTTGCATTAGCAGACACGGACATGGAAAATGGGTACAGGACATGCGAAGAGCCACTGTGACTGGATCAATGCTTTGTCTTATGGGTGAAACTGTCACTCTTAATGCTTTATCACAATTCTGTAAACATTGCTAAAAAGGAATGTATGATGACACCTCATTCTCAGTCGTACGTAAACACCTACAAAAAGCACATAAGACCAAATCAGAACATCTCCTACGAGTAAGCAATTTTCCTCTTCTGGAGCTGTAATTGCGATGGAAAATAAGCTCTTGTTGTGAGTTTCAAGCATGGGTATTGTTTTGTGTGGCATTTAAGATGTATCTGCAGTTTCATGCGGGGGATCTCCGTGGGTGATGTGCACGTTAAACATATGTCCCAAAATGTCTGCAGAAAGTGTATGAAGTGGCCTATATGAAATGGAAGCACACCTGCGTGTCAAATGTCAACAGGAGCCTCGGTCAGGCCCCATGACCTTTAGCTCATTTAGGTTGTTTTTTTCCAGCATCTCTGGCAACATGGAATAGACAGCCCCTGGAAATTTTTTCAATTAGATGACATTGTATATTATGTTTGGTCTTTTGTCATCATTGCTGTATATGTAAGGCTCACTGCTTAATCGTTAGTGTTATGTCATCATTGCTGTGCATATAAGGTTTGCTGTTTAATCGCTCTTTCTTACACAGTTGATAACGTGTTCCTTTTTTCGTTTGCTGTTATAATTATTGCTCCAATACTCGTCCTGTGACCCACAACCACTAAGGGCCTGAGAAAGGCTGACACTATTGATAAAGAAACAAACAAATGAATAAATAAGGCACTTAGGAAAATTATGCAGTGGGCTAGTTGGTCCGACATACTTAACAGTGTTGCGCAGAGCGACAAAGGGACAGGACTTGAGCGAGAAAACACACGACACCTGCGCCTAGGTGTTGTGTGTTGTTTTCTCGCTCAAGTCCTCTTCCTTTGTCGCTCTGCTCAGCAGTGTTAAGTAAATAAAGTATAACTTCAAATGGGAGCTGGGTTTGCTTTTGTTTGCTGTGGAGGAGAAATGTTGCAGCCTGCTCTGTCATCTATCGTGCGGCTACATCAGGCTGCGCAGTGAGTAGCAGTGTAACGAATGAGTCGAAGTGATTGCCAAAACCGCGTCATGTCCTGCTTCCACGTGGCCACCTTGTTCATCAGGACACACACACACCTCCTGTGATACAATACTGAAGCTTCCTTTGGGTAAATTATTTAGGGTGCTTTGAGGCTTCCCAGTGTCTTTTCAATGATCTTAAGGTCGAGGATCTTCATCTAATGCAAAACAGTGACAAGTCGAAAATGTCATGTTTAATGTGCAGTGGAATTATTGTTGGTCGCTTGGTTCAGCAGCCTTATCGCTTTTCACCGACACGTGTTCCTGAATTTCCTTGTTGCAGGATCGACACGCTAGTTTCCCACAGTGCATCCATCTACCCAAGCCTCCGGCTGCTTCTGGAGGACAGCGATGGCCCCAAGATCGACTCCCTGGTCCTGCTGGCGCCAAACTCGCATGTTGCACCCAAGTCAGTGGGCCTACCTCCTGTGTGCACTTCTCTCATAGCACTTCAATCGTGTGACAGTACAAAAAGAAAAGGGAGCATAACGTGTCAGCTTAACTTTAACTGATTGGACTGTGTTTCATCTGTCCAGAGCACAGTGGCGAACTGAATAGGCACGTGTTGCTTGTGTCGGGGACTCGCAAAATGCTGCAGCTTAGAGAGCCCTCTGGAGTTTTTTGCAATATTATCTAGGTGGAAATCTAGCACCACTGTCTATGTGGATTTCCTAATGGGCAGTGTGCCATTATGGCACTGCCAAGATGTGGGTGTGTGAGGCTTGGTTTCAAACATGACTTGGCCTAAAACCACGGTGGTCTAAGAATAGCATGAGAGGTGTGTGAACGGCGCCCATTCCAGCATACCGGTTTTGCGTGCGCTTGAGGCAGTTTCCGTAAGATGGCGCGTATCATGCGGGAGCCACACGCGAACGAACACAGCGAAAGATGAAAAAGCGAACGCAGAGTGTGAGATGGAAGACGCGAGCCACGATAGGCGGAGACCAATGAGAGTGGCCCCTTCAGTGACGTGCGTAGGGGAAACTGGTGTTATGCGGACCCGCCCAACCGCTCGTTTCGTACTATCGTCTGCTCGTGCTTGCTTGGTTGGTTTGGTCTCGTTCACACTTGTTTCTATCATCAAGGTGAGAAATAAATGGGCGAACAGGTTCGCAAAACAATTCACACTGCAAGAAACCGTGCAAAAGCAGCACACGTATACCAGTGCAAAGCATAGAAGTGCTCGCAACTGCGTGCGACGAACGCAAACGATGATGTGATGCTGCTGAGGCTTCACCCTTTAGAACGAGCTGGCGGCCCCCGAACATAAAGCGCCATCACTCGGAGGATGGCAGAAGCGCACGCAAGTTATCAGCGCGCCCTCAGCATGGCGAGGCGCTGCCGTTTGCACACCTCTCATAATATTCTTACACTGTGCCTAAAACACAATCATGGCTGCACAGATAAAGATTTTTTAGAACAAAATATTCATAAAAGGTTTTCATTCAAGCGTGTTACATCTTTCAATAAAGTTTACTCACCTACAAGTGCATAAGCAAGTGAGGAAAAAACAAGAACAGACTACAAGCTGTCACACAGTGAGCGCACACCTTGATGTAGGCTCTCCAACTTTAGTGGCCCTCTAGAACATATTACATTTCGTATAATTATACGTCCAAGCACAAGTTATCACAGTTGGGTAAGAAATGCTCTTGTGTGATTGTATTAACGAAAAAACAGCTCTTTTCATGCAGTTTTAGTAGAAAGTGAACTATTGTGACAGACGGAAGGATGCTAGCCAGGCATGGCTTCAACGTGTCGTACTCACCACATCTCATCATCCTCATCCATGCAACAGGATTGCAGTTCCAGTTTTCTCTCTAGGTAATATTGTGAGAAACTCTATCGGGAGCTGCACTAGCGTTTACCAAGTAATTATGATCCTCATCTGCTTGGGCCACGGCTACTCGCACAGTAAAAGGTGTGCAGATGCACGGCTTATGCTGTTTCCACTCGCCGTGTGCCGGAAGTTTTTTCCAAAGTGCAAGAAATCCACTTTCTATCCAAGTAACACATCGGCAGTTGGCAGGCTTTAAATTTAAATCCTTTTTGTGGATGATGCGTTGCTGAAATATTCCAAAGTTTTTTTAGCCTGGAAATTCAAACAAAAGGTTAGACTTATAGTAATTAGGACAGTTAGGGTTTCGCAAGCAACATGTCCTCTTCATCGCTGTCATTGTTACTTGAGGAAACATATCTCGTAATCACTATTGGAGTGCTCTGAACGCATGGGCATGTAAAAAAATCCACGGGCTCTTTGCACGGGTCTGCCATGTCAGAAAACAAGATACACAAGCAACACTGACAGATAAGTCTTGTCACACCATTATGTTGTTTAAGAACAAATCTAACCATCAAATTTTAGTCCAACCAACTTTTGTGCAGATGGCACAGATTCTCTACAGACGTTTCATGTGAGTGAATTATCTTGGGAATCGCAGGCAGTGTACTTACGTAAAGTGTTACATGGTTGCCTTGGGTATGGACAGGGGTGTACATCGTTCCCTAGATGAGTGGACTCGAATATGGCACTTTCATGACACCCCCCCAATATGGCGTGCCTAATAACCAGATCGTGGGTTTGGTTTGTGAAAGCCCTGAATTTGATGTTTTGAGGTATCTGATTCTTATGCTTGTGATATCACAGTTGCCGTGCCGAATGTCCGCTATTGGCCCAAATGTGGACAGCTCGTTAACAGGCAAAGTTATGCATATAGCGAAGAGAGTAGCTCCATGCGCAGACAGCAAGCTAGAAATTACTGCATGCAGTTTGCGTGCCATTGTCTGTGTAGTTCAACTGCGGGAAACACAAATCTGGCAGTTGTACTGCCTCACACATAGCATAAAAAAAAAGAAGCCACACTGTTATTCGAATTATCTGCAGGGTTACTTGCCACGACCTAAAGCGTTGTGGCATTGGCTATTTAGTGAAACCCCAATCATTCGAAGTCTTTTAATTCGGATGGATGGATAATTTGAACAGCTCTGTTGGTCCCAATAAAGTCCTCTGTTTGAACAGAGAAGGAACTCTCACAAATTCAAACTCCAAGAACTATGCAACAGTTATTTTTATCAATATTTCTCAATCCCATGGGCTGCTTTTTAGTCCAAAGGGGAAGGTTGATGCATCACTAGCGACTGTGAGGAAAGATGTGCGGGAAGCCAAGGCCGAGTGGGAGCAAGAAGAGCGGTGAGCGTCCTCCTTTCCCATCCAGCTTAAAAGGAGCAAGGAGGAGACCGTAGCACATGTCCAACTACGACACTCCCCCCTCACTCCCAGCATGCACTTGATCACATTACTGCATGCCGTCTTCTGCCTCTCCCCCCCTCTCTGCTAGGGTGCACTTGATCACATTACCGCACGTTTGATCCTGTCATCTCCGACATTGGGCACGTGGGAGGATGGTGCAGATCAAGCCACCATCCTTCCCGGATCACCCTTGCACCTTCTCCCCCGCACCCACAGCAAAGGGCATGCGTGGTGTGATCTTATCACGCTTGGAATTTGTAAGGAACCTAAGCATCTGCTGGTACATGTTGTTGCATGCTGATGAAGGAAAGATAAGACTTTCAATGAGGGCCCAGTGACAGTTTTGGTTTGGTGTGCTGTACCGTACAATTGATCGGGCACTATACTTTTAAAGAGGCTTTTCTTAGTTCAAACTCCATTTTATTCAAATAAATTTCCGGTCCCCTTGAACTTCAAATTAACAAGATGCTACTGTATAAGTGATTCAATATTTCAAGTTGTCATTTTTAGATATGTGTAGTGGGGCACAGTTAAAAACTTAAATTTTCAGGACAGAAAGGTGTTTCTCAGAGCAGCTTTCTCGCGTAACCAATAGGTTTTCAACGCCAAAACAAGAAAATTTTCCACAGGGCTGCAGGCGATGTTAATGGTTGGTACCATTGCATGTCAGATATGGCTAGGCTTTAAATGCAATGCAACGTTGTCTGGTGCTTATATAGTAAGAAAATCCTGCACTGGTGGTAGTAGTAGTAGTAGTAGTAGTAGTAGTAGTAGTAGTAGAAAACGCTATTTGTTGTATTATAATGAAGTCAAAGAGGGTGGAGCCCTCAGTCCAGGGCCCCATTTGCTGCTGCTATCCAGGTGGCCCGGTCAATAAGGTACCACAGGTCATTGTAGGCTCTGCTGGAAAGAGTGGCTTTCCATTGGGATGGGTAGGTGTTGGGTACTCTAGGAAGGCCGGGTGGTTTGGACCATCCCCATGTAGAATGGCAGAGGTTTGAGTGTCCTTCACAGAAAGGACATTTGTCAGGGTACTGGGTAGGGTAAAAAGTGTGGCGGAGAGCAAGGCTGGGGAACGTATTAGTTTGGAGCTGGCGCCAAGCGACTGCATGTGTTCACGTGTTGTGCAGGGAACATTTTATGGGATAGTCTGTAGTGTTGCAGTACATGCCTGTATGCAAGTCGTATCTTTTACCCCTTGTCTGGGTTGGCCTAGCCTTCCACCGGCACCCGAAGGATGAGGCCTTGAGCTGTCGCATGAACACGCTCATTGTCAGGAAGAGACACATGCTCAGGTGTCCAAACTAGCTGAACTAGTGGGATATGTTGGTTCTTGTGTAGCAGTTTATGAGCCATTGGGGAAATCCAGTCTTGCACGTAGTTTCAGCATGCTTGCTGGGAATCTGTAAGAATATATATTATCTGGGTGTTGAGCACTGATGGCAAGGGCTCTCGTACATTCTTCAGCTGCCGTGCAGCTGTCAGTGCGTATTGTGGCTAATAATACTGGTTCGGTCTTTCCAGTCAGTCACTGATACCACTTTGGCTGTAATGTCGGGGTAGCACGCGGCATCTGTATAGAACGTGTTGAGGTCATTGCCATATGCCTGGTGCAGTGCCATGTGCTAGAAATACAGCTTATTGCGTTGCTAGGCACCATCCAGTCATCTTTGACTCCTATTGTTGACATGCAGGTGGTTGTCCACCTGTGTGTTGTCAGGAACCTGCCTAGCACTAGTTCCTCAAGTTCACTACTGATACAATGTGGCCTATATTGTACAGCATAGCTGTGCCTGAGCCAAGTGGTGCTCTGTGCCTCTGCTATGTCTTTCTTGCTTCTTCTTTCTCCCTTATGTACTTTGGTCTGTTTTATTTTTTATATTTGGAATAGCCAACGCTTCGGTGGCCTGTCTTCCCTTGGTAATAGTATCACTTAATAAACAACAATTACATATGTTCAAAACCATAGAAGTAAGCTTTGAGCAGATGAAGAAATAGTCTTAGTTTTCAATTCATCCTGTGCAAACCAGTTTATTTCAAATTTGTAACTAGTGGTAAATAGAGACTTTAAAGACAGAGACTAGACAGAGTATCTTTAACAATACAAAAAGACATGACACAAGGCTGGAGAACACCACAGGGCCAAGCGCCTACTCGTAACTAAATTTTATCCATACTCAAAAAAGCATTACAGTGACACCTCGTTCATAAGTTTTGGAAAAAAACACCAGAAAAACACACTAACTGCGAAAGCTATAATCCAAAGTAACTAAAGAATTTGACAGACTCAGCTGCAGTTGACACCTATGTAAAGTGAAGCGTTGCACAAATCGTTGCAGTGCGAAATGCCGACGTGCACCAAGCTAGTGGGGCCCAAGCGACCCGAGACGCATGCTGTCATTCGTCTATTGCGTAGTGTTTTAAGATGGTGATGGGAAACCGAAACGAAATTGAGCTGGTGAGCAACGTTAGAATACGATGCCTATGATGCCACCAGAGTGAAACATGAGGCTCAGCTTGCGTCGCCTGCAGCAGGGAACAGTGACGCGTTTGGGTTACTGTAGATTAAAAGTGTGCAGTGCACTTCCAACTGCACTATGCCCCACGTGCTGTGAAACAGATAGCTGGAGATGCTTACAGCGATAGGACTGGCGGCGATAGCTGTGAAATGCAGCTATCGCAGTGTGAAATGCAGCATGCGACGACCTGGGAGATTTGCTGGTACCGGAATGGGAAACTCTGTGCGCGCCGGCATTTTCACGTGAGACGAACAATTGAGTACCGTGGGGAAGCTGCTGAGGTGGGCAGCTACTGTTCTTGATTGCGCACGCCTTGCGTCTTTTATTGCAATAGCAATTATATGGACACTCCAGGTGCATTTCTACCATTGCCATGAGGTTCCGTATAAAGTCCAAGGGTGATAAAATTGTCGCCACGTGCCGTATGCTGTATGTGCGGGTGAAAACGTGTGAGGGTGAGCCAACGAATGTGCCTTGGCTCAATCTCTAGAATAAAAAACAGAAACAGCGCAACACAGGACGAGTGAGTAAAAAGCACAGGACAGTGTCGCGCTGTTTCTGTTTTTTATTCTAAAGATGGACCAAGCAGCCCCTTTGAACACATGGCTCGATCTCGTGTGCGTGAGCAAGAAAGGCCGGGCAGAAGGCATGCCCCTCTCCTGTCGTGTGTAAGGCATGGGGGTGTGGTGCGGGAAGTTGGGGGGGGGGGGGGAGGTGTTCATTCTTCTCCGGCGGCTGCTGCTTACGGCACTACCCCCAGGGCCACGTAGCAGCTTTTGAAATGCAAAACGCCTCAAATATTGCGTAAGCGCTCCATCACTGGCACTCACTGATAATGAAGTGTTGTACCTTGAGAAGAACCTAGAGAATGCTTTGTAATTACTTCTAGTGGGCGCTTATCAGCTTTGTTGCACATTTGGTTGTCGCCTTTGTGGCACATTCGTTTATGCATCTGTCTGCGCATTTATTTGAGCACACAGTGGCCTCCTTGCATGTTTTTCTGAATAAAGCTTGTCAGGTGAAGTCTAGCGCTCTGTCCTGTCCCCACCCTTTTTTCTGTTAGTCTTGTTCGTGCTAGCAACTATGTCACAGAAACTGACTAATGCACTCAGTGTCTTTTCCTGCAATGTGAGCTGCTTGTTACTGCCATGTTCTGATCCCTCTGTTTCAATAATATACACTTGCCAGTGTCTTTTTGTGCTCATGTTATAAAGTACAGCTATACCAACTCACCCAACCTTCCTTCCTATTGAGATAGACACTGAAATAATAGTTTTCACTTCGTTGGGCACACAGGAAACCCTTAAAATATTCTTACGATAGCTTCAACAGCGAGTTTTAGGAGATTGTGTTGCAGTAATAAAACTTCTCTATAACATGCTCTTGAAAATGATGTCCAGGTTTTTTTCTCACATATGTATGAGCTGTAAGTTGAATGAGGAGCACCTACTTTGCTATGAGGTACGGCATCCTCCAGTTTTTTTCGTGGTTGGGCATCCAACAGAAAACGTAACAGCAAGACATTGTCTTTTCCACTGTTTCTGTTAAATGTCCCATTGTGTACTAATTAAACCAATTTGGCATCTGTGATGGTTCACAAGTGCAAGATCAGCTCGACTGACGAGTGCCGCTTTGCTAGCTCCAGTCGCATCTGCCTGCTTAGGCTGCCCTTCTATCAGCAGTTCAGTGTAGCCACTTGGGGCAGCAAGCCAACCTCTCCCTTAGCGTTGTGGGAAGTTTCGGGAACCTTAAAGTATTGGAGGACTATGTGCCCATGGTCAGAAAGCTTTGCAGTAATTAATTTCTATAATGACAATGGAGTGACACTTGCACAGAACACAGAACCTACTGTATGCCAACTTAGTGTCATTGGCACAAGCATTTTACGCAGGGGTAAAATTGGTCACGTAAGCTTCCCCTGACGTGCACAGCGTGAAGTCGTAGCTTTTGTAAAGTCGGTCACCCTTCCTTACCATTCTTGTGCCTTTGACTGACAGCCTCCTGAAGCCGCTCTGGGTGACTGAGTGTATGATCCAGGCGTACCGTTCCTCTCTGCTGCGCCCTCTTGTGTCTGCATTGGTGCTCTTCATGAGCTACTCGGGAATCGTGCCTGTCAAGCCTGTGGTGCAGGACATCTTACTCTCACTCACCACGTACAAGTGGTCAGGCTTTGACAAGGCAAGTATCTCACCCTTTTGTGCGTATCAGTCGTCTGCCAGGTTTGAGCCAAGCATTGTCCGATGCCATCTGTTACCAATCTCTGAAGAAACGTTTAAGTGGGACGTAACATCAATCATACAATGCAGGAGTGAAAGATTGTTGGTGAAACCACTGAAGACCACTCTGCTTGGCAGTAATTATTTGTTTGCTGGAAAAATATATTTTACATAGCATTTAAAAGTAGTTTAAAACTGAGCCTCGAACCTTCTGGAAATTTTTGTTGCGTAAATATGGTCCAAGTTTATTAGCCTACTCTATTTACTTGATCATAATCCACTTTCTTCCTAAATACCTTGCTTAAAATTTGGTATTCGTGTATGATGGAAGTGTGAAACCAAAACTGCAATAAAGACTATTTCTGTTCATCTGATGCTGATGGGACCTGTGAAATTGGTCGAATTAAACGAGAGGCAGAAAAAACACCCAAACACAACGCCAATTCATTTGGCATTATTTTCCTTGATTATAGCACAACCTCAAGTCGAACACACACCCACTATTTGTGGGTTCAAAGCAGAAAACTAATGCAGAATTGGTAGAGCGCTCAAACAAAGTAGAAATCCAATGTGTACCCGATTTTTTAGCAAGGAAAGCGTAGCATGCCTCCATTTCTGGTGACAACAAATAGACAAAACTAGGGAATGTTACCATCCCAGAATATAAATTTATTATTGTCCATCGTCATCACTCTCAGACACCACTTTACCGCTGTCTGTGAAGAACCACAACATGTCATCCTTCATACACTTCATAGCAAATTCGATATTCTGCATTTATCAAGTGACTCTGCAACAATTGCAAATGGGATGGTGGCCCACGGTCAAGCTAACCACTTTGGTAGTTCATCCTGTACGATATTGGACCTTGCTGTCGAGTGAGGGAGTGGGCTGATGTTGAGGGGGACTCCGATGTTGAGGGGGACTTGGAGAAATTAAGGTTTATTTACTTCATGTGCAGGATTAGAAACGGAACAGTAAAAGTTAATCGACGGCCGGCAGCAAATCGTACACTGCGGCCCGTTGCAAGAAGGTCTCTCGCTTTCCTATGGTTCTCTGGCTTATAACCTCTTCAGTCTGTTGGTCTCATGTCCTTTTCATCCTATTGTAGGGCCCATGCAAGTGACGTCATGTTCGGCCAATGAGGACACTTCCTGGGCTCTATCCTTCGATGGCCGCATCCGTGCGACGTTGCCTCCTTACTTGGTCGTTCTTGAATGACCGTCTAGTGCTGCAAAGCAGCTTTTCTCGGGACTAAGGTCAACTACCTCGAACTGTGCCGGACTGCAGGTACACTTTTGGGAAGCGTCACACAGCGGAGGCTCCATGCACGGTACATAAGGGTGGGATAGCCAACCTGTCTGGCATGTCCAGTAGCGTGATCGATGCGCACCATAATTGGAATGTGACGGCGAGTGGTTGTGCTCGAAGAACTTGACCACTGCTAACTAATGGTCCATATCTAACAGCTCCTCCTTGCCCCGGAAGTTCGGAACGGACGGTGAACTCGATTCGGTGGCCATGAAGAATGTGATGAAGCCTGTAGTGCACTGGCGACGAGCTTTGTGTGATGAATTCCTGGATCCCGTGCCCTGGATCAAGTGCAATTCCTGGATAACATGCAAGCAGAGGCTCTTTAACCCCGACCCACGAGTCTCTTGTTATATCAAACTCAACCCTTGTGTTTGTTTCTCTTTGTCAATTTTGGTGAAGGAGATCCAACCACTCCTCTAAACTGTTTTCCACATCTCCTTGAATGCCGGCAAGGCCAGTGTGATATTGCAATTGCAAGAGAACTGTGAGAAAACTAAACAATTATTGAAAACAATCATTATAACCATACACATGCACAGTTTTGAAGCTACGAGGATGACTTCCAGCCCAAAATACAACTACATACCTCGTTATTCAAAGGAAAGAAGGCAATACATCAATTTACTGAAACAACTGGCTCAAAATAACCAATGCTTCAAAACACCTTGGGTAGCCTCACTTCATGAACAGCCTTTTTATTCTCTATATCACAGTGGACTACTTATCGCATCCACTGGTACCACTGAACAGCCGCGTCAACCCTGCGGATACATACACAAAATCGCGCCAATTTTGTGTTCACTATTCACAATGCATGCTTGTATCTTACACAGGCATTTCCTAATGCTTACTCATGTTTCTTCCTTTTGTGCATACAGGACACACCTTAAATGAACATCAAAATTAAACTTGCGTAACTTATGCACTCACAAGCACCTTTGAAAATACCGCATCTGCTATTAACTACGCCTACGCATGCTTAATTGAAAACTCGGAATGCTGCCGTCATCCACACACGTGAGTGACCCGCTCACGTTCTGTTTCCTTCCGTCCACTCAGGACATGCACTAATAGAATCGTACCAACGCTGCTCAGTGCAAATGATGCACTTATTGAAAACCAACATGCTTAACCTGAGCAGAAAACTTCAAGAATACTTCTTAAAAAAATGCACTAATACACACGCACGTTACTATACTCACGGACATCTTTCTGTGGATATGAAGGGAAAGCTACAGGCGCGTGGCTGCTACACATGTGTTAACGCGCCAAGTAATCTGGCAGTGTTTGATAGTGCTTTTGGTTGCTCGGAACAGACGCTGAATCGACGTAGCTTCCACGTGCGAAGGTTTCACATTTGCTCAAACACGGAAGGAAAAAGCCGCAAGATAAGGAAACTTTAATGCTCAGTGGTAAGTTCTGTCTTATTTCACTGTTGCCAGTAAGGTGCCTATGTTCTCTCTTTCCCAGCCTAAACTACCATGGATTAAAATGCGGCACTCTTTCCAGAAGCACTCTCACTTGTGCACGCTTTGCCTCCATAGCTTCGGATCCCTTCATAGCCACAGAAAGTTGTCCACAAGTATGTAGGCTTTTAACAAAATTGACCTTGACGTTTCAAGTTACTCGAAAAATGAAAGCCTAACTACTCATTAATGATCACTTGGCAGAAGTAAAGCTTAACTCTAAACCCAACTTCCAAATTTCAGGGCTTCTCAAACGGAAGCATTAACAACGCTCATAACTTCCAAATGAAAGAAATTCTAGTGTCAAATCGTGAAAATTCTGAAATGCTCAAAAAATAAACAAAACAACACTGTAGTTTCTTCCAAACCAGTCTTTTTGTCGGTCACTACGATAATGTCACAAAAGTTATTTTGAGCCTGACTCGAGGAGGTCGCGGTTTGAAAGCTTTTCTGATTATCCCGGAACAACCAAAGGCCTGACATTCTCTCAGCTCATTCAACACATTACAGTCTCTTGCCAATTTGCATCCCGACAATAGGCTTTCATCATGACCTCATCTGACCCTGTCGCATCTCTTTACCACCCTGTCTCATCCTGCCACCATGCGCTCCTGCGCACTGCACCCTGAAAAAGAATGACGGAATGACGGAGAACATTATTGCCCTGTGCCCTTTGTCTATGTTTGCGCAGAACATGCTCTTTTTCTCCGGTGGCTCGGACGACTTTCCTTTCTTTGTGCCATGCCTCTTTGCATCTGTCGCCGTCTCTGGCTGCGCTGCATTCTTAACCACATGCCAATCTTTGCAACACTTCTTTCTACGCCACTTCTTTCTCTAATTCACTTTCATGCCATCTTGTGCCTCGTGCTGGCCGTATCACACCTTGTCGGCCCGTATCGCTGTCTCATCCACACAGTCAGAGTTATTTGTTCCTAAATCATCTCTTTCTTTGCCTCAACTGGCAGACAGCTTACCTGTTCCCTGAACAATGCAGCTGTTTTCTTTTGAACAACACAAATCGCATTCTTGCAAACTGCCCTCAACTGCATCGTCCAGCTTGCACTGCGCTCTGGCACGCGGCCCTGACTAGACATGGGTACTCGTGGCTGTCGGGTCAGCGGTACTCCAAACTTCGTTCACAACCCCGTTAACAATACATGCAACACACACAGGCGGTGATTGTGCCAATACTTTCACAGCTGACCTAGAGAAATGAAGGTTTATTTACGTTATGTACAGGATTAGAAAAAGGTACGATAACAGTAAAAGTTAATTGACGGCTGACAGCAAATCATACACTGCGGCCCATGGCAAGAAGAACATCTCTCCCTTTCCAATGGTTCTGTGGCTTATAACCCCTTCAGTCCGTCGGGGTCACATCATTTTCCTCCAATCGGCGAGCCCGTACAGGCGTCATGTTCGGTCAATGGGGATACTCCCTGGGCTCTATCCTCAGATGGCCGCATACGTCCGGCATTGCCTCCTCACCTGGTTGTCCTTCAATGACCTTTCAGTGCTGCAAAGCAGCTTTTCTTGGGACCAAATTCAACTACCTTGAACTGTGCTAGCCTCCAGGTGCACTTTCTATAAATTGAACCCCTTAGATTGAAAAAGCACTTTCCAAATCTTAGATATAATAGAAGGACCATCATCTTTGCTGTTTTTTAGGAAATAGGCTAAACTCTAATTTAAAAGGGGTACTGACACAAAAATTTGAGTTCAGAGTAACTGGTAGATTACGTTGCTGCGAGCTCGTCGGTACCATTTGTGAAGTACTAATAGCAAATGCAGCTTAGCATGCACTTTAATCTTGAAGTTCATGCAAGCAACGAACCAGGAAGTGAAGCACCTAGCGATGTAATCGTCAGAGTAGGTCCTGTTTGCAAATAATATTATGTCACAAGTTTCAGTGGTGTGATGTCATTGGCTTGTCTCACCATTCGGGAGACAGTACAACATTGTTTGCATTGTGTGTCTTGCATGGATCGTACATGAGGTGTACGTATGTGTGTACATAGTGCACATGCCAACTTCTAACCCTTTACAGATTACCAGGCTACCGATGCAGTGGCCGGCTGTAGCAAAGCTGGTGGTAACTTGCTGTAATGATTTGTCCAATTACAATGCATTTGAATATTTTATTTTTGTCATGTCAGTGTTATCGCTGAAGGGAATTATAAAAGAAAAGTACTGCACGTTAATGAGTATGTCACTAGCAATGCTTCAGCCCAACAGACATGTAGATTTTGTAAGTTGCATTACTAGTTTTGCATGCCCTCTGCTTAGATAATGTGTCACCAGATGTCGCTACCAGTGTCGTTCCAGCCATACACCTCTTCAGGAGCCCTGCAAACCATAACCGATAAGAAGTTTATGGACATCCTAAAATGTGGCCAAAACTCTAACGTCGAGATCATACTGCTCAGTTGACTACTGTGCAATGAAGTATTATAATGGTATAGCAATGCACGGGTTTCCCACTGAACTAGTGCCAAACTAGCAGATGAAAGAGCAGCACAGATAGCATAGCAGATGGAATGCTAGCGTTCGTCACAGGTTTCAAAATCGAAACTGTGACTGGTCATGTGATGCGAGCATATAACTAAACAGTCATCGCATACTGGAGCGAAAAAGTTTCTTTAGCGTGATTACTGGATCCGTAGCTACTGAATAAGTGCAAGGAACAGAGCCCAAAAAATTTTGTGTCAGTACTTCTTCAATATAACAAGTTTGGAAATATTCCTGAATATATATGCAAATGCTTCGTGTGTGCTTCATTTGTGTGCCTGCATGCTAATTAGTATGTACTGTAAGGTGTACTACTTAATTCTGTTGTGGTGGCATCAAATTCACCTAGTAAATTATGGGCAATGTGTGTACAATCTTTTCTCTCTTTTTTGTCACATTATGTAATGTACTGCGCTTTCTGTAAACTGACACTGTCGTGTTGTGTGTGTTTTAGCTCTGGGGGCCCACAGCCGTGTGACTGGTATTGCCACCTCTAGCCACTGAGCCACCTAATTTCATATTCCATGCTTCATTTAATTAATTTATTTATTCATTTATTCGTATAACCAAGGACCTTTGCAGGCATTACATTGAGGGGAACGACAATACGGAGAGGTTATGTTCACAACATAATTAGGAGAAATAGGAAAGGCATGACAAAGATCACATGCGATGTAAACATGAAAAATAAGATACTGTGTAATACAATGCAATTAAGATACAACACAATATTTAGCACATGTGAGAGAAAGGTATAAATATTCAACTTTACATTGAACAGGTGCTTCAATGGATTATAAATGAATAACTGAACTGGAGTTAGATATAACTAACATACAAACCAAACTATATAGTGACGACTTTTCAGTGGACCAAAGGTATCTAAAAGGACGAGAAGCACAACTTCATGGTTATCTTTGATTTATTTACTCAACAGTTTTGGTCAGAAACTGTTGGGCAAGTAAACCGAAGATAACTGCGAAGTTGTGCTTCTCATCTTTGTATGTATGTGTGTGCTATGACTAATATAACTAACTTAGAACAAGAACTGCCTTTAGGTAAAATAAAACACGATGCCCTGCACTGCCCCTGTGGCAGGATGGCGAGAGGCTTCTGGAGGCTGTGGCTCGCAAGCAGATCCCTACTGTGGTGGCAATCAGTGAGAATGACCGCCTCCTCTCGTACAACGTCCTCATGGCTGTCTGCACCGTGCTCGGGGCATCTCCCGAGGACCTCTGGCGTTATGGCAAGATGGGCCAGCTGCTGGCGACTGGTGAGACACTCACACGATATTTGCCAGATTTGAATGCTAGCCTTGCATGCCAAGATTTAGGGAGGTGTATGCGGGCTTCTTGTAGTCGCTATACACTGTCGTCACGAATATTTTTACCTAATATCCCTTTTCTCACAGCACAGAGCTCGGAAGATCACTAGCTTTGTGGAATCCTAGCCACTCTTTGTGTATACAGTCGAACCCACTTATAACAGTATTCAAATGCCATGAAAATTCCATTGTTATAATCGATAATTGTTAAAACTGGGTTGCATTAAAAAATCGAGATAGGGGGATGGCAGAGCGGATCTTAGCAAACTACCGTATTTACTTGCATAATGGTCGCACTCGCGTAATGATCGCACCCCTGAATTTTGTTGTCAAAATTCGATCTTTTTTCTTTCCCGTGTAATGATCGCACCCCGAACTTGCCGCAGCGATATGTCGTGTGCCAAGTGTAGCTAATGACGATTGCACTTACGATGTGTTGAATGCTACGCAAACGACTCTTCAAGACATACCGAGTGGTCTGCTCCAAACATTCTTAAGCAGATGCCCCATCTCATTCCTTTCATCACTTTCTGCCCTTCCATGAAAAAAAAAAAAAAAAATCAAGCTACAACCAAACTTGCCTTGGCTTTATTACTTGTAGGCTTTAGAATGGTTAAGGTGAACAACAACAACAAAAAAGGCGCCTTTCGATTCTTCTCTTCTGCACTCGTGAGCACGCAAGAAATTGCGAGTGGCAACGATAGTAGCCACGTTTACACTGATACATTAGAAGTGTACCTTATTCATGCGCCGACACTTGTAACACAGCTAAGATATTCGCCCACCCTTAGTGGAAATGTGCTGTATTAGGATAGCAGTGAAGACAAATGCTGCAGTTTCCACAGCATGCCCGCCATGTGTTTCTATGTCACTGGCAGCTAAGCATGCCCATCTCCGTTTCCGTCCCCTCAAAGTGGACGTGGCTGCGTTACTGCTGCAGATTTGCTAATATTAACAATATTATTCATTAGTGATACGGAAGAAACTGTTTCAATGCACGTAATGTACTCATAGAGAAGAAAAAATCTTGCAGACTGAAATAACCTCGCGGCGCTGGCATATGACAATTCCGTAGTCACAAGTAGCGTGATGAGAACCGACTCTGCGAGGAGCGAGCAAGTTGTGTGCTGTGATGGCATCTCCAGCCGTCGCTTAGCCATGCTGCTTTCCTGACCGGATAGTTCTTCTCAGACGGAAACCGAAATAAACTCATGCTCCATTAGCTAGTGAAGCAATATGTGCACAGTACGCAACACAACTAGCTGGTCTTTTCACGAAAACACCATGATTGAAACCACCACAAACCATCGTCTCGAGGCACGCTAGGGCTGCGTTGGTTGTTCGTCTGCTTCTCGTATCTAACCATGTAGAGGGCGCTCGTGGCAGCCGTGTTTGCGCATGCGCAACAGTATTCTTTTGAACTGTCCATTATTAAGGACCTTAGCCGGGAAAGTGTTGGAGTAGGGGTCAAGATTAATGTGAAGAAGACAAGGGTAATGTTCTATAGCCTGGCAAGGGAACAAGAATTCATGATTACCAGTCAGCCTCTAGAGTCTGTGCAGGAGTGTGCTTATCTAGGTCAATTACTCAGAGGGAACCGTGATCATCAGAAGGAAATTTACAGTAAAAATAAATATGGGTAGGTGTTGCGCTGCTAAGCACGAGGTCGCAGGATCGAATCTCGGCTGCGGCAGTTTCGTTTCGATGGGGGCGAAAAGGAAAAGTGCCTGTGTCTTGTGCATTAGGGCACGTTAAAGATCCCCAGGTGGTTAAAATTAAACCAGAGTCCCCTACTAGACAGTGCCTCATAATCAGATCG
The DNA here is from genome assembly GCF_023375885.2 of Dermacentor andersoni. Taxonomy (NCBI): domain Eukaryota; kingdom Metazoa; phylum Arthropoda; class Arachnida; order Ixodida; family Ixodidae; genus Dermacentor; species Dermacentor andersoni. The sequence goes on along the minus strand of NC_092817.1, from coordinate 181,932,620 downwards.
TGGCTTCAGCATGTCAAACCCCAGAATTCAAAAATGGGTTGGAGTGCATAGGCGTGCATTACCAAATCCTGACTGAAGGCTTACTACTATCATTGAAAAGTGTACAATCACTGCATTCTACCAGTGGTAACATAGGGGGCAGGAACTTGGAGGTTCAGAAAGAAGCTCGAAAACATGTAAAGGAAAAGAGCTATGGAACAAGAAAAGTCAGGCGTAACATTAAAAGACAGGAAGAGAGTGGTGTGGATCAGAGAGCAAACGGGCATAGACAATATTCTAGTTGACATCAAGAGAAAGAAAGAAAAAAAGGAGCTGGGCAGGCCATGTAATGTGTAGGACAGATAACCTGTCGACCATTAAAGTTACAGAATAGGTGCCAAGGGAATGGAAGTGCAGTCAAGGACAGCAGAGACCAGGGGAGATGAAATGAGAAAATGTGCAGCTGCAAGTTGGAATCTGCTAGTGCAAGACAGGGGTAATTAGGGAGCGCTGGAAGAGCCTTCGTTCTGCAGTGGACATAAAAGTAGGCTGGTGATGTGATGAGACACCATAATCAAAAAATAGTGGCATCTACGTGAACACTCAAAATCATTTGAACTGTGCGCCACGATGACATTCAGTAGGTGGAGCGTTGCGAGTTCTCCCCACTTTGTCAGCCTTAGCAGTGCAAGGCATTGAAGGAGGAGCAGGAGCACCCTAAAAGGGATCAAAGATGATCTTTGATTGGCAATAACTCCGCTTCTGCTGAATGCATTGAAGTGCTTTTTGCTGCAAAGTGTTTCTGAAATAATAGTCTATTCTAACTTGAAATTAATTTCTCGACTTCTATAAAAAAGTATTTCAGGGCCCCTTTAAATTCATTCTTACTTGTATATTTCTGCAGTACTAATTTTTCTGTCATGTTGCCATTTTCAGGCACTTCTGGGAGTTGGCTAAAGGTGCTAAGCTTTGAAAATGGCACCCACTACCCATTTGTTCGGCACCCAGACATCTGCGCTGACGAGATCGTCCACCTGCTGCAGAGAACTGGTGCCCTGCGTTGAATGAATGCGAGTGACGAAGATGACCAGAGTTCTTCTAAGGCAGCTGTATTTTGACTTGCTCCCCACTCTCAATAAGACTCTTTAGCAAAGTTCATTATAAAGAGCATCTCAGGAATGCGTCAGCTGAATTCTGTGTTCACATTCCTTTACGCAGTTCTGGAATCTGCGAAATGCTTGTATGTTTTTTTTGCAGGCCATCGGCTTTTAATGCTACTGTGCATTTTTTATTAGTAATGGGAAATTGTCTTGCAGAGCAAACGTATAAAGTAGTGAGGTTATGCTAGTCCACTAGTCAAATGTCACAGTTGTGTGACTTTGTGTCTGATTGCACTTTTTGAACTACTGTTAGAACAGGCATGCAAATTAACACATGGACAGATGAAGGGAACAGGACAAGTGCCTGTGTATGTTTTAATTAGCCCCACTCTTATAATAGCTATGCATCATCAACTAGCCCCATAAGAAGTACTCCTCAGAACTACTATTTTTTTTTTCCTTTTTCATTTTGTCCCACTCCTTCACCTTGTCATGGCATGCACTTATGCTTGGAAGATGCCACACAGACAGCTGTTTCCTTGCAGGGCATACGCCCGAGACTGTGACTCAGTTTTTTACCAGTGGATCTTAGACAATGTGATATACCTGACTTGAGAAAGACATTCAGTGTCGGAAATTCGATTAACGCATGGAAAATGCAAACTATGAAGTGTTACAGTTTGCTGAAATAAAGGCAGCTACAAGAGGACAATTTACAACTTTAGATTTCAGCCTGCTGGCCGGAAAAGAATGCAAGGGAAATGTTGTACCATTAACATAGGTATTATACATTGTTCCCCTGGTTTTCATTTCTGCCCTGCGCATTTGAGCCCTGTGTACTGAAACAAATTATATGAGATAACAAAAATACTAGTACACTGCAGAATGAAGGTGTTAATATTTACCTGTACCCAAACATTTGGCCATTCCACCTAGATAAGAACCTCAACCAAAAGTTGAGAGTTCAATTCCTACCAAAGGTCGTGGGTTTTTGTGTCTTAATGAACTATATCTTAATTAACTGTGCCTTGATTAACTTTGTCCTAATTACCACCAAAGGTTGTGGGTTCAACTCGCACCAGTGGTCGTCGGTTTTTAGCCTTCTTGGACCATCGTGTGGTCATGCCAATGCTGACAATGCTGGATTTTCCGCCTCATGAGCACAGTCAATTTTGGGAGTGCACTAGTTGCCGGCATCCTTTGGAAATGGTCGGGGGATAGTGGTGTTGACGGGGGTAGTTGCATTGACAGGGCGTGTATGAAACCCCTTGTAGTGTAATCAGCAACACAAATGGAATGTGGGGAAACCGGTTCTTCGTACATTTTCTGCGCACATTCTGTAAAGTGCGCACCTTTGCGGGTTGAAATCTAGCGCCTCGTTGATAGCATGCTGCAACTTGCAGCCCGCAAAGGAGGCGCGCAACTTAAGATCAACATAAAGAGGGAGTAAAAAATCAAATGTATTCCCCTCAAGAAACATAGCTGTGCATTAAAGTTGTTTTAAAGTTCAAATATGTAAGCATGAGAAAAGATTAGACAGCTTTATTCAAGTGCAGCGCCAGCAGCAAAGGTGGCACCACATGCAATGATGCTGCTTAGCGTTCTTTTAGGGCAAAAGCTCTACTGGTCAAGGTACAACTCCCAAGGTCAATCGCGGCGCGCTTTTGCCCTTCAGTCGCCCGTGCACAAGTGTGAAAGTGTGACGTCGCGCCGCGGGATCCGCTGTGGAGAGGCGTCGTAGCTGTGCTCACTCGAGCCTTGCCGCTGTGTACCACGTGAGTAGGTGAGGGTTGAAAGGGCTAAATATAGTCTGATGTAGCGTGAGCGCATGCACACTTACATCACGTTCGTGAGAACAACAGCGTTTATAGTTTGACTGATGGTTCGATGCACTGGCGCAGCCAACGTAACGGGACGCGGCCAATGTGCTCCGACGCTCCCGGCGTCAAGCGATGCTCACCAGTGTGCCGATAACGTCGGACTATAAACGCGCCTTAACAGCTGCTTCGGTGGCGCTTGGTTGCTCAGTCTCACCGTGGATGAAGCACATGCCAGCGCGAGCACATCAACAATTCACCGCAGGCACCAGGCTGAGTCTGAGCACCCTGCCGCTATAGCTAGCCGGTAAGAAGCATTGAAGAACCATCTCTAGCCATGCTTAACAGAGCTTTCGCTTGTTAAGTATAACTAGGTTCAAGCCATGTTGAACTGCAGCCACTTTTTTTTGCTGATTTTGAAACTTTAGGCAGCGGTTTGTTCGTGCTTTCACTTGCTTAAAGCGATAGTGTTTTTTGAGTGGAGAACTTCAAACCGTGTTTGCAAGAACAGCAGCAACATCACCTCTTCATTTCGATTCGGTAAGAAATTTGTAAAAATATGGTCGAAGGGTTCTTACTTTGCTGGAAAGCATTTGCATGGCTTGAATGGCACTTAATGTTTCGGATTGTCGTGTTCATGCAGTTGTTGACAGAGCCTGTTTCAGATTGCAAGTATTTTTTACATTTGTTAGCAGCACTTTCTTTTTCCTTTTGCCTCTTTGCAACTTGAATATTGTACTGGCTTTGAAGCTACGACGGGAGCTGTGTAACTCTGTTACCGACTCTATATGCTGTTGCGATACTATATTCATCACTATGCACTCTTAATTAAACGTGATCACGTAAATAGCACTCGAAGGCTGTGACTACAGATGAAAAGTGAGCAAAATCAAAATAATATTGCATGAAATTCTTCTCAACACCATTTGTTAACCTCCCAAAATGGGAAAAGGAAATTGCGAATGACCCGTATGTCCACTCTACTTTTAGGCATGACGGCAATCCAAATATTATCATCAGCAGGCAGCAAACAAATGCGGTCACCAAAGATGGCGAACTGCATCCGAGGTCTCTTTTTTACAATGATGACAGTAAAGCGCAGAAGATCGTGATGCTGTCTCAAGGGAAGCCACAAGGGAATAAAAAGCAGCAGCTCATAAGCATGCATGTCGAACATTTCATTGAAATTGAACATTTAAAGTGGTTTAAAAATATATGGGGCACTGCATGCCATTTTGAATGCAAAAGATTATCACTTTTACACATTAGCTAAATGAAACTTAAAACTTCAATGTTCTTGCATGAAAAGTAAGAAGCGTATCAGCAAATCATGGCGAACTTTAACTTTTCAGTATATTGTTTTGGTTGAATGAGTAGAAGTTCTTCAAAAAAATTTCTTTAAGTAAGATACCTTAAGTGTCGGTTGTCTTTTATTCCATTTTTACTGAGTGGTTTCTGCACTGTGCTATCCCGTCTGACTGTCAAGACAGCTGTGTCGCTGACATTGTTGTCATAGATTAGAGTCTAGTCAATATAGTCTGCATCTTTTTCTATTTTTCTTGTTCCAAGCATATGAATTTATTCATTTTTTTCGGAGCACCTGTCTTCACTCGAAGGTTGCATTTGAAATTCTGTGTAAGCTATATCACTGTTCATGTGACATTCTACCTTTCTCACTGCAAGAGGGAAACCTTGGATGAAGTGACTCATAGCTGTCATGGAATATGAGCTTGAAGTAATGTTCGGGAATTACTGGACGCATTAAAATATATAGAATTTTGGTGCGTCCGGTATTCCGGCAAGCGCGGGCGGTTTGCCGGTTTAGCGGGGGCGTAAACGTGAGTGGCCAGATTGGTGGCGCCAGCTGGTGGCTCAAAGCTCAACCGCACGAACATAAAGCTAATTACTATATTCTGTTTAGCTGCTGGTGTAAATTTTCGACAGCAGCGTAATCGTGTTCACAATTACGCTGCTGCCAAAAATTTGCACCAGCAGCGAAACGGGATATAGTGGGTTACTGCAGTTTTAGCTCTGTGCTTGTCTGGTTGAACTCTACGCCACTAGGCGGCTGCACCGCTCTGGGCGCTAACATTTACGCCCCCGCAAATACGGCAATGCGCCCCCGTTTGCAGGAATAGCGGATAGGCTAAAGGTCTCTAATAAAGAAACGCCGGATCGGACGTCCGTCGTGCGACAAACCGGGCAGGTTTTGATCGTCTGACGCGTCCGACAAGCGCACTGTCGTTTGGCCGCAGCCAATGACAGCACGGCTGGTATGTGACGTTCTCCGACGTTTCCTCCACAGAGGCGGCGACGGCGGGCCGCTTTTTTTTCTTTCCTTGCCGGCTGCAGTTCGTTTTCGAAACGAAATAGCTACCAGTTCAGTGAAATTATCTCGAACCGGTGACTGTTCTGCAAAGCAGCGCCTTGTACACTTGTACTAAGCTACTGGCCAGATCGGGAGCCGCGATGCCAGGGCATTTCGCAGACAGACAGCACACACCGACCGTCTAAGCGACGCTGCTCTCTTCGCTTGAATGTTTCCCTTCGCAACGACTGCGTCGAGTAAACGAATTGTATTTAACTACGGGCGACCTAAGTGTACAGTGTTTTGGCAAAAAATAAGCGCTCTTCGACGAGCTAGGGCTCGATCGCAAGTGCCGTCGGCGGCTGCGTCCGCCTCAACCAGCCTTGTCGCTGGCTGTCGGCGCAGCCGTCAGTGGACAACGCGCTGTTGTGAAGTGTTCAGTCACTCTTAGAGGCACAATTTTATCGAGTTTTCGCGGAAAGGGAAGCAGTGTCCACTTCATCCCTCATACCCCGTCACGTAAATCCCCTTAAACTTCGTAAAGTAGTACCACACTTTGAAGAATGCCGCCTCCTCCTCGCGCACTCTGGCCGACGCCGCGTCGCTATTGGCCTAATAGCATCACGTGGGCCCTAACGCCGTGCATCAGCGCCATTTTTGCTCGAAAAGCGTCTACGGAGTGGAGAGGAGCGCATGTTGGCGCCGTTGCTACGCTCGAGCAGTATAGGCGGCGCCACGGTCGAGGAGGGAGCGTGAAAGAGAGGAGAAACGAGGAGGAGTTAATTAAGGTGGTGGAGGAAGGTGTCACTACTTTACCAAGTTTAAGGGGTTTTACCGCCACGCCGACGACAGCGCCAGCTTTTCCAGTGGTGGAGCTCGCCCCCCAATGCTAACAAAGAGAGATGGAGGGTCGTATTTGGCTAGTGGATTTTAAAAGGTTTCTGTCCACAAACTACTCGTCTAATCGAGAGCAAACATCGCTGACAGTGTAGCATATCGTAGTCAAAGTTGTTTTAGATGTACTTAAACATGCGTGCGTCTATTTGTCGTACAAAAATGCCTCACGTGACCTGATCCTAGGTGCCTAGGGACAGCATCATTTAGGGATTTTTGAGAAGGCGCGATGCTGGCGCCGAGCGACGCCGTGGCGTGTTCGTCCTCGGCGTGATCGTTCTCTGGACCGCGCGTTGTTCAACATTGCTCATGTAATCGTGCGTGCGTTGCTTGTGTGTTGGTTGTAGGTTCTGTGTTACTTGGCGGAAAGCCGTGAGTAGTGGCGGTGCGGCAATGCGGCTTTGGCCTCGATGAGCTCTGGCACTACAGAATCTGCGTTGTGTGACCCGTGCTTTCTTGAGAACCCGGCGGTGGTGACAATTGAAATATCGAAGTTATCTAGCCACCATATCGAAGTGGCCTAGCGCCTCGGCAGCAAAGTTCTGCGAACCGCGATGTGGCGTCGCGGTGTCCGACTTTGCTTAACGGACATCGAGGGATGTGCTGCTCGCTGCAAGTCATGTAAATGCAACTGCGTCGACCGCCCACTGTTCAGCGTTGAATGTGTGTTTGGTGTGCTGTGCATGAAAGGATTGATGCAGCCGTGCAGCGGGGGTGGCGGAGGAGCAGAGTGGCTTAGGGTTTGCGCGTTCACAGACATGTGCTCCCGTCTTGGTCTCATTAGCGGCTGTCGCGGGATTGTGGTGTGCTAGCTCCTTGCCTAGTATGAAGTCTACGACGCTAACACACAGCATGTTCACGTTTTTCCGCGCTATACGTCATTTGCATGACGGCCGAGTTGAAAACGAGACATATAGTGTTCTTTGCGTTTGTGTGTTGTAAGTTACTTTCTATTGTGGAAGTTCTGGGAGTCTTATTACGCAAGGAGTGCGAACTTAAACATAAACACATATGTGTGTCTGAAATTTTGAATTACCCATAATGCCCTTTACGACTGATAAGTGGGCTACACGGCCTGTGTGAATCAGCTACCGCATGTTGCGACGCTCTTTCGTGTGGTAGAATGATGCATGGTGCGCGTTTATTTCTGTACTGTTGTACAAACCATTTGTTTATTCACTCAATACAAATGTACGGCTTCTTCGCCGCAGTACAGCTTAGTTGTGCGGCGAAGCATACTAAAAGTGGGAGGGGGCCGCTATCAGCCAGCATAGTATGTCCACTTAGGCGACCTCAGAGGCGGCGGGTGCGCGAGTGTATAATTTAAGAAGTATTATTATGTCCAGTGACAGTGGAGATCATTAACTGTAGCACCAAAGTAGTGGACCACTACCAGAACAAAGGCATGTAGTATGCCCATCTCAATTCTTGTGCTTATGCCAGTCTTCTTTTTTACAGCAATAGCTGCTATGGGCTAACTCCCCTGGTTGTTCCGATGTCTACTGGTGTTGTCACTGGAATTCCCGAATTTCTTGCTAGAATATTGCAAATAAAGTTCTCATTGTGCCGCGAGGATTCAAACATACGATCAAAAGAGTGGCAGTCCACAATTCTACATTTCACCCACTCTGCTGAAGGTACAATCGTGGTGAATACTGATACCGGAGAGCGTGATCTAGCCAACAGGTGCCTAGATTGGCTAACACCTGCTCAATGTCTGCGTACTGTATATAGAGCTGGCATCCACACCTTCAAGTTCTTACACATGACCTTCCCACTTGTGAAGGCAGTCCTATGTTAAGTTTTCTTCTTGCATGTGATGACAATGATTGAGTGCATCTGCTTCATTAATCTCCTTCTAGTGCTTGGCTTCTCAGATTTACTGGATGGAGCTGTTGGTGTCTTGTTTTCCTCAAGCAAAGCGAGAGGCCTAGCAATGGGTAGCCCAAATATAGATTTGAGAAAACCAAAACGAATTCAGAAGTAAGAAGCTAAAGGGTTGTTTTGGTGTGGATCAGTGGCTAAGTCCGGATATGAAAGAGGAGGAAGAAAAGCCAAGTATTTCCACTTCAACACTGAGGCACAACTGCCACAAATAAATACGACTCTTATTTTACTTTTTTAAGGAGATTACCGACTTGCATTGGCAAGTGTTCACTTCAACAAACACTGCATGAAGTAAGCTTCCTGCGCATATTTCACCAGCTACTGCATCATTGTTTCACATTATGAGTGAAATTGCAATTTTCTTTATGCCACAACTTGCCCAATTTTGTGTTTTGCAGTAGGATGTTAGCAGTGCTATTAAGGCACTTAAATACTCATGAATAGTAGTTCAGAGAAAATAAAGTAAGAAAGCAGTGGCTTTTTGTGCGTAGACTATGCATACACCTGGTGTTCTTATGGTCATTTTTTCCCTATCCGCTAAACCATTCTAAACAAGAAAAGTTTATACACAATTGGTTTATACACAGACCACAACTAAACCACAGGTATCGTTGGTAAGCAAAGTATATTTATTCGGTGACATTTTCTGCAGCCCTGCTATTGGGCTTTCCTTCCTTCCTTTTCAGCTGTGCAGGTTCATTAAGAAGTGATGATACAGTTTGACAATTTTAATCGTTGAAAGACTTAGCGAAACCTTTTTCGGGTTGTTCTTTCTTGGTTTCAGACTCTTCACATTGCATTTTAAGGCGTGCTTTCTGTGTTTGTTGCTTTTTCTTTACGGGTAGGGCATGTCAACATATTTTACACCATTTCAAGTATGTGGTACCATAGACCGTTCTTAGATGGAGTCTTGCCCTTTCATTCTGTACAATATGATGTCGGTTTTTTGTGTCCAAGGCCGTTTTACAGCGTGATTGTAGCATTTTGCTAAGTTTTGCCTCTGTCACCCAAGCTTGAAAGATTGCTACCCACTGGTGGTGGCATGACACATGTCGCGTTTCTTCTTCAATAAAAGGAAGTCTATCACTTATCCTGTGCACTGGTTGTCTTTTGTGTCTTTGAATTGCAATTTGTTGCCTATATTTGCTCTTTTGTTGCATTTCAGATTAGGAATGGCTATCATAATTGACATTTAACCATATTGCACACAATGTGGATATGTAATTGCAATATATGGCCACCATAAATATAATAGAAGTTAATAATTCAAGAATAGTGCCTTTGCATGGTGGTGCAGCCATGAATTGTGGCTATAAGGTACCAGCGCTGCAGATAGCACTGCTTGTGCAGAATGTAGTTCAACTCTACTACTTTCAAACATCATTGTTTTTATCTGCATTTGTATAGCTCCAGTTTCTGTGAACAACACACATCTGGTGGAAGAGTGGCTTGCACCTGCAGTTGGGTCCAATGAATAGCCAAATTTCTGCCCGTTTTCATGTTATTAGCATATTAGTAAATGCAGTCGTTTTTATAGTAGCCTGTTTGCCCAGTGTAGAAGCCGCTGCAGGGTCAGGATCTTATACACATCTTCAGCTTTGCAGGGGACACAGCATCTGGCACATAGTTTGTCACAGGCCATGTATTCGGGGCAAGTTGAGTTCACTCACTAGCAAAGGGAGAACCAAGCTTCTCGGATATGAAGTAAACCGCCTGTATACTCAGTGGCCTTCATTTCGTGTGACATATGTGGTTATAGCGACCCTTGTTTTAAGCACTTCTTGTCCAGCAGCGGTCGTTTGCTTTTGAAACACTCGGGATAGCTTTCAGCAAGCTGGACAGGAATAACACTGAAAAACCAGCAGATGTTAATTGTCGCACTTATCATGCGAAGCTTCGTACAGTATGATGAGGGCGTAAATAAATGAGGGTGTTCCTCAAGGCCTTGTAGCACATGTCACGAGTTTGGAGCAACATGATGTATAGCACTTTTTTGATCGCATGCTTTTAGCAGGTGTGGCCATGGTTGAAGTGCAGTGCAAGGTCAAGAAAACAGATATCTATGAGCAGCACCCTGGTAAAGGAGACTCTGGAAAAACTAGTGGGAACCTGTTGAACATCTGGTTGACCCACTTGCTGGCTCCATCAGGCAAAGTATGATAAAGAAAAGGGAGTCATCAACACATCAGAAGGTTTTTACATATAAACACTGCTAAGGTCATAACATGCCAACAAGTCTTAGTGCGCAGGCTATGCACGACCAACTACATATGCCTTCTGTTCGGACATTGCTCATTGTAACTAACAAGGATGGAGTGGACAAAAAAAGAACAGCAGCTCCATTAATTTGGTTTCACTGGTATCAATAGTTTTTTTGTAAGTGTACATTGCCATACTCCCCCCAATGCCTTCTTGGGTGGCATCAGCAAGGACCAGCTTGAGGCAAGGGGTTAATAGACGTCCTTACAAGCTAAAAATGCATGCATGCATGGAGAGCACATTGTGTCCAAAAAGTAGGCACTTCACAGGGGCACTGGAGAAGGAACAGTTTATTAACAGTGGGCAAAGACAAGCTACTAAACACCCAACACTGTTGCCATGTAACAACCTCTGAAACAATCCCTCTTAAAGAGGAAATTATCTTTGTGTATCCATAAAGAGGGCAGATGGGCAAAGCCCCTTCAGTAATGCTGCCAGCTTCAAAAGCCCATTTTGCACATCCTGAATGCTTCCTTCTTAAGACTTTGCTGGGTACAAGCATTCTACTGTCCAAAAGCTCTCATTGAGAGCACTGTTGGTTTGGTGGCAATAAAGTTCAGAAGCAATTGCAACAAACCTCCCTTCCTAGTTGGCCTGGATGCTCACGGTGCTTATGAAGCAGCGCCATGAGGCAAGCAAGGTGAACCGATGCCTCCAAGCCCTTGTTCGTTTATCACACTGTTCTGTTAGTAACAACCATGAGACTTGAAACCAACAAGCTCAAGCTCAGCACTCGCATGGTTACTGCGGAGGATCCATAAAAAGCACAAAAACAGAAAGAAAACTCAAGGGAAAGGATAAAGCACCATTTAACACTTAGTATTGCTACAGCCCACCCCCTTCTTTTATTTTGTCTGGTCGTGCTACATCTTTTTACCATATATAGGCATGAACTTAGGTGATATTCCCAATCAGTGTCCAATTTTTATATACACTATGTGCTGGTTCAAAGAGGTTTGAAACACTGCAATGGAAGCTTCAAGTAGAAAAGGTGCCCGGAAGAAAAAAAAAAGCTGTGCTGCAACCATCTCGGCAACATCTTGTCCCTTTAATAAAAATTGTGCTTCCATATTAACTTGAGCCCTCCAGTTTAGAGTAAAGTACCAGTGCACTTATGAACAATGAATCAATTCTCAATGAGCATGTGCAGTCCAGCCAAAAGCAGGGGCAGGAATCCACATTGTGCTCCTGCATTGAAGGTGAATAACACGTACCATAATGGCGAATGTGCTTTAGTAAGCTTCCCTGCAATATGAATTTGTGATGTACAAAGAATTGTCAATGAAGCTTACCACGAGCACAGATGCACTTGCAAATTAGGTCACAATTGAAAATAATGAGCACAGTGTAAACCTATGTGCCCTTTACACTCTTAGTATGCTTTACTGCATGACGCTAATTTTCACCCCTGTATTGCGGTGTAGCAAGCTACAATAGAAACTTTGCATAATTAGGCTTTTTAGGGTTATCTTTCTCGCAATACACTAATATTTCGCGGTGAAGCCTAAGCAATGTACGGTGAAGCATACTAAAAGTGAAAAGGGGCCACTGTCACTGGACATAATAAGAGTTCTTTAATCATACGCTCGCGAACCCGCCGCCTCTCAGGTAGCCTAAGTGGACATACTATGCTGGCTGATAGTGGCCCCCTCCCACATTTAGTATGCTTCACCGCGTAACTAAAATGTACTGCGGCGAAGAAGCCGTACATTTGTATTGAGTGAATAAACAAATGGTTTTTACAACAGTACAGAAATAAACGCGCACCATGCATCAGTCTACCACACGTAAGAGTGTCGCAACATACGGTAGCTGATTCACACAGGCCGTGTAGCCCACTTATCAGTCGTAAAGGGTATTATAGGTAATTCAAAATTTTAGACACACATATGTGTTTATGTTTACGTTCGCACTCCTTGCGTAATAAGACTTCCAGAACTTCCACAATAGAAAGTAATCTTATATGTCTCGTTTTCAACTCGGCCGTCATGCAAATGACATATAGCGCGGAAAAACGTGAACATGCTGTGTGTTAGCGTCGTAAACTTCATACTAGGCAAGGAGCTAGCACACGACAGTCCCGCGACAGGCGCTAATGAGACCAAGACGGGACATGTCTGTGAACGCGCAAACGGAGCCCCTAAGCCACTCTGCTCCTCTGCCACCCCCGCTGCACGGCTGCACCACTCGTTTCAAGCACAGCACACCAAACACACATTCAGCGCTGAACAGTGGGCGGTCGACGCAGTTGCATTTACATGACTTGCAGCGAGCAGCACATCCCTCGATGTCCGTTAAGCAAAGTCGGACACGGCGACGCCACATAGCGGTTCGCAGAACTTCGCTGCCGAGGCACTAGGCAACTTCGATATTTCAATTGTCACCACCGCCGGGTTCTCAAGAAAGCACGGGTCACACAACGTAGATTCTGTAGTGCCAGAGCTCATCGAGGCCAAAGCCGCACTGCCGCACCGCCACTACTCACGGCTTTCCGCCAAGTAACACAGAACCTACAACCAACACACAAGCAACGCATGCACGATTACATGAGCAATGTTGAACAACGCCACAACGCGCGGTCCAGAGAACGATCACGCCGAGGACGAACTCGCCACGGCGTCGCTCGGCGCCAGCATCGCGCCTTCTCAAAAATCCCTAAATGATGCTGTCCCTAGGCACCTAGGATCAGGTCACGTGAGGGATTTTTGTACGACAAATAGACGCACGCCTTAAACATCGGTACTTGCGTGCATTTTGTAGAATGAAGCATAAACTGCTTTCGGCTACGAGCACAGATATTGTAGACGGGATCGAGCCAAGCTGCTGATCCGACAGGTAGCGCCATCTGGCGGACGGCGAGGGAAACAGCTTCTCGGCTCGGGGGATAGGAGAGAGAGAGAGAGAGAGAGAGAAAAACATTTATTCGAACCATCGAGGTGGTTGCTCTTGAGGTCGAGTGGGTGGTGTCCTCCTTCCAGGACTCCACTGGCCATGTCTGCTCGACGTACTTGCTGGACGAGAGCTTCTTGTCCCGCCAGGGTATCGCCGGTCAGCTGTACCTCCCACCGCTCAAATGACGTGCTAGGCGTCTTTAAGTGTTGAGGTTTGCCCCCGCAGCCCCACGAGATGTGGAACAGTGTAGGGCGTGTGTCGCCGCACCAGGGGCAGATGCCGCGATATGTATGTGGGAACATTTTACTGTATTTGTGTAGGTTAGGAAATGTGTTTGTCTGAATAAGTCGGAGAGCTACGGCATCTTCAGTGCTGAGCTTTCTGTGAGGCGGAGGATAAATCCTGCGGTTGAGTCGCTGGATCTCGAGTCGGTCGCAGTAATTGGACGGCAGGGGCATGAAGGTAAAGGGTGGGGATTGATGAGACGATTCCTCTTGCCCCGCTCGGTTGATTAGCGCTCGAGCTAGGGCGTTCGCCCTCTCGTTCCCCTCCAGACCCGCGTGGCCCGGCGTCCACGTGATTTGATGGTATTCTTGCAGCCTGGGGCCTAGAATCTGAGCCGCCAGCAGCGGTGTTCGTCCGTTGGTAAAGTTACGGCAGGCCTGTTGCGAGTCGGTAACGACATGGACTTCCCTGCCTACCCTGTCTTCTTGCTTTATTACCAGCGCCGCGGCTATGGTCTCAGCTGCAGCTGGGGTCTCTGCCCTTACGGAGGCCGCGAGGGTCAAGGAGTTGTCTCTCCCGTTCACGGCGGCTACCGCGAAGAGGCCCCCTACAGGGTACGCCGCCACGTCCACGTACGTTACGTACGGGTCACCCTTGAATTGTCGGCGCTGTCTGTCGACGCGAGCCTTGCGTCGTCCTTCATGGAGTTCATGGCTCATGTGCTTCGGTATCGGGTTCGCCTTGATCTTGCCTCTGACCTCAGGCGGGAGTGATCGTTTCCCATCGAGGGCACGGAGCTCCGTTGCCGTTCCGGTCCGGTGGAGGATGGCTCTGCCCGCCGCCGTCTTTTGTAGTCTGGTCTTTTGCGAAGCCATAACCGCGTCCGACAGCTCAGCAAAGGTGTTGTGGATCCCGAGGGCCGCTAGCTTCTCGTTTGAGGTGGTGACAGGGAGACCCAGAGCCGTTTTGTACGCGCCTCTGATGATGGCATCGACTTGTTCTTGGTCGCGTTTAGCGAGTGATAGTGATACGGCATGCTATACGTGATTCTGCTGATCACCAGAGCCTGGACGAGGCGAAGCGTGTCCTCTTCTCGCATGCCCTTGCGGCTTCTTGTAATTCGTTTTATAACCCGCGAGATCTGGCTGGTGGCAGACCTTAGGGTTTGGATGGTGTGGGAGGCTTTCAGGTTGCTCTGGATCCAAAAACCCAGAATCCTAGTCTTATTGCCTTCCGTGATCTTTTGGCCCTCAAGATAGAGGTCGATAGGGCCGGGGGAATTGTAGATTCCTCCTCCGTGCACCCGGATCACCTCGGACTTTTCGGGCGCACAACGCATCCCGCTCGCTGCCGCAAATCTCTCCACGGCCGTCGCGGCCTCTTGAAGGGTCGCCTCTTTTCGCGCTAGGGAGCCCTTGGTGGCCCAGAGCCTGATGTCGTCTGCGTACAGGGCGTAACTTAGGTCGAAGATCTTCCGCAGCTCTTTGGTCAGCGCTAGCATCGCGACGTTGAATAGAATCGGGGAGATTATCGCCCCTTGCGGTGTTCCTTTGTTCGGCACGTCGATCGTATCCGATCGAGTCTGGCCTATTCCGATGGTTGCCGTCCGGCCCGTCAAGAACGATTTAACGTAATTAAAGATGCGCTCCCCGCAGCTGATGTCGTTCAGTCCCTTGAGAATGGCCTCGTGAGAGATGTTATCGAAGGCCCCTTTTAGGTCGAGTGCGAGCAGGAGGTGTTCTCCTCCCTTAGGGATGCCCTTAAGAACTTCTTCCCTTAGGATTAGGAACGCATCTTGCGCAGAAAGTCCCGGCCTGAAGCCAAGCATGGTGTGCGGGAAGAGGTCACCGTCCTCTATGTAATGTTGGAGGCGGGTTTCGATGACCCTCTCGTACAGCTTGCCGAGGCACGAAGTCAGCGAGATGGGACGCAGGGCGTCGATCGCGGGCTTCTTGTCGGGTTTGGGAATGGTCACGATTTCCGCGTGTTTCCACTCGTTCGGTACGTGGCCCTTGCTCCAGAGTTCCTCGTTTAGGTAGTCGGTCAAGTCCTGGATGTGTATCGGGCTCAGGTTTCTGATCATGGCATTGGTGATTTTGTCAACTCTGGGAGCAGTGTTGCGATGTGAGGCTCGTGCCGCGGCATAGACCTCTTCCTCCGTGATGGGAGCGTCCAGTTCTGGTCTTGGTCCTCCTTCATATTTTAGGAGGCAGGGTATCTGGTTTTTAGGGTGTCGATCAGATCCTGGTCGTTTCCGGGGAACTTGTGAGCGATTTCCAGAAGCGTCCGACTGGTTGTCGATTTCGCCTTGTCGGGCTCGATCAGGCAACGTAGGATGGCCCACGTCTGCGCTGTACTCAGGGTACCCTTGAGCGAGGTGCAAAACTGTACCCAATTTTGCTGCGTCAGCTCGTTTGCGTAATTTCTGGCTTCGTTTGTTATTTTCTCGATTCGTAGACGTAGCTTCCGGTTTAACCGCTGTCGCTTCCACCGTTTGAGGAGGCCCTCACGGGCTTCCCACAGGTGTAAGAGCCGGCGGTCGACTTCGGGCGTCTCGACCGTGCGCTGGATGGTTTTAGTGGTTTGGATGTGGGCGTCCCGGAGGTGCTGCATCCATTCCGCTATGTCCGTTATACCGTTTTCGGGCGGGGGGTACTGCCTGAATGCCTCCCAGTCCGTAAGCCTAATTTCGCCAATTGTTCTCTTGAGTTTCGGCGTGGATACCGAGATGCAGAGGATGTAGTGATCGCTGCCCAATGTTTCGCCCAGGTGCGCCCATGAGTATTCCCTTACGTTTTTGACAAATGACAGGTCCGGAAACGTGTCTCGATTTACACTATTGCCTACTCGGGTTGGTTGGAGGAGGTTGGTTATCAATTCGAGGCCCATTTGGTCAACCGCATCGAGGAGCGACCTCCCCTTTTGCGTGTTTTGTTGGTAGCCCCAAGTCGTGTGTCTAGCGTTCATGTCTCCCACCACTACCAGCTGGTTGCCGCCAGCGGCTCTCACGTTCTCGTAAATGATGTTGCGGAAGTCGTCTTTCTGAGCCCTCGGTGGACTGTACAAATTCAGGATGAAAGTGCTACGTCTACCCCTCTTCTGCGGGAGGACTTCCACTAGCACATGATTAATGTCATGACGTTGATAATGTTGTCCCACGGCCGTCACCGTTTTGTGAACTAAAACCGCGACCTTCGGTGATCCCGCGTGTTTAATTACGTAGTAACCCCGCAGCCTGATCGGCTGGTTCCCGACCTCCTGAAGGCAGATGACGTCGGGGGGGGGGGGGGGTATAGGTGATTTTGGATGAAAAGTTGGAGTGAACTTGCCTTCTTGTTGAAAGAGCGACAATTCCACTGCCAGATCTCGAGGTGTTCGGGCGCGCTGCGTGTGGTGTTAGCCATTGCTGACGTTCATGGCACCGCCGTCGCAGTTGTCGGCGTCCCTGACGTCACCCGTGTTGTTTATGCGCCTGTACGCCTTGATGCGTGGGTTGCTGCTCTCGTCGTCGACCCGCTTGCGCGAGCCAAACTCAACCTTGCGTATTCTTCTTTCAAGGTCTTCATGGCTTAGTGTGTTCTCCTTGACTTTATTGTTTAATTCGCCCATCTGGTAAAGCATCTGCTGTATCGTAGCATAAATACCTTCGAGGGTGACTACACTTGACTGGCCTGCCGCTGCCGAGGCCGCATAGAAGAGAAGCGCGCTTGCTTCGAAGATGCAGTAAGAAAAAAGAATCACTCTCCGTCGGCGAATCGAACCCTGGTCTCCCGCGTGACAGACGGGGATACTGGCCCACGGCCGCACTCGACTCTCTCCTCCGCGCTCCCTAAGGGAGCGCGGAGGAGAGAGTCGAGTCCGGCCGTGGCTGGCCACTATTGGGGGCGAGCTCCACCACTGGAAAATCTGGCGCTACCGTCGGCGTGACGTGCCATGAGGGATCACGTGGACATAGCGGCCGCGTCGGCTGCTTCGGAATCGCTGAAGCGGGGATGAAAACGAAAGTTTATAGTCCCACCTGCGCCACGGTTCCGATTAAGTGGTGAGGCTTTACCGCCTTGGGTGTCTGCTTGACATTTGAAAGTACTATAATACGTAGTGCTGCCTTTGGAGGCGTGCAGCATTGTAGGCTACTGCTTGGTGCCGCAGTGCCGGACGTATGGAACGGAGCTCGGTGTCAGCCTTGTTCACACGTAGCCCCACGGCAAAGAGCTGCGTGAAACTTAGAAGCGGCAGACAGGCACCGGCTACAACTCGGGTATGCAGCAAGCATGCAGACGCGAGGAACATTTCTGCTACGGCGCCGGGACTGCGCGATGTTCGGTGAGTAGCAGAAAACGCGCATTGAGACACTCACACGCGCCCGCTGCCCGGCCAATGTCATGACGGTTTTGTCTATGAACTTGTTGAGGCTAGATACTGGCAAGTTCACTGGAACGGAAAGGAAGCGGTACGACGCACATTAAAAAAGGCACGGCATATGGTCATGTTTGTGTTATGAATTAATGCACTGGATTACGAAAAAGAAGCAGAGGGAAATCGCACGCTGAGAATACCGATAAACGTACAGTGCGACGCAACTTGAGAAATAATATTGAAATGTCCAAGAATTTAGAAGACAAAAAAAAAATATTGAATCGTCGCGACGGCACATCACAGTCGCCGTTGGCGTCGAGTCTGTATAACGAAATTATTTTTCAGCAGTTCTGATAGCGTCCACGCAACAATGTTTGCTAGTGTGCTGTCAAATATTCATATTGACACATGTAATTATATTTATCGGGCGACCACATTTCGCCGCTAACAAATCTTATCGCACAGCGCGGGACGCGCCTGCATGTATCCGAAGTTTCTGGAAAGTTATCGATGCTTCTATCCGCTGTCTGTTGTCGCTGAACCTTGTGTTATCTGATTTCATCGCGTGACGCGAATGGTGTAGAACTTTGTGGAAGGCGTGTGGGTCCTAACGATTAGTCTGGAACATTCGATGATTGTTGTATAAAAGCCGACGCGCTGGACCCGCTGATCAGATTTTCGACGATCGCCGACCGTGTTCGCCGCTATCGTTGTGCTATAAGTGAAGCCTGTTATTGTGGGCACAGGTTCGCCCAATAAAAGTTAGTTTGTGCCTCACAGTATTGCTACTGTGTTCTTCAACGTCACCACCACGTCACATCTGGTGGAGGTGCTGGGTAATTGTGGTTGTACCTCAGGAACTCCAAGCGATCGGTGCACCTCTTCTTTCACGATGTCGGCGATCGAGGCCACTTGAGGCTGCGACGATGGCAAGACCTTGCGCAGTTCATCGCTTACAACATGGTGGTGCAAGAAACAACACAGATTACGCCGGTTAAGCTGGTTTACGGCCGGAATCCGACGACGACGCTCGACGCCATGCTGCCGCACGTCACTGACGAGGAAAATCTTGACGTCGCTACCTATCTTCAGCGCGCCGAAGAAGCCCGACAGCTCGCCAGCCTACGGATCAAGACCCAGCAGCATACCCACAGCCGACACTACAACCTCCGACGACGCTTCGTCGAGTACCAGCCCGGCGACCGTGTTTGGGTATGGACCCCGATACGCCGACGAGGACTCAGTGAGAAACTACTCCGACGCTATTTCGGACCCTACAAGGTCATCCGACGCATTGGCGCTCTGGACTATGAGGTCGTGCCAGACGGCATTTCGCATTCACGGCGGCGCCGCGCACGATCTGAAGTGGTCCACGTGGTGCGCCTTAAACCCTTTTACGGACGCTGACGAACTTCCTTATTTTAATTGACATCGAAAATTGCAATCTATTAGATAAAACTCTCGCAAAAATTTTATACTCCACGTTTGACAATGTGATTGGTCGGTAGCCTTCAACAGAACGCAGTTTCTCTTTATATGAACTTTTGGGAATTAAAACTGTGTGGGTTTTGCAAAAAGACTGCGGAAGGGCGTCAAACTCTATATTCGTAATAAAAATATTCAATACTATGGGGCTGATAATTGATTTGAAAGCTTTGTCAAATTCACTTGATAGTCCATCGGGGCCGGGTGTTTTCGACAAAGGCAGCTGATCAATAGCTAGCTCAATTTCTTGGATCGTAAGGCTACCACTGATGACTGCACAGTCATCATCCTGTAACGGTTTTACAAGAGATACAAAACTCTCTAAAACTTTTGCATCGGGATCGTCCGGCGGGGCACTAAACAGCATAGTGTAGAAAGTTTCGAACTGAGAAATTATGTCATTAGTATTTGTTAGAAGACTACCTTCGGAGCATATTTCCGGAATTACTTTGGAAATACCGTGACGTCGCTCGTCAAGTAAAGCTTCACGTGTTGGTTGCTCAGATTTCAGAGCACGCCCGTTTCGAGATCAAATTCGCGCGCCTCTGTAACGTAGTGCGTCATACTTTTGTAACTCACATTTAATGTTTTCTATGTCGACAATGTAAGTGCCTGGCATTTCGCATTCAATCTCATAAAGGCTACATAGGCTCTTAAGAAGTGTTTTTTCTTCATTCTTTCTATAGAATGATTTCACTGATCCAATTTCTATAGCCACTGTACGAACCTCTTGTTTAAAGAGTTCCCAAGCAGCAAATAATGGCAAGTCACTAGAAAGAGAATTGGTTAGAGCCATGCGCACGCGATTAATAAATTCCTGATCCTTTAGGAGCTCAGAGTTAAGCTTCCAGAGTGCCCACTGTAGTCGGAAATTAGTTAGATTTTTCACCAAAGAGAGAGAGAGAGAGATAGCAACGAGAGGAAAGGCAGGGAGGTCAACCAGACGAGCGTCCGGTTTGCTACCCTACACTGAGGGAAGGGAAAGGGGGAACAAAAAGACGAAAGCGGGATATAGAGGGAACACTGTCTGTGCACGCAGCAAAGTGCTTGGAAATTAGTCAAGTCAAAGCAAGTGCTCCGTCGACACGTTAGGCTGCCGTCAATTTTGGTGGTTCATAGCTGGTGATGCACGTTGAAGTTACCAGTGACGACAAAGGATCCGGTGGGCGTCAGCAGTACGCTGCAGTGCGTGGCAGTACATTTTTAAGCTAAACCCAAGTCGTTCTGACTTCAGTGCGAATATAATGATGCGGGTGACCCATGAAGCTTACTGAAGTGTTGCAAGTACTGAATTGAGAGCATCCAGCACTTGCATTGAACTTCGCGCTGACGGAGTGTGCAGGTTATTTAGGAGTATTCGAAGGGTATTCATCAGAGACTGGAGCATCATAACGACTTGCCGGTCTTCTTCGGGCAATTTGTCAGGAACTCGCGCTGTTCGCTCTACAGCCGTGCGCAGCTGTATGACTTGACTAGGCTCCGGTTGTGGCATCAGCTGCGGCACCGCCTCCGGTTGTGGCATCGGCTGCGGTATCGCCTCCGGCTGTGGCATCTCCTCCGGCTGTGGCATCGGTCGTACCACCGACTGTGGCATCGGCTGTGGCATCAGCTGTCGTTTCGGTTGTGACTTCCACTGTTGCTCTGGCTTTGGCTGTTGCTTTAGTAGTGAGGACCAAGTTGTATTGTTTTCCGCCATGACCTTGTCCAATTTAGATTGAGTTGCCTCACGCCTAGGGGGCAGAGGAGGAGGTGATGTCGGATGGGGCGTACTCTTTATAGAGGTAGCAGCGTTCTTTGAAGTCCGGCGGCGTCGGGAGCGTCGCTTTCTAACGGCCGCAACAGCTTCCCGACGAGATGAATGGTCTCTCGCTATCTGTTTCAAGATCGCCTTTTCCTTCTTCATTTTGGGGCAGTCCTTCGATGAAGCATCATGGGACCCAAGGCAATTGGTGCATTTGAGAACCGTGGTTTCACAAGAGTTTGCAGCGTGTGGCTCGCTGCAGCGTGAGCAAACTCTTGTGTTCTCGCACACGGCACTCACGTGTCCAAGCCTCATACAATTGCGGCATTGCAGTGGCCTTGGGATGAATGGTCGCACAGGGTGTCTAAATTTGCCCACCTTGACGTGCGAAGGGAGAGTCTCGCCCTTGAATATAATTTTCGCACAGCGGGATGTGCCGAGGCGACACACATGTGTTATGGCGACGCCATCAACGTCAGGCTTCACTAGGATCGGCAAGTCGGCGCTGGAGATGGAAACGTCCACGTCGTAGATGACACCAGTAGTTGAACCACTGTTCTGGGGGATGTACGAGCGGAGCTTAACGCCACCTAGTTCTGTAACTGTAGTCAAATTTCTCAGCGCAGTCTCATGTGTGACGTCGATAGCCAACACATTTTTTCGTGTGTTGACTCTAACGTCTGCTATCTGGTTTGGCGCCATCGCTTCAAGTTGCACCGATACGGACTGTCTGTTGAGTCGCCTCAGGTTGTCGGTAGCCAGCTCCGGTACAAATAGAATCGTACTGACTGTGGTATTCCGAGTTGGTCCCACCATTGGCGTGCTCGAAGGCATGGATGCCCTGGCGGTGTGTCTTCGTTTCACCTTGCGGCTCCGCACAAGCTCGAAGGCGTCATCGGAGAAGTCCTCACTGCTGAGCGAGTAGACGCTGGTGTCATCGCCGTCGGTGTCGCTCTGGAGGCCGGTCCGCTTCCTAGACGCAGCCGCCGCTGAAGTCGCCATTCCCGGCAGAGGCAAGGGGACGTCAACTTGCATCCGCGCCACGAACCATGCCGGCTCTCCAAAGATGTACGCAGAAATAAGGAAAAAACAGCTGAGCTACAGAAAAAGCGTTCTGGCTCGCAGACACTTCGTCTTCACTTTCACCAATGTTTGCGATAACCATACAATGATCAGAGAATGAAACTGGGATAGTAATACAGGATAGTCCTCGAGAGGAGTGATGAAGAAACATAAATCCGATCAAGGCGGGCGTATGAATGACCTTGAATTCTTGCAAAAGAGCAAGCTCCCTGTCCCGACAGTCCTATATCAACGAGCCCTGCATTTTCTATTATGTTAGACAAAACTTCACCACTCCTGTCCCGCTGAGTGTTAAGGCAGCTTCGATCGTTCGGATCACATACACAATTGAAATCTCCCATTAAAACAATGCAGCGATCACAGTCCAATAGTCTAGACACAGTATCAAATAAAAGAGTTCGTTTTGCAGCGTCATTAAATGCATAGACGTTGACTATGCGCCATGGCACAACCTGCAACACAAAATCACAACATATATACCGACCTTCAGTGTCGACATGATAACTAAATGCTGAATAAAGTAGGCTCTTTTTCAGAAATAGGAAACAGCCCACGGATAAACCAAGAGCGTGTGAAACGCAAACATTATACTCAGACAGAAAAGGTCGCAAAGCCCTTTCTGTCTCGTCATCACTCTCAATCTTCGTCTCTTGCACGGCGACGAAGTCGAGGCGCTTCCTAGGCAAAAGCCGGCGAAGCTGCGCCTGTTTCTGCAAAGAGCTAAGGCCTCGTACGTTCAAGGTTGCGAATAGAAGTTGCTGGGACAGGGCCATGGTGAGTACCAACTATTTGGACCTAATGATCTATGTGATCGGGCCTAGAGGTCAACGGTGAGGCTCCCTCCGAACCCCCACCAGGCCTCCTGGACAGTGATCATCGGCACTTTCCTGAGTGTTTCGATGTTTTGCGGCGACGTGCTTTTCTTGTGGTACTGGTCGTCTCGCTGTCTGTGCTTGATTCCGATCTGTTAGTCGCACGGCGCTTCGGAACTGAAGTATCCGCGTTACTTCGTCTGTCCTCTGCCGGCTCAGCGCACGTGTCGGGATGTTTGGATGCATCAGATGAGACATCTCCGGCTCCCTCATTCGCTTGCTGGGCAGCAATTGGGTCCGTGGTGGCGGGTGCTCCTTTGGGTTGTTGCTTCGGTTGGTCATCTTTCTCTTCGCTACTTTCTTTTTCCACGGGCAGTTCTGCGATGCCATTGTGACTGTCTTTAACAGGTAGAGGGGCCTTACTGGCACAGCTGGTCTCCGCAGAAGAGGGCGCGTCTCCCGTCGCGTCGAGAACCTCCGTAATATCCATTATGTGTTCTTGCAAGCTTTCATCCGGAGGCCTTGTTCTGTGTCGTAACTTATCGGCGTATGTTACGACACATTCTTCAGCTGTGTGGCCAAAGCGCCGGCAGGCTTCGCAACGTGGGGTTCTGCAGTTTCGACGAATGTGCGCCACCTTGTTACAGCGCAGACAAAATGGGGGCCGACCTGGAATTAATACGAGGCTCTGCACTCCACAAACAGGTAGTAGATGTGGAACGTCTCCCACGCTCACTCCATCGGCGAGAGTCAACACTACGTCACGATTTAGCGTACGCATCTGTTCCATCTCCGATACTCTCCAGCTTTCTGCTGATATACGCGCCGTGCACGCCGATGGACGCGCCACTGGTGGCGGCCTTGCGCAGAACACGCGGGAGAGGAGCCTGGCGCGCGCCGTAGTTTGTTGTGTCGTTGATCGTGCTTCTCTGTCTTATTCACGTTTTCAGAGCAAGATAGGCAACACCATTCGCACGTGTGGGGTGGTCAAAGCTTCAGGGATTGTCGAAGAAGAATTGTTGCGGGGTAGGGGGCTCAAATATCGGTGAAAACGTGCCGGCGATACGGTTCTAATCATTCCCGGCAAAGCCTCATCAGCGGGAGCAACGGTAGCAAAAATGGATCTTCGCTTCGAAGGGAAATTTCTTGTTCTCATCCTTTCCTTTGTCTCGTCGGTGTTTTTTTCCACTCGATCATAGTTAGACGCGTGAGCAACGAAGTTGGTCTGCAGTGCAGCATGAGGTTTAAAGGCATTTCACTAAAGTTCGGAATGCTGTTTGCCGCTTATATTGTTTTCCGCTTCTTTATCGCGTTGCGCTAGCTAGGCAGCACGACTGCACGAGCGCATTGCTTTGTATGTTAAAGCTACTGAATTTTGCAAGAATTGAAATTGTCAGTTTCATGTGGCGCGGTAAATCCTCGCACCAGCTGTCGTGCACTTCATGTTTTTACATCTATTTTATGTGTGGCTTCGCACATGTTTAACTGTTGCTAGTTGCTCCATGCATAACTCTTGTCGATTCTTTTGAGCCTGCGAGGAGGAGGAGGAGAAACATTTATTAAAAAGAAAGGACAAGCAGGTGTCTTTCTGCTTGTGCGGGAGGCGCCCTTAGTCCAGGGCTCCTGCGGCTCTTGCCGTCTCCCGGGGCCGCCGCACCAGTTGCTGCTGGTTACGAGGGTCCGAACTAGTCAGCACGGCCTCCCACTGTTCGGGTGTGGGGTTGGGTATTTGCGGGGCCGCCTTCACGTTGGGGCACGCCCATGTGGTGTGATATAGGGAGGCGTAATCATTACAAAGGGGACATTTGTATGAATATAGTGTAGGGTGTATTGCGTGTAGTCTGCTGTGACGTTTTCAGCCTGCCTTGTTTGTAAAGGGTATAAATCACGTTGTGTCTTATCGGAATGATACCAAGGTTTATCGGAATGATACCAAGGAAGTGCTTCTTTAACAGCTTTATTCTTTTCGCCCGAGGGCATCTTAGATATTGTTTGCGTTATTGGAGATGTGTTTAGAAAATAGGTAGTTCAGGGCGAGAATCGCTAATAGCTGCTGCATATGGTATTTTTGTTCCATTTCTCGCTGAAATGTTCGCGTTCCGTTTGGGAAGTCATCACACCTCGATGCTGCCTGAGGAAACTTAACAGGCCGAGTGATTTGTTTGTTTCACAACGTAGTCCCTTCTTGCATGTCAGTTTTGTACTCAACTGCATTCTTTCTTATACTTACGCTGCAGACGACTAAACCGGGCCTTGCCGCCAGCGCTCATCTATTTGACTGGCGCTGCTCTGCCTTTAAATATATCATGTGGCACCTCTCTCTAGTAATATAAAAAAGTAGTGAAAAGTTAGTCAGTCTTTAGCTTTGTACGTTTCCAAGCAGCTCCCTTGGGGAATTTAAAATTGCACAAACTGCAACGGGAACGGTAGTTCATCGGCGTATGCAGCAGAATCGCTTCGGCGGTGCAGCACTAACACGCGCTTTTATTAACCCGTGTGTTTGGTGACTTCGTTGGCTAATTTACGCGTTGGCAATTACTCTTCTTGAGGCGACTTCGACTACACTTATTCGGCGATGTCACATGTATTCATCGGCAGAAAAATCACAACGGCATATGCAGAGATTGCACCGTGCGGATTTGTTTGATATAAGTCTGCACTAACGATGGGTGCTTATTATTCAGGTACAGAAGCAGCATTGCGGCAAGGGTAGAGTAAAAAAAAAACATCGAGAGATCGCATCACTCAACAAAATTTATCGGCTAGGGAACATGAGCTCCACGTCATGTAAATGGGGTTCATGGCGTTTGTCTGCGGAACACACCTTGCACGTATGTGGACCATGTTGTCCCAAACACCGGTAACATCGTGTTCATACCCGCTCGCACAGAGGTCAGCATCTTTCCTACAGCTGTCACCGCAGAAGAAGCAGCCTGGCACCCGAACAAAGGAGAAATCGCAGCCGCGAACTTCAGCCATCCTTGCTGCAAAGGGTTGTCGTCTGCTACTGCTCCCGCGTGTACTGTTGGAAGCGTCCGCTAGGTGGCTTTCAGTGGCGCCTCTATAGGCGGTGCACGAGGCGTACAGACTTGACTTTCCCGTAAGCCTGGAGCGCATCTCGAATGTAGTAGTCTTCCAAACGCTCAGGAAGCCACAAAAGCTTCATTTTAACTTCCGTGGGCTCAGGATCAATGACGACGCAGCGTCTACCTTTCACGGATAATTCCCCGCATGCGAATAGCTTTGATTTTGTCATCCCTGATTTGCACGTCACCATCCACACGTGGGACATCTGAAATTGACCGATGGAACTTATTTCCTTCAGGTCAATAACGTTCCGAAGGGCGTCTCTGAAGTCTTGGGCTCTGTACGGTCGACCACTTGAGTCAGCATGCAGGAAAACGGAGTCCACAACCAGCTTACCGGTAGGAAGACGGGGTAGCACAACGCGGTAGTCATTGCTGCTGGCTGAAGCCTGAGCAGCACCTCGGCCTGGGGCCGATAAATCCTTTGAAGCGGAGAACATGAGAAAAGCGATCGTTCGGAACGCCGTCTTCTTCTACATACTATACTATACTAATTATACTAACTAACTATATTAACTAACTATACTAACTATACTAACGAGGAGGCACGAGAGGCGTTCGCTAATGCACTCTATACACGATGGGAATGAAAGCATAAAAGTGTTTCGCAACAGCCTTACTCCCAATCGCGCGAAAGACACAGACCGATACTGAGGATAAGTGTCGTGGGCGCAGCTACGTGTGCCTAAAATAGAGAAGTAGTAAAAAAAAAAAAAAAAAAACACTCCCCGTCGGGGAATCGAGCCCAGGTCTCCCGCTTGACAGGCGGGGATACTGGCCATTATTTCTTTTTTCTTTATTGCCAGTCCTCGACATGTCACCACAACACACATTCCTTAAATGATATACACAAAAGCGAAAGAAAAAAAATAATGAATAGAAAAACCGAACAAGAAACAGTAATATATACATTCGATGCCGTCCGCTACTGTGGCATGACATTGTCTTATTAAAATTCCTTGAGTGCTGTCAGGGGTTCAACCCTGTAAAGCCACTCAGGAACAGGCAGTTGCAATTTCTGCACTTCTACATATCGCTGCATACATTCTCGGAACTATACACACGCTGGTCGGGCATTCGGGTCACAATGGTAGCCCGCCATTCTTGAGCGCCATAAACAGTGGACGCCCGTAAGCATGATAAGGTCGTACGGGAATCCTTCGTCATCATTTACTGCAAGAAACCTGATTCCGTGTAGATATATCAGTAACTCCTTTTTTAAAGTCCTTTGCAGCACGTCCCAGGAAAAAAAAAAAAAAAAAAACGCTACAATGGCCTCCCGTTAGGAGGTCCTGACAGTAGCTCCTCAGGATTATTTTAAATATAGTTCGTTGTCTGTCTGTCTGTCTGTGCCAACAGTGGATGAAGACATTATCTATGGTTTCCTGGTTTTTTACAAATAAGGCAGTGGGTTCCCCATGGCATGTACAAGCCACGTTGTTCCAGGAAGATTTTAACACGTAAAGTACCGGTAGGTAATTTGAAGAAGAAAGATTTCGTGGCTGGTTGAACTGGCATCATCTTCACCCTTTTCAATACGTCTAGGCCTGGGCCTCCACTGTACACGGCTCTGTACATGAGTACAAGCAAAACTCTATCACACAAATCATGGCATAATTTTTTCCGTTTTGCACTCCACAAATATTCACTTGAAAAACGAACACGCAAAAAAGCAACACTATCAACTATTTCCTGAAAGAAACCACGGACAGATCCTGGCATTATTTCAGTACCTACCACAAAATCGGGAAGTGCTCTTGACAGCCTCATTTGAATCACGGTGCGCAGAAATGGGTCATTTGTGTCTCGAAAAAAGAACCTGTTTACTAGTTGACGCAAGAAAAGGTGCGCCAACCCCAGACCGCCATCCTTCACACGTCGGAAGAGATTATCTCGGCTGCATCGCTCCCAGCTTGATGCCTACACGAATACAGCGAACACGCGGTGCAGTTTCTGCACATTAATACGAGAGCACTGTAGGACCTGCATTACGTACCAGATTTTTATCACGAGAAACATGTTGCACGCTGTAGCTCTCGCGAATATTGACAAGTGACAGGCGTTCCATCGGTCGGCTTTTCCTTTTAGTTCTTTTGTCCGCTCCTTCCAGTACTCGCCACTGTCCTTGTAGGCATCAAGGGGTGCGCCAAGGTACTTAACTGGCGTCGTGACCCAGGTTACGTTCGAAAAGTGGTCTGGTGTGGACACCCATCTTCCATGCCAGAACCCCAAGCATTTCTTCCAGTTAACGAAGCTGTTCGTGACGGTACCAAACTTTCTAACGATACTAACGGTATTCAATACACTTTGCTTATTTTTACAGCACACAGCCACATCGTCAGCATATGCCAATAGCTTCACCTCTGCTGATTGAAGACAAAAGCCCTTAATATATTCATTTTCGATGATGGCCTGACATAGCGTTTATATGTAGACACAATACAGGAGTGTACTGAGTGGACAACCCTGGCGAACGGAGCGCTTCACGTTAATGGGGGCCCCCAACGTCTCATTAATTATAAGTCTGGTATAGCAGCTTCGGTACGCCATGGTCACCCCCTCAATGATTATGTGGCCAAAATTAACGTGTTCAAGAATGGTAAGCAATATCTCGTTAGAACCACAATCAAATGCTTTCTCCAAGTCTAGCTAGAGGATCGCTACTGCATCGCACATGGCGTCACAACACTCCAGCACACACTTCATCTTATGGATGTCAGTGAAAATGGTTCTTCCACGAATACCACACGTCTAGTGTGGGCCGACTACTTCCTGAATAACTGACTGGATCCGTCGTGCCAACACCTTCATCAGTATTTTGTAGTCGCAGTTAGTAAGCGCTATGGGTCTGTAGGAGGAAAGTTGCTTGAGCTTTTCGGTTTCTTCTGTTTTCGGTATTAATACTGTATGGGACTGGCCAAAGGATGGTGGAAGTATTTTCAGTTCGTATGCTTCATTGAAAACGGCGGTTAAGATAGGAGCTAGGTGGCCTTTAAACGATTTGTACCAAGCGGCACAAAGACCGTCAGGTCCTGGCGACTTGCCAGGATTCAGGTCTTCGATGGCCTTCATCACTTCATGTTCTGTCAGTGATCGTTCTGTTTCTTTAACTTCGCTCGACAGCTGTGGCATTCGTTGCAAAAATAAATTCTTGAAATCGTGCATGTTGACAGGCCTGTATGCAAAAGGTTTTATGTAATGCTCAAAGAAAGCACGCCCTATATTATTATTATCCGTTAATACCACCCCTTCATATTCGATAGCCTCAATATGCTTACGTCTCGAGTGCTTTTTTTCTAGTCCCATCGCTCTTTTCGTTGGCGTTTCCCCGCATGATAGCCTTTCTGCTCTGGCGCGCACTAGCGCACCTCGGAAGCGATCTTCGTCGAACACCTCGAGCTTCTTCTTAACGGCGCGCATATCTTCTTGATAGGCGCCAGGTTGCATGCATTCAAGCTTCGCAAATTTTTTCAATAATGATTTTAAATCCTTTTCTCTGGCCTCTGCTTCATATCAGAGTACGCCACTTCTTTCAATTGCCTTCATTTTAATGGTTTGTGTCAGCAACTCCCATTCCTCACCAAGCCTCATAGAACTGTCTGTTCCAAAAGAATTCAGAGCAGCCACTAACTTTTCGTTGAAGGTTTCGTCCCGTAGCAGTTCTGCATTCATATTCCAGAGTTCCCAGACGAATTTGTTTCGTTCTTTCTTGCTGCCCACCCTGCATTTTACTAGGCAGTGGTCAGAATACGATATGGCGGTAACTGTATAGCACTGGCATTTTTCTACTCAATCATATGAAAGATAGATACGGTCTAATGGTGCGTGACTTGTGCCCTGAAAGTGAGTGTACATCACGTCTCGGTCAGCCCTAAAACAGTCAGCGATATCTTCTAATTCGAATTCGTGCATTATCTGCAGGAGGATGTCGCTGCTTTTGTCATAAACTACGCGTCGCGTAGACCTATCCTCGGCGTTCAATACGCAATTGAAATCCCCAGCACAGGCTATCGTTTTTTTGCACAGAGAAGTGATGGTTTAGGTTCAAAATGAAAGTTGCCCTCTCTTGCACCGTATTAGGTGCATAAATGCACAACACGTGCCATTGGACATCGCAATAACTGAAATCACAGATGACAAGTCGACCGGAAGTGCACGAGAAGTAACCGTCTCTAACCAGTCCTGGAAGCTTCCTCACGAACAGCACACACCCTGCCGAAGTCCCTAAGGCGTGGCTCACTACCGTATAGTAGTTGTGCGTGAACCTTTGCACCATGCTCCCGGTCTCCTCCTCGCCGTCTACCTTGGTTTCTTAGACTGCTAAAACGTCGAGGTCGTGGTCCACTAGCAGTCTGTAAACCTGACTCTGTTTCCTTTTGCCAGCCAGACCTCGAACGTTTAGCGTGTTTAGGCTAGGCGACGGGTTGGTAGCCATTACTGATTTAAACCGGAGGGGAGAAGGCCCGTAGCATGGTGCCCACCTTAACGTCTAGCTGACCGCTAGACGCCTCCGTGGCCATCCGGTGGCCGTCGCCCGGGTTCGTCTTTGGTCGGCTTCAGGGTAAGCCTATGGTCAGTCTCCAGGTTCGGCTTAGGCTTGAGGGTGGATCGCCTTCCGGGTAGCGTCTCAGCGGGCGGTGCCTCGGAGTCACCACCGGCCTTTCCGTCGACTTTTTTCTCCTGCTGCAGGGACCTCTTGACCGGTGCCGAGACGGATTCGACGCGGGCGCTAGCAGGGGTCGCGTTGTCATCCGCCTCTTCCTGCGTTGCATCCGTAGCTGGCTGGTGGCTCTCATTTTCTTGCGGGGCCGTCTTCACGCTCTCGACTGTAGCTGCTGGTTCCTTGGGGGGAAGTACATAGTTCCGTCCTCCTTCGGTCGGCGTGGTCGTCTCTCTCGTTTCTGTCACCACGTTGCTGTTTCCCGCTCCCTTGGCAGCTTCCTCCGTCTCGGTCACGTCCATCATATGTTCTGAGCTTGACGGCTCGCTCTGCGCCGAGCCCGCGGCTACTGCGTAAGAACGTACACAGTCCGCGTCGTTGTGTCCGAAAAGCCTGCACCGGGAACAACGGGGAACCTTACATTCACGACGAACGTGGCCAGAGCCCCGGCAGCGCAGGCACTGCATGGGACGTCCTGGGGCTACCACCAGCGCAAGCTCGCCGGCGACGCGGATCTGGTGGGGCAGGTCGTCGACTTTCATTCCAGCCTTCAGCTGCAGCAGCACTGCTCGGGTCGTCGAGCCCTTGTCGGAAACGCCATCCACTCGCCAGCGCTCCCGGGTCACTTCCGTCACTTTGCCGAAGGAAGCCAGCGCGGTCTTGACGTCTTCGTCGTCCACCCCATGCAGAAGCCAGTGGATACGAAGCTTCACCTGTTGTTCCTTCGGGTCGATGACCAGGCAGCAACGCCCCTTCACCTGCAGCTCCTTCAGGGCCGCCAGCTTTTGGGCAGCCTCGGCTGTCTTCATCGTCACCACCCATACATGGTTGATTTGGTATGCTCCAAGGGCGACGACGCCAGAGAGCATACCAACAGCTTGAAGCGCGCCTCGAAAATCTTCTACACGAAACGGGTGAACACGAGCGTCGCCGTGCGAAAAAACTGCGTTTAAAACAATACGTCCTGTAGGTAGGCGAGGCAAAATTATCAGGTAATCTTTATCTTCTTCCGTCGAAAGCCTGTTGCCGCGGCTAACAGCCGCATATGCCGCTCCATTGGAGCCCATGATCCTGCGATCCGTTCAGCTCGGGCGCCGGAAGCAGAATGTGAATGGCCACTATACTAACGAGGATTTTTTTTTCTTTATTACCCTCTTGGTATACATGACACAATGAAAGACATACAAAACAATAATATTGCTTTACAAGTAAAAGATGCGAGCGGTGCACTGGCCAGCTCACACCAAAGGATTAAAAGCGTTTCAGTTTGGCGAGGTCATCCATTAATGGGAGCCATCCCGGCTGTTCTTTTTGAGCCTTGAACACATCTCTTACATAAGACACATTTTCAATAAAATACTCTCGTACAGGGAGGATAGTTTCATCGGCATGCCTAAACGCCATTCGATTTTTCCATATGCTGTGTAAGCTGATAAGCATAAACATGCCCCACGGCACTTCATCTCCGCTATCTACCGATAGAAATCTTATGCCGTAAGGTGATATTGGAAGCTGCTTTTTTAAAGTTCCTTGCAAGACGTCCCAGTGAAACACAGCGCCTGTGCAGTGAAGGAACATGTGATCTATAGTCTCCGGTTTTCTACAGATTAGACAGTTTGTGGACCATGGGACAAATATTCCTTTTTCTTGTAGCCATGGTTTCACGGGCAGTGTGCCAGTGTGCAGCTGAAAGAAGAATGATTTCATTGAGGGCCGCACCGACATCTTTTTCACTCTCTTCAGTACATTCCCTTCAGAGCCAACACGGTATATGGAACAGTACAAAGGTATAGGCAACATAGTATCAATAAGGTCTTTATAAAGTTGTTTCCTTCTAACATCAGCAAGATACTGTGCAGAAAAGCGAACTTTCAAACACTGAAAAGCGCGCACAACCTCCCAAAGAAAGCCCCGCACCTGTACGCGTTTCACAGGGCTGGATGATACCACATATTCAGGCAGTGCCTCTTTCAACCAAATTTGCATTACCGTACGCAGGAAAGCATCTTTTTGGTCTCGGAGGAACATAAATCTTGACACAAGTTGCCTAAGAAACAAATGAGCCAAACCTAGGCCACCCTTTCCAACGAACAGAAATAGATTTGTGCGACTTGTCCTCTCCGAACTCGACCCCCAAATGAACACTGCGAAAACTCGGTGCAATCTCTGGACGCTGGTCCGTGACATACACAGTGCCTGCAGCACATACCATACCTTGGCCACCAAAAAGAGGTTACATACTGTGGCCCGAGCAAAAATTGAAAGAATGCGGCCACCCCATTTGTGCGTACATTCGCTGTGCGCTCATTTTCCGCTTCCCAATATTTTGCAGGTTCTTGATATTGGTCTAGAGGCACTCCCAAGTATTTGACAGGTGACCTTGCCCACTGAACGCTTTCAAACATTTCAGGCGCATAATCCCATTTCCCGTGCCAGAAACCAAAACACTTTTCCCAGTTTATCACACTTCCGGAGGCTTTGCAAAACCTAGCCGCGTCCATCACCACTTCAGTTAGACTTTCGCTATCTTCGCAAAATATGGCGATATCATCCGCATACGCAAGTACTTTAACTTCAGTGGACAACATCGTGAAGCCACGCACTTTTTCGTTTGATATAATTTTCAGGCAAAAAGGTTCGAGATACAGTGCAAACAACACTGGAGACAATGGGCACCCTTGCCTCACGGAAGAACGAACTGTGATACTTTCACTCAGCTGCTTATTAACAATAAGGTTTGCCGTACAACCAGCATATGCCATTTTGACACCTTCCAAGAACACTCGGCCGACATTCACGTGTTCGAGGATACAAAACAGAACATGGTGGTTGACGCGGTCAAAGGCCTTTTCCATGTCCAGTTGCAACATGGATACACGTTTATCAAAAGCATCGCAGCACTCTAATATGCTCCGTGCTACGTGAATATTTGTCGTTATCGTACGTCCTTTAATCCCGCACGTTTGGTGCTGGCCTACGATAGCTTTTACTACATTCTGCAACCTTCTGCCCAGAACCTTCATGAATATTTTATAGTCCACATTCGTGAGACTTATGGGCCTCTTAACCGGGTCTTCACTCTTCGTAACTAGGACGATGTGACTTCTTCGGAAGGACGGAGGCATCATCTGCTTTTCGTATGTTTCTTGAATTACGCTGTGTAGAATATGCGCTATGTCTGACTTGAACGCTTTGTAAAAAACTGCGCCCAGCCCGTCGGGTCCAGATGATTTGTCGGAGCTTAACTCGTCGATTGCGCGCTCTACTTCCGCTGCACTAATCGATGCCTCGAGCCCAAGCTTGACTTCATCCTCTAGTATAGGCATCAGTATAGAGACATCAGTATAGGCATCAGTATAGAGACAGCGGAGTGTCGAGGGCGGCACCGCCGCGTGCGCCTACAAACAAGAAGGGAAAAAAAAGAAAACACTCCCCGTCGGGGAATCGAACCCCGGTC
Source organism: Dermacentor andersoni (assembly GCF_023375885.2). NCBI lineage: Eukaryota > Metazoa > Arthropoda > Arachnida > Ixodida > Ixodidae > Dermacentor > Dermacentor andersoni. Next base: position 181,898,579 of record NC_092817.1, on the reverse strand, counting down.
TTCCGCGTGACAGGCGGGGATACTGGCCACTATACTAACGAGGAGACATGCAAGGTGCCAGCTAAAGCAGTATATACACGATTGGATAAAAAATTGCACAAGTGTTCGCACAATCTTGCCCAGAAGTGGGAAAAAATAGAGACAGCTGAGTATCGCGGGCGGCACCGCCGCGTGCGCCTACAAACAAGGAAAAAAAAAGAAAACACTCCCCGTCGGGGAATCGAACCCCGGTCTCCCGCGTGACAGGCGGGGATACTGGCCACTATACTAACGAGGAGACGTCCAAAGTGCCAGCTAAAGTAGTATATACACGATTTGATAAAAAATTGCACAAGTGTTCGCACAATCTTGCCCAGAAGTGGGAAAAAATAGAGACAGCTGAGAGTGTCGCGGGCGGCACCGCCGCGTGCGCCTACAAACAAGAAGGGAAAAAAAAAGAAAACACTCCCCGTCGGGGAATCGAACTCCGGTCTCCCGCGTGACAGGCGGGGATACTGGCCACTATACTAACGAGGAGATGTCCAAAGTGCCAGCTAAAGTAGTATATACACGATTTGATAAAAAATTGCACAAGTGTTCGCACAATCTTGCCCAGAAGTGGGAAAAAATAGAGACAGCTGAGTGTCGCGGGCGGCACCGCCGCGTGCGCCTACAAACAAGAAGGGAAAAAAAAAAAGAAAGCACTCCCCGTCGGGGAATCGAACCCCGGTCTCCCGCGTGACAGGCGGGGATACTGGCCACTATACTAACGAGGAGATGTCCAAAGTGCCAGCTAAAGTAGTATATACACGATTTGATAAAAAATTGCACAAGTGTTCGTACAATCTTGCCCAGAAGTGGGAAAAAATAGAGACAGCTGAGTGTCGCGGGCGGCACCGCCGCGTGCGCCTACAAACAAGAAGGGAAAAAAAAAAGAAAACACTCCCCGTCGGGGAATCGAACCCCGGTCTCCCGCGTGACAGGCGGGGATACTGGCCACTATACTAACGAGGAAACGTCCAAAGTGCCAGCTAAAGTAGTATATACACGATTTGATAAAAAATTGCACAAGTGTTCGCACAATCTTGCCCAGAAGTGGGAAAAAATAGAGACAGCTGAGTGTCGCGGGCGGCACCGCCGCGTGCGCCTACAAACAAGAAGGGAAAAAAAAAAAGAAAGCACTCCCCGTCGGGGAATCGAACCCCGGTCTCCCGCGTGACAGGCGGGGATACTGGCCACTATACTAACGAGGAGACGTCCAAAGTGCCAGCTAAAGTAGTATATACACGATTTGATAAAAAATTGCACAAGTGTTCGCACAATCTTGCCCAGAAGTGGGAAAAAATAGAGACAGCTGAGTGTCGCGGGCGGCACCGCCGCGTGCGCCTACAAACAAGAAGGGAAAAAAAAAAGAAAACACTCCCCGTCGGGGAATCGAACCCCGGTCTCCCGCGTGACAGGCGGGGATACTGGCCACTATACTAACGAGGAAACGTCCAAAGTGCCAGCTAAAGTAGTATATACACGATTTGATAAAAAATTGCACAAGTGTTCGCACAATCTTGCCCAGAAGTGGGAAAAAATAGAGACAGCTGAGTGTCGCGGGCGGCACCGCCGCGTGCGCCTACAAACAAGAAGGGAAAAAAAAAAAGAAAACACTCCCCGTCGGGGAATCGAACCCCGGTCTCCCGCGTGACAGGCGGGGATACTGGCCACTATACTAACGAGGAGACGTCCAAAGTGCCAGCTAAAGTAGTATATACACGATTTGATAAAAAATTGCACAAGTGTTCGCACAATCTTGCCCAGAAGTGGGAAAAAATAGAGACAGCTGAGTGTCGCGGGCGGCACCGCCGCGTGCGCCTACAAACAAGAAGGGAAAAAAAAAAAAAGAAAACACTCCCCGTCGGGGAATCGAACCCCGGTCTCCCGCGTGACAGGCGGGGATACTGGCCACTATACTAACGAGGAGATGTCCAAAGTGCCAGCTAAAGTAGTATATAAACGATTTGATAAAAAATTGCACAAGTGTTCGCACAATCTTGCCCAGAAGTGGGAAAAAATAGAGACAGCTGAGTGTCGCGGGCGGCACCGCCGCGTGCGCCTACAAACAAGAAGGGAAAAAAAAAAAGAAAACACTCCCCGTCGGGGAATCGAACCCCGGTCTCCCGCGTGACAGGCGGGGATACTGGCCACTATACTAACGAGGAGACGTCCAAAGTGCCAGCTAAAGTAGTATATACACGATTTGATAAAAAGTTGCACAAGTGTTCGCACAATCTTGCCCAGAAGTGGGAAAAAATAGAGACAGCTGATTGTCGCGGGCGGCACCGCCGCGTGCGCCTACAAACAAGAAGGAGAGAGAGAGAGAAATAAACGTTTATTGTACGAAACAGTGTCCCGAGCGAGGACGGGTATCACCCTAAGGTGGGAAGGCTCCTTAGTCCAGGAACCCTCTGGCTTCGACTGCCCTCTTGGCCCTGGCGACGAGTTGTCGTTGGTCTTCCAGGTCCCCGAGGGTTAGCTTGGCCTCCCACGTTTCGAATAGGTCGTTTGCTTCTATTGCTCGTTTTGCGTGCGTCTCTGGTTGCATTTCGCTGCCTTCGTGCCACGGGCATTCCAGGAGCAAGTGTGCCAGAGTGTCGGGTACGTTGCAGAGCGGGCAGAGGTATCCGTAGAGCGTCGGGTAGAGGCGATGCATTATCATTCCGTGCGTGTACGTATTACTTTGAAGGCGTCTGAGGATCAGGCTTTCTTCTCTGTCGAGTTTAGGGTGCGGTGGAGGGTACACTCGACGCTCGAGCCTGTAATGTTGCAATATGGCCGAATAGTTGGTGGGTACGGCCTCCGTCTCTTCTGCCGCGGGTCCGAAAGCGCGTGGGGAGAGGGGAGCCCGGCTGACGTACTCGCGGGCAGCGGCGTGGGCCGCTTCGTTCCCCTCTAGTCCCTCGTGTCCGGGTACCCACGTTACGGAGGTGTACGGGAGCGGAGTGCTTCGTCTTTGCAGTATCTTGAGTGCATCGGCCGAGATGCGGCCCCTCAAGAAGTTTCTGCAGGCGGCCTGAGAGTCGGTGAATATAACCGCTGAGTCTGTGCATGTAGTGGTGGCGAGAGCGATTGCGGCTTCTTCAGCCGTTTCCGGGTTGCGTGCCTTGATGGTTGCCGACGCTAGCTCGGAGCCTTGGGAGTCTACGACGCTGAGAGCGTACGCGTTTCGATGCGGATACTTGGCCGCGTCGGTGTAGCGGGCATTCGGGTCATGCTTGAAATTTCGTTTGATGGCGTTGGCTCTAGCCTGTCTTCTGCTCTTATGATATATGGGATGCATGTTGCGCGGGACACGTGCGATGCAAATGCACTCGCGAACGTCCGGTGGTATTCGCTCTTTCTTGTCCGTGTCTGCGACATACGTCTCGCTGTAATTCAGGTGTCGCAGTACTGATCTCCCTGTGGGCGTGAGCTTGAGTCGTTCTAGCTGGCTGTTCTTGTGCGCTTCGGCGAGCTCTTGCCACGTGTTGTGGACGCCCATCTTAAGGAGACGTGATGTAGAGGCCATGGCGGGGAGTCCCAGGGCGACTTTGATTGCCTTCCTTATCATGATGTTGAGCTTTTCTATTTCACCGTTCTTTAAAGCCAGGTACGGCGTGCCGTATGTGATGCGGCTGGTGAGCAGTGCTTGTATTATGCTTAGAGTGTCTTGCTCCTTGAGCCCGCTTCTTTGGCTTGAGATCCTCTTGACAAGGTGCGTGAGTTGGGATAGGGTGCGTTCTAGTCTCGGTAGGCTTGCAGCTCCCGATCCGTCTTTGTGGATGTGGAGTCCAAGCACCTCGTCCTGAAAGCAAGAACGAGAGGCCGACCACCCAACTAAGAAGAGCCCGACCCTACCATCACACTCAACGGGACAACAATACCGAAAGTCGACACCATGCGAATACTTGGACAAACAAGAAGGAAAAAAAAAAAGAAAACACTCCCCGTCGGGGAATCGAACTCCGGTCTCCCGCGTGACAGGCGGGGATACTGGCCACTATACTAACGAGGAAATGTCCAAAGTGCCAGCTAAAGTAGTATATACACGATTTGATAAAAAATTGCACAAGTGTTCGCACAATCTTGCCCAGAAGTGGGAAGAAATAGAGACAGCTGATTGTCGCGGGCGGCACCGCCGCGTGCGCCTACAAACAAGAAGGAGAGAGAGAGAGAAATAAACGTTTATTGTACGAAACAGTGTCCCGAGCGAGGACGGGTATCACCCTAAGGTGGGAAGGCTCCTTAGTCCAGGAACCCTCTGGCTTCGACTGCCCTCTTGGCCCTGGCGACGAGTTGTCGTTGGTCTTCCAGGTCCCCGAGGGTTAGCTTGGCCTCCCACGTTTCGAATAGGTCGTTTGCTTCTATTGCTCGTTTTGCGTGCGTCTCTGGTTGCATTTCGCTGCCTCCGTGCCACGGGCATTCCAGGAGCAAGTGTGCCAGAGTGTCGGGTACGTTGCAGAGCGGGCAGAGGTATCCGTAGAGCGTCGGGTAGAGGCGATGCATTATCATTCCGTGCGTGTACGTATTACTTTGAAGGCGTCTGAGGATCAGGCTTTCTTCTCTGTCGAGTTTAGGGTGCGGTGGAGGGTACACTCGACGCTCGAGCCTGTAATGTTGCAATATGGCCGAATAGTTGGTGGGTACGGCCTCCGTCTCTTCTGCCGCGGGTCCGAAAGCGCGTGGGGAGAGGGGAGCCCGGCTGACGTACTCGCGGGCAGCGGCGTGGGCCGCTTCGTTCCCCTCTAGTCCCTCGTGTCCGGGTACCCACGTTACGGAGGTGTACGGGAGCGGAGTGCTTCGTCTTTGCAGTATCTTGAGTGCATCGGCCGAGATGCGGCCCCTCAAGAAGTTTCTGCAGGCGGCCTGAGAGTCGGTGAATATAACCGCTGAGTCTGTGCATGTAGTGGTGGCGAGAGCGATTGCCGCTTCTTCAGCCGTTTCCGGGTTGCGTGCCTTGATGGTTGCCGACGCTAGCTCGGAGCCTTGGGAGTCTACGACGCTGAGAGCGTACGCGTTTCGATGCGGATACTTGGCCGCGTCGGTGTAGCGGGCATTCGGGTCATGCTTGAAATTTCGTTTGATGGCGTTGGCTCTAGCCTGTCTTCTGCTCTTATGATATATGGGATGCATGTTGCGCGGGACACGTGCGATGCAAATGCACTCTCGAACGTCCGGTGGTATTCGCTCTTTCTTGTCCGTGTCTGCGACATACGTCTCGCTGTAATTCAGGTGTCGCAGTACTGATCTCCCTGTGGGCGTGAGCTTGAGTCGTTCTAGCTGGCTGTTCTTGTGCGCTTCGGCGAGCTCTTGCCACGTGTTGTGGACGCCCATCTTAAGGAGACGTGATGTAGAGGCCATGGCGGGGAGTCCCAGGGCGACTTTGATTGCCTTCCTTATCATGATGTTGAGCTTTTCTATTTCACCGTTCTTTAAAGCCAGGTACGGCGTGCCGTATGTGATGCGGCTGGTGAGCAGTGCTTGTATTATGCTTAGAGTGTCTTGCTCCTTGAGCCCGCTTCTTTGGCTTGAGATCCTCTTGACAAGGTGCGTGAGTTGCGATAGGGTGCGTTCTAGTCTCGGTAGGCTTGCAGCTCCCGATCCGTCTTTGTGGATGTGGAGTCCAAGCACCTCGTCCTGAAAGCAAGAACGAGAGGCCGACCACCCAACTACGAAGAGCCCGACCCTACCATCACACTCAACGGGACAACAATACCGAATGTCGACACCATGCGAATACTTGGACAAACAAGAAGGAAAAAAAAAAAAGAAAACACTCCCCGTCGGGGAATCGAACTCCGGTCTCCCGCGTGACAGGCTGGGATACTGGCCACTATACTAACGAGGAAATGTCCAAAGTGCCAGCTAAAGTAGTATATACACGATTTGATAAAAAATTGCACAAGTGTTCGCACAATCTTGCCCAGAAGTGGGAAGAAATAGAGACAGCTGATTGTCGCGGGCGGCACCGCCGCGTGCGCCTACAAACAAGAAGGAGAGAGAGAGAGAAATAAACGTTTATTGTACGAAACAGTGTCCCGAGCGAGGACGGGTATCACCCTAAGGTGGGAAGGCTCCTTAGTCCAGGAACCCTCTGGCTTCGACTGCCCTCTTGGCCCTGGCGACGAGTTGTCGTTGGTCTTCCAGGTCCCCGAGGGTTAGCTTGGCCTCCCACGTTTCGAATAGGTCGTTTGCTTCTATTGCTCGTTTTGCGTGCGTCTCTGGTTGCATTTCGCTGCCTTCGTGCCACGGGCATTCCAGGAGCAAGTGTGCCAGAGTGTCGGGTACGTTGCAGAGCGGGCAGAGGTATCCGTAGAGCGTCGGGTAGAGGCGATGCATTATCATTCCGTGCGTGTACGTATTACTTTGAAGGCGTCTGAGGATCAGGCTTTCTTCTCTGTCGAGTTTAGGGTGCGGTGGAGGGTACACTCGACGCTCGAGCCTGTAATGTTGCAATATGGCCGAATAGTTGGTGGGTACGGCCTCCGTCTCTTCTGCCGCGGGTCCGAAAGCGCGTGGGGAGAGGGGAGCCCGGCTGACGTACTCGCGGGCAGCGGCGTGGGCCGCTTCGTTCCCCTCTAGTCCCTCGTGTCCGGGTACCCACGTTACGGAGGTGTACGGGAGCGGAGTGCTTCGTCTTTGCAGTATCTTGAGTGCATCGGCCGAGATGCGGCCCCTCAAGAAGTTTCTGCAGGCGGCCTGAGAGTCGGTGAATATAACCGCTGAGTCTGTGCATGTAGTGGTGGCGAGAGCGATTGCCGCTTCTTCAGCCGTTTCCGGGTTGCGTGCCTTGATGGTTGCCGACGCTAGCTCGGAGCCTTGGGAGTCTACGACGCTGAGAGCGTACGCGTTTCGATGCGGATACTTGGCCGCGTCGGTGTAGCGGGCATTCGGGTCATGCTTGAAATTTCGTTTGATGGCGTTGGCTCTAGCCTGTCTTCTGCTCTTATGATATATGGGATGCATGTTGCGCGGGACACGTGCGATGCAAATGCACTCTCGAACGTCCGGTGGTATTCGCTCTTTCTTGTCCGTGTCTGCGACATACGTCTCGCTGTAATTCAGGTGTCGCAGTACTGATCTCCCTGTGGGCGTGAGCTTGAGTCGTTCTAGCTGGCTGTTCTTGTGCGCTTCGGCGAGCTCTTGCCACGTGTTGTGGACGCCCATCTTAAGGAGACGTGATGTAGAGGCCATGGCGGGGAGTCCCAGGGCGACTTTGATTGCCTTCCTTATCATGATGTTGAGCTTTTCTATTTCACCGTTCTTTAAAGCCAGGTACGGCGTGCCGTATGTGATGCGGCTGGTGAGCAGTGCTTGTATTATGCTTAGAGTGTCTTGCTCCTTGAGCCCGCTTCTTTGGCTTGAGATCCTCTTGACAAGGTGCGTGAGTTGCGATAGGGTGCGTTCTAGTCTCGGTAGGCTTGCAGCTCCCGATCCGTCTTTGTGGATGTGGAGTCCAAGCACCTCGTCCTGAAAGCAAGAACGAGAGGCCGACCACCCAACTACGAAGAGCCCGACCCTACCATCACACTCAACGGGACAACAATACCGAATGTCGACACCATGCGAATACTTGGACAAACAAGAAGGAAAAAAAAAAAAAGAAAACACTCCCCGTCGGGGAATCGAACTCCGGTCTCCCGCGTGACAGGCGGGGATACTGGCCACTATACTAACGAGGAAATGTCCAAAGTGCCAGCTAAAGTAGTATATACACGATTTGATAAAAAATTGCACAAGTGTTCGCACAATCTTGCCCAGAAGTGGGAAGAAATAGAGACAGCTGATTGTCGCGGGCGGCACCGCCGCGTGCGCCTACAAACAAGAAGGAGAGAGAGAGAGAAATAAACGTTTATTGTACGAAACAGTGTCCCGAGCGAGGACGGGTATCACCCTAAGGTGGGAAGGCTCCTTAGTCCAGGAACCCTCTGGCTTCGACTGCCCTCTTGGCCCTGGCGACGAGTTGTCGTTGGTCTTCCAGGTCCCCGAGGGTTAGCTTGGCCTCCCACGTTTCGAATAGGTCGTTTGCTTCTATTGCTCGTTTTGCGTGCGTCTCTGGTTGCATTTCGCTGCCTTCGTGCCACGGGCATTCCAGGAGCAAGTGTGCCAGAGTGTCGGGTACGTTGCAGAGCGGGCAGAGGTATCCGTAGAGCGTCGGGTAGAGGCGATGCATTATCATTCCGTGCGTGTACGTATTACTTTGAAGGCGTCTGAGGATCAGGCTTTCTTCTCTGTCGAGTTTAGGGTGCGGTGGAGGGTACACTCGACGCTCGAGCCTGTAATGTTGCAATATGGCCGAATAGTTGGTGGGTACGGCCTCCGTCTCTTCTGCCGCGGGTCCGAAAGCGCGTGGGGAGAGGGGAGCCCGGCTGACGTACTCGCGGGCAGCGGCGTGGGCCGCTTCGTTCCCCTCTAGTCCCTCGTGTCCGGGTACCCACGTTACGGAGGTGTACGGGAGCGGAGTGCTTCGTCTTTGCAGTATCTTGAGTGCATCGGCCGAGATGCGGCCCCTCAAGAAGTTTCTGCAGGCGGCCTGAGAGTCGGTGAATATAACCGCTGAGTCTGTGCATGTAGTGGTGGCGAGAGCGATTGCGGCTTCTTCAGCCGTTTCCGGGTTGCGTGCCTTGATGGTTGCCGACGCTAGCTCGGAGCCTTGGGAGTCTACGACGCTGAGAGCGTACGCGTTTCGATGCGGATACTTGGCCGCGTCGGTGTAGCGGGCATTCGGGTCATGCTTGAAATTTCGTTTGATGGCGTTGGCTCTAGCCTGTCTTCTGCTCTTATGATATATGGGATGCATGTTGCGCGGGACACGTGCGATGCAAATGCACTCTCGAACGTCCGGTGGTATTCGCTCTTTCTTGTCCGTGTCTGCGACATACGTCTCGCTGTAATTCAGGTGTCGCAGTACTGATCTCCCTGTGGGCGTGAGCTTGAGTCGTTCTAGCTGGCTGTTCTTGTGCGCTTCGGCGAGCTCTTGCCACGTGTTGTGGACGCCCATCTTAAGGAGACGTGATGTAGAGGCCATGGCGGGGAGTCCCAGGGCGACTTTGATTGCCTTCCTTATCATGATGTTGAGCTTTTCTATTTCACCGTTCTTTAAAGCCAGGTACGGCGTGCCGTATGTGATGCGGCTGGTGAGCAGTGCTTGTATTATGCTTAGAGTGTCTTGCTCCTTGAGCCCGCTTCTTTGGCTTGAGATCCTCTTGACAAGGTGCGTGAGTTGCGATAGGGTGCGTTCTAGTCTCGGTAGGCTTGCAGCTCCCGATCCGTCTTTGTGGATGTGGAGTCCAAGCACCTCGTCCTGAAAGCAAGAACGAGAGGCCGACCACCCAACTACGAAGAGCCCGACCCTACCATCACACTCAACGGGACAACAATACCGAAAGTCGACACCATGCGAATACTTGGACAAACAAGAAGGAAAAAAAAAAGAAAACACTCCCCGTCGGGGAATCGAACTCCGGTCTCCCGCGTGACAGGCGGGGATACTGGCCACTATACTAACGAGGAAATGTCCAAAGTGCCAGCTAAAGTAGTATATACACGATTTGATAAAAAATTGCACAAGTGTTCGCACAATCTTGCCCAGAAGTGGGAAAAAATAGAGACAGCTGAGTGTCGCGGGCGGCACCGCCGCGTGCGCCTACAAACAAGAAGGAAAACAAAAAAAGAAAACACTCCCCGTCGGGGAATCGAACCCCGGTCTCCCGCGTGACAGGCGGGGATACTGGCCACTACACTTATTATTTTTTTTTTCTTTATTGCCGGAAGTTTCACCAAGCTAACACAAAGGGCATCATTTCTTGAAATAAGGTAAGTGATACATAAACATACACAAACACACATTCAACTTTGTGCGCATGCATATTGTGCGGTCAGTCACATTGTGGCTGGCCATGTCCAGTTTAAAATTCCTTTAATGTGGCGAGGGGCTCAATCCTCGCCAGCCAATCCGGAGGACATTCTTGTTGTTTAATTACATCAATGAACTTGGAAATATCGTCCCGGAAGAGCAGCCGCGCAGGCCGGCTGTCAGGCTCACAAAAGAAACCGGCCATTCGAGCCCTCCATAAACAGTGGAGGCCCATTAGCATAATTAAGTCCAAAGGCAAGCCGTCCTCATTTTCTACTGTCAGAAATCTAATACCTAATGGACTTAAAGGCAATTCTTTCTGTAGTGTTCTTTGAAGAACGTCTCAAAAGAAAACCCCTGCCCAACAATGCAAAAAAACATGGTCAATTGTTTCTAATTGTTTACATATAAGGCAATTTGCTCCCCATGGTAAATAAAAACCCTTCTCTTGTAAAAAGGCCCGTACCGGCAAAGTTCCAGTATGCAACTTAAAGAAAAAGGATTTAGTGCTTGGCTGCACCTGCATTTTCTTAACACGCTTTAACACGTCGTTTCCTTGTCCTCCACTGTTTATGGCTCTGTACATCGGAACCGGCATAATTATGTCAACTACATCCCTGTACAATTTTTTCCGCGACACCGAAAAGAGATAATCATTAGAAAAACGTACGGACAGAAAACGGACACTGTCAACGACTTCCCTTAGGTACCCTCGAAGAGCACCAGGCATACTTAAATTGGAGACCACGTACATCGGCAGATGCTTGTTCAGTCGTAACTGGCACATTGTGCGCAGAAAGGGGTCATGCACGTCTCGAAAAAAAGAAAACCGGTTTACTAGCTGCTTCACAAAAAGATGTGACAGGCCTAAGCCCCCGTCCTTGACTCTCCTAAATAAGTTCGTGCGGCTGCACCTCTCCCATTCTGATGCCCAAATGAACACAGCGAAAACTCTATGAAACCTTTGCACATTTAAACGAGAGCAACAGAAAACTTGCAGAACGTACCATATTTTGCTTATTAAAAACAAGTTACATACAGTAGCTCTCGCAAACATCGAGAGATGAGCACCTTTCCAATTTGTTGTTTTTTCCTTGAGTCGTTTGGCCTCTTCTAGCCAGTAGTCCTCATTCCGCCGGTAATGAAAGTTCTTGCTAGCCGATTACAGTCAATAATTAAGGATCTTGTAGGACCGCACCAGACTTGTGGCATAAAGGGACGCACTATTGCGACAAATGTACACACGATGAGAGGCGTCTTGGAATGCTGTGACGATTTTCGATATGCCGTTGCGATCCTGCAGATAGATTTAGAAAAAGCCTTTGATTTTGTCCCACACGAAATTTTGTTATTAGTTCTTGAGCACGTGAATGTAGGATCTCATCGCTGATGGGGTAGCTCTGGCGTACCGGAACTGCTCAACACGGCTGATTATTAATAAGACACTGGGGGCCCCCATTAATATAGAGCGTTCCGTGCGCCAGGGGTGTCCTCTCAGCCCGCTTTTGTTTGCCATCTATCTAGAAAGCTTTTGTTTGGCAATCATTCAAAATAGTAGCATAAAGGGCTTCAAGCTCATGGAAGCCGAAGTGAAACTCCTGGCATATGCAGACGATGTGGCGGTGTGCTGCACAACAAAAGAAAGCATTACAGAGGTAACAACCATTGTTAAACATTTCGGAAACACAACCGGGAGCTTTGCAAATTGGAATAAGTGTCTCGGTTTTTGGCATGGTGAATGGCAGTCAACACCGGAAATGTTCGCCAACATTAGATGGATTAAAGCGCCAGCTAAATACTTGGGCGTTCCACTATACTAACGAGGAGATGTCCAAAGTGCCAGCTAAAGCAGTATATACACGATTTGATAAAAAATTGCACAAGTGTTCGCACAATCTTGCCCAGAAGTGGGAAGAAATAGAGACAGCTGATTGTCGCGGGCGGCACCGCCGCGTGCGCCTACAAACTAGAAGGAAAAAAAAAAAAAAGAAAACACTCCCCGTCGGGGAATCGAACCCCGGTCTCCCGCGTGACCGGCGGGGATACTGGCCACTATACTAACGAGGAGATGTCCAAAGTGCCAGCTAAAGTAGTATATACACGATTTGATAAAAAATTGCACAAGTGTTCGCACTATCTTGCCCAGAAGTGGGAAAAAATAGAGACAGCTGAGTGTCGCGGGCGGCACCGCCGCGTGCGCCTACAAACAAGGAAAAAAAAAAAAAGAAAACACTTCCCGTCGGGGAATCGAACCCCGGTCTCCCGCGTGACAGGCGGGGATACTGGCCACTATACTAAGGAGGATTTTTTTTTTCTTTATTGCCTGTTTTATAACAATACACGATTCACAGCTATTCTCCGCTGCGATTACAAAACAAAAAAGACAGTTCAATGTGCGGGTGTACCTTGTCGTTTAATTTTGGTTTAAAAAGGCTGAATGTTTGCAAGCTGTTCAAATGCTGTTAACCACTCAGGTGGTTCGCTGAGCGCTTTGAACGCTTCGCGAATGTACAATACATTTTCAGCAAAATATTCTTTGGCCGGTTTTGCGTCAACATCCTCATTACGCACCGCCATTCGTGTTTTCCACACGCTGTGCATGCAGAGTAACATCACCATATCACATGGCACGCCTTCTGTCTCTTCAAACGGTAAAAAACGGATTCCAAAAGGTGTTAAAGGAAATTCTTTTTTTAGTGTCCTTTGTAGAATGTCCCAAAGGAAGACTGAGTCCCTACACTCCAGAAAAATATGCTCCATTCAGGGGCGTAGCCAGGGGGGGGGGGGGGGGACTTATGGGGCTTGAGCCCCCCCCGAAATTTTTTCGTGTTGTCATGCGCCGCCGACCAAAACAACTCCCGGGGCCGGAAATCATGCTCGGTTTTGTCTAGAATGTCCTTTTCACGCTCGGAAAGACATTTTAGCGCGAACATTGCGAAATCGGGCTGGCTTTCGCGGGAATGCCCATGCATCAGGAGTCACATATCGTAACGCAAGGAACCCCATCCGAGCACAAAGTTTCGAGGGCGTTTTGATGTCAAGCGGGCTCGTCTCGGCATCTCGCGGAGGCCGCAGAATCTACGGAGCGCTTGGATTTCGATTCTGAAACTTTATGGGTGTAAAGTTCTCATAACCTTTTCATGCGAAAGGTGCATTGACGTCTCCAAAGTCGTGCTTTAGATTTTCAGTTCCGAAACTTTGTGGGTTTAATGCTGTTATAAACATTTGATGCCCAAAGTGCATTGAATTTTCTAAAGTCGTGCATTGGACCATACAACGAGACAAGCCAAATCAACACATTATCAGAGAAGTTGACAAAGCACGCAACGAGGTTCGAGGTTCGATGAGACGAAGCGTTGTGGTTGTTCATTTGTGCCGTCATGTCATAAAAGAATATCAACATTTTTTTTTCACCTGCGCCAAAGCATCCATGTCAAGACACTAAAGCCAGCAAAGGTAACTAAGTTCTTATTTATTTTTATACTTGGACTTTTGTTTGCGAGGACACATTGAGCCTCCTTTTCTTTTCTTTTTTTTTTTTTGTTCTCGATACCCGCGGTCTGCCGATCCAGACAGAGCGCATGCGTTTTCCTCTTGCTGCATCGACCACCGCGCGGCGCACTTGGATGCGCGTTCGTTTTTCTCTGGCCGACTGGATTTTCACCTGGCAGAGTTTTGGGCACTTTCTGGTTAGCAGACGAGAAAAAGAAACAATGCATAGTCGCTCGCCGCCAGCACTGCGGGAACTCGACGGATTGCAACGCGTTCGCTTGAGCGCAACCTCTGGAAAATTTTGTCTCGCCGGTGTAGGATACCCAGCATTATGCGTAATGTTCTCTGTGGACCGAGCGTCTCACGTTTTCTTCGATATTCCTTCGGTAGCCACACTAGGTACCCAAAGTAGGCAGTCAATTGTAGCCAACATGCTTTCCTTTGCGCTATTTCATTTCGGTGCCCCCTTCCCCACAAAAGGAAAAAAAAAAGACTGTTCCGGCGCAGCGAATTGTCGCATGGTGAAAGTTCTATTTTGTTACTTCTTTTGCGGAAAGTAATGGGCCACGGGACGCTTCAGTTGCCGAATACTTTTATTATAATGTTGCGATAGCAGCTATATGGCGACTCCAGGAACATTCCTGCCGTCGCCGTCGCCCTCATGTTTTGTATAAATAAAGTCCAAGGGCGATAACATCGTGACCGCGCGCCGCATGCTGTATTTGCGTGAGGGCAGGGGAGGGGCGACATGGGTGAGCCGATGATGGTGGCTCAGTCTTGTGTGCGCAAGGGAGAAAAGCGGGGAGGAAGCGCGCCACCTTCCGTCGCACGCCATACAATGGGAGATTTAAGGGGGGGGGCTGTGATCTGTGAATCTGTGGTTACGCAACATGTTTATTTGCATTGTTTGACGCATCATATATAGTGATTTTTCTTACTACGTAGATTTATTGAAGACTTATACGTATATTTAAATATGTTGTTGCGAGGTATTGTGTATATGCGCAGTGAACTTTGTTTCCAGTGACACTTTTTTGCCCTTTATCAAGCTATGTCTTCACATTTGTATATTCCATTGTATCTTCGCATTTCTAACGTACGAGGGCTAGTCAGTTGAAAGAGCGCCAACTCACTCCGCGCAATAATGGTTCCGTTCATTATTTGCTAGGCATGCGCATAGCACATAGGCATCACATTTACAAAAGGGACATGCAGGGGTGAGGATAAATGTTCTTTAATGCTCTCATACACTGGGTTGAACATGGTTGCGTGACATATGGACGCTCCAAAAGTTGAATAGCGTGGTGTCCTGAGGTTTTTGACAGATGAACATGTTTCCCAAAAAGAAATTAGTCGCCGTATGGCTGCCGTGTGTGTTGAACATTGCGTTTCATTGGCCACTGTGAAGCGTTGGAGCAAACGGTTCGAAGAAGGACGTGAAAGTTGCAAAGACGATCAATGACCGGGCCAAAGCCGCCGTGCAATCACGCCCAACACAATTGCGAAGGCTGATTAGACAAGAACGGAGGATAAGCATCGATGTCAATTGGCAGGGCGTGTGAACATCAGTCACGGTACGGGTCACACCATAATTCATGAACATCTCGGTTATCGGCTCTTGTGTGGGCAATGAATGCCCAATACTTTGAGCCATCGCCAGAACACGGAGAAGTTCGGCGCTGCCTTGACTCATCTAATCCCGTATCACGATGAGGGTGACGACGTTTTGTCTGCAATTGGGACCGGCGACGAATCATGGTGCCGCTACTACTAGCGTGAAGCACTACGGCAAAGCTTACAGTGAAAACATTTGAATTCACTACCCTCAAGGTTAGGAAAGACCGTCATTTCTGCCAGAAAGGTGTTGTGGACTTTTTTTTTCGATCGTCAAGGGTCATTATTGGTCGAATTTGCTAAACCTGGAGAGACTATCAATAGTTTCCTATATTGTGAAACGTCGGATCGGCTGCGCGTCGCAATCAAGAACAAGCGACGTGGAAAATTGAGCAATGGGATCATCTTGCTCCACAACATTGACCGTCGCCACGTCGCTGATGTGGTTAATACAAAATTGGCAAAGTTCAAGGGGTAAACGCCGCAACATCCGCCATACAGCCCAGACCTGTCGCCTTGCGACTTCCACAGTTGGGAGCATTTGAAAAAACTGCTCAAGGGAACGAACCAGATTCGTGTCGGACGATGACGTAGAATCAGTTACAGATTTTTGAAGCGACACAAGGAGTTTTAAGAGACGGGCATTACGCGACTCGTTAGTCAGTGGGACAAATGTCTAAATGCTCATGGAGACTACTTTTAAATAAAGTACCCCGTTTGTCACATATTCGCATTGGATCCCTTTCATTTGACTCGCCTTCTTATATTTAGCAGAACTCCTGCTTTTTATATGTGCTCTCTGTTTTGACTATAGTTTCAGTGCAATTACTCACAATACATGACCGATGACAGCTGCTGCTGCGCAATACATTGGAACAAAGGACAGCGTCATTGAGATTTTTCCCTGGCTGTTGCATATATACAAAATGTAAACAAGGTTCTTGAATGACATGGAGGGAAAGAGAGAGAGAGAGAGAGATGCAAGTGACAGAAATGCCGGGAGGCTAACAAATTTTCATTCAAATATTTGCCCTCAACTTGTACATTTCATGGCCTTTACATTTTTCATATCAGCGGCATGCACTGCTTTGCTGGTTTCAAACCGATATAGTTCTAAAGTTCATCTGACATTTGTATTACTTATTAAATATACAGAAAACATGATATAAGATATTTCGGGCATAATTTTGAGACAAACGATTATATTCTTTTATGAAAAAATACACATTTTACTTGTCTTGACAGTGCGTAGCGTTCAAGAATTCGTTTGCAGCATCTTTGGCAATGGCAACGCAGTTATTATTAATGTTTAATGAATTTGATCCATCGACTCTTTCTATGAGGAGGAGGCCGAGCTGCAAAGTGAGCCCCCCCCGAACGAAATTTCTGGCTACGCCACTGGCTCCATTGTCTCCGGTTTCTGACATATCTGGCAATTCACACTCCAGGGTACAAAGATCCCCTTCTCCTGCAGCCATGGCTTGACAGGAAGCGTGCCAGTGTGTAGCATGAAAAAAAAAGTTTTTGTTGTTGCTCTTACAGGCATTTTCTTAACTCTTTTTAAGACATTCTGCTCACGCCCCAGTGCATATACTGCACGGTATATTGGTACTGGACACATGATATTAACTAAATCTCGGTATAATCGCTTTCTTGCGACTGTGTTCAGGTATTCCAAAGAAAAGTGTACTTTTAGAAAACGGAAAGAGCTTATCACTTCAAACAAAAAACCTCGGACAACCACTTGACGTATGCCATACGACGTCACAACATATTCTGGCAGTGCGTCACCTAATCGCGTCTGGATAACGCACCGCAAAAAACAATCGCTTTCGTCGCGCAAGAACATGAAACGCGACACTACTTGTTTCAAAAATAAATGCGACAAACCCAACCCTCGCTTCTGCACAGCGTGAAACAGATTCAGACGACTCGTGCGCTCCCATCCTGATCCCCACACGAACGTAGCAAAAACCCTGTGCAACTTTTGTACACACACTCGGGATATGCATAAAACTTGCAACATATAAAACACTTTAGCGACAAGAAATAAATTGCAGACAGTGGCTCTCGTGAATATTGACAGATTCTTGCCTCCCCACTTCGTTGTTTGTGCTTTAGCCCGCTCAGTTTGTTCAGTCCATTGCGTCGTGGTATCGTGATAGTATTCCAAAGGAACACCAAGATAACTGGTTGGCGTATCTGTGAACGGTACTGTTTCTAATACTGCAGGCCGGCTGTCCCATTCACCGTGCCAGAAGCCTAAGCTTTTTGGCCAGCTTATGGCACTCCCCGTTAGACTGCAAAACTTTCTTGCATCCTTGACTGCCTCCCGAATGCTCTCTTGCTCAATGCAAAAAAGTGCGATGTCATCTGCGTAAGCTAGTATTTTTACTTCCTGAGTTAAAAGACGGTAGCCGCGAATGTTTTCGTTTTCTCGTACCTTCAAACAGAAAGGTTCAAGAAAAATCGCAAAAAGTAAGGGCGACAAAGGGCACCCCTGGCGCACACTGGATAATCCTGGTATATTTTCGCTGAGTCTTTTATTGATTATAAGGTTAGCGGAACAGTTCTCATAAGCCATGGCTACTCCGTCCTGAATCACTTCGCCTACATTAATGTGTTTTAGCAGGGCAAAAAGTATGCTGTGAGCAACCCTGTCAAAAGCTTTTTCTAGGTCTAACTGAACCATTGCTACACATTCGAGGTTCGCATCACAGCATTCCAATATACTCCTAGCGATGTGAATATTCGACAATATTGTTCTATTCCTAATACCGCATGTTTGGTGTGGGCCTACTATGGATTTAATAACTGACTGCATCCTTTTTCCGAGCACCTTCATGTAGATTTTATAATCCGAATTCGTAAGACTTATGGGCCTGTATCCAGCGACAGATTTCAGCTTTACCGTATCGGTGGTTTTCGGTATAAGCACAACATGACTTTTTCTGAATGATGGCGGCAAGTGCTTAGTTTCATGAGCTTCTGATATTACACAGTGCAGTATCTCGCTTATTTCGGCCTTGAAAGTTTTATAGAAAGCTGCTCCTAGGCCGTCTGGTCCAGGCGCCTTTCCTTTACCCAAGTCTTCTATGGCTTCTGTAATTTCTTTCGCAGAGATCGGTCTCTCGAGTCCCTCTTTTATTTAGTCTTGTAATTTTGGCAGAAGTGTTAGAAAGGTGTTCACAAACTCTTCTGTTACGGGCACTTGCCTACCGAGCAACGCTCGGTAGTGTTCAACGAAAGCTTTTTCAATTACTTCTGGGTCTTTTGACATTGTGTTGTTAAAACAAATTTCTTTTATTATGTTTTAGGATGCGTAACCCTTTTCGTCACTGAGCGCGCGCTTAGTTGGCGCCTCTCCCAGCCACAGCCTCTCGGATCGTGCTCTTATCGCGGCTCCTTGGTAAATTTGAGCGTCCACCCTTTCAAGTTCGCGTTTAATTTCTCTAATCTGTTTCGAAAACAATCCCGGTATTGTGCACTCCGCGTTTAGAAAATAATCGAGCATGCTTTGCAGTTCTTTCTCTCTTTGTTTAGCTTTATGACGCATCACACAAGCCCTCTCGATCGCACTCATTTTCACTTCAATTTTAAACTGCTCCCACAGCTCAGCCCAATTTGTTGTAGCATCTGTTTGCATTACGTCAATTTTTCCTTTTACCGTTTTGACAAACCATTCATCACTTAAGATCGTTTCGTTCATTTTCCACAGTTCCCAGTTAAAGTGAGACCCTCTATGTTTCGTGCCTAATGTACACGTTACTAGGCTGTGATCACTGAAGCTCACGTGCTTTACTGCGTAGCTATTGACCGTTCGCGCAAGGTTTGCTGATACGTACAAACGATCTAGTCGAGCGTGACTCTGCCCTTGGAAATGAGTAAAAACAACACTGTTACCGCTTAATATGCTTCCAACGTCTACTAAATCATAGTCTGCCACGATTGCGCAGAGTTGATGCGCACTTGTATCCCGTATTATTTTACTGGGCACCCTATCTTCGGGCATGCAAACACAATTGAAGTCACCAAGAAGAACAACATTTCTTTCACACGTCAGGTGTGACTCAACAAAGCTAAAAAAAAAATTTCCTATCACTAATTTTGTTTGGAGCGTACACACAGACAATTCGCCAATCAATATTATTGAAAGAGAAATCACATAGGACCAATCGCCCATCTTGGGCCGACATTACACTCTGCGCAACAATACCTATTGAATTACGCAAAAATAAAAGACAGCCACCGGCCTTACCTACTCCATGACAAACACAAGTGTTGTAACGGGATTTAAAAACCTGAACCATTTTGTCCGTTTGCTCTTCGCTTTCAATTTTAGTTTCTTGAACAGCAAGAATATCTATGTCGTTTTCCAGCATTAGGCGACTTAATTGTGCTTGTCGCCGTCTAGCCGTTAGCCCTCGTACGTTAAGCGTGCCAATACGTATTGCTATTCCATGATTATTTGCCATTGAAAGAGAAGAGCAAGCACAAACTACAATACATTTCGGAGATCAAAGACCGCCAAACTTACAAAAAAAAACAAAACCCTACACCATCATAAGCTCCGTCTCATACGGCGAAGGCATGACGTTACCAAATGCGCTACTCATCATTCACTTAAAGGTTCCGCAGCACCTAGTCCTTACTGAGCCTTCTACCGAACAGCACCCCGCTACCGCGGGGGAACTGTCGGCGTTGTCCGCTTATCTGGTGGGACAGTCGGCGTCTGTCGCCCGTCTGGTGGGACGGTCGGCGTCTGCCGACCACCTGGCGGATTGGTCGGCGTCTGGCGCCCCTCAGGTGGATGTTCTCGCGTCGGCCTCCTCTCGAGCGGAACGTTCGGCTTGGGCTTGAGTGTAGACCGCCGGAAAGAGGAAGCCTTCGTGGGTGGCCCTTCGCTGCTGTCACCGTCGTCTTGCTCAAGCCTGACATCTTGATCGGGTATTTCGCGAGGTCTCTTTGAGACGGCGCTAGCCTGGTCCATTTTCTCGCCGGATTCTTCGATGAAGGCAGCGCCAGAGTTGCCCTGTCGCAGAACGCCCTCGGCAGCCTCCGCGTCCCCCTCACTTTCACGCACCGTAGAATTTTCTGCAGACGGTTCACTTTGCACTTCATTCTTGGCCACTGCCTCGCTACTGCCCTTTCTGGGTTGGCACTTGACGCTTGCCATGACCACTGGCTTCTCTTCCGTGCCTCGTTGGTCTCCGCCCGCTCCAGCAGTCTCTTCCGCGTCCGCTTGATCCATCAAGTGCTCGTCAAACGCGTCGCTCTGGCCAGACCCGGTCACGTTAGCGTAGCTTCTCACGCACTGGGTCTCGTCGTGGCCGAAACGACGACAGAGTCCACAGCGTGGCACACGGCACTCGCGCCGTATATGGCCGGTGCCGCGGCATCGGAGGCAGAGCGGAGCTCTGCCTGGAACAATCACGAGCGCATGGTCCTCTGATACTCGTAGCTGATGCGGGATGTCTTCCATGGTCATACCAGCCTTCAGCCGTAACGATACCAGACGCGTGTGAGAACCTTTGTCGCCGCACTCTGGTACTCGCCACCGCTCCCTGGAAATTTCGGTCACCGTTCCGAACGGCGCCAAGGCTGCTCTGACGTCCTCGTCGGGAGTCGTGTGAAGCAGCCAGAACAGCTTCATTCTAATATCCTGGTTGCAAGGGTCAATGGCGATGCAGCGGTGTTCTTTGACACTAAAGGCCTTCGCTGACAGCAGCTTCTTTTTTCCGACTTCGTCCTTGAATGTTATAGCCCAGACATGGTTCATCTGGTAGGCCCCGAGGGCCACCACCTCCGGCAACAGCTTATGACGGTCAAGCTTATCGCGAAAATGTTCGACTCGATAAGGCCTGGCCTTCAAATCACCGTGCAAAAACACGGTATTACACACGGTCATACCTGATGGCAGATGCGGCAAAACAAGCTGGTAATCCTGTGAAGACGTTTCCGTAAGCCTGATACCGCGGACCGGCTGGGCCGCATGAACCGCCCCTACGGAGCACAACATTCCGTGACCGTCCACTGTGGTGGCCGGAAGGCAGCATCACTATACTAACAAGGAGATGTCCAAAGTGCCAGCTAAAGTAGTATATACACGATTTGATAAAAAATTGCACAAGTGTTCGCACAATCTTGCCCAGAAGTGGGAAAAAATAGAGACAGCTGAGTGTCGCGGGCGGCACCGCCGCGTGCGCCTACAAACAAGAAGGAAAAAAAAAAAAGAAAACACTCCCCGTCGGGGAATCGAACCGCGGTCTCCCGCGTGACAGGCGGGGATACTGGCCACTATACTAACGAGGAGATGTCCAAAGTGCCAGCTAAAGTAGTATATACACGATTTGATAAAAAATTTCAATCATGGGCTCCCATGGAGCGGCTCAGGCGGGCGCGTCCCGCCGTAACAGGCTCAACGAGAACGACGATAGCGACTATCAGATTGTTTTGCCGCAGCTGCCTACGGGTCGTGTCGCGTTGAACACCGTGTTTTTACACGGCGACATCCGGGCGAGGCCTTTCAAGGTTGAAGATTTTCGTGATGCCCTGCGCCCTACCGGATTGCTGCCTGAAGTCGTTGCGCTGGGAGCGTACCAGATAAACCATGTCTGGGCGGTCACCATGCGTGGCGCTGATGCAACAAAGCGTCTGCAGGCCGTCAAGGAGCTTCTGGTGAAGGGGCGGCGCTGCCTCATCATCGATCCGCAGGACCGGACGGTGAAGTTGCGGCTGCACTGGCTACTCCACGGTGTCGACGACGAGGATGTGAAGACGGCATTTGCGGCCTTCGGCAAGGTGCTGGAGGTCAGCCGGGAGCGCTGGCGCGTTGAAGGCGTCAGTGACAAAGGCTCGACGACGAGGACTGTGCTGTTGAACTTCAAGAGCGGTGTCACCGTGGATGACCTACCCCATCAGATCCGGGTCGCCGGTGAGCTGGCCCTCGTCGTCGCCCCTGGACGCCCGATGCAGTGTTTGCGCTGCAAAGGAAACGGTCACGTACGCCGCGACTGTAGGGTACCCCGATGTTCTCTGTGCCGACGTTTCGGGCATGTTGACGCCAAATGTGAGCGTTCTTACGCCACAGCGGTGGGTCAGCCTGAAGGTGACAAGACAGCAGAGGAAGTCATGGACGTGGCTGAAGCTGAGGAAGCTGCCAGAGGTACGGAAGACGTGGCCAAACTGCAGGAGACCACCACTACAGTGGCACCTGCTGCAGAGGAGACACACCGGCCCCCTAAACTCGCGAATAAATCTCCGAGGACACCGGCAACGGCAGAGAAAGACGTTGAGAAAGGGAAGTACCTTCCGCAAGTTGTGGTGGGCGCGCTGACCGACTGCAAGGACCAGGCAGCTGACGGGACCACCAATACATCGGTTGCTGGCGCGGCCGTCAAGCGACCGCTGGAAAAAGAAGACCTCAAAGGTAGCCATGAGGCAAACAAGACGGATGAACCGCCTGTAAAGGCGCCTCTGGGGAGACGCTCCGGCTACAAACCAGTGCCGAACGTCGGGGCAGGGAGGCGTGTCGACGACAATCCGGCGCCGCAAAAAAGCGACACCGGGCAACCGGACAAGCACGGTGGCGTCTAGCGTTGTGCTAGACGTTAAAGGTAAGCACCATGCTTCGGGTTTCCTTTTAAAAATATTAGTGAATGATGGCTTCCGACCTGTCTTTTAGTTTCGCCACACTTAATGTGCGAGGACTGGCTGCCAAGAAAAAGCAGAGTCAGGTCTATCAACTCTTGGTGGACCAGGACATTGACGTGTTGGCAGTACAAGAAACAAAAGTTGACGGAGAGGAGGAAACCGGAAGCATGGTGCTTCGATTCACGTCTAAGTATTTTGTGTTTGTTAGCCATGCCGTGGGAACATCTGCTGGTTGCATCATTTTTGTTAAAAAATTGCAAAGCCTTGTGATACAAAATTATTTTTCATGTGTGTCGGGTAGGATTGTGTGGTGCGATTTTTCGTTGGGCGAGCGTGACTGGCGGGTCATTTGTATTTATGCACCAAACGCGGATAAAGACCGAACCATTTTCTTTTCGGAAATTAAGAAGCATCTCAATGTCACGAAACAACTGGTTTTGCTAGGGGATTTCAATTGCGTATTGAGTGGGAGGGATAGAGCTACAAAAAAAGAGACCGAACGACAAGAGCACCGTATTGTTGAAAGAACTGATAGACGAGCATGATATTGCCGACGTTGCCGAATGTCTAGAAGGGGAACGCGAAGTGCAGTACACGCATTTTCAGGGCTCTAGCCATGCTCGGCTAGACAGGATTTACGTGTCCCTTCAAATCATACCTGCATGTAACATTTACACTGTACTACCCGTCTCTTTCTCGGACCAGTGCCTAGTGAAATGCAATGTGGGGAAAAAAAAAAGATGTAATAGTTTTAACTGGGATCTGTGGAAATTCAACGCAACGCTACTACGTGACGAGCACTTTGTCCGTTTTGTGTCAGAAGCAATAAACGAGGTTAAACTGGATGGTAATAAGCAGATAGGTGTTGATTGGGAATTACTAAAACAAAGTTTTAAAATAAAGGCCATCGAAAGAAGCAGCGTCTTGAAATACCGTGAAAAAATGAGAGAGAACGGGCTGAAGGAAACATTGCGGAAACTAATTGCGCTGGAAAGCAAACAGCCAGGTCTTTTTAAAGAAGACCTACTTAGGATAAAACAACAGCTGGAGCAATTCGAGGAGAACCGCTATCGCGGGGCGCTCGTTCGAGCCAGAGCACAATCATGGGCCGTGGGTGAAACGCCCACGAAACGGGCGCTAGGTATCGAGAAGACGCATGCGCGGCGAAACGAAATAGAAGTGATTGAAGAGAATGGCCAAGAACTGAATGATCGGGAGAGCATCGCAGGTGCTTTTCACCGGCATTACGAGCGGCTCTTTGCATACCAGCCAGTCGATATCGAGGCATACAGAGCAAACTATCTTTCTCGTATGCCTCAACTATCAGCGGAAACGAAGTCACTTCTAGAAGCACCCATTACGCATGCTGAAATAGAAAGTGCTGTAGATAACCTGAGCCCTAATAAGTCGCCAGGCCCGGATGGTCTTGGCGCGGCCTTTTACAAAGCGTTTAAGAACGAGTTGGTGCCTTTGTTGAAAGCGTTGTTTGACGAAGTTTTTGCTACCAACAGATTACCACCGTCTTTCTCTGAAGCCCATACCGTCGTCATTCCTAAGACGAACCAAAAAGCAATGCTGAGGCTAGTCACAGCATACAGACCCATTTCATTGACCAACACGGATTACAAAGTTTTAATGAAAGTTCTTGCTAGCCGATTACAGTCAATAATTAAGGATCTTGTAGGACCGCACCAGACTTGTGGCATAAAGGGACGCACTATTGCGACAAATGTACACACGATGAGAGGCGTCTTGGAATGCTGTGACGATTTTCGATATGCCGTTGCGATCCTGCAGATAGATTTAGAAAAAGCCTTTGATTTTGTCCCACACGAAATTTTGTTATTAGTTCTTGAGCACGTGAATGTAGGATCAATAATCGCTGATGGGGTAGCTCTGGCGCACCGGCACTGCTCAACACGGCTGATTATTAATAAGACACTGGGGGCCCCCATTAATATAGAGCGTTCCGTGCGCCAGGGGTGTCCTCTCAGCCCGCTTTTGTTTGCCATCTATCTAGAAAGCTTTTGTTTGGCAATCATTCAAAATAGTAGCATAAAGGGCTTCAAGCTCATGGAAGCCGAAGTGAAACTCCTGGCATATGCAGACGATGTGGCGGTGTGCTGCACAACAAAAGAAAGCATTACAGAGGTAACAACCATTGTTAAACATTTCGGAAACACAACCGGGAGCTTTGCAAATTGGAATAAGTGTCTCGGTTTTTGGCATGGTGAATGGCAGTCAACACCGGAAATGTTCGCCAACATTAGATGGATTAAAGCGCCAGCTAAATACTTGGGCGTTCCGCTCGAACATTACCGGCGGAATGAGGACTACTGGCTAGAAGAGGCCAAACGACTCAAGGAAAAAACAACAAATTGGAAAGGTGCTCATCTCTCGATGTTTGCGAGAGCTACTGTATGTAACTTGTTTTTAATAAGCAAAATATGGTACGCTATGCAAGTTTTCTGTTGCTCTCGTTTAAATGTGCAAAGGTTCCATAGAGTTTTCGCTGTGTTCATTTGGGCATCAGAATGGGAGAGGTGCAGCCGCACGAACTTATTTAGGAGAGTCAAGGACGGGGGCTTAGGCCTGTCACATCTTTTTGTGAAGCAGCTAGTAAACCGGTTTTCTTTTTTTCGAGACGTGCATGACCCCTTTCTGCGCACAATGTGTCAGTTACGACTGAACAAGCATCTGCGGATGTACGAGGTCTCCAATTTAAGTATGCCTGGTGCTCTTCGAGGGTACCTAAGGGAAGTCGTTGACAGTGTCCGTTTTCTGTCCGTACGTTTTTCTAATGATTATCTCTTTTCGGTGTCGCGGAAAAAATTGTACAGGGATGTAGTTGACATAATTATGCCGGTTCCGATGTACAGAGCCATAAACAGTGGAGGACAAGGAAACGACGTGTTAAAGCGTGTTAAGAAAATGCAGGTGCAGCCAAGCACTAAATCCTTTTTCTTTAAGTTGCATACCGGAACTTTACCGGTACGGGCCTTTTTACAAGAGAAGGGTTTTTATTTACCATGGGGAGCAAATTGCCTTATATGTAAACAATTAGAAACAATTGACCATGTTTTTTTGCATTGTTGGGCAGGGGTTTTCTTTTGGGACGTTCTTCAAAGAACACTACAGAAAGAATTGCCTTTAAGTCCATTAGGTATTAGATTTCTGACAGTAGAAAATGAGGACGGCTTGCCTTTGGACTTAATTATGCTAATGGGCCTCCACTGTTTATGGAGGGCTCGAATGGCCGGTTTCTTTTGTGAGCCTGACAGCCGGCCTGCGCGGCTGCTCTTCCGGGACGATATTTCCAAGTTCATTGATGTAATTAAACAACAAGAATGTCCTCCGGATTGGCTGGCGAGGATTGAGCCCCTCGCCACATTAAAGGAATTTTAAACTGGACATGGCCAGCCACAATGTGACTGACCGCACAATATGCATGCGCACAAAGTTGAATGTGTGTTTGTGTATGTTTATGTATCACTTACCTTATTTCAAGAAATGATGCCCTTTGTGTTAGCTTGGTGAAACTTCCTGCAATAAAGAAAAAAAAAAACCACTATACTAACGAGGAGACATCCAAAGTGGCAGGTAAAGCAGTATATACACGATTTGATAAAAAATTGCACAAGTGTTCGCACAATCTTGCCCAGAAGTGGAAAAAATAGAGACAGCTGAGTGTCGCGGGCGGCACCGCCGCGTGCGCCTACGAACAAGAAGGGGAAAAAAAAGAAAACACTCCCCGTCGGGGAATCGAACCCCGGTCTCCCGCGTGACAGGCGGGGATACTGGCCACTATACTAACGAGGAGACATCCAAATTGGCAGCTAAAGCACGATTTGATAAAAAATTGCACAAGTGTTCGCACAATCTTGCCCAGAAGTGGAAAAAATAGAGACAGCTGAGTGTCGCGGGCGGCACCGCCGCGTGCGCCTACAAACAAGAAGGGAAAAAAAAAGAAAACACTCCCCGTCGGGGAATCGAACCCCGGTCTCCCGCGTGACAGGCGGGGATACTGGCCACTATACTAACGAGGAGACATCCAAAGTCGCAGCTAAAGCAGTATATACACGATTTGATAAAAAATTGCACAAGTGTTCGCACAATCTTGCCCAGAAATGGAAAAAATAGAGACAGCTGAGTGTCGCGGGCGGCACCGCCGCGTGCGCCTACAAACAAGAAGGGAAAAAAAAGAAAACACTCCCCGTCGGGGAATCGAACCCCGGTCTCCCGCGTGACAGGCGGGGATACTGGCCACTATACTAACGAGGAGACATCCAAATTGGCAGCTAAAGCACGATTTGATAAAAAATTGCACAAGTGTTCGCACAATCTTGCCCAGAAGTGGAAAAAATAGAGACAGCTGAGTGTCGCGGGAGGCACCGCCGCGTGCGCTTACAAACAAGAAGGGAAAAAAAAAGAAAACACTCCCCGTCGGGGAATCGAACCCCGGTCTCCCGCGTGACAGGCGGGGATACTGGCCACTATACTAACGAGGAGACATCCAAAGTGGCAGCTAAAGCAGTATATACACGATTTGATAAAAAAAATTGCAGAAGTGTTCGCACAATCTTGCCCAGAAGTGGAAAAAATAGAGACAGCTGAGTGTCGCGGGAGGCGCCGCCGCGTGCGCCTACAAACAAGGGAAAAAAAAAGAAAACACTCCCCGTCGGGGAATCGAACCCCGGTCTCCCGCGTGACAGGCGGGGATACTGGCCACTATACTAACGAGGAGACATCCAAAGTGGCAGCTAAAGCAGTATATACACGATTTGATAAAAAATTGCACAAGTGTTCGCACAATCTTGCCCAGAAGTGGAAAAAATAGAGACAGCTGAGTGTCGCGGGAGGCACCGCCGCGTGCGCTTACAAACAAGAAGGGAAAAAAAAAGAAAACACTCCCCGTCGGGGAATCGAACCCCGGTCTCCCGCGTGACAGGCGGGGATACTGGCCACTATACTAACGAGGAGACATCCAAAGTGGCAGCTAAAGCAGTATATACACGATTTGATAAAAAATTGCACAAGTGTTCGCACAATCTTGCCCAGAAGTGGAAAAAATAGAGACAGCTGAGTGTCGCGGGCGGCACCGCCGCGTGCGCCTACAAACAAGGGAAAAAAAAGAAAACACTCCCCGTCGGGGAATCGAACCCCGGTCTCCCGCGTGACAGGCGGGGATACTGGCCACTATACTAACGAGGAGACATCCAAAGTGGCAGCTAAAGCAGTATATACACGATTTGATAAAAAATTGCACAAGTGTTCGCACAATCTTGCCCAGAAGTGGAAAAAATAGAGACAGCTGAGTGTCGCGGGCGGCACCGCCGCGTGCGCCTACAAACAAGGGAAAAAAAAAGAAAACACTCCCCGTCGGGGAATCGAACCCCGGTCTCCCGCGTGACAGGCGGGGATACTGGCCACTATACTAACGAGGAGTTTTTTTTTTTTTTTTCTTTATTGCATGGAAATAATGGTAGTGTCAAATCAATGCCGTTACATTACATATGAACATACACGCACACAAAACAAGTTCACACACAGTATGCAGTCCAATGACAGTTCAAAATTCTGGCAAACAAACACAAGCGTCCAGACGCGAAATCCATTCAGGTACTGGATCATATGTAGCAACCACACTACGGACTTGAGCAGTCTCTTCACGGAAGATAGACCTTGTCGAGTGAGGTGGCTCGGCATGTCTGTCGATCATTCGACTTCTCCATAATGAATAAAGTCCTAATAACATAAACAAATCGTATGGTGTATTACTGGCTGTCTTTTTGAAAGGAAGGAACCGGATACCATAACATGTGAGAGGAAAGTCTTTTTTGAGAGTTCTTTGTAGAATGTCCCAAAAATGAAATGCGTCACGACAAAGTATAAAGCAATGCTCTATTGTCTCGGGTTGATTGCAAAGTCTACAATTTGTATTCCAGGGTACGAACAGTCCTTTTTCCTGAAGCCACGTTTTAACTGGCAGTGTGGAGGTGTGCAGCTTAAAGAAAAACGTTTTCGCTGCAGGCGCAATGCACATTCTACGGACACGGCAAAGAACATCTTGGCCAAATAGAGACAGATACGGCTTTCGGTACAGAGGTTCAGGGAAAAGGTTATCTATAAGTGCTACATTTAGCGACGTGCGATTAACGGTAAACAAATATTCAAGGGTGAATCTGGCTTTTAAGAAGGAAATAGTGTCGACAAGTTCCTTTAGGAAGCCCCATAACGGTAGTTCTTGAGCAAAGTTTGTCGTGACATAAAGAAAAGGGAGGTGTGACGCAAGACGTGCTCGATTAACTGCGAGCAGGAATGGATGACGGACATTTTTAAGGTAAAATAAGCGCATGACCAATTGTCGCACAAACAAATGCACAAGACCCAGGCCTCCCTTTTCAAGAGGGAGAAAAAGGTTGTCCCTTCTCATGGCTTCCCATGATGAATGCCAAATAAAACATGCAAATATTCTATGAAATGCCTGGACATGGACACGTGAGCAGTGTAAGACCTGCAGCACATAAAGAAGCTTCGAAGCGAGAAATGTATTGCATGCCTTAGCTCTCGCAAAAATGGAGAGATCACGTCCCTGCCAGGTTGTCACCTTTCGACGAATAGTGGTTATCGTGGACGTCCAATGAGGTCCACTATTACGGAAGTTATCGAGAGGTACTCCAAGATATCGCAACGGAGACTGATTCCAATGAATATTCGCGAATATAGAGGGAGTGAGTGCCCACATGCCTAGCCAAAAGCCTCTACTTTTTTCAAAATTTACAGTAGCTCCTGCAGTCTCACAGAAACGCAGGGTAGCGTCTATTGCCTTGGCAATGCTTGGCTTATCGACGCAAAAGAAGGCAATGTCATCTGCGTAAGCTAGCACTTTAATTTCCTCATCGGCATACCTGTATCCTTTAATGCTCGAGTCGCAAAGCACGCTTAAGCAAAGCGGTTCTAAGTATATGGCGAAGAGTAAAGGCGAGAGAGGACAACCTTGACGAACGGATGACTGTACCTGTATTATATCTGAGAGGGTACGGTTCACAATTAACTTTGTAGTGCAATGTTTATAACAAAGTGTTATACCATTATATAATACATCCCCTAACTGAAGATGTCGCAGTAGTTGGAACAAAAATTTGTGTTGAACCTTATCAAAAGCTTTGGCGAGGTCAATCTGGAGAAGAGCTACTTGATCCGTACTACCCTCTATGCACTCAAGGACTGAACGTGCGATATGAACATTTGTCTGTATAGAGCGGCCTCGAATTCCGCATGTTTGATGATCACCTACTAATTTAGTAATGACTGTTTGCAATCTATTTGTCAGTACTTTTGCAAATATCTTGTAATCCACGTTACACAACGATATCGGCCTATATCCGTTTACCCTCTTTATTATTTCATCATCAGTGCTCTTTGGTATCAAGGTTGTGTGGCACTGATAGAAAGATGGAGGAAGCTCACCATATTGATAGGCTTCCTCGAAAAGCTGCTCAAGAAACGGACAAAGGAATTCCTGAAATTTTATATAAAATTCCGCACTAAGGCCATCAGGGCCAGGCGTTTTGTTTTTCTGAAGCGTTTCGATGGCAAAATTAATTTCTTCTCGAGTGATTGGCCCATCAACGCTGAGGCGATCGTCTTCTTCTAAGTGTGGCATAAGCGAAATAAACTGATCAGCGTTTTCTTCGTATCCATTCTGAGGCCTAATTGCAGTGAAAAGTTCTTTATAATGAGCCTCAAATAGGTTTATTATTTGGGACGTTTCTGTGTGTATAGACCCACCAGACTCAATTTCCAATATTTGCTTGGAAAGCGCATATCGCTTTTCATCACCGAGAGCCCTTTTTGTGGGCTGCTCTTCTGTGAAGCGAGTTGTGCGTGAACGCACCATTGCTCCTTTGTACACTTCCGTCTCATATTTCTGTATTTGTGCGCGAACTGTATTTATTTCATCACTATACAACCCTGGTTCCTGGCTTTCGAAAGCGTGCAGCTTGTGCAGTAGATCGTGAAGGTAATGCTTTGCAGCTTTTTTTCTTTGAGACAGGTCACATGAAATGGCAATCGCCTCATTTTTCACTCTATTTTTGAACATTTCCCATTGAGCAAACAATGGAAGCTCTTGACATTGTGTTATTTCTAGCCATAATTCTTTCACTTTGTTTACAAAACTTTCCTCTCGTAAAAGTTCTGTATTAAGTTTCCACAGTTCCCAGTTTGGAGCAAACCTGCGAAATTTTCGAGGACCCCATGAAACAGCTACCAAACAGTGGTCTGTGAAAAATACAGGCTTCACGGCGTAGTTGTGGATGTGAGACCAGAGATTCGTCGAAACATACACACGATCAAGTCGAGCATGGGAGACGCCTTGAAAGTGCGTGAACCGCACCCAAGAAGGTGTGTAGGCTCCCACGTCTATTAGATTGTGATCTTCCGTTAACTGATGCAGGAAAGTAGCACTTGCATCATAACGATTAGTTAGGTATGAGTGATCTCTGGAATCACAAACACAGTTGAAGTCTCCCAACAGTACCAAATCTCTGTCAGTATCTAGGAGCGGAGCAAGTGAGAGGAAGAAAGCCCTCCTGTCATTAACTTTTGAGGGAGCATAAACGCAAATAAACCGCCAATTACGGCCATGAAAAGAGAGGTCACAGCATATAAGGCGGCCTTCCCCATCAACACGTAGCGACAATGACGAATGATTTAACTGCTTTCTGATTAACAAAAAGCATCCAGCGGAAGCACCACATGCTTGGCTAATACACACCTCGTAATCAGGTTGAAAAGTTTGCAGCGCAAGGTTGAAATCACCAGCAGACGATATCTTTGTCTCTTGCACTGCACCAACATCAACTTCATGCTGCCTAAGCACGTGTAGTAACTGCTGCTGGCGTCTTATATTCCTCAGCCCACGTACGTTGAGTGTCGCTACACATAAGGGGAGGGTGAAGGCGGTAGCCATTTTGCTCACCTAAAGCTTTTGTGTTTCATCGCCCTTGGCCACAGGTAAATCTGTGGTCTTGCTCCCTTTGGACTTCTTTGTGGCACTCTCCTGACTACGCTGATAAAACCGGCGCGGCACATTATTACCAGGAGAGGGAGGTCGCTGAGCAATAGGAGACACTTTCTCGGGCGCCTGTGGTGCACTTGCTGTCGCTTCGTCGTTGAATGGTGCCGGACGTTTCCTTCTCTGACTTATGTCCATCGCCTCTTCCTCTTCGTCCTTGTCATCAGGGGGCTTCTCTTTAAGGCTTGCTAGGCCAGGTGGGCAAACTGAGTCATCCTCGCCTGTAGCCTCCCTAGTATTACTCGGGCTGTTGTGACTGCTTGGCGTTGGCTTCAAGGACTCCTGGTCTTCGTCCCTAATGCCACCTGTAGTCTCTCCGGTGGCATCTACTACCTCTGTAGAATCCATGAGATGGTCCAGTTGTGGCTCGTCTGCGTTATATTGCCCAGAACGAAGCTTATTGGCGTATGTGGACACGCAGGCGTCCGCTGAGTGACCAAATCGGTGGCACTGTAAGCATCTCGGTGTTCTGCATTGTCGACGAACGTGTCCCACACGCTTGCAACGAAGGCACAGCGGAGGCCTACCGGGGATAAGTACGAGGCACTGGTGTCCATAAATGGACATAATGTGCGGTATTGAGCTTACGGTGATAGTGTCCTTGAGCACCAAGGAAACCTCCCGGTTTGTTGTCACCCACTGTTCCATACCAGTGCACCTCCATACTTCTCTCTCCACCGACTTCACCTGACCATAGCTCTGGAACGCCTCTTCAACGCGTCGTGGTTCAAGGTGAGGTGGAAGCCATAGTAATTTAAGCTTGATGTTTTTAGTCTCCGGATCTATCACCAAGCACTTCAGCCCTTTGACACGGAGCTCACCACAAGCGACGAGAGTTTGTTTTGCCGCACTACTAGCGCAAGTAACCATCCATACATGGCTCATTTGATATTGTCCGACACCTACAATATCTGAAGTATTCACTACCTCAAGCAGAGCGTCTCGGAAGTCAGGAGCACGGTATGGTCTGCCACTCAAGTCCGCATGAAGGAAGATAGAATTCAAAACGTCGTTACCGGTTGGTAGACGCGGGATGACAACTTTGTAACTTGCATCTTCGGTCAAAAACGGGGTCGACGATCCTCGGCCTGGGGCCGATACGCTGTTTCCAGCAGAGAGCATTTTCGAGCACAGCCGTTCCACACGGCTGTGGCAGCTAAAGTGGCAGCTAAAGCAGTATATACACGATTTGATAAAAAATTGCACAAGTGTTCGCACAATCTTGCCCAGCAGTGGAAAAAATAGAGACAGCTGAGTGTCGCGGGCGGCACCGCCGCGTGTGCCTACAAACAAGGGAAAAAAAAGAAAACACTCCCCGTCGGGGAATCGGACCCCGGTCTCCCGCGTGACAGGCGGGGATACTGGCCACTATACTAACGAGGAGACATCCAAAGTGCCAGCTAAAGCAGTATATACACGATTTGATAAAAAATTTCACAAGCGTTCGCACAATCTTGCCCAGAAGTGGAAAAAATTAGAGACAGCTGAGTGTCGCGGGCGGCACCGCCGCGTGCGCCTACAAACAAGAAGGGAAAAAAAAGAAAACACTCCCCGTCGGGGAATCGAACCCCGGTCTCCCGCGTGACAGGCGGGGATACTGGCCACTATACTAACGAGGAGACATCCAAAGTGCCAGCTAAAGCAGTATATACACGATTTGATAAAAAATTTCACAAGCGTTCGCACAATCTTGCCCAGAAGTGGAAAAAATTAGAGACAGCTGAGTGTCGCGGGCGGCACCGCCGCGTGCGCCTACAAACAAGAAGGGAAAAAAAAGAAAACACTCCCCGTCGGGGAATCGAACCCCGGTCTCCCGCGTGACAGGCGGGGATACTGGCCACTATACTAACGAGGAGACATCCAAAGTGCCAGCTAAAGCAGTATATACACGATTTGATAAAAAATTTCACAAGCGTTCGCACAATCTTGCCCAGAAGTGGAAAAAATTAGAGACAGCTGAGTGTCGCGGGCGGCACCGCCGCGTGTGCCTACAAACAAGGGAAAAAAAAGAAAACACTCCCCGTCGGGGAATCGAACCCCGGTCTCCCGCGTGACAGGCGGGGATACTGGCCACTATACTAACGAGGAGACATCCAAAGTGCCAGCTAAAGCAGTATATACACGATTTGATAAAAAATTTCACAAGCGTTCGCACAATCTTGCCCAGAAGTGGAAAAAATTAGAGACAGCTGAGTGTCGCGGGCGGCACCGCCGCGTGCGCCTACAAACAAGAAGGGAAAAAAAAGAAAACACTCCCCGTCGGGGAATCGAACCCCGGTCTCCCGCGTGACAGGCGGGGATACTGGCCACTATACTAACGATTTTTTTTTTCTTTATTGCCGTTTTGGACGCATAACACAAAGTAACATGATAAAACACTTCAGCCACACTTGGGCTGACGCGAGTGGTGCTAAAATCTTTTCAATTGGACTAATTCATCAAGTAGTGGTATCCACTCTGGTGGATCAGTCCGTGCCCTGAAACATTCTCGAAGATAAAGAACACTTTCGATGAAGTTTTCACGTGTGGTACTGGTATTTATGTCTGCATGTCGCACGTGCATTCGCGTTTTCCACAGACTGTGGAGGCCAAGGAGCATGATTAAGTCGTAGGGCACTTCTTCACTATCAACTGGTAAGTACCGGATGCCGTAAGGATTTAAAGGGAGTTCCTTTTTAATCGTCCTCTGAAGGACATCCCAGTAAAAAATGGGATCCCAACATTCTAGGAAGACATGTTCCACTGTCTCGGGCTTCCTGCATAACAAGCAGTTTGTTGTCCATGGCACGAATAGCCCTTTATCATGCAGCCAGGTTTTAACAGGCAGCGTACCGGAATGCAGTTTAAAAAAAAAGGTTTTGACAACTGGTCTAACGGGCATGTTCTTAATTCTTTTTAAAATATCTTGCCCTGGGCCTCCAAAGTGTGGTGTCCGATAAATGGGTACCGGCAACATCACGTAAACCAACGCTTTGTACAGCTTTTTCTTATTGACATTGCATAGGTACTCAGGGCTGAAACGTACTTCCAACATCTTGTACGACAGAACAACCTCGCGCAAGTATCCTGTCACGGCACCACACATGTTATCACAGGAGACCAGCCTTCCAGGGAGCAGTCTCTGTAGGCGTACTTGCATAACAGTTCTTAGAAAGGGATCACTTTGATCACGCAAAAACATAAATCGCGAGACCACTTGACGCAAAAAAAGATGCGCCAGGCCAAGGCCTCCGCTTTTAACGGAAACAAACAGGTTAGTTCGGCTGGTTCTTTCCCAGGTGGACGCCCAAACAAAAACAGCAAAAACACGATGCATTTTTTGAATAGCTGTTCGGGTCGCACACAGCACATTCATGACATACCAGAGCTTCGAAATCAAAAAGACATTACAGATAGAGGCACGGGAAAACATTGATAGCTGTCTTCCTTGCCACGCGACCGCTTTCTCTTTCATTCTCGAAGTTTCTTCTTTCCAGTACGAGCTGGGATCCCGATAACAATCAAGAGGTACTCCTAGATACCGCGTTGGCAAGGTGGACCATCGAAGCCGAGAAAAACAACCCGGTGTTACGTCCCATTCGCCATGCCAAAAACCGGAACTTTTTCCCCAATTGATCTGACTTCCAGTCTGAGCGCAGAATTTTTCAATCACAATTGTCGCTTCACAGATGCTCTGTCTATCAGCGCAAAAAACCGCTATATCGTCAGCATACGCGAGTACTTTCACGTGTGATGACTGCAGTCTGTAACCTGAAATTCGGTCAGAGTTGATAATTGCCAGGCATAGTGGCTCTAAATACACTGCGAAAAGCAAGGGGGAAAGCGGGCATCCCTGTCTTACTGAAGAACGTACAGCAAGTTTGTCAGTGAGATCGCCATTAACTATAATGCGGGTCGTACAGTTCTTGTAGGCCATTTTTACGCCCTCTACTATAATGTCACCTAGTTTGGAGTGTTCCAGGATGGAAAAAAGGATTTCGTGGGAGACGCGGTCAAAGGCTTTCGCCAAGTCGAGCTGCATCATTGCTATCTGACCGCCAACTGCATCGACACATTCTAATACGTTGCGTGCGACATGTATATTTGTAGCGATGCTACGGCCTTTAATTCCACACGTCTGATGAGACCCTACCAATTTCGTGATCACAGACTGCAGTCTTTTTGCTAGAACCTTCATAAATACTTTGTAGTCGACGTTGGTGAGACTAATCGGTCGATATGACCCCACCAACAGTCGTTCTTCCGGATCATCAGTCTTGGGAATTAGAACTATGTGGGACGTATTGAAAGACAATGGAACCTGTTATCAAATGGAGCATGCACTGTGCAACAGAAAGCTTAAAGGTTTTATAAAAGGCCGCACTTAGCCCATCTGGTCCAGGAGCTTTCCCAGATGGTAGGTCGTCTATTGCTTTTTCTATCTCCTGTAAAGTTATAGGCAGTTCAAGACGTTCCTTAATTTCATCATCTAGTCTTGGCACCAGCCTCAAGAAGTCTACATGGAAGCCTTCTATGGTCTCGAGCTTATTGCTAAGAAGTTCTGTGAAATGTTCGGCTATAGCACACTGAATGTCTCTCGCATCTTCCGAAGTCCGGCCGTCAAATCGGATGCTCCTAATTTCTTTCTGGCAAGCGTATCTTTTCTCGTCTGATAGCGCTCGTTTTGTCGGCGTTTCGCCAGCCCACAATTTTTCAGACCTTGCGCGTATGACGGCGGCCCTATACCTGTCGGCGTCGATTCTTTCGAGCTGGCATTTCTTTTCCCGTATTTCTTTCGTGAAAGTTCCCGGCGCGCTATTTTCCATGCTCAGCATCCATTCAAGTTGCCCGTTCATTTCTTTTTCTTTTTCTTTCTGTTTATAGCGAGCCACGCTGCTCTTTTCTATTGCTCTCATTTTTGCCCACTCTTTGAACTCCTCCCATTCAGTTGCAAAACTAGCTGGCTGCGCGTCTAGCAGTTTGTCTAGCTTGGTCTTTACTTGCATAATGAACCCTTCATCCTCCAAAAGCTTTGTGTTCAATTTCCATAAGTGCCAGTTAAAGCGCAATTTCCTGCCCTTCATTCCTAAAGTCATGCTCACGAGGCAATGATCACTGAAAGGCACAGGTTTAACGTCATAACTTGAGCATAGCGGCATAAGATCGACAGATACATACATTCTGTCTAGTCTCGCATGGCTCTCCCGCTGAAAGTGCGTGTATTCTGGGTGGGTCCCAGTGGAAAACACATTGCCAACATCCTCGAGACCATACTCATGCACAAAAGTATTCAAAACTTCAGAGCTCTTGTCTCTCAGTGGCCTACACTTCACTCTGTCAGCTGCGGCGCACACACAGTTGAAGTCTCCCAGTACAAGCAAAAACTTGTCGCCATTCAACCATGGCTCAAGTGATTCAAAGAAAATTTTACGCTCGCTTTCTACATTAGGAGCATATACACAAACAATTCGCCACCAAAAATTCGAAAATGTGAAATCAGCAATCAAAAGGCGACCACTTGGGCATGCAAATACAGACTCTACGTTCACTCTTAACGTCTTACGGATGAATACAAGGCACCCACCCGGCGTCCCAACAGAATGACAAACGCACACATGAAAGTTTGCTTGAAAGGAAGACACCATGCGGTCAGTGTGCTCTTGGGTCTCTATTTTCGACTCTTGTATAACAATTATATCAATATCGTTATCCACAAGAAGGCGATTAAGCTGGTATTGTCGCCTTCTTGCTCCCAGACCTCTGACGTTCAAAGTCGCAACTCGAAGTGGAGCAATAAGATTAAAAGCCATGTCTTAGAAGAAGAAACGCCTCTATCCGCATGGTGCCTACCTTCATGGTTGACGTAGCCTTCCTCACGACTGCCAGGACCTCTTGACACCGGTTGACCAACACAACCGGCGCTGACACCGACCAGGACACTGTGTTACTACGGAGGCTGTTTCCCCGCCTTCCGCGGGTCGGCCGGAAGGTTCGGCCGCGGTTTTAAAGACGAGCGTCTCACTCCCCCTGCCTTCGGCGGAGGCTCATCGCCGCTACCGCCTGGCTGCAGCTTGACGTCTCCGCTTTCTTCATGCGGACGTTTTCCAGCAATGGTGCTCGCCGCTTCCTGGTTCGTCTCCATGGTATCAATGCCGGGGGTCTCCAGGCTGCTTTCTTTAGCGTCCGCGGCTTTCGCCGCCTCCTTTGCCTTGTCATCGTCGTCCTGTTCAGGCTTATGCTGCGCCTGTACACTACCATCTGTTGCGCCGGAGGGCCCCGCCTTTTGCTTCACCAGAGTCGTGAACGATGGCTGAGTATGGCGCTGTGGTTGTCCACCCACACGGGCTGCTTCCTCAGCATCCGTCTCGTCCATCAGCATCTCGGACGAGTCCTCGCTGGTTCCCGGGCCTGTAATGCTCGCGTAAGTGCGAGTACACTGGTCTTCTTCGTGCCCGAAGCGTCGGCAGATTCCGCAACGCGGGACTCGACATTCCTTGCGGATGTGGCCCGTACCGCGACACCGAAGGCACAGCGGGGGTCTGCCTGGTACCACGACAAGCGCCAACTCACCGCCAACGCTCAGCTGGTGTGGCAAGTCATCCAACTTCACGCCCGCTTTCAACTTGAGGGTGACAAGCCGGGTGGTTGACCCCTTCTCTGTCATACCTTGCACACGCCAGCGCTCCCGGGCTACTTCGGTAACTTTTCCATAGGGCGCAAAGGCGACACGCACGTCCTCATCAGGCACATTGTGTAGAAGCCAGTGGAGCTTCAGTCGAACGTCCTGATTCGCCGGGTCAATCACCAGACAGCGCCGGTTTTTTACACGCAGCTCCCCGATGCTCGAGATCTTCTTCACCGCGTCCGCGTCCTTGAAGGTGATAGCTCAGACATGGCTCATGCGATACGCCCCCAGGGCGATAACATCCGGAAGAAGCGAATGCGGTGCCAATGCGTCACGGAAATCTTCAATCCGGTACGGTCGCGCCGTGATATCAGCGTGCAAAAAAACTGTATTTAAAACATAACGACCTGTTGGCAGACCTGGCAGAACAACTTGGTAGGTGCCCTCCTGTTCCATCGTCCTGTTTCCGCGGCCAGAATAGGCCGCTGTAGCCGCTCCAACGGAGCCCGTCATCATGCGTCCGTCACGCTCGGTGGCCGGAAGCAGAATCCCACTATACTAACGAGGAGACATCCAAAGTGCCAGCTAAAGCAGTATATACACGATTTGATAAAAAATTTCACAAGCGTTCGCACAATCTTGCCCAGAAGTGGAAAAAATTAGAGACAGCTGAGTGTCGCGGGCGGCACCGCCGCGTGCGCCTACAAACAAGAAGGGAAAAAAAAAGAAAACACTCCCCGTCGGGGAATCGAACCCCGGTCTCCCGCGTGACAGGCGGGGATACTGGCCACTATACTAACGAGGAGACATCCAAAGTGGCAGCTAAAGCAGTATATACACGATTTGATAAAAAATTACAGAAGTGTTCGCACAATCTTGCCCAGAAGTGGAAAAAATAGAGACAGCTGAGTGTCGCGGGCGGCACCGCCGCGTGCGCCTACGAACAAGAAGGGAAAAAAAAAGAAAACACTCCCCGTCGGGGAATAGAACCCCGGTCTCCCGCGTGACAGGCGGGGATACTCGCCACTATACTAACGAGGAGACATCCAAAGTGGCAGCTAAAGCAGTATATACACGATTTGATAAAAAATTTCACAAGCGTTCGCACAATCTTGCCCAGAAGTGGAAAAAATTAGAGACAGCTGAGTGTCGCGGGCGGCACCGCCGCGTGCGCCTACGAACAAGAAGGGAAAAAAAAAAAGAAAACACTCCCCGTCGGGGAATCGAACCCCGGTCTCCCGCGTGACAGGCGGGGATACTCGCCACTATACTAACGAGGAGACATCCAAAGTGCCAGCTAAAGCAGTATATACACGATTTGATAAAAAATTACAGAAGTGTTCGCACAATCTTGCCCAGAAGTGGAAAAAATAGAGACAGCTGAGTGTCGCGGGAGGCACCGCTGCGTGCGCCTACAAACAAGAAGGGAAAAAAAAAGAAAACACTCCCCGTCGGGGAATAGAACCCCGGTCTCCCGCGTGACAGGCGGGGATACTCGCCACTATACTAACGAGGAGACATCCAAAGTGGCAGCTAAAGCAGTATATACACGATTTGATAAAAAATTACAGAAGTGTTCGCACAATCTTGCCCAGAAGTGGAAAAAATAGAGACAGCTGAGTGTCGCGGGCGGCACCGCCGCGTGCGCCTACGAACAAGAAGGGAAAAAAAAAAAGAAAACACTCCCCGTCGGGGAATAGAACCCCGGTCTCCCGCGTGACAGGCGGGGATACTCGCCACTATACTAACGAGGAGACATCCAAAGTGGCAGCTAAAGCAGTATATACACGATTTGATAAAAAATTACAGAAGTGTTCGCACAATCTTGCCCAGAAGTGGAAAAAATAGAGACAGCTGAGTGTCGCGGGCGGCACCGCCGCGTGCGCCTACGAACAAGAAGGGAAAAAAAAAAAGAAAACACTCCCCGTCGGGGAATAGAACCCCGGTCTCCCGCGTGACAGGCGGGGATACTCGCCACTATACTAACGAGGAGACATCCAAAGTGGCAGCTAAAGCAGTATATACACGATTTGATAAAAAATTTCACAAGCGTTCGCACAATCTTGCCCAGAAGTGGAAAAAATTAGAGACAGCTGAGTGTCGCGGGCGGCACCGCCGCGTGCGCCTACGAACAAGAAGGGAAAAAAAAAAAGAAAACACTCCCCGTCGGGGAATCGAACCCCGGTCTCCCGCGTGACAGGCGGGGATACTCGCCACTATACTAACGAGGAGACATCCAAAGTGGCAGCTAAAGCAGTATATACACGATTTGATAAAAAATTTCACAAGCGTTCGCACAATCTTGCCCAGAAGTGGAAAAAATTAGAGACAGCTGAGTGTCGCGGGCGGCACCGCCGCGTGCGCCTACGAACAAGAAGGGAAAAAAAAAAAGAAAACACTCCCCGTCGGGGAATCGAACCCCGGTCTCCCGCGTGACAGGCGGGGATACTCGCCACTATACTAACGAGGAGACATCCAAAGTGGCAGCTAAAGCAGTATATACACGATTTGATAAAAAATTACAGAAGTGTTCGCACAATCTTGCCCAGAAGTGGAAAAAATAGAGACAGCTGAGTGTCGCGGGCGGCACCGCCGCGTGCGCCTACGAACAAGAAGGGAAAAAAAAAAAGAAAACACTCCCCGTCGGGGAATAGAACCCCGGTCTCCCGCGTGACAGGCGGGGATACTCGCCACTATACTAACGAGGAGACATCCAAAGTGGCAGCTAAAGCAGTATATACACGATTTGATAAAAAATTACAGAAGTGTTCGCACAATCTTGCCCAGAAGTGGAAAAAATAGAGACAGCTGAGTGTCGCGGGCGGCACCGCCGCGTGCGCCTACGAACAAGAAGGGAAAAAAAAAGAAAACACTCCCCGTCGGGGAATAGAACCCCGGTCTCCCGCGTGACAGGCGGGGATACTCGCCACTATACTAACGAGGAGACATCCAAAGTGCCAGCTAAAGCAGTATATACACGATTTGATAAAAAATTACAGAAGTGTTCGCACAATCTTGCCCAGAAGTGGAAAAAATAGAGACAGCTGAGTGTCGCGGGCGGCACCGCCGCGTGCGCCTACGAACAAGAAGGGAAAAAAAAAAAGAAAACACTCCCCGTCGGGGAATAGAACCCCGGTCTCCCGCGTGACAGGCGGGGATACTCGCCACTATACTAACGAGGAGACATCCAAAGTGGCAGCTAAAGCAGTATATACACGATTTGATAAAAAATTACAGAAGTGTTCGCACAATCTTGCCCAGAAGTGGAAAAAATAGAGACAGCTGAGTGTCGCGGGCGGCACCGCCGCGTGCGCCTACGAACAAGAAGGGAAAAAAAAAGAAAACACTCCCCGTCGGGGAATAGAACCCCGGTCTCCCGCGTGACAGGCGGGGATACTCGCCACTATACTAACGAGGAGACATCCAAAGTGCCAGCTAAAGCAGTATATACACGATTTGATAAAAAATTTCACAAGCGTTCGCACAATCTTGCCCAGAAGTGGAAAAAATTAGAGACAGCTGAGTGTCGCGGGCGGCACCGCCGCGTGCGCCTACGAACAAGAAGGGAAAAAAAAAAAGAAAACACTCCCCGTCGGGGAATCGAACCCCGGTCTCCCGCGTGACAGGCGGGGATACTCGCCACTATACTAACGAGGAGACATCCAAAGTGGCAGCTAAAGCAGTATATACACGATTTGATAAAAAATTTCACAAGTGTTCGCACAATCTTGCCCAGAAGTGGAAAAAATAGAGACAGCTGAGTGTCGCGGGAGGCACCGCTGCGTGCGCCTACAAACAAGAAGGGAAAAAAAAAGAAAACACTCCCCGTCGGGGAATCGAACCCCGGTCTCCCGCGTGACAGGCGGGGATACTGGCCACTATACTAACGAGGAGACATCCAAAGTGGCAGCTAAAGCAGTATATACACGATTTGATAAAAAATTTCACAAGCGTTCGCACAATCTTGCCCAGAAGTGGAAAAAATTAGAGACAGCTGAGTGTCGCGGGCGGCACCGCCGCGTGCGCCTACAAACAAGAAGGGAAAAAAAAGAAAACACTCCCCGTCGGGGAATCGAACCCCGGTCTCCCGCGTGACAGGCGGGGATACTGGCCACTATACTAACGAGGAGACATCCAAAGTGGCAGCTAAAGCAGTATATACACGATTTGATAAAAAATTGCAGAAGTGTTCGCACAATCTTGCCCAGAAGTGGAAAAAATAGAGACAGCTGAGTGTCGCGGGAGGCACCGCTGCGTGCGCCTACAAACAAGAAGGGAAAAAAAAAGAAAACACTCCCCGTCGGGGAATCGAACCCCGGTCTCCCGCGTGACAGGCGGGGATACTGGCCACTATACTAACGAGGAGACATCCAAAGTGGCAGCTAAAGCAGTATATACACGATTTGATAAAAAATTTCACAAGCGTTCGCACAATCTTGCCCAGAAGTGGAAAAAATTAGAGACAGCTGAGTGTCGCGGGCGGCACCGCCGCGTGCGCCTACAAACAAGAAGGGAAAAAAAAGAAAACACTCCCCGTCGGGGAATCGAACCCCGGTCTCCCGCGTGACAGGCGGGGATACTGGCCACTATACTAACGAGGAGACATCCAAAGTGCCAGCTAAAGCAGTATATACACGATTTGATAAAAAATTTCACTAGCGTTCGCACAATCTTGCCCAGAAGTGGAAAAAATTAGAGACAGCTGAGTGTCGCGGGCGGCACCGCCGCGTGCGCCTACGAACAAGAAGGGAAAAAAAAAAAGAAAACACTCCCCGTCGGGGAATCGAACCCCGGTCTCCCGCGTGACAGGCGGGGATACTCGCCACTATACTAACGAGGAGACATCCAAAGTGGCAGCTAAAGCAGTATATACACGATTTGATAAAAAATTGCAGAAGTGTTCGCACAATCTTGCCCAGAAGTGGAAAAAATAGAGACAGCTGAGTGTCGCGGGAGGCACCGCTGCGTGCGCCTACAAACAAGAAGGGAAAAAAAAAGAAAACACTCCCCGTCGGGGAATCGAACCCCGGTCTCCCGCGTGACAGGCGGGGATACTCGCCACTATACTAACGAGGAGACATCCAAAGTGGCAGCTAAAGCAGTATATACACGATTTGATAAAAAATTTCACAAGCGTTCGCACAATCTTGCCCAGAAGTGGAAAAAATTAGAGACAGCTGAGTGTCGCGGGCGGCACCGCCGCGTGCGCCTACAAACAAGAAGGGAAAAAAAAGAAAACACTCCCCGTCGGGGAATCGAACCCCGGTCTCCCGCGTGACAGGCGGGGATACTGGCCACTATACTAACGAGGAGACATCCAAAGTGCCAGCTAAAGCAGTATAT
The DNA here is from genome assembly GCF_023375885.2 of Dermacentor andersoni. Taxonomy (NCBI): domain Eukaryota; kingdom Metazoa; phylum Arthropoda; class Arachnida; order Ixodida; family Ixodidae; genus Dermacentor; species Dermacentor andersoni. The sequence continues at coordinate 181,854,932 of NC_092817.1, read as the reverse complement.
ACACGATTTGATAAAAAATTTCACTAGCGTTCGCACAATCTTGCCCAGAAGTGGAAAAAATTAGAGACAGCTGAGTGTCGCGGGCGGCACCGCCGCGTGCGCCTACGAACAAGAAGGGAAAAAAAAAAAGAAAACACTCCCCGTCGGGGAATCGAACCCCGGTCTCCCGCGTGACAGGCGGGGATACTCGCCACTATACTAACGAGGAGACATCCAAAGTGGCAGCTAAAGCAGTATATACACGATTTGATAAAAAATTGCAGAAGTGTTCGCACAATCTTGCCCAGAAGTGGAAAAAATAGAGACAGCTGAGTGTCGCGGGAGGCACCGCTGCGTGCGCCTACAAACAAGAAGGGAAAAAAAAAGAAAACACTCCCCGTCGGGGAATCGAACCCCGGTCTCCCGCGTGACAGGCGGGGATACTGGCCACTATACTAACGAGGAGACATCCAAAGTGCCAGCTAAAGCAGTATATACACGATTTGATAAAAAATTTCACAAGCGTTCGCACAATCTTGCCCAGAAGTGGAAAAAATTAGAGACAGCTGACTGTCGCGGGCGGCACCGCCGCGTGCGCCTACGAACAAGAAGGGAAAAAAAAAAAGAAAACACTCCCCGTCGGGGAATCGAACCCCGGTCTCCCGCGTGACAGGCGGGGATACTCGCCACTATACTAACGAGGAGACATCCAAAGTGGCAGCTAAAGCAGTATATACACGATTTGATAAAAAATTGCAGAAGTGTTCGCACAATCTTGCCCAGAAGTGGAAAAAATAGAGACAGCTGAGTGTCGCGGGAGGCACCGCTGCGTGCGCCTACAAACAAGAAGGGAAAAAAAAAGAAAACACTCCCCGTCGGGGAATCGAACCCCGGTCTCCCGCGTGACAGGCGGGGATACTGGCCACTATACTAACGAGGAGACATCCAAAGTGCCAGCTAAAGCAGTATATACACGATTTGATAAAAAATTTCACAAGCGTTCGCACAATCTTGCCCAGAAGTGGAAAAAATTAGAGACAGCTGAGTGTCGCGGGCGGCACCGCCGCGTGCGCCTACGAACAAGAAGGGAAAAAAAAAGAAAACACTCCCCGTCGGGGAATCGAACCCCGGTCTCCCGCGTGACAGGCGGGGATACTCGCCACTATACTAACGAGGAGACATCCAAAGTGGCAGCTAAAGCAGTATATACACGATTTGATAAAAAATTGCAGAAGTGTTCGCACAATCTTGCCCAGAAGTGGAAAAAATTAGAGACAGCTGACTGTCGCGGGCGGCACCGCCGCGTGCGCCTACGAACAAGAAGGGAAAAAAAAAGAAAACACTCCCCGTCGGGGAATCGAACCCCGGTCTCCCGCGTGACAGGCGGGGATACTCGCCACTATACTAACGAGGAGACATCCAAAGTGGCAGCTAAAGCAGTATATACACGATTTGATAAAAAATTGCAGAAGTGTTCGCACAATCTTGCCCAGAAGTGGAAAAAATTAGAGACAGCTGAGTGTCGCGGGCGGCACCGCCGCGTGCGCCTACGAACAAGAAGGGAAAAAAAAAGAAAACACTCCCCGTCGGGGAATCGAACCCCGGTCTCCCGCGTGACAGGCGGGGATACTCGCCACTATACTAACGAGGAGACATCCAAAGTGCCAGCTAAAGCAGTATATACACGATTTGATAAAAAATTTCACAAGCGTTCGCACAATCTTGCCCAGAAGTGGAAAAAATTAGAGACAGCTGAGTGTCGCGGGCGGCACCGCCGCGTGCGCCTACAAACAAGAAGGGAAAAAAAAGAAAACACTCCCCGTCGGGGAATCGAACCCCGGTCTCCCGCGTGACAGGCGGGGATACTGGCCACTATACTAACGAGGAGACATCCAAAGTGGCAGCTAAAGCAGTATATACACGATTTGATAAAAAATTTCACAAGCGTTCGCACAATCTTGCCCAGAAGTGGAAAAAAATAGAGACAGCTGAGTGTCGCGGGAGGCACCGCTGCGTGCGCCTACAAACAAGAAGGGAAAAAAAAAGAAAACACTCCCCGTCGGGGAATCGAACCCCGGTCTCCCGCGTGACAGGCGGGGATACTGGCCACTATACTAACGAGGAGACATCCAAAGTGGCAGCTAAAGCAGTATATACACGATTTGATAAAAAATTGCAGAAGTGTTCGCACAATCTTGCCCAGAAGTGGAAAAAATAGAGACAGCTGAGTGTCGCGGGAGGCACCGCTGCGTGCGCCTACAAACAAGAAGGGAAAAAAAAAGAAAACACTCCCCGTCGGGGAATCGAACCCCGGTCTCCCGCGTGACAGGCGGGGATACTGGCCACTATACTAACGAGGAGACATCCAAAGTGCCAGCTAAAGCAGTATATACACGATTTGATAAAAAATTTCACAAGCGTTCGCACAATCTTGCCCAGAAGTGGAAAAAATTAGAGACAGCTGAGTGTCGCGGGCGGCACCGCCGCGTGCGCCTACGAACAAGAAGGGAAAAAAAAAAAGAAAACACTCCCCGTCGGGGAATCGAACCCCGGTCTCCCGCGTGACAGGCGGGGATACTCGCCACTATACTAACGAGGAGACATCCAAAGTGGCAGCTAAAGCAGTATATACACGATTTGATAAAAAATTGCAGAAGTGTTCGCACAATCTTGCCCAGAAGTGGAAAAAATAGAGACAGCTGAGTGTCGCGGGAGGCACCGCTGCGTGCGCCTACAAACAAGAAGGGAAAAAAAAAGAAAACACTCCCCGTCGGGGAATCGAACCCCGGTCTCCCGCGTGACAGGCGGGGATACTGGCCACTATACTAACGAGGAGACATCCAAAGTGCCAGCTAAAGCAGTATATACACGATTTGATAAAAAATTTCACAAGCGTTCGCACAATCTTGCCCAGAAGTGGAAAAAATTAGAGACAGCTGAGTGTCGCGGGCGGCACCGCCGCGTGCGCCTACGAACAAGAAGGGAAAAAAAAAAAGAAAACACTCCCCGTCGGGGAATCGAACCCCGGTCTCCCGCGTGACAGGCGGGGATACTCGCCACTATACTAACGAGGAGACATCCAAAGTGGCAGCTAAAGCAGTATATACACGATTTGATAAAAAATTGCAGAAGTGTTCGCACAATCTTGCCCAGAAGTGGAAAAAATAGAGACAGCTGAGTGTCGCGGGAGGCACCGCTGCGTGCGCCTACAAACAAGAAGGGAAAAAAAAAGAAAACACTCCCCGTCGGGGAATCGAACCCCGGTCTCCCGCGTGACAGGCGGGGATACTGGCCACTATACTAACGAGGAGACATCCAAAGTGGCAGCTAAAGCAGTATATACACGATTTGATAAAAAATTGCACAAGTGTTCGCACAATCTTGCCCAGAAGTGGAAAAAATAGAGACAGCTGAGTGTCGCGGGCGGCACCGCCGCGTGCGCCTACGAAGAAGAAGGGAAAAAAAAAGAAAACACTCCCCGTCGGGGAATCGAACCCCGGTCTCCCGCGTGACAGGCGGGGATACTGGCCACTATACTAACGAGGAGACATCCAAAGTGGCAGCTAAAGCAGTATATACACGATTTGATAAAAAATTGCACAAGTGTTCGCACAATCTTGCCCAGAAGTGGAAAAAATAGAGACAGCTGAGTGTCGCGGGAGGCACCGCCGCGTGCGCCTACAAACAAGAAGGGAAAAAAAAAGAAAACACTTCCCGTCGGGGAATAGAACCCCGGTCTCCCGCGTGACAGGCGGGGATACTGGCCACTATACTAACGAGGAGACATCCAAAGTGGCAGCTAAAGCAGTATATACACGATTTGATAAAAAATTTCACAAGTGTTCGCACAATCTTGCCCAGAAGTGGAAAAAATAGAGACAGCTGAGTGTCGCGGGCGGCACCGCCGCGTGCGCCTACAAACAAGAAGGGAAAAAAAAGAAAACACTCCCCGTCGGGGAATCGAACCCCGGTCTCCCGCGTGACAGGCGGGGATACTCGCCACTATACTAACGAGGAGACATCCAAAGTGGCAGCTAAAGCAGTATATACACGATTTGATAAAAAATTGCAGAAGTGTTCGCACAATCTTGCCCAGAAGTGGAAAAAATAGAGACAGCTGAGTGTCGCGGGCGGCACCGCCGCGTGCGCCTACAAACAAGAAGGGAAAAAAAAGAAAACACTCCCCGTCGGGGAATCGAACCCCGGTCTCCCGCGTGACAGGCGGGGATACTGGCCACTATACTAACGAGGAGACATCCAAAGTGCCAGCTAAAGCAGTATATACACGATTTGATAAAAAATTTCACAAGCGTTCGCACAATCTTGCCCAGAAGTGGAAAAAATTAGAGACAGCTGAGTGTCGCGGGCGGCACCGCCGCGTGCTGCTACGAACAAGGGAAAAAAAAAGAAAACACTCCCCGTCGGGGAATCGAACCCCGGTCTCCCGCGTGACAGGCGGGGATACTCGCCACTATACTAACGAGGAGACATCCAAAGTGGCAGCTAAAGCAGTATATACACGATTTGATAAAAAATTGCAGAAGTGTTCGCACAATCTTGCCCAGAAGTGGAAAAATTAGAGACAGCTGAGTGTCGCGGGCGGCACCGCCGCGTGCGCCTACAAACAAGAAGGGAAAAAAAAGGAAACACTCCCCGTCGGGGAATCGAACCCCGGTCTCCCGCGTGACAGGCGGGGATACTGGCCACTATACAAACGAGGAGACATCCAAAGTGGCAGCTAAAGCAGTATATACACGATTTGATAAAAAATTTCACAAGTGTTCGCACAATCTTGCCCAGAAGTGGAAAAAATAGAGACAGCTGAGTGTCGCGGGCGGCACCGCCGCGTGCGCCTACGAACAAGAAGGGGAAAAAAAAGAAAACACTCCCCGTCGGGGAATAGAACCCCGGTCTCCCGCGTGACAGGCGGGGATACTCGCCACTATACTAACGAGGAGACATCCAAAGTGGCAGCTAAAGCAGTATATACACGATTTGATAAAAAATTGCAGAAGTGTTCGCAAAATCTTGCCCAGAAGTGGAAAAAATAGAGACAGCTGAGTGTCGCGGGCGGCACCGCCGCGTGCGCCTACAAACAAGGGAAAAAAAAGAAAACACTCCCCGTCGGGGAATCGAACCCCGGTCTCCCGCGTGACAGGCGGGGATACTGGCCACTATACAAACGAGGAGACATCCAAAGTGGCAGCTAAAGCAGTATATACACGATTTGATAAAAAATTTCACAAGTGTTCGCACAATCTTGCCCAGAAGTGGAAAAAATAGAGACAGCTGAGTGTCGCGGGCGGCACCGCCGCGTGCGCCTACGAACAAGAAGGGGAAAAAAAAGAAAACACTCCCCGTCGGGGAATAGAACCCCGGTCTCCCGCGTGACAGGCGGGGATACTGGCCACTATACTAACGAGGAGACATCCAAAGTGCCAGCTAAAGCAGTATATACACGATTTGATAAAAAATTTCACAAGTGTTCGCACAATCTTGCCCAGAAGTGGAAAAAATAGAGACAGCTGAGTGTCGCGGGCGGCACCGCCGCGTGCGCCTACAAACAAGGGAAAAAAAAGGAAACACTCCCCGTCGGGGAATCGAACCCCGGTCTCCCGCGTGACAGGCGGGGATACTGGCCACTATACAAACGAGGAGACATCCAAAGTGGCAGCTAAAGCAGTATATACACGATTTGATAAAAAATTTCACAAGCGTTCGCACAATCTTGCCCAGAAGTGGAAAAAATTAGAGACAGCTGAGTGTCGCGGGCGGCACCGCCGCGTGCTGCTACGAACAAGGGAAAAAAAAAGAAAACACTCCCCGTCGGGGAATCGAACCCCGGTCTCCCGCGTGACAGGCGGGGATACTCGCCACTATACTAACGAGGAGACATCCAAAGTGGCAGCTAAAGCAGTATATACACGATTTGATAAAAAATTGCAGAAGTGTTCGCAAAATCTTGCCCAGAAGTGGAAAAAATAGAGACAGCTGAGTGTCGCGGGCGGCACCGCCGCGTGCGCCTACAAACAAGGGAAAAAAAAGAAAACACTCCCCGTCGGGGAATCGAACCCCGGTCTCCCGCGTGACAGGCGGGGATACTGGCCACTATACAAACGAGGAGACATCCAAAGTGGCAGCTAAAGCAGTATATACACGATTTGATAAAAAATTTCACAAGTGTTCGCACAATCTTGCCCAGAAGTGGAAAAAATAGAGACAGCTGAGTGTCGCGGGCGGCACCGCCGCGTGCGCCTACGAACAAGAAGGGGAAAAAAAAGAAAACACTCCCCGTCGGGGAATAGAACCCCGGTCTCCCGCGTGACAGGCGGGGATACTGGCCACTATACTAACGAGGAGACATCCAAAGTGCCAGCTAAAGCAGTATATACACGATTTGATAAAAAATTTCACAAGTGTTCGCACAATCTTGCCCAGAAGTGGAAAAAATAGAGACAGCTGAGTGTCGCGGGCGGCACCGCCGCGTGCGCCTACGAACAAGAAGGGGAAAAAAAAGAAAACACTCCCCGTCGGGGAATAGAACCCCGGTCTCCCGCGTGACAGGCGGGGATACTGGCCACTATACTAACGAGGAGACATCCAAAGTGCCAGCTAAAGCAGTATATACACGATTTGATAAAAAATTTCACAAGCGTTCGCACAATCTTGCCCAGAAGTGGAAAAAATTAGAGACAGCTGAGTGTCGCGGGCGGCACCGCCGCGTGCGCCTACGAACAAGAAGGGAAAAAAAAGGAAACACTCCCCGTCGGGGAATAGAACCCCGGTCTCCCGCGTGACAGGCGGGGATACTGGCCACTATACTAACGAGGAGACATCCAAAGTGCCAGCTAAAGCAGTATATACACGATTTGATAAAAAATTGCAGAAGTGTTCGCAAAATCTTGCCCAGAAGTGGAAAAAATAGAGACAGCTGAGTGTCGCGGGCGGCACCGCCGCGTGCGCCTACAAACAAGGGAAAAAAAAGAAAACACTCCCCGTCGGGGAATCGAACCCCGGTCTCCCGCGTGACAGGCGGGGATACTGGCCACTATACAAACGAGGAGACATCCAAAGTGGCAGCTAAAGCAGTATATACACGATTTGATAAAAAATTTCACAAGTGTTCGCACAATCTTGCCCAGAAGTGGAAAAAATAGAGACAGCTGAGTGTCGCGGGCGGCACCGCCGCGTGCGCCTACGAACAAGAAGGGGAAAAAAAAGAAAACACTCCCCGTCGGGGAATAGAACCCCGGTCTCCCGCGTGACAGGCGGGGATACTCGCCACTATACTAACGAGGAGACATCCAAAGTGGCAGCTAAAGCAGTATATACACGATTTGATAAAAAATTGCAGAAGTGTTCGCAAAATCTTGCCCAGAAGTGGAAAAAATAGAGACAGCTGAGTGTCGCGGGCGGCACCGCCGCGTGCGCCTACAAACAAGGGAAAAAAAAGGAAACACTCCCCGTCGGGGAATCGAACCCCGGTCTCCCGCGTGACAGGCGGGGATACTGGCCACTATACAAACGAGGAGACATCCAAAGTGGCAGCTAAAGCAGTATATACACGATTTGATAAAAAATTTCACAAGCGTTCGCACAATCTTGCCCAGAAGTGGAAAAAATTAGAGACAGCTGAGTGTCGCGGGCGGCACCGCCGCGTGCTGCTACGAACAAGGGAAAAAAAAAGAAAACACTCCCCGTCGGGGAATCGAACCCCGGTCTCCCGCGTGACAGGCGGGGATACTCGCCACTATACTAACGAGGAGACATCCAAAGTGGCAGCTAAAGCAGTATATACACGATTTGATAAAAAATTGCAGAAGTGTTCGCAAAATCTTGCCCAGAAGTGGAAAAAATAGAGACAGCTGAGTGTCGCGGGCGGCACCGCCGCGTGCGCCTACAAACAAGGGAAAAAAAAGAAAACACTCCCCGTCGGGGAATCGAACCCCGGTCTCCCGCGTGACAGGCGGGGATACTGGCCACTATACAAACGAGGAGACATCCAAAGTGGCAGCTAAAGCAGTATATACACGATTTGATAAAAAATTTCACAAGTGTTCGCACAATCTTGCCCAGAAGTGGAAAAAATAGAGACAGCTGAGTGTCGCGGGCGGCACCGCCGCGTGCGCCTACGAACAAGAAGGGGAAAAAAAAGAAAACACTCCCCGTCGGGGAATAGAACCCCGGTCTCCCGCGTGACAGGCGGGGATACTGGCCACTATACTAACGAGGAGACATCCAAAGTGCCAGCTAAAGCAGTATATACACGATTTGATAAAAAATTTCACAAGTGTTCGCACAATCTTGCCCAGAAGTGGAAAAAATAGAGACAGCTGAGTGTCGCGGGCGGCACCGCCGCGTGCGCCTACGAACAAGAAGGGGAAAAAAAAGAAAACACTCCCCGTCGGGGAATAGAACCCCGGTCTCCCGCGTGACAGGCGGGGATACTGGCCACTATACTAACGAGGAGACATCCAAAGTGCCAGCTAAAGCAGTATATACACGATTTGATAAAAAATTTCACAAGTGTTCGCACAATCTTGCCCAGAAGTGGAAAAAATAGAGACAGCTGAGTGTCGCGGGCGGCACCGCCGCGTGCGCCTACGAACAAGAAGGGGAAAAAAAAGAAAACACTCCCCGTCGGGGAATAGAACCCCGGTCTCCCGCGTGACAGGCGGGGATACTCGCCACTATACTAACGAGGAGACATCCAAAGTGGCAGCTAAAGCAGTATATACACGATTTGATAAAAAATTGCAGAAGTGTTCGCAAAATCTTGCCCAGAAGTGGAAAAAATAGAGACAGCTGAGTGTCGCGGGCGGCACCGCCGCGTGCGCCTACAAACAAGGGAAAAAAAAGAAAACACTCCCCGTCGGGGAATCGAACCCCGGTCTCCCGCGTGACAGGCGGGGATACTGGCCACTATACAAACGAGGAGACATCCAAAGTGGCAGCTAAAGCAGTATATACACGATTTGATAAAAAATTTCACAAGTGTTCGCACAATCTTGCCCAGAAGTGGAAAAAATAGAGACAGCTGAGTGTCGCGGGCGGCACCGCCGCGTGCGCCTACGAACAAGAAGGGGAAAAAAAAGAAAACACTCCCCGTCGGGGAATAGAACCCCGGTCTCCCGCGTGACAGGCGGGGATACTCGCCACTATACTAACGAGGAGACATCCAAAGTGGCAGCTAAAGCAGTATATACACGATTTGATAAAAAATTGCAGAAGTGTTCGCAAAATCTTGCCCAGAAGTGGAAAAAATAGAGACAGCTGAGTGTCGCGGGCGGCACCGCCGCGTGCGCCTACAAACAAGGGAAAAAAAAGGAAACACTCCCCGTCGGGGAATCGAACCCCGGTCTCCCGCGTGACAGGCGGGGATACTGGCCACTATACAAACGAGGAGACATCCAAAGTGGCAGCTAAAGCAGTATATACACGATTTGATAAAAAATTTCACAAGCGTTCGCACAATCTTGCCCAGAAGTGGAAAAAATTAGAGACAGCTGAGTGTCGCGGGCGGCACCGCCGCGTGCTGCTACGAACAAGGGAAAAAAAAAGAAAACACTCCCCGTCGGGGAATCGAACCCCGGTCTCCCGCGTGACAGGCGGGGATACTCGCCACTATACTAACGAGGAGACATCCAAAGTGGCAGCTAAAGCAGTATATACACGATTTGATAAAAAATTGCAGAAGTGTTCGCAAAATCTTGCCCAGAAGTGGAAAAAATAGAGACAGCTGAGTGTCGCGGGCGGCACCGCCGCGTGCGCCTACAAACAAGGGAAAAAAAAGAAAACACTCCCCGTCGGGGAATCGAACCCCGGTCTCCCGCGTGACAGGCGGGGATACTGGCCACTATACAAACGAGGAGACATCCAAAGTGGCAGCTAAAGCAGTATATACACGATTTGATAAAAAATTTCACAAGTGTTCGCACAATCTTGCCCAGAAGTGGAAAAAATAGAGACAGCTGAGTGTCGCGGGCGGCACCGCCGCGTGCGCCTACGAACAAGAAGGGGAAAAAAAAGAAAACACTCCCCGTCGGGGAATAGAACCCCGGTCTCCCGCGTGACAGGCGGGGATACTGGCCACTATACTAACGAGGAGACATCCAAAGTGCCAGCTAAAGCAGTATATACACGATTTGATAAAAAATTTCACAAGTGTTCGCACAATCTTGCCCAGAAGTGGAAAAAATAGAGACAGCTGAGTGTCGCGGGCGGCACCGCCGCGTGCGCCTACGAACAAGAAGGGGAAAAAAAAGAAAACACTCCCCGTCGGGGAATAGAACCCCGGTCTCCCGCGTGACAGGCGGGGATACTGGCCACTATACTAACGAGGAGACATCCAAAGTGCCAGCTAAAGCAGTATATACACGATTTGATAAAAAATTTCACAAGCGTTCGCACAATCTTGCCCAGAAGTGGAAAAAATTAGAGACAGCTGAGTGTCGCGGGCGGCACCGCCGCGTGCGCCTACGAACAAGAAGGGAAAAAAAAGGAAACACTCCCCGTCGGGGAATAGAACCCCGGTCTCCCGCGTGACAGGCGGGGATACTGGCCACTATACTAACGAGGAGACATCCAAAGTGCCAGCTAAAGCAGTATATACACGATTTGATAAAAAATTTCACAAGCGTTCGCACAATCTTGCCCAGAAGTGGAAAAAATTAGAGACAGCTGAGTGTCGCGGGCGGCACCGCCGCGTGCGCCTACAAACAAGACGGGAAAAAAAAGAAAACACTCCCCGTCGGGGAATCGAACCCCGGTCTCCCGCGTGACAGGCGGGGATACTGGCCACTATACTAACGAGGAGACATCCAAAGTGCCAGCTAAAGCAGTATATACACGATTTGATAAAAAATTTCACAAGCGTTCGCACAATCTTGCCCAGAAGTGGAAAAAATTAGAGACAGCTGAGTGTCGCGGGCGGCAGCGCCGCGTGCGCCTACAAACAAGAAGGGGAAAAAAAAAAAAAAAAACACTCCCCGTCGGGGAATCGAACCCCGGTCTCCCGCGTGACAGGCGGGGATACTCGCCACTATACTAACGAGGAGACATCCAAAGTGCCAGCTAAAGCAGTATATACACGATTTGATAAAAAATTGCAGAAGTGTTCGCACAATCTTGCCCAGAAGTGGAAAAAATAGAGACAGCTGAGTGTCGCGGGAGGCACCGCCGCGTGCGCCTACAAACAAGAAGGGAAAAAAAAAGAAAACACTCCCCGTCGGGGAATCGAACCCCGGTCTCCCGCGTGACAGGCGGGGATACTGGCCACTATACTAACGAGGAGACATCCAAAGTGCCAGCTAAAGCAGTATATACACGATTTGATAAAAAATTTCACAAGCGTTCGCACAATCTTGGCCAGAAGTGGAAAAAATTAGAGACAGCTGAGTGTCGCGGGCGGCACCGCCGCGTGCGCCTACAAACAAGACGGGAAAAAAAAGAAAACACTCCCCGTCGGGGAATCGAACCCCGGTCTCCCGCGTGACAGGCGGGGATACTGGCCACTATACTAACGAGGAGACATCCAAAGTGCCAGCTAAAGCAGTATATACACGATTTGATAAAAAATTTCACAAGCGTTCGCACAATCTTGCCCAGAAGTGGAAAAAATTAGAGACAGCTGAGTGTCGCGGGCGGCAGCGCCGCGTGCGCCTACAAACAAGAAGGGGGAAAAAAAAGAAAACACTCCCCGTCGGGGAATCGAACCCCGGTCTCCCGCGTGACAGGCGGGGATACTGGCCACTATACTAACGAGGAGACATCCAAAGTGCTAGCTAAAGCAGTATATACACGATTTGATAAAAAATTTCACAAGTGTTCGCACAATCTTGCCCAGAAGTGGGAAAAAATAGAGACAGCTGAGTGTCGCGGGCGGCACCGCCGCGTGCGCCTACAAACAAGTAGGGAAAAAAAAGAAAACACTCCCCGTCGGGGAATCGAACCCCGGTCTCCCGCGTGACAGGCGGGGATACTGGCCACTATACTAACGAGGAGCTTTTTTCTTTTTCTTTATTGCATGGAAATATTGGTAGTGTCAAATCAATGCGGTTACATTACATATGAACATACACACACACAAAACAAATTCACACACAGTATGCAGTCCAATAACAGTTCAATATTCTGGCAAACAAACACAAGCGTCCAGACGCGCAATCCATTCAGGTACGGGATCATATGTAGCAACCACACTACGGACTTGAGCAGTCTCTTCACGGAAGATAGACCTTATCGAGCGAGGTGGCTCATCATGTCTATCGATCATTCGACTTCTCCATAATGAATAAAGTCCTAATAACATAAGCAAATCGTGTGGTGTATTACTGGCTGTCTTTTTGAAAGGAAGGAACCAGATACCATAATATCTGAGAGGAAAGTCTTTTTGGAGAGTTCTTTGTAGAGTGTCCCAAAAATGAAATGCGTCATGACAAAGTATAAAGCAATGCTCTATTGTCTCGGGTTGATTGCAAAGTCTACAATTTGTATTCCAGGGTACGAACAGTCCTTTTTCCTGAAGCCACGTTTTAACTGGCAGTGTGGAGGTGTGCAGCTTAAAGAAAAACGTTTTCGCTGCTGGCGCTATGCACATTCTACGGACACGGCAAAGAACATCTTGACCAAATAGAGACAGATACGGCTTTCGGTACAGAGGTTCAGGGAAAAGGTTATCTATGAGGGCTACATTTAGCGACGTGCGATTAACGGTAAACAAATATTCAAGGGTGAATCTGGCTTTTAAAAATGAAATAGTGTCGACAAGTTCCTTTAGGAAGACCCATAACGGTAGTTCTTGAGCAAAGTTTGTCGTGACAAAAAGAAAAGGGAGGTGTGACGCAAGACGTGCTCGATTAACTGCGAGAAGGAGGGGATGACGGACATTTTCAAGGTAAAATAAACGCTTGACCAATTGTCGCACAAGCAAATGCACAAGACCCAGGCCTCCCTTTTCAAGTGGGAGAAAAAAGTTGTCCCTTCTCATGGCTTCCCATGATGAATGCCAAATAAAACATGTAAATATTCTATGAAATGCCTGGACATGGACACGTGAGCAGTGCAAGACCTGCAGAACATAAAGAAGCTTCGAAGCGAGAAATGTAATGCATGCCTTAGCTCTCGCAAAAATGGAGAGATCACGTCCCTGCCAGGTTGTCACCTTTCGACGAATAGTGGTTATCGTGGACGTCCAATGAGGTCCACTATTACGAAAGTTATCGAGAGGTACTCCAAGATATCCCAACGGAGACTGATTACAATGAATATTCGCGAATACAGAGGGAGTGAGCGCCCACATGCCTAGCCAAAAGCCTCTACTTTTGTCAAAATTTACAGTAGCTCCTGCAGTCTCACAGAAACGCAGGGTAGCATCTATTGCCTTGGAAATGCTTGGCTTATCGACGCAAAAGAAGGCAATGTCATCTGCATAAGCTAGCACTTTAATTTCTTCATCGGCATACCTGTATCCTTTAATGCTCGAGTCGTAAAGCACGCTTAAGCAAAGCAGTTCTAAGTATATGGCGAAGAGTAAAGGCGAGAGCGGACAACCCTGACGAACGGATGACTGTACCTGTATTATATGTGAGAGGGTACGGTTCACAATTAACTTTGTGGTGCAATATTTATAACAAAGTGTTATACCATTGTATAATACATCCCCTAACTGAAGATGTCGCAGTAGTTGGAACAAAAATTTGTGTTGAACCTTATCAAAAGCTTTGGCGAGGTCAATCTGGAGAAGAGCTACTTGATCCGTACTACCCTCTATGCACTCAAGGACTGAACGTGCGATATGAACATTTGTCTGTATAGAGCGGCCTCGAATTCCGCATGTTTGATGATCACCTACTAATTTAGTAATGACTGTCTGCAATCTATTTGTCAGTACTTTTGCAAATATTTTGTAATCCACGTTACACAACGATATCAGCCTATATCCGTTTACCCTCTTTATTATTTCATCACCAGTGCTCTTTGGTATTAAGGTTGTGTGGCACTGATAGAAAGATGGAGGAAGCTCACCATATTGATAGGCTTCCTCGAAAAGCTGCTCAAGAAAAGGACACAGGAATTCCTGAAATTTTATATAAAATTCAGCACTAATGCCGTCAGGGCCAGGCGTCTTGTTCTTCTGCAGCGTTTCGATGGCAAAATTAATTTCTTCTCGAGTGATTGGCCCATCAACGCTGAGGCGATCGTCTTCTTCTAAGTGTGGCATAAGCGATATAAACGGATCAGCGTTTTCTTCGTATCTATTCTGAGGCTTAATTGCAGCGAAAAGATCTTTATAATGAGCTTCAAATAGGTTTATTATTTGGGACGTTTCTGTGTGTATAGACCCACCAGACTCAATTTCCAATATTTGCTTGGAAAGCGCATATCGCTTTTCATCACCGAGAGCCCTTTTTGTGGGCTGCTCTTCTGTGAAGCGAGTTGTGCGTGAACGCACCATTGCTCCTTTGTACACTTCCGTCTCATATTTCTGTATTTGTGCGCGAACTGTATTTATTTCATCACTATACAACCCTGGTTCCTGGCTTTCGAAAGCGTGCAGCTTGTGCAGTAGATCGTGAAGGTAATGCTTTGCAGCTTTTTTTCTTTGAGACAGCTCACATGAAATGGCAATCGCCTCATTTTTCACTCTATTTTTGAACATTTCCCATTGAGCAAACAATGGAAGCTGTTGACATTGTGTTATTTCTAGCCATAATTCTTTCACTTTGTTTACAAAACTTTCCTCTCGTAAAAGTTGTGTATTAAGTTTCCACAGTTCCCAGTTTGGAGCAAACCTGCGAAATTTTCGAGGACCCCATGAAACAGCTACCAAACAGTGGTCTGTGAAAAATACAGGCTTAACGGCGTAGTTGTGAATGTGAGACCAGAGATTCGTCGAAACATACACACGATCAAGTCGAGCATGGGAGACGCCTTGAAAGTGCGTGAACCGCACCCAAGAAGGTGTGTAGGCTCCCACGTCTATTAGATTGTGATCCTCCGTTAACTGATGCAGGAAAGTAGCACTTGCATCATAACGATTAGTTAGGTATGAGTGGTCTCTGGAATGACAAACACAGTTGAAGTCTCCCAACAGTACCAAATCTCTGTCAGTATCTAGGAGCGGAGCAAGTGAGAGGAAGAAAGCCCTCCTGTCACTAACTTTTGAGGGAGCATAAACGCAAATAAAGCGCCAATTACGGCCATGAAAAGAGAGGTCACAGCATATAAGGCGGCCTTCCCCATCAACACGTAGCGACAATGAAGAATGATTTAACTGCTTTCTGATTAACAAAAAGCATCCAGCGGAAGCACCACATGCTTGGCTAATACACACCTCGTAATCAGGTTGAAAAGTTAGCAGCGCAAGGTTGAAATCACCAGCAGACGTTATCTTTGTCTCTTGCACTGCACCAACATCAACTTCATGCTGCCTAAGCACGTGTAGTAACAGCTGCTGGCGTCTTATATTCCTCAGCGCACGTACGTTGAGTGTCGCTACACATAATGGGAGGGTGAAGGCGGTAGCCATTTTGCTCACCTAAAGCTTTTGTGTTTCATCGCCCTTGGCCACAGGTATATCTGTGGTCTTGCTCCCTTTGGACTTCTTTGTGGCACTCTCCTGACTACGCTGATAAAACCGGCGCGGCACATTATCACCAGGAGAGGGAGTTCGCTGAGCACTAGGAGAAACTTTCTCGCGCGCCTGTAGTGCACTTTCTGTTGCTTCGTCGTTGCATGGTGCCGGACGTTTCCTTGTTGTTGTTGTTGTTGTTGTTGTTGTTGTTGTTGTTGTTGTAGCCTGTGGCACGTGTGGCTCCTACCCACGATGGGGGATTGGCCAAGAAATGGGTGGATTATTCCAAAATAATATAGAACATAAATTTCCTAATATCTATGGGAATAGCATTGAATAGGGTTGAATTACCGGGTAAAATAAGATCAGGAAGGTACTGTTGAATGAGTAATAATTAATTTAAAAGTAATAAAAAAATAGAATTTAGCAGGGCATTCGTTTAGATTCTGGAAGGAATGTTTGGACAGCGAAGCATGGATCCCTGTGGCTGAATCCCAAAGTGAAAGCCCCGAACGAAAGAATTGCAGGTTCTGTCAAGTCCAGGCCGATTCTTCGAAAATGTATCTCCAACAATCTTTTTCTTAACGCAGCAAAGCGGCGACAAGATAAAAGAAAGTGCTGTATCGTCTCCTCCTCTTCACAAAAAGAACAGAGGGGAGAGGGAACCAAACCCGACCTGTGTAAATAGAAATTTAGGGAGGGAATGCGGCAGCGTAATTTGGTGAGGCAGACCTCAAGCATCTTTGTGTAACAAGATTCGCTATGCCAGGGAAATGCCAGGTGTTTATACTCTGGAGAAGCTGTCAAATGTGGGTTTGATAAGGCTAATCTAATTGATCTCATCCGAAATCTTGCCGCCGTGATCTGTGCTGTCACTGGTAGAATAGGAAGAACAGGGCCGGATAGTGATGCATGTGCCAGTGAATCAGCAGTTTCATTAAAATACAAACTTTTATGACCAGGCACTCAAATGAAATGAACACATTGCATATGGGCGGGAACTAGTAAGGGGAAGAGTTTTCGCATGGGTGACTCATTAGTAGCGGTAAGGCAAGAGCATAGAGGAAGGGAGTCAGTAAGAATAGCAGCCGTTGTAATCATTTGGTCTAATTTACGTAAGGCTAGGATTACTGCTAACAACTCGGCCAGAAAAACAGGCACAAAATCAGGCAATCTTAAAGAAAAAGACCAGTCGAGCGCAGGACAAAATATTCCAATGCCAGCTTTTTCCTCACACTGTGAGGCATCTGTTGCAATGATAATGTTTGTTTCTAGGGTGCTTAGGTGGTCTTGCAACATGGCGTTTAAGATGCCGTAAGGGAGTGGTTTCGCGTGGTTCAGGAAAATGTCGTCGAACCTGATCTCTGGGTAATTTGAATGCGTATTATTAGGAAGTACGTCACGAATTTGCACATATAGTGGTTCATGTAATGTTTGCACAAATATAATCTGTGGTCTATGAAACCTGGGCTAATGAACAGGAAAAAATAATTCTGGATCGGAGATGAAAATAATTTAAGGACGGTTTAATGGTGATTCATATAGCCTTAAGAAGGTCTGAACGGTCAGAAGGTGAAATCGGCATAATATGGGTGGGATTCTTGCTTCCATGTATAATACGGCATTTGCAACGTATTTTGGAAGGCCTAAGCACAGACGTAGTGCCTCTCGTTCTAACAAAACTAGTGACCGAAGCTTGTATGATGGAACACCTGAGAATAAAACACATCCGAATTCTAACACCAGACGAACGTACATTTTATATACCATCAAGAGGGATTTTCTTCGCATACCTGTTCTTCGATTGCTTAACTTGCGCAAAATGCCCATTGTACGAGCTCCTTTTGTCGCAATATATTCAATATGTGGCCGCCAGTTAAGATTTCCGTTGTAAATAACTCCAAGGTACTTTAGTGACTGTACTTGTGGGTACTTGTGGGACTATACTTGTGGACTGTACTTGTGGAGTTCAGCGATATGTATACTGGGTCTTTAACTGGAAAAACAAGTATAGCACACTTATTAGCATTCAGGTTTAAGTGTAAGCTATCCAGCCAGTGTTCCAGTTCCCTTAGATACGACTGCAAAATTTCGTAAAGAGAGTATATGTCACTAGCCATACCAAAAAAGGCAATGTCATCAGCATAAACGTAGGTATTGACTTCTGGGTGAACGGGGATTCTGCTCAGTAAAATATTACATAATAATGGGGAGAGTACCGATCCCTGAGGCACACCTCTTGTTTGCTTATGTTTTCTAGAAGAATAGCCGCTTCGAAAACAATAGAATTCCCTGTCTTTTAAAAATTCATGCACCCATGCTACAATATAGCCTGGAAAACAATGGCTCTGTAACCGATTTGTTAAAATTGTGTGTTCAATGCTGTCATAGGCTTTACATATATCTATGGTAACTAAAGATGCGTATTGTTTTTTCTGTCTGGCGATGTTAATTCGACTTTCAAGGTCTACATGCGCGTGCCGTATTGAATAGCCAGATCGAAATCCAATTTGGCAAGGACTCAACAATTGATTTTCGACAATAAACTCTATTATGTGTCCGAGGAGCACTCTTTCAATAAGTTTCACTATGTTTGATTTCAACGCAATTGGTCTGATGTTGTCGATAGTGTATCCTGCCCCTTGCTTTTTATGTAACGGAATAATTTTGGCGATCTTCCATTCTTGTGGAATCCATACATTGCTAACAGAGTAGTTTACCAAGTTCAGAAGCTGACGTGGAGCTTCTTGAAAGAAAATCTTTAACATTGCATTTGTTATTCCGTCCGGGCCAGGCGCTGTAGTTGGCGACCGTAACATAACTTGTGCTACTTCCGCATAAGATATTTCTTTGTAGTCCGAGAATGCAAGAGTAAAAACAGAAGTGTGTAGGGGCATTGCGAACCGGCTCTCCAAACCTTTAGCCAATAGCTCTAAGGACTCCTGCATTTCCTAAGAGGTATAGATGATTGAGTCTACATTAACGCTCATTGGGAGTCTGTTTCTTAAACGAAGGTAATGGAATAAAACACGTTTGTTTTTAGATTTAGATAGATAATCGAAATGGTTTTTATCGTACTGATCTTTTGCGTGTTTAATAGTACGTTTGAAGGTTGCGGAAACAAATTGATAATCTTTCCAATTTTGTGGGCTCTGATTATGTAGAAGTTTTTTCCAAGCAGCTTTCCTTCTTCGATAAACTCGCGTGCACTCACTGTTCCACCAAGGACAAGATGGGGAACGCTTAGCTGTCTGAATTACAAATTCAGACTTTTGTCGGGACATCTGTAACGCTGAACAAATATTCAAGCCAATTTCTTTGTTATTACTATTAGCTATTGAAGCAATAGTAGAGCGCAAGCAGTCTTTAGATTTTTTGCAATTCACAAATATTCTGCCGTGTCGATCAACTGATGTTAAAGGGCATGCAATTTCAAGGTATACCGGAAAATGATCACTGTTTGTACCGAAATCAATCGTAGTCGAAGATGTCACGGCGACGCTTGTGCTAGAAAACGTCAAATCTAACACTGAGCGAGACTGCCCACGGATAAAAGTAGGTCGTCTGACATTAAGACATGAAAGATTTTTATCTATGGTCCAGTCCTATAGACGTGTCCCACATGCATCTGTTTTGTAACCCCATGACACGTGATGCGAGTTGAAGTCACCAGTAAGGACGACTTCATTTTTACAGCTGGCAAGCGCACTATCCAATTGGTATGTACTGTGTACGCCCGTAGGGAAATAAGCATCTATAATAGAAAATGAACGGTAGCCTGGGATGCTAAGGTGCACTGCCAAAATTTCACATTTTGGAGACATTAACCTGAAAGCTATTTTCGCCTTATGACAAAATTTAGATGATAACAACATCATTAAACCACCTCCTAGTGAAAGGCGATCTAATAGAAAAGATCGAAAATCCTTAAAATGAAAATTTTTCTCAGGAGTAAGCCAGGTTTCTTGTAAGATTATGACGTCAGGATTAAGTTCAGTTGTTAAGTAATTTAAGACTGTTGAAGCAAAGAACAAGGAACGACAGTTCTATTGTAGCACTTTTAAAAAAGCTATGGTGATGATCTAATTGATATTCAGCGACTACCGTCGCGATGAACTTTCTTGGATGCCAGAATGAGAAATAGGATTACCCTTTTTGTTTTTGGTATAAGGACAAGAAGTAGTTACTGGAGACCCAGTTCGCTTTTGCGGCCTGATATCATGACCCGTTTCCATGTCGACCTGCGAGTCTGACTGACGCGAAGAACAAGGATCGGATCCTACGAATGTTGGGTCCGATGTGGTACTCGGCGCTAGGACTGAACTGGCTACCTGTTCTGCAGCAGAAACAATCGATTTGGTGATTGGTGTGGCAACTGTTTGCAACAGCTGTGTCATCTGCGCAGTAAACACTTGTGAAATACATTCGGTAACATTTGTGACAATATGTTGCATAGCCTTTGTCATTGCTTTTTCTACTGCTGAATCAATAAGTTTAGGCAAGTTGTCTTCATGGAAAGTAGATTGCCTCGCAGTGACGCCAGCGTATCCAAAGGCTCTTTCCTTGACGACTGCAATAGCTTCTCGCCGCGAACATCGTCGCCTGTCAATTATCTCTAGTAACTGTATTTCGTTAGCTCTAGCCGAGCAGCTTCCATAGTCAGCCGCATGGTTTCCTCCACATAGGCAGCACGTCTCGGTTTCAGCTGTGCATTCATTGGGGGAATGATCGGCACCACAGGCGCGACAGCGTCCATTTGATTTGCAGCCTCCTGCACTATGGCCAGAACGCCAACAGTTCCGACACTGAAGTGGACGGGAAGCGAGAGGTTCCACTCTAAAAATAAGTGGCCACACTTTCAGTTCAGATGGGCAGGACATGCCAGCAAACGTAGCAATAACCGATTCTGTGGTAACTTTTTCCCCGTTTCGGTTACATCGGTATACAGCTATGACGCCAGCATCAGACAGTTTCTCCAGAGTCTCAGTTGGGCTCAGTCGAGAGTCTACGTCCCGGACAATGCCTTTAGTGCATGCTAGATGAGGAGGAATGAACGCACTCACCGGGACAGATGCGAAAGTCTTACACTTTAAGAGGTCTGCAACACAGGTCGAATCTGATGACCTACAAACTATCCCCTCTTCCAAATTGCCGGACATCGCTTATCATCTGGAAATGCTGCGTCATGGCTTGGAGCTCGGCCTGAACAGCTTGTGGGTTGTTCAGCCGGATGAATCCACCATTCGAGGGCACCAGCGCGACAGGGATGCTGCTAACACCGCTGCGGAAGAAAGATTGCAAAGGCAAATCATCAGGAGAAAGGGAGGCTGACCAAGAGCTGGGCCCTTGCCCAGGAGAGTTTTTAGACATCAGTGCTGATTCAATCACGAAATAAGTCCTACAAAAATTAGATAAGTGAGATAACTAGGTCAAATCCACCAAAAACTCAGCCAAACCACCAAGCAAGTTCCAGCATGGGCACACCGGGGCGGAGAACCGAACGAGTCCACGGGGCTTGTCACAGGCACCAGGAAGGAACCACCAGGAAGCAGATGGAACAAAGCTAAGCGGCAGCCCTCTTAGCCATCACGAACTTCGTAACCTGGGCGATGTCCATCGCCTCTTCCTCTTCTTCCTTGTCATCAGGGGGCTTTTCTTTAAGGCTTGCTAGGCCAGGTGGGCAAACTGAGTCATCCTCGCCGGTAGCTTCGCTAGTATTACTTGAGCTGTTGTGACTGGTTGGCATTGGCTTCAAGGACTCCTGGTCCTCGTCCTTAATGCCACCTGTAGTCTCTCCGGTGGCATCTACTACCTCTGTAGAATCTATGAGATGGTTCAGTCTGCGCTATATTGCCCAGAACGAAGCTTATTGGCGTAGGTGGACACGCAGGCGTCCGCTGAGTGACCAAATCGGTGGCACTGCAAGCATCTCGGTGTTCTGCATTGTCGTCGAACGTGTCCCACGCGCTTGCAATGAAGGCACAGCGGAGGCCTACCGGGGATAAGTACAAGGCACTGGTGTCCATAAATGGACATAATGTGCGGTATTGAGGTTACGGTGATAGTGTCCTTGAGCACCAAGGAAACCTCCCGGTTTGTTGTCACCCACTGTTCCATGCCAGTGCATCTCCATACTTCTCTCTCCACCGACTTCCCCTGACCATAGGCCTGGAACGCCTCTTCAACGCGTCGTGGTTCAAGGTGAGGTGGAAGCCATAGTAATTTAAGCTTGATGTTTTTAGTCTCCGGATCTATCACCATGCACTTCAGCCCTTTGACACGGAGCTCACCACAAGCGAAGACAGTCTGTTTTGCCGCACTACTAGCGCAAGTAACCATCCATACATGGCTCATTTGATACTGTCCGACACCCACAATATCTGAAGTATTCACTACCTCAAGCAGAGCGTCTCGGAAGTCGGGAGCACGGTATGGTCTGCCACTCAAGTCCGCATGAAGGAAAATAGAATTCAAAACATCGTTACCGGTTGGTAGACACGGGAGGACAACTTTGTAGCTTGCATCTTCGTTCAAAAACGGGGTCGACGATCCTCGGCCTGGGGCCGATACGCTGTTTCCAGCAGAGAGCATTTTGGAGCACAGCCGTTCCATATGGCTTCTTGCTTCGGCTTCGACATGCGAGGTGCCAGCTAAAGCAGTATATACACGATTTGATAAAAAATTGCAAAAGTGTTCGCACAATCTTGCCCAGAAGTGGGAAAAAATAGAGACAGCTGAGTGTCGAGGGCGGCACCGCCGCGTGCGCCTACAAACAAGAAGGGGAAAAAAAGACACTCCCCGTCGGGGAATCGAACCCCGATCTCCCGCGTGACAGGCCACTGGCCACTATACTAACGATTTTTTTAGCAGGCTTTTTTTTTAATTCACAAAATGACATACATACACAATAACACGTTGGCCTTCTTGGACCAACGTGACAAGCTAAAATTTCTTGAAATTCACCAATTCATCAAGAATAGCCAACCAGTCAGGCGGATCTGCCTGCACACGATATATCTCACGAATGAAAATAATGCTCTCAACAAAATTTGCTCGCGCTGAGCGCACATTCACATCAGCGTGCGTTACCGCCATCCGTGTCTTCCAAAGACTATGGAGGCCCAGGAGCATTATCATGTCGTACGGGAAGCCCTGATGGCTGTCTACCAGCAGGAAACGTATACCCTGTGCTGTTATCGGCAGTTCCTTTTTAAGAGTTCCTTGCAAGACGTCCCAATAAAAAATTGCATCCCAGCACTCAATGAAGGCGTGCTCAATGGTCTCTGGCTTGTTACATAGCGCACAGTTTGTCGTCCATGGTACAAATATTCCTTTGTCGGCTATCCATGTTTTGACCGGAAGGGTAGATGTGTGTAATTTAAAGCAGAACGACTTTACGCTTGCTCTCACTGGCATCCTTTTAACTCTTTTTAAAACATCTTGTCCTGGGCCTCCGTAGTGTTTCATTCGGTACAATGGCACTGGCATCATAACTTCAACTAAATCCTTGTAAAGTTTCTTTCTTGTTACCATGCTCAGGTACTGAACGGAAAACCGAGCTTTTAGTATTCGAAGGGAGTCGACTACCTCTCGCGAGTAGCCTTTAAGCCGATAGTTTACAGGCTGTGCACTAGAGACAATAAATTCAGGCAAAATGCTTTTCAAACGGACCTAGATCATCGTACGCAAGAATGAATCACTTTGATCTCGTAAGAAGACAAAATGAGAAACAATCTGTCCTAAGAACAAAGGCGACAATCCAAGACCACCATCTCGAACAGGACGAAACAAGTTGGTTCGGCTGACCCTTTCCCAAATGGAATCCCAGATAAAAACAGCAAATACTCTGTGTATTTTCTGTACATTCACACGGGTCATCGACAAAAATTCGAGGACATACCACACTTTGGCAATTAAAAATAAATTACAAACAGTTGCCTTTGCAAAAATTGATAAATCACGACCTTTCCATCCTCCGGTTTTCTCTTTTACACGCGACGTCTCATCCTCCCACTATTGCGCGGTACTCTCGTAGTGCTCAAGCGGCACCCCCAAATATTTCGAAGGAGACGCGGTCCATTGTAAATTTGCAAAGACAGACGGTGTGATGTCCCAGCTTCCGTGCCAAAAACCGATGCTCTTGTCCCAATTGATCTCGCATCCGGTTTGCCTGCAATATCTTTTAGCATCGCTTATCACCTCTAGTACACTTTGGCGATCTGTACAAAAGATTGCGACGTCATCAGCATATGCAAGCACTTTAACATAGGACGATTCAAGCTTACAACCATTGATTTTTTCATTACTTATTAGAGATAAACAGAAAGGCTCTAAATAAATTGCAAAGAGCAGCGGTGACAATGGACAACCTTGCCTCACTGATGATCTGAGTTTAATGTTCTCAGTTGGTGTCTTATTCAGCCCGATGTTTACCATGCAGTCATTGTATATCATTTTTAAACCATCGAATATAACTGTGCCTATGTTAACGTGTTCAAGGATACAAAAAAGAGCTTTATGCGACACATGATCAAATGCCTTTGCTAAGTCCAGCTGCAACATAGCGACCCGCCCGCCAAAAATGTCACAGCACTCAAGAATACTACGGGCTACATGCACATCTGTAGAGATAGAGCGACCTTTTATGCCACATGTTTGGTGTGGTCCGACTAGAAATTTGATGACGGTCTGCAGTCGTTTTGCCAGCACTTTCGTATAAACTTTGTAGTCGGTGTTCGTGAGCGTTATCAGACGGTACGCACCCACAGATAGCAGCGTAGCATGGTCATCAGTTTTAGGAATCAGCACCACGTGAGCAGAACGGAAAGAGCGCGGCATTTCTTTCGTTTCACGCCTCCGTGATTACTGCGTGTAAAATGGGCGCCAGTTCATCGGCATAAGCTTTGTAGAATGTGGCACCGAGACCGTCTGGCCCAGGTGTCTTCCCCAGCGTTAGTTCAGTTATCGCCTGTTTTATTTCGTCTACGCTAATGGGTTTCTCCAAAAGGGCTCGAGTATCACCATCTAACCGTGGCATTAAATCAAGGGTATCTTGTGCCAGCGGAATGCTCCCGCTTCTTTTTACAGCCATTAAGTTCTCATAGTGCTCGACAAATGCACGTTCAATTTCTTTAATGTCGCTGGCAAAAGTGTTCTGATACGTAATTTCTCTTATTTCATTTTGTGTTGCGTATCTCCTTTCGTCACGCAATGCGCGCTTATTAGGAGTTTCGCCCATCCAGATCTTCTCGACTCGCGCCTTTATTACTGCTGAACGATACTTTTCGACGTCCATAGCCTCGAGCTCGCCCTTAACTTCACGGATGTCTTTACCGTATATCCCGGGATTTGAGGCTTCCATGCTGATCATAAAATCAAGCTGGCATTGCAATTCCTCGGTTTTTTTTTCTTTCTTTATGACGGAGCAGTGTTCCCCTTTCAATAGCTATCAGTTTGACTTCGTTCTTGAATTGGTCCCATTCAGCCGCACGTGACTTTGCTGCAATGCCGGCCATGCTTTCTATTTATTTCTTCACTTTTTCGTTAAATATCTCGTCACCCAGTAGTTTAACATTAAACTTCCATAACTGCCAGTTGAATTGCGTTTTCTTTTTCTTGCCACCAAGTGTGACCATTACAAGACTGATCACTAAAAGAGACATGCTTTACTTCATACTTAGTGCACATGCTCACAAAGTCAACCGTGGCGTACACTCTATCGAGCCGCGCTCTGCTTCCACGCTGGAGGTGCGTGAACACGGGTCGATTTCCATTTTAAAGCAGCCAGCCCAGGTCCTCCAAATCATTCTCGTGGATTAGTGCATCTAGTACCTTTGCACTTTTGTCGCGGCAAAGTACAACTTTAGCTCTGTCCTCTGCCATCAGCACACAATTGAAACCACCAAGCATAACAATACGTTTCGAACACTGCAAATAACACTCGATTCTCTCGAAGAAGGCTACGCGCTCAGTCTCGCTATTCGGTGCATAAACACAGATCACTCTCCAAGGCAGACCAGAAAATAAAAAGTCTATAATAAGCAAGCGCCCTGCTTCCGAGACAACAATGCTCACATCCGAGATGCCTATGTTATTACGAATGAATATCGCGCAACCACCAGATGTGCCCACAGCATGACAAATACAAACATTCTAGCGCGTTCGAAAGGTTTCCACCACGCGGGCCGTCTGATCCTCACTTTCGATTTGTTTCTTGCACTGCGACTAGATCTAAGTCATTTTCCAAAAACAGGCGGCTCACTTGGTACTGCCTTCTCCGGGCCGCTAAGCCCCTGACATTCAGTGGGGCTACTCGCATTGGCTTTTCAGTTTCACCGTGCATATTATGTGAGGAGCAAATGGGTCGCACAGCGCTCACCTCTGTACATGACCACACAGCATTCGTTTCATTGCAGTCGGCCATTCCTTGCAGTGTTATGTCTGGCACATCTGCAGCTTCTTCAACGGATGGTTGCAGCGCGACAATTCATTGCCGTCCGTGCGCTTAAAAGTCTTACGCGACATGTTGTACAGGCACCCGTGAAGTGCAGACCCCAGCGCTGTTGGAATCTCAGCGCTGACACCCGTTGTTGCAAATGGGTCGTAAGCCCCAAGGGTAGCGTTGGCCAGGCGGCCTGGGGCACAACTGGAAGCATCCGAAGGTCCCGGCAAAGCATGAGTCGACTGGTAACAGAACAACTTGTTTATTCTAGCATCGCAAAAGAGCGGGTGGTCAGGTCGACCGAAGTGGAGAGACGGGAGAGCACGTAACTCAACGGAAGAAATCGGAGCCTCTCTCTTGGCGTCCGGGGGCAGCTGCTTTTATACTGTCGCAGTTGAGGGGAAGAAGGAACGCCTCGTCAGAGGCGCACGCGATGCGGGGCACGGACAGGCTGAGAGACATGTTGAGACGAGTGTAGTGACGCATCCGCCGAGCCGGCGCCGGTCAGACCTCCTCGCTTCACACTTGGGGAGCTCCTCTCCCAGGCTGCCGCGCTTTGACAAGCGTGGGCACCAGCATGCACACACACACACACGCACACTTGAAGACACGTGGCACTGAAACATGCCTGGACGCGCGTGGCGGGGAGGCGTATCGGCGGCGCTGAATGGGCCAAAATGTCCGCCGCTTTGAACGAAGCCCCGGCGTCCGTTGCATCGGCGCCGGCTATACCGCGCGTCGTAGGGGAAACGTAACAGACCGCCCCGCCGGGGGAAGGTGATCCCGATGGTCAGGGGAATGCATCCGCTGTCCGGAGGGATGTCGCTCGATGATGCTCATAACTGAAGTCGGGCGTCCTTTGGCGTTTCTTGAGCGCAGCGCACAGAGAAGACCTCGTTCTCACGTTCAGGTTCACACAGGACACTGCAAAGTGACTTCGGGAGAGTTGCCATTTTTCTCTCGTTCCCAGCAAGCGTTAGAACTACGCCGAAACTCAACCGCTCAGTCAGCAAGCACGACACAACCCTCACTAAGCCATGCCAGGCTCTTTCCCCTTTTATACCACTGCCTAGTTCCTTACAGTAGTCTAGCAGCACTCAGAACGCGTCCACAAATTGGAAAATTGCACTAGAAAGCACGTCATCACTTTGAAACACTAAACAAAAGCAATATGTTAAAAATCCTGCCTCAGGAAGAAAAACATCAGTAACAAACAACTCTGAGGCTGATTCCTACGTTAGGGGCTTCGACTTAAGCCATCGGCGTTACCGTTGAGACTCCCCTTTTTGTAACGCACCTCAAAGGAATATTGTTGCAAAGCGAGGCTCCAGCGCAGGAGGCGGCCATTTTTGGGAGAGATGGTCTGCAGCCATTGGAGAGGGCAGTGATCCGTCTCAATGATAAACCTCGAGCCGGCTAGGTAGCATGACAATTTCTGAACGGCCCACACGAGACACGCACACTCTTTCTCGGTGGCGCTGTACGCCTGCTCACGACTGGTCAGCTTACGACTAGCATACAGGACGGGGTGTTCCACTTCTCCATTTTCCCGTTGGCACAGTACAACGCCCATGCCTCGCTCACTAGCATCGCACTGAACAACAAACCCTTTTGTGTAGTCTGGCGATCGTAGCACAGGCTGGCTTGTTAGGGCGCTCTTTAGGGCGCTAAAAGCTCTTTCCTTTGTCTCGTCCCATACGACTGTTTGGGGCTCTGTTTTTCTTAGAGCATCCGTCAGGGGAGCCGCGATATCAGAGTACCTGGGGATGTACCTCTGATAGTAGCCGGCGACACCTAAGAACGACCGAATATCGGTCTTCGTGCGCGGTTGCGGGAAGTCTCGCACAGCGGCCACCTTTATTTCAGAGGGGCGGCGACGACCCCGTCCAATCACGTGACCGAGGTAGACAACTCAAGCCCGCATCGCGCAGGCGGGTTAGCACTGCCCGCAGGTGGGCCATATGCTCAGGCCAGGATGCGGAGAATATCGCTACGTTGTCTAGATACGGTAAAGCGAATTCTTGCTGTCCCCGCAACACTTTATCTATGAGGCTTGAAAAGCAGTATGGCGCGTTCTTCAAACCAAAACTCAAAACTTTAGTACGGTACGTTCCCATTGGTGAAATGAGCGCCGCATACCTACTAGCCTCTTCTGTAAGTGGAACCTGCCAATAACCCCTGACAAGATCTAGGGTGGAAATAAACTGAGCGCTACTAACTTTCTCAATGCGCTCCTCGATGTTGGGGATCGGATAAATTTGATCCTTAGTGATGAAATTAAGCCTGCGGTAGTCGACGCAAGGACGAGGTTCCTTGCCCGGTATCTCAACTAAAATCAAAGGGGAGGTATAATCACTCTCACCCGCCTCAATAACACCGCGCTGTAGCATTTTCTTTACCTCAGCCTCCATAATATCGCTCTGGCGGGGTGACACCCGGTACGCCTTGGATCGTACTGGCTCTGGGGAGGTAAGTTCTATGTCATGAGTAAGGACAGAAGTCCTACCAGGCCTCTCAGAGAACAGACCTTGAAACTCTTGTAAGAGCTGGTGTAGTTCGGTTTTCTGCTCAGGCGACAGCGATGCTTTACTGATTAAGTCACTAATGACTTGATCGGTGTCTTTCCTGTTCGTCACTGAGCCTAGTCCCGGAAGCTCGACCGGAAGCTCTTCGGGAACGTTTACCATCATGCACACCACTGCTTCCCGTTGTTTATAGGGTTTGAGCAGATTACAGTGGTAAACTTGCTGTGCTTTCCGCTTTCCTGGCAGACTCACCACGTAGTTAACGTCCGACAGTTTTTGAACAATCCGTGCTGGGCCCTCCCACTGCACGTCGAGTTTGTTCTTTAGCGACGTGCGCAATATCATGACCTCATCGCCCACCTCAAAACGACGAGCCCTGGCTGTCCGATCATAATAAACATTGGCCCTCTGCTGGGCCTTTGCCATTGCTTCACCTGACAACTCCTGTGCCCTTCTTAAGCGTTCGAGGAGCCTAAGCACGTACTCCACCACGACTGGGTCGTCGCCCCTGCCTTCCCACGATTCTCGAAGCATGCGAAGTGGAGACCGCAGCGAGCGACTGGGTTTTCGCCAGCTCAGCTGGCGAAAACCCCGTAGCCGCATGCGGCGCGGTCCTTAATGCAAACATCACCCCAGACAGACACAGCTCCCAGTCAGTTTGTTGTTCAATATACAATGCTCTCAACACGCGCTTCATGACGGAGTGGAGCTTCTCAACGGAATTCGACTGTGGGTGGTACACTGAGCTGTGTAACAGCTTTACCCCGCACCTTTCGAGAAAGGCTGTCGTCAAAGCGCTCGTAAACACCGTGCCCTGATCTGACTGGATTTCCGCAGGAAAACCAACTCGCGCAAATATGGACAGTAGTGCATTGACTATCAACTGAGCTGAGTTCTTTAAGCGGCAATGCTTCAGGGAACTTTGTCGCTGGGCAGATCACAGTCAAAATGTGTCTGTACCCCGTGGCTGTTACCGGCAGAGGTCCCACTGTATCAATAACGAGCCGCGTAAAAGGCTCCGTAATGATAGGTACCAACTTCAACGGCACCCTCGATTTGTCCCCTGGTTTGCCCACCCGCTGACAGGTGTCGCATGTCTTCACAAAGTGGTCTGCGTCCCGAAAACACCCTGGCCAATAGTACTCTTGCAAGAGACGGTCCTTAGTTTTCTTAACTCCTAGGTGTCCGGACCACGAACCCCCATGCGACAAGCGCAACAGATCCTGACGGTAGCACTGAGGCACGATCAGCTGATCGAACTCCACTCCCCTGCGGTCTAGATACTTCCGGTACAGGACCCCACCTCTTTCCACAAAACGAGCATTTTTCTTGGCGATACCTTCCCTGACATTGCAGCGTATGTTTTCTAGGCTGCCATCCTTTTTTTGCTCGGCTATCAAAGCCGACCGGCTGACTTTTAGCAACCTATTAAGTCCGTCTGACGTAGGCGCGATGAGAAAATCTGCAGATAGCTCTTCTAACTTTCCCGTGTCGGGCATTTCCTCTCCAGTATCTGGTGCCTTTAACGCTACAGGCTCAATTTTATTCAGTTCGGGCGTGCTCTGAATATCAGCTTGCTGCGCCTCTGACACTTTCTCATTGTTCGACAACGTCGGCCCCGTAACTACCGCCTTTGCAGCGAGCTCCCGAACCTTCGATCTGGTTAAGGCCTGAACGCTAGCCTCACCAAACAAAAGCCCCTTCTCGCGCAGGAGGTGATCGGACCTGTTCGAAAATAGGCACGGGTACTGGGGGGCAGCATAGATGACACTGCCGCCTCCGTCTCAAGTGCTCCGAAAGGTCCTTCAATAAGCACTTTTGCTACGGGCAGACACACGCTATGAGCTTCCACGGCTTGCTTGATCCATGCACACTCGCCCGTGAACATATCGGGTTCTACGTAAGAGGGGTGAACTACATCCATCGTAGCTGCGGAATCGCGAAGCACTCGGCACTCTTTGCCGTTCACGAGGAGGTCTCGCATGTAAGGCTCGAGAAGCTTCATGTTCTCGTCAGTGCTGCATAATGACAAAAACACGACTTTTGTTTTTGTTTCTGGACACTGCGCCGAAAAGTGACCCGGCTTCTGGCACGTATAACAAACGCGCGCTTGCCTCGTCTCGAACCGCTTTTTGCGTTCGGCTTCGGCTGCCGCCGTCTCCTTACGTTCGGTCGGACTGCTTTCACTCGTATCCGCACTACGTGTGTCCCCCCTTGCTCTCATGGGTGTGAACTTCGGCCTCTCAAACTTGGAGCTAAATTCACCCTTTTGACCGTCCTTAGCTCCGCGAGCCCGACGCGTCACAAACTCCTCTGCTAGCTCAGCGGCTCTAGCCACCGTACTAACGTCTGGCCTATCCGAGACCCAGTACCGCACGTTCTCAGGTAACCGACTATAAAACTGTTCCAGCCCGAAACACTGCAGAACTTTCTCGTGGTCACCAAACGCTTTCTCTTCTTTGAGCCACTCCTGCATGTTTGACATTAGCCTGTAGGCAAACTCGGTATATGACTCACTTCTGCCTTTCTCATTTTCCCGAAACTTCCGACGGAAAGCCTCCGCTGACAGCCTGTACTTTTTTAGCAGACTCGATTTCACTTGGTCGAAATCCTCTGCCTCCTCTCTCTTCAAGCGAGCGACTACGTCGGCCGCCTCGCCGGGTAACAAAGTGAGCAAGCGTTGTGGCCACGTTTCCCCGAGAGAACCCCTGCTTCTCGCACGTTCGCTCAAAGCTAACCAGGAACAAACCAATGTCCTCTCCAAGCTTAAACGGCCGCATCAGGTCAGTCATTTTGAAGAATACTCGTTCTCCTGCACCGTGTGCCTGACTTCCATTACGAGCGCGTTCTATCTCTACCTCGAGACGCTTCATTTCCAAAGCGTGTTGACGGTCGCGCTCTTTTTCTTTCTCTTGTTGCTCTCGCTCGTTTTCTTTCTCTTGTTGCTCTCGCTCTTTCTGTTCTTTAAGTTCGCGCTCCTGTTTCTCTTTTTGCTCTTTAAGGTCGCGCTCCTGTTTCTCTTTTTGCTCTTTAAGTTCGCGCTCCTGTTTCTCTTTTTGCTCTTTAAGTTCGCGCTCCTGTCTTTTTGCCCTCTCCTCAATGGTCTCAAGGCATTCCGACAGCTCGTCATCCTCAGCTTCTAACTCAAGAATAGCCCTCAGCAGTTCTGCGTTTCTGAGTTTGTCTGAGACATCCAGACCCAACTCTCTTGCAAGTTCCAGCAATTTCGGTTTGCGCAACGACTTCAAATCCATGGCTGCTCTGAATGCTGCTTTCTCTACTGCCTTCTATTGTCTTGCCGGAAACTAACCCGGCAGCAACGAGAACCACAATTACCAGCTCTGTTTCTGACACTAACAAAAGCCTGGCAAAACTCAGAAGAAGAAAGTCCCGCACTCGCCAAACCTCGCAGCCAAGAATTCAGCGCAGTCGTTCCGCTGCAGGCAACCAGTCATCACACAGAGCTCGTTGCACTGCTCCCGGATGGTCGTTGTGCTGCTCAGCATACAGTCAACCGCATATCTTCGCTGCTGGCCTCCGTTGTAGCGATCCCACCACTGCCACCAGTTGTTGGAATCTCAGCGCTGACACCCGTTGTTGCAAATGGGTCGCAAGCCCCAAGGGTAGCGTTGGCCTGGCGGCCTGGGGCACAACTGGAAGCATCCGAAGGTCCCGGCAAAGCATGAGTCGACTGGTAACAGAACAACTTGTTTATTCTAGCATCGCAAAAGAGCGGGCGGTCAGGTCGACCGAAGTGGAGAGACGGGAGAGCACGTAACTCAACGGAAGAAATCGGAGCCTCTCTCTTGGCGTCCGGGGGCAGCTGCTTTTATACGCTCGCAGTTGAGGGGAAGAAGGAACGCCTCGTCAGAGGTGCACGTGATGCGGGGCACGGACAGGCTGAGAGACATGTTGAGACGAGTGTAGTGACGCATCCGCCGAGCCGGCGCCGGTCAGACCTCCTCGCTTCACACTTGGGGAGCTCCTCTCCCAGGCTGCCGCGCTTTGACAAGCGTGGGCACCACCATGCACACACACACACACGCACACTTGAAGACACGTGGCACTGAAACATGCCTGGACGCGCGTGGCGGGGAGGCGTATCGGCGGCACTGAACGGGCCAAAATGTCCGCCGCTTTGAACGAAGCCCCGGCGTCCGTTGCATCCGCGCCGGCTATACCGCGCGTCGTAGGCGAAACGTAACAGCGCCTACTTCGGCGCCTTGCCCGCCACGCGTTTGTACAGGGGAACGATGGGCTTCGACCTGAATGGTGAGCGACGTACCGGTGCCGCTTTCG
The DNA here is from genome assembly GCF_023375885.2 of Dermacentor andersoni. NCBI lineage: Eukaryota > Metazoa > Arthropoda > Arachnida > Ixodida > Ixodidae > Dermacentor > Dermacentor andersoni. The sequence continues at coordinate 181,822,114 of NC_092817.1, read as the reverse complement.
CAGGCGGCTCCTCGGCATTCAGGCCACCATTCGGGTCGTCGACTTTCACCGTCTCGATGTGCGCCCGCTTATTCGACGATGTAGTCACGTCGGTCTCCATTGCGCTCGGCGCGTTGCGATCCGTCGTTGCTGCTGAGCCTTCATTGCCTTCTTTCGACCGGTGCAGCGCGTCCTTTGACAGGTCAGGCTGCCTTTCTTGCGGTGGCTGCTGCTCGCTAGGCAACGAAGTAACGGCCCGCTGCAAGGGGGCGGGGACCGTGGTCGGGGGCGTTGGTTGTGGTTCCAACTTCGCGCTTTCTACTGCCGCCGCTTCCTCAGCTTCTGCCTCGTCCATGACGAGCTCAGAAGAGTCGGTACTCTTTGTGGGCCCTGTGACGTTCGCGTATGTAGGCGCACACTGACTTTCGCCATGACCAAAACGTTTGCAGCGCGAGCATCGTGGCACGCGACACTCTCTGCGAACGTGGCCTTTTCCCTGGCAGCGCAAACAAAGCGGTGGCCTTCCAGGCACCACTAATAAAGCAGGCTCTCCGGCGACACGCAGCTGGTGCGGGATATCATCACTTTTAACACCAGGCTTCAACCTGAGATTCACCAGACGCGTAGTGGAGCCCTTTTCTGTCACGCCCTGAGCGCGCCAGCGCTCTCGTGAAACTTCCGTAACTTCGCCGTACGGCGCTAAGGCCTCGCGTACATCCTCATCGCTGACGTTATGGAGGACCCAGTGCATTTTAAGGCGTAAGTCTTGGTTGTTGGCATCAACCGCCAGGCATCGCCGGCACTTCACAATAATTGTTGCAGCTGTTAACAGTTTGTTGACGGCTTCCGAGCTCTTCATTGTTACGGCCCACACGTGGTTCATTTGGAAAGCTCCCAAGGCGACAACCTCGGAGAGCACTTTCAAGCTGGCCAGGACGTCACGGTAGTCCTCAACTCTGTACGGCCGAGCACGGATATCGCCATGCAAAAAAACAGTATTGAAAACAATCCGACCTTTCGGCAGTTGGGGCAGCATCACTTGGTAATCCTGGTTGTCTTCATCAACATTCCTTTTTCCGCGGCCAAAATGGGGCGCTGATACCGCTCCTTCGGAGCACATGATAGCACGTCCGTTCCCCTGGGCTCCTGGAAGTGGAATGCCACTATACTAACGAGGAGACATGCGAGGTGCTAGCTAAAGCATTATACGATGTGATAGATATACACGATGTGATAAAAAATTGCAAAAGTGTTCGCGCAGTCTTGCCCAGAAGTGGGAAGAAATAGAGACAGCTGAGTGTCGAGGGCGGCACCGCCGCGTGCGCCTACAAACAAGAAGGAAAAAAAAAACACTCCCCGTCGAGGAATCGAACCCAGGAGGGCAGTCTCCTGTTATCACAGGAGACTGTCCTTCCAGGGAGCAGTCTCTGTAGGCGCACTTGCATAACAGTTCTTAGAAAGGGATCACTTTGATCACGTAAAAACATAAATCGCGAGACCACTTGTCGCAAAAAAAGATGCGCCAGGCCAAGCCCTCCTGTTTTAACTGAAACAAACAGGTTAGTTCGGCTGGTTCTTTCCCAGGTGGACGCCCAGATAAAAACAGCAAAAACACGATGCATTTTTTGAATAGCTGTTCGTGTCGCACACAGCAGATTCATGACATACCAGAGCTTCGAAACCAAAAAGACATTGCAGATATAGGCTTGGGAAAACATTGATAGCTGTCGTCCTTGCCACGCGACCGCTTTCTCTTTCATTCTCGAAGTTTCTTCTTTCCAGTACGAGCTGGGATCTCGATAACAATCCAAAGGTACTCCTAGATACCGCGTTGGCAAGGTGGACCATCGAAGCCGAGAAAAAGAACCCGGTGCTACGTCCCATTTGCCATGCCAAAGCCCGGAACTTATTCCCCAATTGATCTGACTTCCAGTCTGAGCGCAGAATTTTTCGACCACACTCGTGACTTCACAGATGCTCTGTCTATCAGCGCAAAACACCGCTATATCGTCAGCATACGCGAGTACTTTCACGTGTGATGACTGCAGTCTATAACCTGAAATTCGGTCAGAGTTGATAATTGCCAGGCATAGTGGCTCTAAATACACTATAAAAAGCAAGGGGGAAAGCGGGCATCCCTGTCTTACTGAAGAACGTACAGCAAGTTTGTCAGTGAGATCGCCAGTAACTATAATGCGGTCGTACAGTTCTTGTAGGCCATTTTTACGCCCTCTACTATAACGTCACCTAGTTTGGAATGTTCCAGGATGGAAAAAAGAATTTCGTGAGAGACGCGGTCAAAGGCTTTTGCCAAGTCGAGCTGCATCATTGCTATCTGACCGCCAACTGCATCGACACACTCTATACGCTGCGTGTGACATGTATATTTGTGGCAATGCTACGACCTTTAATTCCACATGCCTGGTGGGACCCTACCAATTTCGTGATCACAGACTGCAGTCTTTTTGCTAGAACCTTCATAAATACTTTGTAGTCGACGTTGGTGAGGCTAATCGGTTGATATGACCCCAGCAACAGTCGTTCTTCCGGATCATCAGTCTTAGGGATTAGAACGATGTGGGACGTATTGAAAGACAATGGAACCTGTTATCAAATGGAGCATGCACTGTGCAACAGAAAGCTTAAAGGTTTTATAAAAGGCCGCACTTAGCCCATCTAACCCAGGAGTTTTCCCAGATGGTAGGTCGTCTATTGCATTTTCTATCTCCTGTGAAGTTATAGGCCGTTCAAGACGTTCCTTAATTTCTATCCTAATTTCTAAGATACTCCTAATTTCTATCCGGCAAGCGTATCTTTTCTCGTCTGATAGCGCTCGTTTTGTCGGCGTTTCGCCAGCCCACAATTTTTCAGACCTTGCGCGTATGACGGCGGCCCTATACCTGTCAGCGTCAATTCTTTCGAGCTGGCATTTCACTTCCCGTATTTCTTTCGTGAAAGTTCCCGGCGCGCTACTTTCTATGCTCAGCATCCATTCAAATTGCCAGTTCATTTCTTTTTCTTTCTCTTTATAACGAGCCACGCTGCTCTTTTCTATTGCTCTCATTTTTGCCCACTCTTTGAACTCCTCCCATTCAGTTGCAAAACTAGCTGGCTGCGCGTCTAGCAGTTTGTCTAGCTTGGTCTTTACTTGCATAATGAACCATTCATCCTCCAAAAGCTTTGTGTTCAGTTTCCATAAGTGCCAGTTAAAGCGCGATTTCCTGCCCTTCATTCCTAAAGTCATGCTCACGAGGCAATGATCACTGAAAGGCACAGGTTTAACGTCATAACTTGAGCATAGCGGCATAAGTTCGACCGATACATACATCCTGTCTAGTCTCGCATGGCATACACACTGAAAGTGCGTGTATTCAGGGTGGGTCCCATTGGAAAACACATTGCCAACATCCTCGAGACCATACTCATGCACAAAAGTATTCAAAACTTTAGAGCTCTGGTCTCTCAGTGGCCTACACTTCACTCTGTCAACTGCGGCACACACACAGTTGAAGCCTCCCAGTACAAGCAAAAACTTGTCGCCTTTCAACCATGGCTGAAGGGATTCAAAGAAAATTTTACGCTCGCTTTCACATTAGGAGCATATACACAAACAATTCGCCACCATAAATTCGAAAATGTGAAATCAGCAATCAAAAGGCGACCACTTGGGCATGCAAATACAGACTCTACGTTCACTCTTAACGTCTTACGGATGAATACAAGGCACCCACCCGGCGTCCCAACAGAATGACAAACGCACACATGAAAGTTTGCTTGAAAGGAAGACACCATGCGGTCAGTGTGCTCTTGGGTCTCTATTTTCGACTCTTGTATAACAATTATATCAATATCGTTATCCACAAGAAGGCGATTAAGCTGGTATTGTCGCCTTCTTGCTCCCAGCCCTCTGACATTCAAGGTCGCAACTCGAAGTGGAGGAATAAGGTTAAAAGCCATGTCTTAGAAGAAGAAACGCCTCTATCCGCATGGTGCTTACCTTCACGGTTGACGTAGCTTTCCTCGTGACTGCCAGGACCTCTTGACACCGGTCGACCAACACAACCGGCGCTGACACCAACCAGGACCATGTGCTACTACGGAGGCGGTTTCCCCGCCTTCCGCGTGTCGGCCGGAAGGTTCGGCTGCGGTTTTAAAGTCGAGCGTCTGAATCCCCCTGTCTTCGGCGGAGGCTCATCACCGCCACCGCCTGGTTGCAGCTTGACGTCTCCGCTTTCTTCATGCGGACGTTTCCTAGCCATGATGCTCCCCGCTTACTGGTTCGTCTCCATGGTATCAATGCCGGGGGTCTCCAGGTTGCTTTCTTCGGCGACCGCGGCTTTCGCCGCCTCATACACCTTGTCAACGTCGTCCTGTTCAGGCTTATGCTGCACCTGTACACTACCATCTGTTGCACGGGAGGGCCCCGCCTTCTGCTTCACCAGAGTCGTGAACAATGGCTGAGTATCGCGCTGTGGTTGTCCACCTGCACGGGCTGCTTCCTCCGCATCCGTCTCGTCCATCAGCATCTCAGCCGAGTCCTCGCTGGTTCCCGGGCCTGCAATGCTCGCGTAAGTGCGAGTACACTGGTCTTCTTCGTGCCCGTAGCGTCGGCAGATTCCGCAACGCGGGACTCGTCCTTCCTTGCGGATGTGGCCCGTACCACGACACCGAAGGCAGAGCGGGGGTCTGCCTGGTACCACAACAAGCGCCAACTCACCGCCAACACTCAGCTGGTGCGGCAAGTCATCCAACTTCACGCCTGCTTTCAACTTTAGGGTGACGAGCCGGGTAGTTGAGCCCTTCTCTGTCATACCTTGCACACGCCAGCGCTCCCGGCCTACTTCGGTAACTTTTCCATAGCGCGCAAAGGCGACACGCACGTCCTCATCAGGCACATTGTGTAGAAGCCAGTGGAGCTTCAGTCGAACGTCCTGGTTCGCCGGGTCAATCACCAGGCAGCGCCGGTTCTTTACACGCAGCTCCCCGATGCTCGAGATCTTCACCGCGTCCGCGTTCTTGAAAGTGATAACCCAGACATGGCTCATGCGATACGCCCCCAGGGCGATAACATCCGGAAGAAGCGAATGCGGTGCCAATGCGTCACGGAAATCTTCAATCCGGTACGGTCGCGCCGTAATATCAGCGTGCAAAAAAAACTGTATTTAAAACATAACGACCTGTTGGCAGACCTGGCAGAACAACTTGGTAGGTGCCCTCGTGTTCCATCGCCCTGTTTCCGCGGCCAGAAAAGGCCGCTGAAGCCGCTCCAACGGAGCCCGACATCATGCGTCCGTCACGCTCGGTGGCCGGAAGCAGAATGGGGGGATACTGGCCACTATACTAACGAGGAGACATGCGAGGTGCCAGCTAAAGCAGTGTATACACGATTTGATAAAAAATTGCAAACGTGTTCGCACAATCTTGCCCAGAAGTGGGAAAAAACAGAGACAGCTGCGTGTCGAGGGCTGCACCGCCGCGTGCGCCTACAAACAAGAAGGAAAAAAAAATACTCCCCGTCGGGGAATCGAACCCCGGTCTCCCGCGTGACAGGCGGGGATACTGGCCAAAAAAAAAAAAAAAACTATACTAATGAGGAGACGTGCGAGGTGCTAGCTAAAGCAGTATATACACGATTTGATAAAAATTGCAAAAGTGTTCGCACAATCTTGCCCAGAAGTGGGAAAAAATAGAGACAGCTGAGTGTCGAGGGCGGCATTCTGCTTCCGGCTCCCGAGCTGTAGGGATCGCAGGATCATGAGCTCCAATGGAGCGGCATATGCGGCTGTTAGCCGCGGCAACAGGCTTTCGACGGAAGAAGATAAAGATTACCTGATAATTTTGCCTCGCCTACCTACAGGACGTGTTGTTTTAAACACAGTTTTTTTGCACGGCGACGCTCGTGTTCGCCCGTTCCGTGTGGAAGATTTCCGGGACGCGCTTCAAGCTGTTGGTATGCTCTCTGGCGTTGTCGCCCTTGGAGCATACCAAATCAACCATCTATGGGCGGTGACGATGAAGACAGCCGAGGCTGCCGAAAAGCTGGCGGTCCTGAAGGAGCTGCAGGTGAAGGGGCGTCGCTGCCTGGTCATCGACCCCAAGGAACAACAGGTGAAGCTTCGTATCCACTGGCTTCTGCATGGGGTGGACGACGAAGACGTCAAGACCGCGCTGGCCTCCTTCGGCAAAGTGACGGAAGTGACCCGGGAGCGCTGGCGAGTGGATGGCGTTTCCGACAAGGGCTCGACGACCCGAGCAGTGCTGCTGCAGCTGAAGGCTGGAATGAAAGTCGATGACCTGCCCCACCAGATCCGCGTCGCCGGCGAGCTTGCGCTGGTGGTAGCCCCAGGACGTCCCATGCAGTGCCTGCGCTGCCGGGGCTCTGGCCACGTTCGTCGTGTATACAAGGTTCCCCGTTGCTCGCGGTGCAGGCTTTTTGGACACAACGACGCGGACTGTGTGCGTTCATACGCAGTAGCCGCGGGTTCGGCGGAGAGCGAGCCGTCGACGTTAGACCACGTGATGGACGTGACCGAGGCGGAGGAAGCGGCCACGGGAGCTGGTAACGGCAAAGTGGTGGCAGAAACAGGCGCGACGACCAAGCAGGCCGAAGGAGGAAGGAATAATATCCCTCCCCCCAAGGAACCAGCAGCTACAGTCGAGAGCGTGAAGACGGCCCCGCAAGAAAATGAGAGCCACCAGCCAGCTACGGATGCAACGCAGGAAGAGGCGGATGACAACGCGACCCCTGCTAGCGCCCGCGTCGAATCCGTCTCGGCACCGGTCAAGAGATCCCTGCAGCACGAGGAGAAAGTCGACGGAAAGGCCGGCGGTGACTCCGAGGCACCGCCCACTAAGACGCTACCCGGAAGGCGCTCCATCCTCAAGCCTAAGCCGAACGTGGAGACTGACCGTAGGCTTACCCCGAAGCCGACCAAAGACGGACCCGGGCGACAGCCATCGGATGGCCACGGAGGCGTCTAGCGGTCAGCTAGACGTTAAGGTGAGCACCATGCTCCGGGCCTTCTCCCCTCCAGTTTTCATCAATAATGGCTACCTACCCGTCGCTTAGCCTCGACACGCTAAACGTTCGAGGTCTGGCCGCCAAAAGGAAACAGAGTCAGGTTTATAGACTGCTAGTAGACCAAGGTAGACGGCGAGGAGGAGACCGGGAGCATGGTGCAAAGGTTCACGTACAACGACTACACGGTAGTGAGCCACGCCTTAGGGACTTCGGCGTGGTGTGTGTTGTTCGTGAGGAAGCTTCCAGGACTGGTTATAGACGGTTACTTCTCGTGCACTTCCGGTCGACTTGTCGTTCGTGATTTCAGTTATTGCGATGTCCAATGGCGCGTGTTGTGCATTTATGCACCTAGTACAGTGCAAGAGAGGGTAGCTTTCTTTTTGAACTTAAAGCATCACTTCTCTGTGCAAAAAACGATAGCCTGTGTTGGGGATTTCAATGGCGTATTAACGCCGAGGATAGGTCTACGCGACGCGTAGTTTATGACAAAAGCAGCGACATCCTGGCGCAGATAATGCACGAATTCGAATTAGAAGGTATCGCTGACTGTATTAGGGCTGACCGAGACGTGACGTACACTCACTTTCAGGGCACAAGTCACGCACGATTGGACCGTATCTATCTTTCATATGATTTAGTAGAAAAATGTCAGTGCTATACCGTTACCGCCATATCGTATTCTGACCACTGCCTAGTAAAATGCAGGATGGGCAGCAATAAAGAACGAAACAAATTCGTCTGGGAACTCTGGAAATGAATGCAGAACAGCTACGGGATGAAAACTTCAACGAAAAGGTAGTGGGTGCTCTGAATTCGTTTGGAACAGATAGTTTTATGAGGCTTGGTGAGGAATGGGAGTTGCTGAAGCAAAGCAATAAAATGAAAGCAATTGAAAGAAGTGGCGTACTCCGATATCAAGAAAAGGCCAGAGAAAAGGATTTAAAATCATTATTGAAAAAATTGGCGAAGCTCGAATGCATGCAACCGGGCGCCCATCAAGAAGATATGCGCGCTGTTAAGAAGAAGCTCGAGGCGTTCGACGAAGATCGCTTCCGAGGTGCGCTCGTGCGCGCGAGAGCAGAAAGGCTATCATGCGGGGAAACGCCAACGAAAAGAGCACTGGGGCTAGAAAAAAAGCACTCGAGACGTAAGCAGACTGAGGCTATCGAATATGAAGGGGTGGTATTAACGGATAATGATAACATAGGGCGTTCCTTCTTTGAGCATTACATAAAACTTTTGGCATACAGGCCTGTCAACATGCACGATTTCAAGAATTTATTTTTGCAACGAATGCAACAGCTGTCGAGCGAAGTTAAAGAAACCTTAGAACGATCACTAACAGAACATGAAGTGATGAAGGCCATCGAAGACCTGAATCCTGGCAAGTCGCCAGGACCTGACGGTCTTTGTGCCGCTTGGTACAAATCGTTTAAAGGCCACCTAGCTCCCATCTTCACAGCCGTTTTCAATGGAGCATACGAACTGAAAATACTTCCACCATCCTTTGGCCAGTCCCATACAGTACTAATACCTAAAACAGAAGAGACCGAGAAGCTCAAGCAACTTTCCTCCTACAGACCCATAGCGCTTACTAACTGCGACTACAAAATACTGATGAAGGTGCTGGCACGGCGTATGCAGTCAGTCATTAAGGAAGTAGTCGGCCCACACCAGACGTGTGGCATTCGCGGAAGAACCATCTTTACTAACATTCATAAGTTGAAGTGTGTGCTGGAGTGTTGTGATGCCATGTGTGATGCAGTTGCGATCCTCCAGCTAGACTTTGAGAAAGCATTTGATTGTGTTTCTCACGAGATATTGCTTACCATTCTTGAACACGTTAATTTTGGCCACATAATCACTGAGGGGGTGACCATGGCGTACCGGAGCTGCTATACCAGACTTATAGTTAATCAGATGTTGGGGGCCCCCATTAACGTGAAGCGCTCCGTTCGCCAGGGTTGTCCACTCAGTCCACTCTTGTTTTGTGTCTACATAGAATCGCTATGTCAGGCCATCATCGAAAATGAAAATATTAAGGGCTTTTGTCTTCAATAAGCAGATGTGAAGCTATTGGCATATGCTGACGATGTGGCTGTGTGCTGTAAAGATAAGCAGAGTGTATTGAATACTGTTGGTATCGTCAGAAAGTTTGGTAACGTCACTAGCAGCTTCGTTAACTGGCAGAAATGTTTGGGGTTTTGGCATGAAGATGGGCCTTCACACCAGACTACTTTTCGAACGTAGCCTGGGTCACGACGCCAGTTAAGTACCTTGGCGCACCCCTTGATGCCTACAAGGATAGTAGCGAGTACTGGAAGGAGCGGACAAAAGAACTAAAAGGAAAAGCCGACCGATGGAACGCCTGTCACTTGTCAATATTTGCGAGAGCTACAGCGTGCAACATGTTTCTCTTGACGAAAATCTGGTACGTGTGTCTGTAATCTGTAAATCTGTCTGTATCTTTCGCGCGCTTGTGAGCAGGGTTGTGCGAAAACTCTTGCGCTTTTATTCCCATCATGTACATAGTGCTTTAACTGACGCCTTCTGTGTCTCCTCGTTAGTATAGTCGCCAGTATCCCCGCCTGTCACGCGGGAGACCGGGGTTCGATTCCCCGACGGGGAGTAATGTTTTTTACTTCTTTTTTTTAGACACACGTAGGTGCGGCCGCGACAATTATCTGCAATATCTGTCTCTATCTTTCGCACGCTTGTGAGTAGGGTTGTGCGAAAACTTTTGCGCTTTTATTCCCATCATGTATATAGTGCTTTAACTGACGCCTCTTTTGTCTCCTCGTTAGTATAGTGGACAGTATAAGACGCGTCTTGGCTACCGAAGTGGAAGGACGTGCGTTTCATGGGCTCCCAAGGAGCGGTGGTTGCGGCTAACAGGGGCCGCGGTGACAGGATCGACGGAATGGATACCGAGGGATACGAAGTGGTTTTGCCTACTCTGCCATCAGGTCGTATGTTTTGAATACTTTATTTTTGCACGCGGATGTCCGGTCGAGGGCCTTACCGAGTTGAACATTTCCGGGACACATTCGCGCGTCTTGGTTTGCTCCCCGAAGTGGTAGCGTTGAGGGCATATCAGATGAGCCACTTATGGGCTTAGACTTTCAAGAGCACGGAAGGGATAAAGAAAGCTTTGACATGCGACGAAACGAAGGTGAAGGGCCAACGTTGTTTGGTTATTGATCCGGCAAACCAGGACGTGCGTCTGAAGCTTCACTGGCTTCTTTTCAATGTGGCTTACGATGATGTGCGTGTAGCGCTTGCTCCGTTCAGAAATGTGACCGAGGTCTCGAAGGAAAAGTGGAGAGTTCAAGGGATCCAAGACAAGGGGTCGACGACACGCCTCGTGCGCCTCAAGCTCCATAACGGCAATAAAGTTGATGACCTTCCACACAAGCTTCGCGTAGCCGGTGACATGGCCCTTCTAGTCGCGCCCGGAAGAGCGCCACTGTGCCTGCGGTGTCTAAGGGCCATATCAGACGAGAATGCCGAGTTCCTCGCTGCACGCACTGCCGAAGTTTTGGACACGAAGAATCTCAGTGCTTGAAGACGTACGCAAGTGTTGCGGTGCCGGTTGGTGGAGAAGACTCTGCGGAACTCGTCATGGACGAGGCTGACGCTGAAGAAGCCGCAAGCGAAGCAACGTCGTAGCTCGAGGAACTTGATGCGGCAACGTTAACCCCGCCCGACATGCCCCAAGACGCAAGTGTTAACAAGGAAAGCCGAAAGGTGACCGACGCAGCTGGCGACGCCACCGGCGTCGTGAAAGTGCAGGAGGCCTCAACGCCGTCGAAGTCACCTGAGGAGCCAGCCGTCATGGAAGTAAGCGAGGGAACAAGCGGAGCCTCAGTCTCCAAGCGCGGCCACGACGCTAGGCTGGACGAGCGTGAGGCCCTGGCTGCAAGGATCTCGGAAGGACCGCCGCCAAAGGCGGCGACCATTCGGCGGTCAACGCTGAGACCGCGTCCGAACATACCTCCGGACCGGAGGGCGGCGGAGACGCCGCCGACGTAGCCGCGAGAGCGTGTGCTTCGCGGCGTCTCTTCTAGTCCACCTAGTGATCAAGCCAAACTCAAGGGACGGTGGAACGCCATGACAGGGACATCAACTGTGCCTTCCTAAGGCTGCCATGGCAGCTGCGGAAGGTTTGTGCAAAAGAGGAAGGCAGCTTTGGCCCCATACTCATGAGGTGGGTACCACGCGGTTCGTTTGTTCTTCAAAAAACATAACAATGGCTCAAAACACTGCACTTCGTTTTGCTACTATTAATGTCCGTGGTCTTTGTGCCAAAAAGCGGCAATACCAGCTTAGCCGGCTTTTCTTAAAAACAGATGTTGATATAGCAGCGGTGCAGGAGACAAAGATAGAAAATGAGGAACAAACGGATCGCATGGTGCTGCAGTTTCGCAATAGATACAATGTTTGTGTATCACATGCTGTTGGGACTTCCGCGGGGTGCGCCATCTTCATTAGAAACAACCTGGGAATTAGAGAAGAAGGGGTCTTTTCTTGTGAAAGTGGAAGACTGGTTTTTGTGGATTTTTCCTTTTTGGGTGTAGGTTGGCGCCTGATATGTGTCTACGCCCCAAACACAGAAAGTGAGCGTGTGCCTTTCTTTGAGAGAGTAAATCAGCATTTACAGTGTGACAGGAAAGTCGTATTGCTAGGAGATTTTAATTGTGTATGTTACGCGGCCGATCGAGTGAAAAACCTTCCAGTGCGTGACAAAAGTGCTTTACTTTTAAACACACTAGTGCAAGAATCTAATATGGATGACGTCGGTAATTTTCTGTGTACTACCCGCACGCCTGCATTCACACATATTCAAGGGCAAAGTCACGCAAAGCTAGTTAGAGGGTATGTCGCACTGGAGCTTGTTCCGATGTGTGGCAGCTATAGTGTGAAACACGTCTCGTTCAGCGATCACAGCCTTGTAACCTTTAGTGTAGGTACCGAAGAAAGAAAATGGAAGTTTAACTGGAAGTTGTGGAAGTTCAACGATGGGCTGTTAATGAACGAATCCTTTTGTGAAAGCGTGAAGCAAAAGTAAGATAATTTGATCGAAGCCGAAGATGGCAATGTACTAGAATTATGGGAGAACTTTAAACAAGGAGTCAAGATCAGTGCTATAGAAGAAGCCACTAAAGACAAATTTATTAAATGGAAAAAAGAAGATGAAATGCAACGTGAGCTTGATTTATTGTACGCCATCGAAAGCGAGAGACCCGGGAGCCGAACAAAAGAAATAAGAGAACTGAAAAGCCAGCTTGAGCTTATCGAAGAAGAGAAGTTCAAAGGAGCAGTTATAAGGGCACGAGCTGAAAGGGTTTGGCTAGGTGAGACACCGACTAAACGAGCTCTATCTGACGAAAAGGCATACGCGAGGCAAAATGAAATCAGAATGATTCATTACGAGAACGAGATCACGAGCCAACCTCAAAAAATTGAAGAGGCGTTTCTCGATCATTGTAGCAAATTATTCGGGACTGTTAAGGACGTCACAGATGAATTCAAGACGGACTTTTTGTCAAATATGCCGCAAATAGAGGAAGACATTCAAAAGCGTCTGGAGTGGCCTCTGAGCATCACCGAAGTGGAAGGAGCCATAGATGATTTAGTTGTAGGCAAGTCTCCGGGACCTGATGGACTCTGAGCGGCCTTTTGTAAAGCCTTCAAAAGTGATGTCAGTGAGATCCTGTTACAGTTGTTTAAGGAGGCCTATGCGCAAAAACAGGTTCCTCCTTCTTTTCGGACATCGCACGTAGTTCTGATACCTAAATCAGAGGACCCAGAAAAATTGTTAGCTGTCGACGCTTACCGGCCGATATCACTAATGAATGTAGGCTATAAGATATTTACAAAAGTGCTCGGAAAGCGATTACAGGGAGTATTGACAAGAATAGTAGGGTCGCATCAAACATGCGGCATTAAAGGAAGGTCTATCTACACAAACATACATACTGCCAGAAGCATTTTAGAATACTGTATCGACCTAGGTGAACACTGTGCCATGTTACAGTTAGATATGCAGAAGGCTTTCGACCGTGTGGCCAATAAAATTCTTTTCAGTATTCTAGAACACATAAAGGTAGGGGATTTGATCTTAGATGGGGTAAAGATGTGCTATCAAGACTGTACCGCCAGCCTCATTATAAACAAGGAGGTTACCAAAACCTTTAGCGTCCGGTCATCTGGGCGCCAAGGGTGTGGTTTGTCGCCTCTTTTATACGCAATTTACCTAGAGCCGCTTTGTAGGAAAATCAAGAATGACAATAGAATATCGGGTTTCAGAGTGCAGTCCGCGGAAGTGAAAGTGCTGGCATACGCGGATGACATCGCGTTGTTTTGTCGGGATAAAGAAAGCATCGAAATCGCGGTCGCAGAGGCTTTATCATACTGCAGAATGACAGGCAGTGCTATCAACTTTGATAAATCCCTAGGGGTATGGATCAGCAACTGGGAAGACCATCCGAGTAGGTTTGCAAATATTCGCTGGACAGTCACGCCGGCAAAGTACCTAGGGGTGCCGCTTGAGCACTACCGTGACGCCGTTGATTACTGGAATGCCGAAACTGAAAGGGTTCGTGAATGTACACTCAAATGGGGAGGCCGCAATTTCTCTGTTTGCTGGTGCGACAGTGTGCAACCTGTTTGCCGTCGCTAAAATTTCTTACGTGCTCCAAGCGTTGTGCATGTCAAGGGCTAACATACAACGTTTACACAGAGTACTCGCGGTGTTTGTATGGGGTTCAAGCTGGGAGCGCACCAGCCGCACTAATCTCTTTCGTTCGGTTAAAAATGGAGGATTAGGTCTGGCACATTTGTTCATTAGGCAGATTGTGTCGAGGTTTGTTTACTTACGGGACCAAAATGACCCATTTTTATTAACTATGTTTCAAACAAGGCTGAGCGAAGCTATACCTAGTTTATTGTATCATCACATCGGTGCAGTCAAGGCAGAGCGCGTTTTTTTCTAAAAGTGGTGGTCTTGGCTTTTCAGCTGTTAAAGGCTCGGTTTTCCATGAAATACTTAAGTAGGGTACCACGAAAGTGCTTATATAAGGACCTGGTAGACACAATGTTGCCGGTGCCATTGTATCGCTAGATGTTCTGCATTGGACCTGAAAAGAACCTACTAAAGAGAGTAAAACGAATGCCAGTACGCCCGTCGGTAAGTCCTTCTTTTTCCAGCTCCACACCAATACTTTACCTGTGAAACCGTGGCTAGATGAAAAAGGCCTTTCCGTGTTTTGGAGCGTCAACTGTTTACTATGCCGGAAACCCGAAACAGTAGAACACATTTTTCTTGACTGCTGGGATGCTGTGTTCCATTGGGACATCTTACAGAGAATACTAAAGAAGGACTTGCCGATTACCCCATATGGGATTCGTTTCCTGCCTACTCTAAATGAAGACAAAGTACCCTATGACATGTTCATGCTGGTGTCCTTACATAGTTTATGGAAAACTAGAATGGCCGTGAGACATGCCGAAGTAAATGCCCGGCCTGTTAGAGAATACTTCATTGAAAGCATGTGTCATATTAAGGAAATGTATAATTTGCAAAAAGAAAAACCAACATGGCTCAGTGTGATGACTGAGCTAGCGAATTTCAAGCCTTTTTAGCCATGTGACTGCCAACCAATGGTAGAGATTTTGTCATGACCGTTGTGTATTGTTAAAATGTCTTGTTTTGTAGCCTTGTTGCCATGTCGGTAATAAAGAAAAAAGAAATCCTCGTTTGTATAGTGGCCAGTATCCCCGCCTGTCACGCGGGAGACCGGGGTTCGATTCCCCGAAGGGGAGCAATGTTTTTACTTCTTTTTTTAGACACACGTAGGTGTACCCGCGACCATTATCTGCAGTATCTGTCTGTATCATTCGCGTGCTTGCGAATGAAGTTGTGCGAAAACTGTTGCACTTTTATTCCCATCGTGTATATAGTGCTTCAACTGACGCCTCCCATGTCTCCTCGTTAGTATAGTGGCCAGTATCCCCGCCTGTCACGCGGGAGACCGGGGTTCGATTCCCCGACGGGGAGTAATGTTTTTACTTCTTTCTTTTTAGACACACGTAGGTGCACCCGCGACCATTATCTGCAGTATCTGTCTGTATCTTTCGCGCGCTTGCGAACGAGGTTGTGCGAAAACGTTTGCACTTTTATTCCCATCGTGTATATAGTGCTTTAACTGACGCCTCCCATGTCTCCACGTTAGTATAGATATTCCACTTCCGGCCACCGCAGTGAACGGTCGCGGAATGTTTTGCTCCGAAGGGGCGGTTACAGCGGCCCAGCAGGGCCGTGGTCTCAGGTTGAACGACACACCGAAGGATGACTACCAGGTTATTTTGCCGCAATTACCTACAGGATCGACAGTTACAACGACCGTTTTTTTGCACGCAGACGTGAAGGCGAGGCCCTACCGAGTCGAGCATTTCCGTGAGGCACTTGACAATCTGCAGCTGATGCCAGAAGTGGAGGCCCTCGGTACCTATCAGATGAACCACGTCTGGGCCATCACTTTCAAAGACAAAAAGGACAAACAAAAGATTTTGTCTGCTCCAACCTTCAGCGTAAAGGACCACTGATGCATGGTCATAGACCCTCGAAATCAAGACGTCAGGATGAAGCTGTATTGGCTTCTACATACGACTCCGGACGACGAAGTCAGAGGCGCCCTGGCGCCTTTTGGCAAGGTCAGCGAAATTTCGAGGGAAAAGGGGCGCGTTGCAGGCTGCAACGACAAAGGCTCCCACACGCGCCTGGTGTCCCTACGGCTGAAGGTAGGCGTTACCGTGGAAGACCTGCCTCATCAACTTCGCGTCGGGGAAGACCATGCGCTCGTGCATATACCAGGCTGACCCCCGCTCTGCCTCCGGTGCCATGGCACCGGTCACATACGGCGCGAGTGCCGAGCTCCGCGTTGCAAGCTCTGTCGTCGCTATGGCGAGGACGAGAGTCAATGCGCGCGTAGCTACGCCAGTGTGACCGGAACTGGGCGAAGCGACGCCGTCGATGAGCACCTCATGGACCAAGTCGACGCGGAGGAGACCGTCAGTGGAGACGAGAAGCCGACAACGTCGGGTGCCACGCCTTCTGTCCCATCGGAAAACAAGGGACCTATGAAAGCGGTGGTCAGTCAAAATGGAAAGAACGACGAGCCTCAGAATACTTCAGAGGCCGTGAAAACTCCTAGCAACTGTGCTGCCGTTAGCGAAACAGTCGAGACGGAAGAGAGCGGAACCGCAATGGAAGGCATCAACTCGGAAGGAGGAAAAACCAACCCTGGCGTCGCCGTCTCAAAGAGACCACGGGAAAATACAATCGAAGACGACAACCGAGAGAAGGTCAACGCCGGTGAACCGCCCCCAAAGGCAGGGTCCTACCGTAGGGCTCCCCTGAAGGTGAAGCCCAACGTGCCTCCAGACAGGAGGACTACACCGACAGGGCCTCCGCGTTAGCGGAGGGCGCTGTCCGATGGACGACTTTACCGCTAGACTGGAGCGGGACGCGCAGCACGAAACGTCGCCATGCCTACCGACAAGGAAAACACCTCGGCTTCGCCATGCTTGACGAAGCACCCCGAATCAGTGCTAAATAGCAGTGTAAGTGTGCGCCCTGTCAATTCGGCACAATCACCCAGCGGTCCGCTTGACCTTTCGCTTTCTATGAATTCAACGTCCTTATCGGCATTAAGAATGGGCACGCTAAATGTGCGCGGTCTCACGGCAAGAAAGCGGCAAGTGCAGTTAAGACGTCTGCTAAAAGAAAATACCATCGATATTCTAGTCTTACAGGAATCAAAAATAGACAGCGAGGAGCAGGCGGACCGCATGGTCCAAACTTACGCATTAGATTTCAGCGTTTGTGTTTGCCATGCCGTTGGAAAGTCTGGCGGTTGTGCTATCATTCTGAAGCGAGGTATCGGAATCGTTGAAGAGGGTGTTATCACCTCTGATGACGGACGGTTAGCATTGTGCGACTTTTATTTAAACCAAGTACAATGGCGAATTATATGTGTGTACGCCAAGAACCAAATTTCAGAAAGAAATTTTTTTTTTGATCATGTCGCTGGATTTCTAAAGTGCGACAGGCAACTCATTTTGCTTGGCGATTTTAATTATATTTGCATGCCCGAAGACTCAGTTAAGAATGAACCAGTACGGGACAAAAGTGCCCTACAGCTTAAGGCGCTGGTGGATGAATGTGGCCTTGTTGATGTAGGGGACATATTCCGTGGAAATCAAGTGCAATTTACCCACTTTCAGGGCGAAAGCCATGCACGATTAGATCGCGTTTATATCTCTTCGGATGTTATGTCTCTGTGCTGTAACTATGCCGTGAAACATGTTAGTTTTAGTGATCATAGCTTCGTAATGTTTGAAATAGGTAGAAAGCGCAAAGTCTCTGCATTCAACTGGGAACTGTGGAAATTAAATGAACAGCTCTTAACCGATGACACATTTGTTCAAATAGTAGCCGAGAAATTGGAAATAGTGTCCACGAGTCACAAAAATTTCATCCAAGCTTGGGAACAATTCAAGTGCGAAGTTAAACAAAGTGCAATAGACAGATCATGCATACTACGACATAAAGAAAAACAAAAGGAAAAAGAGCTACAGAGCACACTTGATTTCCTTTTGAATGCAGAGACTACAATACCGGGTTTGTTTAAAAGTGAAGTCGAAGATGTTAAAAGACAGATGGAAGAAGAAAAATATAAAGGCGCGATTATTAGAGGGCTGTTATTAGAGCGCGTTCAGAAAGGCTTTGGTTAGGCGAAAGACCAACTAAGAGGGCGATTGGTGAAGAAAAAAAATATGCAACAAAAAACGAAATAAATGAAATTCGCTACCGAAACGAAGTCTCGACAGATAAGAGCGTCATTGAAACAGCATTTGTAGAGCGATAGCGTAGTTTGCTCGGCAACGAAGTGCAAGTAAATGATATATTTATAAAGGAATATGTTAAGCAAATGCCAAGGCTTGACGAGGATATTAAACTAGAACTTGAAAGACAAATTACTAGAGATGAAATCAAACAAGCAATTGAAGATTTGAGCAAAGGAAAGACGCCTGGGGGGCCAGACGGCCTCGGATCAGCGTTCTATAAAGTTTTTAAAAATGAAGTAGCAGAAATACTATACCATGTTATAGCAGAAGCCTACGGTAGTAAACAAATGCCTCCATCGTTCAAACTAAGTCACGTAGTTTTAATTCCTAAAACCGATGAACCTTCCAAATTGCAGTCAGTAGAGTCTTATCGGCCCATAAGCTTGACAAATGTAGATTATAAGATCTTTATGAAAGTAATAGCAAGAAGACTCCAATCAGTAATTACAGCCATAGTTGGCCCACATCAAACATGCGGGATTAAAGGAAGAAGCATATTCACAAACATACATACCACCAGAAGCATACTAGAAGGTTGTGACGCTTTTTCCGGAAAGATAGCAATGCTTCAACTAGATCTAGAGAAAGCTTTCGACAAAGTTGCACATGGCATACTGTTCGCAGTGCTAGAACAAGTTAACGTAGGCAGCGTAATAAGTGAAGGCGTGAAAATGGCATATAAAAACTTTAATACTAAGCTTATCATTAACAAAATGCTTAGCGAAGGAATCTCAGTAAGGTCTAGTGTGCGCCAAGGATGCCCAGCCTCAAGCCTGCTATTCGCCATATATCTTGAACCGTTCTGTTTAAAAATTCTGAACAACAAAACTATATGCCGCTATCGCTTCTTAACGCACGAAATTAAAATCCTCTCACACGCAGACGTCATCGCAATCTTTTGCCGAACTCAAAGAAGCATCGAAAGTGCCATTACGGAAGCAAAAACATTTTGCAGCCTAACTGGAAGCGCCATTAGTTGGCAAAAATACCTAGGATTCTGGCACGGTGAATGGGACGAGAGGCCGACACAATTCGAAGGTATAAGGTTTGCTGATACGCCGGGCAAATACCTTGGCATTCCTTTGGAACACTATCGCGGAAACAAAAACCAATGGGTGGGTGAAATTGACCGGGTTAAATCCCAAACAACAAAATGGGGCGGACGCGATTTCACAATCTTTACACGTGCAACTGTGTGTAATATGTTCATGGTAACAAAAGTTTTCTATATGATGCAAGTGCTTTGCATGGCAAGGATGTCTGTGCAAAAGTTACACAGACTGATCGCTGTCTTTATCTGGGGGTCGAACTGGGAGCGTACTAGTCGTATAAACTTATTTCAGTTGGTTAAAAACGGAGGGCTAGGCTTATCGCATTTATTTCTTAAACAAGTTGTTACGCGGTTCTTTTTCTTGAGGCAACAGAACGATGCTTTCCTGCAGAGTATTTGTCAAGTGTTTTAGAGCCAGGCATTAGCCGAATATATAGTGTCATCGTATTCTACTAATCATGTTCCATTGAAAGGGTTTATGAAAGAAGTTGATGCTTTTCGTTTTTTGAAAAGCCACTTTTCGACTGAATATCTCTCGGCTGTAACAAAGAAGAAATTGTACAGAGACTTGCTTGATGTGATGTGTCCTGTGCCGATCTATCGTTCCTTATATGTACTAGGACGAGAACGTAATGTTTTGAGTCGCGTTAGAAAGGTGCCTTTTAGAGCGTCGACCAAGACTTTTTTCTTCTTTCTTCACACCGGCACGCTCCCTGTAAAACCCTGGCTTAAGAAAAAGGCATTTTTGTCCCTTGGAGTACTAACTGTACAATATGCAATAAGCCCGAAACCATCGAGCACGTATTTTTAGACTGTTCAGACTCTGTTTTTCTGTGGGACATCTTACAAAGGACACTCAAAAAGCAACTTCCACTTACACCTCACGGGATTCGATTATCCCGTTTGGTCAGACAGGGGAAGTGCCCTGTGATCTCCTGATGTTGTTGACAATGCACAGTGTATGGAAGACGGGAGTGGATGTAAGACACGAGAATGTTAAATCACAACCGTCAAAAGTGTACTTCAGAGACGCTATTATGTACGTCCGCGACGTCTACAGGACACTTTCCGATCCTCCAGAATGGCTACCTGTGTTTGATCAGTTGCTAACCCAAGAGCCGTACTAACCTAACAACACGCGACAAAGTACGAGTCTCGTTTTTAATACAACCTAAGTGTATGTATGTCGAATTCCAGCAAGAATTCCTGTCCATTGTACGAGGAGAAATCCGGCAATAAAGAAAAAAAAATCCTCGTTAGTATAGTGGCCAGTATCCCCGCCTGTCACGCGGGAGACCGGGGTTCGATTCCCCGACGGGGAGTATTGTTTTTTACTACTTTTTCTTAGACACGTAGGTGCGCCCGTGACAATTATCTGCAGTATCTGTTTGTATCTTTCGCGCGCTTGCGAACAAGGTTGTGCGAAAACTTTTGCGCTTTTATTCCCATCGTGTATATAGTGCTTTAACTGACGCCTCCCGCGTCTCCTCGTTAGTATCATTCCACTTCCGGCTTTCAAGCGAAACGGTCGCGGGATGGCTTGCTCCCATGGAGCGGTTTCGGCGGCCCAGGCGGGCCGCGGTAACAGGTTTTTTGCTTCTACTGCCGAAGATTATCAGGTTATTCTGCCCAATCTGCCATCCGGACGCATCGTCGCGAACACAGTTTTCATGCACGGCGACCCAAGAGCTCGGCCCTACCGTGTCGAAGACTACCGGGACACTTTGGCCAATCTAGGTGCACTACCCGCCGTTTTGGCGTTGGGGGCGTATCAGATGAACCACGTGTGGGCTGTAACAATGACGAGTGCTGACGCCGCTCAGAAATTGCTCACCGCTGTCAACGTGAAGGTAAAGGATCGCCCATGTTTGCTCATCGATCCAAACAACCGGGAGGTTCGCTTAAAGCTACACTGGTTGCTGCACGGCGTGACCGACGAAGACATTCGTGTGACCCTGACACCCTACGGGAAAGTGTTGGAGGTGACACGGGAAAAGTGGCGTGTGCAAGGCGTCACTGAAAAGGCCTCGACGACTCGCTCAGTTGGACTGCAATTGCATGGCGACGTCAAAGTCGACGACATTCCACACCAGCTCAAGATAGCCGGAGAGCTGACTCTCGTCGTTGTTCCAGGCCGCGCTCCGCTCTGTCTGCGCTGCAAGAGCACCGGGCACATACCTCGGGACTGCAAAGTGCCTCGCTGCAGTCGTTGTCGCCGCTTCGCCCATGAGGACGCGGATTGCCCGAATACGTAGGCCAGCGTGACCGGACCAGTCCAGGCAAACGATGCATTGGACCACCTTATGGATGAGGCAGACTCCTAGGAAACAGCAGGAGTGTGCCGAAACCCGACTACCCAAGAGGGTACCCCGAACACTCCACAGGACGCCCTCCTTGAAGCTCCAGGTAAGCCCGAAGCCGGGCTTCTGCATGAAGCCGTGGAGGACCGGAGTAAGAAAGCTGCTCCAAGTAGTACGGGCCACACTTTTTCCGGCGGAGCTGTAGAGACTACTCCCGAGGAAGTGCCGATGACAGGCATCGATAGCGACTGTGCCAGTGCGACCGCAAAGCGGCCCCGCGAAGCAGGCGAAAAGGAGAAGGGGCCCAGCGCCGTCGCAACGGACGAGGCGCCTGCGAAAACGGCTCCCGTGCGGCGTCTTTCCCTTCGGCTTCAGCCGAACACTTCGACGGAGCGCAAGACGGCGGAAACGCCGCCTTTGCCTCCCTGAGGACTGCACCGTGACAAGGCACCCAGGAAAAAAGCGCAGTAGTGAGGTGAGCGTCATGCCCCCGGGTTTTCAGCGCCTCGCAATGTTGTCTATGGATAGGTCATTTCGTGTGGCCACATTAAACGTACGTGGGCTTGCCTCAAGGAGGAAGCAAAGTCAGCTCTATCGACTAGTTTGCGAACATGACCTGGACATTCTAGCAGTACAGGAGACGAAAGTTGAGGGCGATGACGAAACCGGGGGCATGGTGCGTCAATTCTTAGCTCGATACTGTGTTATAGTGAGCAATGCTGTGGGAACTTCTTCCGGGTGCGCTTTGTTCATCCGACATAGTCTTGGAGCAAAAGTAGAAGCTGTGACGTCATGCCCGTCAGGTCGGCTTATTGTCTGCGATTTTTTACTATCGTCATTGGAATGGCGTGTTATTTGTTTGTACGCGCCGACTGTCGCTGAGGAAAGACGCAGATTTTTCGATCAGCTAAAACAGTATACCCAGTGTGATAGGCTCCTCATTATTGCCGGTGATTTTAACTGTGTTCTTTCAGCCCGTGATAAAACTAGCGCCCGACCGTACAAGGATGCAAGCACCATTGCCCTAAGCGATATGATAAGGGACGATGGTTTGGAAGACGTGGCTGAATGTCTCGGTGGTGGGAGGACTACGCAGTACACCCACTTTCAGGCAGCCAGCCACGCCCGTCTTGACAGAGTGTATGTGAGCCTTGATTTGATACCCCTTTGTAAGGAGTACCATGTGAGTGCACTTTCATTCAGTGATCACTGTTTGGTCAGCTTTTTAGTAGCAAGCACGAAAGAAAAGAAAAAGGGCTTCGAGTGGCAACTATGGAAATTCGAAATTACTAAGCGAAGAAATGTTTACAGCGGATGTAACGAAGCAAGTTGAAGAAATGAATGCTGTTGATAACACGACATCTGGTGAGAAATGGAACTTCAAGCAGGCGGTTAAAATCAAGGCTTTAGAGCGTGCGAGCGCTATATGCAGAGAAAAAGGAGCAGAAGAAAAACAGATGCGCAGGAATTTAGAAAAATTGATCAGTGAGGAATGTAGGATGACCGGCATGTTCATGGACGATATTCGCGCACTGAAACATAAAATAGAACAGTTCGATATCGAAAGATACCGCGGTGCTTTGGTGCGGGCAAGGGCTGAAAGGCTGATAATGGGAGAAGTACCGTCGAAAAGAGCGTTAGGCTCAGAAAAGTGGCATGCGCGCCGCAATCAGATAGCGGAAATCGAATATTGCGGAAAAGTTAGCGACGCAGCAGAACATATCGAGCGTGCTTTTTTCGAGCGCTACAGTGGTTTATTCACTTATTGCGCAGTCGACATTGATCGTTTTAAAAAGGACTTTTTGTCGCTGATGCCAAGGCTAGATGAAAGTACGAAAGAAATATTGGAGGAACCAATTTCGGAAGAGGAAGTGAAAAGTGCTATTGAAAGTATGCATCCGGGGAAGTCCCCTGGCCCTGATGGTCTAACCTCAGCCTTTTATAAATATTTCAAAGGTGCGATCTTACCAGCCTTAGCGGATGTATATAACGAAGCATTCCAGCTCAAAGTACTACCCCCGTCCTTCTCATCTTCCCACACTATTCTTATACCCAAGTCAGAAGATCCCGTTGCATTGCGAAGAGTAACTTCTTACCGCCCAATTTGTCTCACTAACGGAGACTATAAGATAAGGATGAAAATCTTAGCAAAGAGGTTGCAGACTGTCATTGCGAAGCTTGTGGGGCCGCATCAAACGTGTGGCATTAAAGGCCGAGCTATCTTCTCAAATATACACGTAGCACGCAGTATCCTCGAATGTTGCGATGCCATGGGTGCACGAGTGGCAATGCTCCAAATTGATCTCGAGAAAGCGTTTGACCGGGCGCCTCGTGACATTCTTTTGTGCATTCTAGATCATGTGAATTTGGGTAGAATAATTAGAGAGGGGGTTGCCATGGCGTACCGGGACTGCTCGACGCGGCTTATTGTCAACAAGGTGGTGGGAGCGCGAATCCAAGTTAAGCGTTCGGTGCGTCAGGGCAGCCCTCTCTCGCCGCTGTTGTTTTGCTTGTATATTGAGTCTTTTTGTTTGGGTGTCATGGAGGATGACTGTGTCCGCGGGTTTAAACTGCACGAGGTTGAAGTCCGCCTGTTGGCTTATGCAGACGATATTGCTGTGTTTTGCACTGATTCGGACAGTATAACGCAGGCTTTCAAATGCGTTAAAAGTTTTTGTGCTGTAAGCGGCAGCGCGGTAAACTGGGGTAAGTGCCTGGGATTCTGGCACGGGGATTGGCGTGGGGCCCCAGACACTTTTGCCAACATGAGTTTCGTTACGACTCCGGTGAAATACTTGGGTGTTCCCCTTCAGTGCTACAAAGACAGTGAGTCGTACTGGAGGAGTGAAGTGGATAACCTTCGGGACAGGGTAAACAAATGGAATGGCTGGAATTGGTCTATGTTTTCCAGAGCCACAATTTGCAACATATTTTTAGTGAGCAAACTTTGGTACATCCTCCAAGTCTTGCATTGCTCAAGGGTAAACATCCAAAAAATTCACCGGGTGTTCGCAGTGTTTGTGTGGGCATCGTCTTGGGAGAGATCAAGTCGCACCAATTTGTTTCTTCGAGTTCGAAATGGAGGACTTGGATTGTCACATTTGTTTTTGAGACAGGTAGTCAATCGCTTTTTTTTCTTCAGGGACGCAAAAAACCCGTTTTTATAGACTGTCTGCCAACTTCGCCTGGGCAAACACTTGCCCGAAATGGTTGTGTCAGCGGGCAGTTTGCCAGGGGGTGTTTATGGGTTTTCTACGTGAAGTTGTGGTTTCATGCAGGTTTTTGTCAGCGCGTTTTTCACTTCAATATTTGAGAGACGTCAACCGGAAGAAATTGTACAAGGACCTGTGTGATGTTGTTCTTCCTGTGCCTTTATATCGGTCTCTCTACAGAGCTAGCCATGGGCACAATGTTCTGAAGCGCGTTAAGGCGATGCTAGTACCGTCAGGCGCTAAGACGTTCTTTTTTAAATTGCACTCCGGAACGCTGACTGTCAAACCGTGGCTGGCTGAAAGAGGTTTCTTTGTTCCTTGGGGCACTCATTGTACAATTCGCAAGCAGGAGGAGACAATTGAACATGTTTTTCTGCATTGATGGGATGCCGTTTTCCTCTGGGATGTGCTCCAGCGCACAATCAAAAAGGATTTCCCCCTAGATGCGTATGGGATTCGTTACTTGCCAACAGAAAGTGATGATGGTACCCCAGTCGATGTGATCATGCTTATTGCCCTGCATAGCATTTGGAAATGTAGAATGGCGGTAAGGCACACCGATCTCGATGCAAGAGCGGCTCGCCAGTATTTCAAAGAAAGCATACGGAACTTTGTAGAGGAACAAAAGTTGTTGGAGTGCATCCCAGAGTGGTTGCCACGTGTGGAATTATTATTGGCGATAAGGGAATTTTAGCACAAGCGCAGCCGCACAAGTTCTGCGGTCGTTTTTAACATATTGTGAGTGTGCCTTTTGATTATTTGTGAATGTGTATTTTTTATCCGGGCCAATGACCGGAAATAAAGAAAAACAAAAATCTGCTCTTTAGTATAGCGGCCAGTATCCCAGCCTGTCACGCGGGAGACCGGGGTTCGATTCCCCGACGGGGAGTAATGTTTTTACTTTTTTTTTTAGACACACGTAGGTGCGCCCGCGTCCATTATCTGCAGTATCTGTCTGTATCTTTCGCGCGCTTGCGAACAAGGTTGTGCGAAAACTTTTGCGCTTTTATTCCCATCGTGTATATACTGCTTTAGCTGGCACCTCGAATGTCTCCTCGTTAGTATAGTGGCCAGTATCCCCGCCTGTCACGCGGGAGACCGGGGTTCGATTCCCCGACGGGGAGTAATGTTTCTACTTTTTAGAGCGCAGCTCTTTGGCGTCCGTTCCTGGGTTTCGCGTCGTCGTCGGCGTTGTCGTCGGCCTCGTAACCAGCTCCGCCCCCCTTTCATCCCCCCAGCGCTAGCAGCGACCGACTGATACCGCTGGATGCCGCTGACGCCGCTAGAGAGTCAAGATAGCGTGACTGCATAGAACACCGTCGCCGCCATGCAGAAAGAGGAGGAAAGGGTCCCCCCCCCTGTTCTTGTGTGGCGGATAGGGTGCTCTTCAGTTGCCGACGCGCCGGTTATTTCACGTAGGCCCCGGCACGTCGACGAATACGTGACCACCTTCCCACGGCTATACCTGGTTCTTAGCGCTGCGGAAGCGAGGGTATCATATTGTTTGTGTCGGCATCGGCGGCGTTGTCCCTGAAACCAACTCCGCAGCTGGGGTTGACTCACTATCGGCGTCAGCGGCATCAGTCAGTCGCTGCTATCTCTTCCCTCCTCCCTTTATCGTGTTGTCCGCTTGCTGCGCGCGCTTCTGCCCCCATCGTTTGCCGCTGGGTGTACACGCCGCCCCCCTCCCCCCTCTTCCTGCGAGTCTCCGGTTGTCAAAGCGCCGGCTCGAACTTAATTCCTTTCTTCGCTCCTCCTCCAATGCAACCCCTGTGCGGTGGCAATCAGAGAGCCAGATCGGTGGCGGCGGATCTGTATATGTGCACCGCCCGAGCCGAAATTGCCGCTGCCGTTCGCCCTGTGCGGTGGCAATCAGAGAGCCAGATCGGTGGCGGCGGATCTGTATATGTGCACCGCCCGAGCCGAAATTGCCGCTGCCGTTCGCCACTGCGAAATTATCTGCCAGTTCTTTCTGAGCCATGAGCGAGACGACCGATGGAAGTCCTCCGTCTGCTGCTGCTGCTGCTGCTGCTGCTAAACGAGCTGCCAGAGCAGAGGCCCAGCGCCGTCGCCGTCAGAATCCAGAGGTGCGTGCCGCCGAAGCAGAAGCTTACCGTCGCCGCCGTCGAGATGATCCAGGAGTACGCGTCGCCGAAGCAGAGGCTAAGCGCCGCCGCCGAGAAGACCCTGCCGTTCGCGCCGCCGAAGCGGAGGCTCATCGCCGCCGTCGAGAGCAACCAGCAGTAAGCGAGGCGGAAGCAGAAGCTCATCGCCGCCGCCGAGAAGACCCTGCAGTTCGCGCCGCCGAAGCGGAGGCTCATCGCCGCCGTCGAGAGCAACCAGCAGTAAGCGAGGCTGAAGCAGAAGCTCATCGCCGCCGCCGAGAAGACCCTGCCGTTCGCACCGCCGAAGCGGAGGCTCATCGCCGCCGGCGAGAGCAACCAGCAGTAAGCGAGGCTGAAGCAGAAGCTCATCGCCGTCGCAGAGAAGACTCTACCGTTCGCGCGGCCGAGGCCGAGGCCAAACGCAAACAAAGGCTCGCAAACGGTGAAACAGCTTATTTGCTGCGCTCAAATTTCGCATCAGGAAGTAACGTAATCGTCGGTAATTTTTTTTAGACACACGTAGGTGCACAAGCGACAATTATCTGCAGTATCTGTCTGTATCTTTCGCGGGCTTGCGAACGAGGTTGTGCGAAAACGTTTGCACTTTTATTCCCATCGTGGATATAGTGCTTTAACTGACGCCGGGCATGTCTCCTCGTTAGTATAGTGTTTTTTTTTCTTTATTGCCAGATTTCTGGTTCATAACTTTTCACAACAGAGAGTAACCACTGTAACGAAAACCAAAGTACAATATACATTTGCTGTGTGTGCACGTATTCAACCAGTATCGTACTGTCTCAGTCTAATCAAAATTCGCGCAAATACACCAACGGCTCTACTCTTGGGAGCCACTCGGGTGGTTCCTCTGTCGCTTTATGGAGGGCGACAAACCAGTGCATTTGTTCTCTGAAATACATTCGTGCAGGCTGCGCATCTTTATCGACATGGTATCCTGCCATTCTCGCGCGCCAAATGCAGTGGAGGCCCGAGAGCATAATTAGGTCAAAAGGCACCCCGTCCTCATTATCTATGCTTAAGTAACGAATGCCATACGGGTCTAGTGAAAATTCTTTCTTTAGTGTCCTCTGCAATACATCCCAGAAAAACACGCCTTCCCAACAGTTTAAAAAAACATGATCTATTGTCTCTGGCTGCTTGCAAATTAAACAGTGCGTTCCCCACGGTAAATAAACTCCTTTTCTCTCCAAAAACTTCTTAACTGGTAACGTTTCCGTGTGTAATTTGAAAAAGAAGGTTTTCGTTCCTGGCGGGACCTGCATTTTCTTTACTCTCTTTAAAACATCGCTGCTTGGGACTCCACCGTACAAGGACCTGTACAATGGCACTGGAAAAAGAACGTCGCACAAAGCACAGTACAGTTTCTTTTTGTTCACACCGGACAGGTAATCATTCGAGAAGCGCACTGAAAGAAATCGGACACTCGATACAACGTCTTTGTAAAACCCTCGAATCCCTCCAGAAAACTCTTCGGTTGAAACCACATACTCTGGCAGCCGTCTACTCAGCCTCATTTGACATACCATGCGCAAGAAAGGGTCGGTTGTGTCCCTAAAGGACAAGAACCGGTTTACCAACTGCCGTACAAAGAGATGGCCCAATCCCAGTCCCCCGTCTTTTACCCGCCGGAACAAGGTGGTCCGGCTGCAGCGCTCCCATTCCGACGCCCAGACAAAGACGGCGAAAATCCTGTGTAGCTTCTGAACATTTGACCGTGAACAGTGCAATACTTGCACTACGTACCAAAGCTTGCTGATAAAGAAAAGGTTACAAACGGTGGCTCTGGCAAAAATAGATAGATTAGTGCCTTTCCACTTCTCAGCTCTCTCCCGTGTGTCTTTGACCTGCCCTTTCCAGTACTGCTCGCTATCGCGATAGGCATCGAGCGGGACGCCCAAGTAGTTGCCTGGGGTCGTCATCCAATGCACGTTGGCAAAATGATCTGGCTTTGTTGGCCACGATCCATGCCAGAGTCCGAGGCACTTCGACCAGTTAACTCCACTACCAGTGACATGGCTAAATTTACGGACACATTTGACAGCCTCAATTATGCTCCCCTGATCCTCCGCAAAAACAGCGACATCATCTGCATAAGCCAGCAGCTTCACTTCTACTGCTTGAAGCTTAAATCCCGTAATTCTATTGTTTTCAATCAATGTCATACACAGGGTTTCAATGTAGATACAAAACAACAGAGGACTGAGGGGGCAGCCCTGACGCACAGAACGTTGCAGCCTAATGGGAGCCCCCAAACTCTTATTCACGATCAATGTGGTCGTGCAGTTACGGTACGTCAGAACGAGCCCCTCGCAGATTACAGATCCGAGATTGACATAGTCTAAAACGGCAAACAAGATTTCATGAGCGACGCAATCAAAAGCCTTCTCGGGTCAATCTGTAAAATGGCAATCCAACCATTACAATCATCACAGCACTCAAGTACACTGCGCGCTTTGTGAATATTAGTAACAATAGTCCGGCCTTTAATCCCACATGTCTGGTGAGGCCCGACGATGTCCTGTATCACTGACTGCAATCTTCGCGCCAATATCTTCATAAAGATTTTATACTCGATATTGGCGAGTGCTATGGGACGATACGCCGTAACAGATCTTAATTTCGCTGCATCATCAGTTTTAGGAATGAGTACTGTGTGTGACGACCCATAAGACGGAGGCAATGTGTTCCATTTGTAAGCTTCATGAAAGATTACATTCAATAGAGGGCTAATTTCGTGCTTAAATTCTTTATAAAAACCGGCGCTAAAGCCGTCTGGTCCAGGCGATTTTCCGGGGTTTAAGTTGTCTATGGCCTGTTCAACTTCGGATTCTGTTATCTCTAGTTCCAATCTTTGTTTTCTTTCGTCGTCCAGTCGGGGTATAGCATGCAAGAACTCATTCCCAAATGTGGTAGCGTCTACTTTGTGGTGCGAGAATAGCGCCTGGTAATGCTCATGAAAAGCTGCTTTGATGTCATCTGTGTCTGTTGATAAGGTCCCGCGCCATTCTATTCCGTCGATGTGGTTCCTTTCAGCACGTGCTTTTTCTAACCCTAGGCCAGTATCCCCGCCTGTCACGCGGGAGTACGGGGTTCGATTCCCCGACGGGGAGTAATATTTGTACTTCTTTTTTTTTAGACACACGTAGGTGCACCCGCGACAATTATCTGCAGAATCTGTCTGTTTCTTTCGCGGGCTTGCGAACAAGGTGGTGCGAAAACGTTTGCACTTTTATTCCCATCATGGATATAGTGCTTTAACTGACGCCGGGCATGTCTCCTCGTTAGTATAGTGGTGGATGCGTCTTGGCTACCGAGGTGGAAGGACGTGCGTTTCATGGGCTCCCAAGGAGCGGTGGTTGCGGCTAACAGCGGCCGCGGTGACAGGATCGACGGAATGGATACCGAGGGATACGAAGTGGTTTTGCCTACTCTGCCATCAGGTCGTAGTGTTTTGAATACTTTATTTTTTCACGCGGATGTCCGGTCGAGGCGTTACCGAGTCGAACATTTCCGGGACACATTGGCGTGTCTTGGTTTGCTCCCTGAAGTGGTAGCGTTGGGGGCATACCACATGAGCGACGTATGGGCTGTGACTTTCAAGAGCATGGAAGGGATGAAGAAAGCTTTGGAATGCGGCGAAATGAAGGTGAAGGGCCAACGTTGTTTGGTTATTGATCCGGAAAACCAGGACGTGCGTTTGAAGCTTCATTGGCTTCTTTTCAATGTGGCCGACGATGATGTGCGTGTAGCGCTTGCTCCGTTCGGAAAGGTGACCGAGGTCTCGAAGGAAAAGTGGAGAGTTCAAGGGATCCAAGACAAGGGGTCATCGACACGCCTGGTGCGCCTCAAGCTCCATAACGGCATTAAGGTCGATGACCTTCCACACCAGCTTCGCGTAGCCGGTGACATGGCCCTTCTAGTCGCACCTGGAAGAGCGCCATTGTGCCTGCGGTGTCACAGTAAGGG
Source organism: Dermacentor andersoni (assembly GCF_023375885.2). Classification (NCBI taxonomy): domain Eukaryota; kingdom Metazoa; phylum Arthropoda; class Arachnida; order Ixodida; family Ixodidae; genus Dermacentor; species Dermacentor andersoni. The sequence continues at coordinate 181,791,551 of NC_092817.1, read as the reverse complement.
CCACATCAGACGAGAATGCCGAGTTCCTCGCTGCACGCACTGCCGAAGTTTTGGACACGAAGAATCTCAGTGCGTGAAGACGTACGCAAGTGTTGCGGGGCCGGTTGGAGGAGAAGACACTGCGGAACTCGTCATGGACGAGGCTGACGCTGAAGAAGCCGCAAGCGAAGCAACGCCGAAGCTCGAGGTACTTGATGCGGCAACGTTAACCCCGCCCGACATGCCCCAAGACGCAAGTGTTAACAAGGAAAGCCGAAAGCTGACCGACGCAGCTGGCGACGCCACCGGCGTCGTGAAAGTGCAGGAGGCCTCAACGCCGTCGAAGTCACCTGAGGAGCCAGCCGTCATGGAAGTAAGCGAGGGAAGGAGTGGAGCCTCAGTCTCCAAGCGCGGCCACGACGCTACGCTGGACGAGCATGAGGCCCTGGCTGCAAGGATCTCGGAAGGACCGCCGCGAAAGGCGGCGATCATTCGGCGGTCAACGCTGAGACCGCGTCCGAACGTACCTCCGGACCGGAGGGCGACGGAGACGCCGCCGACGTAGCCGCGAGAGCGTGTGCTTCGCGGCGTCTCTTCTAGTCCACCTAGTGATCAAGCCAAACTCAAGGGACGATGGAACGCCATGACAGGGACATCAACTGTGCCTTCCTAAGGCTGCCATGGCAGCTACGGAAGGTTTGTGCAAAAAGCGAAGGCAGCTTTGGCCCCAGACGCATGAGGTGGGTACCACGCGGTTCGTTTGTTCTTCAAAAAACATAACAATGGCTCAAAACACTGCACTTCGTTTTGCTACTATAAATGTCCGCGGTCTTTGTGCCAGAAAGCGGCAATACCAGCTTAGCAGGCTTTTCTTAGAAACAGATGTTGATATAGCAGCGGTGCAGGAGACAAAGATAGAAAGTGAGGAACAGATGGATCGCATGGTGCTGCAGTTTCGCAATAGATACAATGTTTGTGTATCACATGCTGTCGGGACTTCCGCGGGGTGCGCTATCTTCATTAGAAACAACCTGGGAATTAGAGAAGAAGGGGTCTTTTCTTGTAAAAGTGGAAGAATGGTTTTTGTGGATTTTTCTTTTTTGGACGCAGGTTGGCGCGTGATATGTGTCTACGCCCCCAACATTGAAAATGAGCGTGTGCCTTTCTTTGAGAGAGTAAACAGCATTTACAGTGTGACAGGAAAGTCGTATTGCTAGGAGATTTTAATTGTGTATGTTTCGCGGCCGATCGAGTGAAAAACCTTCCAGTGCGTGACAAAAGTGCTTTATTTTTAAACACACTAGTGCAAGAATCTAATCTGGACGACGTCGGCCATTTCCTGTGTACTACCGGCACGCCTGCATTCACGCATTTTCAAGGGCAAAGTCACGCAAGGCTAGATAGAGGGTATGTCGCACTGGAGCTTGTTCCGATGTGCGGCAGCTATAGTGTGAAACACGTCTCGTTCAGCGATCACAGCCTTGTAACCTTTAGTGTAGGTACGAAAGAAAGAAAATCAATATTTAACTGGAATTTGTGGAAGTTTAACGATGGGCTGTTAATGAACCAATACTTTTGTGAAAGCGTGAAAGAAAAGTTAGATAATTTGATCGAGGCCGAAGATGGCAACGTGCTAGAATTATGGGAGAACTTTAAACAAGGAGTCAAGATCAGTGCTATAGAAGAAGCCACTAAAGAGAAATTTAATAAAAGGAAAAAAGAAACTGAAATGCAACGTGAGCTTGAGTTTTTGTACACCGTGGAAAGCGAGAGACCTGGGAGCCGAACAAAAGAAATAAAAGAACTGAAAAGCCAGCTCGAGCTTATCGAAGAAGACAAGTTCAAAGGAGCGGTTATAAGGGCACGAGCTGAAAGGGTTTGGCTAGGTGAGACACCGACCAAACCAGCCTTATCTGACGAAAAGGCATACGCGAGGCGAAATGAAATCAGGATGATTCAATACGAGAACGAGATCACGAGCCAACCTCAAAAAATTGAAGAGGCGTTTCTTGATCACTATAGCAAATTATTCGGGATTGTTAAAGACGTCACAGAAGAATTCAAGACGGACTTTTTGTCAAACATGCCGCAATTAGAGGAAGACATTCAAAAGCGTCTGGAGTGGCCTCTGAGCATCACCGAAGTGGAAGGAGCCACAGATGATTTAGTTGTAGGCAAGTCCCCGGGACCTGATGGACTCGGAGCGGCCTTTTATAAAGCCTTCAAAAGTGATGTCAGTGAGATCCTGTTACGGTTGTTTAAGGAGGCCTATGTGCAAAAACTGGTTCCTCCATCTTTTCGGACATCGCACGTAGTTCTGATACCTAAATCAGAGGACACAGAAAAATTGTTAGCTGTCGACGGTTATCGGCCGATATCACTAATGAATGTGGACTATAAGATATTTACAAGAGTGCTCGGAAAGCGATTACAGGGAGTGGTGACCAGCATAGTAGGGTCGCATCAAACATGCGGCATTAAAGGAAGGTCCATCTACACAAACATTCATATTGCCAGAAGCATTTTAGAATACTGTAACGACCTAGGTGAACACTGTGCCATGTTACAGTTAGATATGCAGAAGGCTTTCGACCGCGTGGCCCCTAAAATTCTTTTCAGTATTCTAGAACACATAAAGGTAGGGGATTTGATCTTAGATGGGGTAAAGATGTGCTATCAAGACTGTACCGCCAGCCTCATTATAAACAAGGAGGTTACCAAAACCTTTAGCATCCGGTCATCTGTGCGCCAAGGGTGTGGTTTGTCGCCTCTTTTATACACAATTTACCTAGAGCCGCTTTGTAGGAAAATCAAGAATGACAATAGAATATCGGTTTTCAGAGGGCAGTCCGCGGAAGTGAAAGTCCTGGCATACGCGGATGAGATCGCGTTGTTTTGTCGGGATAAAGAAAGCATCGAAATCGCGGTCGCAGAGGCTCTATCATACTGCAGAATGACAGGCAGTGCTATCAACTTTGATAAATCCCTAGGGGTATGGATCGGCAACTGGGAAGACCATCCGAATACGTTTGCAAATATCCGCTGGACAGTCACGCCGGCAAAGTACCTAGGGGTGCCGCTTGAGCACTACCCTGACGCCGTTGATTACTGGAATGCCGAAACTGAAAGGGTTCGTGAATGTACACTTAAATGGGGAGGCCGCAATTTCTCTATGTTTGCGCGTGCGACAGTGTGCAACCTGTTTGCCGTCGCTAAAATTTCTTACGTGCTCCAAGCGTTGTGCATGTCAAGGGCTAACATACAACGTTTACACAGAGTACTCGCGGTGTTTGTATGGGGTTCAAGCTGGGAGCGTACCAGCCGCACTAATCTCTTTCGTTCGGTTAAAAATGGAGGATTAGGTCTGGCACATTTGTTCATTAGGCAGATTGTGTCGAGGTTTGTTTACTTACGGGACCAAAATGACCCATTTTTATTAACTATGTTTCAAACAAGGCTGAGCGAGGCTATACCTGAGTTTATTGTATCGTCACATCGGTGCAGTCAAGGCAGAGCGCGTGGTTTCTTAAAAGAGGTAGTCTTGGCTTTTCAGCTCCTAAAGGTTCGGTTTTTCATGGAATACTTAAACAGGTTACCACGAAAGCGCTTATATAAGGACCTGGTAGACACAATGTTACCGGTGCCATTGTATCGCTCGATGTTCTGCATTGGACCTGAAAAGGACGTACTAAAAAGAGAAAAACGAATGCCAGTACGCCCGTCGGTAAAGTCCTTCTTTTCCCAGCTCCACACCAATACTTTAATTGTGAAACCGTGGCTAGATGAAAAAGGACTTTCCGTGCCTTGGAGCGTCAACTGTTTACTATGCCGGAAACCCGAAACAGTAGAACACATTTTTCTTGACTGCTGGGATGCTGTGTTCCATTGGGACATCTTACAGAGAACGCTAAAGAAGGACTTGCCGATTACACCATATGGGATTCGTTCCCTGCCTACTCTAAATGAAGACAAAGTACCCTATGACATGTTCATGCTGGTGTCCTTACATAGTTTATGGAAAACTAGAATGGCCGTGAGACATGCCGAAGTAAATGCCCGGCCTGTTAGAGAATACTTCATTGAAAGCATATGTCATAGTAAGGAAATGTATAATATTCAAAAAGAAAAACCAACATGGCTCAGTGTGATGACTGAGCTAGCGAATTTCAAGCCTTTTTAGCCATGTGACTGCCAACCAATGGTAGAGATTTTGTCATGACCGTTGTGTATTGTTAAAATGTCTTGTTTTGTAGCCTTGTTGCCATGTCGGTAATAAAGAAAAAAAAAAAATCCTCGTTAGTATAGTGGCCAGTATCCCCGCCTGTCACGCGGGAGACCGGGGTTCGATTCCCCGAAGGGGAGCAATGTTTTTACTTCTTTTTTTTTTTTTTTTTCAGACAGACGTAGGTGCACCCGCGACAATTATCTGCAGAATCTGTCTGTTTCTTTCGCGGGCTTGCGAGCAAGGTTGTGCGAAAACGTTTGCACTGTTATTCCCATCGTGGATATAGTGCTTTAAGTGACGCCGGGCATGTCTCCTCGTTAGTATAGTGGCCAGTATCCCCGCCTGTCACGCGGGAGACCGGGGTTCGATTCCCCGACGGGGAGTAATATTTTTACTTCTTTTTTTTTTCAGACAGACGTAGGTGCACCCGCGACAATTATCTGCAGAATCTGTCTGTTTCTTTCGCGGGCTTGCGAGCAAGGTTGTGCGAAAACGTTTGCACTTTTATTCCCATCGTGGATATAGTGCTTTAACTGACGCCGGGCATGTCTCCTCGTTAGTATAGTGGGCAGTATCCCCGCCTGTCACGCGGGAGACCGGGGTTCGATTCCCCTACGGGGAGTAGTATGTTTACTTCTTTTTTTTTTTTCAGACAGACGTAGGTGCACCCGCGACAATTATCTGCAGAATCTGTCTGTTTCTTTCGCGGGCTTGCGAGCAAGGTTGTGCGAAAACGTTTGCACTTTTATTCCCATCGTGGATATAGTGCTTTAACTGACACCGGGCAAGTCTCCTCGTTAGTATAGTGGCTAGTATCCCCGCCTGTCACGCGGGAGACCGGGGTTCGATTCCCCGACGGGGAGTAATATTTTTACTTCTTTTTTTTTTTAGACACACGTAGGTGCACCCGCGACAGTTATCTGCAGAATCTGTCTGTTTCTTTCGCGGGCTTGCGAGCAAGGTTGTGCGAAAACGTTTGCACTTTTATTCCCATCGTGGATATAGTGCTTTAACTGACACCGGGCAAGTCTCCTCGTTAGTATAGTGGCCAGTATCCCCGCCTGTCACGCGGGAGACCGGGGTTCGATTCCCCGACGGGGAGTAATATTTTTACTTCTTTTTTTGTTTTCAGACAGACGTAGGTGCATCCGCGACAATTATCTGCAGAATCTGTCTGTTTCTTTCGCGGGCTTGCGAGCAAGGTTGTGCGAAAACGTTTGCACTGTAGGCGCTGCGTGCGCCTACAAACAAGAATGAAAAAAGAAACACTCCCCGTCGGGGAATCGAACCCCGGTCTCCCGCGTGATAGGCGGGGATATTGGCCACTATACTAACGAGGAGACATGCGACGCGCCAGCTAAAGCAGTATATAGACGATTTGAAAAAAAAAAAAAACTTATGCAACAGCGCTCACGCAATCTTACCCACAAGTGGAAAAAAATTGAGACAGCTACTGGGGTGGAGTGTCGAGTGCGGCGCTGCGTGCGCCTACAAACAAGAATGAAAAAAGAAACACTCCCCGTCGGGGAATCGAACCCCGGTCTCCCGCGTGACAGGCGGGGATACTGGCCACTATACTAACGAGGAGACAGGCGACGCGCAGGCTAAAGCAGTATATAGACGATTTGAAAAAAAAAAAAAGATATGCAAAAGCGTTCACGCAATCTTACCCACAAGTGGAAAAAAATTGAGACAGCTACTGGGGTGGAGTGTCGAGTGCGGCGCTGCGTGCGCCTACAAACAAGAATGAAAAAAGAAACACTCCCCGTCGGGGAATCGAACCCCGGTCTCCCGCGTGGCAAGCGGGGATACTGGCCACTATATTAATCTCTTTTTAAGACAAGTCGTGTCGAGATTTTTGTTCCTACGTGATCAGAAAGATACATTCTTGTGCACAGTCCTTCAAAGACGTTTGAGCAACGCGTTGCCTAAATTCGTTGTGTCCTCCGATTACAGCACAGGACCTAGGCTCAGAGGCTTCCTGCGAGAAGTCGTATTGGCCTTCGTCTTCCTACATACGCGCTTTTCATTGAATTACCTTGCATCTGTTAAACGGAAAAGACTGTACAAAGATTTACTTGATGTATCATTGGCTGTGCCTGTCTATCGTTCTATGTACCGCGTTGAATCCAGAGGAAGAAACGTGCTCAAGCGAGTGAAGCGGATGCCGATACGGTCATCCGCAAAAACCTTTTTCTTCCATTTACACAGTGGAACGCTCCCAGTGAAGCCATGGCTAAGAGAAAGGGGAATCTTTCTGCCGTGGTCTCTAAACTGCTCAAGATGCAGGCAACCAGAGACGATTGAGCATATCTTTTTTGATTGTTCAGATGCAATGTTCTTGTGGGACATCCTACAAAGAACGTTGAAAAAAGGAGTTACCGATAACACCGCACGGCATCCGCTTCTTGCCAACTGAGAACGCAGATATTCCATGTGACATGTTTATGGCAATATGTTTACATAGCCTGTGGAAAACAAGAATGGATGAGCGTCATGAGAGGCTTGTTATTCATCCTGCGAGGGAGCATTTCATTGAAAGCGTGCTATATCTGCGTGAAGCCCATAAAACGAGAACAGAACCAGCCGAATGGATGCATGTATTGGAAGAACTAGCGGTAATCAAGTGTTTTTAACTATTCGCAAGGGCCCAAGACGGTCATTGCTTTTACCATTACGAAGTATCTGTTTATGCCGTATGTGTACGTCGAAGACCGGCAATAAAGAAAAAAACTATACTAACGAGGAGACATGCGAGGCGCCAGCTAAAGCAGTATATCCACGATTTGAAAAAAAATAAAATTTGCAAATGCGTTCACGCAATCTTACCCACAAGTGGAAAAAAATTGACAGCTACTGGGGTGGAGTGTCGAGTGCGGCGCTGCGGGCGCCTACAAATAAGAAGAAAAAAAGAAACACTCCCCGTCGGGCAATCGAACCCCGGTCTCCCGCGTGACAGGCGGGGATACTGGCCACTATACAAACGAGGATTTTTTTTTTTATTCGCTGATTGGTACATCACGTGCAAAGAACAACAGAACAAAACGCATTTACAGCAAAAAGTGACACTCAAAAATGTTTAAAAACGTCAAACAGGCTTTGTTCGACGTGGGGATGATTATAATGACATGAGGTCATTCAGAACGGGTAGCCATTTCGGCTGTTCTTCGCCTGCACAATATACATCCCTGGTGTGAGCTATACTTTCTGTAAAGTATTCTCTGGCTGGGCGTGCGTTTACATCCGCATGCCTCACCGCCATACGCGTCTTCCAAATTGCGTGCATACTCAACAACAAAAACATATCATACGGTATGCCACTTTCACACTGAACCGGCAGAAAACGAATACCGTATGGTGTTATAGGGAGGTCTTTCTTTAAAGTTCGCTGAAGGATGTCCCTGTGAAATACGGCATCCCAACAATCCAAAAAGATGTGATCAATACTTTCCGGCTTAGGGCACAAGAGGCAATTGGTACTCCACGGAACAAATAGGTCCTTTTCCTCTAGCCATGGTTTCACGGGCAACGTACCAGTATGTAGCTGAAAAAAAAGAAGGTCTTGGCTGATGGCCGTACTACCCTTCTTTTTATTCTTTTAAAGACATCTTTACCGGGCCCGATTGCATACATGGTGCGATACAAGGGTTCTGGCATCATTACGTCGATAAGATCTTTATACAGCCTTTTTGTCTTAACTTCGCACAAGTACTGCAGAGAAAAAGGAACCTTTAATATACTGAAAGCCGATACTACTTCGCGCAGATAACCACATATACCCATTCGCCCTGCACAAGAAGTCGATACAATGAATTCAGGTAAATAACAGCATAGTCTAACTTGTAACATGTTGCGCAGGAATGGATGACTCTGATCTCGTAGAAAAGTAAACCTCGACCCCATCTGTCTTAAAAACAAATGGGCAAATCCCAGCCCACCAGCTCTCACTGATCGAAAAAGATTTGTACGACTCATGCGTTCCCATTGGGATCCCCAAACAAAAGTGGCAAAGATTCTGTGTATCTTCTGAATGTTTAGCCTATGCGTGCACAGCACCTGAAGCTTTTTTTTTCTTTATTACCTTCTTGGTACACGACAATGAAAGACATACAAAACACTAATATCGCTTTACAAGTAAAAGATGTGAGCGGTGCACTGGCCAGCTCACACCAAAGGATTAAAGGCGTTTCAGTTTGGCGAGGTCATCCATTAATGGGAGCCATTCCGGCTGTTCTTTTTGAGCCTTAAACACATCTCTTACATAAGGCACATATTCAATGAAATACTCTCGTACAGGGAGGATAGTTTCATCTGCATGCCTAAACGCCAATCGATTTTTCCATATACTGTGTAAGCTGATAAGCATAAACATGTCCAACGGCACTTCGTCAACGCTATCTACCGATAGAAATCTTATGCCGTAAGGTGATATTGGAAGCTGCTTTTTTTAAAGTTCGTTTCAAGACGTCCCAGTGAAATACAGCGTCTGTGCAGCGAAGGAACATGTGATCTATAGTCTTCGGTTTTCTACAGATTAGACAGTTTGTGGACCATGGGACAAATATTCCTTTCTCTTGTAGCCATGGTTTCACGGGCAGTGTGCCAGTGTGCAGCTGAAAGAAGAATGATTTCATTGAGGGCCGCACCGACATCTTTTTCACTCTCTTCAGTACATTCCCTTCATAGCCAACACAGTATATGGAACGGTACAAAGGTATAGGCAACATAGTATCAATAAGGACTTTATAAAGTTGTTTCCTTCTAACATCAGCAAGATACTGTGCAGAAAAGCGAACTTTCAAACACTGAAAAGCGCGCACAACCTCCCAAAGAAAGCCCCGCACCAGTACGCGTCTCACAGGGCTGTATGATACAACATATTCAGGCAGTGCCTCTTTCAACCAAATTTGCATTACCGTACGCAGGAAAGCATCTTTTTGGTCTCGGAGGAACATAAATCTTGACACAAGTTGCCTAAGAAATAAATGAGCCAAACCTAGGCCACCCTTTCCAACGAACAGAAATAGATTTGTGCGACTTGTCCTCTCCCAACTAGACCCCCAAATGAACACTGCGAAAACTCGGTGCAATCTCTGGACGCTGGTCCGTGACATACACAGTGCCTGCAGCACATACCATACCTTGGCCACCAAAAAGAGGTTACATACTGTGGCCCGAGCAAAAATTGAAAGAATGCGGCCACCCCATTTGTGCGTACATTCGCTGTGCGCTCATTTTCCGCTTCCCAATATTTTGCAGGTTCTTTATATTGGTCTAGTGGCACTCCCAAGTACTTGACAGGTGACGTTGCCCACAGAACGCTCTAAAACATTTCAGGCGCATAATCCCATTTTCCGTGCGAGAAACCGAAACACTTTTCCCAGTTTATCACACTTCCGGAGGCTTTGCAAAACCTAGCCGCGTCCTTCACCACTTCAGTTAGACTTTCCCTATCTTCGCAAAATATGGCGATATCATCCGCATACGCAAGTACTTTAACTTCAGTGGACAATTTTGTGAAGCCACGCACTTTTTCGTTTGATATAATGTTCAGGCAAAAAGGTTCGAGATACAGTGCAAACAACACTGGAGACAATGGGCACCCTTGCCTCACGGAAGAACGAACTGTGATACTTTCACTCAGCTGCTTATTAACAATAAGGTTTGCCGTACAACCAGCATATGCCATTTTGACACCTTTCAAGAGCACTCGGCCGACATTCACGTGTTCGAGGATACAAAACAGAACTTGGTGGTTGACGCGGTCAAAGGCCTTTTCCATGTCCAGTTGCAACATGGCTACACGTTTATCAAAAGCATCGCAGCATTCTAATGTGCTCCGTGCTACGTGAATATTTGTCGTTATCGTACGTCCTTTAATCCCGCACGTTTGGTGCTGGCCTACGATAGCTTTTACTACATTCTGCAACCTTCTGCCCAGAACCTTCATGAATATATTATAGTCCACATTCGTGAGACTTATGGGCCTCTTAACCGGGTCTTCACTCTTCGTAACTAGGACGATGTGACTTCTTCGGAAGGACGGAGGCATCATCTGCTTTTCGTATGTTTCTTGAATTACGCTGTGTAGAATATGCGCTATGTCAGACTTAAACGCTTTGTCAAAAGCTGCGCCCAGCCCGTCGGGACCAGGTGATTTGCCGGAGCTTAACTCGTCGATTGCGCGCTCTACTTCCGCTGCACTAATCGATGCCTCGAGCCCCAGCTTGACTTCATCCTCTAAGATAGCCATCAGTGCCAAAAACTCCGCCGCGAGGCCTTCTTCAACACGTGACTCGTGACCCAGTAGTCCTTCGTAATAATCAACAAACGCACGTTGAATAGTATTAGAGTCAAGAGCCATTTCGCCCTTGTACTCTATCGCTTTTATATCGTTCTTTACCGCATATCGTTTTTCGTCGCACACGGACCGCTTTGTCGGCGTCTCGCAAAACCACAACCGTTCTGCACGTGCGCGTATGACCGCTCCTTTATATTTCTCTTTATCCATCAGTTCTAACTTATTTTTTGTTTCTTTTATTTCTTTTTCGTACTGGCCCGGCTGAGCACTTCCCAACCTCAGCAGCAAATCTAAGCGGCTCTGAAATTCTTTTTCGTCTGCCTTGTCGCTTTGACGCAGCGCACTCGCTCTTTCTATAGCGATCATTTTTATTTCTTCTTTAAAATGTTCCCATTTTCCAATAACGTCCCTCTGATCACCCGTTTGCAAACAGTCAATTTTTTCTTTTACTGTAAACACAAAACGTTCATCCTCAAGAAGCCTTATATTAAACATCCATAGTTCCCAGTTGAACTTCGACCTTTTGGTCTTCGTTCCTATTGTAACCATTACCATGCAATGATCGCTGAACGCAACGTTTTCACTGCACATTGCAGTCACTGCACATTGGGACCAGGCCAGCAGACGCATAAATCCTGTCAAGTCTTGCATGACTTGCTCGTTGGATATGTGTGAACTGCAGACGGGCACCTTCTGACAGAGCACTCCCGACGTCTTCCAAATCGTGCTCCAGGACAATTGCATTCAAAAGTAACAAGCTCTGGTTTCGACTGGTCGCGTTAGTAACTGTCTTCGGGCATGCATACGCAGTTGAAGTCACCCATCAGAATAATATATCTAGGAGACTTCAGATAGGGCTGAACCATTTCGAAGAAAGCTTCGCGCTCATTTTCCTTATTTGGGGCATACACACACATTACGCGCCACTGTAAATCAAGATACGAAAAATCACACATCACAAAACGCCCGTTGTTGAAAACTAACAGATTCTTCAATGACACCTAAAGAATTTCGAATTAAAATGGCACACCCTCCTGACGAACCAACAGAATGACACACGCATACATTTTAACGGCTTCTAAAAGGCTGAACCATGCGGTTCGTCTGAGCTTCACTTTCCACTTTGGTCGCTTGCATTGCCACTACGTCCACATCGTTCTCAAGCAGGAGGCGACTTAATTGATACTGACGCCGCCTCGCTGCCAGTCCCCTTACATTAAAGGTGGCAAATTTAATTGCTGCTTCTGTTCTGCCTGCCATTTACGCGACAAATTAAATAGGCCGAACGGCTTCGTGCTCACCTTCAGTCTTAATACACCGAGAAGTGAGGCTCAGCAATTTTCCCTTCTCAAGAGTTCTCGAGCCCACCCAAGAGGCGTGCTCGCGTTCTGCAGCAGGCTGGCGCAGCCTCAGCGCGCTGGTCGTCGTAGTCCCGTTGTGGGTCACCTCTCGTCCCTCGTCAAGCCAGAAGGGAGCCATGGTTGCTACGTCGGTGTAGTCTTCGCCGGCTTTTTGGCCGGCGGCATGTTGGCCTTCGGGCGAAACGTCGGCCGGCGCTGCCCTCCCGATTTGGGGGGTTGTTCGTCGACACTCGCAGAAGGATGCTGAACCTCTTCGACACAGGCCTTGTCGTGTGTCCTCTTTGCTGGAGCACTACTCATGCTTGTTTGGACGACGTCCATGCCTTCCCCTCCTCTTGAGGTTTTCCATGTACTGTTTCCGTAGCAGTACTTGTGCTTAGCTCCGCTGCGTCAATCTTCGGGGCTACAACAGCCTGCTTCGACGCAGTGGTCTGGTCTTCAGTCTGTGTCGCTGCCACGCCCCCCTTGACGTCGTTAGGCGCTGCCTGCGGCGTATTCTTTTCTGCTGTTCTTGCTGCCTCCTCGGATTCGTCCGCATCCATGAGAAGTTCGGAGTCTTCTTCTCCTCTCATGTGCCCTGTGACATTTGCGTACGTTTTGACGCACTGCGATTGGTCATGGCCGAAGCGACGACACTGACTGCAACGGGGAACTTTACATTGCTGTCGGACGTGTCCTGAAGTATGGCACCTTAGGCAAAGCGGGGCTCTTCCAGGAACCACAACGAGGGCCTGCTCTCCAGCGATGCGTAGCTGGTGAGGCAGGTCAGCAATTGTGACTCCAGGGTTCATCTTCAAGGATACACAACGCGTTGACGAACCTTTGTTCATGACTCCCTGAACGCGCCAGCGTTCCTTGGCGACTTCCGTCACCGTTCCGTAAGGTGCAAAGGCTGTTCGCACATCTTCGTCTTGCACGTTGTGCAAAATCCAGTGGATCTTCATCCTCACGTCCTGGTCGTCGGGATCAATGACAATGCACCGTCGTTCTTTACCAGTCACTTCACGGACTGAAAGCAGCTTCTTCATTCCGTCAACACTCTTGAACGTGATAGCCCAGATGTGATTCATTTGGTACGCCCCCAAGGCGACAACCTCGGGGAGCAGTGCCAAACGAACCAGTGCGTCGCGAAAATCCTCGACCTTGTAGGGCCTTGCTCTGAAGTCGGCGTGCAAAAACAGCGTATTTACAACTATTCGACCTGTTGGTAGCCGCGGCAAAGTAACTTCATAATCCTCGTCACTCGAGCCAGCAAACCTGTTTCCACGGCCAAGCTGGGCCGCTGATACCGCTCCGTTGGAGCACATGATGCGCACGTCCGTCACGCTCGGTGGCCGGAAGTGGAATTGCACAGCACCTGAAGCACGTACCAAACTTTTGCTGCTAAAAAGATATTGCAGACTGTTGACCGGGCGAATATCGAGAAGTTCTTCCCTCCCCACTTATTTACTTTCTCTCTCAGCATTTCTGTTTCGTCCTTCCAATATTCATCTGGATCTTTATATCCCTATAGTGGCACCCCGAGATACTTTGTGGGTACGTCCCTCCATTTCACATTTTCGAAAAAATCTGGCATTGATTCCCAGGTGCCATGCCACAGACCTACGCATTTATCCCAGTTTATTGCACTACCGGACCACTTGTAATACTTGTCGACTACTGTCTCAGCTTCGCTAATACTTTCTCTGTTTTCACAGAAAACGGCAATGTCATCAGCATAAGACAATAATTTGACCTCCGCCATCATAAGCTTAAAACCACGTACTTTGTTACTGTGAATTATGCTCAAACAAAAGGGCTCTAAGTAAATAGCAAACAATAAAGGAGAAATTGGGACGAGAGGGACGAGAGGGACAAGGGACGAGAGGCGACCCACAACGGGACTACGACGACCAGCGCGCTGAGGCTACGCCAGCCTGCTGCAGAAAGCGAGCACGCCTCTTGGGTGGGCTCGAGAACTCTTGAGAAGGGAAAATTGCTGAGCTTCACTTCTCGGTGTATTAAGACTGAAGGTGAGCACGAAGCCGTTCGGCCTATTTAATTTGTCGCGTAAATGGCAGGCAGAACAGAAGCAGCAATTAAATTTGCCACCTTTAATGTAAGGGGACTGGCAGCGAGGCGGCGTCAGTATCAATTAAGTCGCCTCCGGCTTGAGAACGGTGTGGACGTATTGACAGTGCAAGCGACCAAGGTGGAAAGTGAAGCTCAGACGAACCGCATGGTTGAGCCTTTTAGAAGCCGTTACAATGTATGCGTGTGTCATTCTGTTGGTTCGTCAGGAGGGTGTGCCATTTTAATTCGAAATTCTTTAGGTGTTATTGAAGAATCTGTTAGTTTTCAACAACGGGCGTTTTGTGATGTGTGATTTTTCGTATCTTGATTTACAGTGGCGCGTAATGTGTGTGTATGCCCCAAATAAAGAAAATGAGCGCAAAGCTTTCTTCGAAATGGTTCAGCCCTATCTCAAGTCTCCTAGATACATTATTCTGATGGGTGACTTCAACTGCGTATGCATGCCCGAAGACACAGTTACTAACGCGACCAGTCGAAAATAGAGCTTGTTACTTTTGAATGCAATTGTCCTGGAGCACGATTTGGAAGACGTCGGGAGTGCTCTGTCAGAAGGTGCCCGTCTGCAGTTCACACATATCCAACAAGCAAGTCATGCAAGACTTGACAGGGTTTATGCGTCTGCTGGCCTGGTCCCAATGTGCAGTGACTACTTGATTAAAAACGTTGCGTTCAGCGATCATTGCATGGTAATGGTTACAATAGGAACGAAGACCAAAAGGTCGAAGTTCAACTGCGAACTATGGGAATTTAATATAAGGCTTCTTGAGGATGAACGTTTTGTGTTTACAGTAAAAGAAAAAATTGACTGTTTGCAAACGGGTGATCAGAGGGACGTTATTGGAAAATGGGAACATTTTAAGGAAGAAATAAAAATGATCGCTATAGAAAGAGCGAGTGCGCTGCGTCTTAGCGACAAGGCAGACGAAAAAGAATTTCAGAGCCGCTTAGATTTGCTGCTGAGGTTGGGAAGTGCTCAGCCGGGCCAGTACGAAAAAGAAATAAAAGAAACAAAAAATAAGTTAGAACTGATGGATAAAGAGAAATATAAAGGAGCGGTCATACGCGCACGTGCAGAACGGTTGTGGTTTGGCGAGACGCCGACTAAGCGGTCCGTGTGCGACGAAAAACGATATGCGGTAAAGAACGATATAAAAGCGATAGAGTACAAGGGCGAAATGGCTCGTGACTCTAATACTATTCAACGTGCGTTTGTTGATTATTACGAAGGACTACTGGGTCACGAGTCACGTGTTGAAGAAGGCCTCGCGGCGGAGTTTTTGGCACCGATGCCTATCTTAGAGGATGAAGTCAAGCTGGGGCTCGAGGCATCGATTAGTGCAGCGGAAGTAGAGAGCGCAATCGACGAGTTAAGCTCCGGCAAATCACCTGGTCCCGACGGGCTGGGCGCAGCTTTTGACAAAGCGTTTAAGTCTGACATGGCGCATATTCTACACAGCGTAATTCACGAAACATACGAAAAGCAGATGATGCCTCCGTCCTTCCGAAGCAGTCACGTCGTCCTAGTTACGAAGAGTGAAGACCCGGTTAAGAGATTGTCAGACAGAGGGTATCGGCCCATAAGTCTCACGAATGTGGAGTGAGTGAGTGTCAACTTTATTATTAGAAGGGGTAAGGGATAAGGGTGGCTAAGCTACGTAGGCTTCCAGGCCGTGCTTCACGATGGAGTCTTCAGCTCGTGCCAGGACCCGTGTTTGGACTATAACATATTCATGAAGGTTCTGGGCAGAAGGTTGCAGAATGTAGTAAAAGCTATCGTAGGCCAGCACCAAACGTGCGGGATTAAAGGACGTACGATAACGCCAATATTCACGTAGCACGGAGCATATTATAATGCTGCGATGCTTTTGATAAACTTGTAGCCATGTTGCAACTGGACATGGAAAAGGCCTTTGACCGCGTCAACCACCAAGTTCTGTTTTGTATCCTCGAACACGTGAATGTCGGCCGAGTGCTCTTGAAAGGTGTCAAAATGGCATATGCTGGTTGTACGGCAAACCTTATTGTTAATAAGCAGCTGAGTGAAAGTATCACAGTTCGTTCTTCCGTGAGGCAAGGGTGCCCATTGTCTCCAGTGTTGTTTGCACTGTATCTCGAACCTTTTTGCCTGAACATTATATCAAACGAAAAAGTGCGTGGCTTCACAAAATTGTCCACTGAAGTTAAAGTACTTGCGTATGCGGATGATATCGCCATATTTTGCGAAGATAGGGAAAGTCTAACTGAAGTGGTGAAGGACGCGGCTAGGTTTTGCAAAGCCTCCGGAAGTGTGATAAACTGGGAAAAGTGTTTCGGTTTCTCGCACGGAAAATGGGATTATGCGCCTGAAATGTTTGAGAGCGTTCAGTGGGCGACGTCACCTGTCAAGTACTTGGGAATGCCACTAGACCAATACAAAGAACCTGCAAAATATTGGGAAGCGGAAAATGAGCGCACAGCGAATGTACGCACAAATGGGGTGGCCGCGATCTTTCAATTTTTGCTCGGGCCACAGTATGTAACCTCTTTTTGGTGGCCAAGGTATGGTATGTGCTGCAGGCACTGTGTATGTCACGGACCAGCGTCCAGAGATTGCACCGAGTTTTCGCAGTGTTCATTTGGGGGTCGAGTTGGGAGAGGACAAGTCGGACAAATCTATTTCTGTCCGTTGGAAAGGGTGGCCTAGGTTTGGCTCATTTGTTTCTTCGGCAACTTGTGTCAAGATTTATGTTCCTCCGAGACCAAAAAGATGCTTTCCTGCGTATGGTAATGCAAATTTGGTTGAAAGAGGCACTGCCTGAATATGTTGTATCATACAGCCCTGTGAGACGCGTACGGGTGCGGGGCTTTCTTTGGGAGGTTGTGCGCGCTTTTCAGTGTTTGAAAGTTCGCTTTTATAATAATAATAATAATAATAAGCTTTATTTCCATCAAACGATGGAGGGGCCGTGGGTAAAAGCTGCTGAAACAGCTTGACTAGAGCCCACGGTCCCCTCTACAAGGCAGCACTGGAGCATACATGAAACATACAGGAATACAATCATACAGAAACGCAAAATTGATTCGATTTAATGTATCACAAGGAAATCAATATTAGAATGACATATCACGTGGCGCAGTTCGCGAACTGTAGTGCGACCTAAATCAATTCCACATTTATTCAGATCATTAAGAAGTTTAGGCAAAAAGTACGATAGTGTACCCATAGAATAGTTAGCGCGGGGAGTGACCACCTTCCAGTATTCAGACTGACGTATAGTGTAGGATGTAGGCTTTATTTCTAGCTTGGCTAGGTTGCGAAAGAAGTTTCGATTTTCTTTTAATTCGCACTTAAAGGCAACAATTAGTCTATAGCTAAACAATTTCCAGACAGGCATTATATCTGCTTTAATGAACAGAGTATGTGTATGAGAATTGTAGGGGACATCAAAAATAAGCCTAATTATCTTTTTTTGTAGGACGTACACCTTTGTTAAGTTTGTTACTGTGGTAGATCCCCATACCAAAAAGCAGTAAGAGAGGTGAGAGTAAAAAAGAGAATTATATATCAGCTTTTTTACGCTGAAAGGTAATATAGACCTACACCTGGATAAAATACCAACGACACTTGACAATTTAGTGCAAACAGAATCTACATGAATATTCCACAACATATTTTGCGAAAACGTGACCCCAAGAATTTTAATACTACTTACTATTTCTATTTTTCTAGTACCATAAATAAGTTCTACGTTCATATTTACCAGCTTTGATTTCGGTCTAAATAGCACAGCCTTAGTTTTGTTGGTGTTAACTTCTAACTGATTTGCTACAGACCATTCCAGAATTTTTAGAAGGGCGGAGTTTGCTATATAGCTGATTTGCTCACAGTCTGTAGCGGAAAAAAATATGCTGGCATCGTCGGCGTACAATATATATTTGGCTTCAGCGCATGTATTTACCAGATCATTTATATAGATATTAAAAAGAAAAGGTCCAAGAATGCTGCCTTGAGGCACTCCTCTTGCAATCGGTTTTTGGTCGGAACAGTGCTCACCCATTTGAACATACTGCCGCCGATAGCCAAGGTAAGATTTTATAAGATTCCAGCAATGGCCACGCACTCCATACAATTCAAGTTTTTTGAGTAAAATGGAATGAACAATGCAGTCAAATGCTTTCGTGAAGTCAATGTACAGGCCCAGTACAACCATCTTATTTGAAAACTGTGACAAAATAAACTCTTTTTGTTCTATCAAGGCTAGTTCCGTAGACCTATGCTTTCTAAATCCAAATTGAGCTGGGGTTAAAAGGTCATATTTCTGAAAAAAAATTGAAAGGCGCTCATGAATAATCTTTTCTAAACCCTTTGAAAATATTGGCAACACTGAGATAGGGCGATAATTCTTGATGTCATTTCGATCACCTTTCTTGAACAGTACCGTAACCTTAGCCACCTGCATTCTTTGTGGGAAAACGGCACTTGAAAAACAAAGATTAAATATATGGGTAAGAATCGGTGCGATAAGATCCATAATATGTTTAAGCGGTCGAACTTGCATACCTTCAACGTCACAACTAGAGCTGTTTTGAAGAGACATAAAAACAGACCGAACTTGTTCTTCGCTAACGGCCTCAAGAAAGAAAGTAGATTGGTTACTAGGGGGCATGAATCTTGAAAATTCAGACACTGGAAAATAATCACCAGACTGCACAAAATAGTTATTAAATAAGTTTGCCAGGGCGCAACCGGATATCTCGACTTCACCGATTTTAAGTTTATCTGTTTTTGGGGACGAGTTACTGCGATTTAAAACAGTGTTCAACTTTTTCCACAAAAGATCAGGCTTACGAGAGCAGGCGTCAAGTTCCGCATGAAAATAGTTTTGTCTGCTTAACTTTATTTCTTTATTTAGCTGATTTCGGTATATCTTAAACTCCTTAAGTTTTTGGGGATTTTTAGTTTTTATGAACTGATGGTACATAGTATTCTTCTTATTCATCTTTTTAATGAGCTCTGGGGTGATCCAAGGCTTGCGTATTTTCCTACCGAGTTTCAGTTGCTTGAGCGGAAAATATCGTTTATATATTTCAGCGATGTGATCAACGAACATGTTATACGCCTTGTCAGCGCAATTAATCGCAAGAAGATATTCGAAATCAGAATTTAGCACGTCATTCCTAAAGGCATCTAGGCGAGTAGGATTTATTAGTTGAACATTTATAAATTGTTTTTTACTATGATGATTGTGTCTATCTAATATTATGAAGGTAGGAAGGTGGTCACTCAAGTCGCAGGTCATCACACCCGCAATGTTATTTTCATTTACCGAGTTAGTAATAATTAGGTCTAAGAAAGTTTCGCTATGTTCTGTGATCCTAGTAGGCAAACTGATTTGGTTTGAGCACCCGTTTGAAGTAATGAGCATATTCATAGTGGTTTTGGCTGCTGAATCTCCTAACAAATCAATATTAAAATCGCCAGCAGATAGAACAAAGTAACCAGCCTCAGAAATAAATGATAAGAACTCTTCGTAGAACGCAAAAAAGCTCTCAACATTCCCATCGGGCGGGCGATAACATACAGAAAAAACAGAATTGTTCACTTTCGCAGTCAAAACCTCGTAATCACAGCAAGAAACAGAGAAACGAGAAAGCAGTTCACATTGCATCCCTTTCTTTAGTAGCATCATTACGCCTCCGCCACGACGATTTGGGCGATTTAAGGAGAATGACTGATAAGGTGTAAACCCGAAGTGACAATGATCATTTTTACACCACGTTTCAGTGAGCATTACCACATCAAACTGAAATGAAAAACTCGAAATAAAATGCTCGATAGAATCTTCTTTGTTACAAAGGGAACGAACATTTATGTGAAGGCATTTCAAAGCGCTTATTTGATAGCCCGAGACAACAGCATTCAATTCATGTGGCAGAAGAAAGTTGTGACGTGTTGATTCACACATAAAATATTAAAAGAAGCAATATGATCAAGATTGACTGTTCAGATAGATCATGTCGGAAGGTCACGTTCACTGCGCACAATGACAGAAGAATCACCGTCTGCCTTACGCAGATAAATCTTGCCATTTCTGAACCAGACATATTTGTAGCCCTTTTTCTTTGCCAACTCTTTCGCTGTTAGAAACAGTTGCCGGCATCGGGTTGTCATATTCTCTAGTATAAAAGTACTGCTCTCATTGTCTCTAAGTTTCCGCCTATTTTCCAACCATTTATCCCTGGTGGCTTGTCGGGCATATCGAACGATTATTCCTGGGACCTTGCCTGCTTTCGCCGGAAGGCGATGAATGGTATCAACATCGAGTTTGCTCAGTTCTGGGACTTCTAACAAACCTGCCACGCTATTTACTTTCATCAACAAGTCTTCGTTCGGAGTAACCTGGATTCCATGGAATTCCAAGTTTAACCGACGGCTTCTCCATTAAAGTTCATTGATTTCAGCGACTAGCTTTTCAGTCTCCGTCTCGCTACATCGGGCCTTTTGCTCAAGCTTCTCTACCCTTTCTTTCACATTTTTTGTGTCGCTTTCTTCTACAGCAAGACGTTTCAGCAATTCATCATACTTGTCAGACATTACTTCAATACTTTTTTCGATGTTAGAAACCGTCTCTTTCAGGGGCACCAGCCCATCGAGCTTTTCATTCATGCTGATCAATAGGGACCGCAATCCGGCAAACTCTTCTCGAGTTACTCTATCACTCTGATTTTCTTCTTTCTGCTTAGCTGCTTTACAACTGGGACATGTCCATTTTTTGCTTTGATGACGCACTTCGGTTTTTAAATTGCTTTTCTGTGAGACCAGCACAGTTTCCAATATGGTAAGATTGGGTACATTCCACACAAGACATAAACGCCTCTTTGGGGTCAACAGCCTCATTACAGGAAAGGCAAGTATTGTTTCCCGACATTGGGACTTCAAGAAGCAGCAACAACCAATTCAAGAAGCAAGCAACAACCAAAATACACAGGTTTTGCAAGTTGGCAGCAGGGCAGCGACAGCAAATTTTCAGCTACAAAGGCGTAATAGAAACGCTACCAACCTGCGAAAAGCAGTGTTATGTTCAGAAAAGCGTCCACATGCCGCCACTGCTGCCGAGTGCCGTGTGGTTCACGAGTCCAGCCTTTTATCCCCGCAGCCGGCAGCCTGCAGCGCCGCTCTGGTTGCAGTTTATCGCTGGTTTCCACACACACGTGCCACTGCCACGACGATCGAAGCCCAGGTAGACGCCCACTTCAGGCCGGCGACAGGATTGCGGAAGAAACAGGAGCTGCGAAAAGCAGTGTTATGTTCAGAAAAGCGTCCACATGCCGCCACTGCTGCCGAGTCACAGTACACAGTACTGCACAGTATCTTGCTGATGTTAGAAGGAAACAACTTTATAAAGACCTTATTGATACTATGTTGCCTATACCTTTGTACCGTTCCATATACTGTGTTGGCTATGAAGGGAATGTACTGAAGAGAGTGAAAAAGATGTCGGTGCGGCCCTCAATAAAATCATTCTTCTTTCAGCGGCACACTGGCACACTGCCCGTGAAACCATGGCTACAAGAGAAAGGAATATTTGTCCCATGGTCCACAAACTGTCTAATCTGTAGAAAACCGGAGACTATAGATCACATGTTCCTTCGCTGCACAGACGCTGTATTTCACTGGGACGTCTTGCAACGAACTTTAAAAAAGCAGCTTCCAATATCACCTTACGGCATAAGATTTCTATCGGTAGATAGCGTTGACGAAGTGCCGTGGGACATGTTTATGCTTATCAGCTTACACAGTATATGGAAAAATCGAATGGCGTTTAGGCATGCAGATGAAACTATCCTCCCTGTACGAGAGTATTTCATTGAAAATGTGTCTTATGTAAGAGATGTGTTTAAGGCTCAAAAAGAACAGCCGGAATGGCTCCCATTAATGGATGACCTCGCCAAACTGAAACGCTTTTAATCCTTTGGTGTGAGCTGGCCAGTGCACCGCTCACATCTTTTACTTGTAAAGCGATATTAGTGTTTTGTATGTCTTTCATTGTCATGTACCAAGAAGGTAATAAAGAAAAAAAAAGCTTCAGGTGCTGTGCACGCATAGGCTAAACATTCAGAAGATACACAGAATCTTTGCCACTTTTGTTTGGGGATCCCAATGGGAACGCATGAGTCGTACAAATCTTTTTCGATCAGTGAGAGCTGGTGGGCTGGGATTTGCCCATTTGTTTTTAAGACAGATGGTGTCGAGGTTTACTTTTCTACGAGATCAGAGTCATCCATTCCTGCGCACAATGTTACAAGTTAGACTATGCTGTTATTTACCTGAATTCATTGTATCGACTTCTTGTGCAGGGCGAATGGGTATATGTGGTTATCTGCGCGAAGTAGTATCGGCTTTCAGTATATTAAAGGTTCCTTTTTCTCTGCAGTACTTGTGCGAAGTTAAGACAAAAAGGCTGTATAAAGATCTTATCGACGAAATGATGCCAGAACCCTTGTATCGCACCATGTATGCAATCGGGCCCGGAAAAGATATCTTTAAAAGAATACAAAGAAGGGTAGTACGGCCATCAGCCAAGACCTTTTTTTTTTTCAGCTACATACTGGTACGTTGCCCGTGAAACCATGGCTAGAGGAAAAGGGCCTATTTGTTCCGTGGAGTACCAATTGCCTCTTGTGCCCTAAGCCGGAAAGTATTGATCACATCTTTTTGGATTGTTGGGATGCCGTATTTCACTGGGACATCCTTCAGCGAACTTTAAAGAAAGACCTCCCTATAACACCATACGGTATTCGTTTTCTGCCGGTTCAGTGTGAAAGTGGCATACCGTATGATATGTTTTTGTTGTTGAGTATGCACGCAATTTGGAAGACGCGTATGGCGGTGAGGCATGCGGATGTAAACGCACGCCCAGCCAGAGAATACTTTACAGAAAGTATAGCTCACACCAGGGATGTATATTGCGCAGGCGAAGAACAGCCGAAATGGCTACCCGTTCTGAATGACCTCATGTCATTATAATCATCCCCACGTCAAACAAAGCGTGTTTGACGTTTTTAAACATTTTTGAGTGTCATTTTTTGCTGTAAATGCGTTTTGTTCTGTTGTTCTTTGCACGTGATGTACCAATCAGCGAATAAAAAAAAAAAATCCTCGTTAGTATAGTGGCCAGTATCCCCGCCTGTCACGCGGGAGACCGGGGTTCGATTGCCCGACAGGGAGTGTTTCTTTTTTCCTTCTTATTTGTAGGCGCGCGCAGCGCCGCACTGGACACTCCACCCCAGTAGCTGTCTCAATTTTTTTCCACTTGTGGGTAAGATTGCGTGAACGCTTTTGCATATCTTTTTTTTTTCAAATCGTCTATATACTGCTTTAGCTGGCGCCTCTCATGTCTCCTCGTTAGTATAGTTTTTTTCTTTATTGCCGGTCTTCGACGTAGACATACGGCATAAACAGATACTTCATAATGGTAAAAGCAATGACCGTCTTGGGCCCTTGCGAATAGTTAAAAACACTTGATTACCGCTAGTTCTTCCAATACATGCATCCATTCGGGTGGTTCTGTTCTCGTTTTATGGGCTTCACGCAGATATAGCCCGCTTTCAATGAAATGCTCCCTCGCAGGATGAATAACAAGCCTCTCATGACGCTCATCCATTCTTGTTTTCCACAGGCTATGTAAACATATTGCCATAAACATGTCACATGGAATATCTGCGTTCTTAGTTGGCAAGAAGCGGATGCCGTACGGTGTTATCGGTAATTCCTTTTTTCAACGTTCTTTGCAGGATGTCCCACAAGAACATTGCATCTGAACAATCAAGAAAGATATGCTCAATCGTCTCCGGTTGCCTGCATCTTGAGCAGTTTACAGACCACGGCACAAAGATTCCCCTTTCTCTTAGCCATGGCTTCACTGGGAGCGTTCCACTGTGTAAATGGAAGAAAAAGGTTTTTGCGGATGACCGTATCGGCATCCGCTTCACTCGCTTGAGCACGTTTCTTCCTCTGGATTCAACGCGGTACATAGAACGATAGACAGGCACAGGCAATGATACATCAAGTAAATCTTTGTACAGTCTTTTCCGTGTAACAGATGCAAGGTAATTCAATGAAAAGCGTGTATGTAGGAAGTCAAAGGCCAATACGACTTCTCGCAGGAAGCCTCTAAGCCTAGGTCTTGTGCTGTAATCGGAGGACACAACGAATTTAGGAAACGCGTTGCTCAAAAGTCTTTGAAGGACTGTGCACAAGAATGTATCTTTCTGATCACGTAGGAACAAAAATCTCGACACGACTTGTCCTAAAAAGAGATTAATATAGTGGCCAGTATCCCCGCTTGTCACGCGGGAGACCGGGGTTCGATTCCCCGACGGGGAGTGTTTCTTTTTTCATTCTTGTTTGTAGGCGCACGCAGCGCCGCACTCGACACTCCACCCCAGTAGCTGTCTCAATTTTTTTCTACTTGTGGGTAAGATTGCGTGAACGCTTTTGCATATCTTTCTTTTTTTTTCAAATCGTCTATATACTGCTTTAGCCTGCGCGTCGCATGTAATACAGGTACAGTCATCCGTTCGTCAGGGTTGTCCTCTCTCGCCTTTACTCTTCGCCATATACTTAGAACCGCTTTGCTTAAGCGTGCTTTGCGACTCGAGCATTAAAGGATACAGGTATGCCGATGTGGAAATTAAAGTGCTAGCTTGTGCAGATGACATTGCCTTCTTTTGCGTCGATAAGCCAAGCATTGCCAAGGCAATAGACGCTACCCTGCGTTTCTGTGAGACTGCAGGAGCTACTGTAAATTTTGAAAAAAGTAGAGGCTTTTGGCTAGGCATGTGGGCACTCACTCCCTCTATATTCGCGAACATTCATTGGAATCAGTCTCCGTTGCGATATCTTGGAGTACCTCTCGATAACTTCCGTAATAGTGGACCTCATTGGACGTCCACGATAACCACTATTCGTCGAAAGGTGACAACCTGGCAGGGACGTGATCTCTCCATTTTTGCGAGAGCTAAGGCATGCAATACATTTCTCTCTTCAAAGCTTCTTTATGTTCTGCAGGTCTTACACTGCTCACGTGTCCATGTCCAGGCATTTCATAGAATATTTGCATGTTTTATTTGGCATTCATCATGGGAAGCTATGAGAAGGGACAACCTTTTTCTCCCGCTTGAAAAGGGAGGCCTGGGTCTTGTGCATTTGTTTGTGCGACAATTGGTCATGCGCTTATTTTACCATAAAAATGTCCGTCATCCATTCCTTCTCGCAGTTAATCGAGCACGTCTTGCGTCACACCTGCCTTTTCTTTATGTCACGACAAACTTTGCTCAAGAACTACCGTTATGGGGCTTCCTAAAGGAACTTGTCGACACTATTTCCTTCTTAAAAGCCCGATTCATGCTTGAATATTTGTTTACCGTTAATCGCACGTCGCTAAATGTAGCACTTATAGATAACCTTTTCCCTGAACCTCTGTACCGAAAGCCGTATCTGTCTCTATTTGGCCAAGATGTTCTTTGCCGTGTCCGTAGAATGTGCATTGCGCCTGCAGCGAAAACGTTTTTCTTTAAGCTGCACACCTCCACACTGCCAGTAAAACGTGGCTTCAGGAAAAAGGACTGTTCGTACCCTGGAATACAAATTGTAGTCTTTGCAATCAACCCGAGACAATAGAGCATTGCTTTATACTTTGTCGTGACGCATTTCATTTTTGGGACATTCTACAAAGAACTCTCAAAAAAGACTTTCCTCTCACATGTTATGGTATCCGGTTCCTTCCTTTCAAAAAGACAGCCAGTAATACACCATACGATTTGTTTATGTTATTAGGACTTTATTCATTATGGAGAAGTCGAATGATCGACAGACATGCCGAGCCACCTCGCTCGACAAGGTCTATCTTCCGTGAAGAGACTGCTCAAGTCCGTAGTGTGGTTGCTACATATGTTCCCGTACCTGAATGGATTTCGCGTCTGGACGCTTGTGTTTGTTTGCCAGAATTATGAACTGTCATTGGACTGCATACTGTGTGTGAATTTGTTTTGTGTGCGTGTGAGTTCATATGTAATGTAACTGCATTGATTTGACACTACCAATATTTCCATGCAATAAAGAGAAAAAAAAAAAAACTCCTCGTTAGTATAGTGGCCAGTATCCCCCCCTGTCACGCGGGAGACCGGGGTTCGATTCCCCGGCGGGGAGTGTTTCTTTTTTCTTCTTGTTTGTAGGCGCACGCAGCGCCGCACTCGACACTCCACCCCTGTGGCTGTCTCAATTTTTTTCCACTTGTGGGTAATATTGCGTGAACGTTTTTGCACATTTTTTTTTCAAATCGTCTATATACTGCTTTAGCTGGCGCGTCGCATATCTCCTCGTTAGTATAGTGGCCAGTATCCCCGCCTGTCACGCGGGAGACCGGGGTTCGATTCCCCGGCGGGGAGTGTTTCTTTTTTCCTTCTTGTTTGTAGGCGCAAGCGGTGCCGCACTTGACACTCCACCCCAGTAGCTGTCTCTATTTTTTTCCACTTGTGGGTGTTTGCGGCTATGCCAAGCCGCGGAAACAGGATGCCTGCGTCCGTTGAACCGGAATACCATGTTGTTTTGCCGCCACTGCCTACAGGTTCGTGTGTTTTAAACACAGTTTTTCTTCACGGCGACGTGAAAGCGAGACCTTTCCGTGTCGAAGATTTTCGCGACACGCTGGCTCATTTGAAATTGCTCCCCGAGGTGGTCGCCTTGGGGGCTTTCCAGATGAACCACGTCTGGGCGGTGACGTTCGAGAGTGCAGAGGCGACAAAGAAAATGCTGAAGTATACAGAAGTTCAAGTCAAGGAACGACGGTGTTTGGTTGTGGATCCACACAACCGGGATGTCCGGGTTAAACTCCACTGGTTGCTGCACAATGTGCACGACGAAGACGTACACGCGGCGTTTGCTCCATACGGGAAAGTCAACGACGTCCAAAAAGAGCAATGGCGTGTACCAGGCATCACGGACAAGGGGTCGTCTATGCGTACAGTGACCCTCAAGCTGAAGCCAGGCGTTGCACGTGACGATCTACCGCATCAGCTACGAGTCGCAGGCATAATGGCGCTAGTGGTCGTGCCAGGTCGTGCTCCACTGTGTCTTCGGTGTAACCGTACGGGGCACATCAGGCGCGAGTGCCGCGTGCCACGTTGCTCTGTGTGTCAACGCTTCGGCCACGAAGAAAGTCAGTGCGTGCGCACGTATGCAAACGTTGCGGGGCCATCGAGAAGTGAGGAAGTCGTCAACGAGCACCTCATGGACGAAGTCGACGCAGAGGAAAGTGCCAGTGCGTCGAGACCATCTCTGGCGCCACTTTCAAAGAAAGACCCAGCCACAAATTCTACGAAACGAGATGTAGAGCAGGTTGCGAGTGAAGCCATACCGACATCTGGCAAGACTACATCAGCTAAGGACGCTGAAACAAGCAAGCAACCCACCGTAGCAACGAGTGAGGACGATTCAAGCGTAATGGACACTACGGAAACCAGCAAAGCAGCGGCAGCGGCCAAAAGAACGCACGAAGAAAGTACCGGCGAAGAGCAGAATGCGAGCACTCAAAGTGCGGGCGAACCACCTGTGAAGACAGCAACTGGTCGGAGGCCAACCTTTAGACCAACGCCAACCATACCGCCGGACAGAAAGGCGGCGGCGACGCAGCGGACTTAACAGGTCGTGCGTTCGCGTGTTTTTTCCCGTGCCGGGGGGGGGGGGGGTCGGGAGGGGGTGGTGGAAAATCCTGCTGCTTCTGATCTGCCGATGGAAGACCAGTCAACAGTGCAGGCTGAACGCAGACTCGCCACGGTAATGTGAGTGATCCTTCGTCACTGACGTGAGCTACAAATTTATTGATATCTATTGGTCTTGATCTCTTCACCGTAGAAATGGCGATACGCATTGAAACACCCTTACGCGTAGGCACGATTAACGTGCGGGGACTTACGGCAAAGAAGAAGCAGTACCAGCTTAATCGCCTGTTCATCGAAAATAATCTGGACATTATTGCTGTACAAGAGACAAAGATAGAAACTGAGGAAGAGACCGAACGCCTAGTCCAAACGTTCATGTCTAGATATTATGTGTGCGTTTCTCACGCTGTTGGTAGAGCAGGGGGCTGTGTGCTCTTTCTACGCAATAATATTGGTATAAATGTGGAAAATGTATTTAGTGATGATTCCGGGCGTATTATAATGTGCGATTTTATCTTTTGCGATCTCAAGTTCCGCGCTATCTGTGTTTACGCGCCGAATAGAATAGCTGAGCGCAAGGTTTTTTTTGAAAGCGTGGAATGTCACTTGAAGTGTGAGAGAACCATGGTCATGATGGGAGATTTCAACTGTGTCTGCAAAGTGGAAGACAGAGCCCGTAATCTGTCTCGTCTCGAAGGCAGTGCGCTCCTCTTGGCAGCACTCGTTGAAGAGCATAATTTAGAGGATATAGGCGACGTTTTAGCCAATAATGATACACCTCGGTTCACTCATTTTCAAGGGGACAGCCATGCCAGACTGGATCGTGTCTATGTTTCTGGGGAAGCGTTGCCATTGTGCAGTGATTATGAAGTCAAGCATGTTTATTTTAGCGACCACAGTTTGGTCCGTTTTTCGCTTGGTTCAAAGAAGCCGTCAAGCTTCAACTGGGATCTTTGGAAATTCAATGAAAAATTGCTGCAGGACGAAATATTTATAAAAAGAATTCAAGATAGCATTCAAGAGCTGTTATTAGGTGTTCACAGTGACTGCACGGAAAGGTGGGAGTGTTTTAAGCAAGAAACAAAGTTAATTGCCATAGAAAGGTCCAGCGTTTTACACCACCAAGAAAAAAGAAATGAAATAGAATTAGAAAGTGAGCTCAACTTTTATTTAAACTTGGAAAGCATCCGTCCTGGTTGTTTCGCTAAAGAAATACAGCGAACGAAAGCACAGTTGGAACTTGTCGATAAGGAAAAATATCGGGGCGCAATCATTCGCGCACGCGCAGAACATCTATGGTGCGGAGAACAACCTACAAAGCGATCGTTTTCGGATGAAAAAAGTTATGCCTCACGAAAGGAGATAAATGCGATAACATACCGTAATGAAATAGTACGTGATAAGAAAACCATCCAACTTGCCTTTGTAGAATATTACAGCGAACTCTTAGGACATGAAATGCAATGCGAACAGGGGTTCGAAAATGAATTCTTACACCTTTTGCCAAGTCTAGATGATGAACAACGAAATAGATTAGAAATGCCAATAAGCATCAAGGAAATAGAGCAGGCTATAGATGACCTGAGCCCTGGGAAAACGCCAGGACCTGATGGACTGGGTGGATCATTCTATAAAGCTTTCAAAACAGATATAGCTGCAGCTCTTTATTACGTTATCACAGAAGCCTATGAAAAGCGGGTACTGCCACCGTCGTTTCGCGAGAGTCATATTGTCCTGATACCCAAAACTACTGATCCCTCATCACTCTTATCCGTGCGAGCCTACCGACCAATCAGCTTAACAAACTCAGACTATAGGATATACACTAAAGTTTTGGGCAGAAGGCTACAGAGTATAATAACACGATTGATAGGGCCACATCAAACATGTGGCATTAAGGGGAGGTCAATAACTACAAACGTACACGTAGCAAGAACAGTACTTGAGCATTGTGACGACTTTTCTGGTAGGGTGGCCATGTTACAATTGGACCTAGAAAAAGCTTTCGATAGAGTGACACACACAATTCTTTTCAATGTTTTGGAGCACGTGAATGTGGGAACAATCTTAACAGAAGGGATCAGAATGTGCTATGCAGGCGTTTCCACAAAGGTAATCGTTGGTAGAACACTCTCTCCCAGCATTGCCGTCAGGTCTTCCGTAAGACAGGGATGTGGTTTATCGCCTCTACTGTTTGCCCTATATCTCGAGCCACTGTGTCTAAAGATAATAAAAGAGAGCCATGTCCGGGGTTTTAGGGTCGGTTACAGTGAGGTAAAATTGTTAGCATACGCGGATGACGTCGCTGTTTTTTGTGATGACAAGCAAAGTGTAAGCAATACCGTTAATGTTGTGACAAAGTATTGTAAAATGACGGGGAGTGCGATTAATTGGGGCAAGTCGATTGGGACATGGTATGGACAATGGGAAGACACGCCTTCACTTTTTGAAAAAATGCAGTGGACGAATATGCCTACCAAGTACCTTGGGGTACCTCTGCAACACCACCAGGACACCAAAGATTATTGGCAAGGAGAGGTCGCAGAAATTAAGGCGAAAACGGCAAGGATGGGTGGGAGAGAACTATCAATATTCACAAAAGCAACAGTGTGTAATGTGTTTTTAGTGGCCAAAATTTGGTATGTTTTACAAGCATTGTGTGCATCAAGAGTCAGCATACAAAGAATACACCGGCAGTTTGCCATCTTCATTTGGGGTTCCGTTTGGGAGCGCTCTAGTCGCACTAATTTGTTCAGAACAGTGAAAAGTGGAGGCCTAGGGTTGGTTCATCTCTTTTTAAGACAAGTCGTGTCGAGATTTTTGTTCCTACGTGATCAGAAAGATACATTCTTGTGCACAGTCCTTCAAAGACGTTTGAGCAACGCGTTGCCTCAATTCGTTGTGTCCTCCGATTACAGCACAGGACCTAGGCTCAGAGGCTTCCTGCGAGAAGTCGTATTGGCCTTTGACTTCCTACATACGCGCTTTTCATTGAATTACCTTGCATCTGTTAAACGCAAAAGACTGTACAAAGATTTACTTGATGTATCATTGCCTGTGCCTGTCTATCGTTCTATGTACCGCGTTGAATCCAGAGGAAGAAACGTGCTCAAGCGAGTGAAGCGGATGCCGATACGGTCATCCGCAAAAACCTTTTTCTTCCATTTACACAGTGGAACGCTCCCAGTGAAGCCATGGCTAAGAGAAAGGGGAATCTTTGTGCCGTGGTCAGTAAACTGCTCAAGATGCAGGCAACCAGAGACGATTGAGCATATCTTTCTTGATTGTTCAGATGCAATGTTCTTGTGGGACATCCTACAAAGAACGTTAAAAAAGGAATTACCGATAACACCGTACGGCATCCGCTTCTTGCCAACTGAGAACGCAGATATGCCATGTGACATGTTTATGGCAATATGTTTACATAGCCTGTGGAAAACAAGAATGGATGAGCGTCATGAGAGGCTTGTTATTCATCCTGCGAGAGAGCATTTCATTGAAAGCGTGCTATATTTGCGTGAAGCTTATAAAACGAGAACAGAACCACCCGAATGGATGCATATATTGGATGAACTAGCGGTAATCAAGTGTTTTTAACTATTCGCAACGGCCCAAGACGGTCATTGCTTTTACCATTATGAAGTGTATCTGTTTATGCCGTATGTGTATGTCGAAGACCGGCAATAAAGAAAAAAAAAAAATCCTCGTTAGTATAGTGGCCAGTATCCCCGCCTGTCACGCGGAAGACCGGGGTTCGATTCCCCGACGGGGAGTAATATTTTTACTTCTTTTTTTTTTTTAGACACACGTAGGTGCACCCGCGACAGTTATCTGCAGAATCTGTCTGTTTCTTTCGCGGGCTTTGGAGCAAGGTTGTGCGAAAACGTTTGCACTGTTATTCCCATCGTGGATATAGTGCTTTAACTGACGCCGGGCATAATGGATTTCGCGTCTGGACGCTTGTGTTTGTTTGCCAGAATTTTGAACTGTCATTGGACTGCATACTGTGTGTGAATTTGTTTTGTATGCGTGTATGTTCATATGTAATGTAACTGCATTGATTTGACACTACCAATATTTCCATGCAATAAAGAAAAAAAAAAAAAAAACTCCTCGTTAGTATAGTGGCCAGTATCCCCGCCTGTCACGCGGGAGACCGGGGTTCGATTCCCCGACGGGGAGTAATATTTTTACTTCTTTTTTTTTTTTTCAGACAGACGTAGGTGCACCCGCGACAATTATCTGCAGAATCTGTCTGTTTCTTTCGCGGGCTTGCGAGCAAAGTTGTGCGAAAACGTTTGCACTGTTATTCCCATCGTGGATATAGTGCTTTAACTGACGCCGGGCATGTCTCCTCGTTAGTATAGTGGCCAGTATCCCCGCCTGTCACGCGGGAGACCGGGGTTCGATTCCCCGACGGGGAGTAATATTTTTACTTCTTTTTTTTTTTTAGACACACGTAGGTGCACCCGCGACAGTTATCTGCAGAATCTGTCTGTTTCTTTCGCGGGCTTTGGAGCAAGGTTGTGCGAAAACGTTTGCACTGTTATTCCCATCGTGGATATAGTGCTTTAACTGACGCCGGGCATGTCTCCTCGTTAGTATAGTGGCCAGTATCCCCGCCTGTCACGCGGGAGACCGGGGTTCGATTCCCCGACGGGGAGTAATATTTTTACTTCTTTTTTTTTTTTTCAGACAGACGTAGGTGCACCCGCGACAATTATCTGCAGAATCTGTCTGTTTCTTTCGCGGGCTTGCGAGCAAGGTTGTGCGAAAACGTTTGCACTGTTATTCCCATCGTGGATATAGTGCTTTAACTGACGCCGGGCATGTCTCCTCGTTAGTATAGTGGCCAGTATCCCCGCCTGTCACGCGGGAGACCGGGGTTCGATTCCCCGACGGGGAGTAATATTTTTACTTCTTTTTTTTTTTCAGACAGACGTAGGTGCACCCGCGACAATTATCTGCAGAATCTGTCTGTTTCTTTCGCGGGCTTGCGAGCAAGGTTGTGCGAAAACGTTTGCACTGTTATTCCCATCGTGGATATAGTGCTTTAACTGACGCCGGGCATGTCTCCTCGTTAGTATAGTGGCCAGTATCCCCGCCTGTCACGCGGAAGACCGGGGTTCGATTCCCCGACGGGGTGCAATATTTTTACTTCTTTTTTTTTTTAGACACACGCCTGGCATGTCTCCTCGTTAGTATAGTGGCTAGTGTCCCGGATTCCACTTCCAGGAGCCGAGGCGAACGGACGTGCTATCATGTGCTCCGAAGGAACGGTATCAGCGGCCCATCTTGGCCGCGGAAACAGGAATGTTGATGAAGACAACCAGGATTACCAAGTGATGCTGCCCCAACTGCCGAAAGGTCGGATTGTTTTTAATACAGTTTTCTTGCATGGCGATATCCGTGATCGGCCGTACAGAGTTGAGAACTACCGTGACGCCCTGGCCAGCTTGAAAGTGCTCGCCGAGGTTTTCGCCTTGGGAGCCTTCCAAATGAACCACGTGTTGGCCGTAACATTTAAGAGCAAACTGCTAACCGCTGCAACAATTACTGTCAAGGGTCGGCGATGCCTGGTGGTTGATCCCAACAACCAAGACTTACGCCTTAAAATGCACTGGGTCCTCCATAACGTCAGCGATGAAGATGTACGCGAGGCCTTAGCGCCGTACGGCGAAGTTACGGAAGTTTCACGAGAGCGCTGGCGCGCTCAGGGCGTGACAGAAAAGGGCTCCACTACGCGTCTGGTGAACCTCAAGTTGAAGCCTGGTGTTAAAAGTGATGATATCCCGCTCCAGCTGCGTGTCGCCGGAGAGCCTGTTTTATTAGTGGTGCCTGGAAGGCCACCGCTTTGTTTGCGCTGCCAGGGAAAAGGACACGTTAGCAGAGAGTGCCGGGTGCCACGATGCTCGCGCTGCAAACGTTTCGGTCATGACGAAAGTCAGTGTGCGCCTACATACGCGAACGTCACAGGGCCCATAAGGAGTACTGACTCTTCTGAGCTCGTCATGGACGAGGCAGAAGCTGAGGAAACGGCGGCAGTAGAAAGCACGAAGTTGGAACCACAACCAACGCCCCCGGCCACGGTCCCCGCCCCCTTGCAGCGGGCCGTTACTTCGTTGCCTAGCGAGCAGCAGCCACCGCAAGAAAGGCAGCCTGACCTGTCAAAGGACGCGCTGCACCGGTCGAAAGAAGGCAATGAAGGCTCAGCAGCAACGACGGATCGCAACGCGCCGAGCGCAATGGAGACCGACGTGACTACATCGTCGAATAAGCGGGCGCACATCGAGACGGTGAAAGTCGACGACCCGAATGGTGGCCTGAATGCCGAGGAGCCGCCTGCGAAAGCGGCACGGGTACGTCGCTCACCATTCAGGTCGAAGCCCATCGTTCCCCTGGATAAACGCGAGGCGGACAAGGCGCCGAAGTAGGCGCTCGGGTCTGCACTTCACGGGTGCCTGTACAACATGTCGCGTAAGACTTTTAAGCACACGGACGGCAATGAATTGTCGCGCTGCAACCATCCGTTGAAGAAGCTGCAGATGTGCCAGACATAACACTGCAAGGAATGGCCGACTGCAATGAAACGAATGCTGTGTGGTCATGTACAGAGGTGAGCGCTGTGCGACCCATTTGCTCCTCACATAATATGCACGGTGAAACTGAAAAGCCAATGCGAGTAGCCACACTGAATGTCAGGGGCTTAGCGGCCCGGAGAAGGCAGTACCAAGTGAGCCGCCTGTTTTCTGAAAATGACTTAGATCTAGTCGCAGTGCAAGAAACTAAAATCGAAAGTGAGGATCAGACGGCCCGCATGGTGGAAACCTTTCGAACGCGCTACAATGTTTGTATTTGTCATGCTGTGGGCACATCTGGTGGTTGCGCGATATTCATTCGTAATAACATAGTCATCTCGGATGTGAGCATTGTTGTATCGGAAGCAGGACGCTTGCTTATTATAGACTTTATTTTCTGGTCTGCCTTGAGAGTGATCTGTGTTTATGCACCGAATAGCGAGACTGAGCGCGTAGCCTTCTTCGAAAGAATCGAGTGTTATTTGCAGTGTTCGAAACGTATTGTTATGCTTGGTGATTTTAATTGTGTGCTGATGGCAGAGGACAGAGCTAAAGTTGTACCTAGCCGCGACAAAAGTGCGAAGGTACTGGATGCACTAATCCGCAAGAATGATTTGGAGGACCTGGGCTGGCTGCTTTCGAATGGAAATCAACCCGTTTTCACACACTTCCAGCGTGGAAGCAGTGCGCGGCTCGATAGAGTACGCCACGGTTGACTTTGTGAGCATGTGCACTAAGTATGAATTAAAGCATGTCTCTTTTAGTGATCACAGTCTTGTAATGGTCACACTTGGTGGCAAGAAAAAGAAAACGCAAATCAACTGGCAGTTATGGAAGTTTAATGTTAAGCTACTGGGTGACGATATATTTAACGAAAAAGTAAAGAAAGAAATAGAAAGCATGGCCGGCATTGCAGCAAAGTCCCGTGCGGCTGAATGGGACCAATTCAAGAACGAAGTCAAACTGACAGCTATTGAAAGGGGAACACTGCTCCGTCATAAAGAAAGAAAAAAAACCGAGGAATTGCAATGCCAGCTTGATTTTATGATCAGCATGGAAGTCTCAAATCCCGCGATATACGGTAAAGATATACGTGAAGTTATGGGGAAGCTCGAGGCTATGGACGTCGAAAAGTATCGTTCAGCAGTAATAAGGGCGCGAGCCGAGAAGATCTGGATGGGCGAAACTCCTAATAAGCGCGCATTGTGTGACGAAAGGAGATACGCAACACAATATGAAATCCGAGAAATTACGTATCTGAACAATATTACCAGCGACATTAAAGAAATTGAACGTGCATTTGTCGAGCGCTATAGGTGTAGAAAGAAGCGGGAGCATTCTGTTGGGTCGGGATACCCTTGATTTAATGCCAAGGTTAGATGGTGATACTCGAGCGCTTTTGGAGAAACCCATTAGCGTAGACGAAATAAAACAGGCGATAACTGAACTAACACTGGGGAAGACACCTGGGCCAGACGGCCTCGGTGCCGCATTCTACAAAGCGTATGCCGATGAACTGGCGCCCATTTTACATGCGGTCATCACGGAAGCGTACGAAACGAAAGAAATGCCGCTTTCTTTTCGTGCTGCTCACGTGGTGCTGATTCCAGAAACTGACGACCACGCTACGCCGCTATCTGTCGGTGCGTACCGTCCGATAACGCTCACGAACACCGACTACAAAGTTTATATGAAAGTGTTGGCAAAACGACTGCAGAGCGTCATCAAATTTCTTGTTGGACCACACCAAACATGTGGCATAAAAGGTCGCTCTATCTGTACAAATGTGCATGTAGCCCGTAGTATTCTTGAGTGCTGTGAGATTTTTGGCGGGCGGGTCGCCATGTTGCAGCTAGATTTAGCAAAGGCATTCGATCGTGTGTCGCGTGAAGCTCTTTTTTGTATCCTTGAACATGCTAGCATAGGCACAGTCATACTCGATGGCCTAAAAATGATATACAATGACTGCATGGTAAACATCGTGCTGAATAAGACACTAACAGACAACATTAAACTCAGATCATCAGTGAGGCAAGGTTGTCCATTGTCACCGCTGATCTTTGCAATTTATTTAGAGCCTTTCTGTTTATCTCTAATAAGCAATGGAAAAATCAATGGTTATAAAGTTGAATCGTCGCATGTTAAAGTGCTTGCATTTGCTGATGACGTCGCAATCTTTTGTACAGATCGCCAAAGTGTACTAGAGGCGAGGCGATAAGCGAAGCTAAAAGATATTGCAGGCAAACCGGCTGCGAGATCAGTTGGGAGAAGTGCATCGGGTTTTGGCACGGAAGCTGGGACATCACGCCGTCTGCCTTTGCAAATTTACAATGGACCGTGTCTCCTCCGAAATATTTCGGGGTGCCGCTTGAGCACTACGAGAGTACCGTGCAATACTGGGAGGATGAGACGTCGCGTGCAAAAGAGAAAACCGGAGGATGGAAAGGTCGTGAGTTATCAATGTTTGTAAAGGCAACTGTTTGTAATTTATTTTTAATTGCCAAAGTGTGGTATGTCCTCCAATTTTTGTCGATGACCCGTGTGAATGTACAGAAAATGCACAGAGTATTTGCTGTTTTTATCTGGGGTCCCACTTGGGAAAGGGTCAGCCGAACCAACTTGTTTCGTCCTGTTCGAGATGGTGGTCTTCGATTGTCTCATTTATTCTTACGTCAGATTGTTTCTCGTTTTGTATTGTTACGAGACCAAAGCGATTCATACTTGCGTACGATGATCCAGGTCCGTTTGAAAAGCGTTCTGCCTGAATTTATTGTGTCTAGTGCACTACCTGTAAACTATCGGCTTAAAGGCTACTTGCGGGAGGTAGTCGACTCCCTCCGAATACTAAAAGCTCGGTTTTCCCTTCAGTACCTCAGCACAGTAACAAGAAAGAAACTTTACAAGGATTTAGTTGAAGTTATGATGCCAGTCTTTGTACCGGATGAAATACTATGCAGGCCCAGGACATGATGTTTTGAAAAGAGTCAAAAAGATGCCTGTGAGAGCAAGCGTAAAGTCGTTCTTCTTTAAATTGCATACATCTACCCTTCCGGTCAAAACATGGATAGCCGACAAAGGAATATTTGTACTATGGACGACAAACTGTGCGCTATGTAACAAGCCGGAGACACTTGAGCACGCCTTCATTGAGTGCTGGGATGCAATATTTTATTGGGACGTCTTGCAAAGTACTCTTAAAAAGGAACTGCCGATAACAGCACAGGGTATACGTTTGTTGCCGGTAGACAGCGATCAGGGCTTACCGTACTATATGATAATGCTCCTGGGCCTCCATAGTCTTTGGAAGACACGGATGGCGGTCACCCACGGTGATGTGAATGTGCGCTCAGCACGAGAAAATTTTATTGAGAGGATTATTTTCATACGTGAGATATATCGTGTACAGGCAGATCCGCCTGACTGGTTGGGTATTCTTGATGATTTGGTGAATTTCAAGAAATTTTAGCTTATCACCTTGGTCCAAGTAGACCAACGTGTTTTTATATATGTATGTCATTATGTGAATAAAGAAAAAAAAATAGTGGCCAGTATCCCCGCCTGTCACGCGGGAGACCGGGGTTCGATTCCCCGACGGGGAGTAATGTTTTTTACTACTTTTTTTTTAGACACACTTAGGTGCGCCCGCGACAATTATCTGCAGTATCTGTTTGTATCTTTCGCGCGCTTGCGAGTAAGGTTGTGCGAAAACGTTTGCGCTTTTATTCCCATCGTGTACATAGTGCTTTAACTGACGCCTCCCGTGTCTCCTCGTTAGTATAGTGGCCTGTCACGCGGGAGACCGGGGTTCCATTGATTTTCCATTTCCGGCCACCGAAGCGAACGGTTGTGCGATGACGAGCTCCGTTGGGGCGGCTACAGCGGCTATTGCCAGCCGCGGCAACAGGAACTTTTCATCTGAAGAAGGCTACGAGTTGATTTTGCCGAATTTGCCAACAGGTCGTTTTGTTGTTAATACAGTTTTTCTTCACGGAGATGTTCAAGCGCGGCCTTACCGAGTGGAAGATTTTCGCGACGCGTTGTCTGGTTTATCGCTGCTTCCTGAAGTGATCGCCTTAGGGGCGTATCTGATGAGCCACGTGTGGGCCGTAACTTTCAGTAATGCCGAAGCCGTGAAGAAGTTACTCGCCGCGAGCGAATTGAAGGTCAAGGGCCGGCGCTGCGTCGTCATTGATCCTGGAAACCAAGATGTAAGGATGAAAGTGCACTGGCTGTTGCACAACGTTCCAGATGATGACGTGCGGGTGGCCTTCCTTCCTTATGGAAAAGTGACAGAAATTAGCAGAGAGTGGTGGCGAGTACACGGAATCACTGACGAGGGGTCCACAACCAGGTTGGTGTCCATGCGTCTCAAGGTAGGCGTTAAGCTGGAAGATCTACCACACCAGCTGAACGTCGCAGGTGAACAAGCTTTGGTGGTCGTATCAGGCCGTGCGCCGATGTGCCTGCGCTGTCATGCAACGGGGCACATTCGCCGCGACTGCCGGGTTCCAAAATGCAGTGCCTGCCGTAGATTCGGACATGAAGAAGGTCAATGCCCTAAGACGTACGCCAGCGTCGCCGGGCCTACGAGTGGCGAGGATTCATCCGAACTTCTCATGGATGAAAACGACGCTGAAGAAGCTTCGAAGCCGTCAAAGGACACCACAGTCCGCAAAATGGTAACGCTGGCAGCCAACAAACCCCTTTTGGAGGAAAGGCGTCAACCAACAGAGCGCGAACGGGATACCAAAGACCAGGCCGTGGAAAAAGCCATCACATCGAAGGACGCCTGTCAACCTACCAGCGAGGATACAAAAGGGGAAGAAACCCAAGAGACCTGCATGGACGTCGTCGAAAGCGTCAGTGGACAGCCCACCAAGCGGCCATTGGAGGAGAGCGTCGAGAAAGCAGACAATGGAGTTGAAGAGACAGAACCACCGCCGAAGGGACTTGGCATAAGACGGTCTTTATTCAAGCAGAGGCCGAATTTTTCCGCTGAGCGGCGGCCGGTGGAAAAACCTCCGTCTTGACGCCGACTCTCCGCGCAGCGCAACCTTTGGGGTCTTCGGGAAGACGTGGGGACTCTGAGCGAACTCACTTGCAAGTGTCGTGAAGCCTACCGGTTAGAAGATGCCTATAGCGCACATTGTACTGCATACGTGATGTGTCTGCAAGGTTCATCTTCGCTGTAAGTGTTATACTATGCTAACTAATTTTTCAGATTGTAAAGGGGTACTGTTATGCGATCATTTTGCAGAACATATAAAAAGAAATGGCTTTAAAATCAGGCACAGCACTACGCATAGCGACGATAAATATCAGAGGTCTGGCGTCTAGGAGACGACAGTACCAGCTTAGTCGCCCGCTATTAGAAAATGAGCTGGATATCGTAGCAGTTCAAGAGACAAAGGTAGAAACGCAGGAACAAAGTGATCGCATGGTATCACCTTTTAGAAATCGGTACAATCTTGCCATAAGTCATGCAGTAGGTTTGTCAGCAGGTTGTGCTCTATTTCTTCGAAATTCTATTGGGATTGTTGAGGAATCTGTGAATGTCAGTCAATATTGTTTGTGATTTCACCTTCGCAATGAAAAATTGGAGGGTTATTAACGTGTACGCACCAAACAAGGAACATGACCGGCGAGTGTTCTTTGAGGAAGTGGAAAAACACCTGCTATGCGATAAGCTGGTCATATTACTGGGTGATTTCAACTGTGTTTGTGAACCAGAAGATAGAGTGAACAAACGACCTATTCGAGATAAAAGTGCAATATTTTTAAGCGCAATAGTGGGTGAACACGAATTATATGACGTGCGGTCTTTGTTTTCATGTAACTTCCCCCAGTTCACTCATTTTCAAGGAAATAGCCACGCTAGACTAGATAGAGCTTATATATCGACAGCTCTTGTACCTTTGTGCAGTAATTACACAGTCAATCATGTTTCTTTCAGCGACCACAGCTTAGTCTCTTTCTCGCTTGGAGCAGAAAAAAAGAAAAAGTACATTTACTTGCCAGCTCTGGAAACTGAATGACAATCTATTGGATGACAAACCTTTCGTAGAGTACGCAATGGAAAACCTTAATGATTTACTTGAAGATCACCAGAACATAATTGGCAGATGGGAGCGTTTCAAAGAAAAAAATAAAGATTAAGGCGATAGAACGGGCTTCTGCACTTAAGCACAGTAAAATTAAACACGAAAAAAGAACTGCAAGCCCAGTTAGACTTCTTGATCAGCCAAGAAAGTGTTACCCCCGGCCTGCGCAGTGAAGAAATTCGAGACGTCAAGCGACAACTTGAGCTCATCGATGTCGAAAATTATGGAGGAGCAGTGATACGGGCTCGTGCAGAGCATTTGTGGATGGGTGAAACGCCCAACAAACGCGCCCTTACTGACGAGAAAAGATACGCGACCAAAAAAATAAATCAAAGAAATAAGGTACCGAGGTGCAGTCAAAGATAAGAAAAGTGATATAGAAGATGCTTTCGTAGAGCACTTTCGGAAATTGTTCGGTGAAAGGAAAGAAGTAAACAAGGGATTTGGAAACGCTTTTCTTCCACTTATGCCGCAACTAGATGAGAATGCAAAATCAGTCCTAGAAGCCTCAATTACATTAACAGAAATTGAAAAAATCAATCGATGATTTGAACCCCGGAAAGTCGCCCGGTCCCGATGGACTGGGTTCAGCGTTTTATAAGAAATTTAAAACTCCTATAGTTAAAGTATTGCATGCGGTAATACAAGAGGCATATGACGTAGGAGAGCTTCCCCTCTCCTTCCGTCAATCACATATCATTCTCATTCCTAAAACGGACGACCGACTTAAGCAATTATTGGTAGGTTCTTACCGGCCAAAAAACCCTCTCTAACATTGATTATAAGATATTCATGAAGGTCTTGGCAAGAAGACTACAAGGTTTTATTAAAGATATAGTCGGACCACACCAGACGTGCGGAATTAAAGGTAGGAGCATAACAACGAACATTCATATAGCAAGAAATATTTTAGTGTTGTGATGTTTTTTCCAACCACGTGGCAATGCTCCAAATAGATCTGGAAAAAAGCTTTTGACCTTGTTAAGCATGAAATATTGTTTGCCTTTATGGAATATGTAAATGTAGGGAAAATAATACTGGAAGGTGTAAAAATGTCGTACACTGGATGCTCTGCCTCAATTATAGTTAACAAACAAGTCAGCAAAAGCATCCATGTCGTCTCTTCAGTGAAACAAGGGTGTCTTCTGTCGTCACTACTTTTTTAGCAATTATTTAGAGCCATTTTGTTTAAAGATTATTCAAAATGAGGAAATAAGAGGCTTTCGTATTATGGCTTGTGAAGACAAAATATTATCTTACGCCGACGACATAGCTGTTTTCTGTACCGATAGAGAAAGTGTAACAAATACGATAAAAGATGCCACAGCTTTCTGTCAATACACAGGGAGCAGAATAAACTGGAATAAATGTCAGGGTTTCTGGCATGGTGAATGGGATAGTGTGCCTGTCACGTACGCCAACATTCAGTGGACGACTACTCCAAGTAAATACCTAGGCGTACCACTACAACATTACAAGGATACACAAGAATACTGGAAAGAACATACAGACAAGGCTCGAGAGAAAACACAAAAATGGGGAGGACGAGACCTATCAATGTTTTCCCGTGCCACAGTGTGTAACATTTTTATTATTGCTCGAGTATGGTATGTTTTGCGAGCGTTGCACATGTCGCGCATGAGTATTCAACGTCTGCATAGAGTGTTGGCTGTCTTTGTATGGAACTCGTCATGGGAAAGGATGAGCCGCACAAATTTGTTCATTCCAGTGCGATCGGGAGGACTGGGTTCGATTCATTTGTTCGTGAGACAAATTGTCTCTAGGTTCGTATATTATCGCAATCAAAGAAATCCTTTTTTAAGAAGTGTTATGCAAGTGAGATTGGCGAACGCATTGCCAGATGTCATTGTGTCATCATGCGCCCATATGCAACGCAATGTTCGCGGATGTATGCATGAAATTGTTGTGGCTGTCCAGTTTCTAAAAGTAAGATTTTCAATGGAATATCTCAGCGAGGTCAAGAGAAAACACCTCTACAAAGACCTAATTGATGTGATGATGCCTGTTCCCTTGTATCGAAGGATGTACAATCCTGGGCCAGGCAGCAATGTGTTAAAAAGGGTTAAAAGAATGACTATCCGATCGTCAGTCAAAATTTTCTTTTTCATGCTCCATAGTGGCACACTTTCTACAATACCGTGGCTAAAGGAAAAAGGGTTGTTGGTACCATAGTCGATAGACTGTGTAATATGCAAAAGGCCTGAAACAATCGAGCACATGTTTCTCGATTGTTGCGATGCCGTATTCCTATGGGACATCTTGCAAAGAACCCTGAAAAAGGAACTGCCGCTCACACCCTACGGCATTCGATTTCTTCCGGTCGAAAGCGAAGGTGTGCCGTACGATATGCTGATGATTCTAGTAATGCACAGTGTTTGGAAAACCAGAATGTCAGTGCGTAATGCGGACGTCAATGCGAGGTCAGCCCGGGACAACCTCAACGAAAGCATCGCATATTTACAAGATGTGTACAAACAGAAGGAAGAAAAGCCAGATTGGTGTGTTTATCTCGACAAACTGCTGACCGTAAAGCGTTTTTAACCCAATATGCTAGCCAGACACAAGCTAGCATATTTAATGTGATGTTATGATGTTGTTTTTCCACTGTATTGTGCCATGTTGGCAATAAAGAAAAAAAAAGTATCTGTCTGTATCTTTCGCGCGCTTGCAAACGAAGTTGTGCGAAAACTTTTGCACTTTTATTCCCATCGTGTATAGAGTGCTTTAACTGACGCCTGCCATGTCTCCTCATTAGTATAGTGGCATTCTACTTCTTGACGCGCTAGCGAACGGACGCAGGATCATGAGCTCCGCTGGAGCGGCGTTTGCGGCCCTTGCCGGCCGCGGAAACAGGAGCAGCGTCGAAGACGAAAAGGACTATGAAATCGTGCTGCCTACTCTGCCCACCGGTCGTGTTGTTTTAAACACGTTGTTTTTGCACGGCGACGTGCGGGTGAGGCCCTACAGGGTCGAAGATTTTCGAGACGCCCTCGCCAACGCTGGTGTGCTCCCCGAAGTCGTGGCGTTGGGAGCGTAGCAGATCAACCATGTGTGGGCGG
Organism: Dermacentor andersoni; assembly: GCF_023375885.2. Lineage (NCBI taxonomy): Eukaryota > Metazoa > Arthropoda > Arachnida > Ixodida > Ixodidae > Dermacentor > Dermacentor andersoni. Next base: position 181,748,152 of record NC_092817.1, on the reverse strand, counting down.
TGACGTTCAACAGCGTGAAAGCCACAAGGAAACTGGCTGCTTTCAAGGAGCTGCAAGTTAAAGGCCGCCGCTGCATTGTTATTGACCCTGAGGACCAGCAGGTTAAACTGCGGCTGCATTGGATGCTCCACGGAGTGCAAGATGAAGACATCCGGACTGCTTTTGCGGCGTTCGGGAACGTAACCGAGGTGACGCGGGAGCGTTGGCGCGTCCAAGGCATGAGAGAGAAGGGTTCAACCACGAGAACCGTGCTGCTCAAGCTCAAGCCGGGAATGAAAGTGGACGACCTGCCCCACCAGGTTCGAGTCGCCGGTGAGTTGGCCCTTGTGGTGGTACCCGGGAGGCCGATGCAGTGCCTGCGCTGCCATGGCACGGGCCATGTTCGCCGTGACTGCAAGGTGCCCCGGTGCTCGATGTGCAGACGCTACGGACACGCGGACGCTGACTGCGTCCGTACCTACACGTCGGCTACCGGGCTGGGAAAGACGGACGAGAACGCGGAACTCATGGACGTCGTTGAAGCCGAGGATGCAGCGAGGGGAACGGACGAGGCGGGCAAGCAGACGGGGCCACTTGACTCGTCAGCGTTTACCGGCGGAGACGCCCTCACTGGGGACGGTTCAGCGAGTCAACAACCAGCGGATGAATTGACTAGGTCAAACAAGACAACCGGAAAGGATGGGGAGAACACTCCGGAGCCCAAGGTCGTCGAGCCCAAGGGTCCGAACGAGCTGCAATCGGACAAGAGTGATGCACGCACGCCGACCGGCGTCTCCGCTGCGGCGAAGCGTTCCCACGCCCGAACCAGCGCAAACGGTGACCAGACGGCTATGCCTGGAGCCGAGGAGCCCCCGGCAAAGGCGCCGCAAGGCCGGCGTTCATCGTTTCGGCCGCGCCCTAACGTTCCGGTAGACAAGCGTGCCGGAAATTCGGAGTCCCTAGGACACGCTCATGTTCTTCCGCCGGACCGCACTGGCGGCGATGGCGGCGTCTAGCCTCGTGCTAGACGCGAGAGGTAAGCACCACAAGCTAGCATATTTCTCTTGCCCTATTGTTAAAATGGCTCCAACGTGTCCGTTGAAAGTCGCCACTCTAAATGTTCGAGGACTGGCAGGGAAAAGAAAGCAAGGCCAACTTTACCGGCTTTTAACGGAGCACGACATTGATGTGCTAGCCGTGCAGGAGACGGAAGTCGATGGTGAAGAAGAGACCGGCATTATGGTGCGGCGTTTCACGTCTAGGTTTTTTGCCGTAGTCAGTCATGCGGTGGGCACATCCGCTGGCTGTGTCCTTTTTGTTAAGAAGTTGCCGGGGCTAGAGGTGCATGCAATTTATTCGTGTGTGTCGGGCCGGTGTGTTGTCGTCGATTTTTCGTTCAACAACAACGAGTGGCGAATTCTGTGCTTGTACGCACCCAATAAGGTGGATGAAAGGGCTCAGTTTTTTCACCACGTTGAAGAGCGTCTATGCAAGGGAAGACAGCTCATAGTAATGGGCGATTTCAACTGTGTCCTCAGTGCGCGGGATAAAACAAGCGTTCGTGGGTTTAGAGACAAAAGCACGGAAGTGTTGTCGCGAATTGTAGAGAACTGGGACCTTGTGGATGTGTCAGAGCGCCTCTAAGGAGCGCGTGCTGTGAAGTACACACGGTTTGAGGGCTCTAGTCACGCACGGCTGGACCGCATTTATGCGTCTGTTGACATCGTTCCAGCGGTGTTTTTCAGCGGTGGCGTAGAGGTAGAACACCCGCCTCGCGTGCAAGAGGTCCGGGGTTCGAATCCCGGTGCCGCGCAATTTTCCACCGGATTAAAAAAAAAATCCGCGTGTTGATAAAATTGCATAAACAGTCCTGGAGTGTGGCCTGATCCCGGTGACCAGAACCGGTAACGCATTCCCTCACAAGAGCAGGATTGGCCACCCTGGTGCAGTACTTGGCCATAACCTCCTATATGAACACAACAATCAAACCCCGGCCCTCAGTCCCCAGCAGCTGCGAAGCAACTGACCACGGCGGCGGTCAGACCTGCGACGCTGCAGAGGGTGCTAAGAATCCCTGGCTCCGGACAGGCCGCCATTGGAATATGAACCTGGAAACGTCTAACGCTAGAACGTTATCTAGTGAGGCGAGTCTAGCAGTGCTATTGGAAGAACTAGAGGGCAGTAAATGGGATATAATAGGGCTCAGTGAAGTTAGGAGGCCAAAAGAAGCATATACAGTGCTAAAAAGGGGGCACATCCTGTGCTACCGGGGCTTAGCGGAGAGACGAGAACTAGGAGTCGGATTCCTGATTAATAAGAACATAGCTGGTAACATACAGGAATTCTATAGCATTAACGAGAGAGTGGCAGGTCTTGTTGTAAAACTTAAGAAGTACAAAATGAAGGTTGTACAGGTCTACGCCCCTACATCCAGTCATGATGACCAGAAAGTCGAAAGCTTCTATGAAGACGTGGAATCGGCGTTGGGTAAAGTCAAAACAAAATACAGTATACTGATGGGCGACTTCAATGCCAAGGTAGGCAAGAAGCAGGCTGGAGACAAGGCAGTGGGGGAATATGGCATAGGCACTAGGAATAGCAGGGGAGAGTTATTAGTAGAGTTTGCGGAACAGAATAATATGCGGATAATGAATACCTTCTTCCGCAAGCGAGATAGCCGAAAGTGGACGTGGAGGAGCCCGAACGGCGAGACTAGCAATGAAATAGACCTCATACTCTGCGCTAACCCTGGCATCATACAACATGTGGACGTGCTCGGCAAAGTGCGCTGCAGGGACCATAGAATGGTAAGAACTCGAATTAGCCTAGACCTGAGGAAGGAACGGAAGAAACTGGTACGTAAGAAGCCGATCAATGAGTTAGCGGTAAGAGGGAAAATAGAGGAATTCCAGATCAAGCTACAGAACAGGTATTCGGCTTTAACTCAGGAAGAGGACCTTTGTGTTGAAGCAATGAACGACAATCTTGTGGGCATCATTAAGGAGTGTGCAATAGAAGTCGGTGGTAACTCCGTTAGACAGGATACCAGTAAGCTATCGCAGGAGACGAAAGATCTGATCAAGAAACGGCAATGTATGAAAGCCTCTAACCCTCCAGTTAGAATAGAACTGGCAGAACTTTCGCAGGTAATCAACAAGCGTAAGACAGCTGCCATAAGGAAGTTTAATATGGATAGAATTGAACATGCTCTCAGGAACGGAGGAAGCCTAAAAGCAGTGAAGAAGAAACTAGGAATTGGCAAGAATCAGGTATATGCGTTAAGAGACAAAGCCGGCAATATCATTACTAATATGGATGAGATAGTTGAAGTGGCTGAGGAGTTCTATAGAGATTTATACAGTACCAGTGGCACCCACGACGATAATGGAAGAGAGAATAGTCTAGAGGAATTCGAAATCCCACAGGTAACACCGGAAGAAGTAAAGAAAGCCTTGGGAGCTATGCAAAGGGGGAAGGCAGCTGGGGAGGATCAGGTAACAGCAGATTTGTTGAAGGATGGTGGGCAGATTGTTCTAGAGAAACTGGCCACCCTGTATACACAATGCCTCATGACTTCGAGCGTACCGGAATCTTGGAAAAACGCTAACATAATCCTAATTCATAAGAAAGGGGACGCCAAAGACTTGAAAAATTACAGACCGATCAGTTTACTGTCCGTTGCCTACAAAGTATTTACTAAGGTAATTGCAAATAGAATCAGGAACACCTTAGACTTCCGTCAACCAAAGGACCAGGCAGGATTCCGTAAAGGCTACTCAACAATAGACCATATTCGCACTATCAATCAGGTGATAGAAAAATGTGCGGAATATAACCAACCTTTATATATACCTTTCATTGATTACGAGAAAGCGTTTGATTCAGTCGAAACCTCAGCAGTCATGGAGGCATTGCGTAATCAGGGTGTAGACGAGCCGTATGTAAAAATACTGAAAGATATCTATAGCGGCTCCACAGCCACCGTAGTCCTCCATAAAGAAAGCAACAAAATCCCAATAAAGAAAGGCGTCAGGCAGGGAGATACGATCTCTCCGATGCTATTCACAGCGTGTGTACACGAGGTATTCAGAGACCTGGATTGGGAAGAATTGGGGATAAGAGTTAATGGAGAATACCTTAGTAACTTGCTATTCGCTGATGATATTGCCTTGCTTAGTAACTCAGGGTACCAACTGCAATGTATGCTCACTGACCTCGAGAGGCAAAGCCGAAGGGTGGGTCTAAAAATTAATCTGCAGAAAACTAAAGTAATGTTTAACAGTCTCGGAAGGGAGCAGCCGTTTACAATAGGTAGTGAGGCACTGGAAGTGGTAAGGGAATACATCTACTTAGGACAGGCAGTGACTGCGGATCCCGATCATGAGACTGAAATAATCAGAAGAATAAGAATGGGCTGGGGTGCGTTTGGCAGGCATTCTCAGATCATGAACAGCAGGTTGCCATTATCCCTCAAGAGAAAAGTTTATAACAGCTGTGTCTTACCAGTACTCACGTACGGGGCAGAAACCTGGAGGCTTACGAAAAGGGTTCTACTTAAATTGAGGACGACGCAACGAGCTATGGAAAGAAGAATTATTGGTATAACGTTAAAGGACAAGAAAAGAGCAGATTGGGCGAGGGAACAAACGCGAGTTAATGATATGTTAGTTGAAATCAAGAAAAATAAATGGGCATAGGCAGGACACGTAATGAGGAGGGAAGATAACCGATGTTCATTAAGAGTTACGGAATGGATTCCAAGGGAAGGAAAGCGTAGCAGGGGGCGGCAGAAAGTTAGGTGGGCGGATGAGATTAAGAAGTTTGCAGGGAAAACGTGGCCACAATTAGTACATGACCGGGGTAGTTGGAGAAGTATGGGAGAGGCCTTTGCCCTGCAGTGGGCATAACCAGGCTGATGATGATGATGATGACATCGTTCCGCAGTGTAACAGTTACGAGGTAGTGTCAGTGTCTTTTTCTGACCATTGCTTGGTTCAATGCTGCATAGGAACTCCAAAGCGAGGTAATGCTTTCTCATGGGAAACGTGGAAATTAAATAACAAGCTTCTTCAGGATGAACCGTTTAACCGAGCAGTAAGAGAAGAAATAAGGAAAATAGACCCCAGTAATAACCTTCACGTATGGCGACAGTGGGAGCTGAGTAAGGAAACCCTAAAAATAAAGGCAATAGAGAGGGCCACCTGTATTCGTTTCGCAGAGAAACAAAAAGAGACTGAGTTAAAGACGCTTCTTCATAAACTGCTCAGGCAGGAATCTCAGGCACCGGGCAAATGGATAGAAGACATAAGAAAAGTGAAACAACAGTTAGAGCAACTTCAAGAGCAACGCTATCGGGGAGCCCTGGTCAGGGCAAGGGCTGAAGACACAGCTGCAGGTGAAGCGCCTTCGAAACGAGCGCTAGGGTTAGAAAAAGCACGTGCTGAAAGGAACCACATCGACGGAATAGAATGGCGCGGGACCTTATCAACAGACACAGATGACATCAAAGCAGCTTTTCATGAGCATTACCAGGTGCTATTCTCGCACCACAAAGTAGAGGCTACCACATTTGGGAATGAGTTCTTGCGTGCTATACCCCGACTGGACGACGACAGAAAACAAAGATTGGAACTAGTGATAACAGAATCCGAAGTTGAACAGGCCATAGACAACTTAAACCCCGGAAAATCGCCTGGACCAGACGGCTTTAGCGCCGGTTTTTATAAAGAATTTAAGCACGAAATTAGCCCCGTATTGAATGTAATCTTTAACGAAGCTTACAAATGGAACACATTGCCTCCGTCTTATGGGTCGTCACAAACAGTACTCATTCCTAAAACTGATGATACAGCGAAATTAAGATCTGTTACGGCGTATCGTCCCATAGCACTCGCCAATATCGAGTATAAAATCTTTATGAAGATATTGGCGCGAAGATTGCAGTCAGTGATACAGGACATCGTCGGGCCTCACCAGACATGTGGGATTAAAGGCCGGACTATTGTTACTAATATTCACAAAGCGCGCAGTGTACTTGAGTGCTGTGATGATTGTAATAGTCGGATTGCCATCTTACAGATTGACCCGAGAAGGCTTTTGATTGCGTCGCTCATGAAATCTTGTTTGCCATTTTAGACTATGCCAATCTCGGATCTGTAATCTGCGAGGGGGTCGCCCTGGCGTACCGTAACTGCACGACCAGATTGATCGTGAATAAGAGTTTGGGGGCTCCCATTAGGCTGCAACGTTCTGTGCGTCAGGGCTGCCCCCTCAGCCCTCTGTTGTTTTGTATCTACATTCAAACCCTGTGTATGACATTGATTGAAAACAATAGAATTACTGGATTTAAGCTTCAAGCAGTAGAAGTGAAGCTGCTGGCTTATGCAGATGATGTCGCTGTATTTGCGGAGGATCAGGGGAGCATAATTGAGGCTGTCAAATGTGTCCGTAAATTTAGCCATGTCACTTGTAGTGGAGTTAACTGGTCGAAGTGCCTCGGGCTCTGGCATGGATCGTGGCCAACAAAGCCAGATCATTTTGCCAACGTGCATTGGGTGACGACCCCATACAATGTACTGTGGTAGTGCTATATATACTAACGAGGAGGCATAGGTAGCTTTCGCTAATGCACTCTCTACACGATGGGAATGAAAGCGTAAGTGTTTCGCAACAACCTTACTCTCAATCGTGCGAAAGAGACAGCCCGATACTGAGGATAAGTGTCGTTGGCACAGCTACGTGTGCCTAAGAGGAGCAGTAAAAAAAAAAACTCCCCGTCGGGGAATCGAACCCCGGTCTACCGCGTAACAGGCGGGGATACTGGCCACTATACCGTCTTTCCAAACTGGAAAGTCCAGGCCTATAATTGTGAGGTTCACTCACTTTAAAAGCAAAGATCTTGTCCTTTCTTCGGCTCGTAAATTCAAAGGTACGTACTATGCCGTTGCGCAAGATCTCGCCCCAAGCACGCGCCTTGCCCAGAAACGCCTCATCGAGTTTGGAAGGGCCCGTAAACTGCGGTTCAAGTTCCGACATGAAAAGCTTATAGTAGGTGACAAAACCTACTACTTCGACCACACTACTAACCAGGTCATTGAGGAACACCTTTAGCCATCATTGAGACCAAAATGTACACCGCAACCACAGAATAGTCAGCCTTTATCATTCCTGCTCGCTAACATTCGAAGTGTTGTTCCCAAGCGTGATGCACTGTGCAGTCTAATAGGCTCATCTTCTTGCGATGTCTTACTGCTAACAGAAACATGGCTTAACACATCAATCGATGATACCGAAATTCTCCCTTACCTCTCGCATTTTGACATTTTTCGGAAAGATAGACCTGATAACTCACGCGGTGGGGGTGTATTAATCGCCACTAAGCGTAACCTACATTGTTCACTTGTAAACCTCTCTTCACAACTGGAAATGATTTGGATTCGATGCACTGCTACACACCCGCACATTCTGATTGGTATTTGCTATCGGTCTCCTAGTACCGACAGTTCTTTCACGCCTTCACTTCATGAAGCCTTAAATACGTTGACAAAAACATATCCTAACAGTCCTGTCCTTCTGTTTGGCGATTTTAATTTTCCAACTATTGATTGGTCCGATCCTGCCTCTACATTATCTAAAAGCAGCCCCGCTAGTGACTTCTTAAACACGTGTATAACATTCGGCTTAACGCAGCTCGTCACTGACTCAACACGCGTCACTGCTCACTCGTCCAACGTTTTAGATCTTGTATTAACGACTCACCCTGATAACTTTACCCCTGTCACCTTATTGCGCGGTTTGAGCGACCACCTGACAGTACATATTTCGTTTCGTTGCAACGTACTAAAGAAACAAAAAAATCGGAAAACACTTACACTCTATGATAAAGGGGACTATGTCAGCATGAACCGAGAATTATCTGAGTACTTCGATACGTTCGTCGCTAACTTTCAACTAAATTCTCTCGAGTTGAACTGGCTGCTTTTCAAAGCAGAGATGCATCGCCTTATACGTCTTTACATCCCCACCGTTACAATAACAGAAAGAACAACATCACCGTGGTTTAATGTATCCCTCAAACGACTAAATAATAAGAAAAAACGGTTGTTCCGATCAGCCAAACGATCTAATTCTTCTTGCACATGGCAGAAGTATTACGCAGTCGAGAAAGAATATGACAAGTTAACCTCTCAAACTAAACACAAGTTTCTTTCTACCACTTTACCAGCTATGCTACAAACTAACCCGAAGCGATTTTGGAAAACTATTATTCCTAATCAGCGGAATGAGATATCACTTATCAATAACTCCGGGCTTCCGATCCCCGAGACTGAGGCTGCGGATCTTCTTAACATAACATTTAGTTCAGTTTTTACTAATGAATTACTTGATGGCTTGCCCAATCCACCATACTTCGCATATCCGCTCATGCAAAATATCACATTCGATCCCATCGGCATTGTCAAAGTAATTGAATCATTGAAGAACTCGTCATCTACAGCAGTAGACGGTATCAATGCCAAAGTTCTAAAAAATACTAAACATGTGTGTAGCCTGTTTTTATCACTCATATTTCAGGAATCACTTAACAGCGCTTCAATTCCACATGACTGGCAGGTGGGCAAGGTCATCCCAGTCTTCAAGAAAGGAAGCCGATCATCACCGAGTAACTACCGCCCTATTTCCATAACAAGTGTGTCTTGTAAAATAATGGAACATATTTTATATTCGCATATTGCTAACTTTCTAACATCCGTCAATTTTTTTCACCCAAGTCAACACGGTTTCCGCAAAAATTATTCCTGTGACACTCAACTTGCTCTTTTCTTGCACGACTTACATTTAAACCTAGATCGTAACATCCTAACTGACACAATATTTTTAGATTTCGAAAAAGCATTCGATAAGGTCCCTCACGGTCGTCTCTTAATAAAGTTATCGCGTCTTAACATTCATCCTTGTGTTCTAAGCTGGATTCGAGGGTTTTTAACTAACCGTGAGCAATTCGTATACGCTAACTCACAGTCTTCATCCTTAACACCCGTGCTTTCAGGCGTACCTCAAGGTACCGTTCTTGGTCCCCTCCTTTTCTTAATATACATCAATGACCTACCTTGTAATATTTCTTCTCGTATCCGACTCTTCGCTGATGATTGTGTGATTTACCGAGCAGTTACTAACCCCAGCGACCATTTGGCGTTACAAAATGACCTATCGCTCATACAAAACTGGTGTACCACTTGGCTCATGTCATTAAATGTAGCTAAAACCATGTTAATGTCTATTCATCGTCGTCGTAATTACGATATCCCTAATTATAGCATCAATAACACGCAGATTGCAACAACAGATTCATTCAAATATCTTGGTGTGTACATCTCGCGTGACTTAACTTGGACCTGTCATGTTAACCACATAATAAACTCTGCTAATCGTACTCTAGGTTATCTACGCCGTAACCTTTACCTCGCTCCTCCCTCTATTAAACAACTTGCTTTTCTAACCTTTGTGCGGCCCAAGCTTGAGTATGCCGAAGCTATTTTTGACCCCCACCACAATAACCTTATTAATGCCCTCGAGTCGGTTCAGAACCGCGCGACACGATTTATCCTGTCAACTTATTCATACAATTCAAGTATCTCGGCACTAAAAGCCCAAATAAACCTACCCTCTCTAGCCTCACGCCGTAGAATAGCCCGTCTTAAGCTTTTTCATAAATTCTTTCATTCCTTGCCTTTTGACAACCCGTACATAAAAAGAGCACATCGCATTGCCCGCACCAGTCACTCTAATACAGTATATCCCCCACAAGCCCATACCGTTACTTTTCAGCAATCATTTTTTCTGCGCACAACACGAAACTGGAATGGCCTGCCTGCCGAAGTTGCCACTATCATCGACCCACTTGCATTCAAGCGACTCATCGAAAATATCCCTTTGTAATTTGTAGTATCTACCTTTGTCACTAACTCCCCACTCCCTCATGTAATGTCTCAACAGAGACCTTTGAGGAAATGAATAAATAAATAAATAAAACAGTGTGTTCCCCACCGTAAATAAACTCCTTTTCTCTCCAAAAACTTCTTAACTGGTAACGTTTCCGCGTGTAATTTGAAAAAGAAGTTTTGGTTCTTGGCGGGACCAGCATTTTCTTTACTCTCTTTAAAACATCGCTGCTTGGGCCTCCTCCGTACAAGGACCTGTACAATGGCACTGGAAAAAGTACATCGCACAAAGCACAGTACAGTTTCTTTTTGTTCACACCGAACAGGTAATCATTCGAGAAGCGCACTGAAAGAAATCGGACACTCGATACAACTTCATTGTAAAACCCTCGAATCCCTCCCGAAAACTCTTCGGTTGAAACCACATACTCTGGCAGCCGTCTACTCAGCCTCATTTCACATACCGTGCGCAAGAAAGGGTCAGTTGCGTCCCTAAAGAACAAGAACCGGTTTACCAACTGCCGTACAAAGAGATGGCCCAATCCCAGTCCCCCGTCTTTTACCCGCCGGAACAAGTTGGTCCGGCTGCAGCGCTCCCATTCCGACGCCCAGACAAAGACGGCGAAAATCCTGTGTAGCTTCTGAACATTTGACCGTGAACAGTGCAATACTTGCATTACGTACCAAAGCTTGCTGATAAAGAAAAGGTTACAAACGGTGGCTCTGGCAAAAATAGATAGATTAGTGCCTTTCCACTTCTCAGCTCTCTCCGGTGCGTCTTTGACCTGCCCTTTCCAGTATTGCTCGCTATCGCGATAGGCATCGAGCGGGACGCCCAAGTACTTGCCTGGGGTCGTCACCCAATGCACGTTGGCAAAATCATCTGGCTTTGTTGGCCACGATCCATGCCAGAGCCCGAGGCACTCCGACCAGTTAACTCCACTACCAGTAACATGGATAAATTTACGGTATAGTGGCCAGTATCCCCGCCTGTCACGCGGTAGACCGGGGTTCGATTCCCCGACGGGGAGTTTTTTTTTTTACTGCTCCTCTTAGGCACACGTAGCTGCGCCAACGACACTTATCCTCAGTATCGGGCTGTCTCTTTCGCACGATTGAGAGTAAGGTTGTTGCGAAACACTTTTACGCTTTCATTCCCATCGTGTAGAGAGTGCATTAGCGAACGCTACCTATGCCTCCTCGTTAGTATATATAGCACTACCACAGTACATTGTATGGGGTCGTCACCCAATGCACGTTGGCAAAATGATCTGGCTTTGTTGGCCACGATCCATGCCAGAGCCCGAGGCACTTCGACCAGTTAACTCCACTACAAGTGACATGGCTAAATTTACGGACACATTTGACAGCCTCAATTATGCTCCCCTGATCCTCCGCAAAAACAGCGACATCATCTGCATAAGCCAGCAGCTTCACTTCTACTGCTTGAAGCTTAAATCCAGTAATTCTATTGTTTTCAATCAATGTCATACACAGGGTTTGAATGTAGATACAAAACAACAGAGGGCTGAGGGGGCAGCCCTGACGCACAGAACGTTGCAGCCTAATGGGAGCCCCCAAACTCTTATTCACGATCAATCTGGTCGTGCAGTTACGGTACGCCAGGGCGACCCCCTCGCAGATTACAGATCCGAGATTGGCATAGTCTAAAATGGCAAACAAGATTTCATGAGCGACGCAATCAAAAGCCTTCTCGGGTCAATCTGTAAGATGGCAATCCGACTATTACAATCATCACAGCACTCAAGTACACTGCGCGCTTTGTGAATATTAGTAACAATAGTCCGGCCTTTAATCCCACATGTCTGGTGAGGCCCGACGATGTCCTGTATCACTGACTGCAATCTTCGCGCCAATATCTTCATAAAGATTTTATACTCGATATTGGCGAGTGCTATGGGACGATACGCCGTAACAGATCTTAATTTCGCTGTATCATCAGTTTTAGGAATGAGTACTGTTTGTGACGACCCATAAGACGGAGGCAATGTGTTCCATTTGTAAGCTTCGTTAAAGATTACATTCAATACAGGGCTAATTTCGTGCTTAAATTCTTTATAAAAACCGGCGCTAAAGCCGTCTGGTCCAGGCGATTTTCCGGGGTTTAAGTTGTCTATGGCCTGTTCAACTTCGGATTCTGTTATCACTAGTTCCAATCTTTGTTTTCTGTCGTCGTCCAGTCGGGGTATAGCACGCAAGAACTCATTCCCAAATGTGGTAGCCTCTACTTTGTGGTGCGAGAATAGCACCTGGTAATGCTCATGAAAAGCTGCTTTGATGTCATCTGTGTCTGTTGATAAGGTCCCGCGCCATTCTATTCCGTCGATGTGGTTCCTTTCAGCACGTGCTTTTTCTAACCCTAACGCTCGTTTCGAAGGCGCTTCACCTGCAGCTGTGTCTTCAGCCCTTGCCCTGACCAGGGCTCCCCGATAGCGTTGCTCTTGAAGTTGCTCTAACTGTTGTTTCACTTTTCTTATGTCTTCTATCCATTTGCCCGGTGCCTGAGATTCCTGCCTGAGCAGTTTATGAAGAAGCGTCTTTAACTCAGTCTCTTTTTGTTTCTCTGCGAAACGAATACAGGTGGCCCTCTCTATTGCCTTTATTTTTAGGGTTTCCTTACTCAGCTCCCACTGTCGCCATACGTGAAGGTTATTACTGGGGTCTATTTTCCTTATTTCTTCTCTTACTGCTCGGTTAAACGGTTCATCCTGAAGAAGCTTGTTATTTAATTTCCACGTTTCCCATGAGAAAGCATTACCTCGCTTTGGAGTTCCTATGCAGCATTGAACCAAGCAATGGTCAGAAAAAGACACTGACACTACCTCGTAACTGTTACACTGCGGAACGATGTCATCATCATCATCATCAGCCTGGTTATGCCCACTGCAGGGCAAAGGCCTCTCCCATACTTCTCCAACTACCCCGGTCATGTACTAATTGTGGCCACGTTTTCCCTGCAAACTTCTTAATCTCATCCGCCCACCTAACTTTCTGCCGCCCCCTGCTACGCTTTCCTTCCCTTGGAATCCATTCCGTAACTCTTAATGAACATCGGTTATCTTCCCTCCTCATTACGTGTCCTGCCTATGCCCATTTATTTTTCTTGATTTCAACTAACATATCATTAACTCGCGTTTGTTCCCTCGCCCAATCTGTTCTTTTCTTGTCCTTTAACGTTATACCAATAATTCTTCTTTCCATAGCTCGTTGCGTCGTCCTCAATTTAAGTAGAACCCTTTTCGTAAGCCTCCAGGTTTCTGCCCCGTACGTGAGTACTGGTAAGACACAGCTGTTATAAACTTTTCTCTTGAGGGATAATGGCAACCTGCTGTTCATGATCTGAGAATGCCTGCCAAACGCACCCCAGCCCATTCTTATTCTTCTGATTATTTCAGTCTCATGATCGGGATCCGCAGTCACTGCCTGTCCTAAGTAGATGTATTCCCTTACCACTTCCAGTGCCTCACTACCTATTGTAAACGGCTGCTCCCTTCCGAGACTGTTAAACATTACTTTAGTTTTCTGCAGATTAATTTTTAGACCCACCCTTCGGCTTTGCCTCTCGAGGTCAGTGAGCATACATTGCAGTTGGTACCCTGAGTTACTAAGGAAGGCAATATCATCAGCGAATAGCAAGTTACTAAGGTATTCTCCATTAACTCTTATCCCCAATTCTTCCCAATCCAGGTCTCTGAATACCTCGTGTACACACGCTGTGAATAGCATCGGAGAGATCGTATCTCCCTGCCTGACGCCTTTCTTTATTGGGATTTTGTTGCTTTCTTTATGGAGGACTACGGTGGCTGTGGAGCCGCTATAGATATCTTTCAGTATTTTTACATACGGCTCGTCTACACCCTGATTACGCAATGCCTCCATGACTGCTGAGGTTTCGACTGAATCAAACGCTTTCTCGTAATCAATGAAAGGTATATATAAAGGTTGGTTATATTCCGCACATTTTTCTATCACCTGATTGATAGTGCGAATATGGTCTATTGTTGAGTAGCCTTTACGGAATCCTGCCTGGTCCTTTGGTTGACGGAAGTCTAAGGTGTTCCTGATTCTATTTGCAATTACCTTAGTAAATACTTTGTAGGCAACGGACAGTAAACTGATCGGTCTGTAATTTTTCAAGTCTTTGGCGTCCCCTTTCTTATGAATTAGGATTATGTTAGCGTTTTTCCAAGATTCCGGTACGCTCGAAATCATGAGGCATTGTGTATACAGGGTGGCCAGTTTCTCTAGAACAATCTGCCCACCATCCTTCAACAAATCTGCTGTTACCTGATCCTCCCCAGCTGCCTTCCCCCTTTGCATAGCTCCCAAGGCTTTCTTTACTTCTTCCGGTGTTACCTGTGGGATTTCGAATTCCTCTAGACTATTCTCTCTTCCATTATCGTCGTGGGTGCCACTGGTACTGTATAAATCTCTATAGAACTCCTCAGCCACTTCAACTATCTCATCCATATTAGTAATGATATTGCCGGCTTTGTCTCTTAACGCATATACCTGATTCTTGCCAATTCCTAGTTTCTTCTTCACTGCTTTTAGGCTTCCTCCGTTCCTGAGAGCATGTTCAATTCTATCCATATTAAACTTCCTTATGGCAGCTGTCTTACGCTTGTTGATTACCTGCGAAAGTTCTGCCAGTTCTATTCTAACTGGAGGGTTAGAGGCTTTCATACATTGCCGTTTCTTGATCAGATCTTTCGTCTCCTGCGATAGCTTACTGGTATCCTGTCTAACGGAGTTACCACCGACTTCTATTGCACACTCCTTAATGATGCCCACAAGATTGTCGTTCATTGCTTCAACACAAAGGTCCTCTTCCTGAGTTAAAGCCGAATACCTGTTCTGTAGCTTGATCTGGAATTCCTCTATTTTCCCTCTTACCGCTAACTCATTGATCGGCTTCTTACGTACCAGTTTCTTCCGTTCCTTCCTCAGGTCTAGGCTAATTCGAGTTCTTACCATTCTATGGTCCCTGCAGCGCACTTTGCCGAGCACGTCCACATGTTGTATGATGCCAGGGTTAGCGCAGAGTATGAGGTCTATTTCATTGCTAGTCTCGCCGTTCGGGCTCCTCCACGTCCACTTTCGGCTATCTCGCTTGCGGAAGAAGGTATTCATTATCCGCATATTATTCTGTTCCGCAAACTCTACTAATAACTCTCCCCTGCTATTCCTAGTGCCTATGCCATATTCCCCCACTGCCTTGTCTCCAGCCTGCTTCTTGCCTACCTTGGCATTGAAGTCGCCCATCAGTATACTGTATTTTGTTTTGACTTTACCCAACGCCGATTCCACGTCTTCATAGAAGCTTTCGACTTTCTGGTCATCATGACTGGATGTAGGGGCGTAGACCTGTACAACCTTCATTTTGTACTTCTTAAGTTTTACAACAAGACCTGCCACTCTCTCGTTAATGCTATAGAATTCCTGTATGTTACCAGCTATGTTCTTATTAATCAGGAATCCGACTCCTAGTTCTCGTCTCTCCGCTAAGCCCCGGTAGCACAGGATGTGCCCCCTTTTTAGCACTGTATATGCTTCTTTTGGCCTCCTAACTTCACTGAGCCCTATTATATCCCATTTACTGCCCTCTAGTTCTTCCAATAGCACTGCTAGACTCGCCTCACTAGATAACGTTCTAGCGTTAGACGTTTCCAGGTTCATATTCCAATGGCGGCCTGTCCGGAGCCAGGGATTCTTAGCACCCTCTGCAGCGTCGCAGGTCTGACCGCCGCCGTGGTCAGTTGCTTCGCAGCTGCTGGGGACTGAGGGCCGGGGTTTGATTGTTGTGTTCATATAGGAGGTTATGGCCAAGTACTGCACCAGGGTGGCCAATCCTGCTCTTGTGAGGGAATGCGTTACCGGTTCTGGTCACCGGGATCAGGCCACACTCCAGGACTGTTTATGCAATTTTATCAACACGCGGATTTTTTTTTTAATCCGGTGGAAAATTGCGCGGCACCGGGATTCGAACCCCGGACCTCTTGCACGCGAGGCGGGTGTTCTACCTCTACGCCACCGCTGAAAAACACCGCTGGAACGATGTCAACAGACGCATAAATGCGGTCCAGCCGTGCGTGACTAGAGCCCTCAAACCGTGTGTACTTCACAGCACGCGCTCCTTAGAGGCGCTCTGACACATCCACAAGGTCCCAGTTCTCTACAATTCGCGACAACACTTCCGTGCTTTTGTCTCTAAACCCACGAACGCTTGTTTTATCCCGCGCACTGAGGACACAGTTGAAATCGCCCATTACTATGAGCTGTCTTCCCTTGCATAGACGCTCTTCAACGTGGTGAAAAAACTGAGCCCTTTCATCCACCTTATTGGGTGCGTACAAGCACAGAATTCGCCACTCGTTGTTGTTGAACGAAAAATCGACGACAACACACCGGCCCGACACACACGAATAAATTGCATGCACCTCTAGCCCCGGCAACTTCTTAACAAAAAGGACACAGCCAGCGGATGTGCCCACCGCATGACTGACTACGGCAAAAAACCTAGACGTGAAACGCCGCACCATAATGCCGGTCTCTTCTTCACCATCGACTTCCGTCTCCTGCACGGCTAGCACATCAATGTCGTGCTCCGTTAAAAGCCGGTAAAGTTGGCCTTGCTTTCTTTTCCCTGCCAGTCCTCGAACATTTAGAGTGGCGACTTTCAACGGACACGTTGGAGCCATTTTAACAATAGGGCAAGAGAAATATGCTAGCTTGTGGTGCTTACCTCTCGCGTCTAGCACGAGGCTAGACGCCGCCATCGCCGCCAGTGCGGTCCGGCGGAAGAACATGAGCGTGTCCTAGGGACTCCGAATTTCCGGCACGCTTGTCTACCGGAACGTTAGGGCGCGGCCGAAACGATGAACGCCGGCCTTGCGGCGCCTTTGCCGGGGGCTCCTCGGCTCCAGGCATAGCCGTCTGGTCACCGTTTGCGCTGGTTCGGGCGTGGGAACGCTTCGCCGCAGCGGAGACGCCGGTCGGCGTGCGTGCATCACTCTTGTCCGATTGCAGCTCGTTCGGACCCTTGGGCTCGACGACCTTGGGCTCCGGAGTGTTCTCCCCATCCTTTCCGGTTGTCTTGTTTGACCTAGTCAATTCATCCGCTGGTTGTTGACTCGCTGAACCGTCCCCAGTGAGGGCGTCTCCGCCGGTAAACGCTGACGAGTCAAGTGGCCCCGTCTGCTTGCCCGCCTCGTCCGTTCCCCTCGCTGCATCCTCGGCTTCAACGACGTCCATGAGTTCCGCGTTCTCGTCCGTCTTTCCCAGCCCGGTAGCCGACGTGTAGGTACGGACGCAGTCAGCGTCCGCGTGTCCGTAGCGTCTGCACATCGAGCACCGGGGCACCTTGCAGTCACGGCGAACATGGCCCGTGCCATGGCAGCGCAGGCACTGCATCGGCCTCCCGGGTACCACCACAAGGGCCAACTCACCGGCGACTCGAACCTGGTGGGGCAGGTCGTCCACTTTCATTCCCGGCTTGAGCTTGAGCAGCACGGTTCTCGTGGTTGAACCCTTCTCTCTCATGCCTTGGACGCGCCAACGCTCCCGCGTCACCTCGGTTACGTTCCCGAACGCCGCAAAAGCAGTCCGGATGTCTTCATCTTGCACTCCGTGGAGCATCCAATGCAGCCGCAGTTTAACCTGCTGGTCCTCAGGGTCAATAACAATGCAGCGGCGGCCTTTAACTTGCAGCTCCTTGAAAGCAGCCAGTTTCCTTGTGGCTTTCACGCTGTTGAACGTCACCGCCCACACATGGTTGATCTGCTACGCTCCCAACGCCACGACTTCGGGGAGCACACCAGCGTTGGCGAGGGCGTCTCGAAAATCTTCGACCCTGTAGGGCCTCACCCGCACGTCGCCGTGCAAAAACAACGTGTTTAAAACAACACGACCGGTGGGCAGAGTAGGCAGCACGATTTCATAGTCCTTTTCGTCTTCGACGCTGCTCCTGTTTCCGCGGCCGGCAAGGGCCGCAAACGCCGCTCCAGCGGAGCTCATGATCCTGCGTCCGTTCGCTAGCGCGTCAAGAAGTAGAATGCCACTATACTAATGAGGAGACATGGCAGGCGTCAGTTAAAGCACTCTATACACGATGGGAATAAAAGTGCAAAAGTTTTCGCACAACTTCGTTTGCAAGCGCGCGAAAGATACAGACAGATACTTTTTTTTTCTTTATTGCCAACATGGCACAATACAGTGGAAAAACAACATCATAACATCACATTAAATATGCTAGCTTGTGTCTGGCTAGCATATTGGGTTAAAAACGCTTTACGGTCAGCAGTTTGTCGAGATAAACACACCAATCTGGCTTTTCTTCCTTCTGTTTGTACACATCTTGTAAATATGCGATGCTTTCGTTGAGGTTGTCCCGGGCTGACCTCGCATTGACGTCCGCATTACGCACTGACATTCTGGTTTTCCAAACACTGTGCATTACTAGAATCATCAGCATATCGTACGGCACACCTTCGCTTTCGACCGGAAGAAATCGAATGCCGTAGGGTGTGAGCGGCAGTTCCTTTTTCAGGGTTCTTTGCAAGATGTCCCATAGGAATACGGCATCGCAACAATCGAGAAACATGTGCTCGATTGTTTCAGGCCTTTTGCATATTACACAGTCTATCGACTATGGTACCAACAACCCTTTTTCCTTTAGCCACGGTATTGTAGAAAGTGTGCCACTATGGAGCATGAAAAAGAAAATTTTGACTGACGATCGGATAGTCATTCTTTTAACCCTTTTTAACACATTGCTGCCTGGCCCAGGATTGTACATCCTTCGATACAAGGGAACAGGCATCATCACATCAATTAGGTCTTTGTAGAGGTGTTTTCTCTTGACCTCGCTGAGATATTCCATTGAAAATCTTACTTTTAGAAACTGGACAGCCACAACAATTTCATGCATACATCCGCGAACATTGCGTTGCATATGGGCGCATGATGACACAATGACATCTGGCAATGCGTTCGCCAATCTCACTTGCATAACACTTCTTAAAAAAGGATTTCTTTGATTGCGATAATATACGAACCTAGAGACAATTTGTCTCACGAACAAATGAATCGAACCCAGTCCTCCCGATCGCACTGGAATGAACAAATTTGTGCGGCTCATCCTTTCCCATGACGAGTTCCATACAAAGACAGCCAACACTCTATGCAGACGTTGAATACTCATGCGCGACATGTGCAACGCTCGCAAAACATACCATACTCGAGCAATAATAAAAATGTTACACACTGTGGCACGGGAAAACATTGATAGGTCTCGTCCTCCCCATTTTTGTGTTTTCTCTCGAGCCTTGTCTGTATGTTCTTTCCAGTATTCTTGTGTATCCTTGTAATGTTGTAGTGGTACGCCTAGGTATTTACTTGGAGTAGTCGTCCACTGAATGTTGGCGTACGTGACAGGCACACTATCCCATTCACCATGCCAGAAACCCTGACATTTATTCCAGTTTATTCTGCTCCCTGTGTATTGACAGAAAGCTGTGGCATCTTTTATCGTATTTGTTACACTTTCTCTATCGGTACAGAAAACAGCTATGTCGTCGGCGTAAGATAATATTTTGTCTTCACAAGCCATAATACGAAAGCCTCTTATTTCCTCATTTTGAATAATCTTTAAACAAAATGGCTCTAAATAATTGCTAAAAAGTAGTGACGACAGAAGACACCCTTGTTTCACTGAAGAGACGACATGGATGCTTTTGCTGACTTGTTTGTTAACTATAATTGAGGCAGAGCATCCAGTGTACGACATTTTTACACCTTCCAGTATTATTTTCCCTACATTTACATATTCCATAAAGGCAAACAATATTTCATGCTTAACAAGGTCAAAAGCTTTTTCCAGATCTATTTGGAGCATTGCCACGTGGTTGGAAAAAACATCACAACACTAAAATATTTCTTGCTATATGAATGTTCGTTGTTATGCTCCTACCTTTAATTCCGCACGTCTGGTGTGGTCCGACTATATCTTTAATAAAACCTTGTAGTCTTCTTGCCAAGACCTTCATGAATATCTTATAATCAATGTTAGAGAGGGTTTTTGGCCGGTAAGAACCTACCAATAATTGCTTAAGTCGGTCGTCCGTTTTAGGAATGAGAATGATATGTGATTGACGGAAGGAGAGGGGAAGCTCTCCTACGTCATATGCCTCTTGTATTACCGCATGCAATACTTTAACTATAGGAGTTTTAAATTTCTTATAAAACGCTGAACCCAGTCCATCGGGACCGGGCGACTTTCCGGGGTTCAAATCATCGATTGATTTTTCAATTTCTGTTAATGTAATTGAGGCTTCTAGGACTGATTTTGCATTCTCATCTAGTTGCGGCATAAGTGGAAGAAAAGCGTTTCCAAATCCCTTGTTTACTTCTTTCCTTTCACCGAACAATTTCCGAAAGTGCTCTACGAAAGCATCTTCTATATCACTTTTCTTATCTTTGACTGCACCTCGGTACCTTATTTCTTTGATTTATTTTTTGGTCGCGTATCTTTTCTCGTCAGTAAGGGCGCGTTTGTTGGGCGTTTCACCCATCCACAAATGCTCTGCACGAGCCCGTATCACTGCTCCTCCATAATTTTCGACATCGATGAGCTCAAGTTGTCGCTTGACGTCTCGAATTTCTTTACTGCGCAGGCCGGGGGTAACACTTTCTTGGCTGATCAAGAAGTCTAACTGGGCTTGCAGTTCTTTTTCGTGTTTAATTTTACTGTGCTTAAGTGCAGAAGCCCGTTCTATCGCCTTAATCTTTATTTTTTCTTTGAAACGCTCCCATCTGCCAATTATGTTCTGGTGATCTTCAAGTAAATCATTAAGGTTTTCCATTGCGTACTCTACGAAAGGTTTGTCATCCAATAGATTGTCATTCAGTTTCCAGAGCTGGCAAGTAAATGTACTTTTTCTTTTTTCTGCTCCAAGCGAGAAAGAGACTAAGCTGTGGTCGCTGAAAGAAACATGATTGACTGTGTAATTACTGCACAAAGGTACAAGAGCTGTCGATATATAAGCTCTATCTAGTCTAGCGTGGCTATTTCCTTGAAAATGAGTGAACTGGGGGAAGTTACATGAAAACAAAGACCGCACGTCATATAATTCGTGTTCACCCACTATTGCGCTTAAAAATATTGCACTTTTATCTCGAATAGGTCGTTTGTTCACTCTATCTTCTGGTTCACAAACACAGTTGAAATCACCCAGTAATATGACCAGCTTATCGCATAGCAGGTGTTTTTCCACTTCCTCAAAGAACACTCGCCGGTCATGTTCCTTGTTTGGTGCGTACACGTTAATAACCCTCCAATTTTTCATTGCGAAGGTGAAATCACAAACAATATTGACTGACATTCACAGATTCCTCAACAATCCCAATAGAATTTCGAAGAAATAGAGCACAACCTGCTGACAAACCTACTGCATGACTTATGGCAAGATTGTACCGATTTCTAAAAGGTGATACCATGCGATCACTTTGTTCCTGCGTTTCTACCTTTGTCTCTTGAACTGCTACGATATCCAGCTCATTTTCTAATAGCGGGCGACTAAGCTGGTACTGTCGTCTCCTAGACGCCAGACCTCTGATATTTATCGTCGCTATGCGTAGTGCTGTGCCTGATTTTAAAGCCATTTCTTTTTATATGTTCTGCAAAATGATCGCATAACAGTACCCCTTTACAATCTGAAAAATTAGTTAGCATAGTATAACACTTACAGCGAAGATGAACCTTGCAGACACATCACGTATGCAGTACAATGTGCGCTATAGGCATCTTCTAACCGGTAGGCTTCACGACACTTGCAAGTGAGTTCGCTCAGAGTCCCCACGTCTTCCCGAAGACCCCAAAGGTTGCGCTGCGCGGAGAGTCGGCGTCAAGACGGAGGTTTTTCCACCGGCCGCCGCTCAGCGGAAAAATTCGGCCTCTGCTTGAATAAAGACCGTCTTATGCCAAGTCCCTTCGGCGGTGGTTCTGTCTCTTCAACTCCATTGTCTGCTTTCTCGACGCTCTCCTCCAATGGCCGCTTGGTGGGCTGTCCACTGACGCTTTCGACGACGTCCATGCAGGTCTCTTGGGTTTCTTCCCCTTTTGTATCCTCGCTGGTAGGTTGACAGGCGTCCTTCGATGTGATGGCTTTTTCCACGGCCTGGTCTTTGGTATCCCGTTCGCGCTCTGTTGGTTGACGCCTTTCCTCCAAAAGGGGTTTGTTGGCTGCCAGCGTTACCATTTTGCGGACTGTGGTGTCCTTTGACGGCTTCGAAGCTTCTTCAGCGTCGTTTTCATCCATGAGAAGTTCGGATGAATCCTCGCCACTCGTAGGCCCGGCGACGCTGGCGTACGTCTTAGGGCATTGACCTTCTTCATGTCCGAATCTACGGCAGGCACTGCATTTTGGAACCCGGCAGTCGCGGCGAATGTGCCCCGTTGCATGACAGCGCAGGCACATCGGCGCACGGCCTGATACGACCACCAAAGCTTGTTCACCTGCGACGTTCAGCTGGTGTGGTAGATCTTCCAGCTTAACGCCTACCTTGAGACGCATGGACACCAACCTGGTTGTGGACCCCTCGTCAGTGATTCCGTGTACTCGCCACCACTCTCTGCTAATTTCTGTCACTTTTCCATAAGGAAGGAAGGCCACCCGCACGTCATCATCTGGAACGTTGTGCAACAGCCAGTGCACTTTCATCCTTACATCTTGGTTTCCAGGATCAATGACGACGCAGCGCCGGCCCTTGACCTTCAATTCGCTCGCGGCGAGTAACTTCTTCACGGCTTCGGCATTACTGAAAGTTACGGCCCACACGTGGCTCATCGGATACGCCCCTAAGGCGATCACTTCAGGAAGCAGCGATAAACCAGACAACGCGTCGCGAAAATCTTCCACTCGGTAAGGCCGCGCTTGAACATCTCCGTGAAGAAAAACTGTATTAACAACAAAACGACCTGTTGGCAAATTCGGCAAAATCAACTCGTAGCCTTCTTCAGATGAAAAGTTCCTGTTGCCGCGGCTGGCAATAGCCGCTGTAGCCGCCCCAACGGAGCTCGTCATCGCACAACCGTTCGCTTCGGTGGCCGGAAATGGAAAATCAATGGAACCCCGGTCTCCCGCGTGACAGGCCACTATACTAACGAGGAGACACGGGAGGCGTCAGTTAAAGCACTATGTACACGATGGGAATAAAAGCGCAAACGTTTTCGCACAACCTTACTCGCAAGCGCGCGAAAGATACAAACAGATACTGCAGATAATTGTCGCGGGCGCACCTAAGTGTGTCTAAAAAAAAAGTTGTAAAAAACATTACTCCCCGTCGGGGAATCGAACCCCGGTCTCCCGCGTGACAGGCGGGGATACTGGCCACTATTTTTTTTTCTTTATTCACATAATGACATACATATATAAAAACACGTTGGTCTACTTGGACCAAGGTGATAAGCTAAAATTTCTTGAAATTCACCAAATCATCAAGAATACCCAACCAGTCAGGCGGATCTGCCTGTACACGATATATCTCACGTGTGAAAATAATCCTCTCAATAAAATTTTCTCGTGCTGAGCGCACATTCACATCACCGTGGGTGACCGCCATCCGTGTCTTCCAAAGACTATGGAGGCCCAGGAGCATTATCATATAGTACGGTAAGCCCTGATCGCTGTCTACCGGCAACAAACGTATACCCTGTGCTGTTATCGGCAGTTCCTTTTTAAGAGTACTTTGCAAGACGTCCCAATAAAATATTGCATCCCAGCACTCAATGAAGGCGTGCTCAAGTGTCTCCGGCTTGTTACATAGCGCACAGTTTGTCGTCCATAGTACAAATATTCCTTTGTCGGCTATCCATGTTTTGACCGGAAGGGTAGATGTATGCAATTTAAAGAAGAACGACTTTACGCTTGCTCTCACAGGCATCTTTTTGACTCTTTTCAAAACATCATGTCCTGGGCCTGCATAGTATTTCATCCGGTACAAAGACTGGCATCATAACTTCAACTAAATCCTTGTAAAGTTTCTTTCTTGTTACCATGCTCAGGTACTGAACGGAAAACCGAGCTTTTAGTATTCGAAGGGAGTCGACTACCTCTCGCGAGTAGCCTTTAAGCCGATAGTTTACAGGCTGTGCACTAGAGACAATAAATTCAGGCAAAATGCTTTTCAAACGGACCTAGATCATCGTACGCAAGAATG
Source organism: Dermacentor andersoni (assembly GCF_023375885.2). Lineage (NCBI taxonomy): Eukaryota > Metazoa > Arthropoda > Arachnida > Ixodida > Ixodidae > Dermacentor > Dermacentor andersoni. Next base: position 181,723,994 of record NC_092817.1, on the reverse strand, counting down.
AATCACTTTGATCTCGTAAGAAGACAAAATGAGAAACAATCTGTCCTAAGAACAAAGGCGACAATCCAAGACCACCATCTCGAACAGGACGAAACAAGTTGGTTCGGCTGACCCTTTCCCAAGTGGGACCCCAGATAAAAACAGCAAATACTCTGTGCATTTTCTGTACATTCACACGGGTCATCGACAAAAATTGGAGGACATACCACACTTTGGCAATTAAAAATAAATTACAAACAGTTGCCTTTACAAACATTGATAACTCACGACCTTTCCATCCTCCGGTTTTCTCTTTTGCACGCGACGTCTCATCCTCCCAGTATTGCACGGTACTCTCGTAGTGCTCAAGCGGCACCCCGAAATATTTCGGAGGAGACACGGTCCATTGTAAATTTGCAAAGGCAGACGGCGTGATGTCCCAGCTTCCGTGCCAAAACCCGATGCACTTCTCCCAACTGATCTCGCAGCCGGTTTGCCTGCAATATCTTTTAGCTTCGCTTATCGCCTCGCCTCTAGTACACTTTGGCGATCTGTACAAAAGATTGCGACGTCATCAGCAAATGCAAGCACTTTAACATGCGACGATTCAACTTTATAACCATTGATTTTTCCATTGCTTATTAGAGATAAACAGAAAGGCTCTAAATAAATTGCAAAGATCAGCGGTGACAATGGACAACCTTGCCTCACTGATGATCTGAGTTTAATGTTGTCTGTTAGTGTCTTATTCAGCACGATGTTTACCATGCAGTCATTGTATATCATTTTTAGGCCATCGAGTATGACTGTGCCTATGCTAGCATGTTCAAGGATACAAAAAAGAGCTTCACGCGACACACGATCGAATGCCTTTGCTAAATCTAGCTGCAACATGGCGACCCGCCCGCCAAAAATCTCACAGCACTCAAGAATACTACGGGCTACATGCACATTTGTACAGATAGAGCGACCTTTTATGCCACATGTTTGGTGTGGTCCAACAAGAAATTTGATGACGCTCTGCAGTCGTTTTGCCAACACTTTCATATAAACTTTGTAGTCGGTGTTCGTGAGCGTTATCGGACGGTACGCACCGACAGATAGCGGCGTAGCGTGGTCGTCAGTTTCTGGAATCAGCACCACGTGAGCAGCACGAAAAGAAAGCGGCATTTCTTTCGTTTCGTACGCTTCCGTGATGACCGCATGTAAAATGGGCGCCAGTTCATCGGCATACGCTTTGTAGAATGCGGCACCGAGGCCGTCTGGCCCAGGTGTCTTCCCCAGTGTTAGTTCAGTTATCGCCTGTTTTATTTCGTCTACGCTAATGGGTTTCTCCAAAAGCGCTCGAGTATCACCATCTAACCTTGGCATTAAATCAAGGGTATCCCGACCCAACAGAATGCTCCCGCTTCTTTCTACACCTATAGCGCTCGACAAATGCACGTTCAATTTCTTTAATGTCGCTGGTAATATTGTTCAGATACGTAATTTCTCGGATTTCATATTGTGTTGCGTATCTCCTTTCGTCACACAATGCGCGCTTATTAGGAGTTTCGCCCATCCAGATCTTCTCGGCTCGCGCCCTTATTACTGCTGAACGATACTTTTCGACGTCCATAGCCTCGAGCTTCCCCATAACTTCACGTATATCTTTACCGTATATCGCGGGATTTGAGACTTCCATGCTGATCATAAAATCAAGCTGGCATTGCAATTCCTCGGTTTTTTTTCTTTCTTTATGACGGAGCAGTGTTCCCCTTTCAATAGCTGTCAGTTTGACTTCGTTCTTGAATTGGTCCCATTCAGCCGCACGGGACTTTGCTGCAATGCCGGCCATGCTTTCTATTTCTTTCTTTACTTTTTCGTTAAATATATCGTCACCCAGTAGCTTAACATTAAACTTCCATAACTGCCAGTTGATTTGCGTTTTCTTTTTCTTGCCACCAAGTGTGACCATTACAAGACTGTGATCACTAAAAGAGACATGCTTTAATTCATACTTAGTGCACATGCTCACAAAGTCAACCGTGGCGTACTCTATCGAGCCGCGCACTGCTTCCACGCTGGAAGTGTGTGAAAACGGGTTGATTTCCATTCGAAAGCAGCCATCCCAGGTCCTCCAAATCATTCTTGCGGATTAGTGCATCCAGTACCTTCGCACTTTTGTCGCGGCTAGGTACAACTTTAGCTCTGTCCTCTGCCATCAGCACACAATTAAAATCACCAAGCATAACAATACGTTTCGAACACTGCAAATAACACTCGATTCTTTCGAAGAAGGCTACGCGCTCAGTCTCGCTATTCGGTGCATAAACACAGATCACTCTCAAGGCAGACCAGAAAATAAAAAGTCTATAATAAGCAAGCGTCCTGCTTCCGATACAACAATGCTCACATCCGAGATGACTATGTTATTACGAATGAATATCGCGCAACCACCAGATGTGCCCACAGCATGACAAATACAAACATTGTAGCGCGTTCGAAAGGTTTCCACCATGCGGGCCGTCTGATCCTCACTTTCGATTTTAGTTTCTTGCACTGCGACTAGATCTAAGTCATTTTCAGAAAACAGGCGGCTCACTTGGTACTGCCTTCTCCGGGCCGCTAAGCCCCTGACATTCAGTGTGGCTACTCGCATTGGCTTTTCAGTTTCACCGTGCATATTATGTGAGGAGCAAATGGGTCGCACAGCGCTCACCTCTGTACATGACCACACAGCATTCGTTTCATTGCAGTCGGCCATTCCTTGCAGTGTTATGTCTGGCACATCTGCAGCTTCTTCAACGGATGGTTGCAGCGCGACAATTCATTGCCGTCCGTGTGCTTAAAAGTCTTACGCGACATGTTGTACAGGCACCCGTGAAGTGCAGACCCGAGCGCCTACTTCGGCGCCTTGTCCGCCTCGCGTTTATCCAGGGGAACGATGGGCTTCGACCTGAATGGTGAGCGACGTACCCGTGCCGCTTTCGCAGGCGGCTCCTCGGCATTCAGGCCACCATTCGGGTCGTCGACTTTCACCGTCTCGATGTGCGCCCGCTTATTCGACGATGTAGTCACGTCGGTCTCCATTGCGCTCGGCGCGTTGCGATCCGTCGTTGCTGCTGAGCCTTCATTGCCTTCTTTCGACCGGTGCAGCGCGTCCTTTGACAGGTCAGGCTGCCTTTCTTGCGGTGGCTGCTGCTCGCTAGGCAACGAAGTAACGGCCCGCTGCAAGGGGGCGGGGACCGTGGCCGGGGGCGTTGGTTGTGGTTCCAACTTCGTGCTTTCTACTGCCGCCGTTTCCTCAGCTTCTGCCTCGTCCATGACGAGCTCAGAAGAGTCAGTACTCCTTATGGGCCCTGTGACGTTCGCGTATGTAGGCGCACACTGACTTTCGTCATGACCGAAACGTTTGCAGCGCGAGCATCGTGGCACCCGGCACTCTCTGCTAACGTGTCCTTTTCCCTGGCAGCGCAAACAAAGCGGTGGCCTTCCAGGCACCATTAATAAAACAGGCTCTCCGGCGACACGCAGCTGGAGCGGGATATCATCACTTTTAACACCAGGCTTCAACTTGAGGTTCACCAGACGCGTAGTGGAGCCCTTTTCTGTCACGCCCTGAGCGCGCCAGCGCTCTCGTGAAACTTCCGTAACTTCGCCGTACGGCGCTAAGGCCTCGCGTACATCTTCATCGCTGACGTTATGGAGGACCCAGTGCATTTTAAGGCGTAAGTCTTGGTTGTTGGGATCAACCACCAGGCATCGCCGACCCTTGACAGTAATTGTTGCAGCGGTTAGCAGTTTGCTCTTAAATGTTACGGCCAACACGTGGTTCATTTGGAAGGCTCCCAAGGCGAAAACCTCGGCGAGCACTTTCAAGCTGGCCAGGGCGTCACGGTAGTTCTCAACTCTGTACGGCCGATCACGGATATCGCCATGCAAGAAAACTGTATTAAAAACAATCCGACCTTTCGGCAGTTGGGGCAGCATCACTTGGTAATCCTGGTTGTCTTCATCAACATTCCTGTTTCCGCGGCCAAGATGGGCCGCTGATACCGTTCCTTCGGAGCACATGATAGCACGTCCGTTCGCCTCGGCTCCTGGAAGTGGAATCCGGGACACTAGCCACTATACTAACGAGGAGACATGCCAGGCGTGTGTCTAAAAAAAAAAAGAAGTAAAAATATTGCACCCCGTCGGGGAATCGAACCCCGGTCTTCCGCGTGACAGGCGGGGATACTGGCCACTATACTAACGAGGAGACATGCCCGGCGTCAGTTAAAGCACTATATCCACGATGGGAATAACAGTGCAAACGTTTTCGCACAACCTTGCTCGCAAGCCCGCGAAAGAAACAGACAGATTCTGCAGATAATTGTCGCGGGTGCACCTACGTCTGTCTGAAAAAAAAAAAGAAGTAAAAATATTACTCCCCGTCGGGGAATCGAACCCCGGTCTCCCGCGTGACAGGCGGGGATACTGGCCACTATACTAACGAGGAGACATGCCCGGCGTCAGTTAAAGCACTATATCCACGATGGGAATAACAGTGCAAACGTTTTCGCACAACCTTGCTCGCAAGCCCGCGAAAGAAACAGACAGATTCTGCAGATAATTGTCGCGGGTGCACCTACGTCTGTCTGAAAAAAAAAAGAAGTAAAAATATTACTCCCCGTCGGGGAATCGAACCCCGGTCTCCCGCGTGACAGGCGGGGATACTGGCCACTATACTAACGAGGAGACATGCCCGGCGTCAGTTAAAGCACTATATCCACGATGGGAATAACAGTGCAAACGTTTTCGCACAACCTTGCTCGCAAGCCCGCGAAAGAAACAGACAGATTCTGCAGATAATTGTCGCGGGTGCACCTACGTCTGTCTGAAAAAAAAAAGAAGTAAAAATATTACTCCCCGTCGGGGAATCGAACCCCGGTCTCCCGCGTGACAGGCGGGGATACTGGCCACTATACTAACGAGGAGACATGCCCGGCGTCAGTTAAAGCACTATATCCACGATGGGAATAACAGTGCAAACGTTTTCGCACAACTTTGCTCGCAAGCCCGCGAAAGAAACAGACAGATTCTGCAGATAATTGTCGTGGGTGCACCTACGTCTGTCTGAAAAAAAAAAAGAAGTAAAAATATTACTCCCCGTCGGGGAATCGAACCCCGGTCTCCCGCGTGACAGGCGGGGATACTGGCCACTATACTAACGAGGAGACATGCCCGGCGTCAGTTAAAGCACTATATCCACGATGGGAATAACAGTGCAAACGTTTTCGCACAACTTTGCTCGCAAGCCCGCGAAAGAAACAGACAGATTCTGCAGATAATTGTCGCGGGTGCACCTACGTCTGTCTGAAAAAAAAAAAGAAGTAAAAATATTACTCCCCGTCGGGGAATCGAACCCCGGTCTTCCGCGTGACAGGCGGGGATACTGGCCACTATACTAACGAGGATTTTTTTTTTTTTTCTTTATTGCCGGTCTTCGACATACACATACGGCATAAACAGATACACTTCATAATGGTAAAAGCAATGACCGTCTTGGGCCGTTGCGAATAGTTAAAAACACTTGATTACCGCTAGTTCATCCAATATATGCATCCATTCGGGTGGTTCTGTTCTCGTTTTATAAGCTTCACGCAAATATAGCACGCTTTCAATGAAATGCTCTCTCGCAGGATGAATAACAAGCCTCTCATGACGCTCATCCATTCTTGTTTTCCACAGGCTATGTAAACATATTGCCATAAACATGTCACATGGCATATCTGCGTTCTCAGTTGGCAAGAAGCGGATGCCGTACGGTGTTATCGGTAATTCCTTTTTTAACGTTCTTTGTAGGATGTCCCACAAGAACATTGCATCTGAACAATCAAGAAAGATATGCTCAATCGTCTCTGGTTGCCTGCATCTTGAGCAGTTTACTGACCACGGCACAAAGATTCCCCTTTCTCTTAGCCATGGCTTCACTGGGAGCGTTCCACTGTGTAAATGGAAGAAAAATGTTTTTGTGGATGACCGTATCGGCATCCGCTTCACTCGCTTGAGCACGTTTCTTCCTCTGGATTCAACGCGGTACATAGAACGATAGACAGGCACAGGCAATGATACATCAAGTAAATCTTTGTACAGTCTTTTGCGTTTAACAGATGCAAGGTAATTCAATGAAAAGCGCGTATGTAGGAAGTCAAAGGCCAATACGACTTCTCGCAGGAAGCCTCTGAGCCTAGGTCCTGTGCTGTAATCGGAGGACACAACGAATTGAGGCAACGCGTTGCTCAAACGTCTTTGAAGGACTGTGCACAAGAATGTATCTCTCTGATCACGTAGGAACAAAAATCTCGACACGACTTGTCTTAAAAAGAGATGAACCAACCCTAGGCCTCCACTTTTCACTGTTCTGAACAAATTAGTGCGACTAGAGCGCTCCCAAACGGAACCCCAAATGAAGATGGCAAACTGCCGGTGTATTCTTTGTATGCTGACTCTTGATGCGCACAATGCTTGTAAAACATACCAAATTTTGGCCACTAAAAACACATTACACACTGTTGCTTTTGTGAATATTGATAGTTCTCTCCCACCCATCCTTGCCGTTTTCGCCTTAATTTCTGCGACCTCTCCTTGCCAATAATCTTTGGTGTCCTGGTGGTGTTACAGAGGTACCCCAAGGTACTTGGTAGGCATATTCGTCCACTGCATTTTTTCAAAAAGTGAAGGCGTGTCTTCCCATTGTCCATACCATGTCCCAATCGACTTGCCCCAATTAATCGCACTCCCCGTCATTTTACAATACTTTGTCACAACATTAACGGTATTGCTTACACTTTGCTTGTCATCACAAAAAACAGCGACGTCATCCGCGTATGCTAACAATTTTACCTCACTGTAACCGACCCTAAAACCCCGGACATGGCTCTCTTTTATTATCTTTAGACACAGTGGCTCGAGATATAGGGCAAACAGTAGAGGCGATAAACCACATCCCTGTCTTACGGAAGACCTGACGGCAATGCTGGGAGAGAGTGTTCTACCAACGATTACCTTTGTGGAAACGCCTGCATAGCACATTCTGATCCCTTCTGTTAAGATTGTTCCCACATTCACGTGCTCCAAAACATTGAAAAGAATTGTGTGTGTCACTCTATCGAAAGCTTTTTCTAGGTCCAATTGTAACATGGCCACCCTACCAGAAAAGTCGTCACAATGCTCAAGTACTGTTCTTGCTACGTGTACGTTTGTAGTTATTGACCTCCCCTTAATGCCACATGTTTGATGTGGCCCTATCAATCGTGTTATTATACTCTGTAGCCTTCTGCCCAAAACTTTAGTGTATATCCTATAGTCTGAGTTTGTTAAGCTGATTGGTCGGTAGGCTCGCACGGATAGGAGTGATGAGGGATCAGTAGTTTTGGGTATCAGGACAATATGACTCTCGCGAAACGACGGTGGCAGTACCCGCTTTTCATAGGCTTCTGTGATAACGTAATAAAGAGCTGCAGCTATATCTGTTTTGAAAGCTTTATAGAATGATCCACCCAGTCCATCAGGTCCTGGCGTTTTCCCAGGGCTCAGGTCATCTATAGCCTGCTCTATTTCCTTGATGCTTATTGGCATTTCTAATCTATTTCGTTGTTCATCATCTAGACTTGGCAAAAGGTGTAAGAATTCATTTTCGAACCCCTGTTCGCATTGCATTTCATGTCCTAAGAGTTCGCTGTAATATTCTACAAAGGCAAGTTGGATGGTTTTCTTATCACGTACTATTTCATTACGGTATGTTATCGCATTTATCTCCTTTCGTGAGGCATAACTTTTTTCATCCGAAAACGATCGCTTTGTAGGTTGTTCTCCGCACCATAGATGTTCTGCGCGTGCGCGAATGATTGCGCCCCGATATTTTTCCTTATCGACAAGTTCCAACTGTGCTTTCGTTCGCTGTATTTCTTTAGCGAAACAACCAGGACGGATGCTTTCCAAGTTTAAATAAAAGTTGAGCTCACTTTCTAATTCTATTTCATTTCTTTTTTCTTGGTGGTGTAAAACGCTGGACCTTTCTATGGCAATTAACTTTGTTTCTTGCTTAAAACACTCCCACCTTTCCGTGCAGTCACTGTGAACACCCAATAACAGCTCTTGAATGCTATCTTGAATTCTTTTTATAAATATTTCGTCCTGCAGCAATTTTTCATTGAATTTCCAAAGATCCCAGTTGAAGCTTGACGGCTTCTTTGAACCAAGCGAAAAACGGACCAAACTGTGGTCGCTAAAATAAACATGCTTGACTTCATAATCACTGCACAATGGCAACGCTTCCCCAGAAACATAGACACGATCCAGTCTGGCATGGCTGTCCCCTTGAAAATGAGTGAACCGAGGTGTATCATTATTGGCTAAAACGTCGCCTATATCCTCTAAATTATGCTCTTCAACGAGTGCTGCCAAGAGGAGCGCACTGCCTTCGAGACGAGACAGATTACGGGCTCTGTCTTCCACTTTGCAGACACAGTTGAAATCTCATTAAATGCATAGAGGTTGACTATGCGCCATGGCACACCCTGCAACACAAAATCACAACATATATATCGACCTTCAGTGTCGACATGATAACTAAGTGCTGAATAAAGTAGGCTCTTTTTCAGAAACAGGAAACAGCTCGCGGATAAACCAAGAGCGTGTGAAACGCAAACATTATACTCAGACAGAAAAGGTCGCAAAGCCCTTTCTGTCTCGTCGTCACTCTCAATCTTCGTCTCCTGCACGGCGACGAAGTCGAGGCGCCTCCTAGACAAAAGCCGGCGAAGCTGCGCCTGTTTCTGCAAAGACCTAAGGCCTCGTACGTTCAAGGTTGCGAATAGAAGTTGCTGGGACAGGGCCATTGTGACTACCAACTATTTGGACCTAATGATCTATGTGATCGGTCCTAGAGGGCAACGGTGAGGCTCCCTCCGAAACCCCACCTGGCCTTCTGGACCGTGATCGTCGGCACTTTCCTGAGTGTTTCGACGTTTTGCGGCGACGTGATTTTCTTGTGGTACTGGTCGTCTCGCTGTCTGTGCTTGATCCCGATCTGTTAGTCGCACGGTGCTTCGGAACTGAAGTATCCGCGTTACTTCGTCTGTCCTCTGCCGGCTCAGGGCACGTGTCGAGATGCTTGGGTGCATCAGATGAGTCATCTCCGGCTCCCTCATTCGCTTGCTGGGAAGCAGCTGGCTCCGTGGTAGCGGGTGCTCCTCTGGGTTGTTGCTTCTGTTGGTCATCTTTCTCTTCGCTACTTTCTTTTTTCACGGGCAGTTCTGCGATGCCATTGTGACTGTCTTTAACAGGCAGAGGGGCCTTACTGGCACAGCGGGTCTCCGCAGAAGAGGGAACGTCTCCCGTCGCGTCAAGAACCTCCGTAACGTCCATTACGTGTTCTTGCAAGCTTTCATCCCTAGGCTTTGTTCTGTGTCGTAACTTATCGGCGTATGTTACGACACATTCTTCAGCTGTGTGGCCAAAGCGCCGGTAGGTTTCACAACGTGGGGTTCTGCAGTTTCGACGAATGTGCCCCACCTTGTTACAGCGCAGACAAAGTGGGGGCCGGCCTGGAATTAATACGAGGCTCTGCACTCCACAAACAGGTAGTAGATGTGGAACGTCTCCCACGCTCACTCCATCGGCAAGAGTCAACACCACGTCCCGATTTAACGTACGCATCTCTTCCATCTCCGATACTCTCCAGCTTTCTGCTGATATAGACTTGACTTTCCCGTAAGCCTGGAGCGCATCTCGAATGTAGTCATCTTCCAAACGCTCAGGAAGCCACAAAAGCTTCATTTTAACTTCCGTGGGCTCAGGATCAATGACGACGCAGCGTCTACCTTTTATGGATAATTCCCCGCATGGGACTAGCTTTGATTTTGTTATCCCTGATTTGCACGTCACCATCCGCACGTGCGACATCTGAAATTGTCCGATGGAACTTATTTCCTTCAGGTCAATAACGTTCCGAAGGGCGTCTCTGAAGTCGTGGGCTCTGTACGGTCGACCACTTAAGTCAGCATGCAGGAAAACGGAGTCCACAACCAGCTTACCGCTAGGAAGACGGGGTAACACAACACGGTAGTCATTGCTGCTGGCTGAAGCCTGAGCAGCACCTCGGCCTGGGGCCGATAAATCCTTTGAAGCGGAGAACATGAGAAAAGCGATCGTTCGGAACGCCGTCTCGCTATACTAACGAGGAGACATGCAAGGCGCCAGCTAAAGCAGTATATAGACGATCTGAAAAAAAAATATACGCAAAAGCGTTCGCGCAATCTTACCCACAAGTGGAAAAAAATAGAGACAGCTACTGCGGAGGTGTATCAAGTGCGGCGCTGCGTGCGCCTACAAACAAGAAGAAAAAAAGAAACACTCCCCGTCGGGGAATCGAACCCCAGTCTCCCGCGTGACAGGCGGGGACACTGGCCACTATCATCATCATCATCCGCCTAGTTACGCCCACTGCAGGGCAAAGGCCTCTCCCATACTTCTCCAACTACCCCGGTCATGTACTAATTGTGGCCATGTTGTCCCTGCAAACGTCTTAATGTCATCTGCCCACCTAACTTTCTGCCACTATACTAACGAGGAAATATGGCGGGCATCAGTTAAAGCACTATATACACGATGGGAATAAAAGTGCAAATGTTTTCGCACAACTTCGTTCGCAAGCGCGCGAAAGATCTAGACAGATACTGCAGATAATTGTCGCGGGTGCACCTACGTGTGTCTAAAAAAAAGAAGTAAAAAATTACCGATGATTACGTTACTTCCTAATGCGAAATTTGAGCGCAGCAAATAAGCTGTTTCACCTTTTCGATAGATTGAGGCAAAGAAATCGAGCAACACATGTATGCGCTATCACAGAATTTTTTTTTTTATTTTTCACACATATTCCTTTAACAAAGACTCCACTAACAGTTCTTGACAGTCATGAAGGAAGCTTTGTGGTCGGAGAAATAGACTGATATATGTTCGACTTGGTACACCAATGCTTGATCCTCAAAGCCGAGATCTATACAAGTGCCTCGCGAGGTTGTCACAGCCGTGGGACGCGTTACGAGCGAGAGGAACGGGATGTTCTCCCGCATAAGTGTTAGGAAATTGCTGTTTGTCTTTATGTCAACATTAAAGTCCCCCACTACTAACATCGGTGTGGATCGATGGACGGTTAATGCGAGTTGCAGGAAGTGCACGACGTCTTTCGTGAGTGCGGTAGGGGCGAAGTAGGCAGCTACTACAAGCAAGCCGTTGGGCAACTTTGCGGCGCACAGTTCGCCAACTTCATGTGACGTGCCAAACATTTCGACTGGTATTGCTCGTTTAGCAGCAGCAGCAGCAGCAGCAGACGGAGGACTTCCATCGGTCGTCTCGCTCATGGCTCAGAAAGAACTGGCAGATAATTTCGCAGTGGCGAACGGCAGCGCCAATTTCGGCTCGGGCGGTGCACATATACAGATCCGCCGCCACCGATCTGGCTCTCTGATTGCCACCGCACAGGGCGAACGGCAGCGGCAATTTCGGCTCGGGCGGTGCACATATACAGATCCGCCGCCACCGATCTGGCTCTCTGATTGCCACCGCACAGGGGCTGCATTGGAGGAGGAGCGAAGAAAGGAATTAAGTTCGAGCCGGCGCTTTGACAACCGGAGACTCGCAGGAAGAGGGGGGAGGGGGGCGGCGTGTACACCCAGCGGCAAACGATGGGGGCAGAAGTGCGCGCAGCAAGCGGACAACACGATAAAGGGAGGAGGGAAGAGATAGCAGCGACTGACTGATGCCGCTGACGCCGATAGTGAGTCAACCCCAGCTGCGGAGTTGGTTTCAGGGACAACGCCGCCGATGCCGACACAAACAATATGATAGCCTCGCTTCCGCAGCGCTAAGAACCAGGTCTAGCCGTGGGAAGGTGGTCACGTATTCGTCGACGTGCCGGGGCCTACGTGAAATAACCGGCGCGTCGGCAACTGAAGAGCACCCTATCCGCCACACAAGAACAGGGGGGGGGGGGACCCTTTCCTCCTCTTTCTGCATGGCGGCGACGGTGTTCTATGCAGTCACGTTATCTTGACTCTCTAGCGGCGTCAGCGGCATCCAGCGGTATCAGTCGGTCGCTGCTAGCGCTGGGGGGATGAAAGGGGGGCGGAGCTGGTTACGAGGCCGACGACAACGCCGACGACGACGCGAAACCCAGGAACGGACGCCAAAGAGCTGCGCTCTAAAACATCACTCCCCGTCGGGGAATCGGACACCGGTCTCCCGCGTGACAGGCAGGGATACTGGCCACCATACTAACGAGGAGACATGGCAGGCGTCAGTTAAAGCACTATATACACGATGGGAATAAAAGTGCAAAAGTTTTCGCACGACTTCCTTCGCAAGCGCGCGAAAGATACAGGCAGATACTGCAGATAATTGTCGCGGGTGCACCTACGTGTGTCTAAAAAAAAAAAGAAGTAAAAACATTACTCCCCTTCCGGGAATCGAACCCTGGTCTCCCGCGTGACAGGCCGGGATACTGGCCACTATACTAACGAGGATTTTTTTTTCTTTATTGCCGGTTTGGCACTTCCAAAAACAGAACTCATAAATACAATTTTAAAAGTACAATAAAAGACGCGTGAGCCTTTTCATGGCTGGAGTGTGAAGCTAAAATGGCTTCAGAGAAGCCAGCTTATCAAGCACAGGTATCCAATCCGGTGGGTTCCTCTGGATTTTGAGAACATCTCGTATGTACACACAGTTTTCACTGAAGTTTTGCATACCCGATCTTGCGTTGACATCCGCATTTCTGACCGCCATCCTCGTTATACTACTATATACTTATACCACTATACTAACTTTTTTTTTCTTTATTGCCAGGTTTCTGGTTCATAACTTTTCACAACAGAGAGTAACCACTGTAACGAAAACCAAAGTACAATATACATTTGCTGTGTGTGCACGTATTCAACCAGTATCGTACTGTCTCAGTCTAATCAAAATGCGCGCAAATACACCAACGGCTCTACTCTTGGGAGCCACTCGGGTGGTTCCTCTCTCGCTTTATGGAGGGCGACAAACCAGTGCATTTGTTCTCTGAAATACATTCGTGCAGGCTGCGCATCTTTATCGACATGGTATCCTGCCATTCTCGCGCGCCAAATGCAGTGGAGGCCCAAGAGCATAATTAGGTCAAAAGGCACCCCGTCCTCATTATCTATGCTTAAGTAACGAATGCCATACGGGTCTAGTGAAAATTCTTTCTTTAGTGTCCTCTGCAATACATCCCAGAAAAACACGCCTTCCCAACAGATTAAAAAAACATGATCTATTGTCTCTGGCTGCTTGCAAATTAAACAGTGCGTTCCCCACGGTAAATAAACTCCTTTTCTCTCCAAAAACTTCTTAACTGGTAACGTTTCCGTGTGTAATTTGAAAAAGAAGGTTTTGGTTCTTGGCGGGACCTGCATTTTCTTTACTCTCTTTAAAACATCGCTGCTTGGGCCTCCTCCGTACAAGGACCTGTACAATGGCACTGGAAAAAGTACATCGCACAAAGCACAGTACAGTTTCTTTTTGTTCACACCGGACAGGTAATCATTCGAGAAGCGCACTGAAAGAAATCGGACACTCGATACAACTTCATTGTAAAACCCTCGAATCCCTCCCGAAAACTCTTCGGTTGAAACCACATACTCTGGCAGCCGTCTACTCAGCCTCATTTCACATACCGTGCGCAAGAAAGGGTCAGTTGCGTCCCTAAAGAACAAGAACCGGTTTACCAACTGCCGTACAAAGAGATGGCCCAATCCCAGTCCCCCGTCTTTTACCCGCCGGAACAAGTTGGTCCGGCTGCAGCGCTCCCATTCCGACGCCCAGACAAAGACGGCGAAAATCCTGTGTAGCTTCTGAACATTTGACCGTGAACAGTGCAATACTTGCATTACGTACCAAAGCTTGGTGATAAAGAAAAGGTTACAAACGGTGGCTCTGGCAAAAATAGAAAGGTTAGTGCCTTTCTACTTCTCAGCTCTCTCCCGTGTGTCTTTGACCTGCCCTTTCCAGTACTGCTCGCTATCACGATAGGCATCGAGCGGGACGCCCAAGTACTTGCCTGGTGTCGTCACCCAATGCACGCTTGCAAAAAGATCTGGCTTCGTTGGCCACGATCCATGCCACAGCCCGAGGCACTCCGACCAGTTAACTCCACTACCAGTAACATGGATAAATTTATGGTATAGTGGCCAGTATCCCCGCCTGTCACGCGGTAGACCGGGGTTCGATTCCCCGACGGGGAGTTTTTTTTTTTTTTTTTTTACTGCTCCTCTATTTTAGGCACACGTAGCTGCGCCAACGACACTTATCCTCAGTATCGGGCCGTGTCTTCCGCACGATTGAGAGTAAGGTTGTTGCGAAACACTTTTACGCTTTCATTCCCATCGTGTAGAGTGTGCATTAGCGAACGCTACCTATGCCTCCTCGTTAGTATATATAGCACTACCACAGTACATTGTATCCTCTTTTTGTGCACCGCATGTAGCGGCAAAAGGATTTTTGAAAGAAGTTGTTTATGCTGCTCGTTTTCTTGAAGTGCATTTTTCTAGGGATTATTTGTTATCAGTAAGCAAAAAACAATTGTATAAGGGTTTAGTTGATGTGCTATGCCCTGTACGTTTTGTGGGGATGCGCGACTCTCACGCATCCCCTGATATGCTGTTTTCCCGCACGGCTCGCGTGGCCTGGCGCCCGCGGTCTTCGGAGTGGTACAAGCGCGGTGCGAGAGATGGCGCGAGTGTCGCGCCGCGGCGGGGTTACTCGGGCGCCGAGCGACAAGGCGCGTCCTCTTTGGTTCGAGATCGTTGGCGGGCGCGGACGTCCGCGCGGGAGCCGTCCGATGCTTCTGCGAGACTGTCTCGCGTGGCCGCCTTCGAACGTGCAACGATTCGCGTGACTGTACACGCGAACGACCAGGCGTTGGGATCCAGCATGGGGCGAACATATTCGCTCGCTATCCGGTCACTCGGTGAGTCAGACTTCTAGATTTGTCGCGCGCCCATCGGCATGTTTTGTGGATAGCCACTCGGCTAGCAGGCATTGATCTATGAAAGGTGCAATAAATGCCCTTGTGATTGTTTGCACTACTGTGTTGACGTTCCTTTGTCCCAAGGGTACGGAGGAGAAACCCCACCTATCTCCCACACTTTATATCGTGCAAAGTATGCATTATGACCCGAACAGGATGTATTGAAACGTGTTAAAGAAATGCCTATTAGAGCGTCAACTAAAACATTTTTCTTCTTACAGCACAGTGGCACGCTCCCTGTTAAACCATGGTTAAAAGAAAAAGGTATCTATCCACCTTGGGGTGTAAATTGTATGGCATGTAAGAAGCCAGAAACAATTGAACATATTTTCTTTGATTCCTCTGATTCAATTTTCTTGTGGGACGTTCTACAGAGGATGCTTAAAAAGGATTTTCCGCTAACGCCATTCGGAATTCGGTTCTTGCCATTTGCGCAAACAGGGGACGTGCCATATGATGTTATGATGTTGGTTACAATGCACAGTGTCTGGAAAACAAGAATGGATTTCAGACACGAGCATGTGGATCCCAAGCGAGCCAAGATATATTTTGCGGAAAATATTTCATATGTTAGAGATGTGTTAAAGGCTCCTAACGAGCTACCTGAATGGTTGCTCATAATCGAAAAGTTATTGGAGCTTAAACCTTGCTAACCAAGCTACACGGCACGAGCTGAAAGTCCCGTTTTCAGTATGTATCGACATGTGTCCAGTTATGTTGAATTCAGTGTTTCGAATTCTTGTGTGACGTATAATTGACGAAATCCGGAAATAAAGAACAAAAAATCCTCGTTAGTATAGTGGCCAGTATCCCCGCCTGTCACGCGGGAGACCGGGGTTCGATTCCCCGACGGGGAGTTTTTTTTTTTTTTTACTGCTCCTCTATTTTAGGCACACGTAGCTGCGCCAACGACACTTATCCTCAGTATCGGGCCGTGTCTTCCGCACGATTGAGAGTAAGGTTGTTGCGAAACACTTTTACGCTTTCATTCCCATCGTGTAGAGAGTGCATTAGCCAACGCTACCTATGCCTCCTCGTTAGCTGTCGAATGTGTATTTTTTATCCGGGCCAATGACCGGAAATAACGAAAAACAAAAATCTGCTCTTTAGTATAGCGGCCAGTATCCCAGCCTGTCACGCGGGAGACCGGGGTTCGATTCCCCGACGGGGAGTAATGTTTTTACTTTTTTTTTAGACACACGTAGGTGCGCCCGCGTCCATTATCTGCAGTATCTGTCTGTATCTTTCGCGCGCTTGCGAACAAGGTTGTGCGAAAACTTTTGCGCTTTTATTCCCATCGTGTATATACTGCTTTAGCTGGCACCTCGAATGTCTCCTCGTTAGTATAGTGGCCAGTATCCCTGCCTGTCACGCGGGAGACCGGTGTCCGATTCCCCGACGGGGAGTGATGTTTTAGAGCGCAGCTCTTTGGCGTCCGTTCCTGGGTTTCGCGTCGTCATCGGCGTTGTCGTCGGCCTCGTAACCAGCTCCGCCCCCCTTTCATCCCCCCAGCGCTAGCAGCGACCGACTGATACCACTGGATGCCGCTGACGCCGCTAGAGAGTCAAGATAACGTGACTGCATAGAACACCGTCGCCGCCATGCAGAAAGAGGAGGAAAGGGTCCCCCCCCCCCCCCCTGTTCTTGTGTGGCGGATAGGGTGCTCTTCAGTTGCCGACGCGCCGGTTATTTCACGTAGGCCCCGGCACGTCGACGAATACGTGACCACCTTCCCACGGCTAGACCTGGTTCTTAGCGCTGCGGAAGCGAGGGTATCATATTGTTTGTGTCGGCATCGGCGGCGTTGTCCCTGAAACCAACTCCGCAGCTGGGGTTGACTCACTATCGGCGTCAGCGGCATCAGTCAGTCGCTGCTATCTCTTCCCTCCTCCCTTTATCGTGTTGTCCGCTTGCTGCGCGCGCTTCTGCCCCCATCGTTTGCCACTGGGTGTACACGCCGCCCCCCTCCCCCCTCTTCCTGCGAGTCTCCGGTTGTCAAAGCGCCGGCTCGAACTTAATTCCTTTCTTCGCTCCTCCTCCAATGCAGCCCCTGTGCGGTGGCAATCAGAGAGCCAGATCGGTGGCGGCGGATCTGTATATGTGCACCGCCCGAGCCGAAATTGCCGCTGCCGTTCGCCCTGTGCGGTGGCAATCAGAGAGCCAGATCGGTGGCGGCGGATCTGTATATGTGCACCGCCCGAGCCGAAATTGGCGCTGCCGTTCGCCACTGCGAAATTATCTGCCAGTTCTTTCTGAGCCATGAGCGAGACGACCGATGGAAGTCCTCCGTCTGCTGCTGCTGCTGCTGCTGCTAAACGAGCAATACCAGTCGAAATGTTTGGCACGTCACATGAAGTTGGCGAACTGTGCGCCGCAAAGTTGCCCAACGGCTTGCTTGTAGTAGCTGCCTACTTCGCCCCTACCGCACTCACGAAAGACGTCGTGCACTTCCTGCAACTCGCATTAACCGTCCATCGATCCACACCGATGTTAGTAGTGGGGGACTTTAATGTTGACATAAAGACAAACAGCAATTTCCTAACACTTATGCGGGAGAACATCCCGTTCCTCTCGCTCGTAACGCGTCCCACGGCTGTGACAACCTCGCGAGGCACTTGTATAGATCTCGGCTTTGAGAATCAAGCATTGGTGTACCAAGTCGAACATATATCAGTCTATTTCTCCGACCACAAAGCTTCCTTCATGACTGTCAAGAACTGTTAGTGGAGTCTTTGTTAAAGGAATATGTGTGAAAAATAAAAAAAAAAATTCTGTGATAGCGCATACATGTGTTGCTCGATTTCTTTGCCTCAATCTATCGAAAAGGTGAAACAGCTTATTTGCTGCGCTCAAATTTCGCATTAGGAAGTAACGTAATCGTCGGTAATTTTTTACTTCTTTTTTTTAGACACACGTAGGTGCACCCGCGACAATTATCTGCAGTATCTGTCTGGATCTTTCGCGCGCTTGCGAACGAAGTTGTGCGAAAACATTTGCACTTTTATTCCCATCGTGTATATAGTGCTTTAACTGATGCCCGCCATATTTCCTCGTTAGTATAGTGGCAGAAAGTTAGGTGGGCAGATGACATTAAGACGTTTGCAGGGACAACATGGCCACAATTAGTACATGACCGGGGTAGTTGGAGAAGTATGGGAGAGGCCTTTGCCCTGCAGTGGGCGTAACTAGGCGGATGATGATGATGATAGTGGCCAGTGTCCCCGCCTGTCACGCGGGAGACTGGGGTTCGATTCCCCGACGGGGAGTGTTTCTTTTTTTCTTCTTGTTTGTAGGCGCACGCAGCGCCGCACTCGATACACCTCCGCAGTAGCTGTCTCTATTTTTTTCCACTTGTGGGTAAGATTGCGCGAACGCTTTTGCGTATATTTTTTTTTCAGATCGTCTATATACTGCTTTAGCTGGCGCCTTGCATGTCTCCTCGTTAGTATAGCGAGACGGCGTTCCGAACGATCGCTTTTCTCATGTTCTCCGCTTCAAAGGATTTATCGGCCCCAGGCCGAGGTGCTGCTCAGGCTTCAGCCAGCAGCAATGACTACCGTGTTGTGTTACCCCGTCTTCCTAGCGGTAAGCTGGTTGTGGACTCCGTTTTCCTGCATGCTGACTTAAGTGGTCGACCGTACAGAGCCCACGACTTCAGAGACGCCCTTCGGAACGTTATTGACCGGAAGGAAATAAGTTCCATCGGACAATTTCAGATGTCGCACGTGCGGATGGTGACGTGCAAATCAGGGATAACAAAATCAAAGCTAGTCCCATGCGGGGAATTATCCATAAAAGGTAGACGCTGCGTCGTCATTGATCCTGAGCCCACGGAAGTTAAAATGAAGCTTTTGTGGCTTCCTGAGCGTTTGGAAGATGACTACATTCGAGATGCGCTCCAGGCTTACGGGAAAGTCAAGTCTATATCAGCAGAAAGCTGGAGAGTATCGGAGATGGAAGAGATGCGTACGTTAAATCGGGACGTGGTGTTGACTCTTGCCGATGGAGTGAGCGTGGGAGACGTTCCACATCTACTACCTGTTTGTGGAGTGCAGAGCCTCGTATTAATTCCAGGCCGGCCCCCACTTTGTCTGCGCTGTAACAAGGTGGGGCACATTCGTCGAAACTGCAGAACCCCATGTTGTGAAACCTACCGGCGCTTTGGCCACACAGCTGAAGAATGTGTCGTAACATACGCCGATAAGTTACGACACAGAACAAAGTCTAGGGATGAAAGCTTGCAAGAACACGTAATGGACGTTACGGAGGTTCTTGACGCGACGGGAGACGTTCCCTCTTCTGCGGAGACCCGCTGTGCCAGTAAG
This sequence comes from Dermacentor andersoni, assembly GCF_023375885.2. Classification (NCBI taxonomy): domain Eukaryota; kingdom Metazoa; phylum Arthropoda; class Arachnida; order Ixodida; family Ixodidae; genus Dermacentor; species Dermacentor andersoni. The sequence goes on along the minus strand of NC_092817.1, from coordinate 181,704,614 downwards.
GCCCCTCTGCCTGTTAAAGACAGTCACAATGGCATCGCAGAACTGCCCGTGAAAAAAGAAAGTAGCGAAGAGAAAGATGACCAACAGAAGCAACAACCCAAAGGAGCACCCGCTACCACGGAGCCAGCTGCTTCCCAGCAAGCGAATGAGGGAGACGGAGATGACTCATCTGATGCACCCAAGCATCTCGACACGTGCCCTGAGCCGGCAGAGGACAGACGAAGTAACGCGGATACTTCAGTTCCGAAGCACCGTGCGACTAACAGATCGGGATCAAGCACAGACAGCGAGACGACCAGTACCACAAGAAAATCACGTCGCCGCAAAACGTCGAAACACTCAGGAAAGTGCCGACGATCACGGTCCAGAAGGCCAGGTGGGGTTTCGGAGGGAGCCTCACCGTTGCCCTCTAGGACCGATCACATAGATCATTAGGTCCAAATAGTTGGTAGTCACAATGGCCCTGTCCCAGCAACTTCTATTCGCAACCTTGAACGTACGAGGCCTTAGGTCTTTGCAGAAACAGGCGCAGCTTCGCCGGCTTTTGTCTAGGAGGCGCCTCGACTTCGTCGCCGTGCAGGAGACGAAGATTGAGAGTGACGACGAGACAGAAAGGGCTTTGCGACCTTTTCTGTCTGAGTATAATGTTTGCGTTTCACACGCTCTTGGTTTATCCGCGAGCTGTTTCCTGTTTCTGAAAAAGAGCCTACTTTATTCAGCACTTAGTTATCATGTCGACACTGAAGGTCGATATATATGTTGTGATTTTGTGTTGCAGGGTGTGCCATGGCGCATAGTCAACCTCTATGCATTTAATGACGCTGCAAAACGAACTCTTTTATTTGATACTGTGTCTAGTCTATTGGAATGTGATCGCTGCATTGTTTTAATGGGAGATTTCAATTGTGTATGTGATCCGAACGATCGAAGCGGCATTAACACTCAGCAGGACAGGAGTGGTGAAGTTTTGTCTAACATAATAGAAAATTCAGGGCTCGCTGATGTAGGAGTGTCGGGACAGGGAGCTCGCTCTTATACAAGAATTCAAGGTCATTCCTACGCCCGCCTTGATCGGATTTATGTTTCTTCATCACTCCTCTCTCGAGGATTATCCTGCATTACTATCCCCGTTTCATTCTCTGATCATTGTATGGTTATCGCAAACATTGGTGAAAAATCTGTAACTAATTTCCGACCACAGTGGGCACTCTGGAAGCTTAACTCTGAGCTCCCAAATGATCAGGAATTTATTAATCGCGTGCGCATGGCTCTAACCAATTTCCTTTCTGGTGACTTGCCATTATTTGCTGCTTGGGAACTCTTTAAACAAGAGGTTCGTACAGTGGCTATAGAAATTGGATCGGTGAAATCATTCTATAGAAAGAATGAAGAAAAAACGCTTCTTAAGAGCCTATGTAGCCTTTATGAGATTGAATGCGAAATGCCAGGCACTTACATTGTCGACAGAGAAAACATTAAATGTGAGTTACAAAAGTATGACGCACTACGTTACAGAGGTGCGCGAATTCGATCTCGAAACAGGCGTGCTCTGCAATCTGAGCAACCAACACGTCAAGCTTTACTTGACGAGCGACGTCACGGTATTTCCAAAGTAATTCCGGAAATATACTCCGAAGGTAGTCTTCTAATAAATACTAATGACATAATTTCTCAGTTCCAAACTTTCTACACTATGTTGTTTAGTGCACCTCCGGACGATCACGATGCAAAAGTTTTAGAGAGTTTTGTATCTCTTGTCAAACCATTACAGGATGATGACTGTGCCGTCATCAGTGGTAGCCTTACGATTCAAGAAATTGAGCTAGCTATTGATCAGCTGCCTTTGTCGAAAACACACGGCCCCGATGGACTATCAAGTGATTTTTACAAAGCTTTCAAATCAATTATCACCCCATATTATTGGATATTTTTATTACAAGTTTAGAGGTTGACGCCCTTCCGCAGTCTTTTTGCAAAACCCACACAGTTTTAATTCCCAAAAGTTCAGATAAAGAGGAACTGCGTTCTGTTGAAGGCTATCGACCAATCACGTTGTCAAACGTGGATTACAAAATTTTTGCGAAAGTTCTATCCAATAGATTGCAATTTGCGATGTCAATTCTAATTGGTTCCCATCAGACGGGTGGAATCAGGGGCCGATCAATTCAAACCAACATACATATCGCCCGTACCCTTCTTCAATACTGTTATGGTTTCACTGAGCAGCTTGCAATGCTCCAGGTAGACCTTGCTAAAGCTTTTGTTTGATCGTGTCAATCACTCCTATTTATTTTCTCTTCTGGAGCATGTCAATGTTGGCTCGATTGTGCTTAAAGGCGTTAGGCTTTGCTACACCTGTTGTACTACTCGTTTAGTTATTAATGGCCAACTCACCCAACCCATTTCTATTTGCTCATCAGTAAAACAAGGATGCCCGATGTCCCCACTACTATTCGCCCTTTACCTAGAACCGCTATGCTTAAGCGTAATTCAGTCGAGTCACATCCATGGCTTCAATATACTGGGTAATGAAGTTAAAGTCTTCGCTTATGCAGACGATGTAGCGTTCTTCTGCACGGATAAGTCCAGTGTTGGAAAAGTAGTATCGAAAATAGAAGAATTTGTCAGCGTATCAGGAGCGCGAATGAACTCCTCAAAAAGTTTAGGCTTATGGTTTGGCTCATGGTGCTATACACCAGAACAGTTTGCAGGCGTTAAGTGGACTGATGTCCCGCCAAAGTATGTTGGCGTGCCGCTAAACGCATATAAATTAAGCGCACACTATCGGAAAGAACGGGTTTCGGTACTGCAAAGTTACGCCCAGACATTCTTTCCACAACGACTTTCTATTTTTGGGAAAGCCGAAGCCTGCAATAAGTTCTTGGGAACAAAAATTTTCTATGTATTGCAAGTTATCCATTGTGCTAGGCTATACATCCAACGCTTTCACCGTATCTTTGCAACCTTCGTATGGTCTTCAACTTTTGAGCCCATGAGGCGAGACAATATTTTTAGGCCTGTTATTGAAGGTGGGCTGGGCTTAGTACATCTTTATGAGCGGCAGATAGTGTCTCGTTTCTTCTTTTTTCGCGATACTTCCCATCCTGTAATTCGTTCATACATGCAAGTCACACTTGTTAATGCGTTACCTGATTTAGTTGTTTCTTCAAGTTTTTCTTCACGCTTATGCTTGTGGGGGTTCATGCAAGAAGTTTACTTGGCGGTTCGTTTCCTGACAGTTCGGTTTTCCACTGAATACTTGTATTCTGTGTCGCGCAAAACGTTGTACAAAGACTTACTATCCATGCTATTCCCACCTCCACTTTACCGATCAATATACATTAAATTGCCAGGCCACGATGTGCTAAAGCGATTTCGCAAAATGTATTTATCCCCTTGCTGCACAACATTCTTTTATAATGTTCATAGTGAAACCATACCGGTTAAAACATGGCTACAAAAAAAAGGTATCTTTGTCTCTTCTGTTAACTGTCGCCTTTGTGATGTACCAGAGACAATTGAACATTGTTTTATTAGCTGCACTGACGCCATCCTTTTTTGGGATGTCCTCCAACGGACTTTAAAGAAAGACTTTGAAATTAACGCTCATACTGTGCGATACCTGCTGCCAACCTCTGATAATAGTGCACCTTTCGATATGTTTTTTGTCATGGGAATGCACAGTTTGTGGAAAACGCGAATGATGGACAGAAACGCTGAAACGGTTGTACCTACAAGGGCAAATTTCATCCAAATGACACTGCACCTAAAGCAGGTTTATGATGGACTCGGTGTACAACCGGACTGGTACCCTATGTTGGTGAGGTGCTTATCCTTGCCACCCTTCTAAAGTGACAAGAACGTTTCTACTCACAGTATGAACGCTGCCTTTTCTGTGTGTGACTTTTATTGTGCCCTCCATTCTCTGACTATGCAGAACTGGTGAACGTCTGGTTGAATGCAACTATAATAAATACCATGAAAGAAAAAAAAAATCCTCGTTAGTAGTGGCCAGTATCCCTGCCTGTCACGCGGGAGACCGGGGTTCGATTCCCCGAAGGGGAGTAATGTTTTTTTTACTTCTTTTTTTTTTAGACACACCTAGGTGCACCCGCGACCATTATTTGCAGTATCTGTCTGTATCTTTCACGCGCTTGCGAACGAAGTTGTGCGCAAACTTTTGCACTTTTATTCCCATCGTGTATATAGTGCTCTAACTGACGCCTCCCATGTCTCCTCGTTAGTATAGTGGGACGAGGCTGACGTTGATGAGGCTTCCCGCGTGCTAGTATCACCGGTGGACACAGTTGCAACACCTTCTGTGCCGGCTGCTAAATCCACGAAGGTGGCAAATGTGCTGCCTACGGACCCGAAAGATGCAGTGCAAAGGGCATGCGACGAAGGAACCAAAGAAGAATCGGCCACGAAATCCGCCACTGCCGAGGAGACCGCCACGGAGCACGGACCGGCAACTCCCTGGATGGGCGTCGAAGAATCGAGTGCAAGCAATGCGGCTATGAAAAGAGCGAGGGACTCGACCGGCAACCTGGACGGCAACCTTGACAACGGGGCCAAAGACGAGCCGCTGCCAAAAGCGCAGGCGGGTCGTCGTGTTCCCGTGCGCCTGAAACCAAACATCCCGCCGGACAGACGGCCGGCGGCAAAACTGCCTAAGTAGGACCCGGCGCCTACTGGGGCGCCCGGACTAACGTCGTGAAGAGATGGCGCCCTTTTTGGAATCGGGCTTCGCGTACGCTCTAAAGGTACGCGTGTGGATCGAGCGGTTTTCAGTGGAAAAGTTATGCATGCAATATTGTCACGTGGTGGTGACGTTAAGAACACAGTGGCAATACTGTGAAAGGCAAAACTAGATTTTATTGGGCGAACCTGTGCCCACAATACAGGCTACACTTATAGCACAACAAAAACGGCGAACACAGTCGGCGATCGTCGAAAATCTGATCAGCGGGTCAAGCGCGTCGGCTTTTATACAGCAGTCAGCGAATGTTCCAGACTAATCGTTGGGACCCGCATGCCTTCTACAAAGTTCTACACAATTCGCGTCAAGCGATGAAATCAGATAACGCGAGGTTCGGCGACAACAGACAGCCGGGTAGAAGCATCGATAACTTTCCAGAAATGTCGGATACATGCAGGCGCGTCCCGCGCTGTGCGATTACAGTTGTTAAGCGACGAAACGTGGTCGCCCGATAAAGATAAGTACACGTGTCAATACCCCCCTCTTAAAAAGCATCGACCCGATGCTGCAAACAAACGAAGTTAATAAACAAAAGCACTCGTAGCAAAGAAAAGAACAAAAATCAGCGTCCGTAAAAGGGTTTAAGGCGCACCACGTGGACCACTTCAGATCGTGCGCGGCGCCGCTGTGAATGCGAAATGCCGTCTGGCACGACCTCATAGTCCAGAGCGCCAATACGTCGGATGACCTTGTAGGGTCCGAAATAGCGTCGGAGTAGTTTCTCACTGAGTCCTCGTCGGCGTATCGGGGTCCAGACCCAAACACGGTCGCCAGGCTGGTACTCGACGAAGCGTCGTCGGAGGTTGTAGTGTCGGCTGTCGGTCCTCTGCTGGCTCTTGATTCGCAGGCGGGCGAGCTGTCGTTCAAGCTGCCGTAGACCAGCTTGAACGGCGTGATCTGTGTTGTTTCTTGCACCGCCGTGTTGTACGCAAAGGTTACGTACGGCAGGACCGCGTCCCACGTCTTGTGTTCGACGTCGACGTACATTGCTAGCATGTCGGCGAGGGTCTTGTTCAGGCGCTTGTTCAGCCTGTCCGGATCGCTTGTTTTTCAGTGGCACCATGCGATCGGCTTGCTTTTGCAGATAAATGGCGGTAAAACTAGAGAGAACATTGAGTTGCCACGCTAAATGTTCGGGGCCTTGGAGCGCGAAGGAGGCAATATCAACTTTGCCGCCTGTGTATCGAGAAGGAACTCGATGTAGTTGCCTTGCAAGAAACTAAAGTCGAAACCCAAGAGCAGACCGATCGCATGGTGATGCCTTTCCCGGCGCATTACAATGTGTGCGTGTGCCATGCGAATGGCACATCAGGCGGATGTGCGTTGTTAATACGGAAGAGTGCTGGTATTATTGAAGAAAGTGTAACTGTTTGTGAAAGTTGTCGCTTGCTTATTGTAGATGTTTCTTTTTCGCACGATTTATGGCGGCTCGTATGCGTTTATGCGCCAAACAATGTGAATGATCGATTTTTGTTTTTTGAATGTATCGAACAATATCTAAAGTGTGATCGCTTCGTCATATTTCTTGGTGATTTTAACTGTGTGTGTTCTCCGGAAGACCGACTAAAAAGGGAAAGGGTTCGCGATAAAAGTGCTCTGCTTTTGAGCAGATTAATTGAAGACCACAACTTAGAAGATGTGGGCCGAGTCCTCACTGATGGTATGATTCCGCAGTACACGCACATTCAGCGAAATAGCCGAGCAAGGCTGGACAGAGTGTATGTTTCTGACGACTTGATCACCCTTTGTAATAGTTATAACGTCGCACCGCAATCGTTCACGGACCATAGCTTGGTAAGCTTCTCGATTGGGGAAAAAGTTAAAAGAACACGACTCAACTGGAACATGTGGAAATTCAACGAAAAGCTGCTTGATGATGAACCATTTGTGCGCAGAGTTAAGGAAAAGATAACAGAGTTGATGACAAATGAGGATGAATATTTTATGGCTACATGGGAGGAATTTAAGATTCAAGTTAAGTTCATTGCAATAGAAAGAGGAAGCAGCCTCCCCCCAGCACGATAAATTACAGAAACAAAGAGAGCTGCAAAGACAACTAGAATATCTGTCAAGCGCACAAAATGCGGATAACGATCAATTAGCTGAAAACGTAAAGAAAGTAAGACACGAGCTTGAAGTTATCGACGCCGAGCGATACAGAGCAGCAGTTATACGCGCTAGAAGCGAACGCCTGTGAATGGGTGAGATACCTAACAAACGGGCAATGAGCGATGAAAAGCGTCACGCGTCAAAAAATGAGATTAAGCAGATACGTCTTCCAAGCGAGGTGACGTCAGACGCTTCGTCGATCGAGAAAGCTTTTGTGGAGCATTATCGCGAATTGTTCGGCAATGTGACACGTTCGCGGCTGGGCCTCGAGAGTGAATTCATGAGCGAAATGCCAAGGTTGGATGACGACGTTAGAGAAAGTCTTGAGAGACCAATAACTGCTTCCGAGATCGAAAGGGCGATAGAGGAGCTGCCGTCAAGCAAATCGCCAGGGCCGGATGGCCTAGGCGCCGCTTTTTACAAGGCATTCAGTCAGGAGTTTGCGTGTATATGGCACCGACTACTCTCAGAGGCGTATGAATTTAAAAAAGTACCACGCTCATTCCAGACTTCACACATAGTAATAATTCCGAAAACTGATGACCGGGAAAAGCTCCTTTCAGTAGGTTCATACAGACCGATAAGTCTGACCAACACAGATTACAAAATATTTATGAAGGTACTGGCTCGACGGTTTCAAAGCGTGATTCAGCAGCTTGTAGGGCCACACCAGACGTGTCGCATTAAAGGCCGCACCATTTTCACGAACACCCACATTGCGAGGAATGTGCTCGAATGTTGTGATGCCATTGGGGGTCGGGTGGTAATGTTGCAGCTAGACCTTGCGAAGGCGTTCGACCGGGTGTCACATGAGGTGCTTTTCGCTATACTGCAGTAGTGTAATGTTGGGAGCATCATTGTAGATGGCGTTAAAATGGCTTATGAAGACTGTTGCACGCAGCTTATAGTTAATAAGTGTCTTAGTTCGCGGGTACCAGTCCGCTCGTCTGTACGGCAAGGCTGTCCCTTGTCTCCTTTGCTTTTTGCCCTTTACCTCGAACCCTTTTGTATGGCAGTCATACGGGATGAAAACATTCGTGGTTTTAGGCTGCACGCCGCAGAAGTTAAAATGCTAGCTTACGCAGATGACGTCGCCGTCTCTTGTGAAGACAGGGAAAGCGTGGTCGAGGCTGTCGGCCTTGCAAGATCCTTTTGTAGGTACACTGTACCTAGATAAACTTCGAAAAAAGTGTTGGGATATGGCATGGAAGCTGGGACGCGACACCCACAATATTCGCCGGTATGCAGTGGACTACAGTGCCTTCACTGTATCTAGGAGTGCCCCTTGAGCACTATCGGGACTCGACGCAGTTGTGGACCAGACAAATAGAATCAATGAAAGAAAAGATAAAAGGATGGCAGGGCCGGGGATTGTCAGTGTTTGCACGTGCTTCAGCTTGCAATGTTTTTTTCATTGCCAAAGTTTGGTACATACTGCAAGTAATGTTCATGTCCCGTGTAAACGTACAAAGGATGCATCGAGTCTTTGCTACCTTCATCTGGAACTCCACTTGGGAGCGATCCAGCCGAACAAATCTTTTTCGCACAGTTCGAAATGGGGGCCTTGGGCTCTCACACTTGTTCATTAGACAGATCGTATCGCGGTTCTTCTTCCTGCGAGATGAAAGAAATGTTTTTCTCCGTACAGTAACTCAGGCGAGAATGGCAACAGAACTGCCTGAATTTGTTGTGTCCACATCTAGTGTTATCAGTAGAAAAGCGACTGGTTACTATTGTGAAGTCGTTGCATCGTTTAGAATACTCTGCGCACGTTTTTCGCTGGAGTATTCGTGTTCAGTGAGAAGAAAGAAACTGTACGCAGACTTAGTTGACAGCATGCTACCTATCCCACTGTATAGGAGTGTTCACTGTGGAGGCCCAGGAAAAGATGTGCTGAAACGAGTCAAAAGGATGCCTGTAAGACCTGCTGCGAAAACTTTCTTTTTCCACCTACACACGAACACCCTCCCCGTTAAAGTATGGTTAGAACAGAAAGGAATATTCGTGCCCTGGACTACCAATTGCCTGCTGTGTAAAAAGACTGAAACAATTGAACACGCCTTCATCGAGTGTTGGGACGCTGTCTTTCACTGGGACATCTTGCAGCGCACTCTTAAAAAAGAACTCCCCATAAACCCCTATGGAATTCGGTTCCTTCCAGTTGAAAGTGATGACGGGCCACGGTTCGACATGTTCATGTTGCTGGGCCTCCACAGTTTGTGGAAGACAAGAATGGCTGTACGTCATGCTGATGTGAATGTGTGCTCTGCGCGAGAGAACTTCATTGAAAGTATGTCACTATTACGAGAAGTGTATCGTGCACAAGGCGAAACCCCAGACTGGGTTAGCATCCTTGATGAGCTGGTGTGCCTCAAGAAATTTTAGCGACCATCCCACCTGATGTGATATGGGTGCACTGTGTATATGAATTTGTTTTTTTGTGTGTGTGTTAATGTCTAAGCAGGCAATAAAGAAAAAAAAACTCGTTAGTATAGTGGCCAGTATCCCCGCCTGTCACGCGGCAGACGGGGGTTCGATTCCCCGACGGGGAGTAATGTTTTTATGCGTTGCATATTGCAATCACTCAGTTCAGCCCTTGGGCGCGGCCGGGCTGAACTATTGAACAGCCGGGCTGAGCCACTATTGACCTTTAGCGCAACCACGTGACGTGACGTCACGACAGCCGGAGGAAAAGCTGGGCCCCAACTCGCGCGGTCGCGCGCGGCCGCAGCCACCACCTGTGTCCCGCTCCTCCCGCTAGGGGCGCTGCGCCGGCGCGTGGCGTCACGGAGGAAAAGCTGGGCCCCAACTCACGCGGTCGCGCGCGGCCGCAGCCACTACCTGACTCCCGCTCCTCCCGCTTGGGGCGCTGCGCCGGCGCGTGACGTCACGGAGGAAAAGCTGGGCCCCAACTGGCGTGGTCGCGCGCGGCCGCAGCCACCACCTGACTCCCGCTCCTCCCGCTAGGGGCGCTGCGCTATGATTGACGTCACGGCATACGCATAAAAGAGCTGCGCCCCTTCGCCGGGACAGTCTTACAGCCAGATGCCGCCCACGGGTAAAGCAGTTCGACAGAGCGCAAAGCGAAAGCTTCAGCGGTCCACGGAGACAGAAGAAGAACGGGAAGAACGACTCGCTAAACGGCGCGCTCAGTATGTAGCTCGGCGGCAACGTTCCTCTACTGAAGCAACGGTGGAAGCGAAGGAAGAAGTTATGAGTTTACCCGACCGCGCAATTGGCAACGCATTCTTAGCTTAACCAAGCTAAGCCTGGTCATTTTTACTTCTTTTTTTTAGACACACGTAGGTGCGCCCGTGACAATTACCTGCTGTATCTGTCGGTATCTTTCGCGCGCGTGCGAGTAAGGTTGGGCGAAAACTTTTGCGCTTTTATTCCCATCGTGTATATAGTGCCTTAACTGACGCCTCCCATGTCTCCTCGTTAGTATAGTGGCCAGCATAGAGTTTCTGACTACATTACCTAGAGGGAAATCTGGCGCTGCTGCGCTGTGGTATGCATGGGAATGCCGGTATATTGTGGATTCGTATTGGCATCGTTCTCGTAGAGACAGGACACCTTGAAGACGCGCTTGGCAAGTACCGTTCCGTCTGTCACAATGATTCGTTTTCTACTAGAACAGCACGTGAAAAGCTGTTTTAGCTTTATTATTACGCGAAAACATGTTTTGTTTAACTATGAGAACTTGTTATTGTGTGTACAACTACAAGTTACGTAAGAAGTATCAGCGGGCTGCTAAAGTTGGAGGACAGACGACAAGGTTCGCGCTCGCTTTGAAACAGTTGGTCGTCTGTTCTTGCTTTTCTTCGCTTGGTCGTGCATCGTGGGTGAGTAAATATGTAATATGCATGAATGAAAATATTTTATGAAGATTTTACTTTGAGAACGCGTTATTTACGTGGCCATATCTGCGTTTTAGACGAAGCCTCTTACAACACCAGCCAACACGAGCCTCGCAGACACATATACCGTCATTCCCATGACGGGACGGTGCCCCCTTAAGAAACTCCCATAGACTGTGGCGCCAGATTACCCTTTAGGTGTTATAGTGAGAAACTCTATGGTGACCAGTATCCCCGCCTGTCACGTGGGAGACCGGGGTTCGATTCCCCGACGGGGAGTAATGTTTTTACTTCTTTTTTTTTTAGACACACGCAGATGACAGTGACAGTGACAAGAACTTTATTAAGAGTGTCCTGAGGAACTTGATTGGGGGAACCGAAGGTTCCCCGATCAAGTTGGTGGCTCCGCCCACGACGGGACAGGGAGATGGTGACTCTCCGCGACGTCGCGGGCCCTCTGGACGGCCTGTAGTTGGTTCGGGAAATCCGAGCTCTTCAGCAAGGCATCCCACCTGGACTGGTTATGAAAGTCGGAGCCCGCGTTGTACGGGCACAGCCAGAGCATGTGGTCGAAGGAGCAGCACGCGTGACCGCATTTGGAGCACGATTGCGGAAAGTTCGGGTCTATCCAACTAAGCGCTCTCGGGGTGAGGTACGATCTCGTCTGTAAAAGCCTGAAAGTAACAGCCTGAGCCCTGTTCAGTTTCGGGCTGAGGGGGAAGGAATTTTCTCCTGCTGTGTCTGTAATGTGACGTAATTTCGTGAAAGGTTGTAAGTATATCTTTGAAGGGGCAATCCTGCGGGAGAGCCGGACCACTAGCTCGGGCGCGGTTCGTGAATTCACGCGCCAGGCAGTTGGCCCGCTCGTTAGGGTTGCAACCCGCTCGGTTAGTTACATCATCCATGTGGGCCGGGAACCATGCTATAGTATGACCTGCGGTTTCTTCTCGCGTATTAATATGAAAGCATCTGTTAACGATGTCGGCTGCCTGTTTACAAACTAGAGCGGACGAGAAAGCCCTGACCGCCGTGCGCGAGACGGAGAAAATGGACGCCGGGCCTTTTGCGGCTTGAAGAGCCAAGGCTATCTCGGTTTCCTCCGCCTCGTTGGCGTGTTTAGCGTAAATTGATGCGGCGCTGATAAGTGTTCCGCGCGCGTCAACGACCGTGATTGCAAACCTGTCTTCGCTGCCATATTTGGTGGCGTCAAAGAAGAATGCATCTGCCCCGTAAGGATCGATTCGTCGAAGGATGGCTCTAGGTGCACCCGCGACAATTATCTGCAGTATCGGTCTGTATCTTTCGCGCGCTTGCGAGTAAGGTTGTGCGAAAACGTTCGCGCTTTTATTCCCATTGTGTATATAGTGCCTTAACTGACGCCTCCCATGGCTCCTCGTTAGTATAGCAGACTCTACTTCCGGCTTCCGTCCGGTACGGTCGTGGAATGTCGAGCTCCGCAGGAGCGGCTGTTGCGGCCCGTTCGAGCCGCGGAATCAGGTTTTCGGAAACGACCCAACAGGATTATCAACTTGTTTTGCCACAGCTGCCATCAGGAACTACTGTTCTTACTACCGTCTTCTCACACGGTGACTTGAAGGCAAGGCCTTATCGCGTCGAGCATTTGCGCGATGCACTAGTCCGCCATCAGCTCACGTCGGAAGTGGTTGCCCTCGGGGCCTACCAAATGAAGCACGTCTGGGCCATCACCTTCAAAGACGCTCAAGGCAAGAAGAAGCTTTTGTCTACCAAAGCTTTCTGCGTGAAAGACTACCGTTGTGCTGTGATAGACCCCTGCAACCAAGATGTGAGAATGAAGTTGTACTGGCTTCTCCACACCACGCCCGATGAAGGTGTCAAAGCAGCCCTGGCACCATTCGGAACCGTGACCGAAATCTCCAGAGAAAAATGGCGTGTTACCGGTTGCAACGATAAGGGGTCACATACACGCCTAGTGTCGTTGCATTTGAAGGCAGGGACGTCAGTCGAAGACCTGTCGCACAAGGTGCGAGTAGGGGAGGATCATGCACTAGTCATCGTACCAGGAAGGCCTCCGCTTTGCCTCCGGTGTCATTGTACTGGCCATATACGTCGCGAATGTCGCGTGCCGCGCTGTGGGCTGCGTCACCGCTACGGCCACGACGAGACGCAATGCGTGCGTAGCTACGCGAACGCCACTGGGCCGGGTCGTATTGACATATTAGACGAACACCTGGGGCCGTATTCTGTAGCGGTTCCTTTTGGAACCGGTTCCTTTTGGCTGTTGCCATTGGTCGGCGCTTCGTTGTCGTCATCCCTGGTGGGCGGGACGACAAATTTTGATGACGTCACACAGGTTGCCAATCTTCTGGAAAGGAACCGGTTCCCTGCTAGGAGAGGAACCGCGGAGAAGTGGTTCTCTCGAGGGTCGCGCGCGGGGGCGAGCATGATGTCGAGGGTTGCTAGGGCAACCGTGGCTGCCGGCTAATCTCGCGCCAGCTGACGAGCCGGCACCTAGACGAGACAGAGACGGCAATGGCGGCTCCTTTGGTTGTGTTGCTGGCGAGTGCCGAAAGACAACGACGCGACGCGTTCGGCATGGCCGAAGAAGAGTTTCGAAGGCATTTTAGGCTCTCCAAAGACATAGTGTGACGTCTTTGCGATGAGCTGGAAGGACATCTCGGACCTCAAAGATTTCGTGGTGTCGACGATACGATGAAAGTGCTGTGCGCGCTGCGGTTTTTTGCCACCGGGAGCTTTGAACAGTGCGTCGGGAATGAAGAAGCGATTGCACTGTCGCAGCCTTCGGTCAGCCGGATCATTACAGCCGTCGCCAAGGCCATTACGGTTGTGGGCAAAGAAAAAGGATGGCTTAGATTCCCATCCACGGCGCAGAAAGCCGCCGTCAAGGAAGGCTTTCTTAGCCGTGGAAAAATTCCAGGATTTCTAGGATGTGTGGACGGGAGTCTGATAGCCATCGTTCGCCCTAAGAAGCTCGGCCCCGGCGAAACGGAATCGTACTGGAGCCGTAAAGGGTATTACGCCCTCAACTGCATGGTCGTGAGTATTGTTCATTGACAAATATTTTCGATATGTGATTGCGCGAGTGCACGTTGTAAAAAACTTCGTTTCGTTATTTTTCATCAATTGCCGGTAATACTTGCGTTCCTATGAGAGAAAGTAGCGTTTGTGTTGTCTGTGTAATGACGACTTTGATCTTTGCATAGAACACGGCCGCACTTTTTCAGTGCTCTCCGATCACAGTTGAATAGCCTTTTCGATGCTACAATGTAAACACATTGCGCGCGATTTAAACCGGAATAGACGCCGTAGCAGTGAAGGGAGTCTTCGTCTGCGAGCGATCCTAACAGAAGACGAGCCCTTGTGATTCTTATTCGACGTAAAACTAAAGCATTGTGGCCAACAGACTGTAAACGTGAAAAGGAGCATCCCATCAATGAAAATGGTGTGAGGGAGAATGAGAATATGTGGACACCCATTTGCACTAGCTGTTAATACGGCACATGCTGTTTCCGCGTTCTTTCGCTTGTAATAGGCACTTTGTCTGAAAAAAAAAAAAACACAGGTGGCACTCTTTAGCAGAATCTTATACAATATGTACGGAAGAAACCAAAGGAATTATTTTGCACATTGTGTTGTGACCGCACGCCATACATCAGCATGTGTACACATGCCAACATTGCATTTGCAGGTTAAGATGACATTGTTATGCTGATCATTAGTTCAACTGCCTACTGCGTATGTTGATATCTCTTTTTCTGTAATTGTGTTCGCTGACTGAACAGTAACTGATTGGCAAGTAGTGTTGTAAGCAAAAGGTTGTGCCAGATATTTGTTGCAGTGGCACTGACACCTTCTCTTTGCTTTCCCTTATGAGGTGTGCGACGCGAAGCTGTATATCCTGGCAATTGACCCACGGTTTCCGGGATCGTGCCACGATTCTTTCGTCTGGAGGTATTCTGCATTTCGCCGCCGCCTCACTCGTGGCCTGTTACTTCATGGAGAAGTCTTGCTTGGTAAGTGCACCTAAAGTAGCAGTGCTTCTTCCACATGTAAAACATTCACAGACAAATAGTTTTGCATCCTAGCAAGCTTTAAGAAAGCGTGATTTGCTAGAAATGTGTTGTGAATGCAGCAGTACCTAATGAACCTGCAGCGACTATCGAGAGAAACAAGTCTCTCTTAAAAGGCAGATATTTGTACCAGCATGTATACAACAGCTGACATGTTATGCTGTTTATTGATTAATTTCAATACACTGAATGCCACGTGGAGCGTTTCAGGCAGGAGTGGAATTCTACAGAACACGTCAAAATGGCAGTTTTCAAGTATGGTGGAAAAGGGTTGGTGACAATGGACTCGGGGACCTGGTCACTGTCCTTGGAACAAAGGAATAAGCGTGTGCGTGAAACTTTCGGCATCGACGTTAGTGATCGGTGGAGTATATATTGTAGAATGGTGCAAGTTGCGCTATTTTTCTTTGTGTCGCAATGTGTGCGATTCTTTTTCTTGCAGCGACATGTGGTGCTGGAGTGATTAGAAAGGATCAAACGGGTAGCTCGATTTTGGGTACCTTCATGAGAAGAGGTACGAAAGGTAGAGCAAGGATCCCAGATACTGGCAGCATATTCGAGAGTAGACCTTAGAAGTGTTTTATAAAATAACACTTCTGAAGAGAGAAGAGCTAATAAGTTTTAGCGGAGGATGTACATTTAGGGAGGGGCAAATGGGATGAACGGAGCAGAAAACCACGAGTATGAAATAAATATTACATGTCCAACTTAACCTGAGAATGAGATTTGCAGCCAAGACAACAGGTGAAATTGGGCTTTTCTTTAAAATGAGTCGAACTTTCTTTACAACTTTCCGGGAAGGTCAATGTTTGATAGATATTGCAACAATAAATCCAAGACCCGCTCCTGTTGTAAAAGGGCCCTGGCGTAGACTGTGTTCTTGCATTGTGCCTTAATGTATCCATTTCGTTCACTGAGATGCAACACTTTACAGGGGACTCTGGGTACCCGCTAGAGCCATGGATCATGACTCCTGTGCCTGGTCACCGAAATCGCCTCACGGCAGAGGGGCGCTATAATGAGGCACACGCATCAATGCGAAATGCCGTTGAGCGGTGCATAGGAGTCGTCAAGAGCCGCTTCCGATGCCTGCAGAGGTATCGGGCGCTCCACTACTCGCCTCAGAAAGCAGCCACTATTGTTGCAGCTTGTGCAGCGCTGCATAACCTCTGCCTTGCAGCAGGCGTGCCTCTGCCAGACGACCCAGATGACGACGGTGCACATGACGACAGCGCACAGGGGCCAGCCCAGGCACAAGTGCCGCTTCAAGTACAGGTGCCACCGCAGGCGCACCCTGTACAGCCTTCTCAAGCTTTGTTTCAAAGAGGCCGTGTGGTGCGCGAATCCATAGTTGGTGTGTTTCGGCTGCCCAGAAATTTGCGGATTGCCTACCTGCAAAGTGTGCGCCGGCGCATTCGCTGGCAAATGAGGCGGAGACGTGTGCTGGTGTAACATGTTTTATTTTTCTTTTCATGAAGTAAATAGGCCGTGCACTTCAAGATAACACATTGCGTGTGCTCACATGTGGCTAATCGTAGTATGCTGCATACTGCAGTAGTGAAAAGCACATGATTTGTCTATGTTGAGCATGACAGACACACATGCAGTGACAAATAACCATGTGCCATTATGTTACTCCTTTGCTTTGTTCACTGTGCTTTTGAATATTGTCTCGCCAGGGAATTTTCTTTAAATAAAGGTTATTTCCAAGGTGAATGGCAACCAACCTTGCATTGTTGAATATTGCTTTGCGATGCCTATTTTACTGTGCAGTATGCATTGTTCCAAAGCTGAAAATGTCTGTTCATGTGTGACACGCAAGCACAGCACGAGTTACACAGCAACTGAAATGTCGTTCAGAGCAATCTGTATAGCACATATTAAAACCTATAGCAACAAACGAGACATGCCAAGCACTTTTTGGAGCAGGATTTTTTTAAATAGCAGACACTCATGCTTACTACTGCTTTGTTTAAACTCAAGAGTTGCTTCAACATTGCATTTCTTTCACGCATGATTTCACATAATGCTCGTAATTGCTGCTTAACAAGGTGCAACTACGCTATAACACAATATAAACAAAATCATGACAATGAAACATTTCTTTATTTTATTCATTGGGTACCTGCTTCGCCATTCAGGCATTACAGCAGGGAGGGTACAACTCATATAAATGAACACTCAAAATTACATTCATAAAGCATGGAAGAAATCATCATTTGAACAAATACGGACAGTGTCAGGTGGTAGAGTATTCCAGTCTCTTATATTACGAACATAGAAAGAGTAGCGGAAAGCGTCGCTTTTAACCCTCTATTGCATGGCGTCCCATATTTGGCACATACCGGTTACCATTCTTTTTCGCGTGTGTGAGATTCCCAGTTGAGAATGTGATACCGTCAGAGTAAATCTCGTAGTTATGCGCACTTATTATGGGCAAGTGCTGCCATCTCTTGAGTGATACGCAAAACAGAGGTGAAGTAGATTTTGGGATGCGACGTGAAACTCGGAGGGGGCAAACACGAGCAATTGTTTTTTTTTTTCTCTGAAAAGATCGACCGCAGAAACACAGAAAAATTATTTTGGCATATTTTTTGGCCTCGCCAATTCAAGGCAGTTACTAGTTTTCTCAATTGTGCCTGCAACTACAGCAGAGAAACCAAAATCGGTGTGTGCCATATTTGGCACAGTATGAACTTGAAATACAAAATATGGTAACGTGCTGCCATCTGTTCAATAGCCCGAAGCTGCAGGTCACTCTATCACAACATGTAATTTTGACGATCGGTACGGTGAGGGCGAATTGTCTACCAAACAGCCGCCTGAAAAGCGAAAAGGAACTGAAATGTAAAGGACGTGGTGCTTCAGAGGCACTCACAAGCGCGATAGATGACGTAGAGTTATCGTGTGTGCGTTCATACGATAACCGCGCCGTGACATTTCTATCGAGCTTTGTTGGGAGAGATCCAGTCCAAAAGACTAAGCGCTGGTTTACCTCCGCCAAGGTGTTTCGCGAAATTGATTGCCCCAGCGTAGTAAAGGTCCATAACAGGCACACGGGTGGTGTCGACCTGCTGGACTCTCTGTTTGGACTTTACTGCATACATATAAGATGTCGAAGAAATGCCACTTTCGAATTTTTACGCCTATGCTAGACTTATCGGTAGTAACAGCATGGGTATTGTACAGGAGGGTGCAGGAGCAGCTTAGGAGGAGACAAGTACTACCGCTGGCTCAATTAAAAGCAGAAATTGCAGAATGCCTTACCTCGCATAACAAGTGCCTACCCAACTAGCGACCAGGAAGGACTTCTAGTCAGGACATCGAATTCCATGTTCAAGTCAAAAAAGCACAGGGACCAGCGCCCGCAATGCCACCCAAAGACGACCGATCTGACCAAGTCAGCCACTGGCCATAATTTGACGAGAAGAAACAAAGATGTAAGCGGCCACCTTGCACAAACAAGTCGTTGGTAAGATAGAGGAAGTGAAACATTCATCTGTGCCTGAACGCAGCAAACAACTGTTTCATTTCATTCCCCACATCGCACTAAAAAGACCACCGTCACTGAAGCTTTGTTTTCCGCCCATGGCAGCAAGAGCGCTCAGCCATCTTCATGGTGCGCCATATTTGGCACAAAGCTTTATCTTTATTATTACAGTCGTGTTTGTTCATTCAATCAATAATGAAAGCTGAAAAAATGACTTTCATAATTCATGCAATAGAGGGTCAAAAGGAATCTCATATTTTTAATTTGTGATCTCGCCTTTTAGAAACATATGTGGGCGGCTGAAAATACAATTACCTGGCTATCCCCGTATTAGAGTGGTATATGTTATGAAGAAATTTTAATCTGAGATTTCGGCGACGGTGTTCAAGAAGATGCCAATTTAATGCTTTTTTGCTTTCTGTCATGCTAAGCATCCTGTCATAATTGCCAAGGACAAACCGAACTGCCCTGTTCTGCACTTTTTCTAGTTTATCTACAAGTTCCGTAGCATATGGATCCCAGCAAACACACGCATACTCCAGTGTACTGCGCACATGTGTGAAATACAGTTGCTCCCTAAGTTTCTGTGGCAAGCTACTAAAGTTACGTTTCAAAATATCTAATGCTCCGACAGCCTTGTTCCTAACATGAGTAACGTGTCTGTTCCACCTTAGATCAGCAGAAAAAAATACACCTAAGTATTTATATTCTGACACTTGTTCAAGAGTAGCATTATTTATAGTGTTACGATTGCTGTCGTATGAGCTCTTCCCGGTAAAGGTGACGTGGACACTCTTTTTCTCATTCAGTGACATTTTCCATTTTTCACACCATGTGGCAATCAAATCCAAATCGTGTTGTAGTGCTTGTTGGTCAGATTCGCTGTTGATGACCCTATATACTACACAGTCATCTGCAAACATCCTAAATATTTATTTATTTATTTACATGTACCTTACAGGCCTTCGAGAAGGTATAGTGTAAATGGGGAAATACGGTAACATATTAGTATGGAATCGGGAAAGAAATAAACATCAGCATAATGAAAGGAGTACGCACAGAACATGGAAAATTATTACATAAGCAAATACAATATGTAGAGCAATAACAATAAATGGTAAACAACAACATAATAGCATAATAACATTGTAAACGTTTTTGCATGTTATACAGTAGTAAGTATTGTAAAGAAATTGGAACCACTGAAATTCTTTACCTTTTAGAAAAAATGCAAGAAAATTACAAAAGACATGACGTGTTTAGACGGTTGAAACGGCATATTGATCGTTTAGCAGATTGCGAAATGCAGTGTGTTTAGATTGGCATGCAATGGTATCTGGTAGTGCGTTCCATAAACGGACCGCACGGGGCAAAGTTGAAAAAATAAAAGCGTGTGTGTTGCCATAAATCGCGACAGCGCGTCGAGTAGGCGTTGACCTATTGAAACCCATGCGCTGATGTTCACCTCTTCGTCGGGCTCGAAGAACGGCGGGCAGACTCCGATGGCGCTCGCCCTTCCAACTAGAGAGAGGATGCGCCCTCGCGGTCCGGGCAGGCTGCCTCCTCCGGTTCCTCTATGATTAACACGTTTGTTAGAATACGGTGCGCAAAAGCTCCGTCAACGAGTGTGCTTACCTGCTTTCGGCGTGCAAAACGGCTGCATCACGGCGGGCGTTATACACATCTTTCTTCCACACGCCGCACCATTGGGCTGCAGTTTTCACTGCCGGGCCCTCAGCGTTCAGCAAGGCAGTCACTTGCTGCCAGAGCTCCTCCTTGCGCGCCGCCGTCAGCTGTTGACCCAGCACACACGACGCCTTCGCAAGGTAGGGGTGCTCTTCAACAAATGACACAAGTATATCGCGCTGCCTCGCTGAAACATGAGGACCCAGTTTCGGATTCGGCGCGCAAACTGGCAAGTCCAAAACGTAAACAAAGCGAGGCAACTTGTTTGCATAACGTATGGCACACCACCTAGCGACTAAATAAGAAAACAACACAAATAAAATTACAACTCCCAGTAGCCGTCTGCGCCGCAAGCTCACATTTATTACTGAAAATCTATTTGCAAGTGTTCTACACAAACCAATGTTTTTTTATCAAACCAGCAACATCCTTCAATTGCTATACCGTCCCCCAAGTACAAACAAAAATGATGACGTGATCTTCCGGCAGACAGCCGCTCGTTGATTGGTTCCCCTCACGCCACCCCGTTCCACTCTTTCTCCGAGTGACGTAATCCAGACGTAACAGCCAAAGCGAACCGGTTCCAAAAGGAACCGCTACAGAATACGGCCCCTGATGGATCAGGTTGACGCCGAAGAGACAGCAGCAGCAAGCGAAACACATCCCAGCGAGGACAAGATGCCTGAGGACACGGCCCCCGATGTAGACGAAGCGCAGAAACTTCGCAGTGCCACTGTGGAACTACCGCAAAAGCTTACACCTGGAAACGATACCGTAAGTGTAACTACTGTCACAGAGCCTGGGCCCAGCGAAACACGGGAAGGCAAGAAGGAAGAAACGTGCACCGACGTCACTATGGGAATGCCGGCTACGGTAGTTACTAAGCGCTCGCGAGAAAAAGCGAGCAGCGACGACCCGCGCTCTGACTCAAAGTGTGCAGAAGAACTTCTCTCCAAAACAACATCCACCCGCAGGTCTAGCTTCAAGCCAAAACCTACCGTGCCATCAGACAGGAAACCGGTGCCGTATATGCACCCGCTGTAGCGGGAGCATAGATCGGCTTATCACTTCGTTACTGGACCGGTGAAAGACTTACATCTACAATGGACAATCACGGATGGCAACTCAACCAAGCGACGGGCTGCATCGGGCGCACCAAAGACAGCAGTGGTCACTGGTCTAGCGTTGTAAGTTTCCACTCATCTGAGCAGTACCTTGTGTCGGTTTGCGTAAACTATACTTACAATGGCTCTTAATCCTGGAATAGCCCTTCGTGTTGCAACACTAAACGTACGCGGTTTCGGAGCCCGAAGGCGGGAAGTTCAACTGAGCCGCCTGTTATTAGAAAATGATATCGATATTCTGGCTATCCAGGAAGCAAATATTGAAAGCGAGGAGCAAACTGATAAGATGGTGGAAATCTTTCGGTTAAGATATAATCTCTGTGTGTGCCACGCCGTGGGTAAATCAGGGGGGTGCGCAATTTTCTTGCGTAATTCCGTCGGAATTGTAGAGCAGTCTGTCATCGCTTCTGAAAGTGGTCGGCTAGTCGTTTGCGATTTTTATGTTAAAGAGGCACTATGGCGAATTATTTGCATTTATGCACCAAACAAAGCTAGTGAGCGTGTAGATTTTTTCTGATACATCGAGACCTTCTTGAAATGCGAAAGAAATGTGTTACTATTAGGAGACTTCAATTGTGTATGCATGGCTGAAGACAAGGCCAAGAACTTACCGATACATGATAATAGCGCATTGCAACTTTGCGCAATCGTTCAGGAATACGACCTAATTGATATAGGCGATGTACTCCGACAAAAGCGAGTTCAGTTCACGCATTTCCAAGTCACAAGCCACGCCCGAATTGACCGAGTGAATATGACAGCAAGCCTTTTATCGTTTTGCACAACATATGCCGTTAAGCATGGAAGCTTTAGCGACCATAGCTTAGTAACTGTTACAATAGGCACAAAGCGTAAAACGAGCACCTTTAATTGGGACCTCTGGAAATTCAATGATAGCCTCTTGCAAGACGAAAACTTTATGGAAGTAATAAGGGCAAAAATTAAAGAAATGCAGGAAAACGACTTCATCAGCCCTGTCGAGTTGTGGGAGCACTTTAAGTGTGAGGTTAAGATGAGCGCAATCGAAAGAGCTAGTGTCGTGCGCTACAAGGCAAGACAGAAAGAAACCGAGTTGCAGCGTACTCTAGACTATCTCTTAAATGCGGAAAGCACTGTTCCTCGCCTGCTTGCAAACAAAGTTAAAGAAGTCAAAAGGCAACTCGAGAATACTGATACGGAAAAATATCAAGGCGCGATGATAAGGTCGCGTACCGAGCGGCTCTGGATGGGCGAAACACCTACCAAGCGAGCGTTAAGCGACGAAAGAAGCAAAGCTACTAGGAATGCAAAAACAGAGCTGCGCTGCCAAGGTGCGCTTTCCACAGACCAAAAGGTTATCGAACGAGCGCTAGTGCAACGTTTCAGAAACTTGCTAGGCTGCGAGGCGAATGTGCGAGCGGGCTTTGAGACCCATTATCTGAAATTAATGCCACGTTTAGAAGATGAAGTAAAAACACAACTTGAAAGACCAATAAGTGTTAGCGAACTGGAAAATGCGATAGATGACTTGCCTACAGGGAAAGCTCCGGGGCCCGATGGGCTTGGTGCCGCTTTTTATAAATTCTTTAAGCATCAAATGGCAGAAATGCTCCTCAGAGTTATAGAAGAAGCTTATGAATCCAAAATGATGCCTCCGTCATTTAAAAGAAGCCATGTCGTACTACTACCAAAGACCAAAGACCCTGTAAAATTACTGTCCTCCGAAGCATACCGACCCATAAGTCTAACTAAAACGGATTATAAAGTTTTTATGAAAGTTCTAGCTAAACGACTTCAGTCTGTGATTAAAAACTTGGTCGGTGAACATCAAACTTGTTGAATCAAAGGGAGAACCATACCCACGATTATTCATGTGACCAGAAGTATATTAGAACTATGTGACCTAATGCACGGACGGGTAGGCATGATTCAACTCGACTTCGAAAAAGCTTTCGATAAGGTAACCCACAGCATTCTTTTTTTCCCTCTTAGAACACATCAACGTAGGTACCATCATTTATGATGGAGTAAAAATGGCCTACACTGGCTGTTCTTGGAAACTAATTATTAATAAAAAATTAACCGAAAGCATTACAGCATACTCTGGTGTAAAACAGGGATGCGTTGCCAGTTCATTGCTAATTGGAATTTACCTCGAACCGCTGTGTTTAAATCTAATGATGAATAAAAAGATACGCGGCTTCCGGCTCTTATCACCTGAAATAAAGGTCTTGTCCGATGCTGGCGATGTCGCAGTATTCTGCACTGATAAGGAAAGTATTCAGGAAGCTATGCATACCGCAAGAACTTTCTGCAGCCTTACAGGAAGTGCAATAAGCTGGCAAAAATGCTTAGGTTTTTGGAATGGTGAATGGGAATCTACGCCAGAAATTTTCGACACTATAAATTTCTCCGAGACACCTGCTACTTACCTCGGCGTACCACTCGAACATTATCGCGGCACGACCGAGCAGTGGACAGCAGATACTGATCGGGCAAACGAGCAAACAAGAAACTGAGGAGGACGGAATCTCTCAACGTTTGCGCGTGCAACTGTGTGTGACTCATTCCTCGAGGCGGAAGTGTTCTATATGTTAGAAGTGTTATGTATGTCTAGGAGGTGTGTCCAAAAATTGCACAGGATATTCGCAATGTTTGTTTGGGGATCGGGATGGGAGCGTACAAGCAGGCTGAACTTATTTCATTCCGTGAATAACGGAGGTCTTGGTTTGTGTAATTTGTTTTTAGGACAAGTAGTCTCAAAGTTTATTTTCCTTCGCGACCAAAGGAATGTATTTCTACAAACTGTTATACACGTCCAACTACACAATGCCTTATCTTAGTTCATTGTTACATCATGTGGATCACCACAAGTAGTGGTGAAAGGATATATGCGCGAAGTGGTAAGCGCCTTTCGTTTGCTCACAGCCCATTTCTCACTTGAATATTTGTCTGTTGTCGGCCGGAAGAAATTGTATAAAGACCTCGTGGATATTTTGTGCCCCGTGCCTATATACCGCTCAAAGTACGCTCTAGGGCCTAAACGCAATGTCTTGAAACGCGTAAAAAGAATGCCTATCAGGCCGTCTACCAAATCTTTCTTCTTTCTTGTGCACAGCGGCACGCTTCCCGCAAAACCATGGCTAAGAGAGAAGGGTTTGTTTGTACCATGTAGTATCGATTGCGGTATATGCCATAAACTGGAAACTATAGACCATATATTTCTAGATTTTTGGGACTCAGTGTTCTTGTGGGACATCCTACAAAGAACCATCAAAAAAGAATTCCCTCTGACACCATTCGGTATTCGCTTTCTGCCTTTTGAAGAGACGGGAGACGTGCCCTAGGACACAATAAAGTTGCGCTGCATGCACAGTGTCTGGAAGACAAGAATGGATGTAAGGCATGAAGGTCTTCAACCTCGTTCTGCTCAGGAATATTTCCTGGAAAACATCCTGCACCTACGCGACATACATAAGGCCAAAGGGGAGCCACCAGCGTGGCTACCTATATTGGACAAATTGGCCACAGTTCGGTTCCCCTAACCAAGCTGCATTACCCAAAATACAGCCGGTGTTTTTACCAAAGTACAACTACCTCTTTCTGTTTTTAACTATAACGGGCGGAATGTTTTACTAAGAGCAAACCTGTTACCTTTTTTTTGTACGTACGTTGTGTGTAAAACAGGTAATAAAGAAAAAAAAAATCCTCGTTAGTATAGTGGCCAGTATCCCCGCCTGTCATGCGGGAGACCGGGGTTCGATTCCCCAACGGGGAGTGTGTCTTTCTTTTTTGTTACTGCTCTCTATTTTAGGCACACGTAGCTGCGCCAACGACACTTATCCTCAGTATCGGGCTGTGTCTTTCGCACGATTGAGAGTAAGGTTGTTGCGAAACACATTTACGCTTTCATTCCCATCGTGTAAGAGTGCATTAGCGAACGCTACCTATGCAACCTTAAATGTGAGTTGCAAAAGTATGATGCACTGCGTTACAGAGGTGCACGAATTCGATCTAGAAATAGGCGTGCTCTGCAGTCTGAGCAACCAACACATCAAGCTTTACTTGACGAGCGACGTCACGCTGTTTCCAAAGTAAATCCGGAAATACACTCCGAAGGTAGTCTTCTAACAAATACGAATGACATAATTTCTAAGTTCGAAACTTACTACAGTGTGTTGTTTAGTGCTCGGTCCGATGATAACGATGCAAAAGTTTTAGAGAGTTTTGTTTCTCTTGTAAAACCTTTACATGATGACTGTGCATTCATTAGTGATACCCTTACGATACAAGAAACTGAGCTAGCTATTGATCAGCTGCCTCTGTCGAAAACACCCGGCCCTGATGAACTTTCCTGTGAATTTTACAAAGTTTTCAAATCAATTATCAGTCCCATATTATTGGACATTTTTATTACAAGTTTAGAGGTAGACGCCCTTCCGCAATCTTTTTGCAAAACGCACACAGTTTTGATTCCAAAAAGTTCAGATAAGGAGAAACTGCGTTCTGTTGAAAGCTACCGACCAATCACATTGTCAAACGTGGATTATAAAATTTTTGCAAATGTTTTATCGAATAGATTGC
Organism: Dermacentor andersoni; assembly: GCF_023375885.2. Taxonomy (NCBI): domain Eukaryota; kingdom Metazoa; phylum Arthropoda; class Arachnida; order Ixodida; family Ixodidae; genus Dermacentor; species Dermacentor andersoni. The sequence continues at coordinate 181,678,953 of NC_092817.1, read as the reverse complement.
AATTTGCGATGTCAATTCTCATTGGTTCCCATCAGACGTGTGGAATTAGAGGCAGATCCATTCAAACCAACATACATATCGGCCGTACACTCCTTCAATAGTGTTACGGTTCCACTGAACAGCTTGCAATGCTCCAGGTAGACCTTGCTAAAGCTTTTGATCATGTCAGTCACTCCTATTTATTTACACTTCTGGAGCATGCCAATGTTGGCTCCGTTGTGCTTAAAGGCGTTAAGCTTTGCTATACGTGTTGTACTACTCGTTTAGTTATCAATGGCCAACTCTCTAAACCCGTTTCCATTTGCTCTTCGGTAAAACAAGGATGCCCTATGTCCCCATTACTATTCGCCCTTTATCTGGAACCGCTATGCTTAAACGTAATTCAGTCGCGTTACATCCATGGCTTCAATATACTGGGTAATGAAGTAAAAGTCTTAGCTTATGCAGATGATTTAGCGTTCTTCTGCACGGATAAGTGCAGTGTAGAAAAAGTAGTATCAACAATAGAGGAATTTGGCAGCGTATCAGGAGCACGAATGAACTCCGCAAAAAGCTTCGGCTTATGGTTTGGCTCATGGTGCTATACACCAGAACAGTTTGCAGGCGTTAATTGGACCGGTGTCCCGCCAAAGTATCTCGGCGTGCCGCTAGACGCATATAAATTAAGTGCACACTATTAGAGAGAACAGGTTTCGGCCCTGCAAAGTTACGCCCAGACATTCATTCCACACCGACTTTCTATTTTTGGGAAAGCCGAGGCCTGCAATAAGTTCTTGGCAACAAAAATTTACTATGTGTTGCAAGTTATACATTGTGCCAGGCTCTACATCCAACGCTTTCACCGAATCTTTGCAACCTTCGTATGGTCTTCAACTTTTGAGCCCATGAGGCGGGACAATATTTTCAGGCCCGTTAGTGAAGGTGGGCAGGGCTTAGTACATCTTTATGTGCGGCAAACAGTGTCTCGTTACTTCTTTTTTCGCGATACATCGCATCCTATAATTCGGTCATTCATGCAAGTCACACTTGTTAATGCGTTACCTGATTTAATCGTTTCTTCGAATTTTTCTTCGCGTTTATGGTTGTGGGGGTTCATGCTAGAAGTTTACTTGGCGGTTCGTTTCCTGACAGTTCGGTTTTCCACTGAATACTTGTACTCTGTGTCGCGTAAAACGTTATACAAAGATCTATTGTCCATGCTTTTTCCGCCTCCATTTTACCGATCACTATACATTCAATTGCCAGGTCACGATGTTCTTCAGCGAGTTCGTAAAATGTATATATCCCCTTGCTGCAAAACATTCTTTTATAAACTTCATAGTGAAACTATACCGGTTAAAACATGGCTACAGAAAAAGGGTATCTTTGTCTCTTCTGTCAACTGTCGCCTATGTGACGTGCCAGAGACGATTGAATATTGTTTTATTAGCTGCACCGACGCCATATTATTTTGGGATGTCCTCCAACGGACTTTAAAAAAAAGACTTTGACATCAACGCTCATACTGTGCGATACCTGCTGCCGACTGCTGATAATAGTGCACCTTTCGATGTTTTTTCTCATCGGAATGCACAGTTTGTGGAAAACGCGAATGATGGACCGAAACGCCGAAATGGTTGTACCTACAAGGCTGAATTTCGTCCAAATGACACTACACCTAAAGCAGGTTTATGATGGACTTGATACCCAGCCGGACTGGTACCCCATCTTGGTGAGGTGCCTATCCTTACCACCCTTCTAAAGTGAAACCACATTTCTACCCACAGTATGAACGATGGCTTTTCTCTGAGTGACTATGATTGTGCTCTCCATTCTCTGACTATGCACAACTGGTGATTATCGGGTTGTTCCTACTGTAATAAATACCATGAAAAAAATAAAAAAAAAGCTCCTCGGTAGTGTAGTGGCCAGTATCCCCGCCTGTCACGCGGGAGACCGGGTTCGATTCCCCGACGGGGAGTGTGTGTTTTTGTTTTTATTGCTCCTCTATTTTAGGCACACGTAGCTGCGCCAACGACACTTATCCGCAGTATCGGGCTGTGTCTTTCGCACGATTGAGAGTAAGGTTGTTGCGAAACACTTTTACGCTTTCATTCCCATCGTGTAAGAGTGCATTAGCGAGCGCTAACTATGCCTCGGATTCGGCTTTCTGCCGCGCTAGCGAGCGGACGTGCCGATCATGAGCTCCGTAGGAGCGGCTTCAGCGGCCCAGCAGGGCCGCGGTACAAGGAGTTTTGCCTCAGAAAACCCGGAATACCAAGTTTTGCTGCCTCAATTGCCAACAGGTCGGATAGTTTTAAATACAGTTTTTCTGCATGCGGATGTGCGTGCCAGGCCGTATCGTGTGGAACATTTCCGAGATGCGTTGGCTAGCTTAGGCCTACTTCCTGATGTCATCGCCCTAGGGGCGTATCAGATGAGCCACGTTTGGGCGGTGACTTTCAAGAGCGACGAAGGCGTGAAGAGGCTTTCAAGCGCCAAGAACCTCAAGGTGAATGAACATCGGTGCATTGTCGTTGACCCAGCCAATCAGGCCGTGCGGCTGAAGCTGCATTGGATGCTTCATAACGTGTCGGACGAGGATATACGGACAGCCCTGTTACCGTTCGGAAAGGTCACGGACGTTTTCCATGAAAAGTGGCGTGTTCAAGGAGTTCAAGATAAAGCATCGTCTACACGGGCGGTGTCCCTGGTTCTGAAGACGGGTATGACCGTAGAAGACCTGCCCCATCAACTTCGTGTAGCTGGTGAGCAGACCCTAGTTGTGGTACCGGGCAGAGCACCCCTTTGTCTGAAGTGCCGAAACACCGGACATGTCCGACGTGACTGCCGCGTCCCGAGATGTGCAGTATGCCGTCGCTACGGCCACCAGGAAACGGAATGTGTTAAGACTTACGCATCCGTCGCAGGACCTGCGCTTCGAGAGGACGTGGCTGACCTGTTAATGGACGAGGCTGACGTTGATGAGGCTTCCCGCGTGCTAGTATCACCGGCGGACACAGTTGCAACACCTTCTGTGCCGGCTGCTAAATCCACGACGGTGGCAAATGTGCAGCCTACGGACCCGAAAGATGCAGTGCAAAGGGCATGCGACGAAGGAACCAAAGAAGAATCGGCTGCGAAATCCGCCACTGCCGAGGAGGCCGCCACGGAGCACGGACAGGCAACTCCCTTGATGGACGTCGAAGAATCGAGTGCAAGCAATGCGGCTATGAAACGAGCGAGGGACTCGACCGGCAACCTGGACGGCAACCTTGACAACGGGGCCAAAGACGAGCCGCCGCCAAAAGCGCAGGCGGGTCGTCGTGTTCCCGTGCGCCTGAAACCAAACATCCCGCCGGACAGACGGCCGGCGGCAAAACTGCCTAAGTAGGACCCGGATACTACTGGGGCGCCCGGACTAACGTCGTGATGAGATGCCGTCCTTTTTGGAATCGGGCTTCGCGTACGTTCTAAAGGTACGCGTGTGGATCGAGCGGTTTTCAGTGGAAAAGTTATGCATGCAATTTTTTCTACAGTCTGTCCGGATCGCTTGTTCTTCAGCGGCACCATGCGATCGGCTTGCTTTTGCAGATAAATGGCAGTAAAACTAGAGAGAGCATTGAGAGTTGCCACGCTAAATGTTCGGGGCCTTGGAGCGCGAAGGAGGCAATATCAACTTAACCGCCTGTGTATCGACAAGGAACTCGATGTAGTTGCCTTACAAGAAACTAAGGTCGAAACACAAGAGCAGACCGATCGCATGGTGACGCCTTTCACGGCGCATTACAATGTGTGCGTGTGCCATGCGAATGGCACATCAGGCGGATGTGCGTTGTTAATACGGAAGAGTGCTGGTATTATTGAAGAAAGTGTAACGGTTTGTGAAAATGGTCGCTTGCTTATTGTAGATTTTTCTTTTTCTCACGATTTGTGGCGGCTCGTATGCGTTTATGCGCCAAACAATGTGAATGATGGATTTTTGTTTTTTGAATGTATCGAGCAATATCTAAAGTGTGATCGCTTCGTCATATTTTCGTCAATAGTTCTAACGTCGCACCGCAATCGTTCACGGACCATAGCTTGGTAAGCTTCTCGTTTGGGGAAAAAGTTAAAAGAACACGATTTATCTGGAACATGTGGAAATTCAACGAAAAGCTGCTTGATGATGGACCATTTGTGCGCAGAGTTAAGGAAAAGATAACAGAGTTGATGACAAATGAGGATGAATATTTTATTGCTACATGGGAGGAATTTAAGATTCAAGTTAAGTTCATTGCAATAGAAAGAGGAAGCAGCCTTCAGCACGATAAATTACAGAAACAAAGCGAGCTGCAAAGACAGCTAGAATATCTGTCAAGCGCACTAAAGGCGGATCACGATCAATTAGCTGAAAACGTAAAGAAAGTAAGAAACGAGCTTGAAGTTATCGACGCCGAGTGATACAAAGCAGCAGTTATACGCGCTAGAAGCGAACGCCTATGGATGGATGAGATGCCAAACAAACGGGCAATGAGCGATGAAAAGCGTCACGCGTCAAGAAATGAGATCCAACAGATACGTCTTCAAAGCGAGGTGACGTCAGACACTTCGTCGATCGAGAAAGCTTTTGTGGAGCACTATCGCGAATTGTTCGACAATGTGACACGTTCTGGACTGGTCTTCGAGAGTGAATTCATGAGCGAAATGCCAAGGTTGGATGACGACGTTAGAGAAAGTCTTGAGAGACCAATAGCTGTGTTCGAGATCCAAAGGGCGATAGAAGAGGTGCCGTCAGGAAAAACGCCAGGGCCGGACGGCTTAGGCGCCGCTTTTTACAAGGCATTCAGTCAGGAGTTTGCGTGTATATTGCACCGAATACTCTCAGAGGCATATGAATTTAAAAAAGTACCACCCTCATTCCGGACTTCACACATAGTATTTATTCCGAAAACCGATGACCGGGAAAAGCTCCTTTCAGTAGGTTCATACAGACCGATAAGTCTGACCAACACAGATTACAAAATATTTATGAAAGTACTGGCTCGACGGTTTGAAAGCGTGATTCAGCAGCTTGTAGGGCCACACCAGACCTGTGGCATTAAAGGCCGCACCATTTTCACGAACACCCACATTGCAAGGAATGTGCTCGAATGTTGTGATGCCATTGGGGTTCGGGTGGCAATGTTGCAGCCAGACCTTGCGAAGGCGTTCGACCGGGTGTCACATGAGGTGCTTTTCGCTATACTGCAGTAGTGTGATGTTGGGAGCATCATTGTAGATGGCGTTAAAATGGCTTATGAAGACTGTTGCACGCAGCTTATAGTTAATAAGTGTCTTAGTTCGCGGGTACCAGTCCGCTCGTCTGTACGGCAAGGCTGTCCCTTGTCTCCTTTGCTTTTTGCCCTGTACCTCGAACCCCTTTTTATGGCAGTCATACGGGACGCAAACATTCGTGGTTTTAGGGTGCACATCGCAGAAGTTAAAATGCTAGCTTATGCAGATGACGTCGCCGTCTTTTGTGAAGACAGGGAAAGCGTGGTCGAGGCTGTCCGCCTTGCAAGATCCTTTTGTAGGTGCACTGGTGCCCAGATAAACTTCGAAAAAAGTTTTGGGATATGGCATGGAAGATGGGACGCGACACCCACAAAATTCGCCGGTATGCAGTGGACTACAGTGCCTTCACTGTATCTTGGAGTGCCCCTTGACCACTATCGGGACTCGACGCAGTTGTGGACCGGACAAATAGAATCAATGAAAGAAAAGATAAAAGGATGGCAGGGCCGGGGATTGTCAGTGTTTACACGTGCTTCAGCTTGCAATGTCTTTTTGATTGCCAAAGTGGCACATACTGCAGGTAATGTTCATGTCCCGCGTAAACGTTCAAAAATTCATCGAGTGTTTGCTATCTTCATCAGGAACTCCACTTGGGAGCGATCCAGCCGAACAAATCTTTTTCGCACAGTTCGAAATGGGGGCCTTGGGCTCTCACACTTGTTCATTAGACAGATCGTATCGCTGTTCATCTTCCTGCGAGATGAAAGAAATGTTTTTCTCCGTACAGTCATTCAGGCGAAAATGGCAACAGAACTGCCTGAATTTGTTGTGTCCACATCTAGTGTTATCAGCAGAAAAGCGACTGGTTACTATTGTGAAGTCGTTGCATCTTTTAGAATACTCGGCGCACGTTTTTCGCTGGAGTATGTGTGCTCAGTGAGAAGAAAGAAACTGTACGCAGATTTAGTTGACATCATGCTACCTATCCCACTGTATAGGAGTGTTCACTGTGGAGGCCCAGGAAAAGATGTGCTGAAACGAGTCATAAGGATGCCTGTAAGACCTGCTGCGAAAACTTTCTTTTTCCACCTATACACGAACACCCTTCCCGTTAAAGTATGGCTAGAACAGAAAGGAATATTTGTACCCTGGTCTACCAATTGCCTGCTGTGTAAAAAGCCTGAAACAATTGAACACGCCTTCAATGAGTGTTGGGACGCTGTCTTTCACTGGGACATCGTGCAGCGCACTCTTAAAAAAGAACTCCCCATAAACCCCTATGGAATTCGGTTCCTTCCAGTTGAAAGTGATGACGGGTCACCGTTCGACATGTTCATGTTGCTGGGTCTCCACAGTTTGTGGAAGACAAGAATGGCTGCACGTCATGCTGATGTGAATGTGTGCTCTGGGCGAGTGAACTTCATTGAAAGTATTTCACTATTACGAAAAGTGTATCGTGCACAAGGCGAAACCCCAGACTGGGTAAGCATCCTTGATGAGCTGGTGTGCCTCAAGAAATTTTAGCGACCATCCCACCTGATGTGATGTGGGTGCACTGTGTATACAAATTTGTTTTTTTTTTTGTGTTAATGTTTTAGCAGGCAGGTTAATGTGTTAGCAGGGCCGCGGTTCTAGGTTTTTTGTCAACGAGGATCCTGATTATCAGGTGCTACTGCCTCAACTACCAACAGGGCGACTTGTTACGAATACTTTATTTTTGCATGCTGATATGCGTGCAAGGCCATACCGGGCGGAAAACTTCCGTGACACGCTGTCGAGCATGAAGTTGCTGTCTGACGTTGTCGCCCTAGGGGCGTATCGAATGAGTCATGTGTGGGCCGTGACTTTCAAAAGTAGTGACGGAGTGAAAGAACTGCTGCGGGCAAAGTACTTGAAGGTGAAGGATAGACCATGCATCGTCGTCGACCCAGGAAATCAAGCAATGCACCTCAAGCTACACTGGATGTTACACAACGTACCGGACGAGTACATTCGTGAAGCCCTGGCGCCTTACGGCCGAGTCACGGATGTGGCAAGAGAGCGGTGGCGTGTGCATGGCCTTCAGGATAAAGGTTCTTCAACGCGCCTGGTCACCCTAATGCCGAGGAAAGGCTTGGGGGCGGACGACGTGCCTCATCTGTTACGGATAGCCGGTGAGGAAGCTCTCGTGGTGATTCCTGGAAGAGCGCCGCTCTGCCTTCGTTGCCGCAACACAGGGCACATCCGGCGCTACTGCCACGTCCCGCGCTGTGCCCGTTGTCGTCGTCACGGCCATGACGAGTCGCAGTGCGTGAGGACCTACGCAAACGTGACGGGGCCGACGGCTGCAGATGAAAGCGCTGAACTTCTTATGGACGAAGTGGATGCCGAGGAAGCCTCTGCCGGGAGCGCCAACGAGGTGAAGGTCACAGCGACACAACCACAGAAACCGCAGGGGCACACGACTGCCGGAGCGGTAGGTGTGCCAGGAACGCCTACGCGACCTGTGAGCAGGGGCTCGGCCGTCGACGTTCATAAGCAAGACATCGCGGCCAAAGAAACGCCTGCCGTCTCGACTATGGCATCATCTGACAACGAAGCGATGGACGTTACCAATGCTGTTGTGGCGGTCGGGAAGCGAACACACGAAGAATCAACAAGCGACGGCGGGCAAACTGGCAAACCGAACAGCGAGGAACCGCCGCCAAAGTCGGTGGTAACGCGCCGGCCGTCATTACGGCCGACGCCGAATATCCCGCCGGACAAAAGACCGGCGGCGCCGACGCCAAAGTAGCCGTAGGGACTTGTGCCTGCAAAGGCACTCAGACGCGAGCTTGCGAGAGCCCAACGCTACCGAAGGGTCGGGGAGGTCAGCCGCTGCTCAAGCAAGGTATTTTGTGGACTGCACTTCAATGTGTCGCGAAACAGCTGCTCTGTCCGT